>NC_136059.1:1326929614-1328321489 GCF_964261635.1 Lissotriton helveticus
CATTTCCTTACTCTAAAATAGCTGCTTAATTGTCAGATTGCATCATAGAGATGCAGAATGCTTGTGATTTTCGAACTAGATACTCACCAATATAAAGTTCTTCTATTTTCGAACACTCAGTTTATCTATAGTGATTGTACAAATCTCGGGCCAACTTAATGTTGTTTATGCTCACAGCAAGTTACACTGGCAAGTTACAAAATTAAAAGGAAATTGTTTTAATAGGCATGAAATTATGAAAATTGTAAGTAATACTGGTGATGTTTCATTTGTTATAACCTTTTGGTAGAAATATATAACGGATGTAAGGACATGGTAAAAACTCCATTACACAGATAAAGTTTGTAGGACAGGTTATTTACTTATTTTTCTTAATAAACTTTATATAAAAGCTTCAGAGCTGATATTAAATTGAAGTTTACCATCAAATTTAAGAACCCCAACTTTTTGACAAAATAAAAATGATAAAGCTCCTACTTTGCATCTCTTAGTGCAAATCAATGAATCTATAAATAAATCAAGACCTTTAAATATTGGGGAGAGGATGTGGTAGTATGGCCAGAGTTACCAGGTTTGGAACTGGGGAACCAGGTTGGAGTCTCAGCGTTAGTTCAAAATCCTGTAATTCTGGGATAATCAATTAATCTCCCCATGGCTAAACAAAATGAATGTGACCTTGTGTAATGTAACTGGTGCTCATGTAAAGTGCTTTAATACCTTAAGGTTGAGTTTGCACTATATAAAACTCCAAAAGAAATGAAAAATTGAATAAACATGATTAATTAATGTAGCACAAAATGTGATTCTAAAGAAATCAGAAAAAGTGAGTTTGATATAATCAAATGGAGAAATCAACAAGGAATTAACAACTGTTGGAAACTCATTAAAACATTTTCTGGTACAAAGAATAATAAATAAATAATTGATAAAACTGCCATAGTCACACAAATGTATAAATTACAAAAACATTTGTTGAAATCGCATATTTGTAATTAAGTGTTTCTATGAAATGTCATTCTAGTAACATACTGTATTTTTCTTATCTTTTTTTTTTTACTCTGCTTCAGATCAGTCTTGAAACTATATGACAGTTATTATTTAAATATATATATGTTTAACTGTGGAGCTTAAATCATATAAATTTATCCTGATACATACATCCATATGGCTGCCAGCGGCAATTATTAACTATTAATATTTGCATATTTTCATAATACAGTACGTATTAACATATTTAAGTACCCAGCACCCAAAAACAATTAAGTGATAAACCTGTTCAATTCCTTCATTCCAGTTCAATAGATCCAGGCATGACAGTCAGCGGAGATATGTGGTGTACTACCTCCAATCTTTAACATAACATTGATATCTAACAGTATTATTCAGGTTGAATACAAAGTCCAGTCCGCAACTCCAAATTTGTTCTCGGCCTATTGGTACCCAGATCGGGACTCTACATTTCCTCGCCTTCCTCCCTTTAGACTATATAGGGTTTTTCTAAATTTTACATATCCAGCAGTTGTGAGAACCACTGCTGAACTGTTGGGAGCTAGGGCCCAGCCGGGCTACCACCATGTTTAGATGCACCACTGCCATGGCTATGAATATACAATTAATCATACCAATATTATCCCGAAAGATCCAATCAATTCCAAATAACATCAGAGGAGGAGTAATCTCCACTTTCACTTTAAGTACCCCCTCTGAGAAAGCCTTGAGCCTCCTAGCACCTGTAGATTTGCACATGAACAAAACATATATGCTATATCTGCAGTGCCCTACCCACAGCGAAGACACTTGCCATCGGGTCTCTTTTTCCAACTAAACATCTTAGTGGGAGTATAATATTAGTTGAATACTGTCATATAATCTTGGCTCCTCAGACCTGCAATGGGCAGCACTTTCATGCTCACCTTAAGTGACTTCAGCTGGTCTATATCCTTATGTTCAGTCTTGTCTCCCATTTTTCTGTTTGGCATTCTATATCATCAACCAATAAATTAATCATTACTTTGTAGATTGTCGCGATTCTGACTACTTAGTGCCCCATATAAGCTCCAGGAGCAGGGTTTTGATAAGTGAGAGATGACCACTACCAAGCTTGAGTATTAAGTTCCTAACCCGCAAGTACTTAAAGAACTGCTGTCATACGTTTACTGGAGGGCAGTAAATGAGTACAATTGGCCATGATTAAATAGATCCCCCAGTCTAATGACCACTGCTCACTCCCCCACATTGCAGACTGTATCATAGAATATTAATGGAAAGATGGTTGATCCCTAAAGCGGAGTATGTTTATTATATTTTGTGATTACTATTTTAGCATTAGGCGATTTCCAGATTTTGAAGGCCACGCTGATAGACTTGGATTTAACTTTCTTGAAATAGCTATACTCGATTTTCCTAAGAAAACATCCTTTGGCTTCTTCCCCTAGGGTCAGTTCACACATAGATGGTAACTTTGGCTGAGCTACAAAAGTTTCCCTTCTCTCTGTGATGAGGATACATATCTGCTATAATAAGGATAACTAGTAGGAGTATCTAAAATTAGGGATTGCCCATCCACCCCTGTTTCTAGGTACCACTAAATATCTTAGGGAACCCTGCACTCTTTTGTACGCCAAATAAAGGTGGAACAGATAGTGTCCATTTTTTTCAGCAAATGCGTTTTTACCTCAAGTGGTATTGCCCCAAACTAATACAAGATCTTGGGAAGCATAGTCATTTTTACCACATTGCATCTGCCGGCTAGGGTTAAGTGCAAATTGTTTATTCTCTTCAGATCTTGCATGGCTTTTGTCGATATAGGAGTAAAACTTGTTTCTGTAATTTTCTCCACTCTGGCCATGATCTTAACCCCTAGATATGTTGTACTGTCTGCTTGCCTTCACCAGCCAATACAATGTCGCTGGTGACAACTGTCTGGGTTTTCCCTCTGTTCAAGTGATAACCTGAAAATGCCCCAAACAGTTCAGCTTCCTTTTCTAATTCGGCCTGGGCACTTTCTGGTTCAGGAGTGAGAATGGCTATATCGTTGGCTTATTCTAGAATTGCAGTGTCTATCCCATGTGTACTCCTTGGTCTTATGGTATCATTTTTCTCCTGTCTTCTAATAAAGGGATCAATATATAACACAAATAAGAGTGGTGAACATGTGCATCCCTGCCTTGTTCCTCTTGGAGCATTAATTTGTTTCTGATCTCCCATTAGCTGCAGTCTGGCACTTGGTTTATAATAAAATGCTTTTGTAGCTCTCATAATCCAGGACCAAGCCCATTTCAACTGACTATTTCTCATAGATACTCCCCGTTAAGCTTTCTCCACATTGAGCTGGATCATAGCCATTGGATTCCTGGTCACTCAGCAATATCAAACAGGATAATTGGTAGCCTTTTATGATCTGTAGTCCCTTGCCCGGGCAAGAAACTATGTTGCCAAAGTGAGACCAATTTGGCTCTGATCCTGCCCATGCGTGACACGAGGATCTTTGAACACAGTTTGGCATTGCTATTGATTAGTGAAATCAGTCTATAACAAAAGAGATTCCTGAGAGGCTATGCCGTCTTTCTGAAGACTACAATATTATTGCATCCCATGTAGCGGGGCGCCCACCTCCCACTGTGTACCAAGGAAAGTCTCTGGCTAGTTCACAAAAGAATGCTCAATAAAATTCTATTAGTATTTTGTCTGGCCCAGCTGCTTTACTAGATGCTAGGGAATATAGCACTACTCTAATTTCATCAGGAGTTATAGCAGCCTCCAGGGTTTCCCAATATTCCTTCTCTAACCTCTCTAAGTCTATTCCGTGAAAAAAGACTTCCAGTCGACCCAATAAGGAGAATGAGTCTTCTTGGTATAATTCCTCGTAATACACCTTAAATACTCTAGTGATGGCCTCAGGTGTACTAACCAGATCCACTTCCCTGTCCACTATATTCTCTATACACCTATGTGCCTCAATATGACGTGGGATGTAGGCCAATACTAGTTTCTAACACTCTCACCATACTTTGAACTGTCAGCCCTGTGGGTCTAACATTTTTTCGCTAGTGCTGTGCTATGATAGCCGTTAATCATAGCTTTAGCAACCTTAATCCTCTGCTGCATCTCATATTCATCCTTTCTATACATTGTCAGCCTCATATGTTGCACTTCCAATTCTGAAAGCTCAAAATAAGGCCCCCTGATCTAGTTAGTCGGCTGCCTGGGATTGTGAAACCCGAAACTAATAGCCTCGCACCTTATTCTGGCTTTAATGAGTCCCACAGCGTTCCTCCAGAAGCGTTTTTCCTGTTGAATACCAAGACATCAGCAAGCCATTTGCTCTTATGCTCAATATAACCAATGTTCAGCTCTGTAGCGTCCTGTTTGTCCTCATATCAGGGATTTCCAAGATTATGGGGCTGTGGTCTGCAAAGACCCTGGAGAGTCTCCTGATATTGGCTCTTCCTACTAGAAATGTAGTGCTGGAAGCACTCTGACATCAGCGCACTCCTCAAGAAGCCCAAGGTGGACCCCAAGGATCTCAAAAACTTCCGGCCCATCTCCCTGCTCCCGTTCCCGGCGAAGGTCATCGAGAAAATCGTCAACTTGCAACTGGCCCGCAACCTCGAGGACAACAACATCTTAGACCCATCCCAGTCTGGATTCAGACGAAACCACAGCACCGAGACAGCCCTCATTGCCGCCACAGCCGACATCAGGTGCCAACTAGACAATGGCGAAACATCAGCCCTTATCCTCCTGGACCTCTCAGCTGCCTTCGACATGGTCTGCCACCGCACACTAAAGACTCGCCTCCATGAAGCCGGAACCCAAGAGAAGGCCCTCGACTGGACCACGTTCTTCCTCTCTGGCAGAACCCAGAGCGTCCGCCTCCCACCCTTCCGTTCCGGAGCCACCGACATCATCTGCGGAGTACCCCAGGGCTCAGCCCAACACTGTCCAACATCTACATGGCCCCGCTCGCACAAGTGGCCTGCCAACACGACCTCAATATCATCTCCTACGCCGACGACACCCAGCTCATCCTCTCCCTCACCAAGGACCCACTCACTGCCAAAATCAACCTCCACGAGGGAACGAAGGCCATCGCAGATTGGATGAGGAGCAGCCGCCTAAAGCTGAACTCGGGCAAGATGGAGGTCTTCATCCTCAAACCCACCCCCTCCACCCGGGATGACTCATGGTGGCCGACCACGCTGGGACCGGCACCTACACTCACCGACAAAGCATGCAACCTAGGATTCATCCTCGACTCCTCCCTCTCCATGTCAAAACAAGCCAACGCCGTCTCCTCCTCCTGCTACAACACCCTACGCATGCTCCGCAGGATCTACAAGTGGATCCCCACCAAAACCAGAAGAACAGTGACCCAGGCCCTCGTCAGCAGCAGGCTGGACTACGGCAACGCACTCTATG
The DNA here is from genome assembly GCF_964261635.1 of Lissotriton helveticus. Taxonomy (NCBI): domain Eukaryota; kingdom Metazoa; phylum Chordata; class Amphibia; order Caudata; family Salamandridae; genus Lissotriton; species Lissotriton helveticus. The sequence goes on from NC_136059.1 coordinate 1,326,935,036, forward strand.
CAGGAATCCCGGCAAAACACCTGCGACGACTACAAATCATCCAAAACGCCTCCGCCTGGCTGATCCTCAACATCCCCCGCCGCAGCCACATCACCCCCACCTGAGAGAGCTACACTGGCTCCCCATCGACAAGAGGATCACCTTAAAGCTCCTCACCCACGCTCACAAGGCACTCAACAACACCGGATCAGGCTACCTCAACAGCAGACTCAGCTTCTACACCCCTACCCGCCAGCTCCGCTCCACCAGCCTCACCCTTGCCGCTGTCCCCCGCATTCAACGAGCAACCTCCGGCGGCAGAGCCTTCTCCTTTCTCACCGCCAAGACCTGGAACACCCTCCCCACCCACCTGCGGCAGACCCAAGACCTGCTCACCTTCAGGAGACTCCTCAAGACCTGGCTCTTTGAGCAGTAGCGGCACCCACTCCCTCAGCGCCTTGAGATCCTCGTGAGTGAGTTGTGCGCTTTATAAGTAGTTTGATTGATTGATTGATTGATAGCTGAGATTAAAAAAATAACAAACTGGACATATTTCTTATGCAGGTGAGAGACATACGCATATCCCGTGTCCAGGGATTTTAGCCTGGCACATAGAACAATCAACCCATGGTCACTCATTAGTTTGCAAACTGCCCTATACAACTGTAGTTTTCTACCACTATACTGCCCTGGTTGTGACATATTGTTGATAACTTCCACTTCCATATGTAGGTTCCGATCTCCACACACAACCTGGGCGTTGGCTATGAGGCCAGCTTTACATCCAGGTGATCCATAACTGCAGCTTTATCTAGGTTAGAACCATATATGGAGCATATGGTGAGACTCCCCCCCCCTCTTGTGCCCATCTGCCCCTCTTGTCAGCAAGGCTCTGTTTCACAACAGCTATGCCTTTTCTAGCTAAGATTGCCACCCCCTTATAGAAGAGCCCTGTGATGTACACACCAGGAAAGTGGAACCCTTGATCACCAGCAAACCTCTCTTGCCCCACGATATGTGTGTTTTTTTGCTCACGAATGAAATCTGCCTAACAGTTCTAAATACTTCAGCGACATTTTGCCTTTTAGTTCTATTATTTAACAGACAAACATTGGCAATGCAAATACTTTTTTTGTTTTTAGTTTGCCTCATTGTGGCCAATCATTGAAACAAAGGCTGAGAAGACAAATAACCTATGCTCCAATCCAAGGGGAGTGTCCCATATATTTTGTGTTGCCAACCTACTATTCACAATACAAAGTGTCTGGGCATACATATTAGACAATTCATTCCATTGCTTGTCGTTCTTGCTCCTTTTTTAAAGTAATATCCACCTACCCTCTCCCCCACCCCCTATACTCTCCACCCCACGTAAACCCCTATTTTCACGTCCCACCCACTCTTGTGACGCTTTCAGACCTAGAGTTGGTCTGTCGATAGTTTGTGTGCCCTCCCTTTGCCAGAGCCTATAACTAAACCTAAAAAATACTTCAATGACAGAAAAGACTAAGAAAAAAACATAAAAATAAAAAAAAATGAAGACAACATATTAACTTTAAAAAAGTATTACTTCCTAAATTACATTAATCGGCCTTCAGAACCCTCCACAGTCAGAAATCAACAATCAGAGCAGAGAGATTTGCACTAAACTGGTGACCTGCCGCCTCAGCGGGGAGATGCCCATTACTTATTAGGCTGAAGGGGAGAGTATCATGTTTGGTATCTGGAGGTTGTGGCAATGTTTCTCTCTGCTCTATGCCCTCTCCTACTTGTTGGTCTTTTCTGTGGAATATTGCTTGCCCTGCTACCTCAGCACCTCCTTTGACTTGCTCGACAGCAGTACTCAGTGCTGGACGAACCCCTCCTCGACACCCGACATTGCCATAGCCAACCCAGATGGATACAATATCACCATAAGGGACCGCACCAACAAACCGGGAGGAGGAATCGCCATTGTCTACAGGAATACCCCCAGAGTTCCGACCTGCACGAAAGACACCTCTAGCACCGCTGAGCACCTGCACTTCCAGATCCACACCGACCCCAACACCACTCTCAGAGGAACACTCATCTACAGACCCCCCGGTCCCCAGCCACAGTTCGACGCCATCTCAGACATCCTCAGCATGCACGCTCTTGTGTCTACAGACTACATCCTCCTCGGAGACCTGGATTTCCACCTCGAGAACGCAGACGACAGCAACTCCCCCACTCTGCTCGATAACCTCACCAACCTCGGACCTAAACAGCTGGTCACAACCCCTAAGCACACTGCTGGTCACACGCTCGACCCCATCCACTCAGCCAGCAACCACGTCACCGTCAGCCACACCACTGAACTCCACTGGACCGACCATCGCTACATATACTTCACCTTCAAGAAACCCACCGCACACCACCATCCGCTACGGATCCCCTACCACAGCTGAAACAAGGTCACTGAAGACTAGCTCATCACCACCCTCGCTCGAGATCCACTGAAAAACACCACTGACACAGCCGCAAGCAATGTCAGGCAGTGAATCCACGACTGCGCCAACACTCTCGCCCGATCAAAAAATGCTCAAACAGATGCACCGAAAGAAAGCCGAGCTGGTTCACTACCGAACTCCAGGAACCCAAGCGGACTTGTTGAAGACTTGAGAAAAAGTGGCACCACGAAAAGACACTGAAAAACCACGCAGCCCTAAAGAACGCCATCCACAAGCACCACCAACTTATCCGAGCCACCAAAAGGACCTCCTTCAAGGAACGCATTGACAACAACGCACACAACAGCAAAGAGCTCTTCAACATCGTGAAGGAGCTCTCCAACCCCAGGTCCAGCTCCAACGACATCCCCCAATTGCAAGACCTATGCGACTCCCTAGCCACCTTCACAGACATCTGCGACAGCTTCAACAACCCAGACCCTCCCTACAGCTGCCAACACTGCAGACCCACCGCCCCCCAGCCTCACCAACCACCTGCTCTCCTGGATCCACGTCAACGACGACGACACCATCAAGATCATGAACAACATCCAGGACCTGTCCCAATCCGGCTTCCGCAGCCATCACAGCACCTCATCGCTGCCACAGACGACATCAGGACCCTACTGGACAACAGAAAAACTGCATTCCTCATCCTCCTGGACTTCTCAGCCGCCTTCAACACCATCTGCCACCACATCCTACGCACACACCTACCCGACGCAGGAATACACAACAAAGCCCTAGACTGGACCACCTCCTTCCTCACCAACAGTACCCAGAGGGTCCGCCTCCCCCCCTTTCTATTCGAAAGCCACCAAGATCATCTGTGGCTTGCCCCAAGGATCATCCCTCAGTCCTACCCTCTTCAATGTCTACATGGCACCGCTCACCACAGTGGCGTAACGAAACTTGAGGGGGCCCCCCTGCAAACTACATGGAGGGGGCCCCCCATCCTCCGTGCCAGTCTAGAGCTCTCAGGCCAGCGACCCGCCATACTGCAGGGGATGCGGGGCGATGGTTACGCCACTGTCACCAATCCAGCCGTTATAAGTAACACTGGATGGTGGAGTCAAAGGTTGGGCCTAGTCTGCCCGCAGGCTATCATAGGTGGTGGTCCATTCATTACAGGGTCCCTGTCATCAGTAGGCCGGGGAAGTTTGCCCAATGTTAGGTGGGTTTCCTGATGCAGACTCCTGTCATGATATACAACATCGGGCCCACTCATCGTTCAGTTTTGACAAAAGTGTATCCACTGCTCCTTCTCGTTTCCGTTTTAAACCATTAGACAAAGCGACAATGCAGTATTTCAAAAGCAGATGTAACTACAAAGAGCACATTTTGATAATGCATTTTTATTAGTAGACAATAGCACACTTAAGAGGCATTGTATAGCTTCATGCACACTTTGACCCCAATTCCATCACAGTCTCTCTCTCTCTCAGTGAGTCAGTCTCTCTCAGTCAGTCAGTCGCTCTCTCTCTCTGTCAGTCTCTCTCAGTCAGTCAATCGCTCTCTCGGTCAGTCTCTATATGTCAGTCAGTCTCTCTCTCTGGCGGTCAGGTTCTCTCTCTCAGTCAGTCTCTCTCCGTCAGTCAGTCTCTCTCTCTCTCTCTGTCTGTCTCTCTCTCTCTAGCTGTCAGTCTCTCTCTCTCACTGTCAGCCTCTCTCTCTCACTATCAGTCTCTCTCTCTCTGTCAGTCTCTCTCTCTCTGTCAGTCTCTCTCTCAGTCAGTCTCTGCCTCTCTCTGTCATTCTCTCTCTCTCTCTGTCAGTCAGTATCTCTCTACCTCAGTCAGTCAGGCAGTCTCTATCAGTCAGTCTCTCTCTCTCGGTCAGTCAGTCTCACTCTCTCTCTGTCAGTCAGTCTCACTCTCTCTCAGCCAGCCAGCCTCTCTCCCTCTCTCTGTCAGTCTCTCAGCCAGTCAGTCTCTCAGTCAGTCACTATTCAGTCTCTGAGTCAGTCGGTCTCTCTACTCTCTCTCCACTCTCTCTCTCTACTCTGTCCACTCTATCTCCACTGTCTCACTCGCTCTCCACTCTCTCTCCACTGTCTCTCTCCACTGTCTCTCTCCACCGTCTCTCTCACTCTCCACTCTCTCTCTCTACTCTATCTCTCTACTCTCCACTCTCTCTGTCAGTCTCTCTCTCTCTTTTAGCCTCTCTCTGTCAGTCTCTCTCTCAGTCAGTCAGTCTCTATCTCTCTCGGTCAGTCTCTCTCTCTCTCTCTGTCAGTCAGTCTCTCTCTCTGTCAGTCCCTCTCTCTGTCAGTCTCTCTCTCTCAGTCAGTCAGTCTCTCTCTCTCTAAGCCAGTCAGTCTATCTCTCTCAGTCAGTCAGTCTTCCAGACAGTCTCTCTCTCCTCCCTGTCCGTATCTCTAAGTCAGTCTCTCCCTCTCTCAGTCAGTGACTCTCTCTGTCAGTCTGTCAGTCAGCCTCTCTCTCTCTGTCAATCTCTCAATCTCTCTGTCAGTCAGTCTCTGTCAGTCGCTCTCTCTCTCTCTGTCAGTCTCTCTCTCTATGTCAGTCTCTCTCAGTCAGTCATTCACTCTCTACCTCAGTCAGTCAGTCTCTCTCTCTCTCTGTCAGTCAGTCTCTGTCAGTCAGTCCCTCTCCGTCAGTAAGCCTCTATTTCTCTCTCTCTGTCAGTCTCTCTCTCTCTGTCAGTCTCTCTCTCTCTGTCAATTTCATCTGTCAGTCTCTCTCTCAGTTGGTCTCTCTCGCAGTCAATCAGTCTCTCTCGGTCAGTCTCTGCCTCTCTCTGTCATTCTCTCTCTCTCTGTCAGTCAGTATCTCTCTAACTCAGTCAGTCAGGCAGTCTCTGTCAGTCAGTCCCTCTCTCTTTCAGTCAGTCTCACTCTCTCTGTCAGCCAGTCTCTCTCTCTCAGTCAGTCTCTCAGCCAGTCAGTCTCTCAGCCAGTCAGTCTCTCAGTCAGTCAGTCTCTCAGTCAGTCAGTATTCAGTCTCTGAGTCTATCAGTCTCCCTACTCTCCCTCCACTCTCCACTCTCTCTTTCCTCTCTGTCCACTCTATCTCCACTTTCTCACTCTCTCTCCACTGTCTCTCCACTCTCTCTCCACTCTCTCTCCACTATCTCTCTCTCTCTCTCCACTCTCTCTCTCTCGCCAACCTCTCCACTCTCTCTTCAACCTCCCCTCCCTCTCTCCGCTGTCTCTCTCCACTTTCTGTCTCTCCACTCTCACTATCTCTCTCTCCACTCTCTCGGTCCAACCTCTCCTCAACTCTCGCTCTCTCCAACCTCTCCAATCTCTCCACTCTCTCTCTCCACTTTCTGTCTCTCCACTCTCTCTCTCCACTGTCTCTCTCTCTCCACTCTCTCTCGCCAGACTTCACTCTCTCTCTACTCTCTCTCCACTCTCTCCACGGTCTCTCCTCTCTCTCTCTCTCTCTCCACTGTCACCCTCCACTCTCTCTCTCCACTCTATCTCCACTATCTCTCTCTTTAGTGTCTCTTTCCACTTTGTCTCTCCACTCTCACTCCACTCTCTCTCTTCACTCTCTCTCTCTACTCTCTCTCCACTTTCTCCACCGTCTCTCCACTCTCTCTCTCTCTCTCTCCACTCTCTACTCTCTCTCTCCCTCCGGTCTCTCTCCACTCTCTCTCTCTCCTTCCACTCTCCCTCCACTCTCTCACTCTCTCTCCACTGTCTCTCCACTCTCTCTCCCCACTCTCTCTCTCCACTCTCTCTCCACTGTCTCCCTCCACTCTCTCTCTCTCTACTCTCTCTCCACTCTCTCTCCACTATCTATCCACTCTCTCTCCCCACTGTTTCCCTACACTCTCTCTCTCCACTGTCTCTCCACTGTCTCCCTCCACTCTCTCTCTCCACGGTCTCTCTCCACGGTCTCTCTCTCCACTCTCTCTCTCTCTACTGTCTCTCTCCACTGTCTCTCCACTGTCTCTCCACTGTCTCTCCACTGTCTCTCCCTCCACTGTATCTCTCTACTCTCTCTCCACTCTCTTCGCTCTCTCTCTGTCTCCACTGTCTCTCTCCACTCTCTGTCCACTGTCTCTCCACTCTCCCTCACCACTCTCTCTCCACTCTCTTGCCACTCTCTCTCTCCACTCTCTCCCTCCACTCTCTCCTCCACTTTCTCTCCACTCTCTCTCCACTGTCTCCACTCTCTCTCGCTCCAATCTCTCCACTCTCTCTCTCCACTCCCTCCACTCTCTCTCTCTCTCCACTCTCTCTCTCTCTCTCTCCACTCTCTCTCCACTGTCTCTCTCCACTTTCTGTCTCTCCACTTGCCTCTCTCCACTCTCTCTCTCTCACTCTCTGGGGGGGGGCATGGGTAAATTACCGGCAAGGTACGCAGGCCATTATGTTGCACCCTCGTTCTGGTTAATTATAATGTTTAGAGGAACAACAGTTGTTACGTAAATATGATAATTTTAGGACGTCAATCACCTTGACATAAACCATTGCTTGCTAAATGAAATAATATATATATATATATATATATATATATGTCATTCAGGCATGTGATTCATTTTTGAACACTCACTTTTTGTAAAACCCTTTATAAATATAACTATCAAAAGCAATGTTGAGTAACAGTGACTCATAAGGCAGCATGGTTCTTATATACATAACTTTTTGCAAGCACACGGTCGTCTGGAAACATTTTAAATTCGTAAGCACAATACAATACGTCACAAATATCTATGTATTCTCAGATGGAAAATCCCTGATGGGAAATCCATCTGGCTACTTACTAATGTTTTTACTCGGGTCAGTTACAGAGTGTGAGATTTAAAAGAGAGTAGACTGGAAAATGCAACCCAATAACCAGTTTCAGGACTGCAGTGTTCCCCAGGAAAACATCAGGTGTCAAAAAAACAATATGGTAGCTACTACGTCTAGCAGAAACTCTTTGCAATCGGCCAACTGGGATTTTCTCTAGGGTTGTGAAAAGGCACCATCAGGGTTCAATCAATGCAGAGCAGAGAGCATGGAAGCCACGGGCTCTAAAACACACACAAATTAAGCTTGTATTAATTATTCTACCCTGTCGAAAGTCACGTGCATGTGCTATATAGCTTAAGGTTAGGGGGTGGTCAGGACACCAACTGTAAACACTTTACCACACCAGGGTTTTTCAACTGCAACTATCAGGGTATTTTGAAATGCTTTACATATGCAGGACATTGTAATGAGTGTGCAGACCACCGTGGCCACACATCAAATACTAACTCCACACAATATCTGCTACACGAGCAAATAATAAACACAAGTGTTTGTTCACACTTCCTAAACGGGCCAATCCCAGCTGATGAGGAGGCATAGTTAGGCGAAGCAGCCATGGTCTTCAAGGTCACAGTGTGCAAATTTCCAATAGGGAACTGAAGGACATACTAAGCTAGAGCACTTACTATGAGGGTTACTCGTAGTATCGCAACATATAAATGTCACACTCGACTGGTTTTAGCATCCCCGATTTACACAGTACAGAGACCAGGGAATACATTCACGCCTATTTACCCCACATAGCTCCTTCCTCCCACGCTCCCTGATGTACATATGCACCTTGTTTTGTTTCTGCAATGCAGTTTTACCAAGATTGCATGCCTATGGATTCGGTGCATGGTGCGGAATTCATTGAAAAACTGTTACACGGACATTCTGCACATATAGATCGAACGATCCATCGCACATCCTCTCTAAGTTGCTTACATTTATTTGTTGACGTTTTTGTTTGTGCGCTCAGTTTAAAATGGTCACTTCAGTCACACAAGTTTTATATGTCTGGCGTTTTTACCCTTTCCCCGATCTGCGCCCTGGAGGGGCGGAAAGGCTGTGTCTCAGCGCTATAATTCCACATTGAAATGAAATAAGAACCGTACTGAACCAGATTGAAGAGCCCAGACCTCAGGCATCCAGAACAGTCAGCAACCTTCGCAATTCGCACTACAATTTTCTTTTTTTTTTTAGATTTTTATATAGCGCGAACTAGACCCGAGAAATCGGGTATCAGAGCACTTTAATGAGCAACAGTTTCGTTACAGATGGGCAGACACATTCATTTTTGTTGGGCACGGGGAGATTAAGTGATTTAGCCAGAATCACAGGATGTTGAGCGTGGATGTCAAGACTCAAACCCAGGTCCCCAGCTTCGAGGTCGACCGCTCTAAGTACCACTGACCGTCTCCATAAATACAATAACTGAGTGCAGCCGCTGAGGTCACACAGCAGTGATCGCCGGGTGTGTAAGAAGGCGCTGGTGGTTGGTAACACCACCGAGGTATGAAGACCAGCAACGACAAACTGTGAACCCCTAGTTCATCTGCCATACCAGCACGGCAAAAGTACAACTTCGCTCTCTTGAGGCCTAGGTGAGGCTCTTTGCAATTTTTGAATTAAAACATTTTTCCAATAAATTCATTCACGAAGCACATAGTGGCGCACACACATATACAAAATGTATGGCAAAAGGCTTTCAAAACTAGAATAGAAATAAACACATTAAAAGGGGGAATCCGCCTCAACACCAGTCACCGCATGATTCGTCGGGAATTAGGCAAAGCCTGTTGTCTCCGTGATCTAAAGCCCTGGACTTCGTGAATTACATCTGAGAGAGAGAGATGTGTTTCTAGATTAGACAAGCACTGGCGTTGCCAGTAGGTCTCGTAGAATGCAGTGCATCCTTCTTGCTGTAGTAGGGCGATTGGGTGGCTGTTGGTAATTAGAGAGTGGCCGGAAGGAAGCCGGATGGGGGCAGGAGAGCTGAGATAGCGTGTTAGCGGAGGAGAAGCCGCAGAGCGCACGCTGGGCGAAGCCCATTGATGTGCTGTGCGGCAGTGAATGCCACCGTGTTAGGGGAGGAGAAGCCGCAGAGCGCACGCTGGGCGAAGCCCTTTGATGTGCTGTGCGGCTGTGAATGCGCCTGCTTGTTTGCTCACGTGATTCACGTGAACTTAAAGAAAACCGCACGAACGAAACCCTTGGTTTCACGATTGTTTTCAGCACTTGAATTCTCGCTCCTTCAATGCGCTTGCGCACATTGATAGGTGATAGAGCGCGCGAGGTCACCCGGCCAATGATTTCGCCGTTTCCGGCTTCAGGGCCCATATACTTTCAATTCACACTACTCATTGACAGGGCGACTTCACGGGCTGCTACCAATTGTGTGTGTTCCCTACTGTTATTTCCTAGTGTACCCGACTTACCATCCACCGACACGGGTACCTATGACTTCAATGGATCAGGGGCCTAGCTGTAAAAGGAAAGGTAGCAAATGCAATTTCAATTGACATTCAATACTGTTGTAAATGACCACGGACAACTGGAAGTTTTAAAATGTTTATCTAAAGTTCGTTTTCTTCATGCATAAGATACACAAGAATAAGGCAATCAATAACCAAGATAATGTAAAGTATGTAACTATAGAGAAATAAAGACAGGGTAATCATTTAAAATGCAAATGTGAGATGCAAACAAAATATGCTATGCATTCAAGGCAACAATTCTTGAGACAGTTTAAGTAAGGCCGTTCTAGACCAAATCAGAAAATGACAAAATGCAATGCAAAATAGGATTTCTAAAAGGTAGGGTAACATGGGAACATATCAAGAAAATATGCAAATGACTTTACGTTTCAAGTGTTGCGGCAAAAGCATGGAAAAATCACCATATGCAAGGTGTATCTTTATTATAGCAAAAGTCAGAAAGATAGAAAGGTGCAAGTTTAAAGAATTTAGATCAGCATTTACCTAGACTGGTGTGGAAACCAAACCCTGGCCACGGGTCAGTTAAAGACAGGAAACCCTCAAGGAAGGATACTCCTCAATGGACAGCAGATGCAGAATGGACACCCAGGACAGGACAGGATACCCTCGGACAGGACCGCTCAGGACAGGACCGCTCAGGACAGGACCGCACCCGCAGTTTGGAAGCAACGCCTGCGCTCCACCCTCTCTGCAGCTATCGATCAAGACCCCGATTGGGTCAGCGAACTCCCAGCAAAGTGCTTCGCCAGCACTTTAAGGTTCAGTAAAACCTTAGTCTATGGTCAATTTCGGACAGAGTGCTCCGCAGCGCTCTGTATCTTCAGTCACCTATTGAGTACGATGGGTCAGTGACAGGTCAGCTAAACCAGACAAGTCGGACAAATTTCCTAGGTGAACCCAGGGTAGTTATACTCTTTGGGACGGTGTACCACCCCCCAATGTTGCAAAGTGTCAGAATCCCTCAATTTGGATTGGTCCTAAGGTAGGATTTGGGTAACACACCAATCAAAACTCTCTATTTAGATGCCTGCTTTACATATTTGGGTACCGCCTAGCAAGATTGGGGTTCCCATGAGAAACTGTGCAGAAATACAATGGCAATTTTACAATGTATCATATGAGGAGCAACATTCTCCGTTCTCATAGCGCAGAGGTGGCTTTCCCCGGAGCATCATGACTGTGGCTGCCAGCTGGCTGAGTTCCGCTGTCCAAAGTTGCCACCTTTCAGTGCTCCAGGATCATGCGCAGAAGAGACCTTCAATATGGCTCCCAATCAGTTCGGACCCCCATTCCCCGCGGTACATGAAAAGTAAGCGAGAACAAATTAATACATAGAAGTAACATTATGAAATCACATCCCAGGGTTGTACTTTCAACTTATCATCATAAAATTTTACTTATGCAGTCTAAATGTTAGCTACATAGAAACAGTGACAAGAGCAGTGGCACGAGCAGTACCACATTGGGCCAAGCTATGTATTACGCATGCGCATAATTTTCCCTCCAACTCTGCAGACGCGTCAGGACACGTGAGTGTGGCTGACGCATGCGCAGTAACTAAATACAAGCGGCAGACATCTTACGTGACTCGAGTAAATTATTTTAGTAAAACACATAGGCAAGCGTCTGGAAACCTCGTTTAAACATAAAATAAACATTAGTAAGACGCACAATTATTACTTTGTTACACACAGCCGAGGTTCATGAGTACAGCAAGTCCGCAAAATATGCGAAGCTTTGCTTCATCAATCCCCTCTTTGATGATATTTACTATCATCACAAAATATAAATGGAACCAGATGCCAACTTTCTTTCACACTTTATATAATTCTATCTCTTCCAGCAAGCGTTCCAACTTTTCTCTTTCAGTTTTGGTAGGGTGAGAAGTCTTCACCTTTTTATATATCTGATCATTCACTTCTTCCAATTCGATCTCATCCACACTTCGTTTCAATCCTCTAGCATTCACTTGATGTTTTCTGGTGTGTTTGCGACATTTGCAACAGACAAAGATGAAGAATAGGATAAGACCTATAATTCCAATTGGCATCAGTACCTTAACCAATAAGCCTTTACCTAAGCTAGCAAGCCAATGACCTACATTTGAGAGACCATCTACCAGTCTCTTCCAGGCACTATCAACCTCGAGTGGTTTGAGTTCCTTTGTCAAATTAGTAATGTTTTTCACGTATCTTTTGAGCTGTACACTTTTATCCGGAATATAAGTGCAACAATGTTGCGCCTTCAACATCTGGCAGACTCCACCCTCTTTCGCCAATAAGGTATCAAGAGCAAGTCGATTCTGCAAAACCATTGATCTAATCGCAACCATTTCGGTATTGACCAGCAGAAATCCATGAGCTGTCTCAGTAGACAATACATCCACTATAGTAGACAATTTGCAAATTCTGTGAGTGTTCAGAACCACTCCCACTCCAGGTATCAGTGCACTGAAAATACTACCCATAATTTCACCTATACTTTCTCTTTTACTACGCACTAAGCCATTAGTATTTTCATTGCTTCCAGCAACTCCATTCACATGGTATATTTTCGGGAAGACAATGCCAAAATAGCAGCTTCCATACCAGTGATCCGGCAATTTGAAATAAGCCTTGTCCCCACAAATATAATAAATTCCAGGAAACACAGGCTCTGACCCATTTTTGAACCCCCAACCTCCAATTACCTTGTAATTATGTTCGCATTCACTGGAACCAATGAAAATGTTATTATAATAGCTAGTCTTCTCGCGGTGAAGACATAGCTTGCCTTTCTTTTCAAAATCCAGCAACAGAGCAGGACCCGCCCCACCAGATGAGGTGCCTTCCATGTTCTCTGCCCATCTTGGCCTTTTCTGACTTTCGTCATTAGCCTTCTTTTGTATTTTAATTCTCCTTTTCTCTGCCATGTTCAGGAACATCTTTTCCTGCTCACGCAAAGAACAAGTCAAGTTATCTCTGTGTGCGTCCGCTATGTCAATGTTACCTATAGTCAGAAAGTAGTCTCCCATATATCTTATTACGTCACTTTTGGTATGTACAGGATTCAAGTTCCCACGTATAGGAAGTTCAGAAAAGATCACGTCATTGTTAGAGTAATAGTACTGTAACGGTCCTCTTTTGTAAAATAAACTAGCTAAAATGCTAAAGGAGATTCCATATGTCAACGGCAAGTGATGGTATGTCACGCCCTCAGCTACAGAAGTAGGTAGCTTCATGCAGACATAGCAATCTTCAATTTCCATAGTCTCTACATAGTGTATTAACAAGTTTGCGAAAACATTTAAGTGTGTCTTGTTCTTAGCTCCATGATAATGTAGTCCCCCCTCATCTGATGCTTCTAAGTCTTGTTTTGTTTGTCTCAGTGCTCTCTCATGTCTTGCTACACTCTGTGTTGTCAGCTCCTCACTGTCAGTATTTACAATTTCAGTAGGGACAATGTTAGTATCTTTACTTACAGCAAAGGGAATGAAAATTGTTAGTCCTATCCAAAGTAATATCAGGACAACTATACTACAGACACATACCTTGCAGCATGTTTTGCAACGACTGCAACTAGGGCTACCATTCACGTTTGAATCAGACATTTTGGCTTCAGAAGAAGTTTTCTCGACCCCTCTTTGTGACTTTACACGAGTATCTTACTTTGTGCAAATTCACGGTGGCTCTTCTTCCTCTTCGTCAGAGTACTCAGGGACGGGCTCTCCGTCGCTTACGTCCGTTATATCAAGATCTTCAAGTTCTTCCAACACAAGTGTCCATTCAGGTGACTTGTACTTTTTGTTTTTTCTTTTTATTCGATCACTCCTTCTGTTGGAAGTATCCTCTTGTTGTTTAGCTATGCGTGCACTTCTCCTTTCTTCTGCACGTTTTTCTTCTACTGTCTTTATCCTTAGTCTTAACTTCTTTACGAACCTGGGCTCAAGATACTTTCTTTTCTTAAGTCTTTTCGTTGGTACTTGGACTTCGTTTCCTTCTCTTGCCCTTTTGTTCTCATTAACTGTTTGCAATTCTGTTTCAGTTTCTTCCTCTTCTATCTGACTAATTCCAGGACTCGCATTTATTTCTTCTGCCTGGTTACTAATCTGGCCTTGTTCAGGACAGTTTTGTGTTTGTTTTTCAAAAGTCTCTGTTTCTGGTTCCTGAACACTTTCTTCTGTTACTATCTGATCCTGTTCAAGCACTTCGATCTCTTGATTTTCTTCTGCTCGAACTATTACTCTATATCTAGTCTGTCCCTTCCCGATATCAGGAGTCAGTGGAGGAGTATCAAACGCTGGCTCTGTATCCTTCACTTGTTCAGTATCGGGCACTTGTTCTGTATTAATCACGTGCTCTGTCCCTGTCTGACCTTCTCCTTCCTCAGTTTTGATGTGAATCTCAAGATTCTGAGGTTCTTCGCCTGTGCCTTGCTTTTCCTAACTAGTCCACACTCTACCTTCCCAAAGTCTCTCACTTGTTCGAATAGGGTCTTCAGTGAGATCAATCAATGGAATCCACTCCTCTGGCCTTATGCTCGGCAGCTCGTCTTCAGCTACTTCTGGCTCAGTTTCTTGGACCCCTTCAGCAGGCTGGACTCTTGGTAGTTCGTCATCAACTATTCTTGGGCCAACGTCTGCTGATTCTGCAGCTCGACTGGTACTGGGCTGTACGTCGTTAGCTACTTCCGGTCTGGCTCCTGCAGAGGCCTCTGCTGGACGCCCTTCTGCTTCAGGCTCCTCGTCTGGTAATACCTTCTGGGTGTGGCTGGCGTGTACCCAGCGTGGAACTCCGGCACACTTTACTGCTGTGGTAGTTACCAGGATCACCTGACGTTTTTCTCCCCACCTTGGCTCCAGGCAGCTCTTCCGAGTATGCTTCTTTATCTTCACCCAGTCCCCTGGGACCAGTTTGTGGAGAGGAGTCGTTGGATTGAGGATGGCGTCTTCTACGATCTGGCGAGAGATAGAACGCACTTGGTCACCCAATCTCTTGCAGTATTCAAGCACCAAATCATCAGTAATACTCAACAGTTTGCTTCCTGGCACCCATGCTTGTCTCATTACTCTTCCCATAATGATTTCATGAGGACTTAGGCCTGTTTTGCGATCAGGAACACTTCTCAGTCCCATCAGGACCAGGGGCAGGGCCTTCACCCAGGTCAATTTAGATGCATCACACAGTTTTGCTAGTCTGTTTTTGATAGTTCCATTTATTTGTTCCACTACTCCAGAAGCCTCTGGACGGTAGGCACAGTGAAGCTTTTGGGCAATTCCAAAGGCCTTACAGAGTTCGTCGATCACTGCATTCTGAAAATGTGAGCTTTGATCTGATTCAATAGTGACTGGCACCCCGAACCTAGGTATCAGTTCTTTTAGTAAACACTTAGCTACTGTCTTTGCGTCATTTTGGGGAGTAGGGAAAGCTGCCACCCACTTGGAAAATAAACAGACCATGACAAGGACATATCGTTTCCCTTCACAACGGGGCATGGTGATGAAATCAACCTGTATTCTTACAAAGGGACCCCCGGACCTCCCAATTTTGCCCAGTTCCACCAAAGTTTTCTTCCCTGGGTTCATCTTTTGACATGACAGGCACCTCTGGCAGAGGGATTCCGCTACTTTCCTGAACTTTTTACTGTACCAAGTCTGTTGGAACACTAGAATCATGGCATCCCTACCAATGTGTGACCCTTCATGTATCAACCTCGCCATTGTGCTAAGTAAGTGTCTAGGTAACACAGGCATACCAGTTGGACCTAAGATGACACCATCCACACGCCTTGGTCGACACCCATCGTCCTTCCACTTCTCTCTTTCTTGCCAAAGTGCCGCCTGCTGCCACTCTTTCACTTCATCCCAGGTAGGCACTTCTTCAAACACCTGAAGTTGGCAGTTGGCACCTGAAGTTGGCAGCTGGTTCCTGGCCCCCCTCGTTTCGGATTTACGATATACCAATCTCTGGCGCACCATTGGGCCACTCGATCAGCATAATCGTTTCCCAGTGATACTTTGTCCATGCTCTTTTTATGAGCAGCACATTTTACCACTGCCAGTTCCTTTGGTAACTGGATTGCCTCTAAAAGGTCTTGGACCACCTTTCCATTTCGAATAGGGGTACCTGATGAAGTCAGGAACTCCCTCTGTAGCCACAATTGGCCAAAGTCATGCACAACCCCATAACAGTACTGACTGTCAGTATACACTGTTATGCGTAGGTTTTTCCCAATTTGACAGGCTTTTATCATAGCAATCAATTCGGCTACTTTTGCAGACTTTATGTGATATAAATAACCTGCTTCTTCAATTTTCTCTAAGGAGACTACCGCATAGGCAGCACTTAGGCCTCCTTGTTCATGCCTTAAACAGGAACCATCTACAAATAATTCTTTGTCATGCTCAGGCAATGGCACTTCTTTTATGTCTGGGCGTGGCTTGGTGTTGAATTCCATTAGATCAATACAATCATGTTCATCATCCACCCCCCCTTCCATGTCCTTTGGGTCGGGGAGTAAGGTGGCTGGGTTCAGAATACTGCACCTAACAATGTTTACATTTGCAGCACCCACAAGAATTCTCTCGTATTTAGTCAGCCGACTAGGGGTGAGATACTGAGTCTTCGTTCGGGTCAGTAAAATTACTACTCCATGTGGGACATACACAGTTACCGGATGTCCCATGACAATGGACTCACTCTGTTCTAAACTTGCGCAGGTAGCAGCTACTGCTTTCAGACAACCTGGTAATCCAGCAGCCACTGGATCCAGGGTGGCAGAGAAATATGCCACAGGCCTTCTCGTTGTGCCATGTTCTTGAGTTAGGACAGACAACGCGCAATTATCGCGAGTGTCACAGAATAGGGCAAATTCTTTAGAATAGTCTGGCATTCCCAATGCAGGGGCTGTACACAGACAATCTCGCAGTTTGGTGAAGGCTGTTAAGCTTTCATCATCCCACTCTACAATATCTGGAGTTCCTCTCTTGGTCATGGTTATCAAGGGCCTGGCTAGGACTGCAAATCCCAGAATCCACTGCCTGCAGTATCCTATCACACCCAGGAACATTCTGATTTCTTTCTGAGTACGGGGTAACTGCATCTTTTGAATTATTCTCACTCTTTCGGATGTCACTTTCCTGACACCTTTTTCTATCTGGTGTCCCAGATATTTCACTGATTTTGCACAGAACTGTAATTTGTCAGGGGCCACTTTGTGTCCCTTCTCACACAGGTGATTCAGTAGGGCAATGGTGTCAATCACACAATCCTTATGACTTTTAGACGCCACCAAGAGGTCGTCTATGTATTGCACTAAGACAGAGTTCCCAGGTAAGACCAAAGTTTCCAAACATTTTTTCAAGATCTGATTAAAGATAGAGGGGCTCTCTGTATACCCTTGAGGGACCCGGTTCCAGCAATACACGTGACCATTGAAGGCAAATGAGAAAAGAAATTTGCTATCTGGATGCAAGGGAATGGAAAAGAATGCATGACACAGATCTATCACAGTGAACCACTCAGCATCCCAGGGAATCTGATACAGAATCACTGCTGGGTTCGGGACGATAGGGCAACAGGGAACTACTATTTTGTTAACTTTTCGTAGATCCTGCACTACTCTGTACTTGCCACTAGGCTTCCTAATACCCATAATCGGGGAGTTACATGGGCTACTCATTACCTCCTGTATGATGTTTCCTTCTAGCAATTTCTGTATTTCCACAGTAACACCCGCTTTCACTTCTGCATTCATTCTGTAGGGTTTAGTATTGGGGTACACAGCATTGTCCTTTATTGCTATCTGTATGGGGTCCACGTTTTTCATTAACCCTACATCTTTCCAAGTAAAGTCCCACACCTCTGGCTTCACTGCTTCTTGGAGTTCTTTGGGTAAATCCTGCATGGTCATTCGTTTAATTTCCGAGTCAGGGCGGACCAGCATTAATTTATAAATGTCGTCTTCATCTGGGGTCTGAATTTCAACACCCTTTGGTGTGCAAAAGATGGTACAGTTCATTTTGCACAGCAAATCGCGTCCCAGTAAGTTTACCGGACTGGTGTCACAGATGACAA
This sequence comes from Lissotriton helveticus, assembly GCF_964261635.1. Taxonomy (NCBI): domain Eukaryota; kingdom Metazoa; phylum Chordata; class Amphibia; order Caudata; family Salamandridae; genus Lissotriton; species Lissotriton helveticus. The sequence continues at coordinate 1,326,952,788 of NC_136059.1, forward strand.
ATCTATGCATTTCCTTAAAGTTTCCAATTGAGATCTCCATGGTCTTGGTAACGGGAGTACTAATCAATTGATTAGATACACCCACTACTTGGATTGCTTCTCCCGAGAGGGGTAGGTTTGGAACGTCCACTGTTCTCACAGTAGAACGGGTAGCGCCAGTGTCCAACAGAAAGGTGACATCATTTCCGTCAACCTTTCCTTCAATGTATGGTCCGGACTGGTCTACCGGCAAGGAGGCGCCAAGTACGCACTCCTCGTCCTCCCCTCTCAGGCCCCGTCAGTACTGGTCATCACAAAGGAAGGTATCGTTCAGTAAATACTGCGAAGTTGCTGCATTTCTGTTCTCCCCGCTCTCCCAAACTTCTATCTCATCACCCTCTGCCTGTTTTCCCCTGTATACTTGCTTTGGTGCTCGGGGCACCTGAATTGTTTTTACCTGTGGTTGAGTCTTTCTTGGTCTTTCTTTCTGCGTCTGTGGAGTTAAATCAGGAGTTTTGGGGTTATCTTCGGGCAAGTAAGGACACTCGTTGCGCCAGTGTCCAATTTCGCCGCACTGATGGCAGGGAAATTTCTTCATAGCCTCCTCCCTGCTCATTTTGGGCCGGGGCTTGCCTCCTCCCCCTCCCCCAGGACCTTCGTTCTTAGCATTTTTGACCATGTTACTCAACTGCTTTTCCTGCTGTTCTGCAAGCTTCACCTGAGCCCACATTACTTTCTCCTTGAGAGCCTTTTTCTTTTCTGCCATCTCGTCCTCGCAGTACTTTGCGTACCGCAGGACCTCGTCTACCTTTTTGGAGTGCCAACAGATTTTGTTATCTTTTATCCACTGACAAATTTCAGGTCTTAAACCGTTTACAAACCTGTAAATAAAGTGCGTCATATACTTCATCTCGATGTTATCTATACCACTGTAGGTTTTGAACACCTGCAACAGCCTTTCGTAATAGGAGTGCACTGTCTCATCCCTTTCCTGCGTTGTTCTATCTATCCTGGTCCAATCTGTCTCCTTTGCGGGCACCTTGTTTTTCAAATGCAGAATTACTTGTTCATATTTTTTCATCACTTCAATCGACGGCTCCCCTGTGTTGGAGTCCCTCGGGTACTCCTCACTAGGCCAGCCTATTGCTATTTTACACTCGGTCCATAGATCGACCGGGACCACAATGTCGAAAAACCCATCCAGGTCTTTCCACAGGCATTTCTGTACCTTTACGAACCTTTCCACTTGCCGGTACCATTCGACCGGTTTCTCGCGCAGTTTCGGGAAATCGTTAGTAAAGGACACAATATCCTGTCTGGACCATGGAACGTGCACATACCTCCCACCTGGTACTTCCCGCATGGGGCATAACGTTTCGGGCTTTTCTACTTCCCTCAAAGGGAGCTCAGGGGTGGCTTGTCGGGATCGGGCCTCATCTTTCTTTCGCGCCCACCTCGTTTTCCATCTTTCCACATCTCCCCATTTTTGCAAAACTGCAAGCAATTCTTTAATCTGTAACTTCCTCCCTGACACATTCAAGTTTTCTAAATCCTTGTCTGAGAACTCAGCTCGGTATGGTTTCTGCAAGGGCTTGGATCTAGAAATATCTATCCCCATACTGGCTGCGGTGTCTGTCAGTTTCTCGTGGAGCACTCTAGTACTCCGGGTAAGGCTTTTACACATAAACGGCAACTCTTCCTCAGAATAGGTATTCAATCTGTCTAATCCCACATTTCCTGCCATTAATTCCTCTATTTCTACCCTCAGCTTGTAGAGGTCTAAAGGTTTCGCTTGCGGAACCTGTTTTTCTAAGTCACGACTCCAAATTTCAATTTCTTCTGGAGTTACCAGAGACACACTCCTGGTACCAGTTGCTGATTCTAATTTAATTTCTTTCGTATCAAAAGGGTTATGCCGCTTTGGCACTCCCTTTCCGGTCTGTTTGTTTGGCAGGTCCAAGAACGCAACTTCAGACTCACACTCACTGGACTGATCGTCTATCAGTAGGGGCTCTTGCCTCGGCGGGGCCATCACTGGGTTCATAATTGGAGGGTTCAGACCTCCTTGACTGTTCCCGTACAACGGAACCACTGGTCCGATTGTTACCGGAATAGTCAAAGCTTCAGGACTGGTATTTAACTGGGAGATTTTCTGAATTATTTCTGTTCTCTGCCTAGCTAGGACTTCTTGCTCCCTCTCTTCCAGTATTCTTCCTAATGTTCGTTCCGGCACTATCTGTGGGGTAAGTTGGGGCGTAAAACTCGGGGCAGTAGGATGCGTTTCACTCGGTCCCCCACCATAATTTGGTTTCGGGAACAAAGTTCCTGCGCTGAATGACCTGCGCTCCTCCCCATATGGAGGCTGCAAAAAGGGCACTCCTGAACTTACTGGCTTTTCTTCGTTTTCATAAAGAGGTCTGGGGTAAAAGCTTTTCACAGGAATATTTTTCTTCCGGGCTCACGGGCATTCTAGGATATATAGTCCTCACTTCTGGGGGTTCGGGCTTCTCGTAATAGGGCAATACCTGGCCCCCTCTCCCCCTACATAGGGATCTATCCTCCTCCTTAATAGATGGAGGTTGGGCAATTTCTCCTGTACTGGAAGGTCGGGCTCCCTCATTATAAGGTGGCGGACTTCTCGTAAAAATGTCATCTAACAATTCATCGTCTGACTCCCCAGGGGCTCCCCAATGCTTACTCTTTTCTGTTCTTTTCTCTCCCCCCGAAGGGTTACCTGCTGGCATCATGGGAAACAGACCCTCAACAATCATGCTCTGCCTCCACTGTTTCATCCTTTTATCCCTGGTCTCTTGTTTCAGCCTGGGGTACCACTTGGTCAGACCTTTGTCCATCCGGGGTTTCTCTCTTTCAAAAGCCTCAATTTCCCATTCCTCTAGTGCCTCATACTGCGTTAATCTCGGTCTGGGATGTAATTCATTCATTCGGGTTCTCAAATTAAATAAAATTCTGCCATTGAACGTTCCATCTAACGGAAAAGCCAATACTCCGTCATCTTTTGTGTACTTCACCCAATTCTCCAACCACACACAGGTATTGTACCCTCGGTCAAACATCATGAATGAGGCGGAGTATTCGGTGGCGGGACAATAACGCCCTCTCTGGATTTAATCGGTTTGTCCGTTTTAAAATAATTCTTTACCCTACTTACAAGGGACATCTTTCTCTTTCCTCCGTACATAATATCGTATCTATTGGCTTTCCACTGATCCCTTTCAAACCCTTGGTTTCTCGGATCGGGTCTAGTCTCTGGACAATACGAGTGCCACATACGATTTCTACGCTTAACTTTGTTTACAAAGCTACCTCCAATCAGAACGCGCCTTGCAATTCTGTGCGACCAATGGGGTGCACGCGTTCAAATAGTTTCGACCAATGGGTGCGCGGCCCCTTCGTGAGACAGTTCTCACTCCTCGGCGCTTCACCCCTCCTTTACAATTCCAGTCCCGCTACCCGCCAGCTGTTTCTACCAATCCCAGCGCGGCACGGAGTGACGTCAGACGCTTCGCGGCTGACTCCCTCCCTTCACAAGGTAACGGAAACTTTCTTTCTTTCTAAAGTGCTCAGTGCTTGGTTATTTAACAACGAATACACATTCGCCACAGTGCTCAAGTGTCTAGACAGAAAGATTTCTTTTACTGCAAGTAAACTACTTCCATTTACTTTTCACGCGCTGCGGGTAGATCTCTTCCGCCTACCCTTCACTCTAGCATCGGTGAACCTGTTATTCCCCTAAACTCATCCACTTCTCCGGGATATATCTGAGTCTAAGGTTTCTCAGCGGACCCCTCTGCTTTCATCCAAGCTCCGAGGAACCTGCTACGCTTCCGATGTGACCCTTACTAGGTTACGCCACTATGGGAATTTTGCCAATGAACCTCGTTACTGACATTTATTCACACATGTATTCAGAAAACCCTAGTTAGTGCTTCCCGGTTATCCTAACCTGCACCTAACTTTCCTTAAGCCTGTGACCTCAGGACAATGGATTCTATTCACCACTTGCCCTTTCAATTCCCCGGGGAGTTCGGACAACAAGAAACGATACGGTTTACAAATGCATGGATTAGTACATATAACAATATAAGAACAAGAATAATAACAAAACAATAATTCATGAATTCCAAAACAGCGTATTCACAAGAGAATGATCAGCTCTCTTAGAACAGCCGCTCTTCTAGCAGCATCAATATACTAGCAGCTACCGACTTAACTAGCCTAACTAGTCCTACCTAACCTTTAGCTAGTCCCTAACCATCCTCTGATCTACCAGAAAACTGATAGAGCGCGCGAGGTCACCCGGCCAATGATTTCGCCGTTTCCGGCTTCAGGGCCCATATACTTTCAATTCACACTACTCATTGACAGGGCGACTTCACGGGCTGCTACCAATTGTGTGTGTTCCGTACTGTTATTTCCTAGTGTACCCGACTTACCATCCACCGACACGGGTACCTATGACTTCAATTGATCAGGGGCCTAGCTGTAAAAGGAAAGGTAGCAAATGCAATTTCAATTGACATTCAATACTGTTGTAAATGACCACGGACAACTGGAAGTTTTAAAATGTTTATCTAAAGTTCGTTTTCTTCATGCATAAGATACACAAGAATAAGGCAATCAATAACCAAGATAATGTAAAGTATGTAACTATAGAGAAATAAAGACAGGGTAATCATTTAAAATGCAAATGTGAGATGCAAACAAAATATGCTATGCATTCAAGGCAACAATTCTTGAGACAGTTTAAGTAAGGCCGTTCTAGACCAAATCAGAAAATGACAAAATGCAATGCAAAATATGATTTCTAAAAGGTAGGGTAACATGGGAACATATCAAGAAAATATGCAAATGACTTTACGTTTCAAGCGTTGCGGCAAAAGCATGGAAAAATCACCATATGCAAGGTGTATCTTTATTATAGCAAAAGTCAGAAAGATAGAAAGGTGCAAGTTTAAAGAATTTAGATCAGCATTTACCTAGACTGGTGTGGAAACCAAACCCTGGCCACGGGTCAGTTAAAGACAGGAAACCCTCAAGGAAGGATACTCCTCAATGGACAGCAGATGCAGAATGGACACCCAGGACAGGACAGGATACCCTCGGACAGGACCGCTCAGGACAGGACCGCTCAGGACAGGACCGCACCCGCAGTTTGGAAGCAACGCCTGCGCTCCACCCTCTCTGCAGCTATCGATCAAGACCCCGATTGGGTCAGCGAACTCCCAGCAAAGTGCTTCGCCAGCACTTTAAGGTTCAGTAAAACCTTAGTCTATGGTCAATTTCGGAGAGAGTGCTCCGCAGCGCTCTGTATCTTCAGTCACCTATTGAGTACGATGGGTCAGTGACAGGTCAGCTAAACCAGACAAGTCGGACAAATTTCCTAGGTGAACCCAGGGTAGTTATACTCTTTGGGACGGTGTACCACCCCCCAATGTTGCAAAGTGTCAGAATCCCTCAATTTGGATTGGTCCTAAGGTAGGATTTGGGTAAAACACCAATCAAAACTCTCTATTTAGATGCCTGCTTTACATATTTGGGTACCGCCTAGCAAGATTGGGGTTCCCATGAGAAACTGTGCAGAAATACAATGGCAATTTTACAATGTATCATATGAGGAGCAACATTCTCCGTTCCCATAGCGCAGAGGTGGCTTTCCCAGGAGCATCATGACTGTGGCTGCCAGCTGGCTGAGTTCCGCTGTCCAAAGTTGCCACCTTTCAGTGCTCTAGGATCATGCGCAGAAGAGACCTTCAATATGGCTCCCAATCAGTTCGGACCCCCATTCCCCGCGGTACATGAAAAGTAAGCGAGAACAAATTAATACATAGAAGTAACATTATGAAATCACATCACAGGGTTGTACTTTCAACTTATCATCATAAAATTTTACTTATGCAGTCTAAATGTTAGCTACATAGAAACAGTGACAAGAGCAGTGGCACGAGCAGTACCACATTGGGCCAAGCTATGTATTACGCATGCGCATAATTTTCCCTCCAACTCTGCAGACGCGTCAGGACACGTGAGTGTGGCTGACGCATGCGCAGTAACTAAATACAAGCGGCAGACATCTTACGTGACTCGAGTAAATTATTTTAGTAAAACACATAGGCAAGCGTCTGGAAACCTCGTTTAAACATAAAATAAACATTAGTAAGACGCACAATTATTACTTTGTTACACACAGTCGAGGTTCATGAGTACAGCAAGTCCGCAAAATATGCGAAGCTTTGCTTCATCATAGGTCACGAGACCTAAAAAACACCGAGGGCCTCATTCATGAGAAATGACGCATCGCTGCGTGAAAGCAGCGATGCGTCACTTCTCAGTGCTCACTTCTTGCGTCATATTTAATGTATGACGCATCATGCAGCAAGGAGTTACAGATACGTCAGTATTTCTGACGTATCTGTAAGCGCAAAAGTGACGCATTGCTGGAGTGTGTCACAAAAGTGACGCAACTCCAGCAATGCTTCCTTTCACATGGGGCAAGCCCCATGCAAAAGGGCTTGCGTCAGTCTTACACCTGCTGTGAGGTAGCCTCAAGATTTTGACGCATTTGTGTCCTAGAAGTGGCGCAGTGAAATCTCATAGATTTCACTGCGTCACTTCTACAAAGCTTTTTGGGGGAAACGCCCCCCGCATACATTATACCTGAAGCAGGTGTAATGTGGCGCAGGGGTTTACAAAGTGACGCATCTGCTTAGATGCGTCACTTTGTAAATAGAGCGCAACAGGAGGCATGTTTAACGCTGCTGATGCGTCACAAAAATTGGCGCATCGGAAGCGCAAAACTGACGCAAGGCCCCAAGTGTTTGCACATTCAACGCTGTCTCCTCTGGTGTACATTCCGGCCCAGCCCCATCCCTACCAGCAGCAGTGCAGACAACCCTGGGGGCCAGAGCCCCCCTCTCCAGGAGCCCCCTTCCACTGGTACCACCTGAAGCTCATTCAAACCGGGATCCAGGCGCCCCCTGGCGTGAACCTCCTTAAACCCCTGGCACCAGCAGCCCGGACTCACCAACAACCCCCCCCCCCCTTTAGAAACCTTGGCACCTACACACAGGGTAAATCCCCCCCCTCTGCGCCTGTCCCCCAGAGGTGTTAACCCCCTCCCAGCGCCAGGGCACCACAGGGTAAACTCATTCCCAGTGCCAGGGCACCACAGGGTAAACTCCTCTCCCTGTGCCAGGGCACCAGAGGGTAAACCCACTCCCTGTGCCAGGGCACCAGAGGGTAAACCCACTCCCTGTGCCAGGGCACCACAGGGTAAACCCACTCCCTGTGCCAGGGCACCACAGGGTAATTACCCCCCTCTGCGCCAGGCAACCGCAGGACTAGCCATGCTCAGCATCCTCCGCTGGCCGAGTGCAGGACCGCGTAAAGCTCAGGCGCCCCCCCCCCCAAACCTCTCCAGCAAAAGGAATAAACACTCAAGGCACCCGGGCTCCTTCTAATGCTCTTTCAGGGATGGCGCCAACGCAGGAAAGGACACATTTAAGGAGTGATTATGGGGACAATCCTGTTGCAAAACGTAAAAAATCTGTGGAGAGCACAGCCTTCCGACACCTCGACAACTTTTTTTTTTAAATCGCTCCAAAGTCTTTGCTTAGATGGCAATTTCTGCAGAATTCGTTAAATTCTTAATCATGAATCCCAAGCAGAGTAACATAAACACAATTTGGCCCACTGAGCTCAATTATTAAACAGCCAGGCCTGAAGGCAGACGCAAAGTAGTGTGTCTTTTAACAAGAATGCTTACCTGAGGGCACCGACCATTTTGCTGCCTTGACCTTTTACATATGGGCATTGCCCTATGGAAAATGCTCTCTCTGGGACGGGGCCCCCACCCCCATCCCTTTTCCAGTGTTCTGGCGCGCTCTGACTAAAGAGAAACATTGTTACTCTTCACTCCTAGGTCAGCGCTAGGAGGTCGGAGCAGGCTGCGCACAGCAGCTGCTGCTTTAGAGCCTGTCTCACTCACAGCTCTCTCTCTGCAGATGAGCTGAGGGGGCCGGGCCCCCTTCATGTACTGGACTCTGGGGGCCCCCCCGCACTGCATGGGCTGCGGGGGTGTTTGTTACGCCCCTGGCTCACCAACATCGTCCCCTCGCACAAACTCCACATCGTCTCCTACTCCGACGACACTCAACTGATACTCTCACTCACTAAAAAGTCCCCGCCACCGCCAAAACCAACCTCCACAAAGGAATCAAGGCCGTTGCCAGCCGGATGCAGGCCAGCCGTCTGAAACTTAACTTGGACAAGACAGAGGTCATCATCCTTGGATCCACTGCCTCCGCCTGGGACGACTCTTGGTGGCCAGCCGCCCTGTGAGCCGCACCCACACCTACTGACCACGCACGCAACCTGTGGGTCGTCCTGGACTTATCACTCTCAATAACCCGGCAAGTCAACGCCATCTCCTCCTCCTGCTTCAACACCCTCCACAAGCTCCGCAAGATCCACGGATGGATACCCACCGGAATCAAAAGGACAGTCATTCAGGCCCTCATCAGCATCAGGCTGGACTACGGCAACGCCCTCTACGCAGGAACCCAGGGCCAAACTCCAGAAGAGACTCCAACTCTTACAGAACACCTCTGCACACCTCATCCTCGACATACCCTGCCACACCCACATCACTGCCCACCTGAAAGACCTGCACTGACTCCCAGTCAAGAAGAGGATCATCTTCAAGCTCCTCAGCCATGCCCACAAAGCACTACACAATGCCGGACCAGCATTCCTCAACAAGCGTCTCACCTTTTACACCCCGAACCGCCAGCTTCGCTCCACCGACCTCGCCCTCGCCACCGTCCCACGCATCCACAAGACCTCCACTGGTGGCAGATCCTTCTCCTACCTCGCGGCCAAGACATGGAACACCCTCCCCACACAGCTGCGACAGACCCAGGACCTGCTGACCTTCAGGAGACTTCTCAAGATCTGGCTGTTCGAGCAGTAGCTGCACCCCCACCCCCGCTCAGTGCCTTGAGACCCTCACGGTCCACAAATAAGTAATTGATTGATTGAGTGCTGGTGGTAAAGTCTGTTCCTCCTGTCCATGTGCAGCTTGTCTCTGCTTCATGAAAGACATATTGAGGAAATCTGAAATAGATAGTCCTGGAAGTACAGGCGGGTGGAGGCTCACTGTATCAGCCTTCCCCCCTATATTCATATTTTTAATTTTGGCATTTTTGATTACTTGATTCCCACTGGGAGTTCCCAATGATTTTCCCAATGCGCGATGCTGGGGACGGACCCTTAGGTGGATACCGGGCTTGTAGCTAGTTTAGTCTTTGTAATGGGCTTTGGAGGGTTGGCCGACCGCAGGCAGGCTTGCCCCCCGGTGTCTTTAGGCCAGTGGTGCAACCCAGAGCAGGGTAGTTTGAAGAAAGATTTGCACCAGCCGGGAGTGCTTGCGGCCACACTGCAAAGCGGACGGACCTGCTGTACTGCAGCAGTATTTCGTTTAAAAGTGAAGTCTGGAATGCATCAGTTTTGAGTTCAGGTGCAAAGAGGGGTGAATGTGTGTGCGGCCACGCTGCAAAGTGGCACCTGGTTTTGATCTCCGCGAAAAGGGGGCGGGCGCCACGCAGCATCCTGTGCTCAATTCTGCGAAGGAAGCGGGTGGGGGTTTAAGGAGTGGGAGGGACATGAGGGCGCAGAGGCCGTGTGCGGCATGGGCGTCGCTCAGGCTGATGGAGGGCACCACTGGCCCTGGTCTCCATATGGGGGGGAAGGCCATAGGCAATCCCCTGGAGGGTGGGGGTAGAGGTCTTGTAGCTGTAATTTCGGGGCAAGGAGATTACCTCTACCAGCAATAAAGGGAAGGGGGCACAGCCAGCTTTAGATCAGGAAGCTTCCAGGGAGGAGCAGGTAGGATTTGTGGAAGGGGTTGAGGGTTTCCAGGGGCGAAGGAGGTGGGGGCCAGGAGGGTAGCACATCCCTGGGAGTCAGGGAGGGGAAAGGGGTAGGTTTGGGTAGGGGGGCGATGGCCATTCCAAGGGGGGAGCCCATGAGGCCCATAGGGGTGATAGAACCCATAGGAAAAAGGGTAGGGGGTTTAGTCAGGGTGGCTTGGCCAAGGTGGGATGGGAGACAGCCATGAAAACGCGGGCTTTACACCGCGCTGCCATTACGACGCTGCCATCACAATGCAAGTCGTTACAACGACTTGCGCTGGAGGGCGCTCTTGGTAAAGGAATAGTTTTATTTTCTATTCCAGCAACTTCCCTACTGTTACGTGGGCTGGAATAGAAAATTAAACTATTCCACAATCCAGCGCCTACAGCGTTGTAATGGATGCGTCGTAATGGCAGTGCGGGGTAAAACCGGCGTTGTTATGACATACATCCAGGTGGGGTGGAGGCAGGGTTGGAGGGGAGGGAGAGGCAAAGGGGGACTGCCACAGCATATGAGAGTAGGCAACAGGAGGGGAGGAAAGATGGTGAGAAGGCGCACAAGGGGGGTCCTGGTAGAAAGGGGTGGGTCCATTAACCCCGGTTTGCTGAACGTTACTTTTAAATTCCAGGGTCAACAGCCACGGGAGGGAACGGTCTCAGGTAAGACGCATTCGGCTCCGCATGACCGAGAGGAAGAGAAGGCAATGTCAAAAGCGGACAGCCGGAACATCGAGGGACAAGCAGTGGAGTTAGAGGTGGTACAACAACCCCAAGGGGTCGATGCAGCCATGAGGACAGCGGTAGGAGATCCCAGGAAGGGTCAGAAGGGCGGTTTGCCCAGAGGTATACAGATTAACACCTGGAGGAGGGTGTTAGCGGTAGAAGGACAGGGAAGGAAAGAAGGGGGTGGGGGTCCATAGTAACAATGTGCATAGTCCATTTCAGGTTCGAAAAGACAAGGAAACGGCCGGCCCGGGACAGCGTGATGGAACCCATAGACGACTTGTTAGGCAGTGTGATCCAGGGTGGACGCCGACCTTGATTCCAGATAAGGGTTAAGAAGGGGATTTTATTGTACGGTCTTGCAACAGCAAAGGGCAGCGGAGACTTAGCATATAAGGACGACAGGGAGGGGGAGGTACGTCGGTTGGAAGGTTTTTACGTAAAGGGTACAGGGGTAGGTACACAGAACACAAATGTGGACAGGGAGGGAACTAATGGGAGTTGGTAGAACGTCGACAGGCCGAGGGGAGGGAGACAGCGGCGGGTAACTATGGGACGAAAACAAAAGATCAGATTTTGCGGGCCCGGAGGGCGAAAAGTATATATATATATATATAATCCACATTTGTAAAGTGCACAAGCACCCGTAAGGGTCTCTAGGCGCTGGGGGCCGTCGGGAAGATTAAGCAAGCTATTGCCCAGAGTCACATGGTGCTGGGCTAATTTGTCACCAGTGCCAGGGATCGAACCGTGATCCCCAGTTTCCGGAGTCAGTCGCCCTAGCCGCGGCGCCACACCTCTTCCTCAATAGACATGGGTTGGTACCAGCAAATAATGGGGGCATTCAGGTAGAGGAAGACCTATTAAACGGCCAGCGGGCTTCCATTGGTATACCGCCCACCCCCCCTTTTTTGTTTTCAAAAGCACCCACCAGAGAGGTATGGGGAGGTTACACAGACAAACTCCATGGGAGTAAAGGGGGCCGTTGGAGATTGTAATAAAGGGGGCGGGCACAAGGGAGTACAAGGGACTCAACATAAAACATTAGAGTATAAAGCAGAGGACAATGGGGGAAGAGGAGCACAGGGCTCACCCATCAAACATCCATGAGTAGAGCAATGGCTGGCATATTATCCCTAACGGGAAGGTGCTGCCTCATTAGGCGTCGAGTAAAGAAGGCTTCCGGCTAGGTAGAAGGGGCCTCGGTATGACGGGGTGGACAACTTGAAATCAGTATGGACACGCAAGACGGTAGTGCGGGACTAAGGGCGTAAGGAAGTGAGTAGGGGCGTAGGGAAGGCCCAGACACAGGGGGCATACAAGTTTGAGATAAGCTCGCCAATAGGAGTTTGGCCCAAGAAAAGACTGGAGCAAGTTTGATGGAGCCAACAATAGTGCATGGCCGGAGGTGGCAGTACAGGTTGTAGTGGGAGAAATAACATCAGGATAATATTTTTCAGTAGACGTTGCCAGAGGGCTGGGGGAGAGGGTAGGAACAGGACCCAGAGAGCAAAAGGACATAAAGTCTGCTTGCCTTCTACAATCGGTACACCCGAGGATTTTCAGTGGCACAATATTCAGTTGAGGGCACTAATGGTGAACAAAGTACTACCATTGGGTGGTTACTGTGCAGGTGTGAGCATTTCAGCTTCTTTGGCAATGGGCCCTTTAGGGCGGATGAGAGAAGTGACGGTGACACACTACCTTGACGACGTCTTCCTGAGGTGCCAACCCGGTTCTACGGACTGTCTGAAACGGATGACAAGTTTAAAAGAGCTCATGGGGCAATTAGGATTTCACTGGCACCAGAGAAGACACAAGGTCTGAGTACGGTGTTGTCATTTCTGGTTAGTAAATTGGACTCGGAGGTGATGGAGGCACACCTACAGAGAGAGAAGAAGGTGCCTATGGACAAATAAGTGCGGACAAAACACTAAGAATGGGCTGCTCAGTAACATGGGGTGCATGTTTTGAGCGTTTTAGCTTTTTCGGCAAGGGGCTTTCCGTAGCAGATGGGACAAGAGGCGGTGACACACTACCTTGAGTATGTCTTCCTGGTGGGCCAACCCGGTTCAACGGACGGCAGCAGCAGCTGACCTGTTCACAAGAGCTTATGGGGCTAGTAGGGTCCCATGGCCACCAGAGAAGACAGAAGGGCTGAGTATGGCGTTGTCGTTTCTGGGTACTAAGTTGGACTCGGGGTGATGGAGGCTCACCTACCGATGGAGAAGAAGTTGCATATGGTAAGGGGCTAAATAAGTGTAGACAAAACGCTAGCAAGGGGCTGCTCCGTATCCTGGGCAAGTTTTTGAGCGTCTTAGCTTCTTTTTGCAATGGGCTTTCGTGCAGACAGAGAAAAAAGATGGTGACACACTACATTTATGACTTCTTCCTGGGGGGGGCAACACGTTTCGATGGACTGTCAGCAACAGCTGACAAGTTTAGAGGAGATCATTGGGGGTCCCCTTCGCACCAGAAGAGGCACAAGGTCTGAGTACGATGTTGTCATTTCTGGGTAGGGAATTTGACTCAGAGGGGATGGAGGCACGCCTACCGATAGAGAAGAAGCTATTTATGGTGAGGGTGATAGGCGACATGCTGGCTAGGTGGAAAGTGAGGGGTAGAAAGGTACAGGTGCCTATAGGACAGTTTGAATTGGCAAGTAGGTTAGTACAGACAGGAATGACAATATGTAAGAGATGGGGAAGGTCTTTAATGGGCTTTGCGTTGACACAACATGACTTGCGCCGGTCAGTCAGGAAAAAGGAGAATTTACACAGGTGTCGAAAATTTTGCAATGGTGAGGGAGGGGGCGCACAAAGGGGGTTAAAATTAGAGGGGCAACATGGCAGTGGTAAAAGTAGTTGATATGCAGTACCTGAGGTTGGCACAGGTGCTTGAGCCAATGTGAGGGGCGGTATTGAGTTGTCTGAAACAATATTTTGTGTCAAGCCAGGTGGGGTTGAGATCGTGGTACCCGGAGAGTGTAGGGATAAGCATAGGGGAATTTTTAGAAGGGGGCTCAGAAGAGATTATATAGGGGGGAAAGGGAAGCAGTTGCTGTACAGCATATGTGTCCAGGATTGACAGGGGTCGTTGGAGGGCACTACTGCAGGCTAGGTGGCAGGAATGGATTTCATGGGAAAGTCTTAGCTGGGGTATGCTCCCACAACTGGTGAAGTGGGGAGGCTCAGATTAGAGGGTGGGGGCAGAGGGAAGGGAACAGGGCCACGAGTGAGGACACAGGTGGCCAAGGTTTTAGGTAAGCTGGTTCACACAGTCGGCTAAGTCTCAGGATTCATGGGCATAATCTTTGGTTTCCCACCTTACCGTAATGTAGGTTCTGTGGGGCAAGCCTGGGTTCTGGAATTGCCAGGTAGGAAGGGATAGCCAAGTGAATGAGGGCGTGAAGGGGAACAGGCAGCTGCTGGTGAAGCATGCCTGGTGATACGGGGCCGCTCATCGGAAGAAGGGCCCAGACAAAAAGGGGTAGTTTTTCTGCAGGTTTAGGACAACAAATGTCTGCAGCACAGCTTTGGTGGTTTATGCTTTGAGCATCTTAAAATTTTGGGACGCCATGAGCGGTTATGGTAGTCATTCACTTTGGATCAGGGTATCTATGGATGCAGCAAATGAGGGCTGGAAAAATGGCAGGTTTCTGTGATTGGGGCAAGGGAGAGCTGATGATCTTAATATACATTAACTGGGGAGTGTCTTTGTTGGGAAAGCTGGCGTGCATTTATTTACTCTTGTGTCTTTTCAGGTACCGTGGCGAGGTCAGCGATGCAGGAAATGTCCACATGGATAGTCGGGCTTGCCATTGTAAATGGGCGGTGCGTTATGAAGTTGAAAAGGGAAAGGTTTGGACTGAGCCGGTACGAGTCGGCTTGACAAGCCTGTTTCTGCCTACCTCCACAGTGCTCATAGGAGGAAGTAAACTGTTCCAGGGCACATACTCCGGAAGGAGAGCATGGGCTTCTGATCTCCATCAATCTGTCATCGTTGGCTGCTGACTCTGGCAAAGAGGAGTGCTACGCATGGCCGTCTCACGCCCATCTTCTTGCTTCTTAGAGGAACTGTGGGCCATATTACCAAGGTCAAGTATCGCCGCTTTTTCGGTGAATTGTGCAGAGAAAGCGGCGATACTTCTAGTGCCCTATTAACAAGGGCATGCAAACGCCTGCCTCAAGCCCACTTTGCATGTCAGCGAGAAACATCGCTAATGACATGCAAAGAGGGCGTTCTCACGTCCAACCACATGTAAAATGTGGTTGGAGGTGGTAACACCCTATTACCAAGGCAAGCGTTGGGAGAAGGAGACCTGCGATAAACTCGTTTATCACAGGTCTCTCAACGCCTGCTCTGATCAGGGGTTAGGCATTGATTACATGGGGTGTGGATTATAAAGCTGAATCCACCCCCCATATTATAAAGGCACACATTAGCGAGTGATAACAACGCTTCTTTTCACGAGCTAATGTTCCCTATCGCCGGATTTAATATCGCCTACGTGTTGCGCGTTGATAATGACGCGCTAACACAGCGATAAAATCCGGCGATAGGGAAATGTGCGATGTGCATTTTTTAACGCACATCTTGGTAATATGGCCCTGTATTACACAATTATGTGTTATAATTTTGAATTGGTGATATCAATTATGCTGACTCAAAAAAAAACTGTAAAAATATGCCCGGAGGAAAGCAAAAAGTTATTCAACCTAGTTGGAATACTTGTATTGGTATAAATTGAAAGAAGAATTACCTTTTTGTACAATAATCCTAGATTTGATAAGCAAAAGCTTTATGGTAAACAGCCATCTTTAAACTTTAGTGCGTCATTCAGTTGGCCTGTCTGAAATAATTTAAAAACATGCAAGGTTTTGTCACCGTCTCATATAGACTCCGTCTACATGTCACATGGAAATTAGGAAACCATTCCTACAGCCTTCAACTTTGGGCATCATTATTAGTGAACTGAGTCTAACGACCTGCCCTACCTTCTATTTGTATATTTGAAAAAACAGTCTGGCGATTAGACTTATTGCTATTTGATTTGATCTAATCATCTGGTGAGGCTCTGTGACTATTTCCGAGTTGCTTGACATAAATACTATTCTGCACGGTATATACATATACTCAAAGTGTGATTTTCATTTAAAAGTTGACTATAGATAAATTGTGTACACGCTAAGCCAACCATGGTTAATGTAGGCCTCAGTTGAAATGACTTATGCTAATGATTCATCGTACTTTATGCTGCTGTGGCTCTGTCTCTCTTTTATTTTAGTTTCAGGACTCAAGCTCTACACCTCAGTAGTATGAATTAAATGTCGCAATTGTGTTTGGTTTCTTTGAGAATAGATTATCAGAATACGTTTTATAGAGAGTGAATTGTAAATTTCCACACAGGTGACTGGGACAAGCTGAAGGCGATGTATCATGCTGGTATGAGATATCTCTTGAATCCATGCAGCTGAAAATTTCCATTATATGATGCCTAGGAAGAAGGCTATTAAAATGTTATTATCAATGTGTTATTCTGAATGGTTACCTCTCTCTGGAAACTGTGGAGAATATTGCAACTGTTGAAACTGTGGGGCTTATTTATGAGAGGATTGCGCTGTCGAAGAATCGCTATTTTTGACGCTTCACGGCGTAAGCCTCCCAATTATATCTATGAAGTGATGCTAAAGCCACTCTGCTTGACATTGCTCTTGAGTAAGACAAAGCAGCGCAAGTTGCTGCCTTGCCTTACTCTGCGTCAAGGAGGTGTTCCATAGGGTCATGGCTTGGAGGCCTATAATGACAGACGCATGAGCCTGCAGCTCCGCGCCAGCCTATCGATTATCCTGAGCATCAGAGCCGGCTGGGGCACAGGGAACCTGGCGGTGGTGTCCAGTACACCTGGGGGAGACCCGAGGAGAGTGTTGGAGCGGTTGGGGCTAGCGCTGGGCGGAGCTGGGCATAGAGTGGCGGCTGGTTAAGGAGGCCTGGCTGTGGTGACTGCACCCCAGAATCTTGGGCCAGAGGGAGTGGGGACTCCACGGAGCCCATTGCCCGGCGGCTTGGGGTTGGCCCCATCAGGAGATAACTGAAATATGAAAGACCTTTAGGATCCGGATGAGTGGCAGTGATTGGACTGTCCCCCGCCTTTAGGCGTAGTACCCGACTTATTCCTGCTTGATCGGACCACAGGCCTGAGGGTTTAACAAGACCTCATATCACGGTTCTTGGAGACACCTGGTGGGCTCCCAAAGGGGAGTGGAGGCCAGATGGGACACTGACTACTCCAGTGCCCTAGAGACGGAATAAAGGTTGGATTCCTGGGCAGTGGGAATATATTGCCCCGATAGTCATACCCTCTACATGCATGATGGGCAAACCCAGAGCAAGTCAGACAGGGGCCGTGCTGGAGCCGGAAGAGCCGGCCCAGGACCACGCTATGAAGGACCCTGGCAATACTCTTCCAGAAGATCCGGTACAACAGCAGCTGACCAAGATTTTAGACTCAATAGCATACACCAAAGCCATGTTAAACCAAGATATCAGCACATTGTCAGTCGGATTGGGCTTCCTTAGGGCAGAGCATGCAAAGCTCGCAGAGAGAGTAAAGCAGACTGAATCCCCCATTGCTGATATGGCACCGCAGCAGCAGGCAATGTCACCACAGATGGTGATAGGGTCCGCTTACTGGAGAAGAGAGCAGAAGATGCTGAAGGGTGGAACAAGAGGAATAACATCAGGGTCCTGGGCCTGCCGGAAGGAATGGAGGACAGGGACAGGCTTACCTTCCTGGAGCACTGGTTCCAAAAAGCGGTTGCACCGGAGGGAATGTCAACCTTTTACACTTTAGAGAGCTCATTGAGTTCCTGCTAAGCCGCCGGCCCCGGGATGGCCCCCACTCCCAGTTATGTCTATGCTCCTTCACTATAACAGACTATAAGACAGAGATACCTTGATGCAAAGGGCCCGGACAGATGGACCATATATGGAATACACGCTGGAGGAACAAAAACTGTGTGCCTCCTTCTTTGAAAGAAAGCCCTACGAGAAGAAGGCCTCCAATACTTCCTGATATTCCCTGCCCAACTGCGTATATTCTTAGACAGGAAGGCTAATTTCTGTAATGATCCCAAAATGGCATGGGACAGCAGCAAAGTCTACAGAATGGAGAGACCCCAGGCGTCACAGTGAGCAGAGACGCAGCCCTGGGACCGTGAACCCAAGAAGCGACTTCTGTGGGTTTGGGCCTTATCTAGTTAATAATGTTTTGTGCATGGTTTGGGCAGCTGGCCGTTTCCAGAGTGTCCTGGAACGGGGAGTTGTTCAACATAGGGGTCTTTTTTACGGTTTCTGTTATTCAGCTTGCGGTGGCGGGGGTTGCATTTGGAGGGCCAACAAAATGGAAGGGTCGGGGGGAACGTTATTATGTCACCAACACATAAGGTCATAAGGTTTATAACATGGAATATCGCTATCGCCATCATTATTTTAGCTGAAATTTGGTTTTAAACATTTTCTGTGTTTATGTTGATTTGCCACCATTCTCTTACTCGCATTTTAAAAATACTATACTCACCTGCTGCTTGAGCGGGATCTTGAGTTTATTTCACCTGACTTTGAGCACCATCTTAGGGGATGGACTTGCCATTTGCGGGCGCCATCTTGGGAGCGCTCTAGTGGTGAGGCGGCCACACTTGTCAATTATTTAAGTCAGACAATGCAAGCACGCACGCAGCGAGTGCGCCGGAGGCGCGCCAGAGGCAAGCCCGTCTGCGCCCGTCCGCGCCCAGCCGGGACCAGGGGCCATAATCCCTGGCCCTTACATCTCGTACTCTAGGTCAGTGCTCATGACATTAAATCAGGGTGAATCACAGCTCAGCCATCGGACTATCATGGACTTACGGCGGGAAGGGTTGCTCAACCCTTCATGTACCGCCCCGAATTATGGGACTACTAGAGAGTCCCTAGCAGAGAGGCAAAATTTCGCATTACTCAACACGCGTTCTCTGCAAAAGCATAATCTGGAGATCTTCTCCCTACTTCAGAAAGGGAAATTGGATATCTTGGGAGCCACTGAAACATGGCTTGAAGAATCCTCTACTCCTGCCTGACCTGGTGGCATCTTTACTTTGTGGCCATTCATAAAAATCAAACAGGCACTATGAAAGGAGGGGGAGTTGCTTTCCTATATAACAGCTGCATTAAAGCAGAAAGCATTTGCGCAGAAAGTCTGGAGGGTGCAGATGTTCTAGGGGTAAAATTCCATTCTGCCACTGAATGTTTGGTAATACTCCTAGTCTACCGGCCCCCACGTACTTCACCAGGTTTCTCTGACTCCTTCCTGGAACTAGTTTATGACCTCCGGTCACGGTATAAAAGATTGATGGTAATGGGAGATTTCAACTTTCACTGGGAGAAATCTCCTAAAGACTGCCAGGCAAATCAGCTAGAGGAGGCGATGACCTCACTTGGTCTTGTTCAACAGGTAGTGGGCCAGACACACGAGAAATACCATACCCTAGATTTAATCTGGATGACCGCCTCCGAGTTGAGCCCAATTGTTATTTCACCTTGCTCATGGTCAGATCACCATCTATTGCAGGGCCAGTTTACTGTTTTAGGGCAAGGGGGAAAGCTAGCTTCGGGGTGGAAAGCCTTAAGGAGCTGGAACAAGATCGGAGCGGGGGATTTGATAGCTAATTTGAAGACCTCGTCCTCTCCTAAGCAGCCTGAGGACAATCTATAGGCTATCTGTTAGAACTTGACGACAAAACTTGAGAGAGCTATTGAAGTTACTGCACCGGCACGGAGGATGAAAATTGTGGATAAGGAAATAGGGGCTCCATGGTTCAATGATATACTTAGAAGCGAGCCTTGCATAAAGCAGAGAGAGCCTGGTGTAGAGAGTATGAACCTAGTGCATGGGCTCTGTATGTGCAGGAATTTGCTCTCTATAAACAGGCAATTTTGTCTAGGAAAGCGGAATTTTATGAGGACAGAATCGCGGCAGCAAGAGACCCTCAGAAGGAAATCTTCAAAGTCCTGACAGAACTAAGGAAAAACAAAGAGCAGAGCCCCTCGTTCACACAGGACGATTGTCAAAAATTTCAAGCTTTCTTCTCTAATAAAATATTGGATCTCCTAATAGAAATTTCTCATACCCCAAGACTTGACTGTCCGCTTCAATTTACCCCGACAGCCCCGTCGATTGCCCACCCCCTGAGTACACTGCCCCCGATCACAAAGGAACAATTGGCGAGTCTAACGGGGAGAGTAAAGTCAGGGTCACTGGCGGATCCGTGCCCCCCCAGGATATTCAAGCTAGCACTACCAGGAATAGAGGACGATGTCCTTTCCCTCCTCAATAGCTCCTTGGAAACAGGTCAGGTCCCCATCAATTTTAAGGAGGCACGCTTGATTCCACTATTGAAGAAGCTGGGTGCAGACGCTAAGATCTTGTAAAATTTCAGGCCCATCTCCCAGCTGTCTTTCATAGCAAAAATTCTGGAACAACATGTTCTCACACATATTTCCAGCAACCTTGAAAAAAACGGGCTGTTAGAACTGAACCAGGCGGGTTTTCGAGCCCATCATAGTACGGAGCTGGTGATGCTGTCCGTATTCGATGATTTGAGATGTAGAGCAGATAAAAAGATCCCGGGCGCCCTGGTGCTGTTAGACCTCTCCGCGGCACTTGACACGGTTAACCATGGACAACTGTTGTCGCGGTTGGTGGACTTCGGCATCCAGGGAACTACGCACGCCTGGTTGACCTCTTCTCTCCAAAATCGCTCCCAGAGAGTACAACTGGCTGATCTGGTCTGACAAAGGTGGGGCCACTGTGATCCAGAACTATACTGATTATGACACCGAATGCAAACGTCAACTCTCTAACATCACTCATTACAGACCACTCAATATTGACCCCACTAAACGACTCAGGACTACAATCACGAGTCTTGTTCTGGAGGGTGAGACAAATGAGTGGATCTCTAAAAATGAAGCTGCATTCTTAGTCACCCCTGACCCGGTCATCCCGTACTTCTACACCCTCCCCAAGATCCACAAGGGTGTGACTCCAGTCCCTGGGAGACCGATTGTCTCTGGCATAGGCTCTTTACTTGAGCCCTTGTCAAAATTTTGTGACTCTTTCCTTCAACCAGTGGTGAAGAAAATTCCTTCTTTCCTACAAGACACACGAGATGTCCTCCGCCTCATTGAATCCTTTGAGGGGAGGGGAAATGTGGACCTCCTCCTCACGATGGATGTTGAGGCGTTATACACTAACATCCCCCAACAAGCTACTCTGGAGGCAGTGGAGTCCACCCTGCTTTTGGAAGATTGGTCCTCTCCAACCCCTGTTTCATTCATTATGGCATGTGCTTCCCTGGCTTTGACAGAAAATTTCTTTCAATATGGTTCCCAACTCTACCATCAGATCCAGGGGACCTCTATGGGTTCTACATTTGCTCCAAGCCTGGCATGTATCTACATGGCAACCTTTGAGGAGAGTGTTATCAAATCTGCACTCAACCCCTACCGTGATAACATCACCCTATGGCGCAGGTATATTGACGACATCCTTGGTTTCTGGAAGGGTGATCGCAGAACCTGTGAGGCCTTCTGCAGTTGGATTAATCTCCAAAATCCATATCTTAAGTTCACGGTTACAATGTCTACAACCACCATCCACTTCCTGGACTTATGCATTAACCTCAATCCCACTAGTCTCAGCACAACCCTTTTTCGTAAAAGCACTGACAGAAACAGTCTTTTACTGTTCCAAAGCCATCACCCACGGGCCCTGAGGGACAACCTTCCCTTTGGCCAATTCCTCAGGGTCAGGAGGAATTGCTCAGACACAGCAGATTTCCAAAGGGAAGCTACTCTGCTTCAACACAAACTACAGGACAGAGGGTATCCCACCAGACTATTAAACCAGTCACGTAAAAGAGCCCTGAATAACCCAAGAGTGAACTTACTGGAAGAACATCCCAAGGCCCAAGACGAGTTGATAACGTGTGTCACCTCCTTCACCCCGAACTCTACATTTCTAAAGAAAACGATAAATAAACATTGGCCCTTAGTCAACTCGGGTGGTTTAGGAATTCCAAACCCCAGATTCGCTTTCAAAAGAACTGCCAATCTCAAGGACGCCCTAATACACACACGCCCCAGACAAAACACCACTGATAACCAAAGGAGGCTGTGGGACCTTCCCCCAGTGGTAGGTCATTTCCCTTGTGGCGTTTGTGCGGCATGCCCCCAGACATCCCAATGTAAAGAAGTCAGAATTACAGACACATTTTTGTGGCAACTCCGCAAGCACACAAATTGTAACAGCACCAAGTGTATCTATATGATTACCTGCCCCTGCGGCAAAAACTACATAGGAATGACCATGAGGCACATCAAAGTGAGGATTTTAGAGCACAAGAGCAACATCAGATGCTTTAAAACACATACCAAACTGCATGAACATTTCTTTCAAAACAAACACTCAGCAGACTGTCTCACTTGGTTGGTTTTAGAAGCCCATCCAGCCATTTCCAAACAAGCCCTGTTTAGGATTGAACAGAGATGGGTCCATCGTCTTCGATTGGACCTGGTGGGATTAAATGACTCTGTCCCGTGGGTGTCCTTAGGCATGTAATCTACCTATCCCTGTACTCATGCGATGTACATCTCATGCGATGCGATGCCTTCCTCTTGCTTCTCTCTAGTTATGACACACACTGGCAGAGAAATAACAGGGTAGTTGTATTGTTCCATGTATTCCCTTATCTATCCAGCCTCAGAGGGAACTGCTATTATCCAATGTCCCTTTCCGTTTGTTTTAGCATCCTCCACCTTTCCAAGATGGCCGCTACAGTCATCATACCGCTTAATGGTTAGGTTCCCACCACCGTAATACATGCGCAGTCATAGGAGGGGGCGGGACCACAACGGCGTGTGACGGAAGAGCAGGCAGTGTTTTAGACACTTAAATAATGGCTCTGCGAAGAGACAGTCACCAGCTGCTCTGCGTCATTATTCCGACGCCGCTCGTGGGGTAGGTGCATCGGCTAGGACTGCTGCCGCCGAAGGTGAGATTAACTTAATTAGTTGCTCCCCGTCCACCAGCCTCCTAACAGGTAAGCCTTGTTGTGCTTTTCGCTCGGATCCACGAGTGTGTGGGTCCACGGGTAACCACCCCTTGCACCGCGGTACAGTCTGCGGTCCTGTTTGACATGTGGGCGCGATCGCCGCGCTTGGCTGCTCTGTCGATCCGCGCTGTGCTTCCCTGATGCACTATCTGGGGCGCGACGGGTGTGCGGCGGGCACTGGGTATGGTGAGCACAACCCCCGTCTCTGCCTCGTAAACAGTGCTGCCCTGGCTGAGTGAGGCAATTGGGGTTACGCCGGATTGACTCTAGGACTCGGGATACGAGGTAAAGCACAATACCTTATCTCGTCTCCCATACTATGTGGTTAGCCAACACCTGGACCTCAGAATTCCAGCAAAAATTAAATAAGAACAACCAATTATGAAGTAATTACGATTCCCTTCAATTAGGTACCATACCTCCTCAGCCGGTCCCACTGGAGCAGACTGCGAGGTCCGTCAGGGAATCTTGTAGGGTAAGGTTACTCATACAGCCCTCCTCCGTATACACAGCACTATTTTGGATTTGTTTCTTGACGTCACATTCCACCGATGCATGGTATGGCATGAACTAGTTGGTCACATCAATGATTTGCCAATTAATTACAATGTATATGCTCGGTTTTTAAATGACAAGCACGGTCTGTGTGTGTGCTCTCACTATTTTTATGAGGTTAAACTTCACCAATGCGGTTATCCTGTATAATGGCTTCATTTTCATTTCTACAGGTAACAATACTGCAGCAGGACCAATTGGCCTGCACCCCGGTATTATTGACTAAAGAAGGTTGTATACCTCTCTGCAAGTTTTGACCTTTCACTTAATTACTTTCACTGTGTGGTACTATCTAACTAGGTCCTGAAGAATTGCCATCAGGCATGAAACATGTCGACCAATAATTGAGGGTAGTAGTTAAATTCACTCTGATAGTTCTAGGGTAATTTTTCTCCCCTCATACACCACCACCCCCCGTTTTTAACCAAGGGAGTCTACCACGAGAATAAAATTAGGTTGTGGACCGACTCACCTTTTTTAATTTAGCACTCACGTCACGACCACACTCCCCAGGCCCTCTCACACGCATGCACCATATGGCGGGAACAAAAGATCTCCGATAAAGAGCCCCGGTTTCGGGAGCCCGTCTGACATTGCAGCGCCAGTCTGACGAGGAGCAGAACCCATATGATGAAGCATGACACCTAGCTTGCTGGGTGTGTGAGGGTTCTAGTTCCAACTAGGGGATTCCCCCACTTACTAGCACACACCCCTCTCCGTCACTCTTCCCGGGGAACTTTGTACATCTCTTTTGTGTCACAAGTCTATGGACTCGTACACTGGACCCCGTAAAATATCGTCCTACCCCAGTCCCCCCTTTTGTACTGATGATCTGGTGTCATCATCAGTTGGTATTTTTTGTGGAGTTCCCCAAGGCTTGGCACTCTCACCACTCCTTTTCAACGTGTATCTGCAACCGTTGATTTCGGCATTAAATCAGATGGAATGCCAAATTTATAATTATGCAGATGACACTCAGATTGTCATCCAAATTGATGATTTACCTTTGGCACATGCGAGATTGCAAAACATCTTGAAATACACGGTTAACTGGATGTCTGCTAATTCCTTAAAGATAAAGCCAGATAAAACAGAGGTGCTGCCGATTACCATCTTGCTCATTGCACCATCAGGATTCAAGCAAGCCGGGCCGACGACGCCTGAAATGGCAGAACCCGGTCCCCGGAAGCTTGTTTCCTTCCCAGTGTAAGAATTGGCTTGGTAGTTTGGTTTGCCCTGTTCCCATCATGCACTGGGACAGGAACAGACTAATTTGCATATAGCCAGGTTCTGAACTGGGATGGTGCAGTGAGCTAAAAAACGGTGTTGGATCTAGCCCTGATCTCTTGACTGGGTGAGAGTATTCTGCTTAATTCAGAAACTCTGTCCATCACCACCCCTTGTTGTTAAAGATTACCATCTCTGGCAGCCGCTGGAATGATCTATTCTGGCCTAAGGAATTAGGGTCCTCTCCAGAACCAGAGAATCTCTCAACTTCTGACCCCGCCAACCCTTATACGCGCAGTATCAGCCATGATTTTGTCGCGCCTAGATTATGGTAACTCGCTGTATGCTGGTCTTCCCCAACTACATCTGACTAGGCTACAAAGAGTCATGAATGATGCAGCCAGACTGGTCTTTAAAAAACCGAGGCGTACACATGTTACACCTTTGTTGCGCAAGCTCCACTGGCTGCCAATCAGGCAAAGAATAATGTTTAAGGGCCTTTGTATTACACATAAAGCCCTATATGGAAATGCGCCAAGATACATCAAGGCGCGTTTGGTCCCATATGTCCCCAGTAGGGCACTCCGTTCGACAGATGCCACCCTTCTGATCCGCCGCTGTTTCAGATTATTAACTATGGGAGGGCGTGCTTTCTCCAATGTGATTCCAATGGCCTGGAACAACCTGTCAATACATCTGCGCAAGGAACCAAGTCTCTTGCCATTCAGGAAGATGCTCAAAACCGTGCTCTTCCGGGAGGCTTGGGGCTCGTCCTAATGTGTTCTGGCCCTGTGAATATTCAGTATGTACTTTTGGACAAGCGCTTAGAGACCCCTGGGCGATAAGGCGCTATATAAATCTAAATAAATAAATAAAAATAAATAAAAATGGGGTCTATGGCAAAGCATCACAATGCGTATATCTACTTAAAGCGGAGGGGTATGCACATAGCTCTCCTCCAGGAGACCCACCTAACCAGAAACAAAGCTGACAGGTTGCACAGATGGTGGAGAGGCAGCTGTTTGCGACCACCTTCTCGGCATATGCTCGAGGAGTATTGATTTGGATAAGGCCTGGGGTCCTCTTTGATCCAACACATTCCCTGATAGACAGCAAAGGCAGATATGTATTTATTGTTGGGAGGCTGGCGGGCCAGGAGATGATGCTGGGAAGTGTGTAAGCACCTAACCTTGATCGAATTTCTTTTTTTACTAACCTCTCGGCTTGAATGGCTGAGTGCATGGAGGGCATGCTGTGTTTGCAGGAGATTTTAATTGTGTTGCAGATGTTACAGCTGATTGTTCTCACCCTGCTCTCCCCAGCGCACAGGCTCATTGTATAACAGCAGGCTTCCGGGGTCGGATAAATCACTGGGGGATGGAAGAAATTTGGGGAGTGCAATACATGGCGGAACGAGAATACTCTTACTTCTTCCCATACATCGGGTACATACCAGACTAGATGCCTTTCTATCCACACCGTCCTTTAGTGACTCCGTTACACAAACGGAATACTTAGGATGGACCTTCTGAGAGCACACTCCACTCTTGATGGTTCACTAGCCTCTGGGGAGACGTCCACTGATCCCTTTGCAGAGGCTGAACCCTCTGATACTGGAGAATGCCCCCTTTTGGGACTCTTTTGGCGCTCTAGTCAATACATTCTTTTCAACTAATGCCCATAAAGCGCTAGTGGAGTGGGAGGCATTCAAGTTGGTGGTGACGGGACATTGCCTGGGTAAATCCATTGGTGCACATCAGGGTATTCAACAAGAACTGCTAGACATGGAGGCTAGGATTAAGCACCTAGACACGGCTCATGGGAGTGATGACACAGCCACATCGAGCTTACAGGAGACACAGGCGTGTTACAATGATGCTCTGGAGAGGCGGAAATGTCATAGTTAAAGGGAATACCTGGATAAAGTGCTGAAGGAAGAGGGGAAAGCAGGTTGCCTACTGGCGTGGCTGATTAAACCGGATTCTAGGGGATCGTGGATCACCCTACCTCAGACGGAAATGGGCAAACTGGTCTATAGCCCCTAAGCAATTAATGCCTTCTTTCAAGAATATTATGAGAGGTTCTATACAGCCCCCGTCAGTCCTTCATTTCACTATCAGACACTTTCTTGGTCATCTCCCAATATGGACATTAGACAGACAAATGCAGGATGAGCTGGGAAACCCGGTGACCCTGCAGGAAGTTCGCGGGCCATTGCAGATATGGCAACAAGCAAAACACTGGGGCCAGACAGTCTACCCACAGAATTCTATGTGAGATATGTTTACAAGCTTGCACCACATTTAGTGACTATGTATGAGGAGTCCATGTGACTTTGAGGACTACCTGAGTTCACCCAGACCACGTTGGTGATCCCCCTTCCCAAAACCACAGAGAAGGTTGCTCGGGTTAGGGAGTATAGACCGCTCTCTATGCTTAACCTGGATTTTAAGAACCTCAGCAAAATGTTGACGCTTCGACTGCTCCCGCATATGCAAGCCCTTATACACCCAACCAAAATGGTTTTATCCCCTCGCACAGCATCTCTTAAACCTCTGTAGGCTTTATTCCATCCTCTACCATACTGAGGTGAGAACCATGCAGCAATTGGCAGTGTTGTCGGTTGACCTTGAAAAGACCTTTGACACTGTTAGCTGTGACTACCTGTTTGAAGTGATGTTACGTATGGGTTTGGGTGTGGGCTGAGTGAAATGGGTATAACTTTTTTATGCCTCCCCTAAGGCGAGGGTTAGGACGAGCAAAAATGTATCCTCTCAATATCAAATCATGCCCAGAACACTCCACTCTATGAACGACGTGGGGGGGGGAAACTTAGACGGAGCACTTCGGTCCCTCCGTTCTTGCGTCCTCTTTTGGCATACCTTGGCATACCTTGCTCACTTTGCCACTGGATTCAAGAGAGCCTGTCTTCTGAGGAGTGTTTCTCCGAAACCGGTCCCAGGATGCTTGTTTCTGGTTCAGGGAAGACCTGGCTTGGCAGTTCGGGCTGGACTGTTCCCATGAGGCACAGGGTTGATTTGCATATAGCTGGGTCTGAACTGGTCTGGCGAAGTGAGCTAAAGAACGAGGATGAATTCAACCCAGATCTGTGATTGGAGGGTGAGGGTCTCAAAAGTTTCAGCGCTCCGTCCATCTCCTTGTGTGTACCTTACAGCTGCCCATTATGGTCAGGATTTCCTTGATGGTTATGGTGCCTCGCCTCTTATACTTCTTTGTCAATATCCCTGATGCCCCATGGGTGGTTCGGACCCATGAACTCCCTTCCAAAAGACCTGATATGGGGAAATGGATGATGAAAGGTGTCCCTGAGAACGCTGCAGCGCCCTGTGACTCAGGGGGAGCTGGGAGTGCCGGACTTCGAACTCTATATGTTGCCTGCCCAACTACAATGGCTGGAAGGGGTGAACTTAGAGGGTACCTGATAAATGGAACCGAGCACGCATCCTAGTCTATTATCGGCTAAACTGCTGGAGCCGGCGACTCTTGCTCCATACCACTCAACGTTACAGAGTCCCACCCTGCAGGCATGAAGGCGTTGCCTGGCCAGACTGAGCGCACCCCGAGGTATACTTCCATGCTACCACTAGAAGGCCTTCCACACGGAGACCCCATGATGAGTTTCACGACAGGGCAGTTGTCATCTTGGGCAAGAGCGGGGTTGGAGACAGTGGGTGACCTATACTAGGTGAAAACCCTTGTCCTGTTTGCAGACTTGATGGAGAGCTGTGGTTTCCCACCGGGCCAGTTCCTGGTATATGAGGCGTTGACATACCTTTGGACAGCTGTGGGGAAGGGGCAGGGAGGGGCCAGAGTTACATCCTGTGTTGCACTCTTTTTTTTCCCTGGACCCAGCGTCACACCAAGTGAAGTGGCACTATGTCTCCTTGTGCTCCGCGACCCTCACTCCTTTGGAAGAACTCTGGAAGAAATAGGAAAGAGTGGTGGACAGGGAATTTACAGATGCAGAATGGGGTTAGAGTCTTTGATCCCCTAAGAAGATCAATCGGAATACTCGCCTCAAATATACACAATTCAACTTCCTACACATGACCTACATGATGCCGCATTGTCTTAAAGTCACTTATGTTTGGGAGCAGCAGAAATGTCCAAGGTGCGCTCATATTAATGCAGACTTTATGCATACGACATGGGACTGTGCCCACCTTCGAACATATTGGGAAGCAATACTAGCCAAGATTAAAGATGCACTGGGGTGAGAGCTAGCTCTATCGGTTGAGATCTGCTTGTTGGGGCTCTTTCCACGGCCGCATGCCCAAAAAGTTGGGAAAAGGCTAATAGACTTAGCCTTGGGATTAGCTGGGTGGGCACTGAGGGCAGAGTGCTGAGTTGGGAAGAGTCGAGGGGGAGTAAGGAAGCATCCTACAGCAGACCAATGGAAAGAAGCCTTGAGTTCCCATGAAAGCCCGACGCAAACAAGCAGTGAGGATGAGGTAAGTGGGAGCACACAGGAATGATTAGTACACCCTTGCACCTTGCATTATTGGGAAAGGCCTGCATGGCTGAAGTGGCCATTTATAGATAACATTAGCCATATGGGAAGGGAAAGCCCCGAGGGATACGAAGGGCCAGGATTGGCTGAAAGAGCTCTCTCTACACATTGCTCATCTATTAGCTGATACCCCCATGTGGATACTCCCCCCAGGGGTGTTCCCACTACACCCCATCGCATAATTTAACTTTCCCTTTTTTTTGTTACTCTTGTTGGTAGTTTGGTTTACAAAACAGATCCCTTACATAGAGAAGACTTGGTTATGCCCTTGTCTAGAGTGGATAGCTGCCCGTAAGAGAGGGGCTGGAGAGAACAAGACTTACCCTGAAGTGTGAGCAATCGCAAATTGCTGAACTGTTTATATGGTATGGTTAAAATATTGCAATGTGTCCTGACAAAACAAAAACCAATAATCAGACTGTAGAATCAAGATGGACTTCGTACAATGTTGCCCAATGTTAAAAATAAAAGAGAGACATGTCATTTGAAAATCTGCTTTATATGCATACAGTAAAGTGTTTAAATACAAAATGTCAATAAAGATATGTTTACAAAAAAAAAGTAGGCATTCCATGGGGGTTGTGGTGGGTTGTCCCACACATCACCCACAGATTTTGACGCTGCCACAGATTTACCTAATCACGTAATCCTGGGGCAGCACCTAAACCTTACGCCTTTCCCAGAGCAGGCACAACTAGGAGAAATATTTTTATTTCTCCTCGTTTTTCCTTTTTCCATGTCAGAGGAAAGCACCTCTCTGGATTGTTTTTGTGCAGCAAGGTGCCCTTTCCTGCACAAAAACAATCAGTCTTTGTTGGTACAATGGCAGCAAATTGTGCTCCAGCACTGGGGGAAGGACAGGAATGAAAGGGCATTCGTGCCCGTTTACATTGGCAGAGGACAGCGCAGGAAGAAGACTTGTGGTGCTGCCCTATGCCAATTCCTCATAAATGAGGAGCTGTATGTTTACATTTGTACTGTTTAGCTAATTTGATTCAGAAATGACCTTTCCATTTGCGTGAGAGCAGATGCCCCTTTCCACTCTCTGGAGACAGTTGCTCATCCTCAGAGTTAAGACTCCTGATCAAGTTCTTCTCATTTATCTGACATAATCTTCATTTGATTATGATCATGGCTTTATAGCCTTTCTTTGCTGACACCTTCTGCTCAATTTTCTCTCATTCTTTTAACCTCTTAGTTTAGCATGTCAGGGAATTTCCTTTCAGTGGAAACTGAAACTTGCTTGAATTGCTTATGACGACTTTAAACAGTCTATTTTTGTATTTTTTAATTTGCCAAATTTTAATCGCTTTCATTTATACCGACCCTTCACCTAATGATGATTATTGATTTATGACAAACTTGAATGATTTCAGTTTGTAACTTGGCTAATCTGCTAATAAACCTTCCTGGTTTCTGAACCTAGCACTCGGTCATCCTTCTGGAGTTTAATGTGATTCACTATAATTGATGTGCTGCTGATTTGTTGATATCAGACCTCAGGCCGGGATGAAAGGTCCATCCGATACAGTGCAGCTTGTATTTTAGTTTGCCCCAATAATCTGCACAGAGCAAATCTCATCCCCCACTAAAACACATCCAAGTAAGTTAATAACAATTGCCATCATTTGTCGCAGAGTCGATTAGAGAAACAAGACTGTAATTAGTTAGTGCGTTCCCAGAGCCCTTGTTATATATTGGGACACTTTTGTCACCTCTCCATGGCTCTGAAGGAGCATTGGGTAATAGTACTGCATTTCCTATCTGATGAATATGGCGTGTTGTGTCTTTAACTCATATTTAAAAAGGTATGCAGGCTCGTCATCCTCACCTTGTCCCTTATTGTTCAACCGGTCTTCTACCACCATATTGGATGCTATCACGGAATCAAGTTATCACTAACCACTGGTCCTTCAGCAACTCTATTCTCGTCCTCGATGGGGAAGTATACTGGTACAATAACGATTTGAAAGAAATTAAACTTCTGATTTCCACATACAGTGGAGTGAAGGCCTCTTTCTGCTTTAGTAGTCCCACTAACCACTATTTTTCAAAATCCTTTATGGCTGTCATTTCCATCTGCTTCCATTAATAATTCCCAGTTTGCTTCTACTAATTATTTTTTTATAATTGCTCCTTCTCGCTTTTACATCAGACCAGTCATGCCAATGCTCCAATGCTCCAATGCCCCTTCACAGGTGCAACAACATCAGTTTGTCTCTGTTACAATTCTTGTTGTGCCAATGGTGTTTACTCTGGTGATTCTTATTATATCTCAAGGGTTTGGTAATTTTTATTTGAATAATTTTCACCATATACTGCTCATTTAATCTTAGGTTTTCACTTTGGGGAGGCTTTTTTCCTTTCGAATCAGTTTTATTTGCCTCATTACCGTATAGCAATCATCTTATTTCTACTTTAGCAATTAGTGGACACCTGTTAGAGATGGTTTTTGTTAAGAATGGAATAGTCAATACTTTTGCCTATCATCTGTTCTGAATTATATATAAATGATGTTGTGATCTTTGCTGAAACATTTCCAGCTCAGCTTTAACAGAGCAGCCCCATTTTCTAATCAAAGGCAATCATTTTGCCATTTGTTTAAGATAATGCTTGAGTATGATCAAGAAAATCATAAGCCTCCAAGCCACAGGACTCTTGTGAGCCGAGTGAGTGGCAGAAGCTATTTTTAACTTGCTAAATATAGTTTCCTTGTGGTTGTCCTTGCTAAGAAATTATGATACCTTTTTGCTGAAACCAGGATTTTTTTACTATTGTTTGGAGGATGTTGTGGTCA
This sequence comes from Lissotriton helveticus, assembly GCF_964261635.1. NCBI lineage: Eukaryota > Metazoa > Chordata > Amphibia > Caudata > Salamandridae > Lissotriton > Lissotriton helveticus. The sequence continues at coordinate 1,326,984,678 of NC_136059.1, forward strand.
TCTTTTTGTGCTGATAGAAGGACTGTTAGGAATACAATTGTATAAATGGAGGCAAAACTTTCTTGCTAAAAGTCTGTTTCAGAACTATTTTTTAGAGATGAGGGGTAGGCGGTCCCAATCCCTTACTCACCGTTCGATGAGAGAAAGATTTGCTTTTTTGATTCATGCTCTTGACAGGGGGAAACACCCCTAGCCCCCTAATAGATACAAGGTTCAACAGGTTTATTTGGGCAAAAATAGTTTCATGAGTTTTTCCTGGAATAAATTCCAATCACGCACGGATTTTTTTTGGTGTGAGTAGTTTATGGAAGTACTGTCACTTTATCCTTAAGAGTGAGTAAAGAGACAGCCAACACGTGTTTCACCCCTTTACATGGGCATTCGGTCTGGGGCTTCCTCATGGCGGTTGAGAACGTAAGGTTTGGTTAATGTCGTTTGGTCACATTAAGTCCTAGGTTTCTCTGATTAAGGGAATAATGCCGGTCTGAGTTGTTGTAGTGAGTGGTAATCGATCTGTTTCAGAACTATCCTTTAAGGATTATAAACTTTTTATTACTTGCATATCATGTTTACCTCTGTGAGGAACTAGAAGAATCCTTAACCCTTTAAAAGATTTTAATATACTATTTCTGTTAATACAGATATTGTATAAAGTAGCAAAATATGTTGTGGAAGTGATTGCTGGATAACCAAGAGAACTTTGTAATTCTAATGACTGCTTGTTGCATTGCAGTTTATGAAAACAACCGCAACTAGATTTCTGTGCTCATAAAATAGAGGGTTAAGTAAAAAAGTAAAATGGGGGCGTGGCCAAGATGGCGTCGGAGTAGGACGCTTTTCCATGCCTCTCCAGCGCCGATCCGACACAGCTACTTATAGCTTGGTGTCGCCGGCACAGATCGGCCCCCGGACTGTGGGCAGAGGTCCGTGAGGAGTGGCGGAAGGGTCCGGTGCAGCCGGCGGAGCGCAGCGCCGCACGTGAAGGCGGCAGACGCGAGGAAGGGGTGAGGCCTTGGGATCACCGGCCTCGAGTGATCGGGAGGCCGGCCGGAAGTTCGGGCTACAGCGCCGGAGGAGGGAGCCCGCTCACCGCCCACCCGAGGGTCCCCCCAGACGCCGGCGGCTCGAGGCGCACCACGCAATCGGCGGAGGGGGCGCTATCTGCCAGAGGGCGCTGGTGGTGCTTCAGGTCAGGAGGAGAGGGAGGACCTGTCTATGTAGGAGCGTGGAGGCCCACGGGTACCGGCCCAGAGAGACGGTGGAGTCTCAGGGCGCATTCCGGACGCCACGTGTTTTTGTGCCACGAAGCGGGGCCCGGCCGCGCTGCCCTGGAGGGGGATAGTGGACCCAGAGACCAGGGAGAGTGCAGTGGAGAGAGGCAGGGGGAGCGCGTCTGGAGGTCAGGAGGCGGTCTGGAAGTGGAGAGTGGCGGCGCCATTTTGCCTGGCTCCCCCGGTCGCATGAACGCTTAGCGCTGACGCCTGGATAGCTGGACGCTGTGCTTCCCCGCTGCTCAGTTCTCATAGGGGCTTGCCATCGGCGACGGGGGGCTCCTTGTTCCCTGGTGTCTGTGCGTTCTCGCCGATTGGGATCTCGGCGCCCAGGGATTTTCCGGGAGCCTCCGGCCCGAAGTAGCATGGAGGACATCGAGTAGGGCTGCCCTACGGAGTCGATCAACGCATCTCGAGGCCGGGACCCTGTACCGTTTGGCCTTGGAAGTGTCGGGGGGGCCGTCCGCCCCGACGAGGGCTGCCAGGAATTATGGCTAACCAGGTTCGCAAGGGGCGCGTGGGGAAGGACGGAGCGGCCAAATCTTCCCAGCAGCCGGCGTCCCCCGGTCCCAGTGGGTCGCCAAGAGTGTCCGATGATGAGGCCCCGGCTACCAAGGCATTTATGACCGAACTTTTTGCTTCCATCAAGGAGGATATCTCCGAATTGCGGGCGCAGCTGGCGTCTGACCTCCGTGAGGTGAGGAGAGATGTGGATGGGATTGGCGAGAGAGTGGCGACTCTAGAGGACCATGATTTGACCACGGCCAATGATATGCACATGCTTCAGCAGGATGTCATCCGTCTCACGGAGCAGAATTTGGACCTGCAGGCGCACACGGAAGACCTAGAGAATCGTTCCCGCCGGAACAACATACGTATTAAAGCGGTGCCTTGGGACGGTGAGGCGGGAGACCTGCGAGGCTATGTACAAGAACTGTTTCTGAAGATCTTGGACGACGAGGATGTAAAGGATATCCAGATGGATAGAGTCCACCGCGTTGGTTTGCCCAGGAGAGGGGGGGGACCGCCGCCGGACATCCTTGTCTGTGTCCATGACTTTCAGGTGAAGGAACAAATCCTTCGTAAAGCCAGGGCCATTACTTCGCTGCAGTTCAGGGACCATCATCCTCAGCTTTTTCAGGACTTGGCGGCTTCTACGCTCCAAAAAAGGAGGGATTTTCGGCCGGTGACTTCCTTTCTGCGGGAGCGCAGCATCGCATATTCTTGGGGTCATCCCTTCAGGATCATCTTCAGATGGCAGAATAGGTTGGTGCAGACACGCTCCCTTCAGGAGGCAAAGGATCTCTTAGGCTTGGATGATGTTGCTCCGTCCCAGGGGTCGAATGCCTCCCCGTCTCGGCGGCGACGTCGATCCTCCTCTTGGCACAGAGTGGGGTCCTCACCAGTTCGGGGGCGCCCGGACCGCAATTCCAGCCTGCAGGAAAGGGGGAACGCAGTGGCTTCAGTAGTTTCGGCGACGCTGCCGGTGTCGCAGGCCAGTTCTGGTGCGGCATGATGGAGAATCGAGTGATGACGGATCGGCGCTGGAGAGGGCATGGGCCCCCTGGTCTGGGTGAATGGATGTACTTTTGGAGAAGACTCCCCAGACCATAACCCTGGGAGGAACCGAAATGGTCTCCCTGCCCTGTCCCCGGAGTGGTCGGATCTCCGCGAACTTTGGACAGCTGAGACTGATGAGTATCATGTTCACTGTTTCTGTTTCGTTTACTGTATTGATGTTCCTTTTTCTTTCAGGGGGGGGGTGGACTGTTGGGGGGGTGGGGGTGGGTACTGATGGTGGCGACTGGAGCGCGTTGTGGCTTTTCTGGTGGGTCTGGAGGGGAGTGATGGTGGCGTGTACAGATCTGGCTGCGTTGGTGGAAGGACTACGGGAGGCGGATGGTTGGGCCGATGAGGCTTGGGAAGGGGCTTTGGGCCGTTGGTCACTGTTTCCTTTGCATGGCGGGTGGATGACTGTGCGGGTGGGGGCTTCAGTGCTGTCTATGGAGTGTTCTGGTCTCTGGGATCGCCATGCCTGTTAGCATAGGGACGTGGAACGTTAAGGGCCTGAACTCGCCACAAAAGCGGCAGAAGGTATGGAAGTACATAGCTGACCACCAGTTGGATGTGGTGGGGCTCCAGGAGACACACCTGGCGCGTAAGGACGAGATGCGCCTTCGCCATAAAGCATTTCCCATTATCTATAGGTCCTCGGCGTCCTCGAAGCACAGGGGGGTAGCTCTCTTATTTCGCTCTACACTGCATTTCCAACCTCATGATGTGTGTGGTGATAAGGATGGACGCTGGCTGATGGTGAAGGGGCTGGTCCGTGGGAGGCTTTGTACTTTTGTGGTGGTATATGTCCCCAATGCTGGTCAAAATCAATTTTTACAAGGTGTGTTGCAACGGGTGGGTGATTTTGCGGAAGGGAACCTGTTCCTCTTGGGGGACTTTAACCTGGTGTGGGATGCGAGTGTGGATAGCTCTGGTTCCCATAGGACTCATACAGGGGTGTTTTCTCCCTCCTCGCAGCGGTTGGTGGGTGACCTAGGACTGGTGGACAGCTGGCGTTTTTTTCATTCTACCACCCGAGATTACACTTTTTTCTCGCATGTCCATCATTCTTATTCCCGATTGGACCACATTTTTATTAGCCAGGCACTTAGGGGTGATGTCCTTGACTCCGTCATTCTTCCACTCTCGGTCTCTGACCACAGTCTGTTGGTGCTTACCGTTCGATGGTCGTCTTCTGGTGATGTGCAGCGGAAGTGGTACTTCCCGGCTTCGGTGGTGCGGGATGATGTCTCTAATAAGGCGCTCCGTAAGGCCATCAGGGAATTTTTCGAGCTGAACCCAGTGTCGGACACCTCGGTCTCCAACACTTGGGATGCGCTGAAGGCGTCCATCAGGGGCACCTGCTTGGGCCTCAATGCGGCTCTTAATAAAGCGCGGCGCCGGGACAGGGAGGCTCTGGAGACCGAACTGACGAAACTTGAGCAGGCTCACAAGCTAAACCCCTCTAGAATCACTCTCCGGCCCTTGACCGCTATTCGTGGGAAATTGAGAGCTCACTACAACAACAGAGCTGAGCTGACACTATTGAGGTTGGGCAGGCAGTCTTATTCCTGCGGTAATAAGGTGGGCAGGCATCTGGCTAGGCAACTGCGGGATAGGCGGGAGCGTGAGTATATCGGGGGGATTCGGGACGCTGCGGGAGGGTTGCATCACCGGGATGAGGACAAGGCTGTGGTTTTTGGCCGCTTTTATGCGGATCTTTACACTGGAGTTGAGCTGGATGCGAGAGCCCAGGAGCAGTATCTGCAGCGCTTGGCCCTTCCACAGGTGTCCAGTGAGTGGAATGACGTCTTGGCGGCTCCGATTACCAGAGAGGAAGTCCTTGGGGCTATTAAGAATTTGAAACTGCATAAGGCCCCTGGGCCTGACGGATATACTGCCGTCTTCTACAAGACATTCGCATCTGAACTTTGTGATTTCTTGGTGACTCTTTTTAATAGCATGGCTGAGTCTGGCTCTTCGGAGGGTTCCCTGGCCGAGGCGGTTATAACGGTTCTGCCGAAGCCGGGGAAAGACCACACTCCGTGTGCCTCGTTTCGCCCCATAGCGCTCCTTAACTTGGATGCGAAATTGTACTCGGCGATCTTGGCGCATAGACTGCAGGATCTGCTCCCAGCGATTATACACCCAGACCAGTCCGGGTTTATCAAGGGGCGTCAAACTCACGACAATACGCGTAGAGTAGTGCATCTCATTGAAAAGGCGGACCGGTTTCGCATTCCGGCTGTCCTGGTGGGGTTGGATGCCGAAAAGGCGTTCGACCGGGTGGACTGGCGCTTCCTGTTTCGTACGATGGTAGCTTTTGGCTTTTCGGAGAAGTTCATTACCATGGTGAAAGCCAACTTCTGCAGCCCTAGATCTCAAGTGGGAGTTAATGGTCACCTGTCAGCTTTTTTCCCGCATACCAGAGGCACTAGGCAGGGTTGTCCCCTGTCCCCGCTTCTGTTTGCGTTGAGTATAGAGCCCTTGGTGGTGGCGGTGAGGGAACATGCGGGCATTCAGGGCATTCCGTTCACGGGAGAGCAACACAAAATCACGCTCTTCGCGGACGACGTCCTTCTGTCCGTGGCGGACCCGGAACGTTCGCTGCCTTGTGTTAGGGAGGCCCTGCTGTCCTATGAGGCGGTGGCCGGCTTCAAGGTTAACTACAACAAGTCATACATCCTGAATCTTACTCTCTCGCCGGTTGAAATAGAACGAGTGCGCACTCTGACACCCTTAGCCTGGGCTGCTGCTTCGATTGTCTACTTGGGGGTCCACTTGACTCCTACTGTGGGCAAATTATTCGCGGCCAATTTCCCCTCTTTATTGGCCAAGACTCGAGCCGAATTGGACAGGTGGAAGCCTAAATTTTTGTCCTGGTTGGGCAGGATCCATGCTGTAAAGATGGTTCTTCTTCCTAAATATTTATATTTATTTCAGGCTTTACCCATCTCTTTGGACTGCGACTATCTTCGGCGCCTTAGGACGCAGATATTGCGATTTGTGTGGCAGGGTGGCCGATCGCGCTTGTCCTTTGCACTACTACGTAAACCGCGGTCTGAGGGCGGTGTGGGTCTTCCTGATGTCCAGCTTTATTATAAAGCGGCGCAGTTGAGGATATTGGTGGAGTGGTCGCAGCAACAATCGGAGAAGCATTGGCTGCACATGGACCGGAGTGTGGCGGGGAGGTCAGTGTGGGATTTGGCTTGGAAACCCAAGAAGGACCGCCCTTTGAACGCATATTTAAGTACTCCTACGAGTACTGTCCTGAAGGTATGGGACACACTCGCTGGGGACGAGCGTTGGACTACGTTCCCCTCACCCTTCACACCCCTGCATTACAATCCGGCCTTCCCGCCGGCGCAGCGGGACGGGAACTTCGATGCCTGGAGGGAGGGAGGATGTAGGGCTCTGACCCACCTGTTCCATGGTCCGGTTCCCCTCACTTTTGCTAATTGCGTGAGGGACTATGGGGTTCCCCAGAATGACCAATACCGTCATGCGCAACTGCTCCATTGGGCCACGTCCCCGGGGGTACTGGAGGCGACCACGAGACCGCATTCTCCATTCGAGGCTTTCCTGCTGCGGACGTCGACAATGAAGGGGGTCATCTCCTTTCTGTACCAGCTTTTGCTTAAATCGGCGATCTCGCCTAGGCCTCGTTATATGGGCCAATGGGAAGAGATGCTAGGGCGGGATATCTCAGACACTGAATGGTCGGCTTTGTGGAGGGATGTAGCGAAGTTTAATCACTCGCTTCACCTCAGGGAAGCCCACCTCAAGACTCTTATGCAGTGGTATTTATGCCCGACCAGGCTACATCGCTTCTACCCGGCCACTTCCGATAAATGTTGGAGGGGCTGTGGGTTTCTTGGGGACTTTCGCCACATCTGGTGGGACTGCCCAGTGATTCGGCCTTATTGGGAAGAGATCCTTTCGCATATTAGGGATATTCTGCAGTATCCTATAGAGGACTCAATGGCCTCCGTCCTGTTAGGCCTCCGAGAACCCGGTCTGGAGCACCAAACCAGGGCGGACAAGAAGATTTTGTGGCTTTGCCTGGGTGCTGCCAAGATTACATTGGCAGCTGCCTGGAAACAAAAAGATGCACCGGCCATCTCACTGTGGCACGCCCGGCTGTGGAAACTCTTGAGTTTGGAAAGAATGGCGGACATTTTCCTTGGTAATTTTAAGAACTTCCAATTCCAATGGGGCCCATTGGTGAATTTCCTGTCTAAGGGCTTGCCGTCGGCTGTCTGCCCAGCATCCTTGAGGTCACTCCATTTGTTTCAGGTGTAACTTGGTTGTTCGGAAGTGTTTTGATTGATTGAGTCACCACCTTGGGGGGAGGGGTGGGAGGGGGGGTTGTTCTGTTTATCGGGTTATGGTTCACCAAGGTACCTAGCGAGGACCTATGGCCGGCTGTTTAGTTCAGCCGTAATATGGACGTGGCAGCCATGGACACTAGCCAATGCCGGACATTTGCCTATGTTATTGTGGATTCGGCATTTATGCAGTTCTGCTACCGGACTGGTTCTCCTCGAGGGAATTTTATTGCACCTTGGTGAATTTCATCTGTGTGATGTTTTTTTTTTCCTCTGAAACTGAAAATAAAAATTTTATTAAAAAAAAAAAAAAAGTAAAATAATCCCATGTACATATGACCTTAGTTTCATTGATAATATTTATGTTTCACTTCTCACAAGAGGCATGCAGACAGAATATCGAGTTGGAAATATTGTGACACAGAAATATCGACAGCAAGAATATCGTGTTGAATATCAATTTTAAAGTAAGAAATATTGTTTTTTTAATATCAAAGTCATTAATATCCTTTGCAAAAAAACAGTTTTTAAAAATATCGATTTTTTAATTAAGGTTATGTATTTTAGTATGTATTTTAAATGTATGTGATCAATTTTTATTCTTTTTAATGTATGTGTTAAATTATTAGTAGTTATCAATTCTATTTTAGTTAAATTTTGCGTTTTTTAGTTCAGTAGTGGGTTGTGGGTTTATAGAGGTAAAGGGTGGGAAATAATTTATTTATCATGAATTAATTATTGTTTTAAATGTATTAATATTCATTTATGTTAGATTTTATAGTGCTAATTGTAGGAAGTGATTTATCATTAAGTAATTATTAATTGGTTGTTAATCATTTATTCATTCATTGGTAATTAATTATGTTAATTGTGTCATTTTTTAGGAGCAGGTTGGGGGTTTAATAGGGGTAAAGTGTGGAAAGTAATTTATTTGTAATTAATTATTAAGTATTTGTTAATTAATGCTAATTAATTGTTTAAAATTTAAATATTACAATTGTGTAATTAATTTTAGATGTGAGTTGTGGGGTTTATAGTGGTAAAGGGTGGGAAGTAATTTATTTTTAATCAATTATTAAGTAGTTTTTAATTGATAATCATTTTTTTTTTAATTAATCATGGAAATTGTGTAATGATTTTTAGGTGTGTGTTGTGGGGTTTATAGGGGTAGAGGGTGGAAAGTAATTTATGTTTAATCAATTATTATTTAGCTGAGCATTCATAATAATTCATCAATTGTTAATTAGTGTAATTGTTTTTTGTGTGTGTGAGTTTTGATTTCATAGGGGTAATGTTTGGGGAGTAAATTCATTTTTTTCTGTTTTAATTTGTTTTTGAATTAATAATATTTATTTAAATGAAAGTTAATTATGTTATTTATGGAGGTATATTTTTTAAATTTTAGATGTGTGTTGTGAATTGTGTGGTGTTATAGGGTAGGAAATAAAAAAAAAGATTACATTTATGTAATAATGTTTGTGTTTATAAATAATTTCTAATTAAAAATAGTTATTTGTTTGTAAATTAGTTTTAAATGTATTTAATATGTTATTTCTAGGTCTTTGTCATATATATTCAACATTATAATATGTTTCTATTTTTTTGATTTTTTAAATATTTTCATATATTTTTCATTTTATTATATTTTTTTAATATTTTGTGCTGGTGATATTTTGTTTGTTTTAAATTTTTAACTGACTAAAGTAGGAATATAAATGTTTACCCCTCCGCTATCCCAAACTTTCCCTATTGTTGCAATAACTGGAGTGGGTATATTAATTTTTACCCCTCTGCTATCCAACATTTTCCCTACTGTTGCACTCACTGAAGTGGGAGTAGTCATTTTTATTCCTACGCTATCCAACAATTTCCCTTCTGTTGCACCCACTGGAGTTGGAAATTGTAATTTTTACCCCTCCACTATCCAACATTTTCCCTAATGTTGCACTCACTGGAGTGGGAATAGTAATTTGTATTCCTCCGCTATCCAACACTTTCCCTACACTAACTGGAGTAGAAATAGTAATCTTTACCACCCACTATCCAACACTTTCTCCACTGCTGCACTCACTGGAGTGGGAATTGTAATTTTCACCCCTCCTCTATCCAACACTTTCCCTACTGTTGCCCTCACTGGAGTGGAAATAGTCATTTTTACCCCTTCGCTATCCAACACTTTCCTTACTTTTGCACTCACTGGAGTGGGAATAGCATTTTTACCCTTCCGCTATCCAACACTTTCCCTACTGTTGCACTCACTGGAGTGGAAATAGTAATTTTTACCCATTCGCTATCCAACACTTTCCCTACTTTTGCACTCACTGGAGTGGGAATAGTATTTTTACCCCTCCCCTATCCAATACTTTCCCTACTGCTGTACTTACTGGAGTGGGGAGAGTAATTTTTACCTCTCGGCTACCCAACACTTTCCCTACCGTTGCACTAAATGGAGGGGGGATAGTAATTTTTATACCTCCGCTATCCAACACTTTCCCTACCATTGCACTAACTGGAGTGAGAATACTAATTTTTACCCCTCCGCTATCCAACACTTTCCCTACTTTTGAACTCACTGGAGTGGGAATAGTATTTTTTACCCCTCTGCTATCCAACACTTTCCCTACTGTTGCACTCACTGGAGTGGGAATAGTAATTTTTACCCATCATATTTATTTGTAAATTTTCATATATACAATTATAAAAGAAATTAAAATTAATAGTTTATTCATTGTTTTAAGTAAATATGTATAGATTACATTTTAAATACGTATGTTTAAATTTTTAAAATTACATTTATTTGTTAAATTTGTTAAAATGTATATTGAATCAACTTTAATATTTTATGTACATTTTATTATTTAATATATTTAATATTACTTGTATACATATATTAAAATCAATATTTTGTACAACTACATTTTTTACATCAATCTTTTTTTTCTCAATATTTTTGTACCATTATCAATCAATCAATCAATCATGCCATTTGTATAGCGCGCTACTCACCCGGGAGGGTCTCAAGGCGCTTGGGGGGAGGGGTATGCTACTGCTCGAACAGCCAGGTCTTGAGTTGTTTCCTGAAGGCGAGATGGTCCTGGGTCAGCCGAAGGTGGATGGGGAGGGAGTTTCAAGTCTTGGCAGCCAGGTAAGAGAAGGATCTTCCTCCGGCGGTGGCTCTTCGGATGCGTGGTACGGCTGCGAGGGCGAGGCTGGTGGACCGTAGCTGGCGGGTGGGCGTGTAGAAGGTCAGGCGGTCGTTGAGGTACTTGGGGCCCAGGTCATGGAGAGACTTGTGTGCGTGGGTGAGGAGCCGGAACGTGAAAATCTTGTCGACGGGGAGCCAGTGCAGGTTCCTCAGGTGGCTGGAGATGTGGGTGCGTCGGGGGACATCCAGGATGAGTCGGGCGGAGGCGTTCTGGATGCGCTGGAGTCTTTTTTGTAGCTTGGCTGTGGTTCCGGCATAGAGGGCGTTTCCGTAGTCCAGTCGGCTGGTGACGAGTGCCTGGGTGACATTCTTCCTGGTCTCGGTCGGGATCCAGCGGAAGATCTTGCGAAGCATACGCAGGGTGTTGAAGAATGATGAGGAGACGGCGTGGACTTGTCTGGTCATCGAGAGGGAGGGGTCCAGGATGAAGCCCAGGTTGCGTGCGTGGTCGGTTGGCTTGGGTGCGGTGCCCAGGGCTGGGGGTCACCAGGAGTCGTCCCAGGCGGAGGGCGAAGATCCCAGGATGAGGACTTCCGTCTTGTCCGAGTTCAGTTTCAGGCGGCTGTCCTTCATCCACTCGGCGACATCTTTCCTCCCTTTGTGTAGGCAGGTTCTGGCGGTGTCGGAGTCTCTGGTGAGGGAGAGGATCAGCTGGGTGTCGTCGGCGTAAGAGATGATGTTGAGGTTGTGCTGGCGTGCGATGGCTGCGAGAGGTTTCATGTAGATGTTGAAGAGGGTGGGGCTGAGTGAAGATCTTTGCGGGACGCCGCAGATGACTTCGGTGGCCTCGGAGCGAAACGGGGGGAGGCGGACTCTTTGTGTTCTTCCGGCGAGGAACGAGATGATCCACTCCAGTGCCTTCTCTTGGATACCGATGTTGCTGAGGCGCTGGACTGGGATGCGGTGGCAGACCGTGTCGAACGCAGCGGAGAGGTCCAGGAGGATGAGGGCCACTGTTTCCCCCTTGTCAAGCAGGGTCCGGATGTCGTCGGTGGCAGCGATGAGGGCGGTCTCGGTGCTGTGGTTGGCTCTGAAGCCGGACTGCGAGGGGTCGAGGGATCCGTTCGTCTCGAGGAAGGCGGTCAGCTGTCTGTTGACGATCTTCTCGATGACTTTAGCAGGAAAAGGGAGGAGCGAGATGGGGCGGAAGTTTTTGAGATCGGTGGGGTCCGCTGTAGGTTTCTGCAGGAGGGCGCTGATCTCGGCGTGCTTCCAGCTCTCCGGGAAGGTGGCGGTGTTGAAGGGGGCGTTGATGATGTTCCGGAGTTGGGGTGCGATGGTGGAGTCGGCCTTGTTGAAGACGTGGTGTGGGCAGGGGTCGGTCGGTGATCCGGAGTGGATGGTGTTCATCGTGCGGGCTGTGTCTTCGGTGGTCACCGTGGTCCAGGTGCGAAGGGTGGCGGTGGGGGGCGTTGGTTCGACGGTTGGGTGCGTGGGTGGGGTGCCGAAGCTGTTGTGGATGTCGGCGATCTTGCGGTGGAAGAACGAGGCGAGGGAGTCGCAGAGGTCTTGTGACGGAGTGATGTCGTTGGTGCCGGTGCTGGGGTTGGAGAACTCCTTGACGATAGTGAAGAGCTCTTTGCTGTCGTGGGCGTTGTTGTCCAGTCGTTCATTCAGGGATTTCTTCTTGGTGGTGCGGATGAGCTGGTGGTGCTTGCGGGTAGCGTGTTTGAGGGCGGTCATGTTGTCGGTGGTCCGGTCGAGGAGCCAGGCTTTCTCGAGGGTGCGGCAGGTCTTCTTGGAGTCCTTGAGGTCGTCGGTGAACCAGGATGCCTTCTTGCTTCTGGGTCTACTGGGAGGGTTCTTTAGTGGCGCGAGGTCGTCGGCGCAGGCAGTCAGCCACTGTGTGAAGTTGCGGGCTGCTTCGTTGGGGTCCGTTGTGTTGGCGGGTGGGCTCTGGCTGAGGGAGGTGGTGAGTTGGTCTGCGGTGATCTTGCTCCAATTCCTGTGAGGTACCTGTTGCGGGTGGTGGTGGGCCGTGGATCTTTTGAAGCTGAAGTGGACGCAGCTGTGGTCAGTCCAGTGGAGTCCGGTGGCGTGGCTGAAGGTGATGTACTTGCTGGAAGAGAAGACGGGATCAAGCGTGTGGCCAGCGTAGTGGTGGGGGTGTTGACCAGTTGCTTGAGTCCGAGGTTGGCGAGGTTTTCCAGCAGGGCGGTGGTGTTGCGGTCCTTGTTGTTCTCCAGGTGGAAGTTGAGGTCCCCGAGGAGGATGTAATCAGTGGAGGGGAGGGCGTGCGGGCTGATGAAGTCTGTGATGTCTTCGCTGAATTGTGTGCGTGGTCCCGGGGGTCTGTAGATGAGGGTGCCTCTGAGGGTCGTCTTAGGGTCGGTGTGAATCTGGAAGTGGAGATGTTCGGCTGCGGCGAAGGAGTCGTTGGCGTCGGTCGTGATGCGGATGGTGTTCCTGTGGACGATGGCGATGCCACCTCCGGTCTGGTTGATGCGGTCCCTCCTGATGATCTTGTACCCGTCCGGGATGGCGATGGCGATGTCGGGTGCAGAGGAGGCGTTCATCCAGGTTTCCGTGAGGAAGGCGACGTCCGGTGATGTAGCGTCGAGGAGGTTCCAGAGTTCCACGGCGTGTCTGTGGACGGAGCGGGTGTTGATCAGGATGCACTTGAGGTGGTTGCTGCTGGTGTTTGTCTTGGCGGGTGCGGGGCAGGTTCGGAGGCAGGTGAACTTGCAGGTGCAGCAGGTGAAGGGTCCGTGGGTGCGTCTCGGGGTGGCTCGGCAGCAGGCGTGGGTCCGGCCGGCATTGAGTGCGTTGAGAGTGGCGGCGTCGTAGGTCAGTCGGGTCATCTTGCCTCGGTGTGGAGGGCCAGGGGTCCTGGCGCTGGGCGCGGGCCAGGCGCGGACGGGCGCAGACGGGCTTACCTTTGGCGCACCTTTGACGCTCAATCGGCCCTCCCCCTGCGCGCGTCCGCTGCGCGGTCGCTCTGGGGGCGTCATAAGTAAGGAGCCGGAAGGGAGGAGCAGCTGGGTGGCGGGAGCGGGGCGGCTAATGGAATTACAGGGGGGCGGGGCCGCAGGGAGGCAGCGGCGGGAAATTCCAAGAAGCAGCGGGAAATTCCCAGGAGCAGCGGGCAGCGAGCGAAGGAATCTGCAGGCAGGAGGCGGCAAAGGCAGTCAGGAGCGGCAGCAGTGAGTGGGGCGACCAAGCCCTGTGGAGGGCTGAGCGGTCACCTAAGTATAGGATGTCGATATTTTTGACATCGATATTTATAACTCAATATTTCTGTATGGGGATATTTTAAGGGTCGATATTCTATCAGGGAACCCTCACTAGAACTTAGAAAATAGGAAACCAAGAAATAATCTGAAAGCATGTTGTTTTTAATATCATGTGTTAGAGACTGTAAAATGATTGATAGAATATTACAATTTATTTATCTTTTTTGTATATCAGCGATGCTAGTAGAAGTTAGTGCCCAACTCAATGAGGATGCAGAGCGGTGAGATTCAGAGTCTCTTTTCTCACCCTTTTCCTGGGTCAGCAGCTAATCAACATAGTCATGCTGTGTGCGGTTGGCTGTGAATCATAGACGCACAGAATCACTTATCACTCCTGTTGGATCTGGACTACAAGTTTACTGTCTTCTGCTTTTCTGAGTTTCATTCTCCTTACTTTCTGGGCATTTCATGAGATTTCGATGATGAAGAAATCACTGATGAAAACTAGTGGCGTGACAAAGGCTGGATGGTGTGAAGACCTGCTAGGTTTCTTCATGATTGCTCAAAGAAAAGTTGATTCCTTGCAGTAGCCACAGTGCCATCCTGCAGTTAATAGTGCAGATGAAACTGTCATTTGAGGATGGTCCCACGTTGGAAAAAAGCCACAAGGCAAAAACCTCCTTGTAGCTCTTCATTTAAGATGAATATTAAACGAGAAGTAGATAAGCAAGACACCAAACATTTCCTGGCATCAGCATAGAGAAAAGAGTCAAGCCAGGACATGCAATAGAAAATACCAAGGGAGTTCTGGCTACAACGAGCAAAAATAAGGGGCCAGAAATGTAGCACTTGGGTATGGACGAGTAACATAAACAGATCGCCAGCTATAGGAATTGTAGGGATGGGACTGAGAAAGCAAGAAAGGACTTGGTTCATTCTTGGCATGGTCTCTTCAAAGGCGGGGACTGATACAAAGATACCTCATTAGAGGGAGTTTGTCAATCCACTGCTTGGCTGGAAGCTAAATTTGTGCGTACATGGTACAGGTTAGTTGTGAAACCTTTTGTCATACAAAAAAGACTTAGGCTTACTGATTTTGGCAACAGATGATGCTGTGATGAGCCCCCAACAGCCAAAAATACCAGGCGAAGATGCCATAAAACCTCTGCAAACCAGACCGGGCAGGAGCAGAGGAGTTAAGTAACAAAGGATACATAAAGCTATGATGAACAGCAAAAGGAACAGCAAAGGAGAAATGTTAGGGGATTCATAAACATGAGGCAACCAAAAAGTAAACAAAAAACCTAAATTTGTATGCTTAAACAGGTGCAAACTAGTGTGAAAAGAAAAGCCACAACACTTAAAGGGTACATTACCAAGAGCTGATTCAATGTGTGATTGGCCCTCAAGCTCTAGATCTACCATGTCCTGAGCGTGTCTTAAGAACCAGGAATTGAGTATGAATTGAAAAAACAAAGCCAATGAAGAAGCCTAGGGCCTGATTCACAAAGGCAATCTGAGACAAAAGTCTAACTTTACGACTTTTGGTATTCACAGAGGTCATTTATGAGTAGTATATTTACGTCGACAGTCGGGCCGGAATCTCCGTACCCGGACTGTACTCTCTGCATCCAGACCCTTCTCTATGGCTCCCGCCATACTCTACGGCTCGGGCCGCATGAAGTGTAATCAATGGGGCGAAATACAATTTTTTACAAAAAGGAATATTAGGAATGTGTGATAAATGGTAGAGGAGGTCATGGAAATCAGTGTCAGCAAGGAAAGGGGTGTGGCCGGACACTACATCATATCTCAGAAAAGTTTGCTCCTTTGCATTATGGTACATGCAGTCGATAATTTGCACTCCCCCCAGTGTTGATAGTAGTGTCATACTACAGTCAGAACTAAGGGGAGCACAAATTGTGGACTGCTCAACACTGAGGGGAGTGCAAATCATGGACTGCATGTACCATGATGCAAAGGTGTAAACTTTTCTGGGATATGATGTAGTGTCTGGCCACACCCTTTTCCATGCTCAAACTGATTTTCATGACCTCCTCTACCATTTATCACACGTTCCTTTTTGTAAAAAATTGCATTCTTGTCCATTGATTACACTTAATCCGGCCCGAGGCAGAGAGTATGGCTGAGCTGAAGAGTACGGCTGAAGCTGGAGAGTACGGCCCGGGTGCAGATAGAACGCTACGGGTGCGGAGATTCCGGCCCGACTGCGGACATAAAGATACGACTCATAAATGATGTCTGTGAATACCAAAAGTCGTAAAGTTAGACTATTGTCTCAGATTGACTTTGTGAATTAGGCCACTAGTGTACAATTGCTTTCAGTGGTCACCTTCACATTCTCCATTATTTCCAGGCCTTGATAAACCACTATGTGATCCCAAGTCTTTGTTGAAACTGAATTTAATATAGGGTCACGTCTTCCTCTGCATGCACAATTACTTATTTACGCTAGTATATAAACATTGGTGCTGTAACCATTTTCAGAGGGGGGGTGCCTCCAGTAATGCTGTAATTACTGAAGTCATAAGTATTATCAAAAAATCCAAACGTCACTCAAAGAACAAGTGTACCAAATGAATCATCCCCATTCAGCAGGAGGGCTCTCTGGCATTATATTGAGGAAACACATATTGAGTGGACCTACTATCATGTTACAAAAATCGAGGACCAACATATCAAGAAGGTAAGTCCAATAAGGTAAGTATAGATTTACTTTTCGTAACTCCATACCTACATACCTCAAATATATATATATCTTTACAGTACACATATGTGGAGTTAAGCATAAGTTTGTTTGCCGATAGAAACTTACCTTCACGGTATTTTTGTCCTCTATAATCTTGACACAATATTTTGTGCACAAGATATTTTTTCTCTGATATTTTGTGCAAAAACCAGCAGGACAGTAGTACGGGTGAACTATATAGCTGGTGGTGCATTTTGAAGCATACAGTCACAAAATATATCTTTAAGCATGGTATGGTAGCTTACCACCAATTACAAATATCATCATTTCCATTGAAATGGACAGAAAAAGTGCACTGATGTGTGATTTTAATAGCACAAAAATTATATTGTGTGGAAATCACTTTTGAACAAACATTTACAATTTCCATATCTCCAAGTAAGTGCCTTGATTTGTTTTCATCCTATTAAAACCTTTGTTTCATCACACTTCAGAAAAATAACAAAAGTGCTTCATTCTGCTTTCCTAAATGCAGTTATATTTTGAAATATGTGTATGGTTATTTTACAGGTATTTAAATATTGTGCATTAGAAATAAACTGACATCCCACATCATTTTATTTCTCACTCCCTACACAGGAGCAAAACTGCAAAATAAGTGATTTACAAAAAAACCTAATTTTGCATTCAGAGGAGGAAAAGTAAACATTAACTACATGTTAAAAGATTAAGCAACAATTTGTCAGAAAACATAACCTGACATTTGAGCTCTGTCTTTGAATACAGAACACATTTGACAAGATAATATTAAAATGTAAGAGCATCTTTATTGCTCATGCAACTCCTGAACTATGATGAATGTAAGAGAGTTCTAGGGATGGGTAGGAACCACCTAGGCCCGATTGGCATTAGGACAATCTTCCCTCCAAATTGAGGAAAAACAAGTTTATTGTGTAAATAGGGACTCCCTGTAAACAATGACAGTTCTCAGTGCAGGGAATGCATTAATGTATAGAGAGCACCCATGAGCTACTATGTATACATACCCAGTACATGGTTACTATATACATGGGCCAACAGACTGATACTTAGAAAAAAAATGTTTTATTATGAACTCAAAATTTCTTTAAAACCCTGATGTACTGTAATGTAATAAATTAGCAGTACATCTTGAAAATTCAAATAATGTCACACACACATCATTATAGGTCAGAGAGCACGGTTTGGATTATTGATGAATCTTCATTTTGATCTTACGAAGATTCATCAATAAACCAAAGCTACGGTCGATAATGATCATGTTTGTGTGGCATTATTTGAAATTTAGAGATGTACTGCTAATCATATTATTGGACTGAATTTGAGCCCATTGAAAACATTAGGACATATAAAGATATCAAAGCTTTTTGCACAGTGAGGGTGTATTGTTGTGTGATTGTGTGACTATATGAATTTTAGTGTTGTCTTTTCAAATGTATGTAATATTGTGCATTAATCATCATATAATGTAGGTTAGGGTTTTAAAGAAATGTTGAATTAATATTAAAATATATTTTTAAGTCTCAGTCTGTTGGCCCACGCATTTAGTAACCATGTACTATGTATGTATACATAGTTGCTCGGGGGTGCTATATATACATTAGAAAAAACAAGTTTATTCATTTAGAACAGGGAGCTGACTACCTCTGCCTGCCCATCATGACAGAAAGAGTTTTATTACCTCGGTACAACTCTATGATCTGCTTGTAGTGCCTCTAAGAGCTCGACTAGGAGTCAGGTGCAACACAGCCTGGTAACCCCCAGCCCGAGTAACCTATAGTGAGGGCATCGGTAAACCCATGGGCGGAAATACTCATGATTCCAGAAATTTGGGAAATAACCTGTGGAAACAGTGTTGTCACACTTATTCCCACATGGTTAAAACCAGTGAGTTTTGCTCCTTTCACCAGCAGGAATGTGCTGTGAAATATCCCAAATCCAAGGATTTGCCTTGGATCTCTGAATCCTGAAGGAGCCAGTATCACCTGTTACAGTCTATCAGGATTACTCTGGCACTGAGAATGAGACCCGAAGAGCCAGTTGTCCACAGTTCAACCGTAAAGTCACATATTCAGTGCCAGCCCAATATTTTAGTGAATACCTGACTATTAGTGAATAGTAGAGACTAGCATTTGTCAAATGCTGGCCCTCTTACTATTCTGTCTTCCTTCCATCCCGATCACTGCAATCATGTCTTCCTTTTTTAACACTATCCATGCTCATGACGAGCTCAGCTCGTCATGAGGCACGATTGAGCTGTGCTCATGATGAGCTGAGCTCGTCATGGCTGTTGGAACGTTCACACGTGGGGATAATTTTCCCGCTGTGCTGAACGTTCCAAAACGGGTGTGGCCGTGACCAGTTCTGCTCGTCATGAGCACAGCTCCACTGTGCCTCATGATGAGCCGAGCTCGTCACAAGCACGGGGGCGACGCGCGCGGCCCACTGCCCCGCACAGCAGGTGAAAACGCCCCGCAGTGAAGGGGTTAAACAAAATATATTTGTAATCTGTGAAAAATTCACAATATGATGGCTCCTACTGTCGTGTTTGTTATTCCAACACATCATCTTCAATAACGCAAACCTCACATCTTTATATAACCTCACTGCTGTTTTTTATGTCCTTAAGTACCGCATTGTCACCGTGTTCTGTGGGGCATATTTAACAAATATTCACGCAGCAAGCCACCATGCTGTGCTGCGCTACGTGAAAGGGAGAGGTCACAAATGCACCATATTTAATATTATATAGCAAATTCCTGCCCTCTGCCTGCGCTGGTGCATAAACTACTGCCGAGAGCCAAAACAGGCACCCTTGCACCAGGGCGCAAAGGTGCTTGTATTGTAGGCAGTATTGTTTTTGTGCAGGAAGGGACACCTTACTGCACACAAACAATCCTCAGAGGCAGTTTCTTCTTTCAGCGTGCGCTGCAGAATGTAACACACGTAGAAAGAGGAGAAATAAAGTTATTTTTCCTCATTGCATTTCTGGCGGGTAGGCATACAATTCTGACAAATTCCCAGGTCTACCAGCATTGGTAAATCTGGAAATATACAGAATGCATGGGTGGATGCGTGGGAACACCCTCGCTTCACCCACAGAAAGCCTCCCTAGCACAGATTAACTCAAGACAGGGATTTGTGCTGCCATGCATTACTCTAGATTTATCATGCCACGCAGGGCCATGCAAAGTGGCTTGCGTGGCTTGGCAAATCTCATTTTAGGTTGTGCGTCAACATGCGTTGCCTTGCATGGCACAGTGCAAAACAAAGCCTTTCATAAATTCGGCCCTGTATTAATTTCAGAAATGCTAAACTGCTAATAAATGCAGAAATAAAAACAATTGCCACTTTGAAAATCAAACTAAAGTTGTTTTTTCCCCAAAGTTGTCTATGCTTTGGCTTTAATGCCTTAAATAAGTATGCTGCATTTACAAAAAGTTTAAAAATAAAAGACAAACGGAATTAAAACAACACAAGAGTGATTTTATAAGTTTTATAAAATCAAGTTTGGAATTTTTGTAATGATTAAAGATTTCTTTGACTATCTAGTTGGAATTCAGAACATCACACTATTACTCTGCACTTGTACATACATCTTCGCAGTTTATGACCAACTCTTCACCTTTGTCAGTCCCTGTTTTAACATCCGTTTCGTCTTTTTCTTTGGGGGAGTCGGTGGTCCTCAAGGGATCCCCTTTGATCAGTGGCCAATCCTTTCCCTTTTTCCTGCTCTGGATTGAAATGCCTGATGTCTTTTGAGCCACTATCACCAGCCCCCTGCTGAGATTGTTCTCAATTAGGCCTCAGTCCCACAAACAGTGCGCACGTGAGGTCACCGACCCTCCATGTCAGAACAGAGGGAGTATGATTTTAATATGCCTTATATTTCACCTGGCATTCTTTTTTATCTCTTGAGG
The DNA here is from genome assembly GCF_964261635.1 of Lissotriton helveticus. Lineage (NCBI taxonomy): Eukaryota > Metazoa > Chordata > Amphibia > Caudata > Salamandridae > Lissotriton > Lissotriton helveticus. The sequence goes on from NC_136059.1 coordinate 1,327,004,878, forward strand.
ATCGGGCATTCTTGAAGCAATCTTTGCTTCTAAGATCTATTGTCTCTTTATGCCTTTGAGAGTGCGTCTGCCTAGGGAATACTGTTCAATTATTGCCACATGATACAAGTATGACACATGAGTGTGAGACGAAAAAGCCTGGGCTCCTTTTAAAACCAGGGTATAAATAACGTGATCACAGCGGCAGTGGGCTCGTGTACCGGGTATAATTTCCCAGAATGCCGTTAACGCCCTCGTAGTGCTGCCTCGGGGTGGCATAGAAGCTTTTTGCCATAGCAGCCCTTCACAAGATGATTACATTCACTCAGCAGATTTGCATACGGCTGTTTACTGTTTGTAATGACAAGGGAGAGCTGACAAGGTATTATAATGCCACCCCGAGTGATTCAGACTGAATCAGGTGTTTCCCAAATCCATTTTGCAGTGTTTATGTGTTTCCATAAAGAGTGGCTACTTTCTCCTGAGGTATGTATCATGGTTGGAAATGGATTTTTCACCGCGGACTCTCATATGTCGTTTTTCCCTTCTGAGACGAGTGGGCCCTTTGAGTGAACCCTGCTGCCTACATGCAGAACGTGTAGCAATCGTAACATGGCAGGGACACCGAGGAAATCAATTGCTCAGGTGCGCTGCTGCATCAGTTTCAGAATTCAAATCTTCATGCGTATGAATCCTTTTTTCACACTTTACTTCCCTTTTCTAAAGACTCACAAGTCAGAACAACAACTCAATGCAACCATTATTTTCATGTTGCATTCAGAAGCAAATTCACAGTTTAATAGAGAAAAAAAGGGGAATGAATCAAAGCGTGCTCGAGATAGAGATAGAAATAGAGGGAGCACGTGAGATAGATAGAACGATCTATCTATAGAATACATAATGGATATCTGCGTAATATAGGTATATATAGACAATGCGGTGTTCTGGTGACATTTATAAGCCACAAGGCTGAATCTCGAACTTTTAAAGAATCATCAGGGGTGTCGCTTCGAGGGGTGGGGCGGTTGGGGTGCTGTACCCCCTTCCTCCCCCTAATAAAACTATTGTATTGTAAATGATTGGGTACAGGTGTTTTCAGTCGGGTATGGTGAGATGTATGTCTGATTTCACCTGGGATTTTTACATAGAGGTTTACATACACACAAACAGACAAAAACGCATGCACGACCCACACGCACTCCATCTCTATTACAAAGGTCTTAAAAAATGTACGTCATTTTACTAAACCAGTTTTAAGTAACTCTTACAATCTGTTCTCCGTACCTTTCCACTGCTCTATAAACTATGCTTGTGCACTGCTTCTCTTATAACGCATTTTAGCATGATATGCCAGCATGGTTGTTGGAAAACCTGAAACTCTCACCTCCAGATATTAACGACCAAGCTACGCCCCTGAGGATCATTTTACACATGTTACTCATTATATCTTTTTTATACTACATGATTGAATAATTGATTTTATTACTCCTCAGAGAGATCTGAGCATTTGCGCATGATTCATTTATTTATAAGGTTTTATATAGCGCGAACGTGACCCACAATTTAGTGCTTAATATTTGCCGGTGACAGTCATTATGTCTGTTAATATTTTGAGGATTGTGTGTTTTCGTTGGGATAATGCAGAGTTCATTTTAAGTAAATTGGAACATGCACTTTAAAATGGGCTCTTATTTTGTAGTGCAAGACATATTTCAAGAAAGAATAAAGTGAAGTATGGGATGGTGTGTGTTTGTGTCTCTTTCCTCCTGAGGCGGAAGCCGGGAGGTTGCTTGGTGACTGTACTGTTTTTCTCTACCCTCTCCCTATTGTGCCACGGAATTTACGTGTTTTAAAAATTGTACCATTATTTTTAAACTTGCCTGTACTTGCACTTTGCCTCGATTAGGAGCGCATTTTGCCTCATTTCCCCCGCCATTCCCGCATCTTGGGCCAGCTCGCAGCCGATTTAGGTGCTGAGTCTGCCGGTCCCGGGGATCATTTTGGAGCGGCCATTTTGGATAGGGAGGAAGCGCTTTGCACAGTCCAGCGCTCAGTATAAAAGGGGTATTCCTTGCTTGGTTCTTCCTTGCTGTGTGTGTGTCTCTTTCCTCCTGAGGCGTAAGCCGGGAGGTTACTTGGTGACTGTACTGTTTTTCTCTACCCTCTCCCTATTGTGCCACGGAATTTACGTGTTTTAAAAATTGTACCATTATTTTTAAACTTGCCTGTACTTGCACTTTGCCTCGATTTAGGAGCGCATTTTGCCTCATTTCCCCCGCCATTCCTGCATCTTGGGCCAGCTCACAGCCGATTTGGGTGCTGAGTCTGCCGGTCCCGGGGATAATTTTGGAGCGGCCATTTTGGATAGGGAGGAAGCACTTTGCACAGTCCAGCGCTCAGTATAAAAGGGACGCATATGGCTCCGCGCAGCAGACGCGAGCAGCGGACGCGCTGGACCTGCGCCGGAGACGCGCCAGAGTCCTGCCCGTCTGCGCCCATCAGCGCTGAGGAAGCGCCGGGGGCCGTGCAGGCTGCTCAGTTAGATCCTCCTGTCCCTGGTAGTTTTATATATTCCTTACGAACCTTGCTATACTACAAACCCTCATCGAAATTCTCTCACCTCACGTTTCCACCTGAGGGTTTACCGGAGGCCCTTAAGTGCCAATGCACGGGGAAAGAGGATAGTCCCCTTCTCCATATCTCCCGAAATAGGCACTCAAGACCGGGAAAGTACAAGCTCCACCAGCTTAGTAGAGAGATTGGATTCCTTATTAATACCAGATCCATAATTAAAAATAATCTTGCCTTCAGGGATTTCATCTCCAATAGAAAACTTCCCTGGGTCTTCATCACGGAGACCTGGGCCGCAGAGCATTCTGGGCTAGAACTCCTGGATGCCATCCCGGAGGGGTACTTGCTGTCAAGAATGGACAGAGAAGGGCGAAGGGGGGGGGGGGCTGGGTATTTTATATAGAACCGAGCACCTTTCTTCATCATGTGACTCCTTTCAGGCCCTATACTTTGCGCTTAACCCCTCCCCCTCAATCTCCTTCGATGGGATTCTGATCTACAGGCCTCCTGGCCATCCTTCTGTCAGAAGCTACTGAAGCTGGTGGAACCCTATATTGACAGACCCAACCTCACCATTCTTGGAGATTTTAACTTTCACTTGGACATAGATAACTCCACAGACACTGCCTCCCTGTTGGACTCATTAGCCTCCTGCGGTCTAAAACAGATAGTAGAGGGTCCCACACACATAGCCGGTCATACCCTGGATGGGGTCTTCACCAACGACCCCAGGGTAGAGATTGGGATCCCCCTTCCTCTGTCCTGGTCAGACCACATGGCCATCCCTTTGGATTTTACATACCCCAATTTTTCCACCTCCCTAGCAGACCCCAGCAAGTGGGAATCCAAAAGGAATCTCAGATGGATAAATAGTGAATTATTAGCTCCCCTTCTGTCCAGCCACCGCTCATCACTAGCAAGTGACATCGACAGTGCAGCTTTTGACCTGCATAATTCCATTCTAAAAGTGGTGGATATACTGGCCCCGGTCAAGCAGACCTACTCTGCCAGGAAGCGCCCTTCGGCCCCTTGGTACTCCGACACCCTCAGGTCACTTAGGCAGGGATGTAGGAGACAAGAGAGGCTCTGGAGACTTAATCTCGATCCAGATGAAAAGAACAAACATAAACTCCTACTCAAAGAATATAAAATTGTGGTTCTTGCAGAAAAGAAATTACACTTTTCCAAACTGACTGCTTCCCTCAGCTCCACCAGGGAATTGTTTAAAATCGTCGACTCCTTGTCGGCTCTGCAATCCCCTGATCCGGTAATAGCAACTCAGGAGCTTTGCGACCAGATATCCACCTTCTTCTATGCAAAGATAACCGACATTCATTCAGGCCTAGAAGTTCTTAACCAAGAACTAGGACCTCCCGCTGCCCTAGTGCTACATCCTGCGAAAGAAGACCTCACAGAGCTACCACAGGATAACTCTTACATCTTCCCCCCACTCTCCCTAGAGCAACTTAATTCGCATTTAGACAAGCTTAAATCAGGATCCCCCCTCGACCCCTGCCCTCTGCAGGTTTTTAAAGAATGCAGAGATATCTTACTTCCTGCTTTCTTGGAAGTCATCAACCTGGCAATCCAGGAAGGTGTCTTTCCGACCTCCTGGAAAATGGCCATAGTTAAACCCCTTCTAAAAAAGGCCTCGCTTGATCCTAGGATCCTAAAGAACTTTCGGCCTATCTCACTACTCCCAGCTCTCGCAAAAATGCTAGAGGCCCATTTAAACTATCACCTGAGTGCCTTCTTGGAGAACTCCAGCCTACTTGACCCCTCCCAGCACGGCTTTCGGAGGGCTTACAGCACCGAGTCCGCCCTGACAGTTGTCACTAACAACATCCGTGCTAAGGTCGACAGCGGCCAGACTACCCTTCTGGTCCTGCTCGACCTTACTGCCACATTCGACACCCTATCCCCCTCCATCTTAGTCAAACGTCTCAAGGAGATAGGAGTGGACGGACCGGCACTTAGCCTTTTGAAATCTTTCCTGGATGGCCGTGCACAGAGGGTCAAGCTGGGTGATTTTCTTTCCCCAGCTAAACCTGTGCAGTGCGGGGTGCCTCAGGGCTCGTCCCTGAGCCCCATGCTCTTTAACATTTATGTTACACCTCTTGCCAGACTTGTAAGATCTTTTGGGCTGGAAGTTCTTTCCTACGCTGACGACACCCAGATTATGGTCTCTCTCTCACAAACTGCTGATATCACAGCAAGAAACTTTAAGAACTGCATGGAAGCGGTTGCAAATTGGATGGTGAGGAATTTCCTCAAATTAAATGGGGAAAAAACTGAGGTGCTGATTTTCGGAGGCAAGGAGATTTGGTCAATGGACTGGTGGCCATCCGCCCTTGGAGCCTGTCCTACGCCCTCTCAGTCCGCTCGGAACTTGGGTGTTATTTTTGATACCAAGCTCTCCTTCGAAAAACAAGTCAGTAGGACGACCTCCACCTGCTGTGGTGTCCTTAGAACCCTGAGGAAATTAGTACACTATCTTTCCACCGATGCCCGCAAACTGGTTATGGTGGCCCTAATTTCCTCAAGGTTAGACTACTGCAACGCATTGTACCTTGGAATTAATAAATCACAGATACAACACCTACAAACAGTACAAAACGCAGCAGCCCGGTTTGTTGTTGATGCCCCGAGGCTCGCACCAGGCACCTCTATCAGCAAGGATCTGCATTGGCTCCCCATCCAGGCCAGAATAGAGTTTAAGGTCCTGTGTCTCACCCATCGTGCTCTTCACGGGCTTGGTTCGGAAGATATCAAACCCTTGGTGACCCCTTACGTCCCCGGCAGGGCACACCGCTCAGCCAACAAATATCTTTTGTCTGTACCTAAAAGCAACAAAGTCAGATTGGGCGTGCTCCTAGAATCTGGAACACCCTTCCGGCTGAGATCAAGGGACTTACCTCCCACTCTCTCTTCCGAAAGGCTTTGAAGACCTGGCTCTTCAGGGAGGCATACCAAAAAAAAAAAAATAAGATAAACCAAAGGTGGTGATGGACGGAGCGTTGACAATACAAACACTCACCCCCAGTCAACTGATCTGGGTTTAATCCATCACCATTCTTTAGCTCACTCCGCCACCCCAGTTCAGATATGGCCATATGCAAATCAGTCTGACCCTGTGCCTCATGGGAACAGTCCAGCCCGAACTGCCAAGCCATGTCTTCCCTGGATCGGAATCAAGCTTCCCTGGACCGGTTTCTGGCATTACAGCCGTCTTCAGCCGGGCTTGCTTGACTCCAGTGGCAAAGTGAGCAAAGGACTCACGTCTGAGCATACCCTGCCAACTTAGGGCGAACAAAGAAAAACCAAAAGTGGTGATGGATGGAGCATTGACAATACAAACACTCACCCCAGGTCAACTGAACTGGGTTTAATCCATCACCGTTCTTTAGCTCACTCCGCCACCCCAGTTCAGACATGGCCATATGCAAATCAGTCTGACCCTGTGCCTCATGGGAACAGTCCAGCCCGAACTGCCAAGCCATGTCTTCTCTGGATCGGAATCAAGCTTCCCAGGACCGGTTTCTGGCAATACAGCCGTCTTCAGCCGGGCTTGCTTGACTCCAGTGGCAAAGTGAGCAAGGGACTCACGTCTGAGCATACCCTAACCGTCTCACTTCGCTCACCTCTCACACAGCTTTTTCCATCCCCAGCGCCTTGACGCCTATCGGCAAAGTAGCGCTTTACAAATTTTATCTCAACTCAACTCATGGTGTAACTTTTTGCTGACACACTGGGGAGGATTAATTAATAGATGCTTGCATCATAGATTGATGGAGCACATAGGTAATATGGCTTCACTATCCTTCCGTGAATGCCTGGTTCCAGACAGTTGGAAACTGGCACAAGTTGTCCCTATAAAAAAGAAAGCCCATATTAGTATGACACAACTGGATAATTTAAGACCTATCTCTCTCCTTCCCTTTTGCGCGAAGGTAGTAGAGAAACTAGTTAACCAACAGTTGGTGGGCTTCGTTGAGGAAAATAAACTCCTCCACGTGTCTCAATTGGGATTTAGGGCCAAACATTCAACGGAGACCGCCCTTCTTTTTTCTACTGAACTGTTGCGGAGCAGGGTGGATGAGGGTCACACGGCCGCCTTGGTCCTATTGGACCTAAGCGCGGCGTTTGACACCGTATCACACCCCGTACTACTAGGCCGCCTAAGCGAGAAGGGAATAACTGGTCCTGCTCATAAGTGGCTGGTCTCCTTCCTCATGAACAGGAGATTTCAAGTGCTCTGCCCTCCCTGTAAGTCCAGTGTAAGATGTCTTAAACAAGGGGTTCCTCAGGGCTCGATTTTGAGCCCTACATTATTCAATCTGTACATGGAACCCCTTGCCAAACTGGTAGAGTCATATGGGATTGATATTGTCTCATATGCAGATGATACCCAACTGGTGATCAACTTGTCCCGTGATCCAGTTGTGGAGGCTGAGAAATTTTCGACCTGTTTGGTGGCACTTGATGGGTGGATGAAGCAGAACTACCTCCGCCTTAATGGTAATAAGACAGAGATTCTTATTGTTGGTTCCTGCCCCTCTATCTGGACTTCCGCCTGGTGGCCGGCTGAATTGGGCGCCGTCCCCGCCCCGGTGGACTCAGTTAAAAACTTGGGGATACACCTGGACTCTAACCTTGACTACACTAAACATGTTAACAATGTTGTTGGCAAATGTTATGGCATTCTGAAAGTCTTGAGGAAGATCCTCGACTTATTGCCTCCCAACTCCAGGAAAACAATGGTCCACGCATTAGTTACCTCCCATTTGGATTATGGGAACTCCCTCCTTTGTGGACTCAGTCAAAAAGGCCTTATACAGCTGCAACGCGTTCAGAACGCTGCTGCTAGGCTGGTTCTGAGTCTCCCTAGGAGGGCGTCTGGGAAGAATGCCCTGCGCAGCCTACATTGGCTTCCTGTTAGGGAGCGCATCAAATTTAAAACTATGTGTATCACTCATCGCATAGCGCATAAAAAGGCACCTTTGTATCTTCAGGATTTGCTTCCCATCTATCGTCCCTCGCGCCATCTTAGGTCAATGGGTTGTATGTTACTAGTGGTCCCTCGGATCCACAGAGCCAGGATGGGGGGTCGGTCGTTTAGATATTTGGCCAGTAAGGACTGGAATGACCTGCCCATCGAATGGAGGATGGAACCATCTGAAGCAAGGTTCAGACAGAGGCTGAAAACCTTTCTTTTCCCCAAGGCTTATTAGTGTAGTTTTTCTTTCTGCAGCGCCTGGGGCTGTCCCTCTGCTAGTCTGCTGTGGGAGGATTACTGGGAGTCTCAGCGCGGGGACGCACTGTTCTTTGTGCAACCATGCGCTTAATAAATGTTATTAATAATAATAATAATAATAATAATTGGGGCCACCGGATAGGCAGGGGCTACTGGGCACAACCATGATGGTTAAGGCCTTTTACTCCTGATGTCCCAGACCCCACCTAGTATGGATACTGAGCAATTGGGCCAAGTATCCCTTCTGCAATGGACTCTCAATGATAACTGTGGATGTGAGCAGACAAAGGCACCCTCGGGAGGGAAGTGTAGATACAGGTGAGTGAACATGACTCATAATTCAAAATGCACACAATACTAACAATAAAACAATGTACGTAAAATACTTATATAAAAAAGAAGTATTTTATTTCTAACTCTATACATTCAAAGGAATAGCGGCATTCATGAGCAACAACATAATCCTCTTGAGGCCAGGGCTCTAGTAGTTGTCAGGCAAACCCCTGTTCCACTCTCTTCCTTATAATGTGGTCAGGGTTCTTCCTCATCCACTGGTGGACGCATCCAGGGAATGCTTAGTAATTGGCCGTTCTCAAGAGTTCCCCTATGACTCTTTCTGAATTAGTCTAAAGTGTCTATGGTGCCACCGCACCATAAGCAGCAAGTCACTGTGGTCCCACAGGTCCAGTTCTAGTTGGTATGGAAGCCTTCAGAAGTGCAGCAAGTAACCTCGCTGCACTCGCTCACAAAACCTGATCCTGTTCAGCGAAGTACGGGCAGCTTGAGGTACACCTGGCAGCACCTGGCATGGGTAGGCTGTCTTCGTTGACCAGCATTGCAGGCTTGTCCCAGCGATTGAAGTTGCTACCACTCTGAAGATTAAGTAAGTCATTCTTCACTTCACAGGAGGGAGGAGAATCGATCCTCAAGCACCCAACTGGAGTCCAGCGAGGGTGCAACGTTTCCGGCATTATCCTTTACTGTCTTCAGGAGAATAAGTCAGGTGCAGTTCTTGGTGTGTGGGCATTACCCGCTGGCCACAGCCGCAATATTCTGTCCGGTTAATGACCATAACTTCTGACAATGTTGGTACTGGCAGTTCCTGCCACCATAAGGGGTTGCAGCGGTTCTTCCCAGTCTAGGCGCACAATTCTCTGGTTTACTTGCCTATACCACGGTGGCACCTTCTAGCAGACAGGGTTTCTGCTTAAAGCAGACACAAGTCTCAATGTGCTGGTAACAATACATTCAGCAGTGGCCCGCTCGGTGTGCAGGGTCCCCATAACGAGGCAGTGTGAGTCTGGTGCTTCCATCATGGCACTCACTACATGGTTGGGATCACAGCATCCCTCTTCTGGCATACAGGGGTCATCAGATTGGTTCTGCACACAGGCAATGACTCGATCTGTGAACAGCCACTCCCTCACACCTTTCTCAGGGAGTCCTCTTGTTTGGCCCCCCCACTGGACCTCGGTCCATCCAACACTCTCATCTTCTTCACAGGGCACATTGTTCTTGGTAAGCAGGTAGCGCTGGTGCTCCATGGACCAGGGTAAGTGATTTGGTTTCCCTAGGTGATGTTCTGTTAACCCACAAGGAGACTAGCAGGCCTTTAGCCCCAATCCCGGTGACAGGCATACGTCTTACAGAACTTTCCCTTCTCACACAGCCGGCTGCTTGGCAGATGACCAATTCTGGGGTCATAACCTCTCCTTCTTATAGTCCATTTCCAGACACCAGACGTGATTTAGCATCTGAGTCTTTAAAGTTTTATGCTGGAGTTCTGCTTCTTTTTAAGTGTAATTTTTTTCTTTTCCTCTAACCTCTTGAAAGGCTGTCTGCCATAGCAGGAAAGACTTCTAATATGATAGACCCACGACACAGTTCATGGGAGTAACCAGAATTCAGACCTGGATTTCAGTCACAGTGATATGTGCATCAAAAGGTAACTCCTGGGCTCCCAGCCCTATTCGTTATGATTCCCTTATCATCTCGATCTCCTTCTTGAGATGGATTCTTGCCCCATCCTTGTGATCTATCACTGAATCAAAAGGCACCCTTTTGAAGTGTAAAGGGGGAGTCTCTTCGTTCTTTCCTCCAGTGTGGGTCCCACCCAACTCACAATGAATGCAGCAATACGCAAATCTGTCTGGGGGGATTGCTCTACTATTCACGTCTTCATCAGGAAGTCCTGGGCTTCCAAAAATGGAACCCTAGGTCTTCTATGTAATGTACCATTCCAGGCACTCCTGCACTCAGTGTACATTCACATCACACTTATTGTCCAGCAATGTTACCTCCAAGCGTTTTGCCATTGTAGAAATACATACATTTAGCACAACATTCAGTGTGCTTACACTGTTCAATACTGTAGCTTTTCTGCATTGTACCATGGTGTGCTATTTAAAAACACACATACATTGCCAGCGCACACACACACACACACACACACATTAACCATCTATGCTGCACAACAATTTACCCTTCATTTAGTGTACTTCACAAAAGTAAATATACATCCAGCACATGCTTTCATTGCGCAAAGCACCACATCTCTCATGTAATGTATTTCCCATAGGCATACTTAAACTCAGTATATGAAATAACAACACATACTGCACAGTACTATTTTATCCCTGTTTCATACTCTTCCCAGGCACACACATATCCAGCACAGTCATTACTCAGGCACTGTGCAGCACTCCACATCTACCTGATTTAGGCCAAAGGAGAGTTAAGCACACAGCACTCGATCTTTTGAAACGGTGAGTGAGCCTGTAGTCCTGACTCGAGTGGCGCAGGGGGAAAAGGACCAGTTCACTACTACTGACCACTCACTACATGGTATGCTACCACTACTGGGCTTGTGCTGATTAATACTTGGTGAAGGTGGTATGCGGGTAGAGCTTTGGCGTCCTTCCCAGTCCAACATTACAGAAATCCATGAGACAGGCCTATGTCATGGCGCACATGTATGGTCCATGTTTACCTAGGACAAAAGTTCCACATTAGGGATTTAGACAACAAGTCAACAGTGCTGTTGGTCACCCCCAGCACAGAGTTATATGTCTTTAACCATGCCGAGGACTTTTCCATCTTTTGCATCCCAATAGTGAGATTTTCAGGTGTGCTGATATACATATATTACGTACTGGCGTCACTAGTAGGAAGTTATAGTTAGGACCATGTTTCCATAGAAAAAGCATTTGTTGTCTTGCCTATATCTTTTCTACCGTTTGACAAAAGAAATAATGTCACAGTGAGTCTTGTTGCTCATGGAAAGTTGTGGGCTGATCTGTCAACCATGGGGCGAGAAAACAGGGAAGAAAAAAAGGTGTGTTTCCAATGTTAATTCCCATAGTCTTTTAGAAATGTCTTCAACTTGAACCCCTGCACGGAATTACACCAAATTTGATAGAAATGTAGATTTGGTAACGCAGAACACTCTTTCAATAATTTGTTTTTAATCAGATGTTGTTGAGAAATTTAAGAGAATCAAGATAGTGATATCTGTGGCCGCAGCTAATTCACAGATAATGATAAGCTTGTGCAGTGAAATGCAGAGCTCCTATTGGCTGCCAACACTTCAACCAGAAAGTGTTGGCAGCCATCTTAGAATGGACTTCAGCTGAGTCCATTAAAAAAACTTACAAAAAGGAAAAGGGATCAGAGTAGGACTACACTGACCCCTAAACTTGGTCATGGAGTCCCAGAGACCCAGCAAGCCAAAAAAGCATGAAAAAAATGTTGCTGGAAAATCGGTAATTTGTGGCAAAAAACCCTGAAAAAACACAAGAGCTGGCTCCTGCGCTTGTTTTGTAAAGTGCCCCCAGATCGGCCACATCCCGGGGGTATTTTGTAAAAAAAGGAGGGGGGACACCTCCCTGGGGAAATAAAGGTAAGAGACGAGCAGAAAGAGGTAAACTAAAGGAGAGAATCAAGCAGAAAAAGGCACGATAAAGGTAAGAAACAAGCACAAATAGGTAAAATAAAGGTCAGCAATGAACAGAAACAGGCAAAATAGAGGTTAGAAACAAGCAGAATGAGGCAAAATAGAGTTTAGAAACTAGCATCAAGAGGCAGAATAAAGGTGAGAAACTAGCAGAAAAAGGCAGAATAAAGGTGAGAAATTAACAGAACGAAGCAAAATAAAGGTCAGCAATGAGCAGTAAGAGCCAAAATGGGTGAGAAACGAACAGAAAAAGGCTGAATTATGGTCAGAAACTAGGAGGAATAAGCAAAATAGATGTCAGAAATGATCAGCACAAGGCAGAATAAAGGTCAGAAACCAGCAGAAAATGGCAGATACAAGGTCAGCAACGAGCAGAAAGAGGCAATCGAAAGGTCAGCAATGAGCAGAAAGAGGCAATGTGTAAATATGAGAACATTTGATTAATTATTATATAGACTGAATCAGAGAGGACTCTCTGGAACACATCCAGAAAAAGATTTGAATGCTAATGAGTCTCAGAATAGATTTTTTTATAGAGTATAGTTTTGAACATCAGAATATAAGATACGTTCTTGATAAAAATTGGCACATCCTTCAACATGATGAACATTTGAAATATTTGGCAGAGCGTTTGAGGCAACTCAATGACACCAACTGTTACTGCAAATCAAGTATGACCGAAGTTTTGAAATCCAACACAGAGTATAGAGAGACATTGGTAGAATGGCAGGATAAAGCGTTGATGTAATGGGAGGAGTACAGCTATTTGTATTGTGCTCACCCCAGAATTCCCATTCTTTGTTTACTCCCTAAACTTCACATGGATATTTGTAACCCTCCAGGTAGACCTATAGTGTCTTCAATTGGATCATTACTGGAGAACACTTCCAGGTTTATTCATTACCAAGTCAGACCATATGTAGTGGCATTACCTTCCTATCTTAGGGATACAGCACACTTTTTAACGGTAATTGGTGGGATACACTGGGAAAGGAATTACATCTTAGTTTCCCTAGATGTTAGTAGTCTCTACACGAGTATTCAACATATTTTAGGATTACAGGCCATTCAACATTTCTTTAGAACCAGATCTATCACATTGTTTCATCATTCACAAATGATCATGAGAATGATTCAGATTTGTCTTACCAGCAACATCTTTATCTTTCACAACAACATTTATAGGCAGTCACAGGGCACAACCATGGGAACCTGCTTTACCCCCAGCTACATGAATTTATTAATGGACTGGTGGGAGGAGCAGGTTGACGCGGAGATGGCAGACATTACCAACGTTGCCCTGTGGCTGTACTATATCGATGACATTTTCTTTGTTTGGTGTGGGGACGAGGATTCAGCTAGAGCATTTGTCGAGAAACTAAATGTGAACAATTTGAACTTACAGTTTACTGAACATATCATTAAACAGTCAATGGAATTTCTCGATGTCCTCCTAGAAGTCCAGTATGATAAGTTAACAACGAGGTTGCTTCATAAGAGTACTGCAGGGAATAGCAATAAAAGAAACTGTAGTACCGAGATGACTTATGAACATGAAAAGATCATTATATGTCAGAGGTTTAAAGAAAGAGGCTACAGCAAGAGAACCATCAAGGAAGCAGTGTCTGGAGTAGAACTGAAAACCAGGAATGAACTACTGTATCCCACGAGAAAGGAGGTTGGAGATGAATGTATTAGGTTCATCACTACATTCGCGGGACAGGCGAATGAGGTACGGAGAATTTTCAGGAAACACTGGCATGTACTACTTACTGATGACCACCTTCAAAAGAATCTGGGGAGAAAACCACAGATTACCTTTAGAAAAGGGAGGTCGCTGAAAGATGAACTCAGCCACAATCATGTCATGGAACACGGTAGGATGAAATTGTCAAGTTCACCTGGTTTCAGGTGTTGCAGATAGTGTAAAGCCTGTAGAGGGAGCAGGGATTATGATAGACTGCTAGTACCCAACTCCAAGAGGGAGTTTTTGATTAAGAAGAACCTTACATGCAACACCACATATTGCATTTATGTCTTGATCTGCCCATGTGACAAATGGTACGTGGGCAGTACCAAGCATGAAGCAAAGAAACGGGTGTTAGAACACCTGAGTGCAATAAAAAACAACAATAGGCAGTACCCCATAGCCCGCCATTTTCATGAGAATCACTTGCAGGACGAGACTCTGGTACATCTGGTGGTTATTGACACTATGAATCTAGTAGTGAGGGGTGGCAACCGAGAGTTATCATTGAGGAAACTAGAATCAAGCTACATTTTAGATCTGGAAAGTCTAGCACCGAAAGGACTAAACGTAAGGGAAGAATTGGCAATTAATTTGCATGAGTAAACTATACATATATATGTCTGTATCCAGTTAGTTTGTTTCTGTATTTTAAATTATGTTTTTATTCCAGATTTGGGCACTTTGATTGCAAATGTCGGAATATTGATAAAATAAAGAAGGAATGTTGAGTGCAAGGATTAATCATATGGATATGTGGAATTTTGAACTTTAATCAACTTGATGGGGACATGGGTAATGTTGCTTGTCATGATATAAGGTTCATAGGAGGCGCAGCATTGAGACAAGAATGGATATATGAACTGAGACTGTCTTTCCTTCTTGGGGGCAGGCCCACATTGATTGAACTCATTGTTGTAATTTTGCTCACTTGGGCATTATTGTCGAACTATGGATCTTAAACAATATTGACTTCCTGCATTACTGTGCCCACTAGGGCTTTATTGTTAATGTCAGGGTCTGTTTCAATAAAATTATTTACTTTATCGTTTCATATCGTATCGTGTCATAGACTCCCGTCCAATCAGCGCATTATACAGTATGCACAAGGAGTCAGGAGGTGTTAATCTATTAAACACTGTTATGACAAATCGCTATTTGGAGACTTGATTGGAATCCCTGCAATGTTCATTCCGAGTTATGTGCAATGTGCATAATCACAGCATTTCTTGGGATATTTAATCAGTATTAATTATATATCCAACTGGTTTATACAATGTATTGAATATTCAAATGTCAATATGGAATTATATAACTTGTACACATCTGTTTTGGGATTTATGCAAAACAAACTGTGATGAATTGCACATTTAGAAATGGCCGCGGCAGTTGCTCGTAAATCACATGGGTGGTGAGTCAGTTGTTTACTCACATTGCTTTGGAGTGAATTTAAACTTGGCGTTTATATGTATTCACGAGCGTGATCCAGGTGTAATAACCTAAATGTGTCGTTTTTTCACTTGCAAAATAAATTATTGCAGCAATTGGAGTGTTCGAGTGGTTCCTGAGAGTGACGGGGACTTGTGGGAAAGGATATATATATATATATATCTATATATATCAGAGACACTTGAAAAGGACTGTAAGGCAAGCCGGAAATGATTGCAATTAGCCACCACACCCTGAAGAAAGAGCGGACGGCTCTGAAACGCGTTGGTGAAAGGCTGCGAATTACGGATGCAATGTGACCTTCAAGAAACCATTAAAGGCATGCGAGCATACCTACTGCTGTGGAGTGATTCTTTGTAGCGAGAGCAATTTGGAATACAAAATATATATATATATATACAACCAAATCCTCCTCTCTTACAGGAAGAAAGAGCCACACAGGTGAACAGGTCCAACTCGGTTTTATTCAGCATTCAGGGCATGACGCGTTTCGTCGGAAGACTTTTTAAAATGCCTCAAATTAACGAATGCTGACCTATGTCCACTTTAAAACCAGCTTGGCTTACTGCGATTGGTTATAGTCATCTGGCAGGCACGGGGGAGCATCTCGAAACTCAGCACTTCGAGTTTCGCGTAGGCAGTCTCTCAAACGTATGTACTGTCCCAAGTGGGCGGTGTCTGCCTCCTCTCCCTTTCGCACCTGGATGTTACTTGTGGCAAAACCTGCTGGCCTGACCTTGCACCCCCCGCCAACCGCAGCTTAAACATCGGAGCATCGCACCAGTGAATGATGTCCCCTCGTGAAGTCACGGACCAATTTGGATTGGTAAGTACCGGTTGCGGAGAGCGGTGGTTCAGCGGTTCCTCAGTTCGTGAGAATATCCAAACAAGCACTTGGCACTATTTCCCGCTGAACAGCTTGTGGGGTGAGGGCTCTCAGTGCGCTATGGCCGCGCACCTAAAAATCCAACCAAATCCTCCTCTCTCACAGGAAGAAAGAGCCACACAGGTGAACAGGTCCAACTCGGTTTTATTCAGCTTTAAGGGCATATATATATATATATATATACATATATATATATATATATATATATATATATATGCGCTTAACGCTCCCCAGATGCACCGAACAAACAGCACTGCCAGGAAGAGAAGCGGACACCAATCCGGTAAATTCTGCAGCAAAATTTCTTTTTCTTTTTTAATTAATGCAGTGTCAAAGGTGCCGCGATCCGACGCGTTTTGGCGATCCTGTCGCCTTGCTCACCAGATAAAAAGCGTTTCTTAGTGCATATAATTTAAATAAACCAATACCAATCACCGCACTTTTCGTAATGGGTCACATGGTCATTATGCATAGTGATGGATATAAAAAACAGACTTACTCAAGGTTACTTTCACTTTGGTAAATCCATATAACAAATTTAGATAGTAACTGTTTAAATACAAAAAACCTATACATCCTGTTCTTGATGTTTACTAGGTTTACTAGGTTTACACGTTGCAATATACTTTGAATTTGTTTAAAACCAATCCAAAGGTAAATTCTAAAACTATAAATATTATGCTAAATATTAAAAACATAACATTCCCTTGCAACCAATAATGTAAGTGTAATAACTGCTTAAATGCATTGATATTCATGTCATAACAGAGCTATCTAATGTAAACAATTTTTATATTCCATCTATTCGGCCACATGTACAATACTGATTCTAATGTACAAAAAAGTGCTTAAGTGCTAAAAAGTGCAAAACGTGACTAAAGTGCAATTGTAGTCAAAAATCCGAGAATCTTCCCAGCCGGGAACATCCAAAAATGCTCATTCGAGAGAAAATCAGCATGTACTGATTGTATTTGTACAAAACATTTAAACATAGCTATCCGGTCAGTTTCTTCAAAAAGCTAATAGTGACATGTAGAGTCTGGCGTGACCCCTTACAAGAACCTGTTAACAATGTAGAATAGAAACCACACTTTTCTTCAAGGTGTATGCTAATTATACTGTATACCTAAGTGCAGCTACCATAGTTCCCCCAAGCGTACAGCCAAACATTACATGTCTTTATACCAAACTGTTCACATGAAGTTCACCCAAATAGTTACATGGTCCATAGTTCCTCAAAGATAATGATACATATCTTCACACATGTTCAGCCCGTGCGGGCTCTTTGTGTCGAGTTCTAAAATATAGCGTGTTTCCAGCTGTTGCAGAGCTTTGTCTCTATTTCCGCCTCTTTTATTAGCGGGGACACTGTCAATAACAAAATAAGAAAGTACATTGAGATTGTTACCATGTTCTGATTTGACGTGTCGGGCGACAGGATAAGTTTGATCTGAATTAACAGTGGCTCGTAGATGTTGTAAAATGCGTGCTTGCACTGGAAGTTTTGTGCTTCCCACATAGCGAAGACCACATACACAATTTAAAACATATATTGCATATTCCGTTTTACAGTTGAAATTTCCTTTGATCTCACACAACTCATCAGAAAATGCAGTTTTATACGTTTTAGTGTTTGATCCAAACTTACAGGCTCTACAACTGCTACATTTATAGAAACCCTTTTTAGTGGAGAACCATTTATCCTTGTTGTATATATATATATATATTCAACAAGAGGTTCCATTTTGCCGGGGGGCCCCAATCCTGCAGGGTGTGCTCCAGAGCCAGGAATGTAAATCCTGGAAACTGCGTTTCTGCCACGAAAAAGAAAAAGAAAAATATATATATATGAAACAAACAATCCACCTCCCACGGCAACACCATGAAAGGAAGCACGGACACAAGTGGTTCAGGATTCGCCATCACTTTATTAAGTTGTTGTCGTCCTCAATCCCGAGCGCCAGGAGAGATGCGTTTCAGCCTTCAAGAGGGCTTTGTCAGTCTACTTTGGCATGCTCTAATGCTTCTTTTATAAAGCCCTTCCCACCTGACTAATGCATAAAATAAAAAACATACTATAACGTATGTGATTCACTAACAGCCTAAATGCTTCATATAAATGCTGTCCACAGCCGAAAATCGCCACTAATACAGGTAAGGCATAACAATGAAACTAAATATTACACACAATGCTTGCATGTTAGTTTGCTCAAAATACCGAAAAATGCAGAAGTCATGAATTAATTAGTCATGAGAATCGCCTAGAACATTTGCCACGATATATATATATATATATATATATATATATATATTACCGCCCTACCTCGTTATAGTAGGTCCTAGTTTCAATTCAAAAAGCATTTTTTCTTTTCCCAATAACTTCGGGGCCGGTTGACGAATGTTCGGGAAATTTTCCAAGCTAGTGGGGCGCTCTCCTGTCTTGAAAGTTTTGGGGTGAAGCATCAAGCGGGGGCCGAGAAAACTGGGGGGTCCCAAAACACGTTTTCCATAGGAAACTTTAGTCAAAGCTACAGCCTGAACTGCTGAACGGAATTACACCAAATTTGGCAAAAAAGGTAGGCCTTGGTTCAGAAAGCTCCCTTATTTTAAATGGTGTAAATCCATTCAGTGATTCATGAGAAATGAGAAAAAGAAAAAAGTTTTGATATCTATGTCCGCAATGGGTTCGCAAACCCTCCCGAGCACGAGCTTCATTGTGATTGGCTGCCAACACTCCAAACCAGGAACTGTTGGCAGCAGACTTTTGACTCAGTAACCGAGTCACCACATAACAGTGAAAAAGAGGTTAGAAAAAAAGAAAAGGAGGCAGGGTACAAACACCCGGACCCCCTAGGCCTGCTCAGGGGGTCCCACAAAGAACCCCAGGGCCCAAAAAAGCTATTAAAAAAAATCGGCCGAATTCGCGCTGGGGTTGCAAATCCGGCTGAGAAAAAAAGAAAAAAATGAACACGGGCTCCCGCGCTTCATTGTATTTGAGCCCCCCGGCGGGCCAGGTCCCGGGGGCACTGTCAATCCTGGGGCTGTTAAAAGAAATGCGTGGGGGGTCCCAATCCCCCCATGCTGCCCTCGGGACTGCAACCTCCCTGGGGCTTTCAGATGCAAATGCAGGGGGCACTTGGCCCCCCTGCAGCCCTGGGGAATACCGCCTACTGGGGCTGTGAAAAAAAATATGTGGGGGGTCCCAATACCCCCATGCGGTCCTGGGGACTGCCACCTCCCCTGGGCTCTATTTATAAATAAAATATGTGCGGGGGCCCGAGTTCCCCAGACGCCCCGGGGACCACCACCTCCCTGGGGCTTTTAAAATGAAGGGAGAGGGGGTGTCCCGGCCCCCCTCATGGAGCCCTCGATGGCCCTGGGGACTGCCAACCCCCAGGGCTGGCTTCTGCAGTGTCCTGGGGTGCCCACCCCCGGACACTGCTGTTTGCAATGACAGGGTGGGAGCCGTGCGGCTCCCGACCTGTCATTGCAAACTCTGCTTTGCTTCGTTGAATCGAGAGCAGGAATACCTGCTCTCGCTTCAACGAAGCAAAGCAGGATTGCTTTTCCACAAGGGGAGCTGCATGTCAGTAGCTCCCCTTGTGGAAAAGCAATGCCGGCTCCCGCAGGGCGAGGTGAGCCGGCAGGGGCCGTGGGGGCATTGGGGCTCCCCCACAGTCCCCAAAGCTGAGGGCCAGCCCCGGTGGATGAGGACCCTGGGGCCAGAAGAGGCCCAAGGAGAGGGGCCACACGACCACCTATCAAATAAAAAAGAAAATTCTGGCCATGCCCCGGTGCCTGAATTGACCTCGGGGGGGGGGGGGCATGCAGCCCCCATCCCATTTTAAATTTTTTGTATTTATAGGGGTCAGGCACTGGCGGATGGTGTCCCCAGGGCCCAAAAAATAGTAAAAGAAAGGGGGACACACAGTCCCCCTTCTAAAACAAATTAAAACATTAAAAAGTCGGCATCGCACCAGAGGCCCCGCCCCCTCCCTCCAGCACTCTGCAAACGCACCCCCTGGCGCGATGTAAGTTGGGGAATTAATTGCCCTTGAATAAGCTTCCATGAATACTGAGGGTCCCTGGGGCCAATTACCCACCAGGTACCTCCAGTAAGCACCACAGAGCTGCGTTACAGAGAGGTCGTCTGAGGCATGCCCCTTTTTACGGTTGTATGTCTAAACAACTACTGCCTAAACCACGGCTTCCTTAACCACGAAAGCCTAACCACGAGATTGTCTCAACCACTACCTTTTTTTAACACGACTTCCTAAACCACGAAATTTAACATCTCGTGTTTTGCCAGTAGATGGCACTATTGTAATTATAATTGTTCTTGAGTGAACCACTCGTAAAAAATAAACTGATCTAAATCTACTTTTTTTTTTTACAACGCATACTATTAGCTTTCCCCCCCCCCTTTTTTTTGGGGGGGAGACCCCCCAATGTTCCCTTAATTTTGAGGAGTGTTGTGGAGAGACTCTTGGTTCAGGGAAGTCGTGCTCAATGAAAGTCGTGGTTTAATAAAGTCGTGGTTCCGGCTTCATGTTCAGGTAAGTCGTTTTAAAATTATCGTTGTTAAGGATGTTTCCCCCTTTTTACACCTCTCTGCAGCGCAGCTCAGTGGCGCTTAATGGAGGTACCTGGTGGCCTAGTTGGACCCCAGGGACCCTCAGGATTCAAGGGGATGTAATCCCACAATTTAGAACGTGCCTGGGGGAGCGTTTGCCTGATTTAATAAATTAGAAATCTTGCTGTGTGGGACTTAATGGAGGTAATTAGAGGGATAGTTGGCCCACAAGGTTGACATTGGAGGCTAATTATCCCTCCTGGTACTTTCGCTAAATTCCACACAGTGGGATTGCTAAAAGGTGTTTGAAGGCCACACCCACCTTTCTCCACCACTCTGCAAACACGACTGCTATGTTATAGTTCGAAATTAGCATTTAAAAATCATTGAAATACCCTGAAAAAGTCATAGGTTTCAGGAAAGTTATAGTTAGAAATTAGCATTTAAAAAACTTTAGAAATTCATTGAAAAAAACATAGATTTCAGGGACGTTATAGTTAGTTGGACATTTCTCTCGTACAAAATCATAGAAATTCCGTTGTTATAGTTAGTTGAGCTAACTATAATTCGCGCCCCCCGTAATGCACTGCTGATGACATCACATAGTACATCGGTCCCGATATAGCAACAGCGCTTCCCGCGAATTACGCTATTGTACAGAGAGATAGAGCCTCGAAAACTGGTGGAGGTATAGCTATTATTTTTAAACATCAACTGAAGTGTAGCTTTGAACCTGTAAATATCCCTGACTGCGAAGCAGCCACTTTTAAACTAACTCTAACACCTAACTTAACCTTATCTGGCCTACTGATCTACAGGCCTCCAGGAATTTTTACCCAATGGGCAAATTCTCTAGCAAACTATGTTACCCCACTTCACATGGGCTCCAGAAAGTTCTCTCTTATGGGAGACTTTAATCTACATTTAGATGATTTACTAAACACTACTTGCAGAAATCTGATTGAGGATTTGTCTGTTATGAATATCAAGCTACTAAATTCTGGTCCTACTCATACAGCAGGACACCTATTAGACCCTATTTTTTCCAGCCTTACAGGACCAATATGTCATCCAGCAATTCCTCTATGCTGGTCAGATCATTTTTTATGTCCTTTTACTCTTGAACTGCCTGCCCCATTAACACCATTTCTCGTTGCACAAACTATACCAAGAAAAAACTGGAAAAAGCTGGATTTCTCAGATTTAAATAAAGCACTTTGTGTTAATCCTCCCTTAAATGGGTTGAATGTGGAAAGGGCAGCTAAGACCATGCATTCTTGGTTATCTGACACTGCTAATGTATGTCTGCCTACACCGCATATAAAATCAAAGAACCATCATCCCCCTGCTCCATGGTACAATGATGTATTGAAAACTGAAAAATCAAAATGTAAAGAATTGGAGAGACAATGACGAAAAAACTATGCACCAGATAAAAAGATCACATACACGAAAGCGCGAAATTTGTACCATACGTCCTGTATAAAAACTAAAGCTCTGTATGTTTCCAAAACCATACAAGAAGCAACAAATAAACCTAAGACACTATTCAATATGGTTAAGGAATTAAGGGGCTCACAATCAGTCACTACTCCCCAATTGCTTACCGAACAACAGTGCAATAATCTGGCACAATTTTTTACTAGTAAGATTGACATGTTAGTTAAAGAATTTAATATCTCAGATCCTGAAATTTGTGACATAGATGAAACGGAAAGTGTCCCTGGTATTATTAACACTATAGATCATTGGCCTCCCATCAATATGGAAGAGTTTAAGACGTCTCTAAATGGTATAAAATCAGGTTCACCTACGGATCCAGTGCCAATTAATATTTTAAAGAAATTGGATTCCTCCCATATGGAAGTGATCCTTAATATCCTTAACTTTACCCTTCTGCAATCTTTGGTACCCGCTTCATGGAAGCACGCAACGGTGAATCCCCTATTAAAAAAACCTATGGCCGACCCCGAGGTACTGTCCAACTATAGACCTATCTCTCTGTTGCCAGTATTCTCAAAGATATTAGAAAGATATGTCCATTCCCTTCTTACTAAATTTGTAGAAACTAATAATTACTTACACTCTTCCCAATCCGGTTTTAGAGCTGGATATTCCACCGAAACAGCACTCCTAGGAGTTACGGAAAAGATCCGTATGCTCCTGGACGATGGCCAAACAGTCGCCCTTATTCTTTTGGACCTTGGTGCGGCCTTTGATACCATCTCACTCAAAAAGCTGATGAACTCCTTGAAAAATACGGGTGTAGGTAGCGCAGCTCTAAAATGGATAAGTTCCTTTTTTGAAAGTCGTACTTTTCAAATCATGTCAGGATCGGCCGTTTCTAAAACTTTTTTCTCACCACATGGAGTACCACGGGGCTCAATCCTTAGTCCTTTGCTTTTTAATCTTTATGTTAAACCCTTAGCAGACATAGCGGACATACCAGGCCTTACACTTATGACCTATGCAGATGATTCTCAAATCATCTTCTCCCTCTCGGATTCCAGCTCACTTTCTCCTTCAAATCTTAAATTGGGTCTCATGGATATTTTTGACTGAATGACTGAAAACCAGTTGAAATTAAATGGAGACAAGACGGAGGTGCTTGTTTTAGGGCAGCAAAATGATCTTTGGAACTCTTCACATTGGCCCACTCAAATGGGTACTCTTCCAGTTCCAGTTAGCCATGTCCGTAACCTGGGTGTGATTGTGGATAACACTTTATCCATGAATCAACAATCCAGTAAAGTAGCAGCCTTGTGTTTTACTATACTGAAATGGCTGAAAAAAATCCTGTGGATGCTACCGGCTGATACCCAAAAGACCGTAGTCAATGCGTTAGTAACATCTAGACTTGACTACGGAAACATTCTACATCTTGGGTCAAACAAGGCTGTGGTACGTAGACTGCAGCTGATACAAAATTCTGCAGCCAGACTTCTTTGTAAGGTACCAAAATCATCCAGCATTTCTGGCCATCTAGGAGACCTGCATTGGCTCAGGGTAGAGAATCGTATTAGATTCAAAGCCCTAAACTACATGTTTAAGATAAAAGCTGGTACCGCTCCCAAATATCTGCAAGCACTAGTGGATCCCTATGTACCAACCCGTCATCTTAGATCCCAAACTGCAGCTAATTTCTGTGTACCAAGGCTCAGACTATCCAGAATGGGCAGGAGATCTTTCTCTTACTTAGGTCCTTCCATTTGGAATACACTTCCCACCTCTATACGGAAAGAAACAAATTATGTGCGTTTCCTTAAAAATGTTAAGACATGGCTTTTCGACCAGTAAAATCTGTCTATTTAGGTTGTCATCTGCTGTTTACACTCCGTCATGGCGATGGGAAACCCTTAAAGGGTAGCTGAGCGCCTTATAAACTTAACAAATAAATAATGAAATAAATATAAATTCATGACATGGTCAGTGACATCACTGATGACACATTTGAGATGTCTTCAGTGATGTCACAGACCATGTTATGAATGATGTAATATGTGACGTCACCAGCAGGTCATTGCGGGTGCGCGAGTTATAGTTAGCTGAACTAACTATAACAGGGGAATTTCTATGGTTTGTATG
Organism: Lissotriton helveticus; assembly: GCF_964261635.1. Taxonomy (NCBI): domain Eukaryota; kingdom Metazoa; phylum Chordata; class Amphibia; order Caudata; family Salamandridae; genus Lissotriton; species Lissotriton helveticus. The sequence goes on from NC_136059.1 coordinate 1,327,028,874, forward strand.
AGAGAAATGTCCAACTAACGATAATCTGCCTGTTTTTTTCAGTGAATTTCAATGGTTTTTTAAATGCTCATTTCTAACAATAACGTCCCTTAAACCTATGTTTTTTTCAGTGAATATATATATATATATATATACTAGCAGCCCGTCCCGACCTTGACCGGGAGAAATCATGGCTTAGGGCCCCCGCCCACCCTGACGTAGTGCAGTATTATGGCTGTATGTTTACTTTTGGAGGCTTTTGTAACCTGCACACGTTTGTTAACCTGCACCCTCCTCACTGTCCACATCACTTTTTGTCACCTGCAGACGTTTCTGTGACTTTTTCCTCCTGTAATGGGCTGTTTGCTACCCGCTCCACGTTTCTTTTTCCGCGGCCGCTGGCGCCCTGCACACGTTTCTTAACCTGCACGCTCCTCACTGCCCACGTCCCCGCCACCGCTTTTTCCTCCTGTAATGGGCTGTTTGCTACCCGCTCCACGTTTCTTTTTTTTTCCGCGGCCGCTGGCGCCCTGCACACGTTTCTTAACCTGAATGCTCCTCACTGCCCACGTCACCGCTGCCGCTTTTTCCTCCTGTAATGGGCTGTTTGCTACCGCTCCACTTACCTGCACACGTTTCTTTTTCCTGTGGCTCGCTCACCGCTCCTCTCTGCCTCTGCTTTCACCCTACCTCATCCGCCGCTCAGCGCTCCTCCCCGCCGCCGCCCCTCACTGCCTGCCCTCCGATCGCCGCTCATGTCCGCTGCTCCCCGCGCTGATCGTCACTGCTCCTCCGCTCCTCCTGATGTCAGGACGCACGTCGCGGCCGGCGCTACTTTGGAGGGACTACTTTTTTTTAATATAACTTTTTATATAACGTTTAATTTATATAGCCTATAACCATCTGAACAGCCTGACGATTTCAACGGTGTATCGGGTGTGTAGATTGGCGCTGTGGTTCCAGAGTTTACCCGCCTCAAAGCCTGAAAGTTCTTGCTTTATTATAGAGGTATATATATATATATATATATATATATATATATATATATATATATATATATATATATATATATATATATTATATATATATAATGTTTGCACTTTTAGAATCTGTTAAAAGCCAAGGATGGTTAAATGAGCACGGTATTATTCAATCAGGATTTATAAAGCGTGGCAAATCACCTGTGAGGGTCTCAAGGTGCTGGAGTTGCTAGCTGCTTCGAGGAGAAAGCAGTAAAAAAAGAGACTAAAGAAGGAGAAAGCTCTTTGAAAAATGGGAGAAAGGACAAAAAAGACGTCAAAATTAGTCAAAAGCAGGAGAAGGCACTCAGAAACAGGCGGAAAGGAAGGAGAAAGCAGTAAAAATTAGCTAAAAGCAGGAGAATGCACTCAGAATAACAGGGAGGAAGAAGAGCGGTACAGCAGCATGGAAGAGCTGGGCCTGAGTGATAGTTCTATTGCAGAGTCATTTGGGAATCTTTCGCTACATGAATTGATATATCTGACATGCTTTTATAACGATTCACCTTTTTAATGTGATTTATCATTTTATTGCGATTTACCATAATTATCTCTCCTTACAGTCAAATTCTCTTTTTTGTGATTTTATGTCACTGCAAACATTTAGCCTTGTATAGTAGTATTATAAATCTTTATTCGGTTAAAACATTAACCATACAAGATACACATTAACAGTTAAATCGATAATACCAAAGACAAGCTGAAAAAAAGTTAAAATAGATTGCGAAAACCTTAAGATCATAAACCATATATAAAAACAGATGCCCAATAAAACTTCCATGCCATATTTAGACCATCATAGCACTAATTACAGTAATGATTTAATCATTAAAAAAACCTTAGGCATTTCAGATAATACATAGAGCCCCACTGGGTCCACCAGGCTCTAATGAAAGGGCAACCGCTATCTCATGCCCACACTAAAATTCAATTCATGCCCGCCGAAGCTCAATTACACAACTCAGAAAGTTGTCTACACACACACAGGTATGGACATCCTTGAGCATAAAATGGTGTAGCATTCCCAGCCTCACTTGTTCGAATTTTCTGCCTTTTTGAAGAGGTATCAGAAGTACTTTTCTGGGTCAGATAAAGTATGGACAGAACAATACAAAATAAACAATTGTTTGGGCCTATATATTATCACACTCCCAAGAACCCAAAGTGACATCAGCAAACCAACCCTTGGGAAACTGATCAGTTGTGCAAAGAGATTTAGCTTGAACCTTGTCAGTAGCTGACAGTGATGAACATTGGTCACCCACATCAGATATGGTTTAATTGAGGGTACTGTTTATATTAAGTCGGCAGCACGAGCGGCAGATTTCAGTGGCTCAATACTTTCCCTTAGTGCTGTGGAAAGGTTGGTGAAATTATGTTTGACCCCCTCATAATCTGCTTTGGTGATCTCTTCAGGTTGTTAAGTACTGATTTCAAGTAATCAAACCAGGGACTCGCATGCACATTATCCAGGGTACAGCAATCCCTAATGATTACTCTTTTTAGGGTTGGCTTGCTTTTGTTCCACACCAATATCCACCGTAAGAAATGTCTTAATGCCATGGTGTCTGAGATACATTTAAGACCCAGCTCCTTATGAATGACAAAAGTTGAGGTGCCGTTAAATCTATTCTCTTCAACCTGGATAATATTACACTCCTTGAACCCCAAGATATCACTACCAAAGGTTGTGGTGGAAACACATTTAGCACTATACACTTGAAGAAGGGCCTTAATTGGTTTCCTACCCAACCATGGCTACCCCCCCCATGAGCGGGCAAGCGTTAATGTTTTGGATGTAAGAAGGGGACCCCAAGCATTCCTAATATCAAAGAGAATGGCAAATAGTTGAAAGTGTGTACTTCTGCAATATTACGTTTGCTGCAAAAAAAGACTTTGCGTTGGTGTGTTTAGTACCAACACGCATTAGATACGATTGTGTATGATTTATCGAAAGATCTAAATGATCCAAGAAATCTGAAAAGGTGTTGAGTAATAATTATTGCATCCCCATGTCCTCATGTTTTTGACATGAGGACACCATTTCCTACATTCATTAGAACTGGTATCGGACGGCGCCCATGCGAGGAACGTCACACTTCTTATCTATTAACACTGCCTCTATGGGGTTTAATATAAATGGTGAACAAGAATGAGGGCAGAATAAATCCCTGCCACCCTATCCTTACCTACAGACTCAGACATCCCAATACATGTTCCACAGGAAGGACACCAAAACTGGGTCTACCGCCATTAAAAACAGCATGGCCCAAAGCTTGGTGTGGTTTATCCAGTCAAAAGCTGAGGTAAGGTCCATGAAACCTAAAAAAGGGTGAATTTTTTCTCACAGTATACTTGTGGATTAATAAATATATATTCAGGCACTGGTCGATGAGACTTAGGCCAGCCTGAATCCATAGTAAAGGTCATCTGACCCAGGACCTTGACAGTTTTATCAATCAAGGAGATGGGCCTGTAATTGTTCAGATCATTTTGTCACACTTTTTAAAAAATAGGAACGATGATGGATTGAGCCCACAAGCTCGGAAGACCAAGTATCATAGCAGCATTTAATACCTTAGAAAATAAGGATCCCCAGGTAAGAGGATCACTCCTGAAGAGGTCTGCTGGGACTCTGTCATGGCCAGGTGTCTTATTTCCAGCTAATCTCATAATGGCAACCTCATCTTCTATGACATAGAATGAAAGTTTTGAATTTCCCATATGTTGCAGCATGGTGAATTGGGGTGGGGGTCTGACCCTGGCTCTAGAGAATATATGTGAGAAAAATGGTAAACCCATCTATCCTCTTCTATGACAGAGGTCAAAATAGGCCCATCCTCAAATGCTAGAAATGGACTGTTAATGACACTTCAAAACATTGCACTTTCATGGGGGGTCACAGGCATTAAAACACTGATCCCAGGCATCATCCTTAACAGACTTTTTTCTTTCCTTGGTGGCCTTTTTGTATGAATTATTTAAGAGTTCCACCTCTTCTTTATCCCTGGGCGAGCTTTTTAGGGCCTTCTTTAAATCACAATGGGCGTCGGAACATGCCGGATTAAACCAGCATTCTGCCCTAGTAACAGTCTGATCTCTACTGGTACAATAAGGGCATCCCTTACACTGTTCATAAAGTACAGAGAAAGCCTTTGAAACATCTTTGGGGTCAGAATAAGGGCTTAAACAACATTGGAACTCTCTACCCCTCCGAGAAAACAGATTACCAAAGAACTATTTTGGGATCACTATTGTTCATTTCAGCCACAGCCCTGGTCTGCGAGAGCAAGGTGTGTAGAGGCAAGAGCTGAACAGGGCTGCTTCTGGTGTGAGTGCTTGAACAGTAAATATAGAGGATTCTGGTCACTCTAACCAGACCCTGGAACCGTATACTCAATTAAGAAATGTAATAGGGATGAGGACATTTAAATATAATCCACTATGGTTTCACAGCCACTGCCAATATAGGTGGGATCTCTCAAAGAACTTGCTATAACCAGATTCAGAGATTGCACTAAAACATTCACCTGTTCCCCTTGGGTGGTGTGTTAAAAATGGACACTAGAAGGTTCATCCCACAAGGATAAGTGCTGAACCAACTGACAAGCTTTTTCACAGGGAAGAATATTAAAATCTTTCATAATTACAAATGGGATAAAAGAGTTAGAACTTGGGCCTTACTCTGGGGAGCATGTCTTCAACTTCTCAATGACCAAGCCAATAGAGGAGATGATATAGGAGTGTGCAGATTGGCCATTTGAGTTGTAAATGTTTTAAACAAGAAGGTGTGATCTATCTGGGAGATTAGGAGAGTTAGTCTCCATCTCTTCTTTTAAACAATTCAAAGATAGTGATATTAGAGTACACCCTACCCCATGAGCCAGCCCAGAAAACAGTGGAATTGCTGGGTGGTAAAAATGGGCAAAACCATCTAGGAAGGGAGTATTTTTAAACTGACCAGGTTTGTTGATGGGCCGAAATGCTAAATTGTCTGATCAAATCTAGCCACTTCTAGTTGCTAGCCTTCTCGTCAAGCACAGCTATATTCCAGGACAAAAGGCTAAGCTAACCAACAGCATCAGCCCCTGTAAGGGAGGGATCAATCTAGCCTGGACTGGTGGCTCAGTGGACCAATGTGTCCACTGTAGGAGCCTGTGTTCAACCTCATGGTCACAGGTTCAAATCCCAGCAGATACACTCAGCCTTTCATCCATCTGAGGTTGATAAAATGAGTACCATTGAATTGGGTAACAATAAATATTTGTTATTCATTGCCAAGATACCTCCGGGTGAACGTGTGCTTTACAAATACACATTATGTTATGTTAACCTGTTTGAGAAGGGGAGAGGAGTAGCCTTTGCCTTAATAGGCCCCGCATGAGCCCTATGATGTATTTGACTCTTCAGAGATGGAGTAGACCCCAAGTGTACTCAGATTGTGCACAGTACCTTGTCTATAACAGAGTGGCTGCATCCAAATGCTCACAGTTGGGTCATCCTAACTCTCAAAAGAAGCCAACATTCTACCTACAGCACATCTACTACTAAAATTAATCACTGTACAATCACGGTGAAAAGTATTAGGTCCACACCGAACCTACCTACTCTGCAAAACCATATTGATTTGGCCTGTGATGCTCACATCAGCCCCTGTCCTTGTGGTCAGCCAATGTGCCACTTCAGTTCTTAACTGTTGATCATTTTCACTGGCATTTGCCTTGAGCGTGGGCAGCACATTTACTAGAACAACCACAAAGGGTGTACAGTCGGGCAGAAGATTGGTATTGGACAAATACGCGCTTGTTGACCACCTGAAGGCAGACACTGCACCACCCTTACTTACAGTATCCAGTACAGGGACATGTGTGAGAGGAACTTCATCATTAATTACTGCCTGTATATTAGTAGGAGTATGTGCTCGCCACACTAACAACCCTGTGACCCAGATGGGTGTAGTCAATAATGTCTCTGGGAAAAGAGGGAACACTTGTGAAAGTCACGTCACTGTTCGCTGATGGACAATTACTCTGATGTACTCTGACAGGAAAAGTGTACTGATCTATTTGAAAGCCAAGTGATTACAGGTTTGATGTGAAAGTAGTTTCTCAATTAAAACATTGTTAGATTCTAAGAAATTCATCAACTTCATATTCAAAGCAAAAATGGCATCCTCTACAATGTTAAACTCAATCCTCAAACTACCAACAATAGCTTTAATAGCATCCAAACCCATAGCATCAGGTGCTAGATCAGTAATAGGTAGCTGTTCAATTTCTCTATTCTGGCCAATTGGTGGAATAGAACAGTTGGAAGAGGCTTTTGGTGGCCGGCCAAATAGCCCTGTCAAAAATGATCATTCTTCTGCACCTCCTTTACTACTTTGCCAATCTCCCCTTGCTATTATCTCCAAAATTCTTTTGCTCACTGGACATCCTACAGGGTCAATTAATTTGATGGACTGGTCTCTGCTGTGTTGCTCTTGTGAGATTGAAATTGCCCACAGACAAAGGAGGGCTTGGAGCCTCAAGTTTTAAACATTATTATTTGGCGTTGCAGCTGCAGTGGATGAGTGCCTGGTTAGTGGAGCATCAGCTGGAAGAAACCGATGTAAGCAATATCCCTGGTGGCTTGAACTGGAACTACATTTGTTTCACCCCTGACAACCCACAAGCCCTTCTTCCTCTCCTAGGCTAATAAAGGTGGCTCATCCTGTTTTCATAGAAGCCTACACATCACAGTCTCTGCCCTTCCCATGCACTTGCTTTCCCCCTTGTCAGAGGGTCATGTAAGCTCTTAGACTTGCAACAATGACACTCAGTGCATATAACCACTTTTGGGGACCTCTTCTATGATGGTACACTGCAGTCATTTGAGAACCTGGTGGAACAGAGCACCAAACACCGTAGCATTTTTTTGCATTTTAGGCACTGACCCCTGCACTGTGCAAGGACTGGAACATAATCCCAGCGGAACCTGCTGCATACAGGGTGATGCATTAACTCCATATAATAGGAACTGTCCCCAAACTCATTAACTGACTCAATAAGGCAATACGCGAACATACTCAGGTTCCCCTTACTGCATTGCGAGCCAGATGGGAGAAAGAACTAGTGATACCCATTGCAGACAAGGACTGGGAACTGATACTAGCCTACCAGCCTAAGGTGTCCAGAGATGCATGATTCAAGTTAATCTAACTCTTTGTTCTTCATCTGGCATATCGCTCCTGAGCCAAAGCCGGCCATTTGTTCCCTGGTGCAGGAGCCCTGTGCCCTGCTGCTAGGCACTGAGTGCTGCATTTCGACACATGTTGTGTTCCTGCCCATCCCTGTAACAGTACTGGATGGGTATTACTACACTGATGGAAATGATCACCAGCTTGGCCACTTTGTATTGCTGGGTGGCTTGCTCAATGAGGTATTATGCATGCACAACCAAAGACAGGGTAAGAGTATGCTTTCTCAACTTAGCTTTACTACTGGCTTAGCGCATGGTTTACCCAATGATGGAAGGACCTCTTTTCCTCTGAGGTGGAGCCATGGCATTGGCCATACGTGATATGGGCCAAGGCCAAAAGCAGCTCTCTGCACACATATCCCATTTCCCTCAGCTGGGACTAGCTGTTGTTCACCTCGTAGTTGGTGGCTGCACATGTGTCAACCCCTTCTTCTCCTGAGGGCACCCCAGGTGTTACACCAACAGGTGCTGAATAACTTCCCCCACTAGACAGACATGCAAAGGACTGCTTTAAACAGCGTCCTTAACAGACCACTATAAAACAGCTTCTAGCTAGGAACCACTAACAGATTCCAGCACTGCTTTCCACACGTCTGCACACCACTCATACCCTGACCTGGGCTCTTAAGCCAACAGGTGAGTCTAATGCCTCATGCCAGGGACAATAGACATCTCCCCTACCCAGGAACATGCTATCTGTAATAAGGAATGACTGTCAGTTAGTTGTAGTTTTCAATTGTTCATTTCCCTTTCCTTTGTATCTTAGGTTTATCAATCCCCTCTTATTAATTTCTCCTTATATAACTGTGCCTCTTTAAATCAATGTTATACAAGTGATGTATATGGAAATATATAACACTGACAGGAGTTCACTACTGTCTAGATAATAACTGTTTACAATAAAATCAATAAAAAAAATTCTAAGTCAAGTTATGAAGGGCTCACCTGTGTCTAGCTAGGGTTTTATATAATAATTTAAATTCTTTTTCTTTATTTATTTATTTCGGCAATTATTTACCATAAAAGATTTCAACAGTAATCATTTCATTTAAAAACAATCTAAAATCCATTTTACACACAATAATAACAGTAATGATTGTCATATGTAAGATTAATGAATTAAAAATCATAAAATGATTGCAATCATGGCTGTCTTATTCAATCAGCTCAGCCAACTCTTAAAAATACATGAAAACGCTCCATGACTTTTACAACTTTAAGCCCTTTTTCCTACGAACAAAGTGGATGGAATAAAGGTATCTGCTGGCACTGAATACAATAGTTTGTGATGTATCAGATTTAATTATTCTAAGTGCCGTCATACATGACCTAATTCCTAGAAGATTACACAGAGGTTTAATCCAATTTCTTCTGGCCAGCGTATATGCTGGGCAGAAGAAAAGGATATGCATGTCGTCCTCCTTGTGGTTGCCCTCGCACATTGTGCATAAATCTCCTGCAGTTGGAATGTCATTAGAATTTTTCCGTGACCAACGTACAAGTGTTGAATTAGTCTTAAGGTTGCCATATCCAAATTTCATGAAAAGGGTTTTAGCTAGTGGGGGCTCAATTTCATTGTGAAAACTCTCAAATAGGGGTGCATCCTTAAAGGTTAAGAAGGTACTAACCAATGACCCACCATTATTGCTGTTAAATACTTTTATTTATAAAGCCCCAAAATGCCTTTTTTACCACATTTTTTGAGTTCGTAGGCAACCTTTCAGGGCTTTTCCAAAATTGAGGAAGACCTATTTTGGTGAACCATATTCTGATATGTTTTAGCCAGACATTGGAGTTGGAAACATCTAGGCACAGTAACTCTTTTAGCCCATTCCTATAATCATGCAGTTCTGGAGTTTGCCATATTCTGACCCAGAACATCAGCGGTCGTACAATAGTATAATGATCGGTCCTCTTGAGGTCCAGATCTAGTTGGAGGGGAACCAAGGGTGTGCCTTTCGGGGCCCTTACTATACTACGCATAAATTTGTTGTCCAAAATGTCAAAAGCATTCTTTGACATCGGACCCCAAATTTCAGCACCATAAAGAGCTGCCGGTTGTACTTTGTGTTTGAAAAGCTCTACAGCTGGTGAAACCGATTTACTAGAACTTAAATTATGCTTAGTAAGAATGGGTTATGTATTCTGTGCAAATATTACCTTGCTTTTTTCAATCTGTGGGTTCCACGTGAATTTAGAGTCTAGCGAAACCCCCAGATAAGAAAAGGATTCAACCAATTCCAACCTTTGGCTATTTAAAAATAAGGATCCTTTATCAGTTTTAATAGGATTCAGAGTAATGCATTTTGGTTTTTTTTGCATTAATTTCTAACCCTTTTTTGCTGCAGTAATCACTGAATTAATGGAGTAGTGCCTGGAGACCTTTCTTAGTTTGCGAAATTAGAATGGTATCATCCGCGAAAAGTAACGCAGGCACCCTCTCTCCATTCAGTTTCGGCGAGTCATTCAAGCAGCCATCTAAATGTTCGGGAATGTCATTCACAAAAAGCGAAAATAGTGTCGGGCCAAAACGCAGCCTTGGCGGACGCCACGCTCAATTGGTATATTCTTAGTGTGTTCACCATTCGAGTCCCACCTTACTTTGGCAAAGTTCCTAGCATGCAACCCGACTATCTGAGTTAGCAGACAATCAGGTAGCCCAGCATTATGAAGGGACCTTCAAAGCAGTTCTCGCGGCACTAAGTCGAATGCCGCCTTAAGGTCTACAAAGGCGACATACAAGTGGCCCTTTTTAATATGGACGTATTTCCAGTAGAGGCAGCAGAGCCTGAAAACTTGATCGATGGTGCTCACTTTACTCCTAAACTCGGCCTGGAACTTTGTGAGGACCATCTTGTCTTCTAACTACTCATTTACGCGATTTAAGATATGTCTTGAATACATTTTCTGGAGAATGTCCATTAGGCTGATTGGTCGATAGTTCGAGGGGATCGACCTATCGCCTTTTTTAAAGATTAGGACAATCTCGGCTCCCCGCCAGCTATTAGGAAAATCTTTGCTACGCGACAACGTGTTGCATAGGTAATTTACATAGGGTGCCCATATCTTTATATCGTGTTTATAAAGGTCTCCAGGTATTTTGTCTAACCCTGGCGCCTTACCACTCTTCACAGAGTTTATTGCTACCTCTGTTTCTTCAATTGTAAAGTCCAAGGGGTCAATAGGGGCTATATGCCATGGTGCTTCACCGTTAGTCTCACTGGGATTCCCATCATATTTTTTATATAGGGTAGAAAAGTGGTTGACCCACGTCATCTCATCGAGATGGACGTCCTTAACAGCCCTCCCTACATGGTTCCCATTCGCGACTAGCCGCCAAAACCCTATTGTGTCTTACATATCAGCCCAACTGCCCTCCTCCCACAACTTCTTTGATGCCGCCTGTACTCTCTTGTAATTTTCCCTAGCAATTCTATCATCTGTTGGTGTTTTAGTTTTAATTGCCAACAGAAGTTTCCCCTTGGCTACCCTACAATGCTTGTCGTACCAAGGTTTGCTATGAGACATATTACTCAAATTTTGATGGCTCTTTTTTGGCATTTTTGTCACTAGTGCTTTAAATGCCTTAAAAAATTCATTATGAAGAGCAATAAATTGTTCCAGGGTATTGGTCTCAGTAGGGGAGCCCATAAATTCTTCAAAATACCCAACTAGCTGTGAATATATTGCTGCAAGAATATCGCCATGCTCTAATATATGAGACCACTTCAGTGTGCGCCTATTGTCACTAACCAGGACCTCGTCACTTATGGGATTGTAAAGCTCTTGTGATCTCACAGTCCCATCCTCTAGAAACAGACCTTCTTCTATCAATAGATCCAGAGGGTAGTGATCACTTTCTATCCTATCCTTCACCTCAAGATCAACCATGTGGTGCCAAATGGACAATGAAGTAATAATAAAATCTAGATTACTTTTAGTGTTGTTCCTAGAGAAGGTCGATTTTTTTTGAGACGTCCGCGGAAGGCGGCCATTGCAGGCCCTAAGTTCATGTTCCGCGGTCAATTTTACTAATTATACTGCCAAAGTTGTACAATTTACAGTTGTAATATTTTCCAATGGCGGAATATTATTTGCTTGATCTTCCTCCTCGAAAATTTCACTAAGCCCTTTAACTGGTTCAAAGTTACAGTTTAAGTGACCAGCTATAATAGTCGCTTCCTTGTCAGCTAAGCTACCCAATAAACAGTCTAGCTTTGTTAGGGTGAGCGATTCCTTAGAAATAGATGCAGGTCCATTATAAACATTAATTAAATATAGTGGTTTCCCTGCATCATTAGTAATTTTTAAAGCTAATAAGTCTAAAGAACCAGTATCTATAACTTCGACCCGAATCCTTAGTGTTACTTTAACCCAAGTAATAAGGCCACCTGATGGCCTATCCCTTGTAGATGGTACTGCTCCAATCCCATATGTTTTAAAGCCCACCCTATGTGGTACATTACTGCCCATGTTTCTTGCAGTAGGCAAAAATCGCTGGAGTCAATATACTCTGCCCAATCAGGGTCCCTCAGATTTTTAGCTACACCAGCTATGTTCCAAGATATTAGTCTCAGGGTTGCCTCTCTGCGACTCTTTGTCGATACAATTTCTAAATTTAATCGCCTTAGATTGGGGACGGTCACGCCCATTGTATTCACCGTCGGTGAGTTCTCTACAACATGCAATATGTCTTGCTCTCCATGTATATTGTCTATGTGTGCGCAATGTATTCCTTTTTTTAATATTATTATAGGTGTAATGTATCCCTCCCTGCTCATTTCCTTCAACAGTCACCTTCTTTGCCTCTTCTAAGAAACTTTCCCTAATATTATAAACAGGCATAGGGCTACTTGTGCAAGATGGGCCAATAATGCTAGTTTTGGAATCCATCGTAGGCCTCAGTCAATCCACTGCTTCCAAACAGCTAAATCCATTGTATGTTGGGGCACCCATCCATCATCTTTGATTGACCTGTCTCTCGCTACTGGACCCACCCTGGGCGTGATAATTAACCAGAGTCCACCTCCCTCCCCCATCAGTGCACTTGTTTGGTGGATAGAAGAAGGAGAGTGGTCTGGTATCAATTCCAATGGGGCCACTAGGGGAATTCCACGCACAAATATGGTTTACAGTATGTGGATCTTCAAATGTTACAATAACGCAATCACCCGCGATAGATTTAATTGTGGGGCCTATCCATGGTATCCTACGAACCATCAGAATTTTACTCTTAGCGTGATGGGGTATAGGTCTTTTTTCATTCAGCCAGTAACAAACTTTGTTTTTGAGTGACCAAAAGGTTTCCTCATGATGGTTATTTATTTCAGGAACCCCAGTCAACACAACGACAAAGGGACTAGCTTCCGGTGGTAAATTAATATATCCTCCCCTCACTTTTTCCCCCTTTTGAGTCTCATTTGGATTCTGCTGGTTGCGTTTAGTAACTTTTGTACTCTGGCATGAGGTACCTTGGTCTGGTTGGACAGTGGGTGCAAGGTTCGAGGTCATTACTTTTAGATTATTAGCACTCTTACCCTTTACCGGAGACTTAGGTTTGGTCACATGTGGGGCCGGCATAGCCAGTGAGGTCTGAACAGCACCTGAGGTGCAGTTAGGCATTGGTCCCCCTATGCTGAGGTTTGTTAGGGCAATTATACTTTTTTCAACCTCAAGTAACTGTTTTTTATGGATGTCAATCTTGTTTCTAGAGGGATTAGGAGCTTTTTTAAGATGTCACCTATGTTCTTTAGTAGGATATCATTCCCGCCATTCACATTCCTAGTTCCATTACCTTCCAAATTACCCAAACTTGTTGAATCTTGCAGGCTCTCAGATGTCTCTAAGTTTACAACGTTTTGGGTCTCTTTGTGCTTATTTAATAAATTATGAGAAGCCAAACCAGTCCCATTGCCCTCATTAATCACCATACCCCTTGACACCTGTTCTTTTACTATTTTGGATTTTTTCCTAGCATATGCTGAGGCATTGGGGCGTTTCCTTTTCGGCACTGCACCCTCCCGCCTCTCAGGCAGTTCCCTCAAGCTGGTGTCATCACCCTGAACATCTGTGTCGTTGGGTTCAGCTAAAGTATCGCCCATCACAGCTTCCCCAACAGGACTTATGTTATCCATGGATGATTGCGGGATTGCTTCTATCGAAATTGGTGTACTGGGATGTTGAACTGGAATATGGTGTATATCAGCATGTGTGACTAAAGGAGCGGGACTAATCACACGTTCGGGGGTTCTAGCCAATGCTATGTGGCCCAGCGAGGACTTTTTTGACATTGCTAGGTCCTGGGACAGTCTTCTTGCAGCTGCTAAGTCCAGTGACACTTTATGTTCCATTAATTGTATGCCCATATCTATTACAGAGTTAGACCTAGTGATAAAATCATCAAGGGTGCCTGTAAGCAGTTTCCCCCCTTTAGCAGCCCAATTTCTACTTTCCCTAGTGGCCATTTTTGTTATCCTATATATTATAAACAGTACGCTACATACAATGCTTATATATAGTATAAGTACAAAACATAAAGCACATGCAGTAAAATAAACCAAGGGGGGTTGCCCGGTCCGGTCTTGATCGGTCAGGAACGGGCTAGAACGGGCCCGCCCTTGGCCCGGGCTTCGCCCCGCACTTCGTCCCGCGGGTGTCCCGCGGTGGCGCAATAGGCGTGTCTTAAGTAGGGAGTGAAGGAGGAGTTACGGGAAGAGGCACCAGGTGCGCGTGGTGGTGGAAGCGCACTGACCTGTGGTCCTCGCAGTCCAGCACCCCCGAGCAGCAGTTCCAAGGGCAGCGGCAGCGGCAGCAGTCCCAAAGTCCAAAATCAAATAGGGCCAGGTCGGCTCCCAACAGCAATGAGCTTCGTCTATGAGCGGCACCCCTAATTTAAATTCATAGATAACCATCCGGGCCCTCACAAATATTAACACAATAAACCTCACTGGTTGTGCCCTTGAATGTAGTTTCAAACCAGCGACATATTTATTGCCTTATACTCTTTGGTTTTCTTTTACATACAACAGAGCACCCATAAATCATGTCTATCACCTAGCAACACACCACCCATCTCAACTGAAAAGTCATGGAATAATTGCCACTTTAAGCTGGCCAGTTGAGAACTCTAATATAGTCTACTACTGCAGATTCCAACTAACTACGTAGTATAACCTCTTCTTGACATCTTCCAATGACAATCGTAAAAGGGACAATTGTAATGAAGTCTATTCACATAGATCTCGTGACCATCTCGTCATCCAACCTATGCCTGGCTATGGACCATAAACAAAAATCTCAAAACAGAAACCCTATGCAGCAACTATCTAGTGTAGTGTGATCTTAAGAAATACCAAACAGGGACTTGAAGAGCTGATCAAACTGCAAGCTCATCAAAAAACATAACCTGTGAGCCAATGTCAAACTTCTTCATCCATCGCATTGCTAAGCGCTGCTTCTTATAACACGATAACCACATCTCGGTAGTCATCACGCATGACATGGAAAATCTTCCAGCGTAGGATCAAAACAACACACTTCTATCCACACTCAGTATACAGTGTAGTGTGCTATTCATGTAGGCATGCACTCCAGTCAATCCCCTGGGGTAGCAGGCGCTATATTAAGATTACAGTACATTATAATAAAAAGTTAACATGTGCTTTATTGTTTATTATAAAAGATTTTATTTATAAAGTATAGTTTCATTTACTTTACACTCCTCTTCCCTTTTTGTTGTTCCAATTAATTTCAATACATCAGTGGTTTTCTCTTCTGTCCCACATTTTACTTAGATGTTTTTTATAGCCATGACTTTATGCTAGTTTTTCCTTTTACTGTCTAATCATGATCCCATTTTCTTGTGGTAGTCTAGGGAGGAGCTTTTCTAAGATTTTACGCTGTTTTTGTGTCACAAAAGTGACGCAAATTGCCGCAAAATCTTTTTTCCCCGATTTACTTTCTGGAAATACCGGGAAAGTAATGCATAGCAGTGCATACTGCTGCTTTGCCTTACTTAGTGCCAACAGAGTACCATGGGGGAAGCATGAATGTTCCCATGAAACCATCCAAGGTTGATCATGCTAAACTCACTGGGATAACAAAGTCAACAGGGTTTAAAGTAGGTGCAAGGAAGGAGAAATGCTTTCATTTTTCCTTCCTTTTCCGACTTTGCATGTGTGCTGCAGTGTACAACACACTTGGAAAGAGGGAAAAGGGTTGAATTGTGTCTCAGCATAGAATTTTGTACTCTAAGGGTTCCCTTCCAGTACAAAACCTATGTTAGACTCACGGAGACATCCTTGCACCCTGGCACAAAGGTGTCTCCGTGGCACACAGCAGCTGATTTCAGCACCGGTGCAAGGGAAAGGGGAGGAGAGTGCCTTATTGTTAGTAGGTTAGGTGCTCTCCTTCTATCTCCTTTTCACGCAGAGCAGCATTTGCGGCTGCTGCAGTACGCTAAGTGAAAACTTGGTAAATCTCCCCCCAAGTATGTAATTTTGCTTTATGTTTTTGTATTTATGTATTTAATCTTTACATGGAACCACTAACAGAAATACTACAAAAAGCAAACATAGCTTTCCACATGTATGCAGATGACACCCAGCTGTACATCAAGTGGCATCAACAGACGAAATTAAGACCATGAACGATGCACTATCAAGAACCATCAAATGGCTTACCAAGAATCATCTGAAACTAAACCCACAGAAATCAGAATTCTTACTAATCACACCACATAAAAGCAATCAAAACTTAACAGAATGGTCCAAACTTATCACTGCTCTTAACTGTACCCCAAAGATTGTAGACTCCACCAAGTCACTGGGAATTACCCTAGATAAAACCCTGAATATGTTAGCACATATTAATGCAATGGCAAAAAACGCCAGGTTCCACCTGAGCTACTTGCAAAAACTTAAACCCTTCCTGAGCAAAACAGATCTTAAAACAGCAGTACAAGCACTGGTTAGTTCAAGGATCGAATACGGGTGCTCGACCCTGGCTGGTCTCCCCAAGATCGCAACCGCTCCATTAATAGCTTGTCTTAATGCAGCCACAAGACTGATAACAGGTTCAAAAAAATTTGACCACATCTCACCTCACCTGAAAATGCTAAACTGGTTTCCAGTAGAAGCAAGAATTCAATTCAAATTGGCATGTATCACCCACAATGCAATTCACCACAAAACTCCAGGTTACCTGGCCCAGAAACTTATGCCATCAGGAGGTAACAGACCTTCCAGGAGCAAATCAGACTTTCTTTTGAAACCGGCTCGATTCTACAAGAAAAAGACATATGACCGAGCATTCTCAGGAGCAGCACCAAGAATTTGGAATGCACTCCCACCAAACATCAGAAGAATTACATCCATTGCAACCTTCAACAAGCATTAGAAATGCAATCGGGCTCGGATTTATTTGAGTTTGAGCTAATGGCATTGTAAATGCCAATGTATTGTTGCTATGTGTTATGGAGTGTGTTCATGTGGTGTGTACTGCCAGTGATCTCATTGTGAGTGTGAGAATATTGCACCGTTACTGCCTGTGTTGTCCTTCTTGTGAGTGTGAGAAGCTTGCACCTCTGCTGCCTTTGGTCTCCTTGTGAGTGTAAGAAGCTTGAACTGCTGCTGCCTGTGATGTCCTTCTTGTGAGTGTAAGAAGCTTGCACTGCTGCTGCCTGTGATGTCGTTGTTGTGAGTGTGAGAAGCTTGCACAGCTGCTGCCTGTGAGTATGAGAAGATTGCATTGTGCATCTCTGTGCTGTGCCTGTTCTTTATAAGGGACTCTTGCTCTGTTGCTGCTGCTGCCTTGGCACAGTACCTGCTGTGAGTGTGTGAGGGAATATTGCACCGCTGCTGCTTGTGATATCCTTCTTGTGAGTGGGAGAAGCTTGCACCTCAGCTGCCTGTGGTATCCTTGTGAGTGTAACAAGCTTGCACAGCTGCTGCCTGTGATGTCCTTCGTGTAAGTGTGCTCTGTCATCGGTAGTTGAGAGTGGTAGTGGAGAGTGGAGAGTGTTAGTGGAGAGTGGTAGTGCAGAGTGGAGAGTGGTAGTGGAGAGTGGTAGTGGAGAGTGGTAGTGGAGAGTGGTAGTGGAGAGTGGAGAGTGGTAGTGGAGAGTGGTAGTGGAGAGTGGTAATTGGTAGTGGAGAGTGGTAGTGGAGAGTGTTAGTGGAGAGTGGTAGTGGAGAGTGGTAGTGGAGAGTGGTAGTGGAGAGTGGTAGTGGAGAGTGGTAGTGGAGAGTGGTAGTAGTGAGTGGTAGTGGAGAGTGGAGAGTGTTAGTGGAGAGTGTTAGTGGAGAGTGTTAGTGGAGAGTGGTAGTGGAGAGTGTTAGTGGAGAGTGTTAGTGGAGAGTGGTAGTGGAGAGTGGTAGTGGAGAGTGGTAGTGGAGAGTGGAGAGTGTTAGTGGAGAGTGGTAGTGGAGAGTGGTAGTGGAGAGTGGTAGTGGAGAGTGTTAGTGGAGAGTGTTAGTGGAGAGTGTTAGTGGAGAGTGTTAGTGGAGAGTGGAGAGTGTTAGTGGAGAGTGTTAGTGGAGAGTGTTAGTGGAGAGTGGTAGTGGAGAGTGGTAGTGGAGAGTGGTAGTGGAGAGTGGTAGTGGAGAGTGTTAGTGGAGAGTGGTAGTGGAGAGTGTTAGTGGAGAGTGTTAGTGGAGAGTGTTAGTGGAGAGCGTTAGTGGAGAGCGTTAGTGGAGAGTGGTAGTGGAGAGCGGTAGTGGAGAGTGGTAGTGGAGAGTGTTAGTGGAGAGTGTTAGTGGAGAGTGTTAGTGGAGAGTGTTAGTGGAGAGTGTTAGTGGAGAGCGTTAGTGGAGAGCGTTAGTGGAGAGTGGTAGTGGAGAGTGGTAGTGGAGAGTGTTAGTGCAGAGTGGTAGTGCATAGTGGAGAGTGGTAGTGGAGAGTGTTAGTGGAGAGTGTTAGTGGAGAGTGTTAGTGGAGAGTGTTAGTGGAGAGTGTTAGTGGAGAGTGTTAGTGGAGAGTGTTAGTGGAGAGTGGTAGTGGAGAGTGGTAGTGGAGAGTGGTAGTGGAGAGTGGAGAGTGGTAGTGGAGAGTGGTAGTGGAGAGTGGTAGTGTTAGTGGAGAGTGTTAGTGGAGAGTGTTAGTGGAGAGTGTTAAGTGGTAGTGGAGAGTGGTAGTGGAGAGTGGTAGTGGAGAGTGGTAGTGGAGAGTGTTATTGGAGAGTGTTAGTGGAGAGTGTTAGTGGAGAGAAGTTAGATCACAGAAGCTCTTTGTGCTCCACGTGCCGCCAAGCTCTGCAGAACAGGAGCTTAAAGCGAAAGAGAGAAACTGGTGTGCTATAGGGGAGAGGAAAAAAAGAAAAGCTTCAGACTTCAGTTGAAGGCTAAAAACGCGTAGACAGACAGGTCCAAAAAAATATTAACGTTTCTTAACAGGCAGACGAGAGGATGTGGCTTAACAGCTAGAGCGGCCGACCTCCAAGCTGGTCCAACTATAACTGCAGGCAAATGCTATTTTTACAGCATAAACCCGAACACATTATCTCCAGGCATGTTCGTGGTATACAGAATAGAATGGTATGTCTTATTTATTAAATTTCCTTCCCAGAAGGTACCGAGAACGAGAGACGTAAGACTACAGGAGAGAAGAACAGGAAAGATGCAAGCTTGTGTGGGAACAGGCACAGAAGGGAGAACTGACACTAGGTGACTAATGGGGATTAGGAGCAGGGTAAAGAGGAAGTGTTACACTACAAACCCCACGATGCACCGGAGAGCTGCAGCAGCACCCGGGTGGCACCAATGTCGGCCCGAGATGCCCACTGGCTGGATCCCGTAGTTTCCCGTTGAATTTCGGCAATCTTGGAAAGGAAAGAGGCCCGGCCCTTTGCCCAGAATCGGAAGGGTGCCCGATCTACGGGGAGCACGTGACATCAGAGCATGAGAAAGGGCACGCGAGAGATGTGCAGCGCGGAACCCCAGGCAGATAGCTGGAACTCATCTCTAGCAAGGCGGGGGTGACCACGGCAAGGAGCGCGAGCCCGCCCCTGGGTGCCAGGGAGGGGCGCGCGGTCAATTGACTTTAGTTGACAAGTAGGGGACAGGTGAGGTATGCTGATGTTTAGCTTCTACACAATGGTTCTCTTGTTCACCTATGGCATTTTATTGTTAGAATTGTTTTCTCTTTACTCTGAAATGTCATTTGAATCAAAACAATGGAAAATATTCAGAATCAAAATTTTTAAAAATGTCACACTCAGCAGAGGGCCTCCTGCCGGTCAATTTATCTTCAGTTTGTGCCAAATACTTCCTCCTGCCTACAGGTGCAGTGTGGCATCAATAGGCACCTGTAACACACTGAAACAAACAAGGAACTTTTATTTCTAATAACAAGCGAGTTCTGACATTAAAACTCTCTTGTAATATAAATATAATGTTTGAATAAGAAGAGTACATGAGGTAAAGTATCCCCATTGTATAATTTATATAGGGCTTACTAGTCCTATGTGGGGTGATGGTGCGCTTCTCTGCACCGGTAGCATGCAACACCATGTAGAGTGTGGTTGAAGAGTGTTGTCTTTATGTTGATCCTATATAGTACATTATAAAGCTACTGAAAGTCAGCAAGTGTTCTATCTAAGCAGAAAACTGAATCCAAAGCTTACTGGAGGCCCCGTGTGAGCTAAAGAGGAATAAGTGCTGCTCACTTTGTCAAGTAGCATGTTCTAAGACAGTGGACTCTGCTAAGTACTGAGCGTGTGCACCATATTATGAACCTACCTAGTGCCACCATGCTCATGGTCACCCAGAGGGATGGCCCTCAACTGCTTGGAGTAGGAGTGTGATTTGCGGTTGGATTGTAAAAAGCAACGATGGTCGAAATATGTCAATGTTGAGCTTGTTCGTTTGCCATGTAAGCGTCATGATTTCCAGAAGGAGGGTAGACAATCCTCATAATTTGTCCTCTCCAATATGGTGGTTTGCCTAGTGGATATGAACACAGGTTACAAATCCAAGAAAAGGCAGAATATATTCAGTCATGTCTGTTTCAATTAGCACCATATCGAATGAGGCACATTCAAAGTGAAGGGTGAATCACAACACATTTGTACGCTTATTTGTGTCACATGCATCATGCCGTTTATACCTTTTTTGTCCCCGAATTTTGCTCCCTGAAGTTTAACACCTTTTCATTACTCTTTTCTCCTTTCTGATGTTAGCAGGAGTTTGGTGTATTTCTAGTCTCTTCGGTACTAATACTCATCTTTAATCAGACGTGCCAAGGAGGATTTTTTAACCCTTAGTGAGCGATTTCCATTTAGCAGGGGGCATTTTAAGGAGAAACTTGTCTACGTTCACGTATATTAGATCTGCTGTGCAGTGTGTCACTGAAGCTACTGAGAGGAAGTGCCCCTTCTTCAGGCAGTCAGGAAGCGGACACACCAGACCTTCTCAGACACGTCCTTGAGCACTTACTTAGCCAATCATTATACAGAAACAATAGGATGCAGGCACAACCTTTTATGAGGGCAGAGAACTCAGGGGTGACATGTATAACTGGGGAATAACAGTCACGCTGCTGGACTGCATGTTCCAGTTCTCTTCTGAGATGGAGGGATGTCTTAACAGTTGGTTAAAAGACAGTAGTAGTCTTGGACTACTACTGCAGTGTGGAGTGGGGCACTTTCGGCACTTTCTATTCATTAGAACACATGAGTTCCCGCCTCACTTCACTACAATGTCAGAGATTCGTCGACTTCCTCCCCTCTTTCCATAGCTGTCAAGAGACCCATAAATACCAATAGTTAAATAAATAACTTAACACGTTTTCTAAAAAGTGCCTTTTACCGCGGTCTTACTTAATCCTTCACAGAACTCATGTCACTGGGGTCTTCGCTTCCCGTGTTGCACTTACCAGCTGGACGCCAGGCAGACACACAGGGAGAGCAGGCACAGCGCGGTGCGGGGCTCCGGGCACACGTTCCGCGACTCCTTGGACTTCAGAGACGCCGGGGAGCAAGTCTCCTTCCCTGCCTTGGCGGCCCCTCGCTCCTGCTCTGCCTTCGCTCCCTCGGTAGGCTTAGAAGGGGGAGCTTTCTTCCTCTGTTTAAGGTCATTCGACATTGTGAAAAGTTTCAGACAGACCGGAGCGGCGGTGGTGTGCGAGGAATGGCGTGTCTGGGAGAAGCCGCTTATCCCAGGTCTCAAGGTGGTCGAGCGCCCAGGTCCGCCTCGCCTCCGCGCGCTGCAGACCGAGGGGTAAAGGTGGGTGTCCGCTGCAGGGTGTAGATGTGGCACGCATTCCTCGCGGCCGCTGCAAGCCCCGCAGGAAGTTTCCTGAAGTTCGGGACTCCAGAAGTGGGGGGCGGGGGGAGAACGGGGTGGGAGCGTGCGTCTGGTGCTGGGATGTGTACGGGAGCCCAAGAGGCACAATTTTGCACACAAATGTTTTTCGTTTCCATTGGGCTTTCCTTTTAAAAAGGGTCTCTTTTTATTTATTTGTATTTTTTTTAAGCCACTTGAAACAATTCATCCGTCAACGTAGTCATAACATGCAAGAACAAGGAAGCTGCGCGCTGAGCGCTGCAGAATTGTGAACGCGCCCGGCCATCTGGACTCACTAACGGAGGCACCCTGACAGCTCCTAATTATAATTTAGGTACTTCTTTGCGCGAGCACGAACGAAATATGCCCAAAATGGCGGAACAAAACTACATTTACCCTATCACTTCAAGCCTATTAAAACGAAAACACAAGGAAGACGAATCACTGGCCAGATGACAGAAAACGCTAAGGAATGTGTGGAATTCCTCTCGCCAAGGCCCTAGGAGATACTTCTTTTTTTTCTTCTATAACATTAGGATCTCGAAACTCCTCCCCCACTTACAGTGGGGAGGAGTCCGAGCCCTAAAAAGGAAGCGAAATCGTACTATATGAGCAAATTTCTTCCATAAAGAGCTTAGGGGAGGTCTGCTATCCTAGCCAAAATGCTTATCTTTTTGACGGACGAAACAATATTGTATAAGCTATGTCACTCCACGCTAGATCATGAACAAAGATAATCATGTACCTTAACTGTGTCTGACAACTGTATATTGAATGTATATATGTCTATATGCTAAACTGAAGTATGTAACGTTAACAACTGATGAATCTCTACTGTAAAGCGCTCTGACACCCTACGCTGGGTCTTGTTCGCGCTATAGAAAACACTAAATAAATAAATTTAAAAAAATAAAGACCTGGTTATTTTAATGTGCCTAATTATGTTCATTTAGGGGCAATGTCAAGATCTCGCTCAGACAGAAGCTGATGGAATATCATTACTTGTAGTAATCACTTCTGCCAGAAAGCTACTCTGGCTAGAAAAGAGGTGTTTAGGAAGTTAAGGACCAGATCCTTTAGAGAATATATAAACAACAATGGTTCAGGATAACATTATTAAAAAATACAATTATAATATATCCCAAAAAAAGGATAAATCAGACCAACAAAGAAAACAAATAACAAAAAACAAAAAAACAAGGTACACACATAAAGATTTTTGTAAACATTTATTTTTTATTTTTTTGCACTTTGAATTGTTCTTACAAAACCATTCAGAATGCAATACAAGCAGACAGTTAGTGCTCACAAGGTTACACTCACTAGACATATACTGCAAATCACAGTGTAAACAAAAAACACACAATGGCAGAGAATACAAATCCAAGTGTGCGTCCATACTTTAACTAGAACATATTGCACTTCATGCTTCTCTTGATTTGCCAAAGGAGAACACCAACGGTGTTTCAAACTCAGTTGTTTGTTAGGTCATCATCAGGACAGACAACATCATTGAAGGGCAACCAAACAGTGTACTCTTGCGTGTAGCATATAATACTTCCAATTTAAATTCAGAAATTAGTTGTGTATGGTTTTGTTTTGTAAAAAAACAATTCAATTTGCAAAATAAGAAAAAAAAGTTTTTCCAAAAATCTTTATGTGGGTACTTTGTTTTCTGTTTTATTGTGCTTTATTTTCATTGTTGATCTGATTCTTACATTTTTGTTTTGAATATATAATTGTTGTCTTTTCTACAATGTTATGCCTGAAACATTGTTGTTTATATTTTGGCCCCAGGTTCTAGGAAATAGGGCTGTCCCTGTTTCATGTAATCAGATCCTTTAGAGGGCACACAGTGCAGAGATAGCATACACAATTGCTGAGGTAAATTAGAGCACAGACCGACAGCACAATTCATACATAATATTTCAGACAGAGTATTGCCTGGAAAGAAGAATAAAAGTGCTCTTGAACCCCTCCTGCTTCGAAATTGGATCTAGTTGCTGGCAGCACCGGAGGAAATTAGCCTGTGAGCTCGCCTTAGGGAAAAGGTAACCTAGAATGTACAATATTTGCAAACATATTTATATTAATAAAACCTTTCATGATAAACAAATGGTGAATTTGAATATACACCTGTTGTCTAGTACTACAGGACTTGGTGAGGCTTCCAAGTCTAGCAATTCCCTACCACAAGATAGAACTGTAGTAAACAGCAGTCTCAGAAGTCAACTCCGCCCTAATATTAGTAGAATCAGTGTTTCCTTGTTTCCAAGCAGTGTGTGTCCCAGCCAGTTCTTAGATTGAGCAGCCCGAAAGTGCAAAACAAAACCTGTATCTCTTAAGAAGTTATGTGCAAACCAAACTTTAGGGGGCATATTCTCAAGGTCTTATCACCGAGTTAACAGCACTTTATCGCAGCCAAAGTGGCGATAAAATTATCACCCCATTCACAGGCTGGTGCTAACAGCCCATATCACCAGCTTACCTGCGATAGCAGCCACAAAAAACATCATCACAGATGAATCCGGCAACTAATGCTAATGAGATGCAGAGTAGGCGTTCCCGTGCAAAAAGCAGCAAAAACACCACTTCGCAACATTCTCAATGACCAGACAGATCGGAGATAAGATCCCAAAACAAGTGATAATGCACATTAGCACCAGGGATCTAACACCTGCTCTTACCTGGTGTAAAGACGGACGACAACCTGCACCATAAAAGGGAGCCCAGCCCAGAGACACACCTCAAGAACAACAGATGCCATGGAGTTACTGATCATGCAGCTCGGAGCCCCAAGAGGGCCACAACACCCACCGGCACCACCACCAGGCCCGCTGCCCCCCCCCGGACCCCTGCCCGCCCCTCCTGAGCTACCACAGAGGCAGCGCAGACAAAGACAGCGGACCTTCAGAAAACGCACCAGCCTCACAGACCTAACACCGGAGGATGTCATTGCCCACTACAGGCTCAAAAGGAAAAAAAACAACCATCCTCCGTATCTTGAACATCATCGCCCACAGGCTGGCAGTACCAACACAGTGGACAGCCAACATCCCACCGCAGACAAAGATGCTGGCTGTGCTGCATCTGCTTGCCTCTGGTACCTTCGAACCATAAACTGCCAGAGTCAGAGGAGTCTCACAGCCAGCCCTATCAAAGTTCCTCACAACTGTCTTGGATACAATCATCAGCTTGGTACCCCAGTACCTTCACTTGCCCCACACTGTGCAGGAACAGCTGGAGACCAAGCAAGGCTTCTATGCCATAGCTGGCTTCCCGCATGTGTTGGAGCAATTGACTGCACACATGTCCTACTTGTGCCCCCTGCCGACACTGCACACAATTACCGCAACAGAAAGCACACGCATTTCAGTGCAGGCAACAGTGGACCACCGGGGACTCTTCACCCATGTCGCCGCCAAATACCCAGGCCGTGTGCATGATTCCTACATCTTCCGACAGTCCATCATCAACCGGCACTTCCAAGATGGCACCTATGGAAATGCTCTGCTCGTTGGTATGTTCCAAATGAACACACCACACACCCCAACTCCACAATCATGAAACTCACAACTTTGGGAATGCACACATTACAAACTCACATACAGCATGCCAAACAACATGACCACCCACCATAAACGACAGCACAACTTACTCAGGTAACCTGGGCTAGCCATGTATATGAGCCATCAACGGCATGGCACCTCTGCCACACAATAGCAAAATGTGGGGAGAGGTGGGAACCAGACATGTGCAAAGGAGGCAAGTGACCCATGAATGAGAACGTACACAATGCCAAATGTGGTGTGGATGTGCTTGCCAGACTGCAGTATGCAGACCACGGACATGTCCATGTCGACATATACTGCTGGTGTTTAGAGTGTAGGGAACAGCGCACGCAACGATGTCACCTCAGGCAGTGTGGTAGACCTGGGACATGAGGCAGTGTCGTACCATCCAGTAAGCATAAATGGTGTGGACTGGTGTACGACAGTCAAGCGTAGGGGTGTGGTTGATCAACCCAGAGCTCTGGGCGTGGTTAAGTTTGGGCCTTGCCAAGGAAGTAACTAATGCGTATGTCTCTGTTGTAGTGTCGGCGCCACCCTTCCCGCAATGGACAATATTACAATGTTGCATGCCCCTGGAGTGCGTGTCGGCAGAAGGTGTCAATGAGGGAGCAGAAGCCCGCTCAGGGCTCATACATGCCAACTGCTGTGTGTGTCACTATTACCTCTGCATAAGCCAAAGTCTACCCTCAACAGCATGGTTAGTTCAGCCAGCCATGAATTATACATCTGTGTCTGCCCTATCCTTACCATAGGCCTACACACACGTGGCCGCCCACCTTCGGCACACAACATCACTGTGTCATTGTCAGGCTTGTGGGCATGCGCAGAGAGGCATGACAATGGTGTGCCGTGGGGGACAACTGTTTGCAATCGCGCTACACAGACTAGTAAATCGGCCTCGGGGGATGGAGGAGCAGCAATGAGGCTACGTAATACACATTGATGCCGCTCATCTGCTCCTAGGAAACGCCAGCCCTGTTCGAGCTTCTCACTAACTCCATGCTTGACAGAGATTCAGTCTCTCCACACCGATCACTGCCGGATCGGTTCCAAGGCTTTTGTCCTTCGTGGGCCCCCTCGTGACACACGTTTTGATCCACAGGCCCTGATGACCTCGACTTCCATACTTCCATGGACTCCGCTCCCCTACATCAGCTGATTCCACGCTGACACTGATCCTATGTTATAACTCATGACGTTCCGGATCACGGTGACTAATACCCGTTACCTCCCATCCAGCTCTGCCTTCCACCCAACCCAGTCCTGATGAAGATCCCGATTTATGTATTTGTATTTGTATTTGTATTTTGTATTTTGTATGTTGGATTTGTAGAGCGCCTTATCACCCAGGGATCTCTAAGCGCTTAGCAGAGGGTGGACACAATACTGTTAGGGGAGCAAGTTAGATGGTACCCGATGCCTCCTGAAACAGCACTGTTTTTAGCTTTTTCCTTATGTGGATCGAAATGCCGTCGAACATCCGGCGCGATCATAGGCACGTTACACAAAGTGGTTCACAAACTGAACATTGAACCGAAGTAGAAACAAACTCCTCAAGTGAACTGGAACCACATTGTGCCAATTATTCACTGTATATTTATGCACCAGTCACTTTGCGCCGCCCACGCTGATCACATTGTCACCTGCGTCGCTACCTTGGTTTTCACTCACACACCTCGAGCACCACGTGCAACTTGGGTTGTTTTCAATTATTTTATTTGTGTATTGCAGTGCTGTCACAACTGCTAATTGCCTTTCTTTACCTTTTTCCCAAAATGTTTATATAAATGATGCCATGAGCACATCCTATAATCAAATAGAGTCTCCTTGCCTCCTTGTGGATAATGTCGTACTCATATCCTCACTAATTGCCTTTGAATAATACCAGTTGGGATACCATATGTTCTTGTCATATACCCCAATCCCAACACGGTTGACGGATTTTTGCTCCTGTTGTTGATACAAGCTCATCTGCTTCAAGCAGTACATGTCAAACAGAAATCACTAAGTCATACATATCACACACCAATGTACCAGTGAGCCTGCCAACACATCATGCAGAACCAACTATTGACTAATGTCTCTCTGCACTGTTATAGGTGATCAAGGATATGCACTCTGCTCTTGGATGATGACATCCCTCCGACCCCCGAACACCCAGGCCCAGAGGCAGTACAATGCGGCCCACAAACGCACCAGGGACATCGTGGAACGCACATTTGGTATGTTGAAGTCACGCTTCAGGTGCCTGGACATCACAGGTGGAAGGCTCCTGTACAGCCCAGACATCGTGTGCAAGATGATCGTTGCATGTTGTGTGTT
The DNA here is from genome assembly GCF_964261635.1 of Lissotriton helveticus. NCBI lineage: Eukaryota > Metazoa > Chordata > Amphibia > Caudata > Salamandridae > Lissotriton > Lissotriton helveticus. The sequence continues at coordinate 1,327,056,285 of NC_136059.1, forward strand.
GCACAACATATGTGTACGCACCAATGCCCCATGGATATAGGTGCCAGATGCACCGGACGATGATGCTGAAGATGAGGCAGTTGGACCACACCCCACTGCAGCCGTAGCAGGAATAGCCTGCAGGAACACCATCATTGACAATTTCTTCATATGAGCACGTCACATTGTGACAGTCCCTAGGAATCATGGGACAGTACAAAATGACCATAGGCACAGCATGTGGAAATAAATGCATTAAAACACACATTCCCTGAGTGCATGACACTCATCTGTACAAGCACATCACTCGGACAAGTGTACGTGCAACATGTAGTGCTAACAGTTTCATGATTTGATAATAGATGGTGGGTGTGTCACCTCTGTACAGAGAGGCCGTTTATTGTGTCACATATTTAAAACGTCACAGATAGTACGGTATCCCACTCTTCGGCGTTTCACATGTGTCCCACATCATTACATATTAGCTGTCATTTGTGACCTACACGTGATAACACGGCTTCTTTTGGGGTCACATTTTCTACCATCATGATGCCGGGATGCACCCTGTGGCTCAAGTGCCACAACATGAGCAACATGCACATAAGAGGGAGTCACTGCCCCTACATTTGTCTATGCTTTCATACTTGGTTGGTCATAGACATGTCACGTCTGTGTGCTGGAGGTGTTGATTGTCCCTCTGCAATGTGAATGGGAGATGCGGTTTCACAGTGTGTTCCATGTATGTTTACGCATTGGCGCAGTTTACATACAGAATGCATGTCAATGTACATCATGGTACCACCGTGTTGAGAATACAACGTTAACACAGCGTTATTTTCCCGCGATAGACTGCAATGTGAAGAGTTGCTTTAAGCTAAATTTATGATGATTATCACAAGTTCTTGAGAATATTTCCCTAAGGTTCTTAGCATTTCTCATGACAGAGTGTTACACTGTTGCAAACTCTTGGGACTACAGGAATGTCCAGCATTTTATATTCTGCTAAGTGTCTGAGATAGTGCTCTGCATTTTCACTGGTCCCGTCCTTCATCTTCTTCACGTGAAAACGTGCACACTTGTGCACTTCTACACTCCACATCATGGACTGTTGATGTTACTCCAGGTTCAGGAGCAACAACGTAGGCAACGTTTTTTAGTTTCTAAGCAGGGGCATAACGGAGGACCACACTTCCCTTGTTGTGTGTGTGTGAAAGGGGGGGAGGGGCAGGGTTTCTTGTTTTGGAGGGGGCTTCCTTAGCCTCTAAGCCATGCCATTGCATGCCTTTCGGAATGCATGCAAAGGCATGGAATAATAGTTAAACGCTCGGGAAAGCGACTCTGCCTTCCCGAGCAGGCCACTGTAGTGTTGAGGGGAGCGGGAGGGGGAGGGGGGATTCAACCGTTCAGGCATTTCCCATTGAGCCCAAGACTAGAGCCTCTGTGCGACTGGGAAGATGCCGGGGTCCCTCATCACATTCTGCGGGGGGTTGCATCGTTTTGTGCTACGCCACTGTCTTTCAGAAAGATAGGCCACTTTAGCCAGAGTAAAGCAGCTTTAATTCAACAATGAGGCAGCTTTCATTCAAAAATGTTATGCCACCATCCAGGAGAAGCTTTAGCTGTGAGTTTGCTCTCATTTCTACTTCCCTGTAGGTGTAGACACAAACCTCCTCTTGGTTTGGCTGCAGCCACCAATCATTACTAGTATTCACTTGGTAAACATAGTGCCCGCTGCCTCATATTATCGGAATACATAATTACCAGGTCTGGAGCATAGAGTAATTGAATAAATGAAAACACATTAGCTCTTTAGATGTTTTTTGTAAATTCTTTCCTATAAATTAATTTTGATGATAATGGTTATGAAAAGGTAGTAAATTGAATCACTCCATATATTTTTTCAATAGTCATGGACATTTTAAGAAAGTCAGTGAGAAGCAAAATAAACTATACATGCATACAAATGAAAATTTGAATATACATTCTATCAAATAAGAAAGAATCATATTTGGTCAGCTAAAACAATTCCAATTCTAGGGGTGTTGAATTTTCATTCGAATAGTATGTGGGGCGGTTTTTTGGCCTTTGACCCACACATTCATTGGAGCTCATTCAATATTGCACTTCAGCATTTTTTCACTGACCTGCTGATAGTTCTAGAACACTCAGTAGTGAATGTACAGTGTACACACGTGACAGTACAGGGGAAAGATAAACCTTTCCTTAGAAAGTGCTCTGCTAACTGCAAGCAAACGTTTTGTTGTCATAAATCACTGATATCTGCATGGTAATCACCATTTGCCTATGTATTTTCATATGGACATGTTCTTTGAGTTGGGCAGAAGAAATGTCAGGGTTAAATAGTGAACTGACATTTTTCAACAGATTTACCCCAAATCTTGTAATCATTACGGGTCACTCTGACTGTAGGCCTAAGCCATGGAGAGGAAAATATATGGTAACTACACTTGCACTGTAGAATACAGTAAGAAAGAGCTTCAAAACAATCTGCCCGACAATTTATAAAGTGTTTGACTCCAGAGTTAAGTCAAAGGAAAAAAGTTTTGGTGTACACATTTCCGCTGAGTAATTCCCATTTTTTGCTTAAACAGTCACAAAAAAGAATAAAGGAATAGTATGGGCACATATACTTTAGCCACACAGTGCCTCAGCTATTTTTAATGAGTGTGTGAATCCATAAATACAAGAAGTCTGGGAAACCGCTCATAATTGACTTAGAGATATCCCACATACCAATAGAAGGTATAGAATTCACATGTAGTGAGTTATACTTTAACGATGGAAGTGTAAATTTGTGATACTAACATATTTCAATACCAAACATTCAAGGTGAGAAATACTCCTGAGTTTGAAAATATGTCAATTTCCGCCTTCAGCATTAATTTAAACGGCCTCGTAAATATTAAATTCCAATTTGTTATAATGATATTTTGCACGTCACTTTTGACGGGAAAAGGCACGCTATTCTTAGCCGCTGCGAGGTGTTGCTCTGGTGCTTCCGCTCACTAAGCAATATTTGGTAATTATGAAGCACAGGTTCTAATGTTTTCGCATGTAGGCAGCATTGCTGAGCTATTAGAAATTACAGGTCTGTGGTGTTCTTTTCAATTACCTGCACATCCCCTGGGCACAGACAATGAAAAAGACCTCAAAGAGTGCTGACTAGCGTGCCCTGTTTGTAAAAGGTTGTTTCTTGCAGAATTTTAAAGCTATAAAACCAAAATTATACATATTTGTGTTGACTAATGCATTTTAGAGTGTCTGTAATGTAAATGTGTGTTTGTTCTTGTCCTAGTGGAAAGAACCCAGCTTATGTCCTCTTAAGGGTGAGTGATGTGTGATCTCCGGGGCGAGGGGACCCATTGCCCTACTGTTTAACAATATTTCCTGTATTATCCTCATGGGTCTGCAGCACAGTGACGGATAGGGTGACGGATAAGCATTTGCATTTCAGTAAGATATGAAACTACACTCTCGGGATCTTTTGGCCTCTTCCACGGTGCAACAAGTGCATTTTATGGTCTCTTTTTCTTTTAAATCGAGCAACCACTTTTCTCAAATAAATTATTATTAGTACTATTACCCAATTTAATGTCACGCACTTTACCAACCTCAGGACTGAATGCTGAACCTGCTTCGATCCGATTTTAACTCCTTACCTCAAGCACAGCAAAGCGATATTTTCAACATAATTGTGGGTGTCTACATACACACATTGATTTGTGCTGCTTTAATTTAGGCTCCAACTCAGCAGTGGCGCAGCAGTGAAATAATGAAAAAGAAAATGATAATACCTCAACGTTATTATGCTGCAGCAGCTTTGAAGGCAAGGCTGCTCTGATGACAGAGGAGCAGGGGGTGGAATGGCCGGCCGTTTCGGGTCGGCCAAACAGTCATACGCACTTTAAGGTTGCCCACCCAGGCAGTATTACAGCCTGGGTGGAGAACATGTCCAGGCTCCCACTGCCTCTCTGAGCGTCGAACCATGGCACTCAGACCAATCGCAATGCTGCATTGCAGCGCAGTGATTGGCTTAGGGGAGCCTGGGTGCTTCCAGGGCCGGACTGGGAACCAAAACCGGCCCTGGCAAAGTGCTCGGCTGGCCCCCCCCCTCATTCCCCGGGGGGGGGGGGGGGGGGGGGGGGGGGTTGGGGATGCCGCCGAGCTCTTTGCCAGGGCCGGTTTTCGGACGATTTTGTTACAGGGCAAAAACGTCCCTGTAATAAAAACGGCCCCCAGGGGCCCAAAACCAGCCCCTAACCCGTGCAGCCCACTGGGGGATTGCCCGGTGCCCGCTAGGGAAAGTCCGGCCCTGGGTGCTTCCTGTTCTGGCCCGAGCGGAGGAGAGCGGACGAGAGATGCAGCGATAAGGTATGGTTTTTTTCTTTAGTTTTTATCAACCCCTTACCTCTCCCCCCATCCCCCCGATCTGTGCTAGCCACCACTGGCTCCAACAGTATTGTAAATACTTACATTTACTTATCATACTTGTCAATTAATTAATTGCCTGCACAGTAGCATGTCACTAATATGGACCCCATTTAAAATATTTCTCCTAGCACTGCTTCGACAGATTTCCTATGCAGTCGCTTCTGTCAGTGGAGTCGGGTACAAGCAGTGAAAGGTGCTAATAAAGGTTTCCGTTTTCTAAAGCCAAAGTGCAGTGTTAGTTTTTAAAATCCGCTCTGGAGAAGGTAAAGTCGCTTTCAATGTAAATACACAATATAAATACTGTAGGTTGCATTAAATGCAGTCCTGTGACAGTACTGAAACACTTTTCCTTAGAAACAATTTAATTGAACGTACATTTGAATGAATGAATCTCAGGAATGGGAAATAGGACTTACTGTTCTTCTGACACTCTGAGGATACACTTGGGTTGCAATTTAAAAACCTTGAAACTTTAAAAACCTGGAAACAGCAAATGGCCTTCTACATAGGAGCAGATTGTGCAAACACAAATACACTTTTAATTTAGATTCAACTTAAAGGACACAGACTCAATCACTTTATTAGGCCACTCATAGGCACACTTGTCCATCCATCTGCTTTTAAAAATATATAACGGCACAGCATTGAATTTGTTGGGATGGTAATGACCCTGCATGGTAAACTGGCATGCACCTCTCTCCTGAGTAACCACCTGCATCTGAAACTGGTATCTTGAGTTTACGCTCAAACCTAGCTCTACAATTAACCATGATACCCAGGGCCTGGCTCTGAGTTCAGGAGGTCACCAAAAGTGTTCTCTGTAGCAGATACAAGACCACCATCAGGGTCATTTGGAACATGCCCTGTGAGTGGTGTAGCAGCATACTGTTTTTAATCCATAGTAGTGGACAGTCAACTTTACCTGTGCAAACTGCGAGCAAAACACGTGTAGGCCCGCTTGTGTACAGTTCTGATTCCGTGTTATACCTAGCTCCTGTACTAACAATCCCTGTGTGTATATCAAGTGCATATGCATATATGGTAAAAAGTAGCAGAATTCTATGCTGTCAATAAATCTGTGAATGCTAGAGCCAGTGGGATCCATTTTAGATTGCCCCTAGTTTGACATGGTGGTTGTGATACGAGCTCCCCCTGCAGTGGAAGTGTATTGCTTATGTTACTACCTGGTGGGTGAAGACCTAGTCACTGATATGTGGAGCGATGGATGCTGGAGATGGCAATTCTTTTAGAAAATCATAGTAACCGTTTTAGCCTGGGATTGCTGATTAGTCCTTTCTAAGCACTTCCATTTGGTTAATGTGGAGGCGTGAGGCTGAGTCAGCAGATTCAGTTGTTAGAGGGAGAGAAGTTTCAGTGCAGGGACTTGTCATTTTGACTTCCCCTTGAATGGCCCATAAAGGAAGGCTGATGACGGGTATATGCTGAGCTTCACATATTTATTGTGTTCATGTTATGGGCACTTCTCCTTGAAGCTAGTCTCATGACTGCCTACTGAGGGAGGCATCATCTTATTTAAAGATGAAGTCTGTGCTGTAGCCTTCAAATGAAATATTAGAAGGAAGCACATGAAATCGGTTCCTAGACTTTAGCCAGTAGATCCACATCATCTGTTTGGAATTTGGATAGAGATATTTGACCCAAACTCTACTACTAAGCTTCTTCACTGACGTAGGGTGAGGGTACTCCACAGAGAACTCCAAGAGCTGCTGTGACCCAATACTGATAGAGGTGAGGGGATATCATCCCAAGTCTACATACTAGGCCCAAGCTAAATTTCTGTTATAATTTTGGTAATGGGAGAAGAGTTGGCCTAATGGCTAGAGCGGCCATCCTCGAATCTGGGGAACTGGGTTTGAGTCAACCAACGACGCTGAACAGCCTGCGATTCTGCGCAAATCACTTAATCTCCCCGTGCCTAACAAAAAATGAACGTGTCCTCATGTTACGCAATTGGTGCTATGTAAAGAGTCCTGATACCCAAAACCTTCGGGTCATGTTCGCGCTATATAAAACTGTGTAAGATGAAAATTAAATGTTGCATGTGAAATACTTATAAGTTTTGAGAATGTTAAATATGTTCTATGTGTGGTTTACGGTTGCAATACGGTTGCAATACAGATGAGCCCATTCTTTTTGACCAATTGAATATTAAACTTTTGGATTGGGAGGGAGAACTTATTGTCATGAGGGATTTTAATTGCATTATGGACAACAGAATAGACATTACTAGATCTGGTAGTCATCAAAGGATGCACAAAACCAGGTCATCTATTCTCGACCTATGCCGCATACACAATCTTAAAGATGCTTGGCGACACTTATATGCTAATAAACCGGGGTATACCTATTATTCCGCACCTCACAAATTATGTTCTAGGCTAGACATGGCATTAACAAGCGACAATCTATTGAAAAATAGCTCCATGGTTCTATGCCCTCGAATCTCTTCTGATCACAATGCTATAATACTGATATTTAAAACAACAAATATTAGAACTATTCCCAGGCCATTTTCTTTTCCTAGACATTTGATTTCAGACACATGCTATATGACGCAACTAAAGTTACACCTTATTGAATTTATAGATATAAACATAAATTCGGCTTCACCTGCTATGGTATGGGATACCTGTAAGGCAAGCATCAGGGGCTTTACTCAGTCTTACGTGATCAGACTAAATTTAGAACATACAAAAAATAATGACTTATTGATGTCAAAAATAACCACTCAAGAAGAACTATTATCATCAGCACTCCGGTCTAACCTACCAACGAGCATAGAAATTTGCCTCAAACTTTGCTCACTTAAAAATGAAACTAAGACCAAATTTATTCAGAAAAGTATAAACAACTTACACAAATTGAAAATAACACAATATGAGGGGGGGGACAAAATTGGGAAAATCTTGGCTTATAAAGCCGCCGAGGACAGAGCAAACTCTATAATTACAAACATACGGGGGATGGTAATAAAATCTATACCCAACCACAAGATATCTTAGAACAATTCGCCGATTTTTATAGAACTCTATATACCCCAGAAGTGGAACCTAATCTAGATGACATACACAAATATATTGAAGACCATACTGTGGATACTCAGAACAGTTCAGAGATAGATTCATTGTCTGATGATATAACAATGGCTGAACTACATCAAGCCATAGCTCTATTACCTGTAGGAAAAGCGGCAGGGGAAGACACCATACCCTTAGAAATATACAAACTATGTCTAAAAGAGCTTGAACAATTACTGCTGAAAGTTATCCAATCTGTAGGCTCAGATGGAAAAACACCTAAGTCTTGGAATAGGCCAAAAAAAATATTTTTCTTGAAGAAAATTAAACCAAAGGAAGAGAGAGGGTCATACCGCCCTATCTCTTTAATAAATACAGACGCAAAAATGTTTGCTAAAATTCTAGCACTAAGATTGGCACCTATTATGCCTCAGATCATCAATCCACAACAACATGGCTTTATAACTGGGAGAGATACTACCATACATGTTAATATGGCTATTACAGCATTCGATGTAGCAGAGACCGAATCCACCCCACTCGGTATGATCTTATTGGACGCTGAAAAAGCTTTCGACCAAGTGGGGTGGGACTTTCTCTGGTGCCTATTGTCTAAAATAGGGTTCGGGGGACAATTTTTGCGGTGTATACAAGCATTGTATGATAACCCAACAGCTTACACCAGTTATAGGGGGCTGGCATCCTCAGACTTTTTGATCCAATGAGGAACCCGTCAGGGTTGCCCCTTATCCCCTCTTTTATTTGCCCTTTCATTGGAGCCTTTTTTGTTTGCCCTCCAATCTCAAACCCAGATTGAACCTTTTAGATCAGGACCACAAGAATAAAAAATAACTGCATACGCCGACGACATCGCGGTTTATACAGAAGACATCGTCGAAGAACTAAAGGGAATAGCATTAGAGGCCGGAAAATATGGGAAGGTGGCGGGCTACAAACTAAATCTACAAAAAACGCAAGTAATAGCTAATTACACTCCAGCCGTGATAGTGCCTGAGATCTGATACATTGCTACTTATCTAGGGGTCAAATTAACAGGCAATATACAAGAAATTAACAATATAAACTACAACGAACTAACCAAATCTACCAGCTTATTATTAAAAAAATGGCATAGACTACCTCTGAATTTAATCGGCAGAATTAATTTAATCAAGATGAAGGTATTGCCCAAATATGTGTACCTATTCCGATCTATACCACTAGCGCTAAATGATCAATTTTTTAAGAAACTTGATGGTGTACTCAGTAGTTTTATCTGGGGGTATAAAAAAGCAAGAAGATCATTGAACTTTATGAAAAGCAGCACGAATGAAGGAGGGCTTAATTTTCCCGATTTCAAATTGTATTTTTGGTCCGCTTTTGTTATCCGCCTTCGCTCTTTACTTAATGAAAGAAGGGCTTTGTTCTTCCATTCTTTTATGCTAAAATCTGACTCGAATATGTTTTTGTTTAGAACTAACGATCCCAACTACTATAAAAGGGTTAGATTTAAGACTGCAAGAGACTTAACAAAGATCTGGGGCAATGTACTCTCCTTTTGTAATACTAGCTTTTTCCATTCAAAGCTTCCGTTATGGGGTAATCCGGGCCTTCCAAGCATTTTTAATGATAGTACTACACGTGGTTGGCTTAGATCAGGAATTGCTGTTTTAGGGGACTTATATGGCACACAAGGATTTTTAGACTTCAACACTCTCAAATTACTATATGACCTACCTGAAAACATGAGGTACAAATATCTACAGATACATGACTATTTGATTAACAAAAGAAAATTTTGGAGGTTACTGAATGTGATATCTGGACCTGTTTATATTCATTAAAAAACAAGTCTGTAATAAGTGAAGCATACAGACTTCTTGCTGGTTTTAAATCAAACGATTTTATTAAGCTGGCCGGCAAATGGAGCAGAATATTGGGCTTAAATATAACATCTAAACAGATAGAGAGCTCCTTCACAAACATCAACAAACGAGTACGGTCATCTAGTTTAAGACTACAACAATTCAGAACAACCTGTATGCTATATTACACCCCGGAAAGAGTTTCTAAATGGTCCCCTAATAACACCTACAGTGACCGCACAAAATGCCCCAAATGCTCTACTGAAGCAGCTGATCTGGTAAACATGTTATTCTCTTGCCCTAATCTTAAGACTTTCTGGTGCGATATTGAAAATGTGTTGAAAATGAAACAGATTCAGCTGCCTACGTTCACGGCTACCTCTGTTTTGCTAGACACCTACCCTGTCTCTTTTCCGCAGGCTGCCCCGGCCACGGTACTTATGTCTTGTGCTAAGCTAACTCTGGCCAGAGCTTGGGCCAGTTCAGAAACACCTAAGGTCTGGGACTGGTGGGCATTGGTAACAGAGATACACTCAACGGAATTAGCTTTAGCAAACATCAGGGGCATAGGCATATTGAAAAAGCATGAAAAAAATTGGGGAACTTTTGTAGAACGATGATGTTATACTGCATTTTTTTGGGATTTAGGGACAGAAAGGGGGGGGAGAATAATTTTTTCACGAACTGATATTTGGTATTTGTTGGACAATATAACTTGTATGACGGTTGAAAAGAAAACGCCACTACTTTTTTGTTTGCTTATCTCTTTTTCTTTTTCTTTTTCCAATAATACTTCATGGTCTACTCGCTCTATTATATGCTTTATATGATAAAAATTCACGTATGTTAACCTATGTATTTATGCTTTAATATACTTCTTCCTCGTCAGCTTGTCAACAATAAAAAAGAATACAAATAAATAAATAAAAAAAAGATATTTTTCAATGGTGCCATTTCATCAGTGAAGCATATACATTATTCAATATAAGCCTGAACACAAATGTAAATGTGCTCCTTCTTGGTGAAACAGCCCAAAAGCCTTGTAATAATATTGGATCAACTGGACTATTTGTTGAACATTGGAACATCTGGCAAAGGACCCTCCACAACCCATCAAAAGCAACCCACTTAGAGTAGTAACATGATTAAATGCAATGGCTCTGCGCGCATAGTGCCAGATATACCTTTATGTACTGTGGCATCGAGATGTTGCTGTGCCGTGAGCTCAATAATTTACTGAATATGTATGTACATTTGCAAACTGAAACTCAATAAAAAACTGCTTAAAAAAAAAAAAATACTTGAAGTATAATATTACAACACTTTGCATAATTAAATACTATTTGCTGCAAATATTTCGTATGCGGGCACAGGCAGAATGCAAATTCCCAGAACGCTATTGGCTGCTGTTTGCGACACTTGTGGATGTTGTTATTTTTTCTTACTGCAAAATGTATCCTTGAGCCCAGTATGGATGAGAATTTGCATTTTGCAGTAAACTACAGAGGCAAAAATTGGTTTTGTATTTTGCATAATTACCTGTAATTTTGTATAATTTTTTCAAAATTATACAAACGCAAACTGCGCAAATCTTGCATGACCCTAGTTTGTATAATATACTGGAGGACTGTGAGCCTGCCTTAGACCTGGGAGTGTACCCTCCCGCCTGTCGGCTGAGATGGGAGTTGAATAGACTTGTTTCTCAGGAGCTGTCTGCCCAAGAAGGAGAAACATGAGGGGCTACCACTCAGAGACTCATACCAGAACCTCGACCGAAAAGTCTTAGGACAGCAACCTTTAAATTGGTCTTTCCCTGACTCTCAATTTAACAATGACGCTCAAAGATCCAACAAAACAATCTGTTTGAAGCCAAACAACTAGTATTAATCTGATTAGACAATTAATAGTCCTCTTTACTGAACGTCTTGAAAAATCCCCAGGCATGCATGCTAGCAAAGGGCGAAGCACGTGTTGGCAGTACATTGCACACAATTTTAATTGGAGCAGGAAAAAGAAAATAAAGGAGCATTGATGTTTTTCTATAAAAAAATTGGGTAACCGTGTCTATGTTTTGGGCTGTACATAAAAAACTAAAGTTATTCATGTAAATGCATTTTCTGTACTTATATTTTCTGTCTCATTAAATAATTATTTTAAAAAGTGAGCTTACCGCTATGCTTAAACCTAAAGTTTATGTTTGTGTCTGTAGGAACCACTGGAACATCTGTGGAATATGTTCCCTATAGTGCTACATATTCATATGGAGAATATTGCAACTCTGAGAGTCCCATGCAGAAAGGGAGTATTTGGACCAGTTTGCAGAGCCATAGTAGAAAAGACCCCAAGATATCAGAGGCAATTAACTCCAACCACCACAGATGAGACACAGTTCCTCCTGCCTGCCATGTGGACTCCAGAATGGGATCTGTCAGCCTTAACCCCTTCCACGCTGATGACGAGCTGGGCTCGTCATCAGGTAGCCTCCTCGCACGCTGATGATGAGCCCAGCTCGTCACGTAACATGCGCTTTTGATTATCTCAGCGTACGAGCGGAATTCCGCCCGCACGCATGCGGTTAAAGACAAAGTTGTGCTTCCTATTATGAACTGCTTAAAATACATGTGGAAAATAAATGTTTTTGACCATTGGTAATTTTTTTTAAATTCTATTTTTGTTTTATTTACAAGACTTATGTATTGACATTTGTCTATATTTTACATGTTAGGGTAATTCTGATCATTCGCAAAGCTAAAAAAAGCTTTTCACGTCTCATTGTGGAGGCAATGTTCATTTTTACTGTTGTTTATAAAATTAAATTAAAAATATTCTATTATAAAAATACTGGGAATATAAAACATTCAGCTTTTTAGGGATGCACAGCTACTGAACTTCAATTTAGCATTGTGGCCGGACGAACTACCACCCACCAGATTTAAAGTTCAGTCCTGGTCCAGTAGTTATCTCAATACCTTGATAGAAACAACCATCCTGGAGGTTCTTGTCACGAAGAAAAATGTTTGGTGGTCGGTGGCCATCAATTTTGAAGGCTGTCCACTAAACTTCAATAATTTTTTTGTTTTCAATAACAAACTTCTAAATTTGAAGTTTGTTAGTGAAAAACAAAGAAATAAATACCCCCTCACACTTTTCAGAGTTGACCTTAAAGTGGAAACCAAACCATGCACCGCACACAATGCGGAGAACTCAGGAGGTAGAGGACGCTGCCCTCGAGCAGAGCAGTGGAGATCCCTTCCTCTCACCCGTCGCTGTTCTCAAGGGGAACTCGCAGGAGAGTGCCCATAAGTCTTGCCTCGCTCAGTGGGGAGCCAGCGATGTCAGAGCATGCTGGCATGTCTCAGGCTGCTGTGTTGTGCCACAGCAACATCACCACCCTTACCATCCCCTCGATACTGGGAGGCAATAGGCATTCATTCAGTACCTATGCCGAGGAGGTGCTTGATCCCCAAGCAGTCATGCATGCCTGGGGGTCGGGGGAGGTGCCATACGCTGGACACCAGACCGAAGGGGTGAGGTGTTCGGGCTTCGTGGATATGCCCCTGACATCTTGGTGTCCACAATCCACATCTCGAGGCACCTGCAGGTGAAGTGAGCAAGTAGTGGGACAAAGAGAAAATCAGAGGACAAGGCAAGGTGGTGCAATACTGTTGGGGGGGTCAGCCTGAGGAGCAGGTATTAGTGAGTGTGGTGGTGGTGCTAGCCCCATGGCCCTAGGGTACAGCCGGAGTGGGGCAGAAGTGGCTGGGCCAGGATTCCTGTGCGACTTGTACTACTCCGTGAGCTCCCCCACCCCCTCCATTTGATAGCTCTCCTTTGACCAACCTTACCCAGCAGTGTCCAGCAGGACTGTTAAAGAGGCTAAGGACTCAAGCCTTAGCCTTACAGGTCAAGCTTAAAGTCCAAAGAAAAAAGTTCAAAGAAGAAATTTAAACTCAGATGGAGAAAAGCACCTGGGGGCCAATTAGATACGCCACCATCCCTACATCCAGACATTGGGATGCGAGTCGCCCAGAGGAAACAAAATGTAGTAAACAACTCATTTTTATTGTGTTGGAAACTGCGGTACAAGCTTTTCATCTACTGCCGGTCTAGTGCCATGATAAAAAAGAAGGGGCCAGCGCCCACCAAAATCCAAACGGGGCCAGTCTTAGCCCCAGCACCTGCACAGTTCAAGTACATTGATACCTGGGAGTGGGCAATCCAGCACAGAAGGGACTTAGACCGGGGTCTGCCTGAGGAGGTATCAGCTTGCACCAAGATCCATTGTGACAAAACCGCTGCTCACACCTAGTAATACTGGTGACAATCACCTCCCCTGAATGGCAAAATCAATTGAATACTTCTTTTGAAAGGGAAGGTCTTCTCAAGCCGCATCTTTGGGTTTACCAGCTGCAGCACCTACAGAACCATTGGAGCACTTAACTACACCCACAGTGCCTATCGCAGTGCCTACCCATTTTGCTACATCAACTTATTTCCTCATGCCCTGCTCCAAACATGGATGCCTCAGTCATCGAACTGTCATCGGAAAACACATTAATCGCATCACTGGAATTTGACCCAAGTATGATGATGGGGAAGTGGGCCATCATTTAACTCGAAGGCTGGACCCAGTCTTCAAGACGACACAAACACTCCCAGAAACCAAATACCCCAGTATCCTCTGAGTCACCTGCCTGCATAGCTATCACTTCCCGCTGAAGCCATGAAAAGGAACCAGGCACTGAGGAACTCCTGGGACCCTCAAGATCAGCAGGGAGCCCGTCTTCACACGGAACCCAATAGATTACATCCCGGGCCTGGAGAGAAGCATCCCGAAGTGGCTTGAGGCTTTCAACAATGGCAACTATCTGGGCAATAGTACTCAACAAAGTGCTGCTTCACTAAATCCCAACTGCGGTGCAAGCATCAAAACCTATACACTGCAAAATGACTAGTCATCCCTGGTTCAGACTTATAAGCAGACAGAGTCCCAAAATAGCTGCAAGAGATTTGAACCATCCACATATCATACCAACACAGACCAGGGTAACCTACTGGCCTCTATCAATTCTACCTCGGTCGCTATGATTAATGCCTTAACCTGGCAGGCAGACAAATTGAAACTCCAATTGGATCTGGAAAATATGCTCAATTTGTCTATAACTGGGCTAGAGCGCAAATTAGATGCCCTGGATCCAGGTGAGCAACTTGCAAAAAAGTACAAGGAGAGAGTTAGCACCTGCGCATGCCATCAATAGTGGAAAACTTGAATACCCTCCTGGAGGTTTAATCAATCACGATAACAGACTGGAAACCAGCCTTAAGAGCTGACCTAACTAGGTTCTCGAAGCCCATATGACGCCCCGACTGTCACAGCAACCTTTTTCATTCAAATGCATCCTGCTTGCTGCCACCTTTAGTGATTTCAGCCTCTGGGCCCTCCGGGTTGCAACCCAGTTGGCCTGGTCATGAAGATTCACCTCTTTCTACCTCCGAAACAGAAATATTTGCAACCAGTAAGGGCTTACCAAGGACTCTGGCATGCAGTGTTAACCTCATCTGGTATGATCCCTAAAACACAGCCATCAGATGGATAACCTGGTCTCTTTAGCCACTGCAGTCCCCATTTCCACCGAAGGCCAATTGAACGTAGTCTAAATCACAGCTACTCAGTTGGCCAGTCTGGCTGCTTTGTTACTGCTACTCCCACAAACGCCTGAAGGAGCTCTTAATGCAATAACAACTGACTATTACAATCAAAGTGTACCATCTCAGTTGGCCAATCTTTGGAGCAGACCAGTATCAAAAAGATCAAGGAAAAGTATGAAAGAAGCTCAAAATAAAGCCTTAAAATACCGACAACTAATGTAACAAAGGCTGGCATTCTAAACCTAGGATGCGCTCTATAAGTGAAACCCTGGTTAACCTGTATCCCATGTTCAAGAGAATTTTAGCCTCAAATAAGATAGTCAGCGGGGGCAACACAAACTGACTTTAGGAATCTCACGCACCTCTCAGTTCGCTACCATGGATCTGTTAGATACTGTGGACCCCTCTCCCCAGTCACAAGCCCAGCCAGGGACCACCCAAATAATAAATGCTCATCCAGGGCTAGAAACGATACAGAAAAGGGGGTGGTGATGAACAGAGTGTCTGAATTAAGCAGACCACTCTTACCCAGTCCAAAGATCAGGGCTTGATCCATCACCGTTATTTATCTCACTGCCCCATCCCAGCTCAGAACCTGGCTATATGCAAATTAGTCTGTCCCTGGCCCAGTGCATCATGGGAACAGGGCAGACCAAACTACCAAGCCAATTCTTCACCAGAAAGGAGACAAGCTACCGGGGACCGGTTTCTGGCATTTCAGCCTCTTCGGCCCGGCTTGCTTGAATCCGGATGGAGCAGTGAGAAAGGGACTCATGTCTGAGTATACCCTGCCACACCTATAGTGGCCAAAAACGATACAGAAAAGGGGGTGGTGATGAACAGAGTGTCTGAATTAAGCAGACCACTCTTACCCAGTCCAAAGATCAGGGCTTGATCCATCACCGTTATTTATCTCACTGCCCCATCCCAGCTCAGAACCTGGCTATATGCAAATTAGTCTGTCCCTGGCCCAGTGCATCATGGGAACAGGGCAGACCAAACTACCAAGCCAATTCTTCACCAGAAAGGAGACAAGCTACCGGGGACCGGTTTCTGGCATTTCAGCCTCTTCGGCCCGGCTTGCTTGAATCCTGATGGAGCAGTGAGAAAGGGACTCATGTCTGAGTATACCCTGCCACACCTATAGTGGCCAAAAACGATACAGAAAAGGGGGTGGTGATGAACAGAGTGTCTGAATTAAGCAGACCACTCTTACCCAGTCCAAAGATCAGGGCTTGATCCATCACCGTTATTTATCTCACTGCCCCATCCCAGCTCAGAACCTGGCTATATGCAAATTAGTCTGTCCCTGGCCCAGTGCATCATGGGAACAGGGCAGACCAAACTACCAAGCCAATTCTTCACCAGAAAGGAGACAAGCTACCGGGGACCGGTTTCTGGCATTTCAGCCTCTTCGGCCCGGCTTGCTTGAATCCTGATGGAGCAGTGAGAAAGGGACTCATGTCTGAGTATACCCTGCCACACCTATAGTGGCCAAAAACGATACAGAAAAGGGGGTGGTGATGAACAGAGTGTCTGAATTAAGCAGACCACTCTTACCCAGTCCAAAGATCAGGGCTTGATCCATCACCGTTATTTATCTCACTGCCCCATCCCAGCTCAGAACCTGGCTATATGCAAATTAGTCTGTCCCTGGCCCAGTGCATCATGGGAACAGGGCAGACCAAACTACCAAGCCAATTCTTCACCAGAAAGGAGACAAGCTACCGGGGACCGGTTTCTGGCATTTCAGCCTCTTCGGCCCGGCTTGCTTGAATCCTGATGGAGCAGTGAGAAAGGGACTCATGTCTGAGTATACCCTGCCACACCTATAGTGGCCAAAAACGATACAGAAAAGGGGGTGGTGATGAACAGAGTGTCTGAATTAAGCAGACCACTCTTACCCAGTCCAAAGATCAGGGCTTGATCCATCACCGTTATTTATCTCACTGCCCCATCCCAGCTCAGAACCTGGCTATATGCAAATTAGTCTGTCCCTGGCCCAGTGCATCATGGGAACAGGGCAGACCAAACTACCAAGCCAATTCTTCACCAGAAAGGAGACAAGCTACCGGGGACCGGTTTCTGGCATTTCAGCCTCTTCGGCCCGGCTTGCTTGAATCCTGATGGAGCAGTGAGAAAGGGACTCATGTCTGAGTATACCCTGCCACACCTATAGTGGCCAAAAACGATACAGAAAAGGGGGTGGTGATGAACAGAGTGTCTGAATTAAGCAGACCACTCTTACCCAGTCCACCCTAAGCGTGGAAGGGTATACTCAGATGTGAGTCCCTTGCTCATTGCACCATCAGGATTCAAGCAAGCCGGGCCGAAGACGGCTGAAATGCCAGAAACCGGTCCCCGGAAGCTTGTTTCCTTCCCAGTGTAAGAATTGGCTTTTGTAGTCTGGTCTGCCCTGTTCCCATGATGCACTGGGCCAGGGACAGACTAATTTGCATACAGCCAGGTTCTGAAACTGGGATGGTGCAATGAGCTAAAAAACGGTGTTGGATCTAGCCCTGATCTCTTGACTGGGTGAGAGTATTCTGCTTAATTCAGAGACTCTGTCCATCACCACCCCTTGTTGTAAATATTTTGTCCACCCTAAGCGTGGAAGGGTATACTCAGATGTGAGTCCCTTGCTCATTGCACCATCAGGATTCAAGCAAGCCGGGCCGAAGACGGCTGAAATGCCAGAAACCGGTCCCCGGAAGCTTGTTTCCTTCCCAGTGTAAGAATTGGCTTTTGTAGTCTGGTCTGCCCTGTTCCCATGATGCACTGGGCCAGGGACAGACTAATTTGCATACAGCCAGGTTCTGAAACTGGGATGGTGCAATGAGCTAAAAAACGGTGTTGGATCTAGCCCTGATCTCTTGACTGGGTGAGAGTATTCTGCTTAATTCAGAGACTCTGTCCATCACCACCCCTTGTTGTAAATATTTTTGTCCACCCTAAGCGTGGAAGGGTATACTCAGATGTGAGTCCCTTGCTCATTGCACCATCAGGATTCAAGCAAGCCGGGCCGAAGACGGCTGAAATGCCAGAAACCGGTCCCCGGAAGCTTGTTTCCTTCCCAGTGTAAGAATTGGCTTTTGTAGTCTGGTCTGCCCTGTTCCCATGATGCACTGGGCCAGGGACAGACTAATTTGCATACAGCCAGGTTCTGAAACTGGGATGGTGCAATGAGCTAAAAAACGGTGTTGGATCTAGCCCTGATCTCTTGACTGGGTGAGAGTATTCTGCTTAATTCAGAGACTCTGTCCATCACCACCCCTTGTTGTAAACATCCAGGGCTAGGGTCAGGAACTCATCCACAAACAGCAATGGTGCCGTCTATAACCCAAGACCCCCAAATGCGGACATTTCCTAAAATCTAGTAAACCAGCACTTACATGGAAACTTTGGGGCAGATTTATGATGACTGGCGCATCCCCAGGGATGCGCCAGCCATATTGCGCCGCTGCTCCGCCACCCATGGTGCGCCGCATTTACAATGCGGCGCACCATGGGGCAAAAACGGCACAGATGCGTGACGCATCTGTGCCGTAAAGGTGGCGCATTGCTGGAGTTGCGTCGCAAGCACGACCCTGCTCCAGCAAGGCTCGGGGGTGCCCTATCTGACCAATGCTGCGTCAAGACCTACACCTGCTTCAAGCAGGCGCAGGGTTTTGACGCAGCATTGGCCTGAAAGTGACTGAGTGAAATCTTATAGATTTCACTCAGCCACTTTTGCGAGGCGCACCTGCTCCGGAACGCCCACCCTGCGCCGGAACGCCCACAAGTGGCGCAGGGCTTTACAACGTGACGCATCTGCCTAGATGCGTCACGTTGTAAATGGGTCGTAGTGATGCGCCACGTTTACGCCGCAGTTGCGTGACGTAAACGTGGCGCATTGCCATCATAAATCTGCCCCTTTGGGTTAAACATGACGCCAGCTTTTTAAGTAGTTATAGCACCAATATTGAGCTCAGAGATGAACGAACACCAGCAAAACTGATCAGTACACCCATTTATCATTCAGAGGCCAACACGATACAGTAAATAGATCAAACCTGCTGAAAATATTCCAATCCATTCTGAACTTATTATCAAGAATATCCACAGAAGATATTTTTGGAGTCCAAAGTGGCCTGAATCAACAATTGTAACACTTAAATCCTCCACACTAGTAGCAGATATTCTGTCTAACAACTCTTTGTTTGACAAGTGGGGTATAGAGATCATGGAACCTATGGCCCCAAAATACCGAACAAGCTAAAGGAACAAGTAGAGCAGATAAGACCCCAGACCCAGCCACGTAGGATCCTCTGCGTAACCGGAAACTCACAACTCAATCTAACATATAATAAATTGAAGATATCACGCTCTGACAGCAATCAAGCAGGTCCAATAAGGAGAATGGACCGAGATCAAAGAGAAAAAACAAAACAAGAAAATTACTGGAGTTGGATATCAGTAACACTTCAGAAGAATACAAGAAAACATTCCTAAACCTGGTAGCTATTCGCCTCAGCCTAAAGCTAAAGGGAACTCAAGTGTAAACCTTGTATCATGGAAAGTAGCAGGTCTAGCAAAGCTACTAAAGTTCTCAGCACAATGTCTTTCATTCAGTCTGCAGACATACTCTTGTTTCAGAAAACATGGGCAACCAGTCCCATCACAATCCCTAGTTTTTATGAATTCCATCCTCCAGTCGTAAGAGCCAATATATTTGGAAGTTCCTCCGATGGCCTCTCAATCGAAGTAAGAATTGACCTAGATCTGAAAGACAACACCTGCAAAGTATACAATGAAATGTTCCAATTGGTGACCCTGGAAGGCCTGCAAATAACCGATTAGTATCTGAAGATCCTGATTGTTAACGTATACTTTACCTGCTTTGCCGCAGGACGACCGGAAAAGCTGCCTCAACTTTGTGACTTACTTGAATTAATCCCTTATGAAAATACTATGCAAGAAGTCATCATATGTGGTGATTTTAATTAGTGATCTCTGGGAAGAGACCTGACAAATCTGGCAATTGGATGCGATGCTGTTAGTCCGCTAGCCACTCTATTCCAAGCACACAGTTTGAATTCCATCCAGAATACAAATGAAAATAAATCTCCACTGCTTAAATTCCAAAATTCTTTTAAGGGATTAAGCACTTTGGATTATGTGTTCACCACAGCTAGGATCCAGGATACAGTAGCAAGCTCTGACATCCTGACCCGCTCAGAGAGCGACCACTTTCCACTTGTTACTTCATTGAAAGCTAGTTCCAGCAAGCATAAAGTGAGCTTGCAGAAACTCAAAGTCTGGGAGTCAACTAGAGGTGCACATCTTAAGACCCAAAGTGTTAAAACCATCCTGGCTAACTGGGACTCAACTATCAGCGAACTACATTGTGCATTTTGTAACAATCCACGCTGTAAAACTACATCTGCTAAAGCTCCATGGAAAACAGCCACACCTCATATCACTGCTAGCAAATTGAGGTTATGTAGACACCAAAAAACCTGCCTAAGAGAACACAAGGCCTCAACTTAAGCTGAACTGAAAGCTAGATTGCAAATCCTTAACAAACAGCATAAACAGATGGTTTGCGTTGCTAAGAGTAAACAGACAGGAGAATGGATGAATGTATACTCGCTGATAGGTAAATGGGCCAGGCTGAACTGTGGAATATCTCAAGAATAAAATCAGCCCTGTAACATCAAGAGTTAACACAGTCTCTGACTCACAGTGGACATTTATGCTGTCGGGAACGCACCCAATGGGGTCAGGATTTGCTGTTCTCAGGAAATTATTATATTTTCAAATGCCCAAATAAAATCAGAACAATCAACCAGCCTGGCCCAAATGGTATACCAGCATAGGTCTTCAAAAGGGATCTCACCCTGTGATCTGCTATACTGTTCGTCCTCTCTCAAATCTGTCAAGTGACTTTGCAGTTCCCAGAGACCTGGAGGTATTTCATTCTGAATTCCATATATCGCCACATCGCCCTTCTTGACATTGAAGATAAGGCCTACGCTTCCGCCCTCCTCAAAGAACTGGAGTGCTGGGAGGAAGCTAATGATATTATCCCTTTTCTTCGAGGCCCTCTCTTACCTATCTCATAAGGCAAACAGCAAAGAGCAACTCCCTCTCGTTGTCTGTTTTGTGGATTATTCAGTAGCCTTTAACTGGTTACACAGAAACAGCCTATGGTAAAAGCTCAGAAGATGGGGCATCTGAACATTCTGCTTCTAGCCATATTACCCCTATATACTTTTATCTGGGTCAGAGTCAAGCTGATACCAACAACTGTTTCCAGATAGTTTAAGATGGACAATGGTCTCAAGCAAGGTTGTGTAGTTGCGCTCTTGCTATTCAATCTCTTCACTGCTAACATGAGTGCTTCGCTGAAATGAGCTAACCTCATACCACCAAAAATTGGAAGGACCAAAATTGTGATACTGCAATACACCAATGACATCGTCCTTGTAGACAACTCAAAAATCGGCCTACAGAGAGCTCTCGATGCCCTGCACAACTATAACCTGGCTAATAAAATGGTGACAAATGGCTCAAAGACCAAAATTCTTGTTTTTGGGCACTCAATAAAATAAAAACTACAGATGGAGTCTGGAAGCTATATAAATCAAAATATCCAACTCTTATAATTATTTGGGTGACTGGTTCACCTCTAAAGGAGTGCACAAAAAACATTTGAGACATGCCCCCACAAAAGCTGAGTAACTATAATCAGTATGTGCAAATTAAGCAACTTTTTGGAAAGCCCGTCCACTGTCCCAATAAGCACGTATTTGTCACCACTCTGCTACCAACAATTACCTACGGCCAGGAGGCCTACCCTGGTCAGTTAGTTCACATCTTGGAAAAATACAAAGTTACGGTCTACAAAATGGTTTTTAGAACGCATCTTCATTCAAAATGGGAATCCATCGTCGCAATATTTACAGAACTCCATTGACATTCTCCAATTTGACCAAAATGCGCTAAACAACTCACAGCTCACGTATACCATGCTCAAAACTGTCCTAAAAAAACAAACCAAAACATTATTAAAGGAAAGTGACATGGGCAAGCTTAAAAACTCAAGAATTCTGCAAGGTATGGCATTTTCACAGTTCAGTGTACAACCGGATTCCCTCAGCCCACAACCATATCTTTCTAGTGCGCTCCGCAAAAGCTGCTCAAAATAAATCCTGTTCATAAGGCTAATGTGCTTAAAAAACAAAGAAAGCAAACCTAAGAGGGCAGTCCCTTAAAAATATTGTAAATTGCCGACTCTACAATTATATATCTGAGCAATGGCGGACGGTGACATTTGAAAATGGTGGGGTGTAAAATGATTGTTATACTTCACCTTAGCGAGAGAGAGTAGCCAGCGAGCCTGAACAACATGAGGGGGGTTCAGCGGGTTCTACCCCTGAGAAAATTTTGGAAAAAGTGGAAAAATGGTGCCTTTTCAAGCACATTTGAGAAACAGGAAGGTTAATAAAGCAATTGTGAAAGTGAAGTTATTACATTAATAAAGAGATGTCATATAACATAGCTAGCTGCTTATTCAGTATAACCACAGAACTTCATAACAGACTTTGAGATATAATGCATTTCTGAGTACCTCACAGTTGTTTTTTATTCAACAAACAAACAACTAAACATGTCGCAAACTAGCAGCATTGAACATATGTTTACTTTTTGTATCTAAAATCAGCACGTCTGTCTTCAAGAGCAGCAAACTTTTCAATAACTTTAACTATAAACTCTGAGATATTTTGACCTAGCTTGCTCTCTATAAAGAAAATTGCCAAAGCATTTAGTCTTTCCTCAAGCACGGTGTTCCTTAGGAATGTCTTAATCCTCTTTAAGGTGGAAAAAGATCGTTCTGCCTCAGCTGTTGTCATAGGAGTGGTAATGACAATTTTTAGTAAAGCCACTGTCTCTGTAAATATCTTTTCCATATTAGATTTATGAATTAAAGCCAGCAAAGACCTGGCATCTTTGGCCTTCCGGTACACAGGCATTGAGTACAGTACAGTCAACTCAGTTTTCAGGTCCATTTGGTTGAGCATAGGATAAGCTTCCACAGCCTCATGCAGAGCATGCTCCGGGAAGGATTCATCATATTTTGCAAAGTATTCAATTTCCAATAATGGGGCACTCACCAAATGTTTTGTGAAAACAAAAAACGTTCTTGTGCATGCACAATTACAATGTCACATATCTCCTTTGCATTTTGGACCAGAGTGGTGATGTTTTTCCTGTGGTTTGAAAAAGTAGAAGCCTCTGCCAGTTTGCTGTCTAAATTGTCAACCTCATCTGTCACTTTGCTTATGCGTTCGACAAACATAGCAGCATTTCTTTTCACAGAGACAGTACCTTTCTCTCGTGTTTGTAACTGATTGTATAACTTCTCGACAGCTGACATTATGGGCCCCATTAAGATGACGGGCGGACTTTGTCCGCCCGCCCTCTCAACGTAATATGGGACCGCCCGCCATAAGGGCGGCGGTCCCGTGGGGGCCATTAGGATGTGCCTGCAGATTGAGCTTGTCCCGGCAGAGCGTTGAACAGAGTGCAAGTGCGCTCAGTGCGCCGCTGTGATATTTGTTTTTCTAAATTAATTGAGAATGTTAGCGTGACGGTCGTCCATATGCTTAGTGGGGCAATGCCCCAACGCCCCCAATGGATGCACCGCCACTGAATAACATGCGATGTGCAAAACCCTGCGATGTAAGAGCATGCATTGTAGAGCCATACTATGTACACGTTCCTGCAATGTAAAATTTACTACCCCTCCCTTTTGAGAACGATGCAGTCGACAAACATGACTGTATTTTCCGGACGGAATAAGAGATGAAAGGATGGGTAGACCTGACTTATGTTCCCATATCTGACCCCTAAAGGGAACTATATGTTGATGGCTCCTGTTTTAAGTTGCCAGATGGCTCCATCACTGCAGCCTATGCTATCACGATGTTGTGTGCAGTGGTAGAGATATCACAGGGCCCCTATTAGTCAGCTCAAGCTGCTGAGCTTACTGCCCATATTCGAGATTGTGAATTGAGTGAAGGGTTGGTTATCAATTTTTATACTGACAGCCAGTACACATTTGGGGTCGCGCATAATTTTGGGCGATGCTAGTCAGAGAGAGGGTTTCTTACCTCTCATGGAACCGAGATTCAGCATGGGCACCCTATATTGCGGCTTCTGCCTGCTCTAACGCTCCCCAAGAAATTGCCAATAATTAAGTGCAGCGTCCATAGAAAGATTATTGATGATGTGGGTAGAGAAAATGCTTTTGTTGATCAGATAGCTAAGGAAAGGGACTGAAGTAAAATGAAACGCATGTGTCACGGATATCGAGAGCCTCAGGATCAGGGTGATGCTTAAAGCGGTCCACCTCCTGATTTTCCCACACTCTGACTAAAGGTGCATACACAGAGCATAGAGGTAATCAAGCAAGGGATAGGGAAGGGTAGGAGCAGCAACGGAAGGGATAACTGAAACGAGAAGATGGAAGGGTTAAACAACATAGAATTCACTAGCTACTCTCACTTTGTTATATTACACACACCTAGAGTGATGAACTCCGGAGATGGACCCTTCCTATCTGTCTCTGGGTAGTAAGATGCTTCTCTTATCATACGGGTCAGAATATCCCTAGAAACCAAAAACAGATATTAGCAACACCACCATCTCATCAATATTATAAACATAACCTGCCACATACGTACCCTATCTCACACTCCCCAATAATCCAAGAAAGACCTACTCCAGTACCAGCGGGAATACTTGAGGTAATACA
Organism: Lissotriton helveticus; assembly: GCF_964261635.1. Lineage (NCBI taxonomy): Eukaryota > Metazoa > Chordata > Amphibia > Caudata > Salamandridae > Lissotriton > Lissotriton helveticus. The sequence continues at coordinate 1,327,081,067 of NC_136059.1, forward strand.
ATCAAAGGAGAATGAGGGTAAACAAGATCCTCCCCCAGAGAAAAGTTGTTGCTCAAATTAAAGTCACGAAAAAACAAAGAAAGACTCCACAGAACAACCAGCTGGTCCAGGAATACAATACGTTGATCTGAGACAAAGTAATCAGCCATATAGAGAAAGAACACAAAGTTTGAACATCATGGCATCCACCCCGGATGTCTAAGGCTTACCGGAACTCCGGAACTTCCAAGGGTCCAAAAGGGAGCAGAATGTCCAAAAAGAAATAGCCCAGGAAAGGAAATAACAACCTTCCAAGAACTCTACGGAAGCGAGGAGTTTCCAGTTTTCGCACTCGGCCGAGCGGAATATAATCAATAGTGTTCGAATGAGTTACACAGGACTCAAAAGATCCAGAGACCCCTTCCACGCCGCAGCCGCAAGCGGGAAGGGTAATTAGCAAATTCCTGCTCAGCCGAGCAGGGGCGCGGTGCGAGGCAAGTTCTGAATCCGCCTCCACCATGAGAGCAGGACAGCAAGCTCCGCTCCTCAGCTGACAACGCGAGGGTCCAACAAGTGCCAGCCGCGGGAACAGAGCGGACGGCTCGGCACTTCAGAATCGGAACAAATTTCCAAGGTGGAATCACGTACGAAGCTGCCTGCGCGTTGCATGATTAAAGTACTTCTGCTCCTCCCAGAAGGCCATCTGGGAAATGTAGTTCGACAAGTCTGTTGGTACGATAGGCGCCAAAGGTCAGCTCCTGACAGCATGTTGGTCGCAGGTCCAGCTAGATGGGTTTCCGAGGTTGTTATGTTTGAAAATACCCTGGAGAGTGTAAAGGAGATACAAAGTGAAGCCACAATAGAAGAATTCACAATATGGCAGGAGAGTACAGCACAGTTGAACGAGGAAGGGTGTTGGATTGATAAATTTGGAGAACAGAAATGGATGTTGCCGGATGCATATATTATTCCCATAGTTACTATGGCACATGGTCCAGCTCATAATAGTGCAAAAGGCAGTTGTAAATTGTTAGCCCCTGTATGGCATAATGATAACATCTCCAAGACAGCTACGCATTTGGTGAAATACTGCTAGGTCTGTCTGATGCATAATCCAGAGAATGATACCCCTACACCACCTGGTAATTTCGCACCTCCCACTTTTCCTTTTGAAGTACTTCAGATGGACTATATTGAATTAGAGAGATTTATCAATCTTAAGTATGTTTTGGTGGTTGTATGTTTGTTCAGTAAATGGGTTGAGGCCTATCTCACTAAAGAGAATGCGGCCATTACGACTGCGACAGTTTTCTCCTTAATGAGTACTTTCCTCATTTCGGCTTGCCCCAAATTATCTGGAGTGACAAAGGAAGTCCTTTTAATGGGAAATTGATTACATTGATTTTTGAAGGTTTGCATATTGAAGAGAAATTTCATGCTGCCAATCATCCACAGTCAGCACGTTTGATTGAGAAGTACAATGGTACTCTCAAACTGAAATCAGCAAAAATTCCGGAAACAACAGGGTTGAAATGGCCAGATACTTTACCGTTAGCTCTTCTGTTAACAAGAACCACAGCTCACTCTAGAACAGGATTATCACTTTATGAGGTCGAGTTTGGACACCCACGCGAATGACTCAGGCATCCCACATCCTCGTAAATACTCAGATATTGAAAATCGTGTGTTGCTTGATTATCTTGGCCAGTTAACAGAAAGTTTATGTTCTTTTCACCAACAGGTGCGGGAGTCCCTACCTACCATAATAGAGGGGCCCGGCCCCGACTTTCAGCCTGTCGACTATGTTTTAATAAAAAACTTTCAGCAGAAGAAATGTTTGCAGCCACACTAGAAAGGTCCTGGGCAGGTTCTGTTGGTGACACGGATGGCTGTAAAGGTCACTGGTTGAAAGTACTGGGTCCAAGCCACTCACAGTCAGAGGATTCCTTTGCCATTACCATACAACCAGTGGGTAAAGGAGGGCATTGGTGACACTGAGTGTGAGCTGGTGCCCAGGTTTGTTCCCTTTAGCAACACCTAGTTGACCTGGAAGTAGACAGATAAGGAGAATGAAGATGTTTTGAATGAGGCTGTTCCCCAAGAAATACGAGCTATTTAGGAGCCTTTGTTTATTGAACACACAGTGCCTGGGGCTACCAGGTATAATTTGCACCCTCAGCTGAGGGATAGTGAGTGCAAGGAGAAGAAAGATTAGGAATGAACTGCACAAGATAGATAGTACTGAGTCACAGTACCAACCAAATCAACTGAAATTAGTGGAGAATTTTGTGCTCACTTTGTCTTTAATGTTTGAACAATATCTAGGGATTTCAAAAGTGTACCTTGCAAGTATACCATCTTTATCGATGTGGAATAGATTAAAAGAGCTTAGGACAGAGCAAGCTCCACCTCCTGTGCTCAAGATTGCCAACTTATTGAAGGACAATAGGAGCCTGTACCAGTGAGGCTCTGACAGACAATGGGAAGTTGTATATTTTCTTGAATTGTCCCTTGCTGTTTTGATTCATTATGCATCCTTTTGGTAGGAAGGTTGCTGGAGAGAAACAGCCAATGGTTTTTGTTGCACAGCATAATGTGGTGTGGACACGGCAACGCAAAATAATATGTGTTGTTTTTTTGGTTTGATAATAATACTGTGTGGGGTGTCGTGGACTTTGGAAAATGATCAAAGTGTGCCTTTCGCAGCAAGGGCAAGGGTATTTCGCCGAAAAGAAATAATAGAACAGCCCGAGTAATATATTTTTAGAAACACATAAGTGGTTCTTCGGGGAGGGGACAGCTTGTTACCCCAACCAATCTGTCACTAGTTTGTGGACTGCATATCCATTGCCACTTATAAATCATACTTATACTCGGCCACCTCAATTCACAAAAGTGAAAGGAGTATTTGGTTTTGATTATCCGGGGTCATGTCTATACCATACAAAGGCACTGGGGATGGGTTATCCATGTTGTGATAACAATTTAATTTTATATGGAAAAACAGAATGTCACATTGGTGCGTTGGCATTACAAGGAATTGATAGTTACCAGAAAGTCCGGATATTAACACACCTGTTGTCCCATTGTAAATAGTACTGATACATCACTATATATAAATTGCTCGGGAATAGTGTTGTATTAAAATCGGACCCCCTTGGTAAATGATGAGGATCCAAGTACTTTCGGAATGAACTCCAGGTATGTAGCAGTGGATTATGATATTCTAATGTTCATAATGGTACAGACGATGTAGCTCTTGGAATGATATTGCCCATGGGTGTACCTAGTAAATATGCCAAGCCTAAACAATGATGGGTTAAGGGGACTCAGACTAAATAATTCTGTGAGGGAGTGACAGATAAAGAAGTCAATAATTATATTAATGGGATCACTTTTGGATAGATCCTTTCTTCTATATTCACCTTGAGTGGTACCTCTGTGGCCAGGGGTGAAAAGGCTAAAGAATATTGTGGGTGTAAGCTGCAAATTTGATCTAATACCACAGTAGCAGCTTTGCGTGACATCACCTCTCAATTTGAGAGTATGCGAATATATTCAGAACAGACCAGATATGCAGTTGATTTTATTCTAGCTAAGAGTGGGGGTGTTTGCGTAGTAGTGGGCGATCAGTGTGTAGTCGGGATAAAGAATATGGAAAAGAATATTACCAAACACATTTTAGATATCAATGAAAACGTCAAAGGAATGGAAAGTGGTAATTGGAGTTGGTCTCTTTTTGGCAGCTGAGGCTGGATTCTTGAAAAAGTGATTTATCTGTTTGTAGTTTTGGTACTCTGCTGTGCTCTTATTAAGTGTCTTTTTGGCAGCTTTGGCTGGATTCTTGAAAAAGTGATTTATCTGATTGTAGTTTTGGTACTCTGCTGTGCACTTATTCAGTGTCTTCCCTCCTGCTGCTCCTACTATACCACTATTCTCACACCGAAAAAGACGATATCAATTCATGATACAAATGCTGCTATAATGATTCATGTTGAGGATCTAATGAACATCGATGAAGGAATATTCGAGAATTCTTCCCTCTTTGCTGTTTCACTTTCTGATGCTGATGGTATGGAGTGCTCATACCTGTTTATTAATGTGATCTTATATTCTTGTTCGTACTTTTGTTTCTTTTTGTTGCCGTTAGAAATTATCTTAACTCATGCTAAAAGGAGGGTCTGTTAGAATAGAAACTGTTCGTGTTTATGCAGTGCTCTGTGTAAGTAAGCATTCGCTGCACCATTTTTTTTTTAGGCTGTTCGAAACTGATCTCGTCCAATTCCGAGAAATGCTGTCCTCTGACTTTTGTTTCTTCTTCTAGGTTCGGTTTCAGTAATGACGGCACTGTTCATATTAGCGCATACCTTTCCCTCTAGATAGGGAACCTCTCCCACTTGTCTGGTGGCGGGCCCAGGATGGAACGACCTTGGATTTTGTTAGTTTGTGTCAGATACAAGAAGATACAAGAAGTTTAAACCTTTTCTTTTGTATTTCACTGTCTATTTGCACCTGCTTGGAAAATTCCACTGTGGGCATTTTCTTGCTTGACTATGAAACGTACATAATGTATCTTTATGCTTTGTCGATTTCAGTTCCCTCTGTAGAACTCCTAGCGACTGGGTAGATGGGGCTCCACTCTGAGTGTATATGAATAAACAGCTTTTGGTTTGTATTCTCTACTGTCTAACTGACTGTTCATTCAGTAGGGAAGGCTGAGAGGTGGTCATTAGCGACCCAGGTGGCCCTAAACGGGTTACTTCCTTCAGGTGAGTGAGGCACCATGGGTTCATAAAATAAGAGTCCAACGTGGCATCCATGAGTAGTGCACGGTCTCTCGAGTTTATTTTATCATATCCACCCCTCCTGTTCTTATATGGGTCTATTGCCAGGTTCCAGTCACCTCCTACCAGTAGCTTGGTGCGTCCGAATTCAGTAATGAGCCATGACAGGGAATAAAAGAAAGCATTTCTATCAGTGTTAGGTGCATATACCAAGCCTATAACCATCCTCAAATGTGCATTGTTCACCACTGTTTTTGAACTGGTCATTGAAGCAGCTTCTTTAGCAGGATAGCCTCTGAACTACCACTATAACTGGCACTGGTCACTCTTCCTTTCCAGTCCCTCCTCAAACTGTCTGTTTCCAGGCACGAAAAATGATCTTTTTTACAAGAAGGCAATGCCAGAGGAATTAGTTAACATATATGCAAGGACCTTTTTCTTTAATAAAATGGATAAGTTCATTCACGTTGAGTGACATGAAGCATAGGCATTTCGACCGATTGCAATCCAACTGCTCACAACGGATTCAAATATAGGCAGTAGTGAAGATGAGGTGCCAGGCTGATAAGAGGGGAGGGAGGAGAGGGAATGATACCCACTGGTGCCTTAACTGGGTGTCAGATGGTGGGGCAGGCTGTAAGGACAACCAGTCTAAACTGAAGTATAGGCTCTATAGGCACTGTAGAGGGACAGTGCAGTGGCTAACCCCGTAGTAAACAGTAGTGTGGTATATAAGACCTATGTCACAATAGGAGCGAGATCAGGGGTGGTACCTATCCACTCGCCATCAGGATGCCCCAAAAGGATATCAAGCAATGCAGTGAAGAAAAGAAAAGGGTAGGTAGGTCGAGCAACGACCACTACTAAGGGAGAAGGCATAGACCAAGAACTGTACTGGATGGTGCTTTCCCATCCTGAAGAAAAATCTGGACACCTTGCAGTTTCCATTAAACTCAGATGGGTTCCAGTGCATTGACAGCCTACTTGTGAGGTGTCAACAACTCAATATGCATGCAGACCTGACACCATTGCATTGTTGAACCATTTAGCAGAGAACGGTCACAAGGTGTCCACTTGAAAATTACACTATTATCAAAGGGTGGTTCTGTGTCTCGGACCATCTTAAGAAGGATGCAAAGAAAGTGTCCCTAGAGAGAACCTCTACAATCTTCAGAATACCTCATCCCCCATGATGCAGAGAGAATTCAAGATGATTGAAGGATTGGTGGGCTACTGTTGGCAGTGTGTTCCCAAATTTCTCCTATTCGCAAAGTCTCTACAGAGACTAACACATAAAGATGTGTCTGATCTGCTACCTTGGGGCAACAGATGCATGAGTGCCATCCTTGAGCTGAGAACACGTCTTTGTCATGCCCCAGCTCTAAGGATGCCTGATAACAAAATAGAGTGTGTCCTTTAATATTACAAGTGTGAAGGGTGAGCACTGTCTGTGATGACACAGACCCACGGAGAAGTCAAGCGAACGATCACCTACTTTTCTGCCAAGCTTAATCCTATAGCTGTAGAGATGCCTGGTTACCTTAAGGAAGCGGCAGCAGTTGGTGTTAGCATTCAGCACTGTGAGGGCGTAGTGATGGGATAGTTGCTTACTGCAATGGTCCCTCGCTCAGTCGAGATTTTGTTAACTCATATTCTAGCACACCTGACAAATAGCAGACTCACGCGATATGAGCAAGTCATCCTGTCAGTCAAAACTATGACACTGAAGAGGTGTCATACCTTGAACACTGCTACACCTTTGCCTGTTTCTGATGACAATGATGTTGGGAATGACCATGTCTGTCTTGAGGTGACGAAACCGTGTACCAATCCAAGACCCGATATTCAAGATGTTCCTACAGAAGAGCCCAATTTTAACTTGGAATTCTGAGAGCAGCTTATGATGTGTGGACATTGGAGGCTGTTGTGAAGGCCCCTTATTTGTGCAATGTAACTTCAGCACAGGTGGCTGAACTGAGTACTCATGTCAGGCTCCTCATTTCTGAATCATCAGGACTGTGTTGATGCTCTAAAGGGGCCCACCTGTGGACAACCCCAAGTCTGGCATTAGGAAAACACAGACTTTTGGGGTAATTAAGCGGGGCAACGAAAGGGTAGGGACTGCGGAGAGGGAGATCTGAGAAGGATACAAGAACACAGTATAATCACAGATTTTACAGAAAAATGTATAAAGAAGCAAATGATAAGCGATACCGTGTTAATTGTCCCCCCACACCTCAACTGAAAAGCAAAAAGGTTGAGCCTAGAACATAGAAGAGAGCGGAGGGCAGTGACAAGTTCACCTCATGACACTAGGGTTGTAAGACAAAAACAAAGAAATCAACCAATGGAATATAACCATAGATCACAACATACTGGAGCTTACGTTTCCTATGTCCCCCTTGTTACACCTACCAATGTGCCTTGAAGTGAGGCCAATACGCCTAGCCTAATTGACTCGTACCCTTCCAGTGAAGCCCGCACTCCCACCAAGGCGGTTTGACCCCGATTACAGGTATACATGAACCTCCCAGCTGCCCGCATCTAACTCCCAGTCCGATGCAGACCCCCTCCCTCATTTTTCCACTCCTATTCCGCAGATCCCACTGGGACACTGGAGATTACTCGCATTCCAACCCGTAAAGCCAGGGCTACTGCACTCCTATCGAGGCACCTTTGACCACAAACTCAGGTATTCTAGATCCGCCCAGCTTTCCCAGTCCCAGGCATACCCCTCCCTCCTTTTTCCACTTCCATTCCACAGACCCTACCCGGACAATGGCACGCCACTTGATCTTCGACCATGCCAGCTTGACCTAACTACTGCCTGGCCCCCCCAGTAGGCAATCCTTTCCTACGCGGTCCCGCCCTGCACCCGCCCAGTCTTTCCCACCGGCATAGCCATCCCATTCCCTGGCTCTCTGGCTATGACACTAGGTGGATCTCCACCCTTGCCTCCAACCTCGACACCACGTCCCACCTCCTCCTTCCTTTCTCCCCCAAATGCGGCTCACTCATGCCTGCCAAAGTCTGACCAGCACTGCCGCTCCACTGTTCGCTCCGTGAGTTGCTTCCACCCATCCACCGCGTGTCCTGCTTCTCACCTGCTCATTCCAGAGCCACCTCCTTACTTAAGTCTTGACGTCCCAGATACACCAGCATTGCTTGTTCTGTCCTTTTACCTTTTCTTCCCCTTACATCTCCTATTCCCTCCCGCAGCACCATTAATTCATCTCAACCCGATCCTGAAGACGATCCAGGATCACACGGATCGAAACGTCGTCGACAACACAGATCAATAAATGGCGCAGCTCCCTTAGTGGCTCACCTGAATTGTTACCTGTAAATTGTACTAGATTGGATTTAACATATTTTGGAGCCACTGCTTTCAGCTTTCACACTGTACATATTATTTCACGTTCACAACTGGCACTGTTCACGCTGTCCACAATTGTCACTTGCGCGCCACCTATGTCACATACACATACCGAGCACCAAGTGCAATTCGGGTTGTTTATCAATTCACTTTTATACAGTGCTGCTATAACTGTATTCCCTATCTGTGCTTAAATACATGATGCAAACAGCATGTTCTAAAACTAATTGAGTCTCCTTTTTCCTTGCAAGTAATGCCTTTGGCATACATGTTTAATTGTCTATATATTGATACCTTTTGGGATATTGTCTGTTCGTTTTAGCCTAAAGTGGCAACACACCCTCTCCGAACCTCTCTCCTATAGTCGTGAGAAAACGACAAAAGAAAGAGCTGATGATGCTTTGTTTCTGTACTAAGAACAATAACCTCTTGTCTTTAGCCAGGAAGAATCGGTTTTGTGTGTACTGGAATCCCTAATGTCATCAGCATAAAATGTTCAAATAAACATCCCACATAGTATCATAACGGACACCTCGGCTTTCAAAGTAATGGTTCGCCAATGATGTCCGGTTTGAAAGAATACCAACAAAGGCATGAGACCGTGGTTATCGGGTCTCCGCCAACAGAGAAGTTCGGGGGATGAAGGAAAACAAACAAAAGGTTCCTCTGTATGAGACCATAGCAATAGGTCTCTTCCAACAGAGGAGTTCAGAGGCTGCAGGGCATGAACAGAGTCTCCCCTGCATGAGGCCATAGAAAAACGGGTCTCATCCAACAGAGCAGCGTAGCGAAGGAAAACGTCGAAACTCGCCGTCCTCGTAAGAGGCGAACAAAACAAAAGGTGCCTGCACACTCTTACCGCCCCATACGACGTGGATCACTGGAGACGTCTGTAATGGCACAATCAAGGAATTATCGGCGACGTGGAAATCCTTCCGTTGTCTCTTAACCCTGCAACCTGCTTTGCTTGGGAGTTAGGTGAGGCGTGACTCGCAAAGCCTGCTGGGAATTGTAGTTCCGGCACAGGATCATCACGAATACAGCAACGCCAGTAACAAAGGCAGTCAGTGAATAACCGGCAGCGGAATTGTGACAACTCATACTAGAGCGCACTGTGCCTCTAACAATTTGAGAGTTACCATCGATACTAATAGTCAGTATGGCTTTGATGTGGTCCCCCATTTTGGACAGTTGTTGGTGCAAAGAGATTTCAAGACTTCTGCTGTCTATCCTATCAGGAAATAGAATTATGTGATGGATTCACGTGATGCATTGTAATTGCCTGCTGAGTTAGCTGTGGTGAAATTGCAGCACAAAAGAGTGGATGAGATTTTGTAACTGCTGGAAGCGGCCATGCAGATGAGATGGAAAGGCACTGAACTCTTGAGTCTTGTGTATTTGATAGGGATCACTCATGCGATTCAGAAACTGATTCTGTTTCAAACATTTGGTTGACTGTTGCTGATACTTAGAAGGAGATTAAGAATTTACAAGAGGAAGCCCCAGAATGTAAACAGCAGAAGTTGGTCAGAGGAGAATGTGCAAATAATCTGTATGAGATCTCGGTTTCGACAGATAGGACACCCGTCCACCAGATGCCATGTCTCTAATAACTAGGCGTTTCCATGATCCCACTCACATAGGGAGAGACACTCTGGTTCTCCTCTTCAAGACTTACTGGTGTAACCCCCATTTCCTTATCATTGCAGAGAACCTATGTTGCAGATGGGTTATTTGCCAGTAGTTAAATGCAGGCAAGAGGTCTGTCATGGCCATTAGTCACATAGGAAGGACAGGTGGTCCTGGTAATTGAATGTAGCTTGATTTTGTTGAAATGCCCACATGCAATGAACACTGCTAAATCTTGGTGGTAGTCTGCATTTTTTCCAGTTAGATGGAAGTATACCGACTTGGAGAAATGACAGTCCCGCTGTCGCCAAACAGTTTTCGAGATAATAGATTCCCAGGTTTTGGCCAGTATTTCTGGCATCAATCGTAGGACCCATTTTTAAAATGAGATTCTGAAGATGTCGTTTGTAGCCCTTCAGATGAAAGAGAGGTTTTACTGTAGTTACAGGGCAGAGGCATCCAGGATTATGAAGAAAATGAATGGGATACTGAAGTCTCGACATTTTGAAGTGTGTGTGCCTCTTTCCTTTAAGTGGCCTAATCCCCTTTCCCTGATTCTGATTAGCATCCAAAGCACCCCTGATCAGAGGACAGGACTCTGGGGAGAGCCATGAGACTTCCCGCCATGCCTGAAGCTGTGCTTGTGAATATTACAGATGATGTGATTCTTGATTACTAACAAAGGAGTGGCTGATGTAGTGCCTTTCGTCTCTCACCAGGTTTAGTTCGCAACGCCAATTCTAAGGTCAGAACAGATCTCATTCCAGGGGACTGGAGTCTGGTGAAGAAACACATCAATAAATCATTTCTGGAGCAAGAACCTTTCCAAGTCATCAATGTGACAAATAGTGGTGTAAAGTATGGGGCCTACTGAACTGCTTCCCACACCAAGAGAGTGAGTCAAGCTCATGAAGAAGTGGTGGCAACAACCACTTATTTGCAGAGTCAAACTCCAGTGCAAAGTGCAGAGCCTATGGTGAACAAGCCAAGAGTCAACTCAGTGAACCAAGCCACGGAAAATGTAATTGTGCACCCTGAGCCTGAAGAAGTTGCAAGCAGTTTGACCAGAAGGCAGCATAGAAGGGAAAGATTGTAGAGAAATGCTGAGCGGTCGAGAGCTGTTGTGTCAGAGGAATGCATCCCAGACACTATCTGTCATGATGCTGTATGAAGCCACACGTATGTATGGCGCAAATTCTAATTTGACACTATTGCTGTAAATACCCACCCCTTTGCCTTGCACCTGCACTCCATTGGTATGTATATGTATGGTGTGAAGGCGTGTTTGGTGCAATATGTGATGTTTAAACATTGTGACCTTGGTTGGTAGCATTTAGGAATATGAAGCCACTGATTGCCGTTTTGTTTTGGTATTACATGATACTCCATTGGATATTTATTATGCCACTTTGTTTTCCGACCCTTGAATGGCCCTCAAGATGTATATTACAGTATTGTTTCAGGATAGATCTTTTGAGTTAGTCTCTCGCGTGCGCCAGTGTAAATCTGGCTGAGCGCACTCATACACGGCCAAACGCACGCATACGTAAGGTGCGGCTGGGTGCGGTCCAGTATTTAAACCGCACCCAGCCTTCCGGAAGGCGCTTTGCCTTCCGCCAGCGCAGAGAAAGGACGTGTGAAATTCCAGAGCAAAGAAGACGGCGACAACTTACCTTATTAACGACCTTGAGGCCTTCAGTCTTCCCCGGAGTTCAAGCCTGGCATCTTCTTTCTTCGTGAGAAATCTGCAAAGACAAAAAGATAAGTTTAATATTATCTAAGTTAAGGCGCCCTTCGTGAAAGGAAGTCAGAACAATTTTTGGAACACTTCTTTCTTCAAGAGAATTTACAGGACTTCAGGATACAAACATTTAAAAACTTGATTTAGGTATTTTAGAGTTTGTTAAATTGAATCAAAGGTCAGGAGGTGATTTGAAAAAGTGTTATTTCCGAATGTTATGTCTTTGATCCCATGTGTTAGCGCTTGTTTCTTCTTGCCATAAAAGCCTTCTATTTTTAGATCTGGAAACCAAAGAATACAAGACACAGAAAGCAATCTAAGTAAGTCAAGAAAAGGAGATAGGCACTAGTTTATTAAAGTAGGAAAGGGGGAATTTCGAACAAGAGAAAGAGAACAAAAGTCTTGATCTTTTTATTTTTTTATTACAGAAAATAACTTTTAAAGCTTGAATCCACAACAAGACTACACAACAAGACGCGATAACAGAACCCCTCCCGACAATACAGAACAACAAGACAAGAAAGACATACTGGACGGAAGACTGACAACAGCTGATCGCAGGTAGGTGAGAGGTAGATTTATAGCAAGAGAGATAGGAATCGTTGGAGAAGTGTCTATAAAAAGAATAGAATCAAGGGGAAGTAATTTAGTTATTCGTGTTGTTTCGCAGGTCGACAGCAAGAACAACTACGTCCAGTACCGGCCCTCCTCCCCTTGGTCTAGCTCATATCTTGTAGTGTTTTATACTTCCTCCAGGAAGGGGTTAGTCTTTAGGGAGGTTGGTCCCTTGCGTCCCTGCGAATTCACTACGCGTCTCATATCAAGACAAGGTAAGGGACCACGTTTTTAAGACCTTGACAGAAGGCAAAGCCCAAGTAGACTCATTCGCCTGGACGCAATGGACCAAGTCTCTCTTCAAGATATAGCCGCCATGTTATCAGAGTTAAAACAGGAAAATGTAGCGTTACGTAGGGACATGGTTTCTCTCCATAACACAGTTCACCAACAAAAGCCAATGTTAAAACCAGCCACCTTTTCGGGGGGAGCTTCATCTTCTTCTGAAGCTCAAACTCAGATCCAGGTAATTACACCTGTTCCGACGCCTTTAGCCCAACCAGAGAGGTTTTATGGAGACCCTAATAAATTCTCCATCTTTCTTAATCAGTGCCATTTACATTTTTTGGCCAAAGTCACAGCTTTTCCAGACGATTCCTCCAAGGTGGCTTTTATGTTGTCCTACTTAGGTGGGGATGCTGCCTTGTGGTCTGTCCCTCTGGTAGAAAGAAACTATCCGGTTTTGTATAATTTTAGAGCCTTTGAAAGTTCATTAAAAAAGATTTTTGCAAAACATGTCTTTGTTCAATCCGCTGACATTGAGCTCCTAAATCTGAAACAGGGTTCGTCTGATTTACTACATTACATATCAGTATTTAACCGTTTGGTTCTAGAAGCCGATTGGCCAAATCAAAAAAGAGTGTCTTTATTCTATAGAGGTCTGAAGGACGAGCTCAAGGACATGGTAACTCAAGTCTTAGAACCTCCTGAAGAAATCGGTGAGTTCATAGATTTAGTTGTAAAATTAAATCATAGATTATCAGAAAGGAAGGGAGAAAGAGGTAAAGTGGATCATAAAGTAATTTTTCAGAAAGATAGAATCTTTACTCCTCGAGAATTAACCCAGAAATCAGATTCTGTAGAACCCATGCAAATAGGCTCTATTCGAGGGCCTTTAACTAAGGAGGAAAAAGAAAAGAGACGAAAGTTAAATCAATGTCTTTATTGTGGGAAAACGGGGCATTTCGTGAAAGAATGTCCTTCTAAAACAAATAAGGGGAAACCTAAGTCCGTAAGTTTAGCCTTAACATCAGAGGAAACGGAAAACTAGAGCACTCGATAAAAGGGGAGGTCAGTTTATCGAGTGTGTGTTCCAGTTCGGCCTCAATGGTCCCACCCAAGGGGTGTCGACACTTTTGTGTTATTGTCGAATTGAAAAGTCTAGCCAATTCAGGGAGTTCTAGAAAGGTAGAAGTAATCATTGATTCAGGAGCTACTGGGAATTTTATTGATACTCAGTTTTTAAGACACCTAGGATTTAGCTCCCTTCTAAAAACTCACCCAGAAACAGTTAGAGCAGTTGACGGAAAATAATTGACTTCAGGACCTATTAAAAGACAAACCGAGGTTTTAATTATGGACAGTTCCCCTATCCACAGGGAAAGAATAGTTTTTGATGTTATCGATGCTCCACAATTTAAACTGATCTTGGGGCTTCCCTGGCTTGTTTTACACAACCCACTTATTGATTGGCAGGCAAGAACAGTGACCTTTAAATCTCACCATTGTTTGAGTCAATGTTTTTTGTTAAACAGGACTGGAGACACAATTCAAGGTTTTGAATTACCCATAGAATCTCCAAGCATTCTAATCCTAGAAGGAGTGCCTACTGTATACTCAGACTTACAAGATGTATTTGATAAAAAAAAAGGCTAATACCCTTCCACCCCATAGGGATTTTGATTGCAGGATTGATCTAGTGCCAGGGGCTACCTTGCCATGTAGCAGAATCTATGCTCTAACAGAGAAGGAAAATGAACACTTACGAGATTATCTGGATGAATATCTTGCTAACGGTTTCATCAGGCACTCTAAGTCTCCTGTATCATCTTCACTTTTTTTCATTCCGTAACGTGGAGGGGAATTAAGAGCGTGTATGGATTATAGAGCCTTAAACAATGTCACAATAAAGAACAGGTACCCTTTGCCTCTCATTCCTACTCTTTTAGATCAGGTAAAGAATGCAACCATTTATACTACATTGGATTTGCGCGGAGCTTATCATCTTGTTAGAGTCCGGAAGGGTGATGAGTGGAAAACAGCATTTCGTACAAAATTTGGCCTTTATGAATACCAAGTCATGCCTTTCGGACTCTGTAACACTCCTGCAGCTTTTCAATTTTTTATAAATGAAGTATTACATGAGTTTATTGACATTTGTTGTGCGGTCTATATTGACGACATTTTAACTTACTCTCATTCTGAAGACGAACATGTACAACAAGTTCGCGCCATTCTTCAAAAACTGCTTTCCAACTCCTTGTATGTGAAATTGGAAAAAAGTCTATTTCATGTGTCCAAAGTAGATTTTTTGGGATACATTATTAGTCCCTCAGGTATTGAAATGGACCCTAAAAAGGTTGAAGCTGTAACTTCTTGGCCTCAACCCTCATCTGTGAAACAGATACAAAGTTTTCTAGGGTTCGCAAATTTCTATCGTCGATTCATTCAAGGCTTTTCACAAACTATAACTCCCATTACCAAATTGCTGCGAAAAGGGGTGAAATTCGACTGGACGGAATCAGCTGATAAGGCTTTTCACGACTTAAAGAAAAAGTTTACGTCAGCCCCTATTTTGAGTCACCCAGATTCTAATCTCCCATTCATTGTCGAGGCAGATGCTTCTCAGTTCGCTTTAGGTGGGATTCTGTCTCAACGAAACTCTGAAACTGGTCAGATGCATCCCATTGCCTATTATTCCAGGAAATTGTCCCCTGCAGAAGTAAATTACGCAATAGCTGATAAAGAATTATTAGCTATTAAAGCAGTTTTCGAGGAGTGGCGACACTACTTGTTAGGGGCTCGTCACTCCATCACTATCTATACTGACCATAGGAACCTGCAAGCCTTACAAAAAGTAAAGGCTTTGTCAGCTAGACAATTAAGATGGTCCCTGTTTTTCAATGATTACAATTTTGTGATAACTTACCGACCTGGGAAAGAAAATTTAAAAGCTGACGCTCTGTCTCGTTTAGGAGAAAATTGTTTGAATCAAGAAACTGTTGTTCATCCTGTATTACCCACTACTTGCTTTCAAGCTTGCTTATCAATCAAGAGTATTTCTGATGAAATACAGGAGGAATTAAAAACAAAGAGTCTTGAAGAATGGAGAAAAGAGTATCCATATCTTCAAGAAAAAGATACGTTTCTTTATGTACATGATCTAATAATGGTTCCAACTAAAGCCCTCCAGGAATCAATTATCCACATTTTTCATGATTCACCTCTCTCGGCTCATCCAGGAATTGCCAAAACATACGAACTGATCAAAAGACAATTTTGGTGGCCAACAATGTTCAAGGATGTACAATTGTATGTAACAACTTGTAGTGTTTGTATCCAAAACAAACCCTCTCATCAGTCCCCTAGTGGTTTATTAACACCTCTTCCTATACCTCCTCAACCATGGCATTCTATTTCTTTAGACTTTATTGTGGAACTTCCTTTGACACAAGGAGGATATACTACCATTTTAACTGTAGTAGACCAATTTTCACATATGGCACATTTTATTCCACTGAAAAGACTTCCTACAACTATGGAACTAGCCAAAATATTGATTACACATGTCATTCGTTTACACGGAATTCCATCTGTAGTAATTTCAGACAGGGGATCTCAATTTATTTCTCAAGTTTGGAAGAATTTAAGTTCCCTTCTCCAAATGGAAATTCGTTTGTCATCCAGCTATCATCCCCAAACAGATGGTTTAACTGAACGCACAAATCAAACCATAGAACAGTATTTACGTTGCATTTTAACCACCGTGTCAAAAGATTGGTCTGATCTCCTGAGTACTCTGGAATTTGCATACAATAACGCTGAACATACTTCCACTAACATGTCTCCTTTTTTCTGTAATTATGGCTTCCATCCTAAAAGTTTTCCAGAAGACATTAAGATAAATAATTCCGTTCCAGCAATTCATGATTACATCTCTGAGTTGTCTTCTATTCATAACGAAGCTCGGTATAACTTGGCCCAAGCTAAAGAATGCCAAAAGAGGGCTGCTGATAAACACAGAAGAGAACAACCCCAGTACCGTCCTGGAGACAAGGTTTGGTTAAGCACAAGAAATTTGACCATAAAGGGAACCAAGAAATTTAATCCTAGATTTATTGGTCCATTTCCCATTGAAAAGATCAGTAACCCGGTTTGTGTAAAGTTACTTCTTCCTCAGACTTATCGAATTCATCCGGTGTTCCATGTGTCTTTAATCAAACCTTTTGACCCTCAAACTAGGTTAATTCGTCCTCCATCTTCCATTTCAATTGATGGTCACGCAGAATTTGAAGTCAAGAAGGTTTTAGATTCCAAAAGAATTTGTGGTAAGCTGTTCTATTCGGTAGATTGGAAGGGGTATGGCCCTGAGGAAAGATCATGGGAACCTATCACTCATCTACAAAATGCTCCAAAGGTTCTAAGAAAATTCCATATGCTGAACCCCTCAAAACCTAGGCCTATAGCAACAGTCTTAGGGGGGATCTTGAGGAGGGAGTACTGTCATGATGCTGTATGAAGCCACACGTATGTATGGCTCAAATTCTAATTTGACACTATTGCTGTAAAAACCCACCCCTTTCCCGTGCACCTGCACTCCATTGGTATGTATATGTATGGTGTGAAGGCGTGTTTGGTGCAATATGTGATGTTTAAACATTGTGACCTTGGTTGGTAGCATTTAGGAATATGAAGCCACTGATTGCCGTTTTGTTTTGGTATTACATGATACTCCATTGGATATTTATTATGCCACTTTGTTTTCCGACCCTTGAATGGCCCTCAAGATGTATATTACAGTATTGTTTTAGGATAGATCTTTTGAGTTAGTCTCTCGCATGCGCCAGTGTAAATCTGGCTGAGCGCACGCGTACACGGCCAAGCGCACGCATACGTAAGGTGCGGCTGGGTGCGGTCCGGTATTTAAACCGCACCCAGGCTTCCGGAAGGCGCTTTGCCTTGCGCCAGCGCAGAGAAAGGATGTGTGAAATCCCAGAGCAAAGAAGACGGCGACAACTTACCTGATTAACGACCTTGAGGCCTTCAGTCTTCCCCGGAGTTCAAGCCTGGCATCTTCTTTCTTCGTGAGAAATCTGCAAAGACAAAAAGATAAGTTTATTATTATCTAAGTTAAGGCGCCCTTCGTGAAAGGAAGTCAGAACAATTTTTGGAACACTTCTTTCTTCAAGAGAATTTACAGGACTTCAGGTTACAAACATTTAAAAACTTGATTTAGGTATTTTAGAGTTTGTTAAATTGAATCAAAGGTCAGGAGGTGATTTGGAAAAGTGTTATTTCCGAATGTTATGTCTTTGATCCCATGTGTTAGCGCTTGTTTCTTCTTGCCATAAAAGCCTTCTATTTTTAGATCTGGAAACCAAAGAATACAAGACACAGAAAGCAATCTAAGTAAGTCAAGAAAAGGAGATAGGCACTAGTTTATTAAAGTAGGAAAGGGGGATTTCCGAACAAGAGAAAGAGAACAAAAGTCTTAATCTT
Organism: Lissotriton helveticus; assembly: GCF_964261635.1. NCBI lineage: Eukaryota > Metazoa > Chordata > Amphibia > Caudata > Salamandridae > Lissotriton > Lissotriton helveticus. The sequence continues at coordinate 1,327,098,909 of NC_136059.1, forward strand.
TTTATTTGTTTATTACAGAAAATAACTTTTAAAGCTTGAATCCACAACAAGACTACACAACAAGACGCGATAACAGAACCCCTCCCGACAATACAGAACAACAAGACAAGAAAGACATACTGAACGGAAGACTGACAACAGCTGATCGCAGGTAGGCGAGAGGTAGATTTATAGCAAGAGAGATAGGAATCGTTGGAGAAGTGTCTATAAAAAGATTAGAATCAAGGGGAAGTAATTTAGTTATTTGTGTTGTTTCGCAGGTCGACAGCAAGAACAACTACGTCCAGTACCGGCCCTCCTCCCCTTGGTCTAGCTCATATCTTGTAGTGTTTTATACTTCCTCCAGGAAGGGGTTAGTCTTTAGGGAGGTTGGTCCCTTGCGTCCCTGCGAATTCACTACGCGTCTCATATCAAGACAAGGTAAGGGACGACGTTTTTAAGACCTTGACACTATCAACACAGAGGCAAGTGAGCAAATTGACAGTGACAGTGACAGTGAACAGCCAGTAGTCAGAAGATCGAGAAGAGAGCGGGTGCCTAGTCGAAGGTACTCAGCTCCTGAATGGACTTACATTGCTGAAAGTAGGCCTGACCTGAGAACACATAAGACTAAAGATCAGCAGAAAGCTTTTGAAATATCTTCATGAATAGTGCTACCTTGAAGATTGATTGATTTTGTTTTGATTTTAGACTGACTAAATATCAGTGTCACACGTCCAGATGCTGATTTATGCTGTATATCTTGTGAGAATTCCAATGGCCCGGTAGAAGAGCACGGTTGTCATTATTGTGGAAACCTGTTTTAGAGTTGGGATCAACTTCCAGGATAAATGAACTAACATACTCACTTCTAATGAACTGAAGTTTTGCCAATTTGTACAGAAGAAACAGCAAGAAGAATTCTACTTTTGATTTTGTATTCTTTTGAACTGACTTGAGAGGAAACATGATGTCTAATTCACCAAACTATTGTAGCGTGATAATAACACAACTGGTAATTGGCTTAGTTATTTTGGTGAGATGTCTATTAGTGGACTTGAATTCTTCTGTTGAGCATGCTTCCACTGACATTAAACCCGATTCAACTTATTTAGAAGAGCAGCGCAGATTTAACATGAAGATTTTAGACAGGGATGGGTCCAAAGGGAATTTCACAAAGAATGTCTTTTTCAATCTCCTTAGTGAATAGTCATGCATCATGCATGAGTATGACTGTTACATTTGCACCTAATTGCCTGCATCTAGTGCAGAGGGAGTTACATATCATCACTTTAATCTTACCTGTTCACTCTCTTGTACTGTAATTCTCACTAGCTTTTATTATGATAGAGGTTGGTTTTAAATATTACTTTCCTTATTACAATCTGCGTTTAGATTATGTGCCTATGTAAAAAATCTGAATTTGAATACTGGTACAAATTCTGTAGAAAAGGTGAAATAGTATTTACCTCTATCAGAGAAATTGATGTTCTTGATTTCATAAAGAAAGAATTTTGTGTAAGTTGACTAGACCTAAGATGTATTTTTTGAGGAACTGGAAGAAAGAAGGGAAGAGATTCAGAGAAAGGCAAGAAGAGGATTTAAAGTGGGCTGGCAAAAGGAAGTGGAAAAGATGGGAGCTGTAGGAATACACCCAAAGTTTAATTTGAACTGGTAAAGAGAGTAAAAACTCTACATTATGGAAGGAAAGGAACAGGTTAAGAGGTCTCAGATGGAGGTTAGAAGTGAATGTGGATAGAGATTTGTAGTTATGAGTGAGTAGGTATTTGCTGGGAAGAATCCTATTGTTTCTGGAATTTATTACAAATGCAGGCAGAAGGCTTGTTTTCAGCTTCCTGCAAATTGGATTGGTAGTTGCTTTTTAGCGTTGATGGTTCCCAAGGTGTACTATGTAGATGAAATAGATGCTAATGGAATAGAGCCAGGTGTAGTTCTTCTCAAGTAGTGGGTGACATTTCTAGCACAATGATTCCTTCTGCAGAAGTAGTTTAACATGAAGATTAGAAAACTGCCTACTTTGGTTGACTATGTCACTACTAATATAGATGTAAATGTAAATGTAATGTGTAAATTTGTTGGACTTGTAAAGCGCACAGCTGCCCGTAAGCGTCCCGGCGCTTGCTTAGGGAACCCATCCTGGTATTCCCCTGTGAGAAACCCCCGGCAGGGTGTCCACAAGGTGAAAGCCATGCATCCTGCCGCGAGGGGCCGTAGTGGAGATTAAGCAAGCTATTGCCCAGAGTCGCAGAGTGTGACCCCGTGAGTTGAGTAGGCACCAGAGCGAGAATTGTCGAGTCCGTGGAATTTTTTGGGCCAGACCCGCCGAGGTGGGGAATCGAACCCTGGTCCACGGTCGATCTCAGCTTCCAGGTCTGCCGTCTCTAACCACTGAGCCACGCTTCTCCTCCAGATGGAGCTTTAACTGCTATGAACTCTGAGCTTGTATCAATTATGTCAATGGTTTTGCAGAACAGGTCTGCTTTAGGTATCTTAAAGAGAATGGAGTGGGCCGCATGTTATGTGTCCGGCAGTGCTTCATGTATGTGCCTATCAAGAGAGAGTAGTGAAATGGTACTAATATTTCGAAGGTTTCTAAAGATATAAAGGATCTGAAAGAGACTAGTGCCTGGGAATCAATAGGGAAAGGATTTGCCTGCATTTGGTAGATGGCTTAGTGGCGTTGGCAGTGGATTGTTAGGAACCATAATAAGTCTTTTGCTAATCATTGTCATTTCTGTTACACTTATTTCTTTTCATCTGGATTTTCAAACTATTAACTACAAAGAGCAGGTCTCAATGTAATGGAGGAAAGTAGCTGAGAAAATTAAACGGGAGATAAAGAAAGCAAGCAGAGCTAGAGGTTGAGGAGTTTCAAAGTCATATTTATGATTAATTATGTGATTTGGAGAATTCTTGACTTAAGCTGCAACATCCATCTGCATAGGAAGTGACATCACCCATCAGCAAGCGACATTGGGAAAGCTGTAACCGGGCTCCTCAATGATCTGGTCGATGGTTCTTGTTATGCAGCATGTGAGCTAAAGAGAAAGCTCCTTTCACACTATCTAAATTAAAAGTAATAAAACTACTAAGTAAGAACTCAGGTCGATAACTACATTGAGGTTCGTTGTTTATTTCAAATTCTGAAACAGATTAATGTACAAAAGCCTCAGCATGATGGTGTAAAAGTACAAAGTAGATATGATGAAGCTAAATCTCTGGAACTGATTTATCCTATATAATAAATAGATAACAACTAACTCTATCACCGAAAACATACGTTATCAGGAGACAAAAATGTGTGCTGGATTGCCTTATAATTTAATGCATAAGCCTCTACAATCGCCTAACTGTCCCTACACTACCTTAAATTGCAAATCCTAACCTAAAGTAAGCTTCAGCAAAGATAGGAAAGGGTGTCAGCTGTTAGAGCCCTCCTAAGAAGTATTCAACACGAGTCATGTATCATGAAGCCACAAAGCCAAAGATGAGGCCTGTACCTCAAGGCAGAAGTGTCAGCTATCCCTAACAATGTTACAACATAAGCAGTTGCTGATTTAAGGCACCTCCCACAGCATTACTAGTTATTTTCCATTATTCTAGCATTGTCCTGCTTCCATTCTCCGCCCAAATGTTCACATGTTAAGATTTCGTACTTCCTTGGTGCTATCTACTCTCTCACGAGCTGTCATCCATTATTGCATTTCTTCTCCTCTGGCCTCTCTATCTACTAGGAACAATAACTCTTTCTCTCAACTAACGAATCCTGGTCTACCTACAGTGGAAACACAAAATACATGCAACATTCCAAAATACAAGCAAAATACATTTTCATATGTTAGCTGAAAATACAGTGAGAATACATTTCAGTCCTACAGTCAGGCCAAATTAACATCGCACAGGTTACATTATATGCTTTCCTTCTGAAAGCAGGTAAGTTATCCACTCAACATATGCTTCAACAGCAAACCCATAAAACATTAGTATCATGAGTATAATTTTAAACAAATTTGCATAAGACTTTTAACTGTATTCCCTTAACTAAATATTAATGCACAATCCTGTCAGTTACATTTCTAAAGTACACATGTGATTTGCGTTAATCATGAGGATACCAAAAGCAACCCGTATTCCTCTTCTTCTTTTTTCATATATTAGTCACACAAAATGTATGTTAGTGCAGACTAACCATGATTATAATGCACTCCTACTGTAAATTTTAAAAGGAGTCTCAAAATACCCTTCTCCAACATCACTGGATTTCCCAACATCAATCTACACCGGAAGTGATATCACTGGATTTATCATCATCCATCTGCACAGCAAGTGACATCACTGGATTTCCATCATCCATCTACACAGGTGGTGACATTACTGATTTCCCGCTGAAACTGTCTTTAAGAGAAGAAGCCAAGCAAGAGAGGCCATTTCCATTATTCATCTGCACAGGAAGTGATATCACTAGTTTTCCCATCATCCATCTGCATTAGAAGTGACATCACAGATTTCCCATCATCCATCTGCCCAGGAAGTGACATCACTTTTCTCCCCATCCAGGACTTTTTTCCTTTTTTTTAGTCCTCATTAGCCCTTGATTCCCAATCAATAAAACAACTTTCTCCAGGGCCTCCCTTTTTGTGATTAGCGCCAACTGGAGATATACATATATATTTCGAAACGAAGATGGATCACTCTATACCATGCTTGATTAACCTCCAACCATAAGAAACTTCTTTTCAGAAAAACAAAGGCTGCAAAGTCACCAAAGGAGTATTCCAGCAATATAGTATAGAGGCCTAATCATTGGTCTGTGTTTGAACTGCAGTGTTTCACCCACTCCTCATAAGGACGCCAAAAATCATTTCGCTTTCTTTTTGATGCTCTATCTAATTGATTTGTGTACTTTATAGCCATTAACCATTCGATCTTTGCTGGAGGTGAACTTTTAACCCAATTTTTGCAAATTTCCCTGCAAGCCAGGAGTATCAAATAAAAAATCTATTTTGTAACATTATTTGTCCAAACTTGACCATGCTCCAATGTGCCAAAAAATACAAGAATCTTGCTTACCTGGAATAAATTTCCCAGTATAGCAGATATTGTACTACTCACGGCTTCCCAGACCTCCTGGAGAACTAAACACTCCAGAAACATATAATATCATCTCCTTTTTCTTTGCCACACTTTGGGCATTTCGCGGTGGGACCCTTCCCCATTTTTGCCAATTTATACGGAGACCAGTAAACTCTGTGGAGACAAAAAAGGTGGTTCTGCCTTAAATTTGCAGCACGAAACGTGGAGTTTAAAAGATTACAAGATACTTGCCATCAATGTTCATGCAGCTCTCCAGGCAAGATCTTCTCCCAAAGTAATGATAGTAACTTCATCTCTCCGTCTGTCAGATCCAAGAAGAGCCAGTACCAGGTCGCCACCTCTTTTTTCCGAGTGATATTTGTCACCATCTTCACTGCCAGCTCATTTGATACCCCTACTGTGTCCCCAATGGAGCGGGGACAACTTTTCATTTGGAGGTATTTTAATCGTGAAAGCTGATTATTTGTCTACTCTTGACACACCTCCCATGGAATCAAAGTACCATCCCTTACCAAATGGCTCCAACAAACTATATTGGCATTTTTCAGAGGAAGAGCCAGACTATCTTTGGACCATTCTGGTGAGCCGGGGGGGAGTTCCAAATAGAAGCCATACCACTATAGTAGCTCATCTTTAACTCTTTTCTGATTATCCAGGCCTTTTGTAATGGCTGCCATTAGGTGGACGCTCAGCGGATGCACTCAACGGGCATGCCAAAGGCAAGCCTGTCTGTGCCTGTCCATGCCTGGACTACGCCCAGTGCTAGCAGCCCTGGTCTTCTCCCCTCCTGTCACTGCCAGCATGGGACCCTCCGCGCCCTCAACCCAATCCACTGCTCCACACACTGCTGCCTTGCCACACCACACAACACCAAGAGAGCATTCTCTGGCAAGTTTTCCACACCCGACACTCACCGCCCCAACAGCACCACCTGTACTTGAGTTTTCAGCAGCAATTTGCATGGTGCAAAGCTCCGCATCACAGATATCAAAGAGAATAGATGTTTTATATCATCAAAACATACTGATTATTTTCATCAATCTGAATTGTGCAAACCATGTTTCTTCTTATGGAAATCGTTTACGAATTGCTTCCAGTTGATTAAGTTAGAAAAAGATGAAGCTGAGTTCAAATTAAAAATCTGTTATGCTAACTGTAATAATAAGCATGCCACCTATTAAGATGTATGTTAAAAGCTTAGTAGTCTAATGAATTTCTTGTTTCAAGATCCCAGGTATAATCTTACGGTCAGTTTACTCAATAGACAATGGGCCTGATTTAGAGTTTGACAGACCAGGTTACTCTGCCCAAAACGTGACGGATATTCTGTCTGCCAGATTACGAGTCCATTATATTCTATGGCACTTGTAATACAGCAGATGGGACATTTGTGATGGAGCCCTACTGACAAATTCTAAATCAGGCTCTATGTTTCAGAAAAGATGGGAAAATCTGTAGCTGTCACTGCTGGGCACTTTGGATTCCAGTAATCCACCGTGTTCCTTGCCAGAACAGGATCGATGGGTAAATCAGTGGGAATTTTCTTAAGCCTATCCTGAAGCTAAAGGACAGGTACAGTGAAACAAAAACAAACTGCTACAGCTTAATAAATTAAACAAGAAAGAGACAGGTTTGTAAAATGTTCTTGATACCAATGCAGTTAAACAGTACTCGCTAATGTAAAGGCATTGGCCCAGATCCCAAAAACTATTTTACTACTGCTACTTTATGTTCTTAGCGATATATTACGGTAGCGCTTACTGCAACAACCTTTTTCCCACTGTATCATGAAAGGAGTTTTCTAGCAATGGTAATGAGTGACAAGACTTTTGTGTGCATTTTGCTGGGATGGTGATGTGTAAGCATGGGCGGATTTTGCGGATTGGCAATCCGCGAACTTGCGTATTTACGGATTCGCAATCCGCGAAGATCCGCGAACTCTAGCGGATTTGCGGATTTTTCCGTTTTTTGTGTTCGCGCGTGTTCGCGCCGATTTTGGGACAAGTTCGCAATTGCGAACTTACTTTTCGGCTTGCAACGGCCGCGACTATGTTGTTTCTACGTCTGGTTTATCATCACAGGTTCACAGCACCCTCTGTTTCACCACTGCCACCCTCTGGGACACCCATGCCACCCTCTAGTACATCCTCACTGGCACCTATTAGGTTTATTTATCACTGTAGATTATGGTGGTTGAAAAAAGCAAGCACACCTGCCCTTCTTCAACTGCCATCAATTAATTTGTGTTTCATTAATGTGTCAGTAATTTTGAAAGTTCCAGTCTGGCTGGCACCTGCTTCCTTCCTTATCTGTAATTTGCTTTTTGTTGCAGTGAAATTTTTTTTTCACAGGACCTTTATGGTGCTATTCTATGAGCCTGCTGTTTGGGTCATAGCAGGGTCATAGAATAGTTGCAAACTCTGGAGGGGCCCATCAGGAAGCACTACCTTGAATGTTACTAATGTTAAGTTTGAACTTTTGCACCTGCTCATTGCTTTCAGTTTAGCTAAAATCGTTTTTTCTGCAATTTCGCGCGTTTTTTGGGGCGCGAATCCGTGCGAGATCGATTTCGGAAGCCGCGAATACGTGCGAATACAAAATTGTTTTTGTTGCGACGTGTATGTTCGCGTGATCTTGCGCGTGTTCGCGAGGCGCTTCTAGCTATACGTTTGCCAAGTTACCCTATCGGTCGTACACGGGCGCGGCCATCTTGTTGGCGTGACGTAATTCCGTTTCCGCCCGCTATGTGTAATCTCGCAAAGTGTGCTGCTCGCTAGTACAATTTCGCGCGTACTCGCAAGGAAAATCTCGCGCGAACTTACCCACGCGGTCGTGAACGGGCGCGGCCATCTTGTTTCTCATTCATTGCTATGGTTCTGGGCATGCTTTCTCTATCCTCTCTCAATCTCTGCCATCCTTTGCTTGTTTGAAGTTTTTTTGATCTAATTTTACTTATTATCTAACCCTCTATTTTTCTAGCTCTATATTTTTGTGTTTTCTACAGCTTTTAGTTACTTTTAAACTACTTTTTTAAACTCTTTTCTTTTCTTCTTCACTATTCTATTTCTTCTTTATCATTTAAGTTTATTTCTGCCCAGACCATGGCAAAGGGAGCCGGGAAGCACCCTGAGAAGGGGAAGGGTCCCGCACCCCGTGCCCGGCTCCCGTGCGGGCGTTTAAGGGGGGAGCAAGTGGTCCCAAGGGAGATCTTCAGCGCGGAGGAAGTGGCGGCACTGATCTTCCACGTCCAGCGCCGCCTCCCCAAGACGATCCTGGGAGGCGGCAAGATCGCGACCGGCTATGGCATCCGGGAGCGTCGCAAGCGGTGGGAGAAGGTGTGCCGGGCCATGTACAAGATCTCTGGGGTCCGGCGCACATATAACCAGGCCACCCACCGCTGGACCGATGTCATGGACCGGGAGCGGGACTTGCTGGACGCGCTCGGCGTAGAGGTCCCCGGGCTTGGTGAGTAGTAGTAGTAGTACATTTACTACTCTGTTTTATCCTGCTCTGTTATTTGCAAATCTTTGTTCTTTACCAAGAGCAATAATGCTGCCGATTACATTGAGGTAAATTATATTTCAAAATCTTCTATGCATTTCAGGTGCACTGCTCTCCTTCTCAGTAGCCTTGCTTGCTACTATGCTTCTTTGTTTTGTATGTTGTGTTCAGAAGCATTTCATTGGCCTGAGAAATTATGTATGAGTGTACTGTAAAGAAAAGAACTGCGTAATGCTAGACAGTAAGGGTCATATTTTCAATTACCGGCGCATCCCTGCAAAGTAGCAGGGATGCGGCAGTAATTGTGTGCCATGCCACCACCACCCATTGGCCCAAAACGTCACAGAAGCCTTACGCATCTGTGCCGTAAAGGCAGCGCATTGCTGGAGTTGCGTGCCAACGATGGCGCAGCTCCAGCAATGCTCTGGGGTACCCTATCTCCCCAATGCTGCATCAAGCCGTACGTCGGCTTCAAGCGCGCAGGGTTTGAGTCATGCATCATTGTCCTAAAAGTGACTGATTGACATCTTGTAGATTTCCCTCAGCCACTTTTAGGATTCGTTCCTGCGCAGGTACGCCTTCCCTTGCGCCGGAACGCCCCCTGATGGCGCAGGGCTTTACAACGTGATCCATCGCCCATATGCCCATATGTGTTTTTTTTTTAAATATATACGCCGCACCAACACCATGGCGAGTCTTTTGTTCTGCCGCTGCGTCAGAAAAGGCACGCAACAATGGAGGAAAATCAGCCGCAACTTCCGCAAGGGACTTATAAATCAGCCCCAACAGACTGAAGTCCAGTCCTTCCTTTAGACAGTCACATGGCTATAAGAAGAAATAGTGGCGGTGGTGGCGGGTGGATTGATAGTTTGAGTATTCACTGATCTGCAAGCAGGATGGACTTTGTCTGTCACGTGTTGCGCACTGCTGCCTGCAGTGCCAGGCCTAGGCAAACCTCTTTAGTAGTCTGTTTATTGAGTTACATAGGAACTTTCTAAGTCAACGTTCCGCAAATCAGGCAATACGAATAACGTAGTATACCACATGAGATAGATCCCGTGGAATAGTTGTCTATCTATTTGCTATTTTTCCAAAATATGTTGTTATTGTTCTTTTGAAATGTTTGATTTGGTTGAAAAATCTCATCCATGTTTTCTGGTTTTTCTTTCTTTCATGTTGTACATCAGCTCCCCCCAAGGGCAAGAGGACACAGGAGGAGGGTGCTGAGGATGCAGGCCAGGATCGGGCAGGCGAGGGCTCCTTTGCTGGCCCCAGTAAGTTTACATTTTAATAAACAGTACCTATTTTTTCCTAGCGTTCCTCATTCGATTTTTTTTAAATCGTCTTTGATCTTCTTGTAGACTGGATATAAATTCTTATCCTGCCTCGAATATGACTCCCTGTGGTATTACTAGACTATTCTTATTAGTCTGTCTGTGTAGCTAACTAAGATTGGACATTTGGCAATTCCATTGGACTCCCATTATATTCAGCAATACCTCTATGCACTGTCTCCTTACTGACTAGATAGTGTGGCAGAGTCATTCAGCTCCCGAAGTCACCGATTATAGATCCCCAATGATCTCTAGATTATCGTACGCAGGACAAGAGAGTAGTACGGAGTCACAGCACAGTCAAGAAGTGTCAGAGGCACTCATGCTTGCAAAAATTCCAAAACCTTTAGCTCATCCACTCTAGTCTAGAGGAACAAAAACCACAGAGTCTATTTAAGTTTAAAAGCTTTATTAAAAGTAAACACATTTATTAAAATCTACTTTGTCATAAAACTATTTAACTGTAAACGGAAAAGTGGTTAGTGCTGACGATTAATTGGACACATTTCTTGTGGTCGAGCCGAACTCTCACCTAGTTTGAACTTGATCCTGGTCGTGTTCTTAGGACTCAGGAGTCAAGCTTCTGTCTGTTAGGAGAAAAAGTGGTGCGTGTTAAAAATCAAAAGCAAGCATTCATCAGTTGTGCATAAAAGTGCAGCAAGACAACAGCCTTCCCTGGAAAATGGGACATTTTTACTATGGAGTAGACAGTCACAAATTATTACATTCTATTCTGTTTTTTTAACATTTCTCCTAGACCAAATATTATATAGTAGTGAGTGGTGTATTCTAACATTCTTAAATGTACTTTGTAGGTGTAACATCTGGTGACGGGGCCAGCGCGGAGGTGGCTGTGTTGGACCAGGACTCGGAGGCCTCTGGGGAGGAGGCGGCGGTAGAAGAGCTGGCGGCCGTTCCTGTGGGGGATCAAACGGTGGTGGCGGAAACAGGTAAGCTATATATTCCTTACTTATTGAGATTGAAGACTGCATAGTGTGCTTTCTGCACGGGTGTATTACAATTACAAATCAACCAGGTAGTAGCCTCCTCGAAATGTACTTCGACTTAGCTGTGAAGTTTTTGGTGAGAAGAATCCCAATAAGTTCTTAGACGAACGTGATGGATGGGATGAACGAAAAGCGAAAGAAGGGTGTAAGTAAGTGGGACGCGAACTTGTATGATGGCTGGCAAAGAAGAACGATATGTGTTTGCTTGGACCCAGAGGTGGCTGGGAAGGAAAGAATATGGTATGGTGCATGGCTGGGTCAATGATGAAGCAAGGATGGGTGGAAGGACAGCAGCCTGGGTGGGTGAAACAGAAACTGTATGTGTGCGTATACTTTGACTGAATGGATGCCTGGAGCATGGTATTCTCTGACTCTTAGATAGCACATGTGTATCTAGAGAGAGTAGATGGTCGCCAGGTGAAGTAAGTGTTACCTTGAAGAGCATGTACCACCGCACCCGCACGTCCGTCCCAGTGCAGGGAAGGCAAGGAAAAGAAATTGTAAATGTGTCCAATACTACCATGAATAGTAGCAGTACTTTGTATTGCGTTTGCATTCACAGCATATATCTGGTTATTACGGTGGACACTCCGTACCTCTCTTAATAACTTTAGTTTACTTGTAGTACGTCATTCATGTGTGGGTGTATCACTGTTCACTCAATATTAAGCAAAGCACCTAAAGTCATCTCATCTGTCATTAAATACGTCCCATGTGAAGTGATAGATAATCAAATTAGTTAGCTTCTTCAGTTTCCTTTTCTAGTACTCATTTGCACTGTAGGGTGAAAGGTAAATTAATTAAGCAGTAGCCCTTGTAACAGAGTATTCTCAGTGCCACCCGTAATAGAAAAGTAATAGCTTCACCACCTGCATGTACTGGACCGGTACAGTAACGCAAGTCTGTCTCACTCATCATGGTGTGCAACTTTTTTTCTCGGGTGCAACTTCACTGTGCTGTGTCCATGTCATTCTGCCGGCTTGCATAAGATAACGTACCCATTTCCCTAAACAAGAGAGAAGAAGAAGAATAAGACTGGTGTACTGTCATAGTCGACTGTAATGGAAGTCCATAGTGGTCGTAGAATTAGTTCATTAAACTACCACTACTGTTAGAGCAAGGATGCAGAAGTGGGAGGTTACATAGATACTGTCCTCAATAGTTATGTACTGTGCTTTCAATTTGCTACTTGTACTCTGTGACCCAACTTTCGGCTCAATCACTTTGTGTTATTAATAAGGAGCATTGGTTACAGACTATGTCTTTCTTTCTTCATATAGTTGCTCCTTCCAAATCAACAACAAGGAGGGAGCAGGCTAGATTGGCCCGGCAACGGAGGCTGGAGGCCACAGTCGCCGAGTATCGGCGGCTGGTGGCCCTGGAGGAGGAGGAGGACACGCAGTCGAGCGGGGCAACATCCTCGACTGTGACCACTGCATCCTCCTCCGTGACTAAGCCAGCGGGACCGAGCCGGGCTAAGAAAGACGACCGCCACCGCCAAGCAACCGAAATACCAGCTGCCCCCCACAGGAGCTGCAAGGAACGCCAACGCCGCCTACGAGTCCGCATGTCCAACCTGGAGCAGGAGGTCCTGAGGTATAAGAACTTGGTTAAGGGCCTCCGCTCCGAGCTTGCCACCCTCCGCAAGGAGTATGATGCCCATGCCGCATCATGCACCAGCACCAGCACCCTCCAGTAGTGGAGTGTCCCTTGCCCTTTTTTTATAGACTTTTGGGGGGTGGGATTTGGGAGTTGGGATCGTTTTGGGACGTTTCAGAGACAATCGTTGGGGTTAGGGTGGGTGAGGGAGATTATTTTGTTAGGGCTAAATAAATATATTTTTCAACTTTATCTGACCATACCTGTTTTTTACTGCTTTTCAGTCTGGTGGGTGGGGGGCGGGGGTGTAACAGTAACTTTGTTTTCCTGAACAGTCGTAGGACTTTAGTAGTACAACCGTCAATCTCTTGTCTACTCCGAAATAATACTCCATTATACTACCTCCCACCAAACGCTTATCTTACCTGTAATTTGTGTTAGAAATTAGGGCTAGGCCCAGGGCTGGCTCCAGGTGAAATGGGGATTAACGTTGTCAATACTGGGCGGGTGACATTTCCTCATTGCGGTGGTACTAGTGGTGTGACACAGTGGCAGTTGCATGCCTATGGAAAAAAAGAAAACGAAACCTTGTTTGTCCTCCTTACTGTAGCATTACAACGGTTACGGTACGATCGAGAAAATAGCAGGTGACAGTACACTAGAACAGTGCCATAATGTAGCCTAACAAATGGTAAAGTATTTGCTTGCAAGTATAACTAGTACTTGCGTTGAATTTATTTGACATTGGCTACTACTACTAGAAGATATAGTACTGAAGCTGAGTAAGTCTAGAAGATATCCTCGTATTCCTTCACCAGCCTGTTGCTGCTATGACCTTATCCTCCCCAGCAAGTGTGTGGAATTATTGATGTCATTTTAGTCAGACATCAAGCAAAACAACACAGCCCGGGGGAAGAGGGTTAGGGTTTGTAAAATGGATGGGAATGGGGGTTTCTTTTTGGGTAGGTTTTGTTGAGAGAAGAAAAAAAAAGCAGAGCATGGACAAACAATAATTGAAGATACAGAGTTTACAGACAATCTTTGGTTACAAACTAAAGGTAAGCACATGCAGTCACACTCATAGAATAAAAGACAACAATGGATACTGTATCTGTATTGCGTATGTTGTTGGAGTTGTCCTGTTGAAATTGGTAAGTAAGTTGCATGCAGCAAACAATTCCTCTTATTGGCGGCACTCCTCCATTCCAGCTGACGCTTCGTCCATCAATGTGGTGACCACTGACAGAAGAGACACCCTGTCCACTGCCTGCCTGGCGGATGTTGACTGAAACCCGGCCTGTAATTATTGAACGGAAAACAGGAAGTGCTATTACAATACCACTGATAAATAAATAAAAGGTATGTACGCTGTGTGGTTCAAAAAGTGACACTTTGATTTCCCTAATAGACAGTACAATATTTTTGAAATTGCGTGCTCTGTCTGAGTCACCTTTTTAAGGATCAATAAGTATGGCCAAAATATTATAGCGGATCTTTCCCCTCAAGGTGGGTGTACTACTGTGTTTTAGAACAAAATTTGACCTTCCCAGCAATGCTCCCACCAAGACCCTTACTAAAGCCAGTCGCAAAAATGTAGAAGAACCCCAATCATATCTCCAAAAACGATGCCTAGCAGAAAAATGGTTACAAAACGTACTTTGAAAGTAACAGTAGGCCCAAATACAGACCGTGGATTGTATTCAAACCACTTGCAAGCAAGCAAAAGTATCCATAGCCAGCATCGCTCCAACAGTGCTCTACAACAACAGAACCGCGTTGCAATAGAACCCCCCTAAACACATGCAATCCTGCTGCTAGGGCTAACCCTAACGAACCCTAACTTACAAAAAGTGCCAAAACTGGTGTTTCCTTATGGATTTTGTCCAACAAACTTCTAGCCGGTATTAGACCTTCCCAGGAATGCCCCAGGCAAGACCCGCCAACCCACCCGCAAAAAAACACCCGACACAACACCCCCAAACAGCGAAAAAGCTAAATCTCATACTTACAATGTCTCTCGGCCTTCGGTCCAAACGCGGCGCTGTGCAGCTAGGTCGTCATCATCATCAATCATCATAACTCCTGTTTTCCACCACGGATTTCCTGAAAAGCAAATGCAATCAAGATTAGACTGTCGCAGCAGTGCTTCGACAGAGACCCCGGCCGCAACCCACCCACGAACAGCAGGAAGCCCCCCAAAACGCTACATTGAGCAAGATGTCTGAAGAAATGGCAAAAAAAAGGCTGTTCCTTATGGATTTTGTCCAAAACACTTGTATCCGGTATTAGACCTTCCCAGGAATGCCCCAGGCAAGACCCGCCAACCCACCCGCAAAAAAACACCCGACACAACACCCCCAAACAGCGAAAAAGCTAAATCTCATACTTACAATGTCTCTCGGCCTTCGGTCCAAACGCGGCGCTGTGCAGCTAGGTCGTCATCATCATCAATCATCATAACTCCTGTTTTCCACCACGGATTTCCTGAAAAGCAAATGCAATCAAGATTAGACTGTCGCAGCAGTGCTTCGACAGAGACCCCGGCCGCAACCCACCCACGAACAGCAGGAAGCCCCCCAAAACGCTACATTGAGCAAGATGTCTGAAGAAATGGCAAAAAAAAGGCTGTTCCTTATGGATTTTGTCCAAAACACTTCTATCCGGTATTAGACCTTCCCAGGAATGCCCCAGGCAAGACCCGCCAACCCACCCGCAAAAAACCACCCGACAACACCCCCAAACAGCGAAAAAGCTAAATCTCATACTTACAATATCTCTCGGCCTTCGTTCCAAATGCGGCGCTGTTCAGCTAGGTCATCATCATCAATCATCATAACTCCTGTTTTCCACCACGGATTTCCTGAAAAGCAAATGCAATCAAGATTAGACTGTCGCAGCAGTGCTTCGACAGACACCAAAAATTACACACAAACCCCCGGAACCCCGCCAAAGAGCACCTCAAAGGCAAGCAAGTCAGCAAAAACGGCAAGAAATTTCCACCTCATATTTGGTCCAAAACACTTTTGTCCATTATTAGAGCTTCACAGCAATGGGCCCAAATCCGTCAACTCACCCGCAAAGAAGTACAACACCCCCACAAGTGCTGAGTCTTTCTTCATTGTGCGTAATCCAGCACTCTGCTTGGAGGGAAATCGCAGTCTGGAGGAGGAGGATAGAGGAGCATGTTCTTCAGAACTTGTGAACCTGAGGAATGTAGACTGCGGCACCTTCAAATCAATAAGCAAACAAGTGAAGACAGTTCTGATGATGGTCTTGTTTTTGGGATTAGGTGATTAAAGTTTGAATTAAATTAACTGTGCAAAACAAAGAAAGAGAGACACAAAGCACACAGGAATAAAAGTGAATAAGGACGAAAAAGAAAGTTCTTGATTGATTGTCTCATTTTCAGGGCTCGGTGTCAGGGAATAAGAACAAGATTTCGTCATCATACTCTGCGAATTCAGGCTGGATGAGGTCAGTGGCACCGAACAGAGAAAAAATCCCCTCATCTACGTTGCTGTCCTCCTCGTATTCATGCGGCGTGCTTTCTCGTACTTTGTAATCTGGTGGTATGAGGTGCTGATTCATCTTGATCATTGTCAGCCGCTCCACATTTTTGGGCGAGAGGCGGCTCCGTTTGGGAGTTACAATGCCACCAGCAGCACTGAAAACACGTTCAGAAGACACACTTGCGAGTGGGCAAGACAAATAGTTTATAGCCAGGTTGAAGAGCTGTGGCCACAATTGTTTTTTGCCATGCCAATACTGCAATGGCTCATCATTAAGGAAGACCTCTGTTGAGTCATTCAGATAGTCCTGCACCATCGACTTAAGTTCATCAACTGTTCCTCCACTTTGCTTACTTTTTGCTGTGCCTGTGACATTTTTTCGAGAACCATACCCCATCAAACTTAGCCAATCCTCCTCCCCAGCCACTGTTAGTGTTGTCATTGTGTGTGGTGCAGATGATCCAGTTGCCGGTGTATTTAACGGCTGAGAGGTCACTTGTGCCCCAGCCACAGGTGCAGAAGTGGATTCTTGTGACTGCGGATGGCCTGCTGATGCTGATGCTGATGTACTGGCTTCTCCTTCAATAACCTGCCGTTCTTTTTCAAACCTCTTGGCTGACCAGGCTAACCAATGTTTGTACTTTTGAACATCTGCATCAGCGAAAGGAAAGAATGCGTTGTCTGCCAGCGCCTTTTTGTAGCGTGGATCCAGAATAGTAGCACAAATGTAATGCTGATCTGAGTTGATGTTTTGAAGACGTTCATCACCACGTAGGCGATGTAATAATTTCTCAGACAAAATGAAATGTTTTTTTTTTTTTTCATCTTTTTCAAACTCAGAAGAAACCGCCATCAGTTGGTGCTCCAGTATGCACAACAATGGGATAGCTTTTCCCAAATTACAGTCCTCCTGGCTGACTGCACGCGTGAAGAACTCAAAAGGACGAAGCATGTCTGTCAGGCTTTTAACTATGTCCCATTGCGCCTTACTCATCCGCAGGTCCTCCTTCTGAGATGTAGCCTCTGTCAAGAAATAGTGATCGAGTACCGTATACTGCTCATACAGACGCTCAAGCATGTAGAAGGTTGAGTTCCAACGTGTTGCCACCTCCTGGATGAGTGCTTTCACTGGCATTCCACGTTGAAGTAGCAGTCTCCGCAGATGCTTCCGGGCCTTAAAAGAATGGCTGAAATGGTTGCACATTTTGCGGCAGGTGGCCATTACCTCGAACGCTGGACTCTCTTTATCACTCAAGAATTTTTGAACTACCAGGTTGATACAGTGCGCCAAACACGGCACTCTAACATGGTCACCAATGAACATGGCCTTAACTACATTGGCGCCATTATCCGTGGAAACATAACCAATCTTGCGTTTTAGGGGGGATAGCATTGTCAAGACCTTTTTGTCAAACTCTTCCAAAAGGTTTTCTGCTGTGTGACTTTTCTCCAAGCCAAACATGGCTAGTGTTGCATGTTTCCGAGCAGCTTTGAAAACTTGGTCCGGGTCAACACCTGCGTTTAGCTTTGCTTTAACACCTGAAAAAGAGACCCAGTGTGCAGTGATGCACATGTAATCATCGCCTGGGCCACTGGTCCACATGTCTGTTGTCAGATGTATTGTGTGAACAGCACTCTTCTGCAAAGCTGCCCCAATCGCCTGCAGCACATCTTCATGTAGTGCTGGAACCGCAACTCTGGCAAAATAGAACCGGCTCGGAACCTTCCATTTAGGGCAGAGCGTTGCAACTAATTCAAGAAAACCTACCGCTTCTACAAAAGAAAAAGGTAGAAGGTCCACAGCTAGCATTTTAGCCAGCTTAGTGTTATACAGACGCGTCAGTGGGTGGTTGCGTTCATATGGCACGTCTGAAGTAAGCATTGTTCTAATGTTGCTCTGGACCAAGCATTTACGGGCTGATAATGACTTCGTTGACCCAATTTTGCTCGCTGGTGAACTTTTGTGCGTTGGTGTCTCACTCGCTCCAACACTCTTAGTGTGCCTCACATTGGGTGTGCTGCTGACAGGGGTACTGGGTGTAAGGGAAGTGTTTGACACGTCTTCTTCCTGCTCGTCATCATCAGATGAAACATCAACGTTTCCTTGATTTTGGCCTTTCTTGATCGCAGCTAGGTGCGCAAACCATTTGACAGCGTGCTTTCTCTCAAGATGACCACTCTGGCCGCCGGTACCATAGTTGGTACCTGACTTACCACGACTAACTGCAAGCTTACAAAGGGTACAAATGGCAAACTTTGGATTTTTGGGACAAACAGTAAAGAAGTCCCAAACTGGGGACTTGAAGTGTCTGTGGGACCTGGAGGAGGCGGCGATACTGGTGGTGGTGGTCATGAAGCTAATGCCAGATGAAGTGGAGGATCTGGATTGCCCAACTTTTGTACGTTTTCCACTTTCACCGCCACTAATTAAGGTCGAGGTTGACGGAGGTCTCTTCTTGCCAGAAAGAAATATGGAAGCGGGACGAGTTGGTGTACTACTTAACTCCAATGATTGTGGTGTTTCCACTGCCTCCTCATCGACAACATCATCATCATCATCACGCGCAGCAGCTCTTCGGGCTAGGGTCAAAATGTCTGTTTGCTGCATGCCCGCTGGGGCTGCAGTGACCTTTATGATGACTGGGTCGTCGTTGGCAGAGTCTTCATCAGCAGCAGTATCCGCCACTTCTTGTTGAGCCTCATCACACTCCATAACTCTGAGACTTTGGACGAGCTTCCTTTTACGCTTAAGTACCTTTGTTGGATCATGGTGTGCCTCACTCTCAGACGGCTGTGGTGCTGGTTCCCAAGTTTGATCCGTATCATCAGAAGGAGGTGTGCTTGAAGAGGATGTAGACACCACCCTTGATCTCTTCCTTGCTAGGGTTGTGGAAGACAATGAAGGATCATCAGGAGGAGTGGCTTCCTCAAATGATACCTCGCCTTGATTGTCGATTTCCTGATGTGCCCCTACTTCGGGAGGAACAACTATTGTGGGCACTTGTGACCCTCCATGCACCTCTGCTTGCGCATCTCCTTGCGCTGCCTCTCCTTCCACATGTACTTGGGCTTGTACTTGCACATGTGATTGTTGTTGCGGCTGTGGTTGTTCAACACTCGTCAGATGAGCTACAACAACCTGTGTTGATTGAGGGACATTGCTGCTGCTTTCTTGCGATGAGCCAACATCACTGGTCGATGGTGATTGAAGAACTATACTGGCTGCCTCTGCAGCACTCAAGGGCTTGGACTTAAGTTGGCGTGGTGGTGGTGGTGGCACTGAGCCCAATGGAGCGGGGGGGGTGCTGCCAGCTTGGTCCCCAGCAGATCCCGCTGCTGCTGCTGCAGGCATACTTTTTTTTTTACTCCCAAAAAAAGGGGCGGGCGGCACACCAGTCTCCTTGGTAACTTGCTTCTTCTGCTCCTTACTGGCACCTTTCTTGCTAGAGGAGCTACGGGTTACTTTTTTTGGGGCCATCCTCTTCAGAGCAGTTCAGCAGGCAGCAGTTGCACGAGTTGCAGAGGGTTCTGTGTCCAGACGTGACGTCGCGTGACGTTATGCTGCACACACCGCTGCAGGACTACTTCCTGGCACTGGTGGTTCTCTTGAGTCTTCTTGTGCACCTAAAAGCAATGGAAGACAGAGGAACATCAGTTCAGTTATACACCCCAACAATTCGACAAAACACAGAAAAATGAGCACAATCCCATGCCATCCTTGATGTTTACATTGAAGACACCCCACAGAAAGACTACGGACATGCAAGTATGCAACACTCACTACCCCTGGGCATAATGGATGAAAAGTAGGCAAAATAAGTGCAGGCCTCAGACACTGCCTCTCCTCAAAATGGCCCCTTACACCCCAGGCACATGTTGCCTGTACCAGCCAGCACTCAAGATGGCCACCACCACCACCCACATGGCCAGTCCACATCAACAGTACACCCCCAAAAAACAGAAAAACAGCCAGAAATCACCACAATCCAACGCCATCCATGATGTTTACATTAAAGAGAGTGAGACCACACCACAGGCACACTCAGTCCATGCACCACCCACCACCCCTGGGCAAAAGGCCACACCAGCAGCCCCCCAAAAACGACAAAAAACAATAAAATAAGCCCAATCCCAGCCCATCCATGGCCTCAATTATGTTTAAATTCAAGAAGACACCCCACAGAAAGACTAGGCCCATGCAACACTCACCACCCCTGGGCAAAGGGCCCCACCAGCAGGCCCAAAAAAATGACAAAAAACAATAAAATCAGCACAATCCCAGCCCATCCATGGCCTCAATGGTGTTTAAATTCAAGAAGACACCCCTCAGAAACACTAGGCCCATGCAACACTCACTACCCCTGGGCATAATGGATGAAAAGTAGGCAAAATAAGTGCAGGCCTCAGACACTGCCTCTCCTCAAAATGGCCCCTTACACCCCAGGCACATGTTGCCTGTACCAGCCAGTCTCAAGATGGCCACCACCACCACCCACATGGCCAGTCCACATCAACAGTACACCCCCAAAAAACAGAAAAACAGCCAGAAATCACCACAATCCAACGCCATCCATGATGTTTACATTAAAGAGAGTGAGACCACACCACAGGCACACTCAGTCCATGCACCACCCACCACCCCTGGGCAAAAGGCCACACCAGCAGCCCCCCAAAAACGACAAAAAACAATAAAATAAGCCCAATCCCAGCCCATCCATGGCCTCAATTATGTTTAAATTCAAGAAGACACCCCACAGAAAGACTAGGCCCATGCAACACTCACCACCCCTGGGCAAAGGGCCCCACCAGCAGGCCCAAAAAAACGACAAAAAACAATAAAATCAGCACAATCCCAGCCCATCCATGGCTTCAATGGTGTTTAAATTCAAGAAGACACCCCTCAGAAACACTAGGCCCATGCAACACTCACTACCCCTGGGCATAATGGATGAAAAGTAGGCAAAATAAGTGCAGGCCTCAGACACTGCCTCTCCTCAAAATGGCCCCTTCTTACACCCCAAGCACATGTTGCCTGTAGCAGCCAGCACTCAAGATGGCCACCACCACCACCCACATGACCAGTCCACATCAACAGTACACCCCCAAAAAACAGAAAAACAGCCAGAAATCACCACAATCCAATGCCATCCATGATGTTTACATTAAAGGGAGTGAGACCACACCACAGGCACACTCAGTCCATGCACCACCACCCCTGGGCAAAAGGCCACACCAGCAGCCCCCCAAAAACGACAAAAAACAATAAAATAAGCACAATCCCAGCCCATCCATGGCCTCTATTATGTTTAAATTCAAGAAGACACCCCACAGAAAGACTAGGCCCATGCAACACTCACCACCCCTGGGCAAAGGGCCCCACCAGCAGGCCCAAAAAAACGACAAAAAACAATAAAATCAGCACAATCCCAGCCCATCCATGGCCTCAATGGTGTTTAAATTCAAGAAGACACCCCTCAGAAACACACTAGGCCCATGCAACACTCACTACCCCTGGGCATAATGGATGAAAAGTAGGCAAAATAAGTGCAGGTCTCAGACACTGCCTCTCCTCAAAATGGCCCCTTACACCCCAAGCACATGTTGCCTGTAGCAGCCAGCACTCAAGATGGCCACCACCACCACCCACATGACCAGTCCACATCAACAGTACACCCCCAAAAAACAGAAAAACAGCCAGAAATCACCACAATCCAATGCCATCCATGATGTTTACATTAAAGAGAGTGAGACCACACCACAGGCACACTCAGTCCATGCACCACCCACCACCCCTGGGCAAAAGGCCACACCAGCAGCCCCCCAAAAACGACAAAAAACAATAAAATAAGCACAATCCCAGCCCATCCATGGCCTCTATTATGTTTAAATTCAAGAAGACACCCCACAGAAAGACTAGGCCCATGCAACACTCGCCACCCCTGGGCAAAGGGCCCCACCAGCAGGCCCAAAAAAACGACAAAAACAATAAAATCAGCACAATCCCAGCCCATCCATGGCCTCAATGGTGTTTAAATTCAAGAAGACACCCCTCAGAAACACTAGGCCCATGCAACACTCACTACCCCTGGGCATAATGGATGAAAAGTAGGCAAAATAAGTGCAGGCCTCAGACACTGCCTCTCCTCAAAATGGCCCCTTACACCCCAGGCACATGTTGCCTGTACCAGCCAGCACTCAAGATGGCCACCACCACCACCCACATGGCCAGTCCACATCAACAGTACACCCCCAAAAAACAGAAAAACAGCCAGAAATCACCACAATCCAATGCCATCCATGATGTTTACATTAAAGAGAGTGAGACCACACCACAGGCACACTCAGTCCATGCACCACCACCCCTGGGCAAAAGGCCACACCAGCAGCCCCCCAAAAACGACAAAAAACAATAAAATAAGCACAATCCCAGCCCATCCATGGCCTCAATTATGTTTAAATTTAAGAAGACACCCCACAGAAAGACTAGGCCCATGCAACACTCACCATCCCTGGGCAAAGGGCCCCACCAGCAGGCCCAAAAAAAGGACAAAAATCAGCACAATCCCAGCCCATCCATGGCCTAAATGGTGTTTAAATTCAACAAAACAGTTGTATCATGCACCCCTAACCAACCCTGGTCCTACTGGATACTGTGGCTACCCACAATATAATTTATTTAATGTTCTGAAAAAGTTCCAAAATTTTACTTGCAGCAACTGTAATGCCCCAAACAAACTTACTTGTGAAAGTTGATTTCTAATCCAAAAGTGATCCAAAGACAGTCAAAAAGGCCTCAAATCCAAATATCCAGCAGCACCCACAAAAAGTAATCCTTCCAGCTCCAGATCCAAATGAAAGTGACCAGGAGATGGACAAAGCACTGGGAGGAGCCTGCTGGACAGGAACAGGAAGTTGGAGACTGTGGGGCACTTCCTTCCTCCCCCCCCCCCAAAATGGACTCCTTGCAAAAAAAAGGCCATGCAAATGTCAACCTGAGGAGTGATTCTGATAAAAATCATAATTTTCTGAAGGTTTATCCTGTTTGCTGGTGATTTTCTTGTGCGAAATTGCAAAATCTCTATTTCGCAAGTGCGAGATTGTTCCTTTCCGCCGCAACTACGTGTTCGCAATTGCGAACTCTCGCGAGGTGTGCTGTGCAAGGTGGCAAGCCGCGAGTACGTATTCGCGGGCGCCAAACTCCCGCGGGAACACGCAGCAAGATCTAAAATGGCGCGTCACTCGCAAAGAAAAACAACTCGGCAAACGCTAAATGACGGAAAGTGAACGCCGTGCACCACGCCGCGCGCCGCAACCAAGCAAAAAATCCGCCGCGAGCGGATTCACGGATTTTCGACAAATTCGCGAGCGTTCGCGGATTGCGGATTTGCCGAAAATCCCAAAAATCCGCGAACGGAGCGGATTTTACGCCCATGCTTAGTGATGTGTTCTGTTGTTTGTGCTGCTGTGTTTTTGTGGTACATTACAGCTATGTGATGTTGTGTTGTATTATGGTGGTTGTCTAGCATTCTGTTTAACTGTTTTTTGTGTTGTTCCCTGTGATGATTTAAATGTTATGACGTGTTTGCATATATTGTTTTGTTCCGTAGTTTACTTTATGAAGCAGATCTCAAACTAATAATTAGCATGACGGGCGGATCACCACCCCGGGCAAGCGGTGGTCACTGCCGGCCAGGCGGTGGGGATCTGCCCTCCAGATGGCCCTGTGTCACCCCTGCCATATTTGATTGGCATGGGGCACCGCAGCGGTCGGAAAGATCGTCTGCCGCTTTTCCGCCAGTCGGTTTCCCGACCCGGCAGAAAAGGCTCTTAACATGGTGGCGGTGCTTTGCAGGCACCGCCTTCCATATTAGCATGTGGCTTTTCCAATGCCTTTCCTACGAGGAGACTCTGCCATTGAAATTCATGCGGATTTCGCTTCGGTGGGCCGTTGCCTCATTTTCGATTTCTCTGCCTGTGCACCTAGGAGCCTCAAATGTGAATTGCATTATTTCATTAATTGTCCAAAATTCAGTTGGGTCTAGAGTCCTGCTTGCGCTGTATCTATTAAACGTTCTCTTTGTATGCGTGCAATATTCTTAAAGGAAGGAAAGTATAATTATATTCAACTGGATGCCATTTCACTTGGCTGACGATTTTTTTTACATTTATTTTTAAATGTTCTTTTCTGTTCTTTTATAGGACATAATACAGGATTATTATTCAATAGATGTAGATCAAAAGTAATTATTTCATGTGTTTTTTTCAGTTTTACTATGAGACAAAATAATGTATCTCATTTTAGATCACAGTAACTGTACAATTTCTCGGTCAACAAACATATAAAAGTTCTCCATTTGGGAGATGAGCCAATATTTTTCTTTGCTCTCCTTGATGTGGACTTCATGCCTTGCCTTTATTACTTTAGTACTTAGATTATTTACTAAGTGTTCCTTGGCAGTCCCCTTAGCAAGCAGAATCCATGTTAGACTGATTAACAATCTGTACTTAGAATATTTTTGTGTTTCTTCTCTATATCTTAAACTGATCAGTCCTAATGACAGTATGTTATGTTATTATTATTTATATGGCGCAGAGCTACTCCAAGGATTGTCCTGGTGCTAGAAAGACATAACAGCAGCTACATCGATGACCGATACAGCTTGTTGAAAGAACCAGGGGGCACATGTCTCAACATAGGTAATAGCGATTCCTTAATAGCTATTTTTTATAAATCGCTACATAGTAATTACAATTTCGTATGTATGTAGGAATCGCTAAAAAATGTGTGATTCCTACATATTCCTTAATTGCGAATTGCAAATTGCAATTCGCAATTAAAGAATAGCTTCCCATTCATTCCTATGGGCCTAGAGGCCCATAGGAATGAATGGGAATTGCATGCACAGTTTGAGGGTACCAAATAGGTACTCGCAAAATGCGCATGCAATTTCAAGGGTGCAAGGGTGCCAAAAGGACACCCTAATGCACCCCTGAAATTGCCATGTGACCACATGTTGCGCACACACATGCCCCAAGGGCATGTGTGTGTGAGTAACATGGAATTTTGAAAAACGCACTTTAGTGCATTTTTCAAAGTTTTCGCAAATTAGCATCAACTTTAAATTAATGGTAATTTGCGATCCCTAATTGTGAAATCATAATTTAAAATTGCATCATGCATTGCATTTAGGGAATCGCAATTTGCGATTACCTAAATGCATTCACAATTTAAGTAATCACAAATTTTGCGATTACTTAAATTGCGAATTTGGGTTGATGCATTCTAAATGCAAAAATACCAGTCGCACAGAGGCAGATTCTGCAAATCTGCCCCTTTGCGACTGGTATTTAGAATGATGCATGTGCCCCCAGGTCTTTAGTTTTTTCTTAAAAGCAATGAGATCACGTGTTGTACTTAGTTCTACAGGGAGTTTGTTTCATGTAGCGGGCCCAAGATAGGAAAAGGGGGGAACATCCTTTACAACGCAACTTTTACCACACAGTGCCTTTACGACGCAACTTTTACAACGCAAACCATTACAACGCATTGCGCTGGGGGGTGCTCTAGGATAGGGAATAGGTTTAATTTACTATCCAACACCTTCCCTACTATCCACGGGGACTGGAGTTGGAATAGTAAATTAAACTATTCACTATCCAGCACCCCAAAGCACTATGCGTTGTAAAGGCATGCGTTGTAAAAACCGCGTTGTAAAGGCATGCGTGGTAAAAGCATGCGTTGTAATGTCATACATCCAGGAAAAGGATCTGCTGCCCATTTATAGTATGCTCTTTAACACATAATGTTGGGGAAATATGCTAGACCTTAATTGGTTCTGGCTATTGTCTAGGTTTGGGCTCAGCTTCCACAGCCATACATTGCTGATTTGCATTTATTTGCATTTTGTGTATTTTTAAATTGATAGACTGAGTATATATCTTTTTGACTTGTGCAATTATTCTTAAATTAACCTTAATGGATTGTACTTTTAACTTCGTCTCCTGGATTTTCCAGTTTAGGTTTTCTTACGTGATTTCACTGAGTTTTCATGACATTTTAGGGCACTTGTCTTTAAAGGCTCACACATTGCCTCGATATACTGAATGACCAGCAATGGAAGTGTGTAAAACAGAATTAACTTCCATCATACCCGCTATTCACAGTGCAAGCAGATTGTATTTTTGCTGTATTATTCCAGTCACTGAAAGTATACAAATGGGCTTGTACAATTCTGCTAATCTGGAGATCGCAGAATCACGACAGCAACTTTACCCTACGTGAAAAAAAATGCTGAAGTCCAACAGTGATGGTAATTTTGGGCATCGGATGGACAGTGTCGAAGAGCTTGGGGCGCTCGCTCACAGGGCACGTTTGGAAACAGATGATGGCACTTGAGGGCAGGTAGCAGTGGTGGTTGGACTAATCAACAAGCACAAGTACAGGTGGGGGTGAGTGTGTTTGTCCTTTCATTGCATGTGACTTATCATTGTCCAAGCATTGACAAAGTTGTACACTGCTAATAGTATGATGATATCTTGAAGACCCTGAGGGGCTGTCCGGGGGGGGGGGGGGAGGGAGGGTCAAATGTTGTTTAATATTTTGAAAGTTTTAACAAATTTCGCCATTTTTGTGTACAGGCACTGTTGTTGTAGGAGTATAAAGTCCTGATTTACTATGAACAGTAGCAGCTGGGAAATGTAGGGTTGTATGTGTGGAGATTTAACTGAATAGCACTGCATTAATGGCTGTGAGGTCTCAGGCCGCAGGCGCTAGTGTTACGCGGCGCCGCGGCATAAGGAACACACGGGACACCAGATTTGCTTTCGCGTGGTCCGGACTGACTCACCGGCCACGCCCCCATTTATTTTATACTCCTGCGCGTGACGTAGCACGCCCGCGCATACGCACCCTCTCGGACGCGGGCAACTAGACCGCTGCCTCGCGATCCTCGACATTACAATGGCGTAAACAAGCTCAACCAATTATACTGGAAACAAAGCGTAGTTCAATAGCAAAATTAGGCATACCAATGTTTGTTCATTAAACTACAGCATATTCATTAAGTTATTTAAAAATTGCAGATCAAAGGAAAACACTACTAAAGTTCACCTAAATTGATCGTGTTAGTGAAATCTTAATGACGCAGCCTTCCCAAGTGATATACCCTGAATATTCTATCCAAGTAAGGCAGGCCATGAAGGTGAACTGCAACGTGAAGTAATCAGAAAACTTTAAAGATTATTCTACTGGACACCGACATACAGTTTAGAACAAGTAAATGTGAAGAACTGGAACCATGCTATGGTGGATTCACGAAGAATATAGCGCTGAATTTTACTACGATCTGTAAAATGGAAATTAGACTTTCTGGGACTCCAAAATATAGGACATTCCTTTATTTGAGTCATGTGAGGATGGTGGATTGGTCCACCATTTCACATGATCTCGTGGCTACTCTGTCTACTGGTTCCTCATTCCCTACCATGAACAAGCCCAGGATGCCCATACCACACATAGTCGGGCAAATTACAGGTCCTAGATTCCTAAACTCAACCTTTCATTTTGACAAACACTTTTAACCCAAAACCAAAGGTGTGTGAAAATGGGGATTTTTTGTTAGCATTTATTTTACAATTTCGACAATGTTACTAGCTTAGAGAAGTTCTCATAACAGCAGATACAAATATTCCAAATGGGAGTTTTTAGCTGTGCCGACAATCCTGTTAAGTTTACATTTTTTAAGACGTTTTCCGACAAGAAAATGCTTCAGTGGAAACAATCCTCTGCTATAACTTTTTTTTGCAAGAAAAGTTACTTATGGGCAACTTTGTGGGATGATGATTATTGTCCCAATAATACAAAGTTGAGAAGGCTGTCAAGTTTGAATTTTTTTAATGTATTTTTGTTATTGGGATACGTTGGGAATATCTCATCCGAGTCATTACACAGCTCTTCTTCAAAGGTCATGGGCTACCTTCTGATAGACATGGGCTACAGATGCTAATTGAGATGTTAACAAAAGATTGAAGGGGACGAAAAGAGCTCAGGTGGGAATGTATTTGTCCTTACAAACAGAGAAGGTGTCTGATAGTACAGAGGATGATAAAAGTTTTTGGGGATGGACTGAAAGCAATGGGGGAGGTGATGAGAAAAGAAAATGTTTATTCACAGCTATCCTGAAGGACAGGAGGGTGGGGGTCAATTTAGTCGTATCATTCAAGATGTTGAAAGGATACAATTAGAAGGACCTTTACTTATATGTACTTTCCTTGTCTTGCAGATCTTAATTTTCCTGAGGTTCATGCTGTCTGCGATTCAGGTGCTGGAAGAGAGGGAATGGTGTTCAGGTGGGTATTTGATCTTTCTGGTAAGAATGGTTTGACTTGGTGTGTCATGCAGTGTGGTTTGGTGTAGATGAGTGCTGGCAGAGGGAGCCAGGGATGAAATATGTGGTGGGACGATGTGGTTGCACTTGTGTTGGTCTAAATTAAAGCATACAGCTGCTTGGAAGATGACTTCTGGGAGGCTGAGGGCACACAAATGAAGGCCAGCAGGCTGTCTTTTGTGACTGTCATGATGTGAACATGGTTCTCATGAGTCTGTACCCACTTTTAAGAGCACAGGGGCGAACCCTACCATGATTTTATTTTTGTCTCCACTAACCTGTATTCACTTCTAGTGGGGTTCAGAACATCTTGGAGCTATTTTAGCGATCATAGCCCACTAATGGCTGAATTTGGCTGGAGTAGCCTAAGGAAGACGTTCTCAAATATTTATAAAAATCCCGTTCATTCTTTGCGCACTGCATGAATTCCCCCGCTGTGCGGGCGAGTTAATGAGTGGACGAGATTCGGACGGCCCCCGGCCGTCCTCTGCATATGTCCACCGTAACGTCTGACGGCCGGGGACTGTCTGAAACACGCAAGGGGTTAAACTAAAGGAACAAGGTAGAAGCATTGGGTGGGGCACGATAGTCACTGGGGATTTCTTGAGGAAACTGATTAAGGTGTGCAGTCATGATTTTGAGGTATGTTTAAATCTCAGCTCCCCTGATCAGGCTACTGTGATTGCGTATTCCAATATTTGTAGTGAGGTACAGAAAGCCTTTTTTAGACCTGAACTCAAATCCAATGAGGAAGGCCCTAAATGGTTTGATAAGATGATTTAAAGATTACCCTTAAACAAAAGCCAAGGAACACACTGGATGTTAAAGTGGCTAGAAGGGACTATGCACAGGCACGAAGGGATAGGAAGAGTCATCTAAAAAAAGTATCCTGGGTAGATATAAAGGAGGCTTGTGAAGACAGGAACAATTCTGTCTTCTGGAGTATTGTGAATTGCCCACTTTTTAATGAGATAGCCTTACCAGATATCAGACAAAAAATCCTGCTAAGAATTGGGTACCTCATTTTTAAATCATCTACTCAAGTAATTGTGTCCCTAGTTCTTTTCCAATGCCAGAGAGGGGGCTACTGCTGCCATTTGAACTGGCTGAGGGAAGAGAAAGCATAGCAGGAATTACACCAGGGAAAGTGCCAGGCCCAGATAGGGTGTCCGGGGATCATTTTAAATCATGTATGAATTTCTGGGCCTCATTAATTACCCGACATCTGAATTCTGTAACCAGTGGCTACATCCTTACATGTTGGAAAAAATAAATCAATGTACCCAATTTTAAAAAGGGCAATTGAGAGCACCCAGAAGGCTACCGGTCCATATCGCTAATAGACGCTGAGGTAAAGGTTCTGGGCAGGATCATCTTTAAGCGTTTAGTGGATTGGTCTGACTGTAAACAAATTCTGTCCGATATTCAGTACTGTTTCAAACCAGGCCTAAAGACAATTGAACAGAACCTTAAACTTTACTTAGTGATTAAAAAGTACGCAGTTGGCCTAAAAGGGATGCATATATTTTGGCTTCATGAACCTCATCATGGCATTTGATAAAGTGGATAGACTGTAGGCCGTCCTGGGGGACATGTGGGTGGATGAAACCCTTGTAGCTTTTTTGCTCCATTTGAACACAGGCCTGGAGGCATCAGTGAGGTATAGTCCCACGGGGGAATGCATTATGCACTTTCAGTTGCGTCGGTTGGTGGGGGGGGGGGGGTCAGTCAGGGCTGTATTTTAGCCACCATGCTTTGTATCATATATTAATATGTTTGACCAGTTTTTAAGAGAATGTTGTGGGATTGTGCCTCTGGTGGGAACCAGAATGATCCTGGCATTACTGTATGGGGATGATTCCATTCCTATTGCACAGACATCAAATGGCTTACAGTTATTATTAAATCATTTGTATGAATTTATGGAGAATTTAGGTATGAAAATCAATTATCTTAAGTCTTACACCATGACAGTAGGCCCAGAAAATGTGAAATCGGAAACCCACTATATTAAAGACCATTGTTTAGGGAAGGCGGATAGGTTTTTTTAACTATGTATTCTGTTGGATAATCAACTAAATTGGGGACCTCTGGTAAAAGCGCATTTACAATCTTTTAATAGGGTATCGACACGTTTTCTATTCGGCAAGGATATAGCCATATAAAATCTAGATTACATCTTTACAATGCGAAGTACATCCAACAGTGGCATTTGGAGCAGAAATATGGGGATACAAATTGTGCCCCTCAATATAAGTGCAGAAAATTAAAGAAATTCAGGAGACTATTAGAATCCCACAGAGAGTCCCAGAGAAAATAGTGCATGAAGAGATGGGAGCATATTTTATTTTTGATTTTATTCAACTCCGCCCAATACTTCTTTGCTTCACAATATGACTTAAAGGTGAGTTAGAATTTAATAGAAATATTATGTGTGACTGTTTGAATATGGATCATAGCCATCACATCCCATGGGTAAGCTGTGTTAAAAAACTCTAGGGGGCGCTGGTTAAGCCCCAGCGCTCCAGAGATGAACCGTAAATCGTATATAGCCTCGGTTAAAAAGGCCTTTAGATTAACTACAAGAGAAGCAATGTTCTCTGAGGCCCTACATAAAAACAGTTACAAGCAGTTTGTGATGGTGAAGGCTATGAACAAAATGGAAATGTATTTAACTATGGGCATGTCGGCCCAGCATAGAAGCATACTAACGTATTTTTGTTTAAATCTGTTCCCGCAGCTGTTGGTGGGGTGGTATAAACCTTCAGATCGCCCTCTCTATACATGTGATAGGACTTCTGCACTAAACACTTTACATGTTGTTTTTATCTGCTCCAAATGGTCAGTCTTAACACAAAAGTATGCCCTCACTCTTTTGTAGCCCTTGAATTTTACTCAAGTGAGACCAGCTTTATTGTATCTGCAATTATTAGATACTCCAAAAGTCTGGTATTTTTTAACTCTTTTTAACCGTGTGTATCATGATAATTTTTTTAACTATTTTTAATTCTAACAGTGCTGTAACGGCTATTTTATCACTATGTTTTAACAATATGCTTTTATGATTGTTTTTGCAAATCGAATAAAAAATACTATGATGATGATGATGATGGTGAGGACTCATGATGTGTGATTGTAAAGTCTAGCATGAGGAGTCGAGAATTTGTGTTGGGAGTAAGGGTTTGCTGCTGTCTTGGAAACAACACTAATATGAGAAGTGACACCAGAACACAGTGCATCATTGCTCTTGCTTACTACCAAACACACAAACGGCAATCACCTGCCCCAGAGAAGTGTGGCTCGATGGTTAGAGCGGCAGACTCTGATGCAGAGGTCTGACCAGGGTTCAATTCCGGGTCTTGGGCTCAATTTCCCCGGACCTGATAATTCTCGCCTCGGTGCCTATTCCAATCATGGAGTCCCACTCTGCAACTCTGGGCAATAGCTTGCTTAATCTCCACAACGGCCCCAACAGCGCTGGGATGCCTGGCTTCACCTTGGGGGTGCCCAGGAGTGGACATTTCACAGGGAAAAGCCAGGAAGGGTTCCACAGCCGTATGAGTACAGCGCCAGGATGCACCGTTGCTGGGGCAGCAGTGCGCTTTACAAGTACAAATTCATTCATTAAAAAAGTCACTGAAATAGCAGAAAGACTCCAGTCATCCACTAGACCTAGCCTCCTTCACATGTCACAGACATAATGGCTGCAAACGATTGAATCATTCATAACCACTGGTAATTACTCTGACACTTCCCTTATATTATTTTCAGCTTGTCAGTGCCATCTAGGGGGAAAATGAAAATGCAAATCAGTTTTGGCCCCAACCTACAAGGGACAGCCAAGCTTCATTATTGTCAGTATTATGTCCAACCCTCTTTCCAGGTCTTATCATCTAACATTATTGTACTATTGCCCTCCAAGGATATTATCACAGGGTTTAAAGCAGTTTGAATACTGATAGTACATCCCATATGAACTGTGTAACTGGGTTTACTACCTCCACTTTCACAGTGTCACTTGTAAGGCCCTGTACCTTGAACAGGGTGACATCCATGTATTTGTCAACAAGTGCATAATAATCATATCACCAGGGGCCGTTTTGACCTGAAAAGGCCACAAAACAGACCCAACAATGCATTTTGTGCTAAGAATATAGCGCTAAATATAACAGAACAAGAACGGCATCAGTCAGTTCGCTGCTCGTACTCTTTAACTGGGCTCTTTCATTCGCCATTTTGCCTAAATTACTCTAAACTACATCTGCAGGCATTATTGCATAATTGTTGGTAATTTTGTGTTACCTTGTGACTCTGATTACTCTGGCGTAAAATTTCACGCAGGCCTTACTTAAATGTATTTTTTTGTCCTGTGGATTCAGCCAATTCATGGAATTTGTGTTTGCGTCAATGACCTCAGTGTTCAGAAGGCTGGTTTATACCAGTGAGTCTGTTTCTCCAGGTGAATTTTTTCACTTGTCATCAGGGACTTTGGGGAATATTATCAACAACTAGCGATATTTATCGCTAAAAAAGCTTAGCGACACTTTTTTTATCGCCAAGCATCGCCGGATTTTATCGCAGAGATACCGTGCTATTAGCAACGTTTATCTCCAATGCGATAAAATACCTGGCGATAGCGGCGAAATGCGTGAATATTGCTGGAAAACCAGCGATATTCACGCATCATCGCCAATAGGGTCTTAGCCAGAATATCCACCTCCCATTGGATATAATGGCTAAGAACTGGTCTGAGCAGGCGTTAGTTTTTAGCGATATTCTCGCTTAGCGCAAATTTTTTCATCGCTACGCCTGCCTTGCTAATAGGTGATAGCGACGTTAGCGACTGCTTTCAGTCGCTAACTGGTTGGGTATGTCCACTTTGCATGTCATTAGCGATAAATATCGCTAACATGCAAAGCGGGCCCCAAACCGCTCGCTATCACCTAAAAGCTGTCGCTAACTAATGCTAGCGACAGCTTGCTAATAGGCGATGAAATTATCACCGTTTTGTGGCCGAAAACGGCCGCAAATGCGGCGATCATTTAATTTCGCCTGCCTTGATAATATGCCCCTTTGTGCCTTATTTAGAGCTTGGCGGATGAGATTTTCAATTACAAATGTTGCGTCCTTCGAGTCTCCTGTATTGCAAGTGCATTACGGCCTATGATGCTAGTATTATGGCGGGTGCTACATCTGCCATGTTTTGGGGAAGTATACGGTCCACCAAACTCTAAATAAGGCCTATCGTTTATAGTAGTAGGTGCTTTTCACTCTATCAGGCTACCCCTGGCTGCACTGCAGGAGGCGCACAATGGCGGATATCTCCTGGCATGGCAAAAATGTAGCCGCTGAGCTTGATGGAGCATTTTGAATTCTGCCAATTCGACCTAATCGTTTTTTCAAAAGTCCCAGGTCACAATAGACTAGTGTTAGGCAGTATTTTATCCCGGTGTGGTTTGTCTGCTTTTCAGCCAGAATCGGTCGTACGTTGCACTCCAGTCCGATAATTGCATTTTCAGAACCATTCTACCATGCCATGCCCCAGGGCTCTTTCTAGGGCAGAAGTGGAATGCAGGACTCTTTGATATGCAAGTACTAATATATGGGAGACAGCTGTAGTGTAGTATTTTCATCCTCAGCGAATTTGCAGCATATTTGTAGATATGAATATTGCCGACAGTTTAATAGACCAGCGCATGCGGATGAAATTAAAAGCAGCTTAAATGTTTTCTTGCTCTCAAAGGTCTTTGTCCCAGTACTAGTCTACAACGTGAGGTCCATAGAATGGCAAAAAATGAAGCACGCAGAGTGATAAATATGTATTGAACAGATGTGGTTAAAGAAAAGCCCAGATGTGATAAAAACAAAACATGCAGATGTGTTAATGCATTGACGTACCTTTGGTTGGCAAAATGTGCTTAAAATCAGATAATATATAAATCATACAGATTGGCATCAATATTAAAACTGAGGAGATATTAAAATATGGTTCAATGTCTGAATAAAAATTGTCTAAGGTGTTTAGTTTAACCTTTCCGACTTTATTTTGTTTCATGAGTATTTTTAACACAATAAAAAAGTAAGTTTGGAACCTCTGAAGTCGGAGTCAAATACTCTAACCGCAATTCCTTTTTTTCCCAGCTGCTGCCTATTTTTCAGAGGTATAAACTGCATGTATGACAATGGTTGAACAAACCATAATACATTTAACTCATTTTGCATGACAAATGTCTCAAATATTATAGAGCAGTGGAACCCATCCGCAAAGCGCTCCAGCAACTTGTCGGGAGTAGAAACCTCTATTTAAATATCAATCCAATACAATAAAATGTCAACGTTCCTAATGGTGTGAAGCATCCCATATTACTCAGAACTCACGACATTAACCTCCATGTGTAAGCAATTCCAAAAAACATTTCAGTGAGGTGCACATTACAAAAAGTAGGCATGAAAACAGCATAATTAACGATAACCCTTATACATGACTAAATCACTCATAGTGGGCTCCCACAGAGAGATAGTGTCTTTACCGCCTTGTCTGGGTTGAAAAGTGCTATATAAATTCTTTGACCATACCATATAATAGGAACAGGTTTTTTGAAAGCCGAATTAAAACACAGATGATCTTAGAGTAAAATTTAAAACAGTATTGTGCATGCACACACTTTTATTGAGCATTACTAAATAACCACAAACGTTCGAGGCAACTTAATATCATTAATCCAAGGTACCTGGCCAACTGAAGACTTGAATGGGGGAAATTGAAACTTTTTTCGTTTATTGTTATGAATGAGCAATGCTTGAAAGTTTGGTGAGATTTGGTCTAAATTATCCAATTTTTACAATAAGTGAATGAGAATTAAGACATTAGGGGTAATTGATTAGCAATAGAAATAGGGCATTATTACGAGTACAGCGGTACATAGGACTGCCGTACTCGCAGAGGCGGTCCGACAGCCACCACACTTGGGCCTGCCCGCAATATTACGAGTTGGGCTGTCGGACCGCCACAGGACCTCTGCATCCACCATGGATCCAGGATCCCGCAGCGGTTGTGCAACTTGAGGGACCTGCAATATGCTGGTGGTGCCACTGATAGAAACAAAGAGACAGGAGTAAACATGTTAACCCAGTCGAGACCCGGGTACAGGATGCATACAAAGAACATTGTTTCAACTGGAAATTATTCCATATGGCAAATTACAGATGCAGATTTAATCACAAGGAATAACGGAAATAAGGGAGACCCAAAGAAATTCGTAGAGAAACATAAGGTACTTATTTACAAGTAGTTATGACAGCACTACCGTACATTGTATGTGAAAGTAACCATAAGTGGGTTGTGCACTGAACGTGCTAGTGACAGTGAACGGCGCAGTGACACAAAAAAAGTGAGCAAGCAGCGTCATAGGTTCAGAAATTTCAACAATACTGTGGACATTGACAAAGGGAAATTATACAAGGCAAAATTTGCTGTACGTTGTTTTTAATTATTTAAATTGACCACATTGGAACCAAAACTGACGGTGGGTGGTCGACGGCGTTTCTACCTTTCTGATTTCAGGTTATTATCAGGACCAGGTTACTTGATTTGGAGATATTCCTGAATGAAAGGGAAGGCATCCCAAGCGGCAGGCGAGGGAGCGTAGGTGGTCCAGGAAGAACCTGCAGGCGAATGGGCAGGCAGAGTAAAGAATGTAAGAAGGTTGAATCATCTGTGGGTGATGGAATTGCTTGAGCAAGCCAGCACTTGTATTTATAGCGCGTGGTGTCGAGGCATCTGGTGCAGTGTAAACAAGGTCTAGAAGGATCCCTGTAAGGTGTTTGTGTGGAATGGTTGATGCCTCAAGGTCCGCTTATATGCAATTATGAGCAGACTGGGACAAAAAGCCGCGGGCAGCGGTCAAGGCACGAGAGCAGTCAATGCTCATGTGGTAATGGGCGATAGCAATTCAGCCTATGCGGCAGCCAAGAAGAATAGAGCAATGAAGGCACCACCAGCATATTACACGTTACCTATCTGCGGCCCCTTTCATGGCGGTGAGCCTGCCATGAAAAGGGTGATTGAGAGGCAAAAAAGGGGGCCTTAACAGGGCCCCGTGCCGCTTCTGGGCCTGGGGGTGCGAGCAGGGTGGCAAGTGTGCCACCCTGGAATTGCACACATGTTCCTCCATGGCGTGGCATGCATGCCACACTTTGCAGTAACCTCCTGCAGGTGCAGTGAAGGTGACAGGCTGCATGTTTGGCTCTCCTATGAGCCAAAGAGCCCACCACTGTGAGACTGCTGCAGCACAGCCAGTCCGACCAGGATTAAACTACAAATCCAACCGGTGGGTGCACCACAGCTTTGGACTGCCAACATTGTAATAAGGCCCATAGTCTAACACGACAGCAGCTTTGCTGAAGCCCCAGTAATCTCCGCCTGCCTGGTTGAGATCTCTAAATATGATAGACTGCACTCTTCCACTCAGCAAAGTACATCCCGCCACTGACCTGGCAGAATGGAGTACATACAGCTTGCCAAAGGATAAATAAGCCCCTATGGGGCACATGCATCAAAGTTCCAATTTGCAATTACCAAATTGCGATTTTTAAATAATCACTATTTGGTAATCTCAAATGCCCATGCATCAAAATTTCGCAAACATTTACCCATTCAGTAAAAATCACAATCGCTACTGCAATTGCCAAATACCCAATTGCAAAAAGCAAACCCGCAATTACTTTATCGCAAATAGCAAATCCGTTTTTCGATGCAGCATGGTGACATCACAACCAGGTAGTGATGTTGGATATGCTGTCACCTGTGTACTGGGAGAGACAGAGGAGGAGACAGACTGCAGGAGCACAACAGGAGGAAGCAATTTTGGAGCCCAGAATACCCTCTGTAAGGACATCAGCATGTCTTCTGGAACAAGTGAGAACAAGGCAGCACAGTGGAAGAGGAAGCTGAAGTTCAGCGAGGAGGAGCTTGAAGTCCTCACCGTGGAAGTTGTACAGAGCCATGACAAACTCTTTGGGAAGCAGTCACTCCAGGTCCCTGGGTCGGAGAAACACGAAATCTAGCTTCGAATCCAATCCAGAATCAATGCAGTGTGGGTCACACAGCGCTCCATAGAAGGCCTGCGGAAGCGCTGGAATGACCTGCGGAGCCATGCTAAGGAGAAGGCTGCCGACAGGCTTGCGGATGTCAAGAAGACTAGAGGGGATCACAAACCCAAACTGCAGATACACCCCTGGAGGACCTGGTGGAGTCAACACTTCAGCCTGAAGCTGTAGTTGGAGTCACCCAGATCGATACCTCGGCACAGCCCAGTACTTCACAAGGTAAGATGCATGCTAATTACCATTCAATGCTAAATTTAAAAAAAATACCAAATTAGACCAGGCTTAGTGTTGCAAATCCTACTCTAGTGCACATTTAACTTGCTACACACAAATGCATTATGGGATTAGCAGCCAGCAACACCAATAGGAAAGGCAAGGAGGGATCAAAACTGCTGTTGTGCTCTCAAGTACAACAAGCATGTTAAAAATCTAGACACTGTGTGTTACCAATAAACTTTATTAATCAATACCCTGCGCAATGTGACAAACATGTACAAAAAAATACTGAACTTGCTCTGTTTAACATCACAGATGCAGCTGCCCTGGAGTCTGACGAAGGTGAAGGCCATGACACCCAGGAGACCCAAGCCCAGTCCAGAGAGGAGACACAAGAGGCCCCAGCAAACACAATACCTGCACACACAAGACACAGGACCACAGTGGCACCACTACATGCCTTTGAAACAGAAGAGGAGAGCCAACCAGACCCTCAAACATCACAGGCTGGGCACACCCCAACACCAAGACCCCAAGTACAGATGCAGGTCAGCAACGTCCACAACCAGAGACTCAGGGTAGGGGCTCACATGGGAGCTGCTGAAGATGATGCTTCTGTCATCTGGGTTGGGCTGGAGAGCCAAATGTTGAAGATGCAGCGCCTGCAATGCAAACACATGCGGTTAATGCAGGCACAACTTGATTCACTGGCTACAGACATAGCAGGGATTAGGGACAGCATGAAGGAGCTCACTACAGCAGAAATGCTTAAGTCGTGTTCTTTTTTGAGAGGTCCGGATGGGCACAATGAGTGCACCAGAAATTTGGGAAATAGCATGATCACTCCGCGAGTGGAATTTAAGCGTGTTGAATCTTTAAAGAAATGAGTAAAATGAACGAACAGATGAAAGTAAATGGAGTATGTATTTGAAGTAATTGCCGAGTTTGGCGCAACTAAGCAGTGCGTTTGGATGGTGCGCGATGTCGCACCATTGTTGAAGTGTAATATACCAGGGGCCTTATTTATGAAGGCCTTGCGCCGCCGGTGCGTCACTTTTAACATGGGAAAAAGTGACGCACCGGCGGCGCAAGGCCTTCATAAATAAGGCCCCAAGAGTGTAATTTTGGGCTTAACACTCACCATTCAGCACGAAGATAAAAAGTAAGGAAACTAGCAAGCAAGCAAAAGGAGTGCATCCTGTTTCTATATCAGTTGTTGTACACAGAAAGCCCAGTATCAGGATAGCACCCACATGGTCAAAAATATTTGAAATCTTTAAACGGAAAGACAGATGAGAAACTTCACTCGCTAGGCGATGACACCGTGACTTCATCGAGGACAGAATTTGGACGATTAGGAAATGGACATTACAGTACATGTAACAGTTGTGTTTAAAATATTTAAGCTGTCTTAAATTTTCGAGACTTTCATTACATTTTGCAGTTCACTAAGAAGGGTTTCATGGGGAATGTAGTTTTGGTATTACAGCAACAGGCGGGAGCAACTACAAATTGGAGAAAGCGGGAAACTTGCAATTAGCATAATTAGTGGGCGGGTAGAAAGAAGGATATTAAGAGAGAGGCAGGGAGGGGTGCAGTTCAGATCGGGTTGAAGATGCATAGAGGATGGAACGTGTTTTTAACAACCCAGGGCAGGTATGTGCACCAACAGTTGTATGAATTATTATGAGGGTAGCAATCCTAAAGTATATTTTGAAGACAGATTTTTGGCAAAGTGCTAAATCAAGTTAAACGCATGGTTTGAGCATAACATGTCTAGCAAAGGGCTTGCACACCAAAGTAATTCAGGCACAATGTCATGCGGCACTCCGACTGTAGAAATAAATGATGAAGGATGAGGGTTGTAGCAGTAGGTATGGAGCAGAGGTACTGGGTTTTTAAGAACCGGTACAGAACCGGTAACCCAGCGGTGTCAGGGTACACCCAGAGACCTCGGGTTCTTCCTGATCCAGACCACAGAAACTCAGAGTCTTCTAGGTGAAGTCAACGATCGATTTATTGGCTGCAACCAAGGTAACAAGTGTCCTAGAAGTACAACACACGGGGAAGTATATTCTCAGGAGACTGCTCGAATTTACAAAGTCAGGCTTCTCTTCTTATACACAATTTTAAGCTTCAGGCAAAACATTCTTGGTTGTAAAGTAAATCGTTAACATATTTCCAATACAAAGAAAGAGCAGAGTCATGGTGACATGTCCATATTTCACTTCGTGCTGCTTACAACAAATCATCCGGCAAGGCCCAACATTTCATCAGATATCAGTGGACCCCCAATAAAACAGGCACCTCCCCACCATAAAGTAAGTGAAGCAAAAAGAGCAGAGATAGATGGGAGCAAGATACGGCAGGTGTGCGCGCTGAAATGGTTTTATGGCTTGTTGAGCCCTGATGCTATCGTATTCGGCCACTGGGAGGGGAACTGACCTAACGAGTTCGGCCTGGGGCAATGGTTCCAACTTGCACAGGTCATAGGGAAGTCGATTAAGGAGTATGTGTCCTTGTGGAATTGAATTCAGCTGGATTAAGGCCTATGTAAAGGGCAACACATAAATGGAGGCGAAGGGTTTCAGAACGCAAATGACGATTTCGAGGTGAAATCGTCACTCGAATGTGCTGAAATTATATGTACATGGTGTGCTCGTCATTCTCGGTCTTTTGATACCAAATTCGTCATGTTTCGACGAAGTTTTAATTCTCGAGTCCAGAACGATTACATGAATCCAGAATCTTCAGAACCACAAACCCTCCTTTTGCCCTTACATAGGCAAATAATCTATCCTCATGTTAATCTGAGTCCAGATCTATATTCCTAAAGTCATTGAGATGTTGCTGTAACATCATTCTAGTACTCAGTTCATCTCTTGAAACAGGCTTCCTTACACATGATGTAACACAGAGGCCACATATTGCAGGAGCACACTGTATGCACAGACAGAACAGAAAAAGAATGGCTAAGACCATCCCAATGACCATTAGAATTTTCCATCCCCAGGCAGATATCAGTTCCCAGAACCATCCCAGTAACGACCAATCTCCTTTATCCACATGAATAGATTCGGAAATCTTATGTAGTTTGGAGATGGCCTGGTACACTGTTGGAGCGTTATCAGGGATGAAGATGCAGCAACTAGATTGGATCAATCTGCATACCCCATCTCGGTCTGCAAGTATGACATCTAAAGCGACCCTGTTCTGAAGGGTCATAAGTCGATCCGACTGGAGCTCAGCAGTCAGGTTACTAAGGGCACCAGTAGTTTCTATCACTGTGGACTCAACTACCCTTGTCAATTGCCTTATGTTCCTGCTGTTAGCCATGGATCCCCAGAACGGCAGAAAACCCTTTGCAAAGTCCCCAAATTCTTGACCTGCAGTGTCTTCTTCACTCAAAACACCTCTAACTATCCTTGTCCTGTGGTAGTCTGCCGCTGCTGTGTAGGTGGGAGGCAACAGGAAGGAAACAAAACATGAGCCCGAAAAGTCAGGGGGCAACCATGTATAGGCTCTATCGTGGCAGATGAAATAAGTACCCTTAGCTGCTAAAAACGCAGGGGAAGTCTGAGATCCAAAAACATACGTTTCAGTACAGACACTCTTCCCTAACTGAGCCCTGGGATTCGTGCCATTACCTTGCAGACACAGATGACCCTGATGGGGTACAATCCAAATCGGGGACGATCTCTTAGCTTGCTGTTTCTTACTCAGAGTTGCTCCATATCCAGTCATGTTCCATCCTATGTATAATAGTGTCTCATCTCTAGGGATAGTCTCATAAGAAATACCTTCCTTAATCATGTCTACTATACCCTTGACTAGAGCACTCTTTCTAGGATTGTCTGTTACAGAATGCAGGGGGTAGATTTCGTGTGCATATATGAACATTGTCCTATATGCCCATACAGAACCATTGTGACTAAATGGCAGGACCAAATAAGGGATACCTTTATCCGTTGTGTGAGGCATAAGACCGCACACCCAACAGTAAGTTGTGTTCATTACGAGTTGGTGTTGGTGTAACAACTGAACAAAGGAGTTATTAATGACCTCCAATCTCCTACTTGATTCGTGGTCAGGCAAAGGGTGGAAAGAATGAGAGGAAACAGTGGGAGGAGGTATGGGGGATGCAGTGGGTGCAAATGTTACACGAAAAGAGAATAAAACATAACTTATTAAAAATACCATGACACTGAATAGCATGGAAATACACAATATTATAAAGTTTTTCCTTGTCATCACGTTGCACAGTCTGCGCTTTAAGGTCGCTTGTTTGGCAGGTCTCTCCACATCGGTAAACTCCATCCTCTCTAAATTGCTGCCCGCGGTGGTAGGTTGCCTCTGCTAAGGGATGCTTCTGTCAGCCTAGGGCAACTCCCTTGGACCAACCAGAACTACCGACCTAACGTCGTCAGCTGCACCCCAAAGACTTTTAATCAACCGCGGCCCTAGCAGCAGAACCCGGATGGCGGTTCGAAAAACAAAAATAAGCAAGTTTCCTAGATGGGAGAGCTGCACTTTCAAAAATAATACTTGGGGGAAAATATCTATTTTTATTAGTTCATGGATCTTGGTCTCCAATTGTAAAAAGAAAGTGTTTTATTAGTTCGTTTTTCTCGGTCTCAAATTGTATCGTTGTTTCCCAGGTATTGTCTGATCCTGGAACAGAAGGTCAGGCTCTGTAATGTTCAATCGCTCGGATGGTGTCACAGCCTTGTGCAAAATGTTCTCATTTTCTTGTTCAGAGTCAGTTCTCTTTACGTGCAAGTCATGAAAAAGGACGGTATGTGACACGGTATCAGGTTCAGGGTCAGCAACACCCTTCTGGACCCACTGGTCATAGGGTAGAGGGAAAGGGATTTTTTTACAATGGATCCCGTGGACCCAGTTGGCCTTCCCCTCCACCCGAACGGCTGATCTTGTAGAAAGAAGGACGAAATGAGGCCCGGTCCACCTGGGCTGGTCGTTTTTCGTTCTTTGGAAGTTCCTTACAAGGATCCAGGAACCGGGGTCAATGGCGTGACCCGGAGTCTCAGAGGCCGGAGGCAGGGTGTTGTGGACCTGTTGATGCAAAACACGCAATTTAGCTGTCAATTCATACAGATAGTTAAGCAAAATAGGGTGCTCAAGCTCACTGAACTTGGTGGGTCTAGGCACTCCCCATATGTTGG
Source organism: Lissotriton helveticus (assembly GCF_964261635.1). Taxonomy (NCBI): domain Eukaryota; kingdom Metazoa; phylum Chordata; class Amphibia; order Caudata; family Salamandridae; genus Lissotriton; species Lissotriton helveticus. The sequence continues at coordinate 1,327,141,846 of NC_136059.1, forward strand.
CTGGCCGGCCAAAAACTATTTCATATGGACTAAGTTTCACTCGTGAATGTACAGTCATCCTAGTGGACAGGAGTGCTAAGGGTAGAGCGTCAGGCCATTTAAGACCTGTGCTCGCTTGGATTTTGGCCAGTTTAAGTTTTAACGTGCCGTTGTAACATTCTACTAATCCAGCTGATTGGGGGTGATTTGCAGCGTGGAACTTCTGCCGGATACCTAGCCCTTCACACACTCTCTTCATCACGCGACCCACAAATTCACTCCCATTGTCAGACCAGATCATTCTAGGCATTCCAAACCTGGGGAAGTACTCTTTCACAAGGGCTTTTGCTGTGGACAAGGCAGTATTGTCTTTTAGGGGATAGGCTTCTACCCATCTTGAGAAGGCACAAACAACAACGAGTACGTATTTTAAATTGTTGCACCTCTCCATGTGAATGAAATCTAGCTGCAAAACCTCGAACGGGTACGTAGGAGGTGCAAAATGACCAGCTGGAGTTGGGGTTCCCCTACCAGGATTTTGTTTCAAACATACCATGCAATTCTTGACCACATTCTCTGCACATTTGGGAATCCCTGAATTCTTCCATACTGGGGCCAACACCTCGCAAATCCCTTTAACGCTGATATGAGCCATTCCATGAGCCATTGTAACCACTGCAACCATCTCTGATGCTCTGATGATTCAATCCAGCAACCATTTGCATCCATTCTACCCGTACTTTCTCTCCACGTGCTCAACTCTTTCTCTGTGGCCTCAGCTTGAATGGACTTCACGCTCTCTACTGTGTCTTCACACATTCCAACATCACCAGTCGATCTTGCAGGGCCTGCAACATACATTCGGCTCATTACATTCTTTGCAGTTTCTTTCGCGATCTCATCAGCAAATGCATTTCCACGACCTACATCATCAGTCACCTTCTTGTGAGCACTACATTTCACAATTGCCATTTGCAGGGGCAAGGTCAGTGATTCAAGAAGCTCATTCACCAACTGACCATGCTGAATCTTAGCTCCATGCGAAGTCAGGAATCCACGTTCTCTCCACAATCTCCCAAAACTGTGAGCCACTCCAAAAGCATACTGACTATCAGTGTAGATAGTCACTTTTATCCCTTTAGACAACACACATGCTCTCGTGAGTGCAATCAGTTCTGCTGCCTGAGCTGAATTATGTGGGACACGTGCAGCTTCAACTACTGTGTGCAACATCGTAACGGCATATGCTGCGGTCGTGTCCCCACTCGGGAGCTTAAAGCATGAACCATCCACCCATAATGTACCATCACACTCAGCAAGAGGAGTATCGAATAAATCTATTCTCCCTTTCGTCTCTTCCTCTGTTCTGAGAAAACAATCGTGCTGTTCTGAAACATCTGATTCCTCTGTAATTGGCAACAACGTAGCTAGATTTAAGGTACTGCATCTTTTTATGTGCACATGGCTCGCTAGCAGTGTCAATTCGTAACTGGACAGTCGAGCACTAGTTAAATGCTGTGTCTTGGTTCTATTTAACAATGTGTCTACTGCATGCGGGACCATCACGATTAGTGTATTATTCATTACTAGACCAGCAGACTGTCGAATAGAGACAGCTGCTGCTGCTGTGGCTCTTAAACAACTCGGTAATGCTTGTGCTACCAGATCCAAAGTCAACGAAAAATAGGCACATGGACGCTGCCTACCTCCAAACAACTGAGTCAACACTGACAATGCACAGCCCTCCTTCTCGTGGACATACAATGTGAAAGGCTTACTGTAGTCGGGGGTACCTAACACAGGAGCCGAACACTATGCTGTGCGCAATTCGAGAAAACTTTTCTGACACTCTTCAGACCAAGGAATGGGAGTGGGTGTATTTTTGCACGTTAATGCCACCAAGGGTTTGGCTAATAACGAAAAATTTGGAATCCATTGTCTACAGTACGATGTAATGCCCAAGAAAGCACGCACTTCTCTCTGTGTTTTTGGCACATTCAATTTCGCTATTGCCTGAATTCTTTCTGGGGTCAGTTTCCTTCCCTCCTTCGATAAGAGGTGACCTAAGTAGGTCACTTCTTGTCGGCAATACTGCAGTTTGGAAAGTGACACCTTGTGATGAAGATCACACAGATGATGTAACAATGACAGCGTGGCCTTTTTACAAATTTCCTCAGTGTCTGCGGCAATGAGTAAATCATCCACATACTGTACAAGAGTAGCACCTTCAGGTAAAACAATCGTATCAAGCTGTGTTTTTAGAGCTTGACTGTATATTGATGGACTTTCACAGTAGCCCTGAGGAGCGCATTTAAAGCAGAAGCTGCGACCTCCTAAACTGAAGGAAAAAATATCCCTGCTTTCCTCGGCAATCAGGATGCTGAAGAAGGCATTCTTCAGGTCAATCACCGAAAACTAAGAGGCAGATGCTGGAATCATAGTCAATAGCGTGGTAATGTCGGGGACAACTGGGAATTATGGCACAACTATTTTATTCACCTCTCTCAGATCAATCACGAATCTGTACACAGGTGGCTGAGAAGGGTTAGTTCGTTTTAAAACAGGCAGAACAGGGCTATTGTAAACATTGCCTCGTGTTTCTTCAATCACATCCTTTTCAATCAATTCGTAAACGATCGCTAGCAAAGCTTTTTCACCTTCACTCGAGATTTTGTATTGGGGAATTCGTGGCATTTTAACGTTGGCTTTCAATGTTACAACATATGGTGGAATTTCTAAACGACCCACATCGTTAGGACCAGTGGCCCAAAGAATATCTGGAAGAAACGACAATTCTGCTGGAAGTTTGTCCCTCGACAAATACATGGGAGAAACTACTTTCTTACCTAGAGTAAGGTGTACTCCAGAAGGAGAACAGTGCAAAGTCGCACGCAACCTTTTTAACAAATCCAACCCTAGCAAGTTTTCACCACAACCTGTTGTCAGAATGAGGGGTGCTTCGAATTCACAAGGACCAACAGAAAGAGACAAAGAGTCAGAAATCGGATTTCTAACTGGGGCGCCAGAAAAACCTACAGAAACGTTCATTTCGCCAGACAAAGGTGCGCCAGGGAGTTTGGAGTGCATAATAGAACTCTTTGTAGCACCAGTATCCAACAGAAAAGGCTCTGACACACCTGATGTAATCACCTCGACGTAAGGTCCACTCTGATCTACTGGAACTGAAACAACTCCCTCTCTTTGTCTATGGCTGTCCTAGCAATCATTACCCTCCAAATACTCATCTTCTGTATAGTAATCATCAACGTAGTATTGAGCTGTCCTGTCAGATGCGTTATTCTGCTGATCAAACCTATTCATAGAATTTTGTGGTGGAAGGGGACGTGCGTTCTCAGGGGCGTTTCCACGTCCTCTACCTCTATGTGCTTGCTGACTGCCACGACCTCTCACACCAGAAACTCCATTTTCACGTTGTAATAGAATAGGACAATTATACTTGAAATGACCCTCTTCTCTGCAATATGAACACTGGTTGGGGCCTACAGGTACACGGGGTTGAGTATACTCGATTCTTTGTGAGTTCCTCTGATACTGTTGAGGCTGCTGAAAATTACTCTGGTAGTGGTTCTGACCATTGTTATTTTGACCATTATTATTTGATTACCACCACCACGTGGCGGATATGCTTGCTGCAGCAAAACCTTTGTTTTTAATTCCTTGGTTTTCTTTTCTACTCTATCTTTCTCATCCTTGTCTCTATTTTCGTAATAATGGACAGTAGCTAATATCTGCGCTGAAGAGGAGACTGCCCAAGAACTTTCTGAATCCCTTAACTTTTTACACAATTCTGGAAGCAGATTGTGCACGAATTTATCGACAAACAATCTCTGACCACCTTCTGTGGTCATATCTTGACCGCTGTGGTCGACAAATGTTTCTTCAAACCTGGTGAAGAAATCTGAGACTGTCTCTTCCTTCTTCTGCTTGCATGCAGACAACTTATCCCAATTTACACGTATTGCCGGCTATATCGTCTTCATGTAATCAACTATTCTACCATGGAGTTCTGCTATCAAATGCTCAGGCTTAGCACCACCAACTTGTCGGGCGTCTGCAGCGGCAATATTAGCCCATGAGTCACCTAACTCTTGATCATGATCTGTATGTCGAATTTTACCCAATAAAGGCTGTGGAACAACATTCCCAAACAGCATATCAATATCGGCTAAATTCATTATGCATGACCCAGCAGTCTGTGACAACTCTTTGTAATACCCTGCAGGATTTTTACGCGGATCAGGTAATGTCTGTTTAAGTGCTAAGACTTCAGCTCGCTTCCATGGGACATGTACCTATACACGCTGAAAGTGTGGCAGAATAGGTGGGTTAACAGTTGTGTCGCCCTCTCTCCATTGTGGGGGAACTCCTCTCATCGGGTATTGTCGCACCTTTTTCCTACTAGATGCACTAGATTGTGACCCAGAACTGCTTCCCTTACTCCGATATGATAGCAACATTTCAACTGCTTCCTCCACATCTGGACCTACAATCATGCCCTCTCCAAACTTAAATCGTACACGACACATCTCTTGCGGCATGCATTCCAGATCATTGTCTCCCAAATCCTCGCAAAGGAAGACACACATCTGTTCGAAAACATATCTCTGTGTCGGTGCTTCCCATTGATGGAAGACTTCCATGACCGACTCTACATCATATTTTACGGTGTCCATAACCCATTTTCGTGCTAAACGATTCAATGAGTCTCTCTCTTGATAGTCAGGCAGTCGACTTTGCAACTGTCTTCGTTCCATTTTAGGGGTCGTGGTAGACGACCCAAAAAGAGGTGAAAGAAGGTTAGTGACAGTGCTGGCCATTTTCTGCCGAATTGAAGGTGAAACTGAAGGAAGAACGGGGTAAGATAAGGCAGGAGCAGAGATACCAGCAGAGGGGGCATCAGGAGAAATAGAAGGAGCACTAGGCACAATCGTAGAGGGAGCATTAGGAGAAGTAGATAGTACAGTGGGCAAAATCGTAGAAACAGGTGTGATCGGTGGGCCTTGAGGAGGCTGCACCAAAGGAGTAGGAGCCAGCTGAAGAGTAACTGGTGGTTGCTGCAGAGGAATAGGAGGCATAACAACCACAGGTTGTGCAACTGTGGGTTGTGGAGGTGCCGTGGGATTTTGTGCATAGGGGGTGGTGAACTTAATAAATGCGACATTAATGGATCTTTTTCACGCTCTTTTGCTGCCTCTTGCTGAAGAGACGGCAAAATTGGATAACACTTATCAATCGCCATTTTACGTTGCCTGTGCAACTGCTCACTCATCTGTTCTTCTTCATTGTCTTTAAACTGCATAGCAGCTTGCATTACTGAAATTCCTCCTTCTCTCTTATTTTTCTTAGCTAATTTGATTTCCTTCTGTTTGGCCTCCTTACGCCATAGGCGAAAAGAGTCGAACATCGCCGGCCGGGCTTTCTTTTTGAACAGTTTAACTTCAAGGTTATCTAAGATTTCGGTATCAAACCTACCATATTGGGGCCATTTTAAAACACCAGCTGAGGTACTGGGTTTTTAAGAACCGGTACAGAACCGGTAACCCAGCGGTGTCAGGGTACACCCAGAGACCTCGGGTTCTTCCTGATCCAGACCACAGAAACTCAGAGTCTTCTAGGTGAAGTCAACGATCGATTTATTGGCTGCAACCAAGGTAACAAGTGTCCTAAAAGTACAACACACGGGGAAGTATATTCTCAGGAGACTGCTCGAATTTACAAAGTCAGGCTTCTCTTCTTATACACAATTTTAAGCTTCAGGCAAAACATTCTTGGTTGTAAAGTACATCGTTAACATATTTCCAATACAAAGAAAGAGCAGAGTCATGGTGACATGTCCATATTTCACTTCGTGCTGCTTACAACAAATCATCCGGCAAGGCCCAACATTTCATCAGATATCGGTGGACCCCCAATAAAACAGTCACCTCCCCACCATAAAGTAAGTGAAGCAAAAAGATCAGAGATAGATGGGAGCAAGATACGGCAGGTGTGCCCGCTGAAATGGTTTTATGGCTTGTTGAGCCCTGATGCTATCTTATTCGGCCACTGGGAGGGGAACTGACCTAACGAGTTCGGCCTGGGGCAATGGTTCCAACTTGCACAGGTCATAGGGAAGTCGATTAAGGAGTATGTGTCCTTGTGGAATTGAATTCAGCTGGATTAAGGCCTATGTAAAGGGCAACACATAAATGGAGGCGAAGGGTTTCAGAACGCAAATGACGATTTCGAGGTGAAATCGTCACTCGAATGTGCTGAAATTATATGTACATGGTGTGCTCGTCATTCTCGGTCTTTTGATACCAAATTCGTCATGTTTCGACAAAGTTTTAATTCTCGAGTCCAGAACGATTACATGAATCCAGAATCTTCAGAACCACAGAGTTAGGGATTTAAGCAGGAGGGCACGAGGGGTGTGATCTGCATTGCTTGTGCTTAAAGAGAATGCTGCTGCTGGATTAGGAAGGGGCGAGTTTATTTAGATAAAAATGAACGCTTTGCACAGTTTTGTTTTATAGGTTAGGTTTCTCAATATATGTGAAGGGACGTAGGGAACTATGGATCATATTAGACTGTAAAGGTCAAATTTTGTCAAATTAGTTTGTGATTGTGTTACTGTCACACCACCTTTACCCAGTCCCCACACTTGCCTTACCACTCCCACCCTATCCCGAAAACACTTTTTTCTCCCTTTTCACTGTGAGCACCTTCAAATGTTATTATGAGATAGATAACTGTGACACACAAGAGTTACCTATGAGTTTTTTGGCTTTCATCCATTTGAAACTGTTTTTGATTTCATGACTTATTCTCTTTGAAACGATGAAATTTTGCAATTGATTTTTCTAGAATTGTTCATTAAAATATGAAATGTGATATATCATTGTGGTGAACTGTTGCTCTTTTAGATTCTGTATACATTTATGATGATGTCTAAACACTGACCCATATTCAACGTACTTACTTTTTGACCCAGGTCAGGCAGTTTTCAGGGTAAACCCCGTTGAAACTCAACACATGCCATTTGTCAGGGCTGATATTGAAGTACCATTGCAAAGTAATGTTGTCTAATTTTGACTGTCACAATGCAAGTCTGCACATGGTATGTGTGCATTACCACTACCACATTTTCTACAAAATAAATATCACAAATAATTAAAGCATGAAGTGTCTCATCTCATCATTACCTACCTTAAAAGTAATGCTGTGTAATTTCTGCACGTCTCTGTCTCCCTTCTGCTGTGCTCGGCCCGTGTGCTGCTGGTGTTTGTCCTGGCTTGTTGTCTTCCTCAGGCTCGGTGTCTGAGAATTCCAAGGGTATGTCTCTAGTAGTTGCAATGTTGTGCAACATGGCACAAGTGGCCGCAATTTTGTAGCAGATATCTGGCCTACACTGCAATGCCCCGCCAGTCATGTGGAGGCAGCGGAACCTACTTTTAAGTAAGCCGAAGGTCCGCCCATTCACATTGCGAGTGGAAATATGCATTGTGTTTCTTCTCACTTGGGGTACTTGGATTCAGGTATGGCGTTAGTATGTAGGAACGCACAGCATATGCACTGTTACCTACAAGGTAGAAAGCAACAAAATACACACTGCTTTGTGTCATCAAGACCAAAGGGTCTGCAAGACATTTGTACATATGTTTTCCAAGCAGGTATCCTTCACCAAATTCACCCCCAAGGAGAAGAGTGTGTATGCCACTGTATCTAAAGATGTAGGAATCATGTGTACTGCCAAGGAAACTAGCCATGTCTGTGATGATGTGTTTAGAATTGCAGATGATTTGTATATTAAGTGAATGGTATGATTTCCTGTTCCTGTAAATGTACTCACTCACTAAGGGGGGACATGTGGCTACATGCGGCCCATCAATGCAACCAATTACGTGGGTAAATTGGACAACCTGATAGAAATCAAATTTTGTTTGCTGCAATTCATGTGGTGATGTAGGAAAACGTATGTGGTGGTGTATCCCCTGCAACATGGCGTCTAGGAATGAGATGAAAAAGCGTGAAAGTGCACTTTGGGAAGCCCTCCAGTTGCAGCTATTACACCCTGGATACTACCTGACTCCAGGAGGTGCAGTGAACATAGCACCTGCACATGAGTGGGAATGGCATATGTCCTGTGGGTCTGACGCTGCAGTTGGGGACCTAATTCAGTTATCAGATCATAGAGCAGTAACGGCACCCCCCCCCCAACCCAGCGCCTTGAGACCCTACGGGTGAGTAGTGCGCTCTATAAATGACCTGATTGATTGATTAGATCATGTCGGCAATCAACCTATATTTGTCATATATCTCTTCCTCTGTCCCAGCAATGTAAAGCACACTAAAAAAATGCACCTCTGTATCCTCCTTCTTCTCTGTGCTGTTGCTCGTAGCCTCGTCCTCCTCGCCATGACGTAGAGTGCTGCCATTGTGAAACATTCTGAGGCCTTATGGGACTGTTTACATACTTTGCAATGGTGCCCACCTGATTAGATAGTTTTCTCATGGTTAACACCTGATTTGAATTTGTGCTATTTTGCGAGTGCAAAATTGCGATTTCTGGGCCATTTGCAGTTTGCAAATTTTAATGCATAAGTTTGCGATTACCAAATGGCGATTCGCTAATATGGATTCGCTATTTGCCATCCGCTAAATAGGCAATCGCTATATTTTGCAAATGCAAGTGGAAGTCAGCGATTTTGGTTGAGGCATTGCTTATGGCTATTTTGCGTTAGCAAACTGCCATTTTTTGCGATTCGCACTGTTTGCTATCTCAGAATACTTTGATGCATGTGCCACAAAGTCACTAATGAACTAAACAAGCAAACAAAGTCAAAATCTTGCCTTAAAATCCTTTTAATTGTTAGGCATTACTTAAGTAATTTACATGAATGAAAATGTACACTGTGACTTCCATGATAAGTCAAGTCAGGAATTTGTATAGCGCGCTACTCACCCAGAGGGTCTCAAGGCGCTTAAGGGAGAGGGGTACGCTACTGATCGAACAGCCAGGTTTTGAGTTGCTTTCTGAAGGAGAGGTGGTTCTGTGTGAGACGGAGGTGGGTGGGGGGTGAGTTCCATGTCTTGGCCGCTAAGTAGGAGAAGGATCTTCCTCCCAAGGTGACTCTTCGGATGCGTGGAATCGCGGCGAGGGCTTGGTTGGACGATCGTAGTTGGCGGGTGGGGGTGTAAAAGGTCAGGCGAGTGTTGAGGTATCTGGGTCCTAGGTCGTGGAGGGCCTTGTGTGCGTGGGTGAGGAGACGGAACGTGATTCTCTTGTTGACGGGGAGCCAGTGCAGGTCTCTCAGGTGACCGGATATGTGGTTGTGGCGAGGTAAGTCAAGGATGAGTCAGGCGGAGGCGTTTTGAATGCGTTTGAAGTCTTTTCTGCAATTTGGCTGTGGTTCCGGCGTAGAAGGTGTTTCCGTAGTCTAGTCGGCTGGTTACAAGTGCTTGGGTGACCGTCTTCCTTGTTTCGGTGGGGATCCATCGGAAGATCTTTCGGAGCATGCGTAGGATGTTAAAACATGATGATGAGACGGCGTTGACTTGTCTGGTCATCGAGAGGGAGGAGTCTAGGATGAATCCCAGGTTGTGAGCATGGTCCGTTGGTTTGGGTGGGATCACTGAAATAATATCGACTGCCAAAATATCGACTACCCAAAATATCGAGGAAAAAATATCTACAGCCAAAATATCGAGTTTCTATGTACAAACAGGTAAGTACAAAAATATCGAGTACAAAATATCGTTTACAAAAATATAGTTGTAAAAAATATCGACTTTAATAAAAACAATGTTTAATTATATTAATATAAAAAATTAACTACTAAAATATAATTAACAATACTTAAAATAACTTTTAATAATTAAATAATTAATAAAAGTAAAAAAATAATATTTTTGTAATCATATTTCTTAAAACATATATATATATATATATAAACAAAATTTAATTAAATAATAGCCAATATTATTAACGTACAAATACAAAAGAGTAAAAATTACTATTCCCACTCCAGTGGGTGCAACAGTAGGGAAAGCGTTGGATAGCGTAGGGGTTAAAATTTCTATTCCCACTGCAAAGAGTGCAACAGTGGATATATGACATTACAACGCAACTTTTACAACGCACTACCATTACAACGTAAGTATTGGTAAGTATATAATAATTTTTTTAATTTAAATTATTTAAAATTATTTTAATATAATTTAATTTAATTTCATTTCATTAAATTAAATTAATGTAAATTTAATTTTACTTTATTTTTACACTGTACCCCTGTACCCCAAAAACCCAAAACTGACCCTGAACCCTAAAAATACCCCTTTACCCAAAAACTAAAAACTGACCCTGAACCCTAAAAATACCCCTTTACCCAAAAACTAAAAACTAACCCAGAACCCTAAAAATACCCCTTTACCCAAAAACTAAAAACTGACCCTGAACCCTAAAAATACCCCTTTACCCAAAAACTAAAAACTGACCCTTAACCCTAAAAATACCCCTTTACCCAAAAACTAAAAACTGACCCTGAACCATAAAAATACCCCTTTACCCAAAAACCCAAAACTGACCCTGACCCTAAAAATACCCCTTTACCCAAAAACTAAAAACTGACCCTGAACCATAAAAATACCCCTTTACCCAAAAACTAAAAACTGACCCTGAACCCTAAAAATATCCCTTTACCCAAAAACTAAAAACTGACCCTGAACCCTAAAAATACCCCTTTACCCAAAAACTAAAAACTGACCCTGAACCATAAAAATACCCCTTTACCCAAAAACCCAAAACTGACCCTGAACCCTAAAAATACCCCTTTACCCAAAAACTAAAAACTGACCCTGAACCATAAAAATACCCCTTTACCCAAAAACTAAAAACTGACCCTGAACCCTAAAAATACCCCTTTACCCAAAAACTAAAAACTGACCCTGAACCCTAAAAATACCCCTTTACCCAAAAACTGACCCTGAACCCTAAAAATACCCCTTTAATTTAACATAATTAGCAATTAATCAATTAAATTAAATTAATTACCAATTACATTTTAATTAATTAACACATATTATTTAATTACCAATTAATTAAATAGTACTACCAATTAATACATTTACATATTTAATTAATTATAATTAAATTACTTCCCACCCTATTCCCCTATAAACCCACAACCCGCTACAGGAAATACATTATTTTAATTTACATAATTAGCAATTATTAAATTAAATTAAATTAATTACTAAAAACATTTTAAATAATTAACATATATTATTTAATTACCAATTAATTAATTATTACTACCAATTAATAAATTTACATATTTAATTAATTATAATGAAATTACTTCCCACCCTATTCCCCTATAAACCCACAACCCGCTACAGAATAAAATTACACAATAATTTAAAAAAAATAATTAATTAAAAATAATTATAACAAAATGACACTTTTCACACATATTATAACATAAAAACACTATAAATAATTAAATATTATTAAAAAAACGATATTTTTTACTATCTAGATTATATACTTGGATATTTTCACTTTCTATATTATTTACAGTCGATATTACTTCACTTACCTTAAAAACGATATTTTGGCTGTCGATATTCTGTCCTGTCGATAATTTCTCCAAACGATATTTAAAACTCGATATTCTATCCAAACGATATTTTGGAGTCGATATTATGTCTGTGCACCGTTTGGGTGCGCTGCCTAGGGCCGGGGGCCACCATAAGTCGTCCCAGGCAGAGGGGGATGATCCTAGGATGAGGACTTCCGTCTTGTCGGAGTTCAGTTTTAGGCGGCTGTTCTTCATCCATTCGGCTACGTCTTTCATCCCTTCGTGTAGGTTGGTTTTGGCGGTGGTTGGGTCTTTGGTGAGGGAGAGGATCAGCTGAGTGTCGTCTGCGTAGGAGATGATGTTGAGGTTGTGTTGGCGTGCAATGGATGCGAGGGGACTCATGTAGACGTTGAAGAGGGTGGGGCTGAGCGATGATCCTTGTGGAACGCCGCATATGACTTGGGTGGCCTCTGATTTGAAAGGGGGGAGGCGGACTCTCTGGGTTTTTCTGGCTAGGAACGAGATGATCCAATCCAATGCCTTATCTTGTATCCCGACGTTCCTGAGGCGTTGTACAAGTGTGCGGTGGCAGACCGTGTCGAACGCTGCGGAGAGGTCCAGGAGGATGAGGGCCGCAGTTTCCCCGTTGTCGAGCAGTTTCCGGATGTCGTCTGTGGCTGCGATGAGGGCGGTCTCAGTGCTGTGGTTGGCTCGGAAGCCGGACTGTGAGGGGTCGAGGGAACTGTTAGACTCAAGGAAGGCGGCGAGCTGACTGTTGACGGTCTTCTCTATGACTTTGGCGGGGAACGGGAGGAGCGAGATGGGGCGGTAGTTCTTAAGTTCGGTGGGGTCTTTTGTAGGTTTCTTCAGGAGGGCGCTGAGCTCGGCGTGTTTCCAGCTTTCTGGGAAGATAGCGGTGTTGAAGGAGCAGTTGATGATGTCCCGGAATTGGGGTGAGATGACGGAGTCGGCCTTGTTGAAGATGTGATGGGGGCATGGGTCGGTTGGCGATCCGGAGTGGATGGAGTTCATCAAGCGAATGGTGTCATCGGTGTTGATTGGGGTCCAGGCGGGGAGGGTGGTGGTGGGGGGCTTCAATTCAGTGGTGAGGGGAGTGGGCTGGTCGCCGAAGCTGTTATGTATGTCTGCGATCTTGCTGTGGAAGAACGAGGCTAGAGAGTCGCAGAGGTCTTGAGAGGGAGTGATGTCGTTGTTGCCGGCGCTGGGATTGGTGAGCTCCTTGACAATGCTGAAGAGTTCCTTGCTGTTGTGGGCGTTGCCGTCCAGTCTATCCTTGAATGCTGATTTCTTGGTGGTGCGGATCAGCTGGTGGTGTTTGCGGGTGGCGTTCTTGAGGGCGGTCATGTTGTCTGTGGTTGGGTTTCTTCGCCAGGCTTTCTCGAGGATGCGGCAGTTCTTTTTGCAGTTCTTGAGGTCATCGTTGAACCAGGAGGCTTTTTTGCTTCCTGGCTTGTTGGGATGGTTTTTCAAGGGTGCTAGTTCGTTAGCGCAGTGGGTGATCCACTGTGCGAGATTGATGGCTGCTTTATTTGGGACCGTTGCTATGGCCGGAGGGTTTTGGTTCAGAGATGTGGTGAGCTGGTCGGTGGCAATTTTGTTCCAGCTTCTGCGGGGAACTTGTTGCGGGTGGAGGTGGGTCGTGGTCTTTCTGAAGCTGAAGTGGACGCAGCTGTGGTCTGTCCAGTGCAGTTCCGTGACGTGATTGAAGGAGATGTGCTTGCTGGATGAGAAGATTGGGTCGAGCGTGTGTCCGGCGTAGTGGGTGGGGGTGTTCACCAGTTGTTTGAGTCCGAGATTGGCGAGGTTATCCAGCAGGGTGGTGGTGTTGTTGTCGTTGTTATTCTCCAGGTGGAAGTTGAGGTCTCCTAGGAAGATGTAGTCATCGGAGGGGAGGGCGTGTGGGCTGACAAAGTCAGCATTGTCTTCGCTGAATTGTGTGCGGGGTCCTGGGGGTCTGTAAATGAGGGTGCCTCTGAGTGTGGTCTTGAGGTCGGTGTGTATCTGGAAGTGGAGGTGTGCGGTGGCTAAGAGGGTGTCGTCGGAGTTGGTTGATATGCGGATGGTGTTTTTGTGGACGATGGCGAAGCCTCCTCCTGTTTGGTTGAAGGGGTCTCTTCTGATGATATTGTATCCGTCCCGGATGGCTATGGCGATGTCGGGTGCTGATGAGGCGTTCATCCAGGTTTCCGTGAGAAAGGCGACGTCCGGCGAAGTGGTGTCGAGTAGGTTCCATAGTTCAATGGCGTGTCTGTGGACTGAGCGGGTGTTGAGCAGGATGCACTTCAGGTAGTTATTGGAGCTCTGTTTGGCGTTTGTGGTTGTAGTGTGGGTCCTGATGCAGCAGAACTTGCAGGATTGGCAGGTGAAGGGTCCATGGGTACGTCCTGGGGCAGCTTGGTGGCAGTCGTGGAGGCGGCCGCTGTTGAGTGCAGTGAGGATTACGCCATCGTAAGTTTGGCGGGATGGATGGCCTTTGCGGGATCGAGGAGTTCTGGCGCTGGGCGCGGTACAGGCGCGGACGGGCGTAGACTGGCTTACCTTTGGCGCGCCTTCGGCGCGCATAGATTCAGAAAAGGGGGTGTTCATCACCACCCCCTTTTCTGAATCGTTTTTGGCCACTATAGGTGTGGCAGGGTATACTCAGACATGAGTCCCTTTCTCACTGCTCCATCAGGATTCAAGAAAGCCGGGCCGAAGAGGCTGAAATGCCAGAAACCGGTCCCCGGTAGCTTGTCTCCTTTCTGGTGAAGAATTGGCTTGGTAGTTTGGTCTGCCCTGTTCCCATGATGCACTGGGCCAGGGACAGACTAATTTGCATATAGCCAGGTTCTGAGCTGGGATGGGGCAGGGAGATAAATAACGGTGATGGATCAAGCCCTGATCTTTGGACTGGGTAAGAGTGGTCTGCTTAATTCAGACACTCTGTTCATCACCACCCCCTTTTCTGAATCGTTTTTGGCCACTATAGGTGTGGCAGGGTATACTCAGACATGAGTCCCTTTCTCACTGCTCCATCAGGATTCAAGCAAGCCGGGCCGAAGAGGCTGAAATGCCAGAAACCGGTCCCCGGTAGCTTGTCTCCTTTCTGGTGAAGAATTGGCTTGGTAGTTTGGTCTGCCCTGTTCCCATGATGCACTGGGCCAGGGACAGACTAATTTGCATATAGCCAGGTTCTGAGCTGGGATGGGGCAGTGAGATAAATAACGGTGATGGATCAAGCCCTGATCTTTGGACTGGGTAAGAGTGGTCTGCTTAATTCAGACACTCTGTTCATCACCACCCCCTTTTCTGATTCGGCGCGCATAGGGCGCGCCTGCTGCGCGTTTGCCACTCTGCCATAAGTGGAGAGTGGAGGGGGGCAGAGCGAGGGAGGAGCAGCTGGGAGGCGGGAGCGGGGTGGCAAGTGGGGAGGGGAGGAGCGGTGATGCAGGAGGGAACGGGGGTTGGGCTGAGCAGCGGCAGGGAGCGGGGTGGAGGGGCACAGGGCACAACAAATGAAATCCAGAAACAAAACCGAAACCAGAGAGGCACAGCGGGCAGCGGTGGCGGCAGCAATCAGGGGGCACAACAATTTGAATGCAGAGCAAAAATGAAACAGGCACAACAATTTAAATACAGGGCAAAAATGAAAACAAAATACTGCACAAGACCAGATCCTTGGCGAGCTCAGGGGCACAGCAGCTGTGGGGCACACCAGAGGCACAGCGGGCAGCGGTAGCGGCAGCAGTCGGGGGTCAGGCACGAGGCGGGTGGAGTGACTGGCTCTGACCAGGTCAGGTCGAGTGTCGATTTATATATACCATATGAGGGAGGCACCAGGGCAGTAGGCCATGCCATAGCATGCAAACAGCATTTACTGCAGGAGCTGGCTGACACTGCTTACCAGAATGACAGAAGTCCAACTTGCAGTTCACCCCTCACTGCATACAGGCCCCTGGACCTCACACTCTGATCTTTTATCCTACAGATATTGTGGAATGTTCCACTTGTCTGCATTTCCCTATTTCTTCACTTGTGCCTGTTACTTAGAATCAAAGAAGACTAAACCAATTTTAGATAATCATTTACAAAGGTAATACTGGGAAATACATGGGGAACAGATTTCAAGAAGTTTTTGTCATATATCAGTGGCTATTCCTCCACCAGGCTGGCTCTTTCGTGGTGCACCAATATATCATCAGTGGGATACAAACATGTATGATCTATAAAAAACATTCTGATTTGCCATTGGACATTTTCCTCTTACTTCACATTGCCACTCAATTAAAATTGCCCAAAACTCCTCCTAGACAGTGATGTACTGTTAAGTGGTGAGTTGCGTGAAATTCAACAGTGCTAAAGACCTGTGATTTTTTTGGGCACATCAAGGCAAATTTTAACCAGCAAATGAAAGCCTAAAATTAAATTATAATGATAAGAAATAAGTGATTGAGTCCTTGAATGACATAACCTTGTTCTTTTGGCAACATGCATTCCTGCCCGATTGTGTTTATCTGAAAATCTCAAATACCATAAATGTTGTAAGGCTTTTAAAAAAATATATTTTTATTGTTTTTTTCCAGGCATGAATAGTACATCATACATCATAGTGTTGAAATGCAAGGGAAACTACATCCAGCAGTTGTTATGTCAGCTGAGAATACCTCTTGCATACGTTTAAAGGTTAGGAATAGAGGACGACTCATATCAATCCTAGCAGTTGTGCTAATGAGGGTCTAACATCGTGCCGTCACCTCAGTTTCCGAGAGCCTTATCGTTTCCCATAACTGTGTAGAAAAGAAGGAAAAGACTAATCATAACCTATGGAATTCAGCTGTTGTTTACCTATCTGGTAATAGGAATTGTACTAATGTGTGTCGTGTTCTGGTAGTCGTGCGGTATCTCTAGACAGGCTCTTTTCCCATAAATATAAGCAGTACTGCCATCAGAACGCATTTTAGGCTGGTACAGCTTCGTATACCCCACAGATCATTAGCCTCGCGAATGGTGCAATTCTGCCTTGGCAACTGTGTGTCCGAACAGTGCGTGAGAGGATGCAGTGAGAAAGGGTCCTTCTTTCACATACTGTGGTCTTGCCCCAAGATTCAAATGTACTGGGAGGATTTGAACCGCATAATGGAGACAGTGGTGGGAGAGAGGGTCCCGCTAGAGTTGAGATGGCACATTCTGGGTGTAACGGGAGAGATAACATGGCCACAGTGGGCCAAGACCTGGCAGGCCTTGGCAGGGGGTAGCCAAGAGGAATATTGCACAGGGATGGGGGCAGCAGAAGCCCCAACACTGGAATCCTGGAAGTGTGATATGGACTGGTGCCAGGGGGCTGAGCATGTGGTATACCAAAGCCGTGGCTGGCCACACAAACGGGAAAAGTTATGGGGGGCATGGGTAAAGTACAGCAGCCAATGGGCAGGCCATGAGGTGTGTCTTACAGGTTTCCAGGGAGAGGAGGGAATATAATACCACCTTGATCCGTAATGGTGTTTGCAGCATGCAATTGAGATCGGAACTGGTAGCACTATGGGGTATATGTGACATTTGGCTACCAACAGAATATATGTCTATGTATGTTGTACATCTGAAGCTTGTTCTTATGTTTAATAAAAACATTTAAAAAAATACCACCACCCCCAGACCTCTCCTCTGTGCTCCAATGCCTCAAGCACCTCCTCCAAAGGCCAGTCACTGGGTGCCTCCGTATACCCTCCGAACATCTTCTCTCAGCAATGCCTATTCCTCTGCTCTAGCCCACGGTCCACGTAATGTTCCCACATTGCGGTCATTGGACCTATCCTAACTGTCCATCTCAGTGCATTCTGTGTGCCAGGTATCACCAAAGCCAGTTCCGCAAATCTGGTACCAGCTGTTCGTGCTCTGAGCCTGGGAAATGGACCCAAAAGGCACACCTCTGCTGTTCAAGGGAGTGTACAGGCCAGTAGATCGTTAATTGTGTTAATAGCAATCCCCCATTGTGATCAGTCCCACGCTAGTCCGGTCAGTCAGCTGGCGTCCTGTAAATGGAGAAGGGGGACACCATGTGGCAGTCCTACCAGTGGCATGTCTGGGGCATAAAGTGGGTCCAGACTGACCTTTTCAGGCACCTGTGCCAACACTGCAAGGCTACCTTCAACAATATTCCTAGTTCAGGGATCCCCACCCTCAGATCCAGGAGTCTTGCCAGCAACAGTTCTTGGTTGCTCGCCAGTGTGATGGACCCCAGTTCTGTGGTGTGCTCAACGTCTAGCCCTGAGCTGTCCACTGAAGCTGAGCAGATAGAGCAAAGTCTGTGCCCCTAGGTCCATGTCATTTGGAGGTCTCTGACAATTGCCAAGGAGACCCTATTAAGGCCTTCATCCCATGTCAGGACTCATGACAGCGGGTCCAGTTGATCGAACCTGAAACAGGAGTGTGTTATCTTGACTGGAAGATTAACAGAAAAAAATAATAGTCTGGGCAACATAATTATTTTAGACAAGGAAATTCTTGCTATTAGTAATTTTAGGGTCCGCCAGAACTGTACACATGTTTTAAGTGAGCGAAGTGACGGTCCCAGATTCCATTTGTGGCATCCTGTTGGTTGTCTCTTAAGTACAGCAGCAGGTCGTCTGTATATAATGAAATAATATGCTCCCTTCCATCCACCACTATCCCATGAATTTCTGCCAACAGCTCAATGGTCAGAGCAAACAAGATGAGAGAAAGAGGATGACCCTACCTAGTCCCCTGATAAATCTCATATGGGGCGGAGACAACACCCCCTGTTCTAACCCTAGCCATTGGAGCAGTGTACAATAACCATACCCACCTAGACCATCTCTCACCCAACCTCATATTTAGCATGACTGCCTGTAGGGAGTCTCATCTCACTGAGTTGAAAGCTTTTTCAAGGTCAACTGACATGATGAGAGAATGCAGGCTTGTGACGATACACGGGTGTTATAGGATATGATATAGTTGGCAGAGGTTTAAGGATGTGACCTTTCTGGTATGAAGTCATTTTGGTCCTTGTGAAAAAGACCCCGCATATAAGGTAATAACCTTGATGCCAACACCTTACTAAGAATATTAAAGTCCATGTTCAGCATAGACAGAGGACGGGATACAGACGCGTGTGTACCTTTCTGTTACATTTTCGAGAGCAGTATCAGCAGGGCATCTGTCAGATATTGGCAATTTGCCCAGCCTCAGTGATTCAGCATACAAAGTCTCCAGTCTGGGGGCCAGGTCACTGTGAAGGCAGCATACAAATCTACAGAGTGGCCATCTGGGCCGGGAGTCTTCCCAGGAGCCATGCCCTTGGTTGCTGCTCTTATCTCCTGTATTGTCACAGGGCCTCCCAGATTTTCCCTGTGTGTAGGGTCAAGTGTGGCCAGGGGCAGAGGGGATAGAAACATTGTTATGGTCTGTTGGACTTGACCTGGTTGGCTCAAGTTCACTTAAACGTTCTGCTTTTCCCCAGACCGTTTTCCTGAAAGAGAGCTGTGAAGTTAGATGCTGTATGTATTTGCCACTGCTAATCAGTGTGCAAGTACGGATATTCCCTGTATAAATTGTAGTGGTGTTTGGTTTTCACTGATTGGTATGTTTGACTTACTAGCAAGATCCCTAAGTGATGTGCACAGTGTGCACCAGAGCTAGTACTAAAGAAATGCGCAAGGAGGAAACACAGGTCTTCAGTGTAGGGCCTGTGCGCATTGTGCTAAAGTAGCATGTTGTCCTGACAAGTGCTAACACTTGTCAGGCCTTACTTTCCCTTTTGCATACACATGGGGCACCCTTGTAGGACGTCCTGGGTAACCCCTAGGCAGGGTGCAGTGTAGTTAAAAGGCAGGACTTGTGCCAGTGTGGGTGCTAGGCCCTGACAGTGGAAAATGCTCCATTTCATTTTCCCTGGTGAAAAGCCATCCTACCCATAGGACAGAATGGGGGAGGCTGGGTGTAGTATTGTTAACCTAGTTTCCCAAGAATTGGAAATGGATCAGTGAAGTTTGGTATGTCTGAACTCACAGCGTCATAACGCAACTTTTTGGGTAGATGGTTTTGTCGCTGTATGTCCAGAAATCACTGATTCAGAAAACAGCAGAGTTTGTGCTTTAGACCTTTTTGCGTGTCTCAGCAGAATGTGAATTGCTTGCCTGGATCAGGGAGAGGTGAGAAAGGCTGAGGGAGGTCGTGCCCCAGGGGAGGGCTGGAGACGGCGCCAGACTGCCCTGCACATGGAGCGTGGAGAAGGAGAGGCTTTGGGAGGTGAAGAGGCCTGATTCAAAGCCATAAAACAATAGACCCATCTATCTCTGAGTGGTTAAAGATCCAGGACCCCTGTATCGAAGAGAGGACAATGACACTGGGGGGAAATATGCAAGACTGATTTAGGGAAGGGTCAGGGAGCCCTGAGCACAAGGAAACTTCAAAGACAATGAGGGGTATTACTGGAAGAACTGTAACCTCAAGACTTTGGTTTTTGTCATGTTGATGATGTTGTCGAGAACGGTCTCGGTATCGTTCAGAGAAATGCTGGAAGCACTTTGAAGATGCCATTGAATGGTTGAGCCTCTGGCGGCTTTGACCTGTATGCGATCGGGAAGAAAACCTCTGCCTCAGGAGGAGTTGCTGAATAAGCTGCGGGATACACTTGACCCTTGCTTCGTGATCTGGAGCTTGTGGGCCGTTTGTAGCTCTTACCCAAGGAGAGACTGAAGGCTGAAGGAGCGCTGCAGTGGGTCGTGCCCCCCTTCATCCTGAACAGGACTTTGCTGTGTGCTGCGTCCTGTACCGAAGGGCCCAAGGTGAGCTGGCTCCCTGTTTGGAAACACCGGAACATAAAAGTTTCCAGGAAGTCCCAAGTAGCGTGGTGGTGGGACCATGTTGTGGCAGCCTGAGACCTCCGAAGTGGTGCCTGAGCTGATCATGGGCACCTGGAGTGAATCAAGATTCTGACGTGCAGGATGCGTGTCTTGGTGCGGCTGCAGGTGTTGAAGTGCCTGTGGAGTGTGGACATTGTGGAAGAGAGCCGAGAATCAGGACACGCAGGGGCGCGTGTCGCAGTGCAGTCCAGGCTCTGGTGGAGAGTGCCGGGACATTGTGGACACTGAGGAGGAGTGAGTCTCCAACACATGTATCAGCGCGTGGTGGAGAGGTGAGACGGAGACGCGTAGTGTGCATGTTGTGGTGCCATCCGGGTGTTAGTGGATAGCGCCGGAAGACCGTGTGCACCAGGAGATGGAGTGAGTCTCGGCCGCGCCGGGGGTGCGTGCCGAAGGTGCCATCGAAGGTGCTTGTGAGGAGTACTAGGGAGCGGTGAGCACCAGGGAACGAAGAGTCCTAACAGCGCTGGAGAGGAGGGCCAAGTGATCGGGCCCTCGAAGGCAACATGAGGTAGCACAAGCTTTGTGTGGAAGGCTTTGTGGAAGGAGTTTGTGCTTAACATTGGTGGCCCGGACCGTCAGTCCTGCAGGAGCTGAACTACCGGCCCGAGCGTGCCTTGCCCGTGGTGACACGGTTCTGGAGAAAGGCCAAGCCGCTGCAGCAGGAGCGGAGAGTGGGGTTGTGCCCCCCAGGTAAAGTGGACCATCGCATGGGACGGGGTGCAGGCCTGGAGGGACACTCTCTCGGCCTCTCGCTGCTGGCAGCTCTGTGTGACTGTTGCTCCGGCCCAGATCTTGGTCCGTGCTGGTCCCGGACGGGCCAGTACAAGGGCCAGGGCCCAGAGTGTAACTTGGGTGTCATAGTTGATCCGTGTTGGAGGCAACTGGTCGCACACTTCTAAAAACAGTTGCATAACACTTTGCATATTTGCTGCTAGTGAACTATCAAGCTATTGAACAATATCTGACACTAGAGGTGCTGAACAAACTCAGGGGTTAGTGTGCTACACACTACGTTATGTTTCCCTTGCAGGATACAGGATCATAGCGTAGTGCATTGATTGTTTACTGCACTGTACTGAATTGCACTGTGACGCAGTACCTTCCGCGCACAGGGCATGCTGGTAGTGAAACGTATTGCATTGTTTTCCTATCGCACTGTTGGTAATTGCAGCGTGACACATTGCTGTATTCCATCCTTGAACAGGGCATGCTGATAGCAAACCGAGTTGCATTATCTTGTGTTGACTCAGTACATGATCTTGATGCTGTGCATTGCATTGTTTCACTGTGGTACTGTACAGGAACCCATTGTTAAGTAGTGCAGTATTCCTTGTATTTTGTAACGTGTAAGAATCTAGTGATACGACGTACCTAACCTATTGAGAACGGTTAAAAGTCAGCGTAACTGTTGGCTAGAAGCGGTGGTTGGGGATTAGGACCGCCCAACCTACCGGAAACAATATTACCCAGTGTATATATGGGGAGTTTATTGTGTGGTAATTTTGTATATCTTTTTATATAAAGTATACTCGATTTATACAAACTCGTGTGGAGTCCATTTGTGGTGACATCATTGGGATTGCTGTGGGCGTGGTTGCACATACTGAACGCTTGTGCCTTGGAGATAAGCCTGGCTGATCGTGTCAAGCTACTAAGGGGGTGAGCAGGGCTGTCTCAGACGGTGTCCTTTTTTTGACCCAATGTGGGAGGGAGAGGTCCGGGTCACGCACTTGACAACAACGATGCGCGTGGGTATTCCGGCTTCTAACACGGCCTCTGGTTGTATGAGCTCGGGGCATTTCTAGAGTGTTTCATAGTAATCTCGGAAAGTTGTGTTAATGGCTCCAGGAGAGTTCAGTTGCGTACCTTCAGCCGATGACCATTGTTTAATGGGTGTTCTCTCGCCTCCGGGCAAACCAGCCATGCTAAAATCCTATCTGACCCCCCCTTTGTACGTTCTAGCGAGGTCATTTTTATAGTCATAACATCAGAGACAGTCCAGAGTCTTGTTATATTGAAGTCTGACTTTCGTTATTTGGTCTGGTATCGTGTTATTGGTGCCCAGTTGTCTGCCCAGCTCAAGTAGCCGCTGTTCCAGAGAGATGAGATCTGAGTTTATTTCTCTCATTGCCAAAACAGAGTGCCCATATACATTGCCCCAGCAATACCACCTTTAGGGCTTTCCATTCAATGAGGGCAATGGAGGCAGATCCCATATTATGATCAAAATACCCAGAGATCGCTGTTCACAAGGTTTCCCTAAAACAAGCATCCTCTAAAAGCAAGGGGTTGAGGCGCCAGGTAGATGTTGCTGGCCGCTCCACCACTGGTCAGTAAGTCAGGAGTATAGGATTATGGTCTGAAAACGTGTGCCCTAAATACTCAGTGTGTATCATTGAGGTGCGAAGAGCAGTCGAGCATACACACATATCGGGTCTTGTGTGTAATTTGTAAAGATGGGAGTGATGATAGTAGCTGTGCTCAAGCCAAGGATGCACTCTCCAAATATCTGTCAGTTCCCAATGACCCAGCCAGGTTTGGAAACCCTCCGAAGTCCTATATGCTGATGTCCCCAGTAGGGGCAGATGGATCTGTCGATGGTGACATTAGCCACACTGTTCAAGTCTTCCCCCATGATAAGATCGTCAGCAATCATAGTGGACATTGGGACAGAGAGTGTTCTAAGAATGTGTATTTGAACCATATTTGGGGCATATATATTTCCTAGTGTCATCTCTCTACCTATTAGTCTACCCTTAACCAGAACATATAGTCCTTCACCATCTATAATGTAATGCAAAAGCTCAAAATGGGTTTCTGTTATATCCATATAAGCATCCCTCTGGAGAAGGCAAGTAGGAGGGTGCACAGAGTTGCCCTCATCATCTGCGATGAAGGTGTTCTGCTCCAGCTGCTGTGAGGTGCATTTCTTGCAGCATAACTGTGTGTTCAGTGTTACTGTCAATATCTATGGATATTATGGCACTTTGAGGCCAAGCCCATCCGCCTAGCATTCCAAAATATCAATTTCACATTTTGTGTCGCTCCTATTTCAGAAGTAGAGACAAATCACCCCCATGCACCCATACCCATTTCACACCTCCCCCTACCATCCGCTTCGTGTGCTTCCCCCAAGACGTGTAAATATACCCTCAACTATGAACTACCACACCCCAGGGCAGTTCAACAACGGCTAACTGTGCAAACCTGTAAAAGAACATGATCATCATGGGACAAGCACCTCGAGCCACTTAGGTGACGTAATGCAGCAGGGGTCAGGCAAGGGAGAGTGACTCCACTAGTGCCACACCAGCCCATATATTGCATTAGCCACCAACCTTCCTCCATTCTGGGTTATGGATCATCCACCCACCCCATATTTGATGGCATCACCGTGTCAATGCTCAGCATTATGTTCCAATCATCCTCCCTAGTACCCCATCTGGAGGACCTGAGTGTTCGCCATGTGTCGCTGGGGCCCATCAGATTAATTTGCCAACCATCTGGGGGGTTACTACCGGCATACCCATTCTGCTCACGCTAGAGCCTACAGAGTTTGAAATCAAGGACTTGTGATCGCAAGACTGCTCTCTAGCTGCCTTTGTCTTCTGAATTGATGTAATGTCCGCTACTGCCAGTAGTGATGCAGCTTGTTCCCTTTCTTTTTGGAAGGGGGGGCCTCCCCTTGGAGGTCCTGTGGGTCTGACGCCTGCTATGTTTCTGAAACTTTTTGCCATGTGTGGTGGATTGGGTTCTTAACTT
Source organism: Lissotriton helveticus (assembly GCF_964261635.1). Classification (NCBI taxonomy): domain Eukaryota; kingdom Metazoa; phylum Chordata; class Amphibia; order Caudata; family Salamandridae; genus Lissotriton; species Lissotriton helveticus. The sequence goes on from NC_136059.1 coordinate 1,327,166,054, forward strand.
TGGAAGAAGTGCACCCCTCTATAGGCCTCCAGCCAGGCTCACACCTCGCCAGGTGTGTCACTAAATTGGGTGGTGCTATCTGGTATTATTTGCAATTTGGCTGGAAACATCAACGAGTATTGCAGTCACTCATCTCAGAGGGCCTTCTGGACCTCCATAAAAGACGCCTATTGTGCTTGTACCTTAGCAGTAAAATAAGGGAATATCAGCACCTTACTGTTGGTTAAAGGATATGGACCATGGGTTTGTGCCCTTTGGAGGATAAATCCTCAGTCCCTATAGTGTAGCAGACTAGCCACCAGGGGTCTATGTGCCCTTTCCAGGGCAAATAATTGAGTAAGATCCTAAAGTGCCACCTCAGTATGCAGCCAGTCCTCCAAGAAGGAGTCCATGTCCGTTTCCTCATTTCCCCCAGGCAAGCCCACCACCCTGATGTTATTGCAGTGGTTATGGCCCTCCACATCTTCCGTGCGGTGTTCCAGGATTGTGACCCTACAGTCAAGTTTTGTATACACAAAGGTATCCCCCAGTTAAATTGAGGCCTAAGAGGAGGGGGAAAAGAGATAAATACAATAAGAACAACCTCTTATCGGGCCTATCTAGTTTCTAAAGTGGTAATTACTCAGACTGGACATTTCCCCATAGAACAAAATCTCAGCACAAAAGCTAATTTCTTTCTAGTTTTATTTATTTATCAAAAACATTTTTATACCTATATTTTCATGTACTTTTTTTAATTATCATTATAATTTTTTGTCCTCATTCACCTTAGAAAGGAAGATAAAGCAGGGAGTCCATTATTTCTGCCCTTATTTTTGAGATGGAATACTGACCATTAACGGGCATACTGTAATAGACACCTGCCCTTATGCAGCTTTCTCTCTCACCTGCTGTAAACACCGGAACTGTCCTAATAAAAGTAACGTGTAACCAGACCCTATAGCAGTCTAAGAGTTTTATTTGCTGGTGTAATCATTGGACATTATTCAGATCCTATTTGCATAGCTTAGGGTATTAGTAAAAAGTACTTATCGCAACCCTTCTGTGGGTTCCAACCATGTCTGTAATAAATTCCAGAATGCTTTCTTTTTTTACTTTATTTCGGATTGATCCATCCTGGACATATACATGCGAGACTCCCATCATTCTGCTTGTTGAGGTGGTACATTGCTCACCCACTTTCGGCAAATCTCTCTCCTGGCTAAGAGCATTGCATAAAACAACATATGTCTAATACTGCTTGTGTATTCCTCGTAACACCAAAAATAACCAGGAAGAGGCTTACCCTGTGGAGTGAAAACAGGTGGTTCCTTCTTAAAAACTCAGGTTTTACTATTTGGTAATGTGTACGCATAGATACTTGCCAGGTGTTTCGCAGCTTCTCTCGCGGCAAGTGATCTCCCCACAGGTCTTCGGCTAAGGTGAATTCTCAGTCCATAATGTCCTGTAGATGCCAGTACCATAGTGCTACTTCCTATTTTCTGGTGATTTAGTTACCAGTTGGTCTGCTAGGGATTTTCCCATTCCTAATGGTGTTATTTTGCTTTGCTCCCAGCTTTTCAATTGCAGGTATTTGAATTTAGAGAGTCCCCGCCATTATCTCATTTTAGTTGTGCCAAGATAATAATTTACCTTCTAATGTCAAGTCGCCCCAGATTTTGAAATCAGCAATTTTTTTCCAAGAGATACTAACCCCTTTATTAGCCCAGATAAATTAATTTATATATTGTTGTATTTTTTGTATGGTTGTTTTTCAAAATGGAGAGGAATGGGATCAAATAAAAAGGTGAATTTTTGTAGAATAGACATCTTAACTAAACTAATTCAACCTAAGACGGTTAATGGCAGATGTATCCAACTCTTCATTAGTTTAACAGCTTCCTTAACGACTCTTTTTAAATTATTCTATGTAATTGAATTGATATTTTGATTAAGGAATTATTTCCTGCGTGGTTCCATACCATCACTTCTGTCTTGCTTTCATTCACTGAGTACCCTGACATCTCTCCAAATGTTGTTGCTATAATTAAAATTGCTGGTAAGGCTCTATCCAAATCAGAAGTGTAGACCACAAGGTCATCCACATATAGGGCAACTTTCCTAACCCAGTCTCCCTGCTGAAATGGTGTAATATCAATGGTATGTCTAATTTTAAAAGCAAAGGGCTCCATATAAAAATTAAACAATATAGGAGAGAGAGGGCAACCTTGTCTTGTACCTCTAAAAGATTTATCTAAATTAGGGTTTAGTACAACATTAAAATCCCCTCCCATATTTATCGGATCGGGGAAATCCAAAAGGTTAGCAAAAAGATTTGTTAGGTGCTCGCAATCGTCGTAATTTGGGCCGTAGTAGCCAACTAGTGTCAATGGCCTGTCATTTACCTTGATTTTTGCTATAATCCATCTCCCCCCTTTATCTACTCTAGTTTCTGTTATCCATATTTTTGCATGTTTTTTCACTATTACTGCTACTCCTCTTATATTGCAACTCTGGTTTGTTTTCAAAAACTTGTTCTACCCAACTTTGTTTTTCAAAAAGGTCTACACATTCCTTTCTTAACAGATGAGTCTCCTGCAAAACTAAGATATGTGCCAGGGAGTCTTTTAAGTATTGGAGTAATTTATCTCTTCGCCCCTTTACTCGTAGGCCATTGACATTCCCGGTTAAGATCTGAATAGCCATATCTTTTTTACTCTCACTAAAACAGAGGATCTTGAAGATTTTTTCCCAAATGCTCCCCACCCCGTGCCCCCTCATCCCCCCTTCCCCCACCCTTCTTATCCAGGATAACCCACCCCTGCTTCTTCTCCTTGGACTCAGTGTTAGTCCAAGTTAGACTTCGCTCTGAATACTCTCCGCCCCATTTCTAACATGTTTACATAATCTATATGTTGTCCACTGAATGTCAAATGAATGTGAACCTATCCTTCTAAATGAAAAAGCACTTTCTTTGGCTTCCCCTGCCACCTTTTATGCTCTCCAAAAGATCGTCTGCTTCCTTTATACTTCTGACCATTTGCATTTTGTTATTATGTGTTGGACCCGGCCCTCCTGACTAGTGAATGGGAGGGGTGGCTGAGCTCATCAAGGGGGCTCCCAAACCAGCTGCGCCTGGTTTTTCCCCCACCCTGCACCTTTAGACAAAGGAATTCACTGTATAAAAAGGGGCCCCTTACAAAATGTTCTTGTTTCTGACTTGAATCCTGCCAGGGGCGTTCTGCTGCTTGGGCCCAGGGGAAGGCTTGCCTCCCTGGGCCCTGCCCAGCCCCTGGATGCCCTGGAGGACTTATTTTGGACTTTTTCCTTTAAAACCTTTTCCAGGACCTTTTGCCAGAGGAGAGCGCTGTGCTTTTGCTTTTGGTAGCTGAGGCCCCTTTGCTATGGGAGCCCTTCTTGGGGGGGCTTGGGGTCTGCCTGCTCCCTAACGCTTTGTGAGCACTTTATTTGGGCTCTGCAGCGTGGAGCTGCTCTCTGTCCTGCTCGTGTTGATGGCAGGTGCCCACCCTGCATTTTGGCCGTGCCGTGTTTGTTTAATTTGCAGGTGCCGTCCCGCGTCATGGCCGCCTACATTTGCATTTGATCCCGAGGGAGCCTACCCCTCATTTGCCGTCCCGATGGCCGCCGCCGTCCGCGGTCCGCCTGGTTGTGGGCGGGGCCGCGGGACGGAAGCCGAAATGACGCCGTTGCCGGGCCAGAGATGGTGTGTGGTCGGTGCGGGGCTCCCGTGAGCGAAGGGGAGCCCCGAGATGGACGACGCGGGAAGTCGGGTGCCCACCCCGCCTCCCGCAGCATGATAGTTGAGTCCCAGGTCCCAAGCGGGGGCCCGGGTGAGGAGGAGGGCGGGCGCTCCTCGGGAGAGAGAGAGAGCCCCGGCGGAGGAGTCCAGCGGCAGCTGCCACCAAGAGAGAAGTCCCCGAAGCCCGGTAAGTGAGGGCTGAGCAAGGGGCAGGGCAGCATCCTCTTAAGAGCAGTCCCCCGCCTGCTAGGGGGGTGCTCCAATGGTTGGGGGCATGATTGTTTTGGGAGCCAGAGTGCTCCGAGGAGCATTGTATTAATTAAGAGCCCATGAGAGGCTCCCGGGCATTTTGGCCTTTCGATTCCCCAGCGAGGGACTCCAGCACCTCAGGAGCATTTCTTTTGATCACGAGTCCCCAGAGGGCGGACTCCAACGTTTAGGGGCATGTATTGCTGGAAGCCCCTATCGCTCCACATTGGGACATAAGTACTTTGGGGGCACTTTGTATTGGTTTAGAGAGCCTGTGTAGCTCTGACTGTGCGCTAGTTGTCCTTAGAGCCAGAGGGCTCCAACGTTGGGCGCAATGTCCTAAGGGCTGGTGAGAGCCCCGTCGCAGTTTTGTCTCCAGCTGCCCAGCAATTAGTGGGCAGCTGCACCATTTAGGTGCCACAGGAGAGAGAGTCCCTGTGTGGGACAGAGATGGCACAGAGGTGCCAGGCCTTCTACAGCTGCGCAGCACTTAGTGCCAGCTGCACCGTTTAGGCCCTGTTGGTGTTCCTAGCTGCCCAGCAATTAGTTGGCAGCTGCAACGTTTAGGTTTGCGCCGGTGGCGCACCCCTGACTGGCGCTGCATTGGCAGCGCGTCCTGACATTCTGGACACAGGGCTTTTTGAGTCCCCTTGTTGGATGGCCCGTTGGCCAGGGGGCTGGTATGTGGATAGGGCGCAAGGCCCTAATGTGATTTTTGCGCAATGTGATTTTGCTATGTTTCTGGTAGTAGTTGCCTAATGTGATTTTTGCGCAATTGTGTTTTCCTGCACCTCTGAATGTGTTTTGAGGCATCATGTGCCTTGTTCTTACACCGCTGAATGTATGTTTATGCATCATGTGTTTTCCTTCCCTACACCTCTGAATGTTGTGATGCATCATGTGTAATGTGTTCATGCTTATACCCCTACAGGTATTGTGATACTTGGGTGGTTGTTTTTCTTTCTAGTACAGATGTGCTAAAGTGATTATTATTCTATGATCTACAACCTGCTATTTCTAACAGTATTTCTAGTTCTAAAAGTGTTGATTCCTGACAGTGGTCCAGGTGGCCCTGTCTTGTACATATCCCTTGTGAATATTGCCCGTGCCAGTTGGCACAATCTATATTGTGTGATTACTATCTGATGTGTTATTTGACAATACAAAAGTTATTTTTATATAACCTTGTGTGGAATTCCTTTTGTGGTGTGCCTAGGATGTTGTTGCTGTTGTGTGCGTGCGCAAATGCTTTACACATTGCCTCCCGGATAAGCCTGTCTGCTCGTGCCAAGCTACCAAGGGGGTGAGCAGGGGTTATCTTGGCGTGTGACTCCCTTGCCCTGACTAGTATGGTGGTTTCTGCCTGGCTTTGGCGTAAGCCTTAGCCAACCAGAAATCCCAGTTCTAACATTATGCATAATGCGTAGTGTCGCAAGGAACGTTAATTGTACATTGGCCCCGACTCTCTTAAAATCGTCCATGCGCTTCCCAAGCTCCCTTTGTCTTTCTAACGTTGCTCTCGATAGATCAGACCATATTTCAAAAGAAAATTCTGGACCTTTTAAAGACCTAAATTTCAGTGCAGATAACAACATTTTTTTCTTTAATTGCATATGTCTGAAAGTCTTTTTTCTTTTCTTTAAGTGGATTATATTTGCCGGATTGATTATTCACAGGAATTCAATCAGTCTTTCCTCTATCATACTGCAGTTTCTGTGGGTTTAAATCTGCTCTGCTAAAAAACAGAGCAGATTTGAACCCATGGAGACAGCAGATATAATCTTCTTAAAGAAAAGAAAAAAGACTCACAATAGCATATTGGGATATCAACAGACATCCTAAAATTAGATGGAGTTATAATACCCTCAAAGATATGGAGGACACATAACGACCGCAATATATCATCAGATCGGATTGCAATTAAATCAAAGAATTTCTTCCACGTATAAGAATATACTAATTAGGGAACTACTCCCTAGCAGAATATCCTCTTGATGACAGCGATCTGGATTATTCAGTACTTTTTAGAATCAGAGACACTTCCATGTCTTAAACCGAATATAGACCCCCAGACCACTATACAGATGCAAAGTATATTTCTCTCTTGGTCCTGAAGAATGTGATATAAATCTGTTGTTTTCACCGAAACGTGCATAGACCAGTGATCACACATCTGGGAGTCCTACCTAAGAACCAAATTAAAGAAGAATCAACCAGAAATTAGCTTAATGGACTTGTGAATGCCTAATCGTGATATTGATAACTGTGACGGATCGGAATAGCGAGCAGGACTCCATTACAGATGTGTTTTTATTGTGACTTTTCTGTGTGGTATGATTGATGGTTTGTGTGAGAAGAATGAAAGGTGAGAATGGAAGGATGATGGTGTAATTTTGAGGGATACTATAACTTGTATTAAAACTGAGAGAACCTAACTGTGTTTTTTTTCCCAATTGAAATGTTGATATGATTTTGTCTAATTTGTAAATGTTTTTATGAGTACAGTGGTATAATATAATTTAAAAAAAAGTACAGGAAAATATAGAAATAAAAATGTTTTTGATAAATAAATAAAACTAGAAAGAAAGTAGCTTTTGTGCTGAGATTTTGTTCTATAGGGAAATGTCCAGTCTGAGAATCTATGGGGAAATGTCCAGTCTGAGTAATTACCACTTTAGAAACTAGATAGGCCAGATAAGAGGTTGTTCTTATTGTACCTACAGTCAAGTTCTTCCAATCTTCACAACATCTCCTACTACACCACCACCACTGTGTTCAGAGTGTTCCACTTCTTAGACCCTGTCCACAAGTTTATGGTGTTCCAACTGTAGGAGGCCAAGACCCACTGACATTGCTCCTATGTCTTGTTGTAGAGTAGTTTTGGTATCAGCTATAGCTACCAACACTTTATCCAGGTGCAAATGAATAGAGTCCTCAGATGTGTATGTATTATCTATGTGTGTAGGGGGTAGGGGCAATGGCTCACTCATCTCAGGGTGTGTGACTCCTGCTTATTCCTGGGTTTCCCCATGTCGGTTTGTCTGCTCTGAGAGCTGTAGAAAGTCACAGGTCTCCAGGCTATTAGAAAATCAGCCCCAGTAGATCAAAAACGGGCCCTTAAAACATCTGAGGTGTGGTAATGCAACCCCAGACTCTCTGCTTAGCGTTACCGCTGGGGAGCCCTATCTGCACCCACCCAGGGAATCCAGGCAATCAGGAGGTTTGTGCATTCCTGGCAAGTCCCCATCTGTTAATCCCCACATGTTAGTAGCATAATTTCAAGCCGTAGGGTTCAGGACCTTCATTCGGTGTCCTCTAGTGGCCCCAGGAGTTCCTAGCATCTCCCTAGGGCAATTGTGGTGCTCAGTATATGTTCCTAATGGAAGGGTGGCACTTTAAGGTAAGTGTCTGTCTTGTCCTTGCAGAACTAGCTCCCAATTAGGGCCCAGTCCGGTGTCCGATTCCCAGTGATCTGGATCAAGGCTATCTTCACCCCCATGTAGGCCTCAAGCCCTGGGATGGCATGCCTTCCTTAGTCCTACCTCTGGCCCGTGTGTCCTCCTGGGGTAGGTGTCCCTTGGGTAGAGAAGGTGTTCTTGGATCCCAGGGCCCGACCTCCAGCATTGCACTCTCAGGTTGTTGCATAGGGGCGAGGGCTCCAGGTCCAGTGCCCGACCTAGGCCCCAATCTCCCATGTCACCACACTCGCCTCACCTAGGGGCCCGTTGGGTTCTGCATGATGTGTGCTCCTCTGAGTACGCCGCGTATCCATTTGTCGTAACTCCTGGCCTCTGGAGGCATCTAGGGTACCGACAGCCTCTGAAGAAGAGCCTCCTCTATTCCGGCCTGTGATGACTTGAGGAAATTGGTACGCAATGTGTCTCCAGCCTCGGGGGTCCCAGTGGCAGCAGCAGACAGGGGAGGAGGGGGCTCCGCTCCATGTCTTCTGGCACACGAGGCGCCCCCTAAGTCCCCAGATCAGACACGCACATCCGCCAGGCCCCACATCTTGGGTTTCCACTTCTACAGCCATGAGGCATGCATGTCATGGCAGGTGACCACCAGCATCGGTACCGCTTTTATCAAAGTCAGCTTCTGACCCACAGCCCTGGGAATGGGGGCACCAGCACTCAGAGATGGACTTCGGGTTCAGTGTGAGTCTCGCCATTCGCCTGCTATAGCAGGATTAATGGTGGGCTGGCATCAAGCAACTGGCTCATGCATGCACCATCTTTAGGTCCTAAGCGACGCTCCCCTTGTAAGGCTTTGATACTTCTTGGAGTCCAAATTAACCCCTGTCCTATGTGCCATCGCATGAAAATTCGACATAATCTTCGGACATTCATCAATTCCCTTTGAGTCTACAAACAGAAACACATCTAGGCTCTGTGCTACTCCCTGCAATCCCCTTTATTTATCATAAACCACTCAAAGAATGGAAATAGCACAAGAAGTAGCACAACACATGGGCGAACATTTATTAAGGGAATATATTGCCGTTAGGTAGTTATAGTTAGAATGTAGTTTCCATAACTTTGGTGCTGTTCAGCGAATCCTCGCACAATTTTCAAAACTAGTTTGACACTCAATTCAGCTGCTGTCTTGATTGTTCCGGAGTGATCTGTCAAGCGGGGGCCAAAAAGAGGGGAGGTACCAAAACATGTTTTCACCATGTTAATTTCCGTAAGAACTTTAGACACAGCCCGAACTGCTGAATGAAATTATTCCAAATCCGGCAGGAGGGTAGATGTAGGGCAAGGGAAGTGCCTTTTTGTGATGTGGTGTAAATCCGTTTAGCAGTTGGGTAGTCATTTAAAAAAAAATCCAGTTATATATATATAGAATCTGCGACCACTGCCGGACTTGTGCTAAGATCTAATTCGCTGCCAACACTTCAAACCAGGAAGGTTTGGCAGCCATCTTGTGACTCGGCTTGAACCAAGTCATAGATTTTTTTTTTAAAAGAAAAGGGGGCAGGGTAAAACAAACAGACCCCCCTAGACCTCTTGGAGGTGTCCCAGGGGACCCCACAGGGCCAAAAAAGCATTATTTTAAAAAATAATTCCGAGTGAGTCGCGCTGGATCCACAGCTCCCACATAAAATGAATCCATTCTTAATCAGCTCCCAGTTGTGCCAGATCCCTGCGGCATTTGCATAGTGTGGGGGGGCACTCGGACCCCCTCCTGGGGCTTACTAATGCCCTAGGGACCACATCCATGAAGTAGTGTGGCTCACTGGTTAGAGGCGGCAGACCCGAGAGCAGAGGACGGCCCGGGACCAGGGTTCGATTCCCGGCGCGGCAGGTTTCTGGACCAGGGTCAGCGGACTCGATAATTCTCTCGCCTCGGTGCCCACTCTGATCAGCGATCACACTCGGCAACTCTGGGCATTAGCTTGCCTCATCTTCACTAACGGCCCCACCAGACCGCAGGGGATGCCTGGTCTCACCCTGGAGATACCCATTAAGGGACAATCTCTCAGGGATGCCAGGAAGGGTTTCGCAGCGGTCGAAGCGCCTTGGGACCCTACGGGTAAGTAGTGCGCTATATAAATGCCTATACATTTACATTTACATCCTCCATAGGGATTTTTTAAAATGAATGTGGAGGAGGCCCGTACGACCTCTTATGCTGCCCGGGGACCGCCACTTCCCCAGGACTTATTTATTTATTAATGGGGAGCATCTTGGATCCCCCCAGCCTTGGGGACCACCACCTCCCAGGGGCTTAACCTTTAAACAATGCGGGAGCTGCACAGACACCCCCCAGAGCCCTGGGGACTGCCACTTTCTCGATGCTTTTGTTAAATTGAATGCACGGAGACAGGCGTCCCCCACAGCCCCGGGAACCAGCATTTCCTGGGCAAAATTGAAGAAAGGGGGAGGAGCTACACGGCCCCCCTCTTGGAGCTGTAGATGGCCCTTGGGACTGCCACCCCCAAAGGCTGACTCCTGCTATATCCTGGTTTGCCCACCTAAGAACATAGCTGTTTGCTATGGCTTTGCAGGAGCTTTACCACTCCTGCCACAGTACACGGTACTACACTTCTAGCAAGTGAGAGAGCCAAAAATGCTCTCACTTGCTAGAATGGGAGTAAAATTGCTTTTACACAGCTCCCTCTCTGTAAAAAAAAATATGCAGGCTTCCGCAGGAGGCGGGAGACCGGCAGGGACCACGGAGGCCTTGAGGCTCCCCATGTGGTCTCCATCAAAAATAATAACAGTAGAAGAGATGCTGGGCCCCGGGGGAATGGGGACGCCTGTGCCGAAATTGGCCCAGCAGAGGGGGGCCATGAAGCCCCCCCACCCCCATTCAAAAAGGCCTGGCCCTGGGTAATGGGGTCCCCGGGGGCCAAATCGGCCCAGGGAAGGGGGTCCCTAATAATTTGTTTTTAAAGCTATATGGCAAGTTGCCAGAGGCCCTGGCCCATTTTGCCACCCCTCAGCAAACATGCATCCTGGAGCACTACTAGTTGGGGGATGAAGTCCCTTTGACTCTAGAGGGTCCTTGGGGCCAACTACCATTGCTGTTACCTACAGTAAGTCCCACACAGTAGGATTGCTGAGAGGTTGTTGGAGGGCATGTCCCCTTTCTCTACCAGTCTACAAACAGGCCTAGTTGGGGGATGAAGCCCTATTGGCTCTTGAGGATCCTTTGTGGCCAACTATCCCTCATCCTACCTTCAGTCCCACACAGCGGGATTGCTAAGAGGTCTTCGAAGGCCACACACCCTCTCTCCACCACCCTGCAAACACAACTCTTGGCGCACTACTGGTTGGTGGATGAAGCCCTCTCGGATGCTTAGGGACCTTGGGGGCCAAGAAGCCCTCCTGTTGCCTCCAGTAAGTCCCTTACAGCGGGAATCCTGGGAAGCTGGTCATGGCCTGCCCCCTTTCTCAACCACTCTGCAAACGTAACTACCCGATAAAAAACCATAGAAATTCACTTAAGAAAACCAAAGGTTACAGGGACGTTATATTTAGGAAGCAGAAATTGAAAAACCTTAGAAATTCACTGAAAAAAACAAATGTTAGAGGGATGTATTAACATAATATAAGTAAAATCACTCAGTAGTAGTGCACCTAGAAAACGAATGTAACTTTTGTAGTAGGAAAGTATATATGTTTAAAACTCAGAAACCTTTGGAAAACACCCACAATCCCTTGATGTCATTAGTGATGTCATTTGAAATGTCACGAGTGAAATCTGAGCCTAACTATAACGTCCCTATAACCTTTGCTTTTTTCAGTAAATATATACATAAGCACAGGGTCAAACCCCAGCTGATGGTAACCATGTGAGTTAACTAGTGTATTGGTTTTAATTAACTATGCATAATAAACTTACCTTACCTAGGAGTATCTGAAGAAAATTGCTTCCTTGCATTCTCAGACCTTTCAAATGACGTATAGGCCACTATCTAATCTGCTTGGCCAAAATGTTAACTAATGGAATTTTCTCAAAGACAAAACAAGTGATGGATCATCAGGAATTCACTCGATCTTTTAGGTACCAACCCTTGTTGGGAAATTGTAGTTTTTAAGGCAATTCCTCATGCAGTTCAGCTGCCCTCCCCAGTTTTGTTTTATTAGCAAGTTATTTGTTCTCCAGCTCTGGTTTTCACCTCGGGGATTAGTGATACATAACATTAAGAGACCTTTTTTATGGGATCCCATGGCCTTCTGGAACCATTTAAGAAGAAAATTGCCCTTGCTGTCTTACTTAAGTTAAAGCATTTTCCAAGTTGCCAGCCTTCACTCTCATATTCAGCCTGATTCATCATTCTCCCGTTTTGCGAGCCCCTGATGGCGATTCATAAGGAATCGCTATTAAGGACTTGCAAAACGGGATTCATGTGGGAATTGCTAAATAAATTACGATTCCTACACATTCCTTATTTGCTAAAGGCCCATAGGAATGAATGGGGAGTTATTCCTTATTTGCGATTAGCAATTAGCTAATCGCAAATAAGGAAGCGATTTCAAGGGTGCCAGGGGTGTCCAAAGGACACCCTGTAATGAGGTTCCGTGACAATTTTACTCGTGTTTGTAACATTGTCGTAAATACATAATTTTGGTATCAGTGAACCGCAAATGATCCATTTAGTATATCCTGGTGTTTTCGCTATGCTACGAGCAAGAGCACTCCTGTTACCAACACATTTGTGATTTACCCATGGCATCCATCTTAGAACACGGAAGCCATTTTGTATTCCTTGCCCTCACATAGTCAATGGACATGCAATGACTTCTTTTATTTAAGGACACGTAGGCTTTAACCGGCGATTCACCTTGCTAGTGACACGTGCACCTTAGGCCAGCAACGCTGTGGCAGCATGACTCGGCAAGAACTGCCTCCCCAGCCTGAGGCCAGTCCTGCTATACTGGTTCTTGTGTTCGTTAGCCTGATCATGATTAGGCGGCCGAAGCTGGTAACCGTGCCCATTTACGACCCACAAACATTTCTTATCCTGTCTTTCTATCTTCTGCACCTGGCTCTGCTCCTTTCCTTCTGGGCCTTTATTAGGGGGAGGTAACGAAATTTACGATGAAGCGGTCCGGGTCTTGAATGAAGAATTGACATGGGATTATGATGGACTAGTGGGAACCCCTCATTTGTAATGTTTTGACATCAGATACTGTTGACGATCCCTGTGCAACGCCAAATATTTATTGTTTAAGACACGAATGCTTAGAACTGTGGTAACATGTAAAGAATTTGCCTGAAGCCCAATATTTAGTATATAAGGAGCAACCCTCTTTGTACAAATCGAACAGGCTCCTAGATACTGCCCATGTGTAGTTTCTGTGACTTCTGTGTCCCTGCAGTAATAAACCTTTGGTCTTTGACGCCACCATCGAGAAGCCCGTGTTTCTGTTTGTTTGTGCACCAAGACAGGTGGAACTCCGGGGTCTTCGGGTGTTATCCCTGACACCTCTGGACGGAACCAAAAAGTCCAGAACTCCAATTGGCGCCCAACGTGGGGCGACATCATTCGGTACCGGTCCAAAAGCCTGAAGAGTTCGAGGAGCTTCGTGTGAAGATTTCAGAGGGAGGCGCCCCACTTCATCGATCCCGGCATATCGCAAAAGTGGCCCCGACGTTCTCTTCCACGAGGGTTCCCGTTCAGACGGCTGCAGTGGTCCGTTGCCTTGACCGTCGCCCTGTCTTGGACCCGAGGTGCAGTCCTCAGTACGGCGAAACGTGACGGGTTTCTCCTTGGTGACGTCTTCAGTGCCTCAGTTAAGTATTCAGTGGTTGCTAGTTGGTTATTTTGTAAGGATTGCTCCTATTTGGATAATCCTTTTAGTTCTCAGTTCAGTTCAGTTCTGTAAGGTTATCACTGGTTATTCTGGTTACGATAATCATTCTGTTCAGTTCAGGTATCGATACATTTGTCAGTTCTGGTAGGCCTAAGTTCTTAGTTCGAGTGCGCATCTTTTCTGTTTGTGTCTTGTTTGTTTTGTGTTCCGGATTATAAAATGGTAAGTCGGAAAAATTGTATGTTGTCTTGTTTTAGTTGCAACAGTGATTCCCGGTTGGAGGACTCGTGTTTGGTTCCTCCGATTGGAACTCCCCTTTATGATCTATATTGCAAATTTGGTGTGGGCCCTATCTCTTATAATGAGGTATGGATCCGCTACACAGAGAAAGATGGTGTCCTTAGTTGGCCACTACATGGTAGTTTTGAACCTGAAGTTCTCGATAATCTAGAAAGAAGGTTGTTTAAGAAGAAAGCCCGGCCGGCAATGTTTGATTCTTTCCGTTATTGGCGAAAAGAATCTAAACAGAGAGAAATTAAAAAGTTGAAGAAAGAACAGAAAGAGCAAGAGTTGACTTTAGAACAGTCTGCTAGGCAGCTGCAACTCAACGAGTCTGAGAAAGCGATGGAGGTGGCCGATAGAGAGCGTAATTTAGCGATAGACAAGTGCTATCCTGCTTTGCCATCGAGTACGGCTAAGATAGTAGAGGACCCTGAAAAGGATCCCCTGTTGTCTTACTTGTTACGATCACCCCCACCGTATGCACAGGGTGCTACGGCTCCACCTATACCGAATGTTCAATTACCGGTTGCTGGACAACCTGGTGTCCCTGTTCCCGCTCCCCTGAATCAAGTTCCTGTACCTCCTGTGGTCAATATTAATGTTCCTTCGACAACCCCTCTTCTAGGGTTGCCGGCTTCTTTACCTATGCCTGTGTCGCTCACACCTGCTACTTCACAAGCTATCTTGCCTGCTACTCCTACTGTTCCTGATCTATCTGTTCCAACTGCTACTCTATTCACTGCCTCTGTTAATATTATGACTCCGCTTTCTGTTCGTCGAAGAATCACTGATTCTGTCTCTAATATTTTATCTCCCTTCTATAAAACTCTGATTAAGACTCCTACCTCTGACTCTGTGCAGAGACGTAGTCAGCTTCCCAGTACTGAAGAAAGAGGAATATTAGATTCCACTGCTCTTAGATGGGTTTCGAAAGTTGGAAGATATAATGTACAAGATGTATTAGATACATTTATGCAATGGAACGAACCGACACAACGATATGTGTTCGATGAAATGTGTTTCCTTCTACGTGAGGAATTGGAAGAGGATGACCCTGAATCAAATCTAGGAGAATTAATTAATGTTCAGAAAGAGTTTGCTGCAGGTATGATAGTTGGACAAAATATAAAAGAAGCGATGGAACTGATTTTAAGTTATAGGAATGACTCATCCCTTCGTTCACCGAGAGAATTAGAGAAACGTAGTACGAAACGAAATCGTCAATATCCAATGAGAGAGGTTCCACCAATTTGGCGTGAAGCTGTGCAAGCTAATGCAAACCTTGGTATTGCAGCCGCTCCGGCCCAATTCCAGAGAGTCTGGATACATATTCCATGGAAGCGAGCTGAAGTATTAGCAGTGAAACAGGCCTTGCCAGATCCGCGTAAAAATCCTGCAGGGTACTACAAAGAGTTGGCTCAAACAGTTGACGCTTGTGTATTGAATCTTGCTGACATAGATCTGCTATTTGGTAATGTAGTACCGCAACCAATTTGGGCTAAAATTCGTAAAGAGAATCATCCAGTTGCCCTAGGTGGTGACTGGGCAGCTATAATTGCAGCGGATGGTCAACAAATAGGTGGTTCCAAACCTGAACCTTTAATTGCTAATTTGCCTGGTAGAATAATCGATTTAATGAAAACCTTGATGCCAGCATTGCGCGTTAACTGGGACAAATTGTCCGCGTGCAAACAAAAGAAAGACGAAAGCGTCTCCGACTTTTTCACAAGATTCGAAGAGACTTTCGTGGATCATAGTGGTCAGGATATGAGCACAGAAGGAGGCCAGAGATTATTTGTTGATAAATTTGTGCACAATCTGTTGCCAGAACTTAGTGGTAAATTAAAGAATTCTGAAAGTGCGTGGGCTGTCTCTACGACTGCGCAAATACTTGCGACTGCTCAGTACTATGAAAATAGGGATAAAGAAGAGAAAGAAAAATCAGATAAAAAGACGAAAGATTTAAAAACTAAAGTACTTTTACAGCAAGCTTATCCGCCTCGTACGAATCAAACTAATATGCAGCAAGGGTCATATCAAAGAACGGATTATAATTTTCAAAGGCCACAATACCAATGGAATCAATGTGCTTATTGCAAAAAGGAAGGTCATTACAAAAGTGAATGTCCAGTTCGAACGCAAAATAATGCTGCGGCAGCTCAGAGAGGTCGTGGTAGTTCTATGCAAAACTCTAGAGGTCGAGGACGAGGTGCTATGCCTCCGCAGACGAGTGATCGCCCCTCTAATTATTTCGACCAGCGACATGGACAATCTGCCCAACAGAATAGGTCTCCACAGTATCATGTCGAAGACTATTATGAAGCTAGTGAGGAAGATCAGCAAAGTGAGTACTAGGACAGCCATGGACAAAGAGAGGGAGTAGTATCAGTTCCAGTAGATCAGAGTGGGCCTTATGTCGCAGTAGCAACATCAGGTATAGTCGAACCGTTTCTGTTGGATACTGGTGCAGCAAAAAGTTCTATCATACATGCGAAACTCCCTGGCGCACCTTTGTCCGGCTCAACAAACGTTTCAGTAGGTTTTTCGGGCGCCCCTGTTCACAACCCTGTTTCTGGTCCTTTGTCTATTTCTGTTGGACCACGTCAATTGAAAGCACCCCTGATTTTGACGACAGGTTGTAACGAAAATCTGCTTGGTTTAGACTTGTTAAAACGCCTGTACGCGACATTGTACTGTTCTCCAGCAGGAGTACAGCTTACGTTGGGTAAAAGAATAATCTCTCCGATGTACTTGTCGATGGATGCGCTCCCACCAGAGCTGCGTTCACTCCCTGATACTTTTTGGGCGACTGGTCCTAATGATGTAGGTCTATTGGAAATTCCACCCTATGTAGTAACTTTGAAAGCAAATGTTAAACTTCCACGAATTCCACAATACAGAATCTCTAATGAAGGTGAGCGTGCGCTCCTACTGATAGTACAAGACCTAATCAAGAAAGATGTTGTAGAAGAGACTAGAGGTAATGTCTGTAATAGTCCTGTACTGCCTATTTTGAAACGAACTGACCCTACAAAGCCTCCAGTATATAGGTTCGTAATTGATCTTAGAGAGGTTAATAAAATTGTGATCCCACAGTTTCCTGTGGTTCCAGACATTACTGCATTGTTAACGTTGATTCCTGCTACAGCAGCATGGTTTTCAGTTGTCGACTTGAAAAATGCCTTTTTCAGCATTCCGATAGCCGAGGAAAGCAGAGATATCTTCGGTTTCTCTCTAGGAGGACGAAGTTTTAGATTTAAACGCGCTCCACAAGGTTATTGTGAAAGCCCATCCATTTACAGTCAAGCATTAAAAAGCCAGTTAGATTCCTTCGTACTTCCTAGTGGTTCTGCTTTAATACAGTATGTCGATGATCTTCTAGTGGCTGCCGATGACAAGGAAACTTGCAAAACAGCTACGATTTCTTTATTGCATCACTTGTCAGATTTGAATCACAAGGTGTCACCTTCAAAAATGCAATACTGCTGCCAAGAAGTAACCTACCTAGGTCATCTCTTGTCAAAGGAGGGAAGGAAGTTGACCCCAGAGAGAATAAAAGCAATTACACAGATGAATGTTCCTAGCACGCAGAGAGAAGTACGTGCCTTTTTGGGTATTACCTCATATTGTAGGCAATGGATCCCAAATTTTTCTCTTCTAGCAAAACCATTGGTAGCCTTGACTGGGAAAGGTGTTCCGAGTCCGGTACCATGGTCTGCTGAATGTCAGCAGAGTTTTTCTGAGTTACGAAATGCACTGTGTTCAGCACCTGTATTGGGTACACCCGACTACAGTAAGCCATTCACGCTCTATGTCCACGAGAGAGAAGGTTGTGCATTGAGTGTTTTGACGCAGAAATTTGGTGATAAACAACGCCCTTGTGCGTATTTTTCATCAACATTAGATCCAGTAGCTAGAGCATTGCCTAGTTGCTTGAGAGCTACAGCCGCAGCTGCAGCTTCCATTCGACAATCTGCTGGTTTAGTAATGAACAACATGCTAGTAGTTATGGTTCCTCATGCTGTGGATACACTCATGAACCGAACCAAGACGCAACACCTTACCAGTGCTAGATTATCAGGTTATGAACTGACACTGTTAGCTAGTCATATTCAGATCAAAAGATGCAATGTATTGAATCCAGCAACATTGTTGCCGACTAGCGAAGAGTCGAGTGATTCCGAACCACACGACTGTTGTTTCAAAACTGAGGAAGAAACAAAAGGACGAATCGATCTAAAAGACACTCCGTTGTCAGAACCAGATGGCACGTTGTATGTTGACGGGTCTTGCTTCAAATTGGAGAGCGGTGATGTGACTGCTGCTTATGCAGTAACAACTTTGAGTACGATTGTGGAGACTGCAAGAGTGAGTCAGAATTCTGCCCAGGCTGCAGAATTGATCGCGCTAACAAGAGCGTGCGTTTTAGCTAAGGGAAAGAGAGTGAATGTGTTCACAGATAGTCAGTACGCGTTCGGCGTGGCCCATAGTTTTGGCCGTTTGTGGAAAGAAAGAGGTTTCATTACGTCCCATGGGACTAAGATTCAACATGGTCAGCTAGTTAATGACTTGTTGGAATCTCTAACCTTGCCGACTGAAGTTGCGATTGTGAAATGCAGTGCTCATAAAGCAATCACGGATGATGTTGGTCGTGGGAATGCTTTTGCTGATGAAATCGCAAAACAGACAGCTAGAAATATGATGAGTAGAATGTATGTTGCAACGTCTGCAAGATGGATTTCTGAGTCTGGAATGTGTGAGAACACAGTGGAAAGCGTGAAGGAAATTCAGAAAGAGGCGGCTGAAGAGGAAAAACTTGCATGGAGAGAGAGCACGGGTAAATTGGACTCGAGTGGGTGTTGGATTGACTTGTCGGAACAACAGCGTTGGATGTTGCCTGATGCGTATGTGCTTGCAGTAGTAACGATGGCACATGGAACAGCGCACATCAGTTCAAAAGGGATTTGTAAGATGTTGGCTCCGGTCTGGAAGAATGACGGGATTAGTAAGTGTGCAGAGAGAGTGGTGAGAAATTGTATGGTATGCTTGATGCATAATCCTGGCAAGGGAATCCCCACACCTGCAGGTCACTTCGCTCCTCCTTCCTGCCCCTTTGAGGTGATCCAGCTAGACTTCATTCACATGGATCGTTGCAATAATCTGAAATACGTCCTAGTGGTAGTTTGTGCTTTCTCCAGATGGATCGAAGCATACCCACTGAAGGACAATACTGCCTTATCCACTGCCAAAATTCTTCTTAAAGAATACTTCCCCAGATACGGAATGCCACGGATTGTATGGTCAGACAACGGAAGTGAGTTCGTAGGGAAAGTTATGCAGAGTGTGTGTGCCGGCCTAGGGATTAGACAGAAATTTCATAGTGCGAATCATCCCCAGTCCGCGGGTTTAGTCGAGGGTTACAATGGCACCCTTAAACTGAAACTCGCTAAGATACAAGCATCCACGGGTTTGTCCTGGCCAGACGCATTGCCTTTGGCTTTGCTATCAACAAGAGCAACTGTACATTCTAGAGTAGGGCTTAGTCCTTACGAAATAGTTTTTGGCCGTCCTGCAAATGTTTGGGGGGTACCTAGACCGAAAGAATTTAAGCAGCTGGAATACCCAATGTTAATTGATTACCTTTTCGACTTGACTGCTAAATTGAGTCTTATTCACCAACAGGTTTTCGATGCATTGCCAAAGCCACCGGAGAGTCCAGGCCATCAGCTGAAACCGGGTGATCAGGTGGTCATCAGAAATTTTGCAAGAACAAAGAATCTTCAGCCCAGATTCATTGGCCCATTCCAAGTCCTGCTAGCAACGAGAACTGCTATTCGTGTGGCCGGAAGGAAAAATTGGATCCATACGACACATGCTAAACGTGTGCCTCTGCCACTTCCTTACGACAACTGGGTAAAGAAAGGAATCGGTGCCTCTGAAACGGAACAAGTCCCCAGGTTCATACCTTTCAGCGATGCAGAACTGATCACGGATTCACCAAATTCTGACTCTCCTCCTGAAACTGCTCTTTTGAACCCTGAACATTTGTCATCCACACCCAATGAACATTTGCCATCTGCACCAAAAGAACATTTGCCATCTGCGAACGTGAACATTGCAACGTCAGCTGAAAATACATTGTTTCCAGATCAGACAGCTCCTGCAAAACTGAGATACAACTTACGTTCTCGCAATATGGACAAATAAAGCAGGAAACTGCCTATTTTCAGATTTGAATTTGCTATACATTGCCTCCAGCCGGGAAGTTTGCTAATACTTTGTATTGTTTCTTTTTGTTTTAAAATTGCCTTGCCGTCTGGGTAGCCGTAGGGTCGTGGCTGTGTGCCTAGTTGAATCTGCGGGGGTCAGACACAAGGTCGATCTTTCTGTTAGTTCTGGGAACTCCCAGGGCTGATAGAGGCATTTTCATCTACGTACACATCATCAGTGGTCGCGAACGGTCGTAGAAGATGGAGCTTCCTGAGCTACAACGAGAAAATGTAATTTATGTTCGCAGAAATAGACTGTACAGAATACTACACAGCAAATGCTTTCTAATGCAATGTGCAGTTACATTTTTAATTGTTTTGATAACGTTGGTGGGTGGAATCGTCTTTGGTGTACATTTGATTTTTATGCCAGTAACTACAGTACCTTCCCTTGATCCTACTACTTCTACGGTTTCTTCTATGCATTCTTTTCACTCATTTCCTGAACACGAACAAGCTCGACGCTCAGAATTTATTAACAATACATTTGTACAGCTCTTGCATCAACACCAACTGATAGTTAATACTACAGACTGCTGGGTGTGTGGCTTGATACCTCACACTATGGATAAAGGCATTCCCTATCTAGTCTTGCCTTTCAGCTATAATGGATCATTTCAGGCCTTTCAGACCATTTTTTCATATGCCCTTGAGACCTATCCTCCGCGTCCACCACGGTCCACTAAATACAACTCAGCCAACAAAGCTTTAGTCCAGGGAATTATTGATATGATTAAAGACGTCAATAATACTCCATCTTATCCTAGAGATGAATTACTGGTGTATTTGAGTTGGAACTCTACAGAGTATCGCCTTAGTTTGGGAGAAAGCAAGCGTAAAAGCTCCACTTCAGTTTGGGTCGTGCCTCACCGAGGTCAGGTCTGTTTGCAAGGAAATGGGAGAAATCCGAGAGCTCAGCTAGGGAGGAGTGAGTGCGTTGAGACTTACGTATTTCCGTCTAACTCCTCCCCTGCCTTTCTGACTGCTAGGGGTACCTACTTCATTTGTCAGGACAGAGCATATACATGGCTGCCTGCTGACTTTTCAGGTTCATGTTATATTGCTCGATTGTTACCCCCGACATACACTGCTTCTTCAGATTATCACAAAACCAGAGTAGCAAGAGGTGTCTTCAGCAAGGAAGATACCGCTGGTCAAGAAGCTGGAGACTTTTTCAAAGGTTTCCTTCCGTTTTGGGGGCCTATGGCCAATAGTAGAAACCTTCGTCAACTAACACGGGTAGTTGAATCTACAATTACAGAAACTGCTGGTGCCCTTAGTAACTTAACAGCTGAGCTTCAGGCGGATCGTCTCATGACGTTGCAGAACCGTATGGTTCTAGACGTAATACTTGCAGATCGAGGTGGGGTATGCAGAATGATCCAATCAAGCTGCTGTGTCTTTATTCCAAATAATGCTCCAACAGTCTATGAAGCAATCTCTAAGCTACATAAGATTTCCGACTCTATACACGTAGATAAGGGAAACTGGTCCTTCATGGAGTGGTTTTGGACTCTGGTATCAGCGTGGGGATGGAAGGTTCTGATGGTCATTGGTGTCATCCTAGTATTTCTGTTCTCGTGCTGTCTTATTATCCAATGTGGTCCCGCTCTGTGTAGCCTCTGTGCTGCAACCTGTTTCAGAAAACCACCTGCATTAGGAGAAAAGGCACGAGACAGGATGATGATACAACAACATGTCACTAACCTAATGAGCATAGAATTAGACTCTGACTCTGATATAGACTGAGTAATTGCCTATGTAAGGGCAAAAGGAGGGTCTGAGGTTCCGTGACAATTTTACTCGTGTTTGTAACATTGTCGTAAATACATAATTTTGGTATCAGTGAACCGCAAATGATCCATTTAGTATATCCTGGTGTTTTCGCTATGCTACGAGCAAGAGCACTCCTGTTACCAACACATTTGTGATTTACCCATGGCATCCATCTTAGAACACGGAAGCCATTTTGTATTCCTTGCCCTCACATAGTCAATGGACATGCAATGACTTCTTTTATTTAAGGACACGTAGGCTTTAACCGGCGATTCACCTTGCTAGTGACACGTGCACCTTAGGCCAGCAACGCTGTGGCAGCATGACTCGGCAAGAACTGCCTCCCCAGCCTGAGGCCAGTCCTGCTATACTGGTTCTTGTGTTCGTTAGCCTGATCATGATTAGGCGGCCGAAGCTGGTAACCGTGCCCATTTACGACCCACAAACATTTCTTATCCTGTCTTTCTATCTTCTGCACCTGGCTCTGCTCCTTTCCTTCTGGGCCTTTATTAGGGGGAGGTAACGAAATTTACGATGAAGCGGTCCGGGTCTTGAATGAAGAATTGACATGGGATTATGATGGACTAGTGGGAACCCCTCATTTGTAATGTTTTGACATCAGATACTGTTGACGATCCCTGTGCAACGCCAAATATTTATTGTTTAAGACACGAATGCTTAGAACTGTGGTAACATGTAAAGAATTTGCCTGAAGCCCAATATTTAGTATATAAGGAGCAACCCTCTTTGTACAAATCGAACAGGCTCCTAGATACTGCCCATGTGTAGTTTCTGTGACTTCTGTGTCCCTGCAGTAATAAACCTTTGGTCTTTGACGCCACCATCGAGAAGCCCGTGTTTCTGTTTGTTTGTGCACCAAGACAGGTGGAACTCCGGGGTCTTCGGGTGTTATCCCTGACACCTCTGGACGGAACCAAAAAGTCCAGAACTCCAGTAACACCCCTGAATTGCAACATTACACAGGTGTTGCGCACACACATGTCCTAAGGACATGTGTGTGTGTAACATGCAAAAGAAAAAAATGCACTAAAGTGCTTTAATCTATTTTTTCGCTATTTACCACGAAGTCAGACTTCATGGTAAATAGCGGCCAAATATAGCGAATTCGCAATTTAAAATTGGTTGATGAATTGTGTTAGACCTGGCATCATTGGCATGAGTCTCTCCTCCATTTTTTCTGTTGGCCTCTTCTGTTTACGATGTTTTTGCTGGTATATGCTTTGGGCACTGTGCCACTGCTGATCAGTGCCACAGTGCAAGTGCTCCCTATGTGAAATTGCTGTATTGATTGACTTCCATGTTTGGCTTATTTGGTTTACTATCAGTCCCTAGTAGAGTGCACCAGGAGTGCCAGGGCTTGTAAATACAAATGCTGCTAGTGGGCTTGCAGCACATGTTGTGCCACCCACAAGAGCGGCCTAGTAAAAGTATGTCTGAAGGTCTGCCATTGCCAGACCACGTGCAGTCTGACTGTCACGAGGACTGCGCAAGTACACCTACTTGCCAGTCCCTAAACCTTCCCTTAACTTCATGTTAGTCACCCCTATGGTAGGCCCACGGGCAGGGTGCATTGTAAGCATAAGGTAGGACAAGCCTGACAAGGTTGGCATGTCCTAATAGTGAATTACATCCATAGTCGTTTTTCACTATTGTAAGGTAGCCTGCTCTCCATCAGTTAGAATGGGCTGCCAGGATTATTAATGTTATAATCCTAGCGGGCTCGGGGAGCATGGTGCAATGTCGAGTTTGGTATCCCTGAACTCAGGGTTTAATAACGCATCCGTTTGTGTGGATGGTTTTTGGACTCTGTGTTTGAAAATAGCACTTTTAGAAAGTAGCTATTTTCTTGTCTAACTGTCTACCGGTCTCTGCTGGTTCTGGTGTGCGTGTGACAGGAGCTGGGTGGCTCCAGAGAGTCTGAATGAGTCAGTGTGGGATGAGTGGGGCATTTGCATTGAGAGTAGGGGAGAGTAGCTCTTGATAGCCTGCCCTGCCTGATACAATGTTGGCTCCGCCCCCCTGCCAGGCGACTGATGACTCTGTGCTTGCCTGGGACTTTCCTGGCCCGCCTCCTGCCGGGCAGCTGATGGCCCTGCCCCTGCCAGTAACAATGCTGGCTCCGCTCCTGCTGAGCGGCTGAGGACTCTGCCCTGCCCAGTGAATAGGCCAGGTGCTCTGGCCTGGCAACACCCACAACAAACCCAGGATGGGGGGAAATTCCCCTGCATGGACAAAGGGATCAAAGCCAAAAAGGGGTATAAGAGAAGGACCCCTGAACCAAGAAATCAGATCACTTCTGACAAGGAAACCTGAACCAAGGACAAGAAGCCTGCTGATCTAAGGACTGCCTACCCCTTCTGCCAGAGTGCTGTTTGTTGGGGGAATCCTGCATTGCTTCTTTATTTTTGCCAAGGAACCAGGAGAGAGGAACTTTTGTGTGTACTCTCACTCTTTGCTGAGAAAATCTCCAAGGGCTGGAAGAGTGCCAGTCTCCTGTTGAAGTCACAGGGCTAAAGGACTTCATCTGCTTAAAGTGCTATTTGCTGGGATTTGTGAATCCAGCACCTCTGAAAGAATCCAGCAATCTCGACGCCGACGGACGCCGCCGAATCCAGCTCGACATCGTGAGTAACGGCTCCAGTGTCCCGCTTCCTCGACGCCGGCCGCCGGGCCCGGTCGACGCCAGCAGCAACGCCAGTGAGTAGTGAGTTCGGCTCCAGCTCCAAGTGACCCCGTGTCTGCACCGCCGCTGATCGCATCGACTTCGAGCCCTCTCGACGCCGTGAGCGCTGCTCACTCTTGCAACATCGACATCGACGACGCCGTATCCTGCTTCATCCCGTGAGCGCTGCTCCCGCCTGACTTCGGTCGACGCCGCTGCAGATCGCCCCGACTCCGAGGCCCGATCGACGCCGAAGACGCGACGCCGGACATCTCGACGCCGCTGATCATCGAGTGCTTCACTTTTTCCAAGGTACTGTGTTGTTGGGGTCTGTGCGACTCCGGGCTCGACGTAGCGCTCCTCGCGGTCGACGCCGAACCTTTGGATTAACTTTGCCTCGACGTCGTGTGACTCCCGTGGGGGTTACATTGTTGCCAAGAACTGTGTTTTAGAGAAGAAGAGTTGCTTTTGATACTAAAGACTTTGTGCTAAGAAGAAACCGTGCTTGAACTATTATTTTTCCTTCCAAGAGTATTTATTAAGACTGTGGTATATTTTTGTCGTTATTTGGTCTTGTGCTAAACCTTATATAAAAATACTTATTTTTATAATACTACTGTGTCGTGTCCATTTGTAGTGTATTCACTTTATTACTGTATGTGGTCATAAATGCTTAACGCACTGCCTCTGAGATAAGCCTGTCTGCTTTGCCAAGCTACCAAGGGGGTGAGCAGGGGTTATCTAAGTGTGTGATCTCCTTGCCCTGACTAGAAAAGGTGTGTCCCTATTTGTCAGAAGTGTATACCTCTGCCAACTAGAGACAGCCGCTTCTAACATTGGTGGGTCAGCGGTGGGATTTTGAACTTTGCATTTATGACCCATGTGCAGTGATTAGTGTGCGCTACATAGTGAAAGCAGACCATAGCGCAGCCACAATCTGTTTTGGTTGGATATTCTATTTTTGTTCTCCGCTTTTCCTGAAGCTTGATTTTTGAAACTGCCAGTTTTGACCATGAGTACTGCTGGAAGCACTACACCTGTTGTTGCTATTGTGGAGGAATTTGATAGGAGTAAGATAAATGGTTATTCCTTAAAGGAGCTGAAACACTTTTGCAAACAATTGAAAGTCCCTACTCCAGGCCTCTCCAAGAAAGCAGAATATTTCAAAGCATTGGAAGCCTGGTTAGAGGCCAGAAATCCCTCTGATCCGGTGGTGGTACCGACAGAGGAAGGGGAGGAGGAAGTGCCCGTGACTGGGCCTGTATCCCCTCCTGGCAGCAGTGTTTCCTCCAAAGGTCTTTCCCCTGAAGAAAGAGAAGAAAGGGCGAAGGAGCGAGCCTACAACGTGGAAATGGCAAAACTTAAGATAAATGGGCAGTTGGAGATAGAGAATGCAAGAGGCAGGAGAGAAGCTGATTTGGAGATCAAAAGATTAGAGTTTGAAAGAGAGAAGTTAGCTTTTGAGCGTGAGAAAATGGTGAGGGACATGGAGCTCAAAGCTAAGGAGTTAGAATTGAATCCCTCTGGTGGCAGCGTCCCATCTGTGCCTGCAGAAAGTAGGTTTTATTTTCCCAAAGATGTGATCAAAGATTTTCAGAAGAATGAGGATATTGGTCAGTGGTTTAAAGCATATGAGTTAGCATTGTTGGCCCACCGGGTCCCTGAGAAGGATTGGGGAGCGGGGTTGTGGGGTCGCTTTGTGAATGAGGGAAGAGATACCCTGTTAGACATGCCTGTTGAGAATAGGACGTCTTATGCTCATATGAAAGATGCTTTAATGTTAAGGTATGGCCTCACCCCAGAAAAGTACAGACAGGCCTTTAGAGAATGTAAGAAGTTGCCTGGTACCACGTGGGTGGAGTATGTGTCATATTTTTGCAGAGCCATGGATGGTTGGGTAAAGGGCAGCAAAGTGGAAAGTTATGATGCTCTTTATGATTTGTTTGCTTGGGAGCACTTGTCTAATAACTGTTTTCCAGAGCTGCGCCAGCACCTTATTGATAGCAAGATATCTAACCCTAGAAAACTTGCTGAAGAGGCGGACCGCTGGGTCAGTACCAGGGTCCACAAGGGTCCAGTGGGAGACTCAGCCAAAGGTGGGCAGGGTCCCCAGCAGAAGAGTGGGGGGGACAGGGGTAAACAGAAGGAGTCCCAGAAAGGGCCCCAAAGTAATCCCCAAGGGAACCAAGGGAAAGGTTCCCAGCCTCCCCCTGTGAAGAAATCAGAGGCCCCGCCAGGTAAACCTGGTCATAGGGTCCCACTGACCTGCTTCGTTTGTAAGCAGGTAGGACACCGTTTTTATGACCCTCAGTGTCCCTTGAAGAAGTCTGGTGCACTACCCAGTGCACCACCCCGTCAGTTGGCTAGTGTAGCTCTGGGAGGGGAGGAGATGGTTGCCCATGGTGGGGAGGGTCCCGCAGAGATGTCCCTGGTCTCTCTAGGAGACATGGAATTGGTCCCTCCACCCCCTCTGCCTAGTAACACTAAGAAATATAGGCAGTGGGTGACCATTAATGGCCATAGAGTGGAAGCTCTCAGAGACACCGGAGCGAGTGTGACAGCTGTCAAGTGTCACTTGGTGTCCAGAGAGCAGGTTGTTCCCCACGCATTCTACCCTGTGATAGCTGCTGACAACTCCCAGAAAGAGTGTGAGGTAGCTCAAGTTTCCTTTGAATGGGGGGAGTTTCGGGTACTCTTCAGGTTGCTGTGAGGCCCGCCATGCCTGTTGATTGTCTCCTGGGCAATGATTTGGAAGACTCCCCTTGGGCTAAGGTGGAGAGGGAGACACATTTGAAAATGTTGGGTGTGCCAGAGTGGGTGTGTGCAACCACTCGATCCATGACAGCAAGTAAGGGTGTTGATGGGGTTCTAGAGCCTGAAAGTATGGCCCAGGACCCAGCTGTGAAGAGAAGAGGCAGGGGGCGCGGGAAACCGTCCCCCGTAGTTCCCGTGGTCCAGGAGGAGGCAGACCTCGAGGGGGATGCCCTGGAACCCACAGGTGAACAAGTTGCCGAACTGGGAGACCTGCCCGAGCTGACCCATTGGCAGCAGGATGGTGGTCCCTCCAGGGAGGAATTCTGTGCAGAACAGAAAGTGTGCCCTTCTCTTGTGGGTATGAGGCAGCAGGCCTCAGCCCAAACCTCAGGTGATCAGTCAGGGTCACATTTTGTGTACTGGGAGAACGACCTCCTGTATAGCGAGCCTAAGGCTGCTGAGCCTGGGTCAGCCCGTGTGCTGGTGGTACCCCAGCGCTTCAGAGCCTTCCTACTGGGTTTGGCTCATGACGTTCCTTTAGCTGGACATCTGGGGCAGGACAAGACCTATGACAGGCTTGTCACCCATTTCTATTGGCCTCAGATGCGAAGGGACACAGATGTCCATTGCAAGACCTGTCAGACTTGCCAGGCAAGTGGGAAAAGCGGGCGGAAGCAGAAGGCTCCCCTCCAACCTTTTCCCGTGGTCAGTACCCCCTTTGACCGGGTGGGGATTGACATTGTTGGGCCACTGGACCCCAAGACAGCCCTGGGCAACAGGTTCATCCTGGTCTTGGTGGACCATGCCACACGGTACCCGGAAGCCATCCCTCTCAGAACAGTGACTGCCCCCGTGGTGGGACGGGCACTAATGGGTGTTTTCTCCCGAATGGGGTTCCCCAGAGAGGTGGTGTCAGACCGGGGCACCAACTTCATTTCCAACTATATGAAGTCTCTGTGGAAGGAGTGTGGGGTAACTTATAAGTTCACCACTCCTTACCACCCTCAAGGTAATGGGTTGGTTGAAAGATTCAACCGTACCCTTAAAGGCATGATCATGGGTCTTGAAGAACCAATGAGGCGTAAATGGGACGTCCTCTTGCCATGCCTGTTGTTTGCTTACCGTGAGGTGCCACAGAAGTCTCTAGGGTTCAGCCCCTTTGAGCTTTTGTATGGTCACCCGGTAAGAGGACCTTTAAGTCTGGTCAAAGAAGGCTGGGAGCAATCTCCCAGGAAACCTCCCCAGGATGTATACAGTTACATGCTGGCCTTTAGGAACCAGACTAGGCGCTTCAGGGATCTTGCTCAGGCAAATCTGGAGGCCAGCCAGGAGGAGATGAAGCGGTGGTACGACCAGAAGGCCACTCTGGTAGAGCTTCAGCCTGGACAGAAAGTTTGGGTCATGTCCCCTGTGGAACCTTGTGCGCTCAAGGACAGGTGGACTGGACCATTCGAGGTTGTGGAGAAGAAGAGCGATGTCACCTACCTGGTGGATTTAAAGTCTCCCAGGAACCCCTTGCGGGTCCTGCATGTCAACCGATTGAAGCCCCACTTAGAAAGGTCCGAAGTGGGCATGCTCCTAGCTACAGATGCTGGAATGGAGGAGGAGAGTGAGCCTCTTCCTGACCTCCTGTATGCAAAAGAGCAAGATGGGTCAGTGGATGGTGTTGTCCTCTCTGACACACTGACCCCTGAACAGCAGCAGGATTGTCGCCATTTGTTGGGGCAATTCCCTGATCTGTTTTCCTTGATTCCTGGTGTTACTCAGTGGTGTGTCCATGATGTAGACACCGGGGACAGCACTCCTGTCAAGCACAAGGCTTACAGAGTGACTGACAAGGTCAGAGCATACATCAAGGAGGAGGTCTCCAAGATGTTTGCCCTAGGGGTGGTTGAGTCCTCTAGCAGTCCTTGGGCCAGCCCCGTGGTCTTGGTTCCAAAGGCTGCAGCGCCTGGTGCTTCACCGGAACTTCGGTTCTGTGTGGATTACCGAGGACTCAATTCAGTCACCAAGACTGACGCGCACCCCATCCCCAGAGCTGATGAGCTCATCGATCGGTTAGGGGCTGCCCAGTACCTTAGTACGTTTGATCTAACGTCTGGGTACTGGCAGATCGCCTTGACCGATGGGGCAAAAGAGAGGTCAGCATTCTCCACACCAGATGGGCACTACCAGTTCCGGGTTATGCCCTTTGGGATGAAGAATGCCCCTGCCACCTTCCAGAGGTTGGTCAACCAGGTCTTGGCTGGGCTGGAGGATTTCAGTGCCGCCTACCTGGACGACATCGCAGTGTTCAGCGCCAGCTGGGAGGAACACTTGTGCCACCTCCAGGAAGTGTTGTTGGCCCTGCGCAGAGCAGGCCTCACAATCAAAGCCAGTAAGTGCCAGATTGGGCAGGGTTCAGTGGTGTACTTGGGGCACCAAGTAGGGAGCGGCAAGGTGGCCCCCCTGCAACCCAAGATTGATACCATCCTGGCATGGGCACCGCCCAAAACCCAGACTCAGGTGAGAGCCTTCCTGGGTCTCACGGGTTACTACAGGAGGTTTGTCAAGGATTATGGTAACATTGTGCACCCCTTGACTTCGCTGACTTCCAGGAAGCAGCCACGACTTGTGAACTGGACTGACGCCTGTCAGACGGCCTTTGACACCCTGAAAACTGCAATGTGCACAGCACCCATACTCCAGGCACCCGACTTTTCTAAAGAATTTGTTGTTCAGACGGACGCTTCAGAGCATGGCGTGGGGGCTGTTCTAGCTCAGGTGAATGAAGAGGGCCGAGACTTACCTGTAGCCTTCATCAGCAGGAGGTTACTTCCCAGGGAACAGAGGTGGAGTGCGATAGAAAGAGAAGCATTTGCTGTGGTCTGGGCACTGAAAAAGCTGAGACCCTACCTGTTTGGGACTCACTTCCGGGTGCAGACAGACCACAGGCCCCTCAGATGGTTGATGCAGATGAGGGGTGAGAATCCAAAGCTGTTGAGGTGGTCCATTTCCCTACAGGGGATGGACTTCACGGTGGAACACCGCCCTGGCACAGATCACGCCAATGCTGATGGTCTGTCCAGATTTTTCCGCCTTAGTGATGAGGACTCCCTAGGGTAAGGGTAGTTCTCCCCACATTTCAGCTGGAGGGGACACGTGTTAGACCTGGCATCATTGGCATGAGTCTCTCCTCCATTTTTTCTGTTGGCCTCTTCTGTTTACGATGTTTTTGCTGGTATATGCTTTGGGCACTGTGCCACTGCTGATCAGTGCCACAGTGCAAGTGCTCCCTATGTGAAATTGCTGTATTGATTGACTTCCATGTTTGGCTTATTTGGTTTACTATCAGTCCCTAGTAGAGTGCACCAGGAGTGCCAGGGCTTGTAAATACAAATGCTGCTAGTGGGCTTGCAGCACATGTTGTGCCACCCACAAGAGCGGCCTAGTAAAAGTATGTCTGAAGGTCTGCCATTGCCAGACCACGTGCAGTCTGACTGTCACGAGGACTGCGCAAGTACACCTACTTGCCAGTCCCTAAACCTTCCCTTAACTTCATGTTAGTCACCCCTATGGTAGGCCCACGGGCAGGGTGCATTGTAAGCATAAGGTAGGACAAGCCTGACAAGGTTGGCATGTCCTAATAGTGAATTACATCCATAGTCGTTTTTCACTATTGTAAGGTAGCCTGCTCTCCATCAGTTAGAATGGGCTGCCAGGATTATTAATGTTATAATCCTAGCGGGCTCGGGGAGCATGGTGCAATGTCGAGTTTGGTATCCCTGAACTCAGGGTTTAATAACGCATCCGTTTGTGTGGATGGTTTTTGGACTCTGTGTTTGAAAATAGCACTTTTAGAAAGTAGCTATTTTCTTGTCTAACTGTCTACCGGTCTCTGCTGGTTCTGGTGTGCGTGTGACAGGAGCTGGGTGGCTCCAGAGAGTCTGAATGAGTCAGTGTGGGATGAGTGGGGCATTTGCATTGAGAGTAGGGGAGAGTAGCTCTTGATAGCCTGCCCTGCCTGATACAATGTTGGCTCCGCCCCCCTGCCAGGCGACTGATGACTCTGTGCTTGCCTGGGACTTTCCTGGCCCGCCTCCTGCCGGGCAGCTGATGGCCCTGCCCCTGCCAGTAACAATGCTGGCTCCGCTCCTGCTGAGCGGCTGAGGACTCTGCCCTGCCCAGTGAATAGGCCAGGTGCTCTGGCCTGGCAACACCCACAACAAACCCAGGATGGGGGGAAATTCCCCTGCATGGACAAAGGGATCAAAGCCAAAAAGGGGTATAAGAGAAGGACCCCTGAACCAAGAAATCAGATCACTTCTGACAAGGAAACCTGAACCAAGGACAAGAAGCCTGCTGATCTAAGGACTGCCTACCCCTTCTGCCAGAGTGCTGTTTGTTGGGGGAATCCTGCATTGCTTCTTTATTTTTGCCAAGGAACCAGGAGAGAGGAACTTTTGTGTGTACTCTCACTCTTTGCTGAGAAAATCTCCAAGGGCTGGAAGAGTGCCAGTCTCCTGTTGAAGTCACAGGGCTAAAGGACTTCATCTGCTTAAAGTGCTATTTGCTGGGATTTGTGAATCCAGCACCTCTGAAAGAATCCAGCAATCTCGACGCCGACGGACGCCGCCGAATCCAGCTCGACATCGTGAGTAACGGCTCCAGTGTCCCGCTTCCTCGACGCCGGCCGCCGGGCCCGGTCGACGCCAGCAGCAACGCCAGTGAGTAGTGAGTTCGGCTCCAGCTCCAAGTGACCCCGTGTCTGCACCGCCGCTGATCGCATCGACTTCGAGCCCTCTCGACGCCGTGAGCGCTGCTCACTCTTGCAACATCGACATCGACGACGCCGTATCCTGCTTCATCCCGTGAGCGCTGCTCCCGCCTGACTTCGGTCGACGCCGCTGCAGATCGCCCCGACTCCGAGGCCCGATCGACGCCGAAGACGCGACGCCGGACATCTCGACGCCGCTGATCATCGAGTGCTTCACTTTTTCCAAGGTACTGTGTTGTTGGGGTCTGTGCGACTCCGGGCTCGACGTAGCGCTCCTCGCGGTCGACGCCGAACCTTTGGATTAACTTTGCCTCGACGTCGTGTGACTCCCGTGGGGGTTACATTGTTGCCAAGAACTGTGTTTTAGAGAAGAAGAGTTGCTTTTGATACTAAAGACTTTGTGCTAAGAAGAAACCGTGCTTGAACTATTATTTTTCCTTCCAAGAGTATTTATTAAGACTGTGGTATATTTTTGTCGTTATTTGGTCTTGTGCTAAACCTTATATAAAAATACTTATTTTTATAATACTACTGTGTCGTGTCCATTTGTAGTGTATTCACTTTATTACTGTATGTGGTCATAAATGCTTAACGCACTGCCTCTGAGATAAGCCTGTCTGCTTTGCCAAGCTACCAAGGGGGTGAGCAGGGGTTATCTAAGTGTGTGATCTCCTTGCCCTGACTAGAAAAGGTGTGTCCCTATTTGTCAGAAGTGTATACCTCTGCCAACTAGAGACAGCCGCTTCTAACAAATTGCATTTAAGGAATCTCTAATAGAGATTCCTTAAATGCAATTCCTCGCACAATAGCGAATTCTATAATAGCGATTATTGCATTTGGGATGATGAATCACAAATGCAATAATTGCGCTCGCAAAGGGCCAGATTCTCAGAATCTGGCCCTTTGCGAGCCGATTTTCGTTTCATGAATCAGGCTGTTATTTTCTTATCAAACTTATCACGGGCGAACAGTTTGGAATAGGATGGTGCTTTGAAAGAGATAATATTTGTGAAAGTCCTCACACTCTTCAATCATGTGCAGAAGAAGTTGCACCTATGCCTAGTTGAGTTTATTACCTGGCACATTTCTTTCATTGCAGGCATGTATTTTCCTTTGACTACAGTAGCCCTGTGTGAAGGGAAATAAACTCTAAAAGCCTGCTATGCTTGCTTCATATATCCATCCAGTAATCATGGTGCCATTTGTCATAACTCAGCAATGGTGTACTTTTTATCTGGACGATATTATTTAAATGTGGTCCTGTAACGCCTTTTTTAGTAGCCCATGAGCAAAAATATAGGGGCATATTATCAAGGGGGTTTACCTCCGCTTTTTTGGCTTTAAAAGCCAAGAAATGATCTCCCTATTACCTAGCTGTCGCTAACACCAGATTTTTATCGCAGATAAACCTTGGTATTACCAAGGTTTATCTGCGATAAAAATCGCCGCAGCTCAGTGGTAAAATGTTGTCTCTAACCAAGCAATAGCGATAATTATCGCTATTGCTTGGTAATATGCCCCATAGTTTCTGCTCTTGGAGGAGCTGGAGTATTAAAGCCAACTCAGATATGTGTTTACAAATGTTTAAGCTAATGTTTTTTTATGATCTTAAGACTTTTTGTACTTGCCCAACTAGGAGCCACCAGATCGAGATGAAAACTTTCCATACCCCTTCCCTGAAAGTAATGTAAACTTATTGTAAATATAACAGTTTGCACCTTAACCCTTGTGACATGTATGCTCCAATATTGTAGTCCTCTTTCTTCTGACATAGCCAAGTGACAATGCTTCCCTCCCATGTGGTACCTACTTAAGGAAATTTCTAACCTCTTTTTGCTCTTTCTTACCCACTTTGAAATCCATATCTCTGTGGTCTGCCTTCTTGGTTTGCTATTTCCTGTACTTCCCAACATCCTTATTGCCATAGCACACGTATAGCCTTACCCCTAGATGTTTTAAATGCCAGGAGGTCTAATCTTGTGTGACCAACGTGAAAATTGCTAATTTAATTGTTGATGTCATACCCTGCTTCCCTGAGCCCTACCTTTTACTCATGTCTGTAACTACGAGCAGCATGATATCGGAAGTCTTGCCACCACAGACACTAGGCATGCATTCATGTGGGAGGGATACTAGGTCAACATAGGTGAACTTGTTCTCTGCAGTGGTGTAATGCTGTGTTTTGAAAAGTCTTTGGGATGTGGCTGCACAGCTCCTGCTCATATGCCACTTTCATAGGCCACTGTCCTGGGCGACATGGGCCTGTTCATCAGAGGCGCAACTAGCGCCACATTTCGGGGGGGGGGGGCTTGCGGCTAAGAAAAAATTTCAGGGGGTACTGAATCTCTAAGCAATTGGCAGAGTGGAGCTTCAGGGGCTCTTAGATGGGTGAAACAACAACAATGCCTCATTAACAAGCAAAAGGTCTTTAAAGGACCTGTGAAGTACTCGGGTGCAGCTGTGTGTGCCCGGGAAGCAGTCTCATCCCGGGCTGCCACACACGACGGGGAGGCTGAAGCCCTTTGAGTCCAAAGCGGCGTTGCGCGCCTGCTGTTCATCCATTTGAACCTGGGGCTTAACTCACCGTTGGTGCAATTAGATTTCTTCCTTTGTTGTTAGTGTATCTTGGCCTGGAAGCTGGCAGGATTGCATCACCGAAATGAATACATTTTTGAGCTATGACAAACAATGGTTCTCTGTAAAAAAAAATATGCAGGCTTCCGCAGGAGGCGGGAGACCGGCAGGGACCACGGAGGCCTTGAGGCTCCCCATGTGGTCTCCATCAAAAATAATAACAGTAGAAGAGATGCTGGGCCCCGGGGGAATGGGGACGCCTGTGCCGAAATTGGCCCAGCAGAGGGGGGCCATGAAGCCCCCCCCCCATTCAAAAAGGCCTGGCCCTGGGTAATGGGGTCCCCGGGGGCCAAATCGGCCCAGGGAAGGGGGTCCCTAATAATTTGTTTTTAAAGCTATATGGCAAGTTGCCAGAGGCCCTGGCCCATTTTGCCACCCCTCAGCAAACATGCATCCTGGAGCACTACTAGTTGGGGGATGAAGTCCCTTTGACTCTAGAGGGTCCTTGGGGCCAACTACCATTGCTGTTACCTACCTACGATTGCGAGCGGCCCGGTGGCAGTGGGCTTGCTCGTGGGAGCTGAGGGCTGCGACTGAGCTTTTAAGTTCATTTAGCGCGCTGTCACGCCGATTAAAAGCGGTGACACGCACTTACTTTTAAATTGTATATTCTTGTTGACTAACCTGTACTGAACATCAACAGGTACCTTTTAACCTTCATCTTGCCTTTTCAGGGGCCCAGCGAGGCTGGCTGGCAGCTGATTCCACCTCAGGCGCCGAGCGGTAGTGGCCGCCATCTTGGATCGGGCTGGTTCGCCCGACCCCACCCACGCCACTCCCCCCACGCTGCTCCTCTATTTAGGAGCGTTTCACAGTCTCCCCAGCGATTGCGAGCGGCCCGGTGGCAGTGGGCTTGCTCGTGGGAGCTGAGGGCTGCGACTGAGCTTTTAAGTTCATTTAGCGCGCTGTCACGCCGATTAAAAGCGGTGACACGCACTTACTTTTAAATTGTATATTCTTGTTGACTAACCTGTACTGAACATCAACAGGTACCTTTTAACCTTCATCTTGCCTTTTCAGGGGCCCAGCGAGGCTGGCTGGCAGCTGATTCCACCTCAGGCGCCGAGCGGTAGTGGCCGCCATCTTGGATCGGGCTGGTTCGCCCGACCCCACCCACGCCACTCCCCCCACGCTGCTCCTCTATTTAGGAGCGTTTCACAGTCTCCCCAGCGATTGCGAGCGGCCCGGTGGCAGTGGGCTTGCTCGTGGGAGCTGAGGGCTGCGACTGAGCTTTTAAGTTCATTTAGCGCGCTGTCACGCCGATTAAAAGCGGTGACACGCACTTACTTTTAAATTGTATATTCTTGTTGACTAACCTGTACTGAACATCAACAGGTACCTTTTAACCTTCATCTTGCCTTTTCAGGGGCCCAGCGAGGCTGGCTGGCAGCTGATTCCACCTCAGGCGCCGAGCGGTAGTGGCCGCCATCTTGGATCGGGCTGGTTCGCCCGACCCCACCCACGCCACTCCCCCCACGCTGCTCCTCTATTTAAACGTCCCTTATGTGTCAGCGCAGCGGACGAGCGCAGCGGGCGCGCCGGAGGCGCGCCGGAGTCAAGCCTGAGTCCTGCCCGTCTGCGCCCGTCCGCGGCAGGCCGGGGCTAGGGGCTCCCCCTTATGCCCTCTCGTTGCCTTATACCTCCTCTGAGCTTCTCTCTCACTGGATCCCTGGCACTATTAGCTCTACTGTGGCTAATTCACTACAGCTCTTAAATCTCCTTACGTGCCCCCCTGCTGCCCCCCCCACCGTTATTCAAAGTTATCTTCTGCCTTGCGCCTCCGCGCCTTCTCGCCCCCTTTTGCTTGTCCCCCCCACGCCGTCCTACAACACTACTGCTACGCTCCTCAATACTCGATCTGTTGTCAGTCATCAGCACGAGCTGCACGACTTCCTTGACTCCCATAACCCGGATCTCTTGTTCCTAACTGAGACCTGGCTCAAGGCTGATTCCCTTCCCAATGTCCTAGCCGCACTCCCCCCTTCCTACTCCATCATTCGGGCGGATCGCCCGGAGGGTAGGAGAGGTGGTGGAGTAGCCCTGATATCACATTCTGACTCCCACTTTCAGATACTTCCCTCTCCTCCTATCCCTGAGGTAGACTGCCTAATAATTCGTGCTAGCTCTAACTTGACCCCCCTCACGGCTGTTCTCATTTATCGACCCCCTCATGCTACTTCCAACTTTGTCTCTTGTCTCCAAGACACCCTCGCCACACTGGTTATTAACAACTCCTCAGTGTTGGTGTTGGGTGACTTCAACTTTTGGCCCAACGACCCCGCCGAAACCCCCCTTTCTAAAGATTTCACTAGCCTCATGACCAGCCTGAATTTCTGTCCCCTCGTCCACAGCCCCACACATGTCCACGGCCACTCGCTTGATCAGGTCTGGACTTTAAATATCCCCACTACTCCTCCTGTCATTTCCCCGTGCTCTTGGTCGGACCATTTTTCAATTTCCTTCTCCCTCGCGCTAGCCCCAG
Organism: Lissotriton helveticus; assembly: GCF_964261635.1. Taxonomy (NCBI): domain Eukaryota; kingdom Metazoa; phylum Chordata; class Amphibia; order Caudata; family Salamandridae; genus Lissotriton; species Lissotriton helveticus. The sequence goes on from NC_136059.1 coordinate 1,327,202,941, forward strand.
CATCTAAACCCCCTCTCCCTAAGAACACCTGGGCTAGAAAGTGGGGTAAGGCAGATATGCCATCTTTCTGCCTAGCCCTGGCCAACTCCTGCCCTGACCTCTCGGGCCTCACCGCCCCAGACCAGCTGACTACCATCGATGGCTGGCTGGCTCGGGCAGGCGACGACTTCGCTCCCTTGAGACGGATTACGGTGAAGCGTGCCCATGCGGCCAATCGTTGGTTCACCCCCGACCTCAAGGAGAAGAAGCTGGCCGCACGCAGAGCAGAGCGCGTATGGAGAAGAGAATACTGCCCCGCCAAAAAAACCACCTATCTCTCTGTGCTCAAAGTTTACAAACAAAGCATACTTGATGCCAAGACCCTGTTTTACTCAAACAGGATATTGGCAGCCGAATCTCAATCCAAAGAGATTTTCGCCACAGTACATGAGCTTGCCTCATCTAACAGAGCCACGGCCTTGATCCCCCCCTCCCAACCACTCTGCGACTCCCTCAATGATTTTTTCATTGACAAGGTCGCAACGATCAAGGCTAAAATCTCTCCTCCCTCCTCGGCCTTCATCAACCCCTCCCCCCCGGTTATCACTTCCAAACTCACGTCCTTCCCCCCTCTGACCACAGCTACACTCTTTCCTCTGCTTCAAAAGGTAAAGTCGGGCTCACCCCTAGACTTTGCCCCCGCTCGTATCTTGCGAGAGGTCTTCCTACACTGTCCTACCCCTCCCCTCACACTCTTAAATGACTCACTTAAATCCGGAGTTGTCTCCACTGCCCATAAATTTGCGGCAGTTATCCCCATTCTAAAAAAACCTGGTGCCGACCCTTCATCTCCTTTAAATTACCGTCCCATTTCCCTTTTACCCTACTTGGCCAAGGTCTTGGAGACCCACGTAACCAGCACCCTGAGCACCTACGTGGAAGCCAACCACTGCCTCTCCCCCCGGCAGGCGGGCTTTCGCCCCCTCCACTCGACGGAGAAGGTAGTGATCTCAGTGATGGACAGCCTACGCGAGGGCATTGATACCAACGTCCCCCAGGCCCTCATTCTTTTAGACCTATCCGCCGCATTTGACACGGTGGACCACTCCATCCTTCTCACCCGTGTCAAGGCGGCGGGTATAGAGGGCCTGGCCCTCGCCTGGCTCAAGTCCTTCCTGAGTGACAGGGCTCAGGCAGTCCATCTTGCTGGTTTCACCGCTGCCTCTCGTAAGGTCGCATGTGGAGTTCCCCAAGGCTCTTCCCTTTCCCCTCTTTTGTTTAATTTATACATCTACCCCCTCATTTTTATGTTACAGCAGCTCGAGGTCACGGTGTTCAACTACGCCGATGACCTCCAGCTAATTTTCAACCTTTCCCACCCCTCCTCCTCTGCTTCAAATGTCCAATCCGTCATGTTATTCATCCAGGATTGGATGAACTGCAACCACCTCAAACTCAACCCAGACAAGACGGAGTTAGTCTTGACTAGAGGTGGTTGCAGCCCCTGGTCCCCTTTCCACTGGCCCCCTTCACTTGGTGTTCCCCCACCCCCAGTCCCCAAGGTCAAGACCCTCGGCATCCTCCTGGATCCCTCACTTTCCGTCCACTCCCAGGTCAGCTCAGTTGTTTCCTCTTGTTTCTTTTCCCTTCGAATCATCAGAAAGATTTCTCGTTTTTTTTCTTTACCCGCCCTAAAGATTATAGTGATGGCCATGGTGCTCTCGCGCCTCGATTACGGGAACATCATTTACAACGGCGCTCCAGCTTACGCCATTCGCCGTCTGCAGCTAGTGCAGAACCAGGCTGCCCGCCTGATTCATGGCCTGCCTAAATACCACCGAGCCACTCCCTTACTGCAGGCATTGCACTGGCTGCCGGTGAAAGAGCGTGCCTTGTTTAAACTTGGTTGCACCACCTTCCAGGCTAAAACAGGCACCGCCCCGGAATTCATTTGTTCTGCCATCACCCCCTACATTCCTGGACGAGAGCTTAGGTCCACTCATCAGGCTCTGCTAACTATCCCCCGCTTCAGTAAGAAAAAGACTGGTGGTACGAAATTTGCAGTACTTGCTCCTTCGTTTTGGAACTCCCTTCCTTTGGAACTCCGCATGTCATCTTCCTACATGGAATTCCGGAAGGGTCTCAAAACTTTTCTTTTCTCTCGAGCCTACAATGCTTAATCCCCCTCTGCTCCTGCCCGCTTCTCTCAATCCAACAGCGCCATGAAACCGCATGGTAAAAGTGCGCTATAGAAAAGTTTTTAAATTCAAATTCAAATACAGTAAGTCCCACACAGTAGGATTGCTGAGAGGTTGTTGGAGGGCATGTCCCCTTTCTCTACCAGTCTACAAACAGGCCTAGTTGGGGGATGAAGCCCTATTGGCTCTTGAGGATCCTTTGTGGCCAACTATCCCTCATCCTACCTTCAGTAAGTCCCACACAGCGGGATTGCTAAGAGGTCTTCGAAGGCCACACACCCTCTCTCCACCACCCTGCAAACACAACTCCTGGCGCACTACTGGTTGGTGGATGAAGCCCTCTCGGATGCTTAGGGACCTTGGGGGCCAAGAAGCCCTCCTGTTGCCTCCAGTAAGTCCCATACAGCGGGAATCCTGGGAAGCTGGTCATGGCCTGCCCCCTTTCTCAACCACTCTGCAAACGTAACTACCCGATAAAAAACCATAGAAATTCACTTAAGAAAACCAAAGGTTACAGGGACGTTATATTTAGGAAGCAGAAATTGAAAAACCTTAGAAATTCACTGAAAAAAACAAATGTTAGAGGGATGTATTAACATAATATAAGTAAAATCACTCAGTAGTAGTGCACCTAGAAAACGAATGTAACTTTTGTAGTAGGAAAGTATATATGTTTAAAACTCAGAAACCTTTGGAAAACACCCACAATCCCTTGATGTCATTAGTGATGTCATTTGAAATGTCACGAGTGAAATCTGAGCCTAACTATAACGTCCCTATAACCTTTGCTTTTTTCAGTAAATATATACATAAGCACAGGGTCAAACCCCAGCTGATGGTAACCATGTGAGTTAACTAGTGTATTGGTTTTAATTAACTATGCATAATAAACTTACCTTACCTAGGAGTATCTGAAGAAAATTGCTTCCTTGCATTCTCAGACCTTTCAAATGACATATAGGCCACTATCTAATCTGCTTGGCCAAAATGTTAACTAATGGAATTTTCTCAAAGACAAAACAAGTGATGGATCATCAGGAATTCACTCGATCTTTTAGGTACCAACCCTTGTTGGGAAATTGTAGTTTTTAAGGCAATTCCTCATGCAGTTCAGCTGCCCTCCCCAGTTTTGTTTTATTAGCAAGTTATTTGTTCTCCAGCTCTGGTTTTCACCTCGGGGATTAGTGATACATAACATTAAGAGACCTTTTTTATGGGATGCCATGGCCTTCTGGAACCATTTAAGAAGAAAATTGCCCTTGCTGTCTTACTTAAGTTAAAGCATTTTCCAAGTTGCCAGCCTTCACTCTCATATTCAGCCTGATTCATCATTCTCCCGTTTTGCGAGCCCCTGATAGCGATTCATAAGGAATCGCTATTAAGGACTTGCAAAACGGGATTCATGTAGGAATTGCTAAATAAATTACGATTCCTACACATTCCTTATTTGCTAAAGGCCCATAGGAATGAATGGGGAGTTATTCCTTATTTGCGATTAGCAATTAGCTAATCGCAAATAAGGAAGCGATTTCAAGGGTGCCAGGGGTGTCCAAAGGACACCCTGTAACACCCCTGAATTGCAACATTACACAGGTGTTGCGCACACACATGTCCTAAGGACATGTGTGTGTGTAACATGCAAAAGAAAAAAATGCACTAAAGTGCTTTAATCTATTTTTTCGCTATTTACCACGAAGTCAGACTTCGTGGTAAATAGCGGCCAAATATAGCGAATTCGCAATTTAAAATTGGTTGATGAATTGCATTTAAGGAATCTCTAATAGAGATTCCTTAAATGCAATTCCTCGCACAATAGCGAATTCTATAATAGCGATTATTGCATTTGGGATGATGAATCACAAATGCAATAATTGCGCCCGCAAAGGGCCAGATTCTCAGAATCTGGCCCTTTGCGAGCCGATTTTCGTTTCATGAATCAGGCTGTTATTTTCTTATCAAACTTATCACGGGCGAACAGTTTGGAATAGGATGGTGCTTTGAAAGAGATAATATTTGTGAAAGTCCTCACACTCTTCAATCATGTGCAGAAGAAGTTGCACCTATGCCTAGTTGAGTTTATTACCTGGCACATTTCTTTCATTGCAGGCATGTATTTTCCTTTGACTACAGTAGCCCTGTGTGAAGGGGAATAAACTCTAAAAGCCTGCTATGCTTGCTTCATATATCCATCCAGTAATCATGGTGCCATTTGTCATAACTCAGCAATGGTGTACTTTTTATCTGGACGATATTATTTAAATGTGGTCCTGTAACGCCTTTTTTAGTAGCCCATGAGCAAAAATATAGGGGCATATTATCAAGGGGGTTTATCTCCGCTTTTTTGGCTTTAAAAGCCAAGAAATGATCTCCCTATTACCTAGCTGTCGCTAACACCAGATTTTTATCGCAGATAAACCTTGGTATTACCAAGGTTTATCTGCGATAAAAATCGCCGCAGCTCAGTGGTAAAATGTTGTCTCTAACCAAGCAATAGCGATAAAGCTATTGCTTGGTAATATACCCCATAGTTTCTGCTCTTGGAGGAGCTGGAGTATTAAAGCCAACTCAGATATGTGTTTACAAATGTTTAAGCTAATGTTTTTTTATGATCTTAAGACTTTTTGTACTTGCCCAACTAGGAGCCACCAGATCGAGATGAAAACTTTCCATACCCCTTCCCTGAAAGTAATGTAAACTTATTGTAAATATAACAGTTTGCACCTTAACCCTTGTGACATGTATGCTCCAATATTGTAGTCCTCTTTCTTCTGACATAGCCAAGTGACAATGCTTCCCTCCCATGTGGTACCTACTTAAGGAAATTTCTAACCTCTTTTTGCTCTTTCTTACCCACTTTGAAATCCATATCTCTGTGGTCTGCCTTCTTGGTTTGCTATTTCCTGTACTTCCCAACATCCTTATTGCCATAGCACACGTATAGCCTTACCCCTAGATGTTTTAAATGCCAGGAGGTCTAATCTTGTGTGACCAACGTGAAAATTGCTAATTTAATTGTTGATGTCATACCCTGCTTCCCTGAGCCCTACCTTTTACTCATGTCTGTAACTACGAGCAGCATGATATCGGAAGTCTTGCCACCACAGACACTAGGCATGCATTCATGTGGGAGGGATACTAGGTCAACATAGGTGAACTTGTTCTCTGCAGTGGTGTAATGCTGTGTTTTGAAAAGTCTTTGGGATGTGGCTGCACAGCTCCTGCTCATATGCCACTTTCATAGGCCACTGTCCTGGGCGACATGGGCCTGTTCATCAGAGGCGCAACTAGCGCCACATTTCGGGGGGGGGGGGCTTGCGGCTAAGAAAAAATTTCAGGGGGTACTGAATCTCTAAGCAATTGGCAGAGTGGAGCTTCAGGGGCTCTTAGATGGGTGAAACAACAACAATGCCTCATTAACAAGCAAAAGGTCTTTAAAGGACCTGTGAAGTACTCGGGTGCAGCTGTGTGTGCCCGGGAAGCAGTCTCATCCCGGGCTGCCACACACGACGGGGAGGCTGAAGCCCTTTGAGTCCAAAGCGGCGTTGCGCGCCTGCTGTTCATCCATTTGAACCTGGGGCTTAACTCACCGTTGGTGCAATTAGATTTCTTCCTTTGTTGTTAGTGTATCTTGGCCTGGAAGCTGGCAGGATTGCATCACCGAAATGAATACATTTTTGAGCTATGACAAACAATGGTTCTCTGTAAAAAAAAATATGCAGGCTTCCGCAGGAGGCGGGAGACCGGCAGGGACCACGGAGGCCTTGAGGCTCCCCATGTGGTCTCCATCAAAAATAATAACAGTAGAAGAGATGCTGGGCCCCGGGGGAATGGGGACGCCTGTGCCGAAATTGGCCCAGCAAAGGGGGGCCATGAAGCCCCCCCCCCATTCAAAAAGGCCTGGCCCTGGGTAATGGGGTCCCCGGGGGCCAAATCGGCCCAGGGAAGGGGGTCCCTAATAATTTGTTTTTAAAGCTATATGGCAAGTTGCCAGAGGCCCTGGCCCATTTTGCCACCCCTCAGCAAACATGCATCCTGGAGCACTACTAGTTGGGGGATGAAGTCCCTTTGACTCTAGAGGGTCCTTGGGGCCAACTACCATTGCTGTTACCTACAGTAAGTCCCACACAGTAGGATTGCTGAGAGGTTGTTGGAGGGCATGTCCCCTTTCTCTACCAGTCTACAAACAGGCCTAGTTGGGGGATGAAGCCCTATTGGCTCTTGAGGATCCTTTGTGGCCAACTATCCCTCATCCTACCTTCAGTAAGTCCCACACAGCGGGATTGCTAAGAGGTCTTCGAAGGCCACACACCCTCTCTCCACCACCCTGCAAACACAACTCCTGGCGCACTACTGGTTGGTGGATGAAGCCCTCTCGGATGCTTAGGGACCTTGGGGGCCAAGAAGCCCTCCTGTTGCCTCCAGTAAGTCCCTTACAGCGGGAATCCTGGGAAGCTGGTCATGGCCTGCCCCCTTTCTCAACCACTCTGCAAACGTAACTACCCGATAAAAAACCATAGAAATTCACTTAAGAAAACCAAAGGTTACAGGGACGTTATATTTAGGAAGCAGAAATTGAAAAACCTTAGAAATTCACTGAAAAAAACAAATGTTAGAGGGATGTATTAACATAATATAAGTAAAATCACTCAGTAGTAGTGCACCTAGAAAACGAATGTAACTTTTGTAGTAGGAAAGTATATATGTTTAAAACTCAGAAACCTTTGGAAAACACCCACAATCCCTTGATGTCATTAGTGATGTCATTTGAAATGTCACGAGTGAAATCTGAGCCTAACTATAACGTCCCTATAACCTTTGCTTTTTTCAGTAAATATATACATAAGCACAGGGTCAAACCCCAGCTGATGGTAACCATGTGAGTTAACTAGTGTATTGGTTTTAATTAACTATGCATAATAAACTTACCTTACCTAGGAGTATCTGAAGAAAATTGCTTCCTTGAATTCTCAGACCTTTCAAATGACATATAGGCCACTATCTAATCTGCTTGGCCAAAATGTTAACTAATTGAATTTTCTCAAAGACAAAACAAGTGATGGATCATCAGGAATTCACTCGATCTTTTAGGTACCAACCCTTGTTGGGAAATTGTAGTTTTTAAGGCAATTCCTCATGCAGTTCAGCTGCCCTCCCCAGTTTTGTTTTATTAGCAAGTTATTTGTTCTCCAGCTCTGGTTTTCACCTCGGGGATTAGTGATACATAACATTAAGAGACCTTTTTTATGGGATGCCATGGCCTTCTGGAACCATTTAAGAAGAAAATTGCCCTTGCTGTCTTACTTAAGTTAAAGCATTTTCCAAGTTGCCAGCCTTCACTCTCATATTCAGCCTGATTCATCATTCTCCCGTTTTGCGAGCCCCTGATAGCGATTCATAAGGAATCGCTATTAAAGACTTGCAAAACGGGATTCATGTAGGAATTGCTAAATAAATTACGATTCCTACACATTCCTTATTTGCTAAAGGCCCATAGGAATGAATGGGGAGTTATTCCTTATTTGCGATTAGCAATTAGCTAATCGCAAATAAGGAAGCGATTTCAAGGGTGCCAGGGGTGTCCAAAGGACACCCTGTAACACCCCTGAATTGCAACATTACACAGGTGTTGCGCACACACATGTCCTAAGGACATGTGTGTGTGTAACATGCAAAAGAAAAAAATGCACTAAAGTGCTTTAATCTATTTTTTCGCTATTTACCACGAAGTCAGACTTCGTGGTAAATAGCGGCCAAATATAGCGAATTCGCAATTTAAAATTGGTTGATGAATTGCATTTAAGGAATCTCTAATAGAGATTCCTTAAATGCAATTCCTCGCACAATAGCGAATTCTATAATAGCGATTATTGCATTTGGGATGATGAATCACAAATGCAATAATTGCGCCCGCAAAGGGCCAGATTCTCAGAATCTGGCCCTTTGCGAGCCGATTTTCGTTTCATGAATCAGGCTGTTATTTTCTTATCAAACTTATCACGGGCGAACAGTTTGGAATAGGATGGTGCTTTGAAAGAGATAATATTTGTGAAAGTCCTCACACTCTTCAATCATGTGCAGAAGAAGTTGCACCTATGCCTAGTTGAGTTTATTACCTGGCACATTTCTTTCATTGCAGGCATGTATTTTCCTTTGACTACAGTAGCCCTGTGTGAAGGGGAATAAACTCTAAAAGCCTGCTATGCTTGCTTCATATATCCATCCAGTAATCATGGTGCCATTTGTCATAACTCAGCAATGGTGTACTTTTTATCTGGACGATATTATTTAAATGTGGTCCTGTAACGCCTTTTTTAGTAGCCCATGAGCAAAAATATAGGGGCATATTATCAAGGGGGTTTATCTCCGCTTTTTTGGCTTTAAAAGCCAAGAAATGATCTCCCTATTACCTAGCTGTCGCTAACACCAGATTTTTATCGCAGATAAACCTTGGTATTACCAAGGTTTATCTGCGATAAAAATCGCCGCAGCTCAGTGGTAAAATGTTGTCTCTAACCAAGCAATAGCGATAATTATCGCTATTGCTTGGTAATATACCCCATAGTTTCTGCTCTTGGAGGAGCTGGAGTATTAAAGCCAACTCAGATATGTGTTTACAAATGTTTAAGCTAATGTTTTTTTATGATCTTAAGACTTTTTGTACTTGCCCAACTAGGAGCCACCAGATCGAGATGAAAACTTTCCATACCCCTTCCCTGAAAGTAATGTAAACTTATTGTAAATATAACAGTTTGCACCTTAACCCTTGTGACATGTATGCTCCAATATTGTAGTCCTCTTTCTTCTGACATAGCCAAGTGACAATGCTTCCCTCCCATGTGGTACCTACTTAAGGAAATTTCTAACCTCTTTTTGCTCTTTCTTACCCACTTTGAAATCCATATCTCTGTGGTCTGCCTTCTTGGTTTGCTATTTCCTGTACTTCCCAACATCCTTATTGCCATAGCACACGTATAGCCTTACCCCTAGATGTTTTAAATGCCAGGAGGTCTAATCTTGTGTGACCAACGTGAAAATTGCTAATTTAATTGTTGATGTCATACCCTGCTTCCCTGAGCCCTACCTTTTACTCATGTCTGTAACTACGAGCAGCATGATATCGGAAGTCTTGCCACCACAGACACTAGGCATGCATTCATGTGGGAGGGATACTAGGTCAACATAGGTGAACTTGTTCTCTGCAGTGGTGTAATGCTGTGTTTTGAAAAGTCTTTGGGATGTGGCTGCACAGCTCCTGCTCATATGCCACTTTCATAGGCCACTGTCCTGGGCGACATGGGCCTGTTCATCAGAGGCGCAACTAGCGCCACATTTCGGGGGGGGGGGGCTTGCGGCTAAGAAAAAATTTCAGGGGGTACTGAATCTCTAAGCAATTGGCAGAGTGGAGCTTCAGGGGCTCTTAGATGGGTGAAACAACAACAATGCCTCATTAACAAGCAAAAGGTCTTTAAAGGACCTGTGAAGTACTCGGGTGCAGCTGTGTGTGCCCGGGAAGCAGTCTCATCCCGGGCTGCCACACACGACGGGGAGGCTGAAGCCCTTTGAGTCCAAAGCGGCGTTGCGCGCCTGCTGTTCATCCATTTGAACCTGGGGCTTAACTCACCGTTGGTGCAATTAGATTTCTTCCTTTGTTGTTAGTGTATCTTGGCCTGGAAGCTGGCAGGATTGCATCACCGAAATGAATGCATTTTTGAGCTATGACAAACAATGGTTTCAGGCCATTGGTAGTGGATCTATTCAAGAACAGATCTTATATTGAACTGATATGATGAACTGAGGACTGAAGCATGCTTAGGGTGTAATTGAACATTACTTTGTACTGTTAATAAAACTCTGGAGACCAGTGATTGTAACGAGTTTCAGTATACACTGCACATTGAAAGAATGTAGGAGACGTGTATATTAGTGATGGACCATCCTGGAGTAGCTGTTAAAAGTCCAAGAACCAATTATTATGGCATTCTGGTGCAGACAGTTAGGGGTATGTATATCATTGCTGTTCCTTCACCCTTGCGCCTCACAAGGGGGTGCAAGGGTGAGAAAACCACAAAGTCAGATTTGTCAAACCGCTGAAGGCCACCTTGCATGGCTTGATAAATGTAGAGCAGTGAGTTGCAGTGAAAATTGCTGTGTTGCTTTACTTTTCCCTAGGGGGCATCCTCTTCCCTTTGTGCAGGAAGGTGCAGGAAGGTGTCCCTCCCTGCACAAAAACAATCCCTCTTACAGCACAGGCATCCTTTCACTATTGTGCAAGGGTGCCTACATTGGCGCAAGGCAGCACATTGTGTGAGAGCACAAGAAAAGGGCAGGAATGCTCTGTATAATGGTAAATACTGCACATTTCTGCCCTTTCACACAGCGCAGCACGGTGGCTTGCTACGTTGCCTTGTGCTGCGTGAAAGTTTGACTAATGTAAACTTGGGAGACTAAACACAGTTCGCAAAATAATGGTTATGCTTTGTGCAATGTGAAATTGGTGGTCCTGCCCAATCACATAGATTGAATGCACATTGGGCATGTAGACCTGTCCTATGCTGCTGTTCCGCTTTGACAAGCGGAATAAGTTATTTACTCAAGCCCCTAACCTCCAAAACGGAAGTTTGGTAGCACATGTTTTCTGGGTCATAGAAATTAGTAGAAATCCATTACAGAATAATGCACAAAAATGTACTCATATCAATTTTATGCTGCTGCATTCACTTTCCAATTGAAAGGAACTTCCCCAATCCCAAGCAATTCACGTCATACCTACTAACGACAATCAATGGGATTTAACAGGGGATACCTAAGCAATTTTGTCACCCACTAACCTATCTACCTGCCAATAAACACAAATAGAAACCGTGAATAACACTGACTCGTGTAGAATTGTGCTTAATTTGTGCAGGTGGTGGCAGATGGTGGGCACCAGCTCTCATACTTAGTAACGGAGTCTTATTTTCCAACATCAGACTTTGATCAAGAGCAAGAGAGAGAAAGGCAGAAAAAGAGAAAGGAGGAAGAGAAAAATAGTAAAATAGACACAAAGGGAGATAGAAGGGATGCAAAAGAACCTGCGAGTCTGGCATAAAGAGACAGAAAGTATAGGTTGGTGGACGAAGGTGCAATGTTCTGCTTGACATGTCTAGTGTTCCAGCAGGCACTTGTTTAACCAGCCACTCCCCCGAGGGCTGGCCACACCCACACCGCACACCCATTCAACACAGGCGTCACGAGTGACGTGAGCCTGATAATAAAAGGCCCCGAATGCACATGCTTATGGCCAGTTAACCAGCATATCCAATGTGTCTGTGTCACTCATTTTAGTAGGCTGTGGCCTAGGGCCCACAACTTTACTGTAGGTGTGGGCGGAATTGGTGTAGTCGCGCTACACAGAACTCCGCGAAACTGCAAAAAAATACTGCGCACACGCAGAAATTCCATGAACACGCGGAATTGCTAGTTTGCAATGCTTTTTTCCTGTACGCGAACGCTGTTTCCGTGCTCGGGGGGAAATATCTTGCGAACATGCATTTTGAGAATGCGAACAATCAAAAATTCCAGGAAGACGCGGAATGCAGAATTTCGGGTACTTCCCAAATTCCGCGAGCGGAACGGAATTTACCGCCCAGGCCTACTTTACAGAGGGGCATATGGTGGAATCAGCACTAGGCAGCCTTGGTAATCGGCAACCCCAGAATTCTGCAGTTCCAGTGGCTTCCTCAAATCATTTGGGACACAGGACTTTTTTCTAATCAAAACGAGCAGTGCATATACATCTTCCCTACTCTGTGTCTGTTTGAGTGCTGTTTTATATTATTACGTCTGCATTGACCCTTGTATAGCATTCTAAAGGACCAAATGGTGGTTTGAATTGATTTCACTCTCTGGTCAATTTTGTTTGAAGATGGAAACATGAAACCAGTGTATCCACAGGAGTGCTGCAAATCAATACAAGCTGAAAGCAACAAACCGAAAAGTCTTCACTGTCGAACTAGACAGCATCCGTGCAAAGAGAACATGAAATATATATCACTGCAACATACGGACACAGGTTGATCAATTTTTGTTCTGACCTCCTCACCCTCAATGATGCAACGAGTGCTTGCTGTGGATCTTGGCCTGATCAATCAATGCCAAAGATATAACAACGTTCTGCTTTGCACGACTTCAAACCATGTTTTTATTTCATGTACTGCATTACACGTAGGACAGTCAAAGAAACCTTCAAAACAATGTATAGCTGTATATATTCGCCTGTCAGTATTTTAATTCAAAAGAAATGTGTCTCTTGAAATTGAACATTACCGTTGGATAACTTTTTGCTTCTGGCACTTGGTAACTTGTAGCAGAATTTAGAATATCAGCACACATCTTCTTGCTCATCACATTAAAAGTTTAGCCTGTGATATTAGTAAAACAGTGTATTATGGGGCTAGTTCTTCAGAAAGCGGGATAGCCTGAGAGGCATGGGCATGCACTCTTGGTTTGCGGGCATTTGTGTTTTTTACAAGATTTACAAACCTCCTGGCCTTTGCCAGGGTAAACTATCAAATTCATAGTTTCTCTACTGCACACTGGGTTGTCGTGATCCCACGTAAGTGGATTGTCTGCACTGCAGAAAATCCATAGGCTTCCATTGGGTAGTTTAGCAGTAGCTATTACAGCCAGTTCAAATAATAAAGACAGATAGAATTATGTAACAGTGCTTAATTAGTGCTGGTGGATGCCTTTGAGCATCAAAGACACTTATTTGTTAGATTTGGGATAAAGGTTCCAGGCCATTGCACATGTAGGCTGACTCCATACTGCTACACCTAAAACCATGACACAAACAAATTAGCAAAGCTGATAGGTCTGGCCTTTGCTGACGCAATGTTTTTTTTTAATGCACGCATATGTAACAAAATAAATGAAAAAGTAGGCAACCACCTAAACATGGTAGACATAAATAAATAAAAATTCCAGCTACCCGATTAATTCACATTGAACACAGGGCTCGTAGTGTTGGAGTAATGAATACAAGGAATATTGTGGAATTGTTTAAAATGTATTTTTTGTGTACTAATATTAACATATGATTTGCAATTGTACATATGATTCTACATATATAGACTGAATTAATATAATTGCAATTGAAAGATATTTCATATGATGTATACAAGTGAAGGTATGAATGTGCTTTAGTTAGTCTGTATACTACTCCATTTTGAACAAGATGAATGCCATCTCTGTCACTCACTCTTGCTTCCCCACCTGCACACATCCTCTCTCCATGGGATTCAGAAAGCACTGTTAAGCTGGTGACAATTGTTTATTGCCACTCAATGCGTTGCCTTGCTTGAGTTAATTTGTTATGGTGAGTATGTAAGATTGCAACAAATATCAGTTTCATTTGGTATCTTCACCGGGTTAATTCACTGGGAGAAAGTCTTATTGTTTAAATGTTTCATATTTGTTCGAACATCTCTGGGCGACATTGGCATAGAAGGTGCTGAATAGGTTTTAAGTATTGGAATGGTGCTTATGTATTAAGGCAATGATGTCTATTACACCTGTGTTTTGATTCGCTAAAGAAATTATACTTTTGCTCACACCACAATCATTCTGCAATTCTAATTTACTATGCAAGGATTGTCTATGAGATCACAAGCAACCCGAGAGAACTCCTAGTGCATACACGCCCAACACCTCACAAAGATCCCCAGTAGACTCTGTGGGGACTACCATCAGTCATGGGGCATTACCCTAGCGGGACCTGTTCTGTATGCACTTTCACACAAGCAACCAAGGAGCTTGACCTGGGGGAAACCCGCCTGTGGAAACAGAAAAGGCATACAAATTGCAATCTCAAAATTGTATTTATTTAATCCCTCGCCCCTGCACACCATGATATGTAGGGATTACCACCCGGATGTTCAAAACCAGAATTATTGAACACCACAGCAACATCCACTGCAAAAGGGCCACCACTGAGATGTCCTTGCACTTTCTAGATCTTAACCAGACAGCAGACAATGTTAAGTGGACAATCCTTGAGGCTAATAACAGATGTAGTGCTGAATCTTTGTTCTTTAGCGAGCAACAGTGGGTCTTCCGTCTGATGACACACACCATTGGTCTCAATGATGATATACCCTGAACCGAATGTACCGGATAATCATTTTCCCACTGTTGGATTTTACCTGCATTTCCATAACTCAAGGCATTTTAACAACACCTGATCGACATAATCTGCAATATGGAATTACGGACAATCAGTTTTACAGACACGGTGCGTGATGCAATACTGAGTTAATTTGATATATTTAAATTTATACCCACAATGACATATACATGTCACCATTACAATATGGCCAAAAAACACTGAACTCCGCTTAAACACCTTTTTTGTTCTCTGAGTATTGTAGACCCTCAGTCAGCATATTAGCCACTTTGACCAAGCCTTTGTTCTTTGAGGTGTCACTTTCTCCACCATGCCTCCACAAATACCACTTGAGTATGTCCCTTGTGGCATACTGACCCCTTTGTGCATTTCAAGACAGCCACCACAGTCACCTGGCTCTTCCCTCAACTAACGTAACCCCCCCTTGCGTGTTCTCTGCTACCTGCTGACAGTCATGGAGAGGAGGGGTGGACACCATTCAGCTGTGACCCGGAAGATGCATTTAACCCAGCAGTGAGCAGTCCTTAAACATCTCCAGGCTGACAGATGACGGGGTAGGTGACTATGCTTCTCATCCACTGACAATTTAAGTACAAGATATACAGAGCGGCACATTCTTTTTGACACTTTTTCAAACGTGCCCCTTCAGAAATTTTCATCACAGCCTTGAAGCAGGCATCTGCTTATGACCTAAGGGACATGCAATGTACCTTCATTGGGTACAAATATGCCCCTACCCTTGACAAGGGATGAGTCACTACATGTTTTGTGTGTATCTGTATTTCTATCTTATACTTCTATGAATTATATTTACGAAGTCACTCACCTAAATATTTTTAGGTTGTGTGACACAACACATGAGAGGAGCATTGCATTGCACTCCTAGCATGTTTTTATTGACACATGATATTTTAAAGCCATTGTATACTACTTGAGGGCAACCCAGGGTATGTTTACTATTAAAATATCACATACTTTTTTCTCTTTTAGGCTAGAACATAAGAAAGCCAAATTGTGTTCTTTGTTCCTGTGTTTAAGTAAGCAGTATTTTACAACTCTCCTCAAGAGAGTTCAAGAAGTGGCATCTGAGCTGCTTGGGTTCGTGTTCAGTCAGTTTGGGAATTTTGCGACTGAATTTCCTTCTCATAAAATAGAACTAGTGACGTTTTTCTGCCTGCCTACGATATATCTCTTTCTACAGGTGCAGCACATTGCTGGTGAGTCAGTTATTTCTACTTTACAATTTCTCTCACCTGTGTCCTGGTGTGTGTGACCATTAAACTGCTGTTGTTCAGTTCTATTTCAAAGCCTCTCAACTGTTTTAGCTCGTATTTGACCTTTGCTGTGGTGACATGAGGAGTTTCCTGTTGAGCCTCTGTGACGTTGGAAGAATCAGACCTCAAAACTTGAACGTGAAGCTTGAATGCGCCTGCAGCCACCCGGCGCACGTTGTCAATACGTGCAGCCACCTTTGATGTGTGAGTTGCAGGCTTGTAAAAACGCTGCGTTTCATTCCTGCTTTCACACTCATCTGTTCAAACACTTTTTGGTCCCCATTCTTCCTTCAAGCTCCGACTCCTCTGTTAAAGGGATTTTTCTCCTGTCAGTATTCGGATTGAGATTTAAGACAGTAGGTACAGAGGCTAACGTTTTTTTTTTTGGTGAAGTCCAGGACGAAATGTGTAACTTTCAACAAGGAAATAAGACATGTCCTCGATGGAGACGCGCTACACAGCACTAGTTTTAATTACACTGTGCCCTTGTTCCTCGAAGCATATCTGAAGCAGTGAAAATCGCAAGTAATTTATGTTTTTCTCTCATCTCACCTGTGGTCAGCCATCAGTTTTTTTCTCTACTTAGATAGACTGATTGTGCATTGCTTTTCACTAAACATGTGACTCTGGTTTTAATATGGTGAGGTACAAGTCAAAAAATTGTACAGGCTGCAAGCTATTGTTGAAATAAGTCACAGAGAAACGGTTTGTTATTATTTTTATTGATTAGCACAATCCAGAAAAAAGATTATTATTTATGGAGCTGTGCTTATGGACAAAATATTTATGTCAATGCTATTTGCATGCAAACAATTCATTTACGTTGTATACATATGTTCTGCACTTTTGACAAGTTTAATTGTAGCTGGAATTACTATAGGGGTTTTACTTGCCCTCTAATTTCATTTAGCCAATTTACCCTTACAACTAGGTAGCCCTAGCCCAGGAGTGTTGTGCTCATCTGCACTACACATTTTAGGACTTTGTGGCAGATTTACAATAAGTGGCGCATCCCTGCATATCAGCAGGAATGCGCCACTTATTGTGCGCCATGCCTCCGCCACCATTGATGCGCCGCATTTACAATGCGGCGCAACATGGGGCAAAAACGACACAGATGTGTGACGCATCTGTGCCGTAAAAGCGGCGCATTGCTGGAGTTGCGTCGCAAGCGCGACTCAGCTCCAGCAAGGCTCTGGGGGGCCCTATCTTGTTAATGCTGCGTCAATCCTTACACCTGCTTCAAGCAGGCGCAGGGTTTTGACGCAGCATGGGCCCCAAAGTGACTGAGTGAAATATTGTAGATTTCACTCAGCCACTTTTAGGAGGCGTTCCTGCGCCGGAACGCCCCCCCCCTGCGCAGGAACGCCTCCTTCTGGCGCAGGGCTTTACAACATGAGATGCGTCATGTTGTAAGTACCCCGCACCATGGTGCATCTTTTGCGCTGCCGCAATGGTGACGCAATGGCGGCGTAAAAGGGGCGCATGGGGCTTGTATATCTGCCCCGTAGTCTTTACCACCACAGTCTGCTGTACTGCCCCGCGCTTCCTACTAATTACAGACTGCAGTCTGCTTCATCTTGATTTTCTACAGCGGCAAGAAGATGTTGTGGCTGCACGGTTTGCCTTCTTACCACTGGGAGCTGTGTGATCTTGTGCAACTGATGCCTACGATGTGTGACCTTGTGCACATCTACGCTATCCAATTTGGACTTCAAATCTTTTTTCTATTGATTCAGTCATCTTGCCCAACATCATTTTCACTTTTATCTTAGAGGATACCATGTCCTTTTCTCTCAAGCTTCAACACTAAGTTATGCAGCACTTATATCACCTGCCTTCAACACAGTGTTTGTGTTTGCTACACCCCTCTACCACGATGTCTTGAGGTGTTTCTCACTTGAGGCTACTCTCAGCCAAATTGTGTTAACAAGAGTGCATTTCGGTTTTCTTTGTGCAGTTTGGTTGTGCAGTTTGGTTATTGCAGTTTATGAAGGGCAGATGCTATGGTGAGTTACATTACAATATTTTTTTTATTTACCACAATCTAACTGTCTTCTTACTGGCAGTTGCAACCGTTGGTTTGGTTGCTGTTCTTCCCCAACTGCCGCTTACCTCATGCATTTACCACGCTGGGCACACAGAGGATCCTCTGTGACGGCACGCTCTTCGTAACATTATGGCCAATTATCTCTGTTTGGCCGACAATGGAGCCGCGAGCAATCCTGCACTGCACGCCGTGCGTGTGGCCATCTTCTGTGCCTTCAACACGTAAAAGGTATTGTGTGCTTTTCTGTTTCAAATCTAGTCAACGCGCCATGCTCTTTCGTGTGACACGCAACTTGAAATGCGGATATCCAGTGGACATAATCATTGGAGGAATCATTGTCTATGCACGGCTTGTCCTTCTGTGTTTGCTGATTGACCGCAAGATTACGCCATGTACTTGCTCTTGGTACATGCCAGAGTAACGCTGTGGGCATGGACGGAACATTGAGGTGAGCAATCCAGCGTTATTAGAGGTGGCTTCTATGTGGCACCTGTCCAGGGTTCAAATACATATTTATCATTGCCCGCTGTTTTCCAGCCTCTCCACAATGTTTTTCATCCTCCACCATGTGCATTTCACCATATGCCTCACACTTGTTCATGTAAGGCATTGTACATGGACCTGGCCTTGTGCGCGACTTGCACACATCCTGCTCATTCAAGTATTACTGCTTATGTGACCCTCAATTATTTACACTCCCTCACGGAA
Source organism: Lissotriton helveticus (assembly GCF_964261635.1). NCBI lineage: Eukaryota > Metazoa > Chordata > Amphibia > Caudata > Salamandridae > Lissotriton > Lissotriton helveticus. The sequence goes on from NC_136059.1 coordinate 1,327,221,313, forward strand.
GAGCTGGAGGCAGTGGACACGATAATTGGACATTTAAGATCCTCTGGTGCTTACAAGGACATGCTACGTTTCTGTGCCACACTCTACTTTTCTTTTCCTGGAATGTGATTCGTGGCTACATGGTGTTCAGCTTGTCCTTCCTGGGGGTGTTCAGACAGTTTTGGTGACACGCTCACACTTATCTCCTTCAGGCAGCTAATAAAATATTTGTATTTTTCATTATGCTCGCACTTTTCCACCGCTTGTACACATGCATTGAGTACACACCTGCACACAGGTTCATTATTTCACTTTCAAGGACATTGTGTATACTCCTTCTGGAGTTTATTTCACATGTGTACTTCTACATCTCTTCACAACATTGGGATCACAAGGTTTCCAGCCCCATTTGCTTATACACACATTTGCCTACTTGCTTTATGGTAATTACACTGTACGTTTCCCTACACAGGGATGGGAATGGGTACTAGCCCCATTTGCCCAAATACTCTAGTCTGGGAATGGGTACTAGCCTCATTAACCCACATACTTTTGCCTTCATTGGTAACATACGGTTTTTACCCTTACACAGGGCACTGTAGCAAGGGTTTCAGTCCCATTTACTTTTTCATTAGTACCCTCACACAGGGCATCGTCTTATAGGTCTCAGTCCCATTTACATTTACATTTTCTCCCTCACACAGGGCGTTATATGGGTCATAGTCCCATTTTTACAGGGCAATTCTGTTTCCTTCTTCTTGAGGTGTTACTTTACACAGCCTACTTTGTCATGGGCTTTCGTCCCATTTACCATTCTCCTCACCATCCTGCACAGGAGTAGAGGACGGTAATGGGTCTTAGTCCCATTGGCTGACATTGTCTCTTTATATTAAGTTTTATTGCTGTATTCACAACGCAATTCTCATAATTTATCGAATAGTTTTTGGGGGAAATCGGGAGAGGATCAGTTGCAGTACTGTAATTTTTTTCTTCTTCTCTGTTTCCATTATGTCCAGCTTTCCTGGTGATGTCTTACCTATTTTCATCCTTGGTCTATGGACTTACATTGCTTTTCGTCTTCCTTTGTCTCCAACCTTCTCTCCTGTTTTTGTTCTTTCTTCTTCTTCCCTCTTCAGGAAGAGATCCACTTTCCCTCCCCTCTGGGTCTGTGTGTAGGCTGGTGTCCGGTTTGCGTCTTGCCTTATTCTTCCTTCCTTTCTTACCTGCCTGGCCAGTGGGTATGTTTGGGGGTTGTCTTTGGCACGTCTGTCCTTCTCCATTTCTTATTCCCTCTCTTGCGTCTCACTGTCGTCTTCTTTCTAGTTCATTGTTGTTGTGTTTTTTTTTTTTCAGCTTGCTTACTTTACCTTCTGCTCCTTGTCTTCTCCCTTTATCTCCTCACTCTCCCTTGGTCTCTCTTTCCCTTCTCATTTTCTCTGTCACACCATTGTTCCTTCCTTGCTATCTGTTCTTTGTTCACTCTCGTTATCTTTTATCTTATTTTGCATTGTTCTTCTATTAGAAGGAAAAGGGATATATATAGTATCCTGCATGGGAAACATCCTTTACAACGCAACTTTTACCACGCAGTGCCTTTACGACGCAGCTTTTACAACACAAACCATTACAACGCATTGCGCTGGGGGGCGCTCCAAGAAAGGGAATAGGTTTAATTTACTGTCCAGCACCTTCCCTACTATCCACAGGGACTGGAGTTGGAATAGTAAATTAAACTATTCACTATCCAGCGCCCCAAAGCACTATGCGTTGTAATGGTATGCGTTGTAAAAACCGCGTTGTAAAAGCATGCGATGTAAAAGCATGCGTTGTAATGTCATACATCCATCCTGCATATATGTTGTAAGATGTTTTACCTCCGCTGCTCAGCCAGTGCCTGTGCTCTGACTTATTGGAATGTTAGAGTCTGATTATGCCTCGGAATGTTGGGACTGAGAGAGGCAGAGTGACAGTTGGTCATGGGCTGAGCAGCTGACAGGCAGCTCCTGGTGGGGCTCTGATCTACCACATATTTACTTGATGTCCTGTACCTTACTACTTGTTAACTACATGAAATAAATCATCTTGAATTACTACCTCCTGTGTGGACCTTCATCACTGCAAAAAACTCAGTTGGTTATGTCCTATTAGGTACATATTTGACTTACAACTCCATTTAAGCACATTTTGGTAATCATTTGATACCAGTATATACATACCCCCCTAAGCCTGACCAAGGGTAGGGATGCCTATTTTCACTCATGTTGTCCTAATGAAATGCCATGGATCCCTCCTAGACCAAGAGGAGTGAAACATGTTGACCTACATGACCTACACAATCTGCACATGTAGCCTAACTAGGAGCAAACAATTGACACGTTTCTTTTATCTCTAATAAGGGGAGCCGTAGATATTTTTAACTCACCCTTTCACTTATCCCACATACCTGCACTCATCATCACGGCTACTCAATTAAAAAATCTCCGTCAAAGAGCCTTCCCCCTGGGCCCACGGGGTATTGCAGTGCCAACCCCGAGGATCTAAGCCAGATGATGAAGCATGACACCCTTACAGGTGTGGGAAAGCACTACTTCCTAAATTGGAAGACTCCCTCATTTGTGCCATTTTTCCACCCTGAACACATCCATTCAAGAGCTATGATTTTGCTGCCCATTGAGACTTAGAATAATTTCAGATTTTACTTGCTCTGTTTAACTTTACATCTGAAAGCTTATTTGGCATTGACTCAGTCCCCCTTATTTTGAATTTTTCTAATAAAACCCTTTAACTTTCCATTCATCAACTCAAGTATTGAGTGGACCTCATTATTTAATGAACTGTTTATACTCTGTTAATTGATGTTGGGGAGGTGCCTTAAAAGGGGGACACATTGCCACATGAAATTGAAGTTGAACACAGATCCAGTAAACTGTTGGAGTACCAATTTAGGTAAATTTCGAGTGTCAAAAGTTTGAAATATAGTTTTGCAGCCACAGTTTCATTGCACAGGACTTCACATTCTCCACATTTTGGAACCCTCAGGGATCTGTTTCTTTCAGGAGCACTTCCGATACAGGTACAAGAGAAGTATTGGGATATTTGCATTTGATTCTGCTTCTAAGTTCCCATATGCTTTGTTTAATTTTCTTGCAAGTTTGTCTGATGTGCAATAAGTCACATGGAATTATGTAGAATGCATTTTGTATATTACAGCTTGAAAACTGTATCAACAAGCTGTGAACTAAAGCTTGCCTAAATACTTAGATTTCAATAATAACATGGCGTATACTGCAGTGTCCGCATTTTTAGCGACCTATGAGGGGTGATAAACTCCACATCTCACAAAGACACTTTTGTAGTGAATTGGAGGAAAGGGTTGCAGGGCCCAAAGGATTGTTAAGATTGTGGCCCTTTCTGATTGTGAACATAGGCAGTTTAAGATTCATGTTCTAAGTTCTAAGTATACACCAATGTTTTCTTATGAATTTTTTAATCAATTTGGAAATTTGAGAAAAGGTCATAAAACAGACAATTTTATCAGACTTTTTCTTAGGGTGAGGATAGAGTAGGTAGTCTCTCACACAGTACCAGGCTCTTTTCAGTGAGCATTTCACCAGGCAATGGTTTTATCATCTCTTTCCACTCATTGGTTTGCTTCACAAAAATATTATTTCTGGAGATTACAGTTAGGTCGGGCACACCCAAAAAAGTGGCCACATTTGCGTATTGTCTTTCTGCAAAAACACTGCTTCAGAGATGTTGTATAAAAAGAAACTTTGTGGGAAGCATGTTTTATTAACTTCACTTATATAACAAAAAATGCACAGATTTGTTCACGCTGCTGAGCCATACAGGAATGCAAGTGAGACCACTTCTGCTTAGGCCCCCTGCCCCTACTCAATCAGCATACATTACTGGGCCAGTCCAGCGAGAGAAAGGGAGTCATACCTCCACCCATCTGCCTCTCGAAAGGGCGTGCAGGCACCCACTGGGCCACTGCCTGCATCCTAATGGCACAGACAGCCCCCAGGCTGCCCAAAAAAGCAGCCTACAGCTTTACTGAGCTACCGGCACTTCAGCCATTTCCAGAGTGCCAGCATCACCAATCTAACCATGATGCCCCCCCCCCCCCACTTTTTGCTCTAAATGCTAATGGTTATGACTCTGAGTGCAATAGAATTTCCTGCCCACACCGCAGGGCCTGTGCTTGCTTCGAAAACCTTTATGTTCGACTTGGTAATCCTAAATTGGCAAACATTTTACCCCTTAATAAGTACCTAGTATATGGTTCCAGGAGTACTAAAGGCAATTGATAGTAAAGGGGTCCCAGGGCTGCAAAGGAGTTTGTGCCACCCTGGGCGACCCATACAGCCTACTGACAGCAGGCATGTATGGAGTTGTATGAAGATGGTGGAATGGGTGATAAAAGGTGAAGAATGGCAGTAAAACAGATTTGAACTAGAGGGTGATAGTGGTGTGATGTGCAAGTGTTTTAAGAATTTTTGACTTTTTTTGTGATGTAATGTGTGAAATAATTTAAATAAAAGAAACTTTTGATTTACTCAGATGGAAAAATAGGTCTGTGGTACATGTTGTTTTACTTCAATAGGTACCCTTTTAAATAAATGAGAGTGAATAGACTGGAAGTTCTGCTGTTCTTTGTTCCATTGAGGCTTGGCCTTACTGATTGGAGCCCAAACCCTGTTTTGGTATTGGTTTAATGTATGCAAGGCACCCCTAAGGAAGGCCTTCTTAGTCCAGGAGGCAGAATGCATTATATTAAAGGTGTAGACTCCTATATATCCCTAGAGTGGTGCTCCCAGTTGGAAACCAATATATGTGTTAGTGGTCCAATGGCTACACTAACAATACATACAGAAAAAACAATTGCCACAAATTAATTACACAAATACATACAACTAATATTACAAAAAGTCACAAATCATTTTCACAAAGTTAATCAAACATATAATTACAATAATGTTGAAACTACAATAAACAGTGAGACAATTGGAATATGAAAAAAATAGAATCAGTTTTGCATAATAATAAACAATTCGTCATTTAGCAAAAAAAGCAGCTATATAAAATAGCAATTGCGAATTTACGCAGAATATCCTATATATCAAAATTCAGGCTATACTCAATATAATGGCCGACGCGTTTCAAGTCCCGGTTTTTTCAATTGCCGGACTCTCATCAGGGCGGGATAAGTCTTTTCGTGGTAAGCCAACTGTTTATGATAAAAAGACAAAAACTGATTCGAACTGGACTTCCTCAAAACGTCTTTATACAATAAAAACGCATACATTTAGGCAAAAGAAGCTTTTTCATACCTGGCCTTTGACCAGCGGAAAAATAAGGGCCTTCTGATGTGCGTTCATGCGGTACTCGCCTAAAATTGACAAGGCAACAAAAGGCTAAGTCAGGTTGTTTGTAACCCGGGAATTAAATCGGCCTTAGTGAAGGAAAAAAAGGTTTTTACCTACAAAGGGCTCCAATTGGGCGTGTGCTCTCAACTCTTCTAGTGCATGTAGATGCAATCGTGGCGTATTTAAAATCTAGCAAAGGATAAATAAATCCAAGAAGTGGCAATGAGACATTTATTCGTCAAGTGTTAAATGAACACAAGTCGCGCTCACCAGCAATAAACTTACGTGAAACTATTGCAGATTTCTGCAGGGGTGCCACAGTTTGAATATGCGCGGTTCAGCGCCGGTAGGAAGTTCTGAAAAACGGAAGGTACGGACATGTTACCAGTCAGGACCCTGAGTAATGCGGAATAAAAAACTTCAACGCGCCGGCCTCTCGACCGGAATTCAGGGACCCGCTTACCTTCTGATTCAGTTTTCGAAAAGGAATGATTCACACACGGACAGCGTGAGGACGAGCCTCCAGATTGTCGTCTCCATTACCAAGTGAAAACAAAATCACATGATCATGACAAAGGCGGAGCTGACACCGCTGTTCAGCAAATTGCATTCTGGGATTTGTATTTTGTCTCATTACATGGTAATTAACCACTGTTAGTCAAGGCTTGGAAAGCGAGGTTAAAGGAGCGAAAATTAACAGGTTAAGCCCTGGTGAGCTCACTCATGCAGTTTAATCCTTTGTTTATGCTATCAAATTTCATAATCAAATATGATTCCTTGCGCAATAAAGCACTATCAACGCAAAGAGAGCCATTTTTTGAATCAATTACTGCCAAGACAGTCCATTTGAATTGATTTTCACTGTGATCTAAGGCCAAAAAATGTTCGACCATAGGTGCCGATTGAACCCTTTTCTTGATTCGAGATCTGTGCTGGGTTATTCTTATGTTTATTTGTTGACTCGTTTTACCGATGTAAACCTTATCACATGGGCAGAGCACCGCATAAACAACATTTTTCGTTTTACAATTAGTAAACTTAGTGTGTTTCCATGAAATTCCGTTATGATCAAACACATCCCCCTCCAGTGTTGTAGGGCAGGCAACGCAATTCCCACATCTGTGATGTCCAACAATCTGCGGCAAGTTCCATTGCGTTAGTAGATTGCTTCTGGGTTTCGGAATGTAACTGTCAGCACGTATCAACTGCTGACCGATACTCAAGTTTTTCTTCATTGCGAAGATAGGTTTGGACATAGGACAGGTAAGATTCTCTAACAAATGCCAATTTTTTAGGACAATTTGTCGAAACTTATTGGTGTGGGGGCCAAAAGTAGTGACACAGACAAGTTTGTCTAAATCTGACTTGATCTTTTTCTCTAATAGAGTCTCTCTGGGTGTGAACCTTGCTCTTTTTTTAGAGTGCTTCAATAATTTTTTGGGGTATCCCCTCCCTTCCATTTCTCTACAAAAAGACTCAGCATGCATATCAAAGTCCCTGATCTCAGTGCAGTTCCTTCTGATTCTTAATAATTGCCCATAAGGCAGATTTTGTTTTAAACACTGAGGGTGTGAACTTTTGTAGTGCAAAATCGTATTTCTGTCTGTATCTTTTTTGTACAGTGTTGTGGTAAGTTGTTCATCTTGGCGACTGATTAAGACATCTAAAAATGTCATTTCACTGTTACTTGATTGTATTGAAAATTTGATGTCAGAATGCCGTGAGTTTACCCAATTGTGGAATAGGTCTAACTCGGTCTGGCTCCCCTGCCACAGGAGCCAGACGTCGTCTATATATCTCCACCACTGCACGATCTTTTCGAGGAACGGATTATTATTGAAAATGAATTTCTCCTCATATTGGGCCATATAAAGTACGGCCATTTCCGGCGCATAAGGACAGCCCATGGCTGTCCCTTTGACCTGTACAAAGAACTCATTTTCAAACTTAAAGTAATTCATACGGAGGGAAATTTCAGCCAATGAAATTATGAAAGATGTGGGCACCCTATGTGGTCTTTCCCTAGATTCAAGATATACTTCAATCACCTCAAGCGCCTCGTCCTGAGGGATTTGGGTATATAACGATGTTACGTCCATTGTGGCCATGATTTGGGTTTCTTTATTAAACTGTATGCCCTCTACCTTCGTGATAAATTCAGTTGTATCTCTGAGATAAGATGTTACATGACATAGAAACGGTTTCAGGAAAAAATCGATATATTTAGACACTGGTTCCAATACTGAGTCACAGCCTGAGACTATAGGTCTTCCAGGGGGGTCTACGCTGTTCTTGTGTATTTTAGGCAAAAAATACAAGACCGGTGTTCGCGGATGTTTTTTATTTAGGAACTCAAATTCTTTGGGACCAAGATAACCTTGTGCAAGAGCATCTTTAGTCAGTGTATCTATTTTACTCCGAATCTCATGGACAGGATCTTCTTTGACTGGTCGGTACCATTCATGGTTCTTAACATGTGAATCACCAACAGCCAGGTACATAGGGCGGGGCCAGATGACTACTGCACCGCCCTTGTCAGCTTGTTTGATGACAATTGAATTATCTGCTTTAAGATTTTGAATAGCAGCTGATTGTCCCTTCGTGATGTTATTTTTAACATAACATTTAGATTTTTCCAATTTCGTTATGGACGAAAGAACTGCCTGCTCAAAGGCGTAGATCTGTTTGGGTATATTCATAGTGGGAGTGAATTTCGACTTAACTCTTAGACCAGTTATTTCTAGGTTTTTAACCACTTCAGAGCCCAAAAAGTAAGACTTAAGCCTAATCTTGCGGCAAAATTCAAGTGCCTCTAGCTTCATTTTAGTAAAATCTGTACGTCTATTGGGGACGAATTTAAGACCCAAAGTCAGGACGCTTCTTTCGTCCACTGACAATTGCCTGTCCGAGAGATTGACTATTGTGGATTGCTCTAGTTGTTGTACTGCCTGTTTCTTGTTCGCATTTCCCAGGGTTGTTTGAAACGAACCCGGTTTTGTTGTCCCCTGCCTAAAAAAGGCTGATTGGAATTGCCCTGTTTGTTTTGTTGCCCAGGTCGCGAGTCAGGGGAAGAGTCAGAAGATGACGTATCAGAGAAACCAATAAATCGATTTCTTGAGCGTCCTTGAAAGGAAGTCAATGCTCTTCTAGAGTCAGTTGTTGTGTAAAAATCCTCTTTGAGGAATGGATATACCTGCTCTATTTTGAAAGCTTTAGAGTCTCTCTCAAACTGTGTAGTTTTTACATTAATTGTGTGATCTTTGAAGGTTATGATCTCTTTTTCCACCTTCTCAATTAATGCTTTAGCGTCAGATATTGTGGGATTTTCAGAAATTGCTTTCAACAACTCCTCAATCTCCTTTTCCTCTTCACTACATAATCTTTGTGCCGTTTCTATGGTATGCACCATCAAATCTCTGCTACATTTCGTATTAATGTAGCTGAAACCTTTTTTATAAGCTGAATCTTCCGTGAAGATCACAGGGATATTCTTTATCTGTAATCCCCAAGGAATAGTGCCTGCCTGTAAATGCTGGAGGAGAAAATACCCATGGAGTTCAGTCCTAATGTGTTTTTTACGTAACCTTGTTAGTTTGTCTACCTCATTCTGTTGTTTAGCTGAGGTGCTTAAAGATAAAGACGAGAAAGGGGAAGATGCAATTAAATTCCGAATGTGATCCTCTGTAAAGGATAACGTGTCCTTCTCTGCCATATTACGCAGTGGACAAGTCCACTGCTGTCGATGTAATCGTGGAAAAGACACCTAGGTGTCCCGCTCCCACTCGAGTGAAAACTCGCTCTACAAATTGTACAAGGAAGGGGTTTGGCCCAGCAAAGTTAAGGAGGGAAGGTAGGGCCGATTAGTAAGAAAAAACGGAGAGAATGTACCTCCACCACCAATATTTTGAAGAATTATTCAAACAGAATAAACGGAAATCAATACGTTTATCCTAGCCGTCGATTTAGGCTAATTAGTTTTAATTATTCAACATATTTAAAACAAGAGGGACATGTAGTCTACTCAACAGAGAATCCATTTTAGTGAAGTTACACTAACAATACATACAGAAAAAACAATTGCCACAAATTAATTACACAAATACATAAAACTAATATTACAAAAAGTCACAAATCATTTTCACAAAGTTAATCAAACATATAATCACAATAATGTTGAAACTACAATAAACAGTGAGACAATTGGAATATGAAAAAAATAGAATCAGTTTTGCATAATAATAAACAATTCGTCATTTAGCAAAAAAAGCAGCTATATAAAATAGCAATTGCGAATTTACGCAGAATATCCTATATATCAAAATTCAGGCTATACTCAATATAATGGCCGACGCGTTTCAAGTCCCGGTTTTTTCAATTGCCGGACTCTCATCAGGGCGGGATAAGTCTTTTCGTGGTAAGCCAACTGTTTATGATAAAAAGACAAAAACTGATTCGAACTGGACTTCCTCAAAACGTCTTTATACAATAAAAACGCATACATTTAGGCAAAAGAAGCTTTTTCATACCTGGCCTTTGACCAGCGGAAAAATAAGGGCCTTCTGATGTGCGTTCATGCGGTACTCGCCTAAAATTGACAAGGCAACAAAAGGCTAAGTCAGGTTGTTTGTAACCCGGGAATTAAATCGGCCTTAGTGAAGGAAAAAAAGGTTTTTACCTACAAAGGGCTCCAATTGGGCGTGTGCTCTCAACTCTTCTAGTGCATGTAGATGCAATCGTGGCGTATTTAAAATCTAGCAAAGGATAAATAAATCCAAGAAGTGGCAATGAGACATTTATTCGTCAAGTGTTAAATGAACACAAGTCGCGCTCACCAGCAATAAACTTACGTGAAACTATTGCAGATTTCTGCAGGGGTGCCACAGTTTGAATATGCGCGGTTCAGCGCCGGTAGGAAGTTCTGAAAAACGGAAGGTACGGACATGTTACCAGTCAGGACCCTGAGTAATGCGGAATAAAAAACTTCAACGCGCCGGCCTCTCGACCGGAATTCAGGGACCCGCTTACCTTCTGATTCAGTTTTCGAAAAGGAATGATTCACACACGGACACTAAAATGGATTCTCTGTTGAGTAGACTACATGTCCCTCTTGTTTTAAATATGTTGAATAATTAAAACTAATTAGCCTAAATCGACGGCTAGGATAAACGTATTGATTTCCGTTTATTCTGTTTGAATAATTCTTCAAAATATTGGTGGTGGAGGTACATTCTCTCCGTTTTTTTTTACTAATCGGCCCTACCTTCCCTCCTTAACTTTGCTGGGCCAAACCCCTTCCTTGTACAAAGTGGTCCAATGGCTAACATGGGCTGCGAACCGGGCATCCAGAAGATTGGCAGTTCCTTTATGGTACAACTAAAACAAGTCATGTTTGGTATCAAACAACATGCCTTCTATCCCCAACATGATTCTTGAGCCCTGGGTGACATGGCATATACCCAGAAGACACCTGTCGCCAAGACAGGATTCTGACCTCTTGCCAGGCATTGTGATCACTTATAGGAGTCAGAGACAAGGGTTGGGCAAGAAGGAGGTCACACCCCTCTTCTCCCCTGATGAATTGGAACATCAGAGGGGTGAGCTTGGAAGGCTACACTGTATCTGATATGCATGTGGGCTGTCCTCCTGAGGAAGAAACAGCCCTCCTCTTGTACCAGGTGTGCTTGCACCGGACAAGATGGGAAATTAGCTATGCAGGAGGTGTACATCCCCAGGAAGTCTGGCCACACCTCTAGACTGGGCAGCCTGGTCTGTGCACCGAAAATTGAATTATGCCATCTTTAGGAGGGCAGAAAAGAAACACTGTGTTCTGGGTAGAAAAGAAGGGCTACACCACCAGATGTTGTCACCTCAGGGGCGAGCTAACTGCAGGGACTAGTTGGCCATTGGCTACTAGCTCTAACACCCCTAACTCCCCAAAATCTAAGATTAAGGGGACCCCCCTGACACCAGAACCTCAAATCTCAACAGCTTACTTCAAAGAAGGACCAATCGGAGACCTGTGTTGCCAACAACAGGACTTTGCCAAGCAGCACAAAGCAAAGATACTTTTTCCCTGAGGCATCCGACTTGAAACAGTGAACGACTCCTGTCCATGTCCACAACTCGACACTCTGGAAGAGAAGGAACCCTTGTAGGAGCCAGAAGCACCCTCAGTCTCCCCTGGACTAGTGGCACTAGTCCCCTGCAAACTGCAGTTAAAAAAAACCTTTGGAATCAAAGTTTTGCTGGTCATTGGGCCCTCTGAGGGATTGCCCAAATCCAGATGGCCAGTACATTGTAGGAGTTGTAGTTTTGCCTGCCCCAAAGTTTCTGGCCGCAACATTACTCCCCAGACACACTGACGTTCCTGGAGCTTTTCGTTGCACTTACCGCTGCCAAGTCTTGTTGGTCAGAAATCCAGTAACCAACCCCCACACTCGATGCTGCACCTACAGAGAACACTGTGCAATCATCGGCTGATGTCAGCAGCTGTGTACCTGTTTTTTTTTACATTATGTTTATTGCACACACTTTGTAGTTGTTAAAATCAGCACCACCTGCGGCTCCTGTTCATCACCGAGGACAGCCAGAATAACTCTGTATCCTGACACAACAGGATAGGTAACTGCTGTGGCCTGGTCCTGGGGCCCATATGCCCTTATCCCTAAAAGGATTCCATGTAACTCAACCTGCAAGTGACCGATTGTCACTAGTCAATGTTGCCATTGATCGCAATGTTATTTTCTCTATGTATTTTGCTGCACTGATTTAATAATGCTTCTATAAATCTAGAACTCTGGATATATGTATACTATTATGTTTGCTTTGGTGTTTAAATTAAGATAAAAATACACTCTTTTTATAAATTGGTGTCGGGTTTCGCTTGAGTCGTGGCAATTAATTATCGTCCATGTTGGTACTCTGAAAGGCCTAACAAATGTTTCTATAGAAAAGCCTGACTGCTCTCTGCCACTCTACTAGGACTGAGATAAGTACTTATTAGTGTGAATCCCAGGACCATCTTTGGGATATTGTGATAATATTACATGGTAAGGCTACACAGCCATACCACATAATATTCTACTTTCCTACGAGGAGTTCAAAGCTTTATCTTCAATTGTATTATTAAAGTGCAGTCGGTCACGGATATACGTAGTTGTTAGTAGTGCGTAGTCTTTAATGTAGAAATAATAGCCTAATAGTTCTAACCAGGGGTGTTGTTAGCCCCCTGCTTTGCCAGCCACCACAGGGCTGAGTTATTTATGGTCTCTTCTATCTGCAACTCAGCAGTCAAAAGATCACAGTTAAAGCTAAAGAAAGACAAGTCAACAGAACAGGGAAAAAAGCATGGATGTTAAAATAAAGGATAGGTTAAATGATGAATGGGTGAAAGGATGCATGGGTGGATGAAGGGGTGGATGACAGGATGGATGGTTGAAAGGATGCATGGGTGGGTGGGTGACAAATGGGGGAGAGGGTGGATGGCTGAAATAATGCATGGGTGGGTGAAAGGATGGGTGAAAATGTGGATGGGTGAAAGGATGTGTGGAGGGGTGAAAGGATCTGTGAGTGATGAAAGGATTCATGGGTGGGTGAAAGGTTGATTGGGTGAAAGTAATGCATGGGTGGGTGAACAGATGAATGAGTGAAAGGAAGCATGGATGGGTAAAAGGGTGGGTGAGTGGATGAATGAGTGGGTGAAAAGATTTGTGAAAGGATGAGTGAGTGGGTGAAAGAATATGTGGGTGGGTGAAAGGGTCAATGGGTGAGAGGATGCATCAGTGTGTGAAAAGATGCATGGGTGGGTGAATGGGTGAAAGAATACATAGGTGAGTGAAGGGGTGGATTGGTGAAAGGATGAGTGGGTGGTTGAAAGGATGGATTGGTGAAAGGATATATGACTGGATGGATGGATGGAATAGTGAAGGCTGATGGATGAAAGAACAAAACAATCACAGAATGCAAAAATGAAATGGTGGATTACAGTGTGTGTATTGAAGGGTGAAAGGCTGAATGGATAGATGTTGGGTTAGAAGAGACAAAGAAGATCTTCTGGAGAGGATCCTGTCACGTGCATCGCTCGCTTGGTGCCATCAAAGCTTTGGTTCTAACACTGAACCATAGCCTTATCCAATGACTTGAATGGCTTTGCAAATTTTCATAAGTGTGTACAGCACCAGAATACTGGGATGGTTAATATTGTGATCAGCATAAACATGTTAGTTTGTATTTTTTTCTATGGGTTGGCATTAAGTCTCCTGTAATGATCAGTGTTGTATACCCGTTTTAATGATTTCTGTTTAATTGCTTAATGATTTGTGATATCTTGATTAACATTCCCACCAATCTTTATTAGATGTTTTAATCACAATGGCAGTCCTACCCTTTAATCTTTTGAGGTCTATTCTCTCCTCTTCCGTGATATTATATGGTGTAAAATTTTGTGATGTACATTAGAGATGTCTTTGAGAATCAGTTTTTCAGAAGTAATAATTTCTGTGGGAATAGAGACTAAAGGAGCGTTAAATGTGGATGGAGGTCTGTGGCCAGTTTAATCAGCTCTGATTTATCAAAAGATACCACAAACAACCTAACCTAGATTAGACACACACTGTTAAACTTGTCAGCCTTAGGCTGGTCTTCCCCCCAACTTTTTGCCTTCCTCCTCCATTTATTCTGACTACTTTTCTGCTGGCCTTAGGACTTTGAGCACTTTACCACTACTAACCATTGCTAAAGTGCATGTGTAATCTCCTCTACAGTTGGTAATATTGGCTCATACCAGATTGGTTTATTTAGTTTATTTATAAGTCCCTAGTAAACTGCACTACACGTTCCCAGGGTTGAACATAACCCTGCCAGTGGGCTTGCAGCACTGCTTGGGTCACCCACTTAAGTAGCCATTTGCACATGGCTCTGGCCTGCCATTGCAGAGCCTGTGTTTGCAGTTTGAATCTTCAATTTTTACCTGACAAAATAAACCTTTTTCCAGGTTCAAACCTTCCTTTTTAATACAAATAAGTCACCCCTAGGGTAGGCCCTGGACAGCCCAGAGATCAGGGTGCTATTAATTTAAAAAGCAGGACTTGTACTTTTCAGTCTTCTGTGTACAGGCAGTGAAACCCTCTTACATCAATTTGTCACTACTGCGCAGCTTATATCTCCCAAAGGATGGCATTAGGATTGCCTTATTACATTTTCTACTGATAATTTCTAAGTGAGAAGATATAACTGAATCAAGTTTGGTGTCTCTAGAATCCTAATATAAAATTCTAATTTATGGCAAAGTCGTATTTTAAATTTCAATTCTAAAAATGGCACTTTTAGAAAGTTGGCATTTTCTTGTTCTATCTCAATATAAAAGAGAGGGGCCCTGTTACTCCAATAGACAGGGATCCATGTACAACTTTATTGTCAATAGTAAAAATCCATTGGAGAACTCAATTAATTCCATTCAAACATTCCACACTACGCGTCTTTTGGGCTCATACATCCCTCCACACCCATATTCAAGGGACCCAAAAGACAATTTTTAACGATTGATATTTAATATATCTCTCCAAATAAAACAATTTATATAAAATTCACGTATTAGGAGTTTAAAAATCCAATAATACAACAATATTGCACAAAATATCACAAATACACTGTATCAATAGACACAACACATGAGACATACACATTTGTCATTAAAAGTTTGTTAATTTGGGCAAGATGGCGGATGCGACCGCATCCGTGTGAGAAGCCGTTCCTGCTCCTCGCTGACGTTCAGCCTCCCATCACGGCTTTTTTCGGCTGACGGCGGAAAAAAAGGACTTCTCCAGGCTATAGACAATGAGCCTGCTCTACTTTGGATAAAGAATCTGGAGATTTTTGCGGGAGTCTACCCACCGGAATGCTCTTCTTGTTTTCTCGATACTGTTGGCGCTTGCTTCTCGCTGGTTGGCGCTCTCCCGCTGGGCTCTGCAGGAAGGATTTGACTGCACGCTATTGTTCGGGTCAGCTGTGCACACAGGTGGGACCGCCTCAGCGGCAAGGATTACCTCGGCGGAGGTATAGGAGTTCGTTCCGCGTTGCTCTGATGGCGCCGAAAAACCCCAATGTGACCTCCCAGCTGAAGGGGCAGAAGCCCAAGACAAGCGCTACTACTGCGGCAATGGAGGGGTCTGTGGCAGCGGTACCGACACAAGGCTCAGGCGGGATCCCGGGTGTCATATCTCCAAATGAATTGCTTGTTTCTGGGGATGCTTCAACAGCCTCTGTAGCAACCGCACCAGTGAATTCTGGGACTTGTAGGACTGGAGCCATCCCAAAGATACCGGGTATGTTTTACAAGAAAAAAAATGCAAGCTACCAGTACTAATACTGTGGAAAGTCTTGCAGTGATGGATAAGACATGTGAGAATGTATTGGTGTCTGGTCAGAATAGCATTGAGACAGAAGGTGTAAAAACAACAATAACTGCTGCTCTGGAAGAGCATCCTCTCATGAATAATTTATTAGGCGAAATTGGGTCGCATCATCATAGTTCCGTTCCTGGTTTAAACGCAAATCTGGATGTTTCCATTTTAGCGACTGACAAGGATATTAATCAAGATACTGACTCTATTGATTCAGCAGGCAATTTCTATTCGATGTCTGACCTATCTAATGCTTTGGAGTGAGAAAGCCTAGAGGGGGAGTTGCGAGAGGATTTGAGCGAAGTTAGTGTCTCTAGCTCTGCTCATCTAGAGGAAGGAGGAAACGAGGAAGGCGTGAACGACCCTAACAGGATGGACTGGGGCACAGTAGACGATACAGTTCGTAAAAATGTAAAAGCTTTAACTACCCTTGTTCATATACAGACTCCCCAGCAGATTGATGGAACCGTTGCTTCTTTTCAAGATTCCCCCGTTTTAACTTCTCAGGTTCAAACCGATTTAGACTTAGGGGGTGAGAATCAAATTCCTGAAATCACATTAAATACCATTTACCAAGTAATGCTGCTACACCGTGAAGAGACCATAGCTTAGAATCTGTGCACACAGGGTGCGGTCCGAAGGCTCCAAAATAATGTGCGGGAAGTAGTAAAAACCTGCAGTGAAATTGCTGCCAGAGTAAGCGAGGCAGAAGGAAGAATCTCTGCTATTGAGGATGAAGTAAACCAACAAAAAACTCAGATTTCTTCACTAGAGTTATTGCAGGAGGATGTAAATTGGAAGATTGTGGATTTAGAAAATCGATCCAGGTGGAATAATTTACGTGTCTTGGGAGTGCCAGAAGGAAGCGAGGGATCTAATATCAGGCAATTTGTGGTACAGTTGTTTACACAAGCTTTTCCGGAATTAACCCAGTGGCAGTGGGAGTTGGAGATACAAAGAGCCCACCGTTTTCCTTTTCAGCAGAAAATCGTAAAGGGGGCAGTGAATATCAAACCAAGAGCTATTTTAATCTGCCTTAACAACTTTCTCGCTCGTGAAGAGCTGTATGACCTGGCTAGACCGGATAGAAAACGAAAAGCTATGGGAGTGGAATTCTTTGTTCGTTCGGACTATTGTCATGCTACTGTTCAATTGCGTTGGCAATTACGTCAACTTATACCCTCATTCCAAGCCAAGGGAGCGCAGGCGTTTTTATTAAACCCGTAAAAATTGAAGATAATTTATGAAGAGAGAACACAGTTTGTGACTTCCGAGATAGCAGCAAAAGAACTTTTGAATTCTATTTAAGAACTGAGCTATAATCTTTGCTATAATCTTTGCTATAATCTTTGCTTTTTTTTAGTAAACCCTGATTCAAGAACAAAACTCATTCTTTATGGGGTCTAATGGGGTCTAATGGGGTCTAATGTTTAGACTTATTGTCTTGTAGGGGTTTTTTTCTTGTTTCTCTTTCACTGCTGCTTTCATAGTTTTTACAGGGTAGCTGTTGAGACTGATGGGGGGCGAACTGGGCTCAGCGAGACGCACTACGTCTCTCATTCCATCACTAACAGGGGATTTTCATCCCCTAAGCCCTCTTTGGGTTGGGTTCAGGGAGGGTTTGGGAGGGGGGTGGGGGGCATTGGTGGAGGGTGGTGGGGTAAGGGTGCCAGGGCAAGTGAGAACAGAACGGAATGTACTAATCTAAGTAATTGCTGTATCATTCTAAGTAAATATGTATGCCAATATGCTATGCTTTCTTTTGTGAATATGAAATTATTAATGGTTTTTCTGAGAAGACTATATTGCATGGTTTGTTATCTATTAATTTTTTTTAGAAAATTGACATGGGGAGAGTAAGGATATGTTCATGGAATATTTGTGGATTGAATAATAGAAAGAAAAGGGGGATCGCATTTCATATACTTCATGATTTGAAGATTGATATTCTGTGTTTACAGGAAACTCATGTGATGTGGAAGGATAGGCAATATTATAATGATTTGGGGATGCAAATTGTGGGATGTACTCGTCAAGGAACTACCACAAGAGGAGTCGCAATTATGGTAAAAAGGGGAGTGGGTAGCGCTAAACGGGTCAAAACTGATGTATATGGAAGATGGTTAATTTTTGAGATTGTATTGGCAGGATCTTCATGGACCTTATGCTCGATTTATGGTCCTAATTCGGACGATCCTGAATTATTACATTTTCTCAGTTTGGAATTGGCAGGTTGGCCAGGCCCGTTTATATTATGTGGGGACTTTAATATCCATTTGGAGTCCAATTTTGATATCAGGAGTGATGTGACGTATGGCGGGATGAAAAAGAAGAATTCGGTTTGGTGGACATAGGCTTCGCTAAACGCACCACTGCTCCAGGATATACTTTCTTTTCCGCCCCACATCACAAATTCGTACGATTAGATTATTTTTTTGTTTCCTCTTGGTTTTGTCGGGATTTAAGATATGAGATACTTCCTAAGATTATATCTGATCATAATCCAATAATGATTTAAATTAGTCTATCCTCAAACGTTTCGTTTAAGGGGAATGAATGGACGTTTGAGCGTATACTATTAGCAGACCCACTGTATATCGAATATATGGGGAGGTGGATAAAAGAGTTCTTCGAATTTAAGTGCGGCTCGGCCTCTAATCAAGTAGTCTGGGATGCTTTTAAAGCGGGCATTCGTGGAGAGACTTTGGTTTATTCAATTAGGAAGCAAAAGGAAGGTCGGAAAATATTAGATATGTACTATACGAAATTGCTGGAATGCGAAGCTGAATTAGTTGTAGCTATCAAGTCTGGGCAAGATATTGAGCCAATTAAATCAAACTTGGCAATTCATAAATCGAGACTGTATGAAATTTTTGCGAAAAAATTAGCAGAGCAGTTAGCCACCTTCAAGGCTCAAGTGTATGAGGTTGGGGAGAATGCGGGTCGAATATTAGCCAAAAAGATCAGGCAGAAAGAAACAATAAACAGGGTGAACAGTATTCAGGATGATAAAGGACACATCCTTGAAAAATCAGAAGAAATACTAGAGGCTTTCCGACAATATTATATTAAATTGTATAATGAGGAAGCTATATCTTATTCCCTGGAAGATGTTATGAATTTTTGTGGTGGCTCACCCATCTCTAAAATAACCCCAACTCAGGCTGAAATTTTAGATGCAGACATTACTTGGGAAGAGGTGGAAACTGCTATTCTTTCTTTGGCAATGGGGAAAGCAATGGGCCCTGATAGTATCCCTTTGGAATTTTTCCGGGTATTTCATCAGGTATTAAAGAATGAATTGCTTCTTATTATTCAAGAGGCACAGAAAGGCGATGCACCGGATTCATGGAGTCAGTCAACTATTTTGGCCTTTCTTAAAAAGGATAAGTCGCCTCTATTGCCCGCATCCTATAGACCTATCTCCCTAATTAATGCGGACAGCAACATTTTTTCAAAGATCTTAGCTAATCGCCTTGCTGGTATAATTTCAACAATTGTCTCGCCGTTCCAACATGGGTTTATACCCAATAGGGACACTACGGATCATATCCGACGTTCTATAGCCTTAATGGATTGGGCCCACAAGACTAATCGGTCTCTTGGAATTACCCTGTGGATGCCGAAAAGGCATTCGACAGGGTAGCTTGGCCCTTCTTATGGGACATGCTGCATTTGAAAAAGTTTTGCTCTCAGATGATCTCCGCTATAAAAGCGCTGTATCTCTCCCCAGTATCATCCATAAGACTAGGTGGGCAAAATTCTATTCCTTTTTCAATATCCCGTGGTACGAGACAGGGTTGCCCGTGTTCACCTCTGCTCTTCGCTCTCTATTTTGATATCTTTTTAAATAAATTAAATCAGACAGAGGACATAACACCGGTGCAAGTTTCAACTAGGAATTATAGAGCCCTCGCTTATGCTGATGATATTGTAGTAGTGACAACTGATATTCAGCGGGCTTTACCTAAAATTTAAGATTTAGCGGCTAGTTTTGGACATGTTTCCGGATATAAGTTAAATATTTCAAAGACGCAAATATTATGCACTGGACCGAATCCGCCGAATCAATTCAACACTGTCTCAGAAGCCATATATTTGGGCATCAAAATCACATTTCCGGTTTCTGTTATCCCAGAATTAAATCTGAAAACTGTGCTTAGGAAAGCCAACTCAACCCTTGAGCGTATAGACCATCTTCACCTATCTTTACTGGGCAGAGCGAATGTTCTTAAAATGCTTATACTCCCCAAGTTTTTATATATGTTCCGCACCATTCCACTCGAATTCCCTTTTAGTTGCTTTAAACAATTGGAGAGAATATCAGCCAGGTTTCTTTGGGGCTATAAACGCCAGAGAAGAGAGTATAAAAAATGATTTTACCAAGGGATAGGGGAGGGTGGGGTATTCCGTATTTTCTATATTATTATTTGGCATCTGTTATTCATTTTATCTCTCCATTGGTAATCGGGGGAAAAGGCACGGATTCCATTGAGTCACTTACCCTCCATATATGAGTTTGCACTTGGTGAAGAGTGTCGGGGATGCCTCATTAGGATCATAGAACCTAGTTACTTAAAAAAAAGTTAAATTTAAGACCGTGAAGGCTGCTTATGCAGCTTAGAGAATAATTAGGCGGCAATTAGGTATCCCTAAGATTACGCTCTACACACCTCTTTTAATGTCTCGTACTCTCCCAATCAAGACTCAATAATGAAACGATGGCGTAACTTGGGAGTTCAGTATGTGGGTTATCTATGGCAGGATGATAATGTAATGTCATTTAGTGAACTACAGACTAAGTTTCATATTCCTGCAAATGACTTTTTTAAGTACTTGCAGATTTATTCTTTTTTTAATTCTTTTGGGGTAGAAACTCGATGCCAGTTTCGGGGAATTCCGTTTATCGATTCTATGTTGGCCAAAAAATCAATAGGGTATTATTATAAATTGTTAATTTCTTTTTGCCCAGATGATATGGAATTAATACAGTCTAAATGGACTGTCAAATTGGCAAAGGAGATAATCCTTATTGAGGAATCGATTGCTCTTGCGAATAGAATTTTGATTACTGGCAGACTACGATCTCAACATTATATGGCCCTGTTTGATTTATACTATACGCCGTTCAAGATATCTAAATGGGGGACATCTGTTGGTACTTCATGTAGTAAATGTGGGGAATTTGCTGCTGATGCACCACATATGTTTTTTCGATGTCCACAGCTGTCTAGATTCTTATTATCTATTCAAAATTTTATGTTAGTATTGTTTGGCACAACAATTATTCTGACAGATGAATTAGTCCTGATAGGTGTAAACTCAGACATAATACCAGAAGAAAGGAAATGTCTACTATTTATTTTCATGGAATTCATTCGGGCATGTATTACGCAAGACTGGATTAGCCCAGACCCCCCATCTTTTGAAACTTGGAGAGCCCGTTTATTGGCCACTTACAATGTTGAAATTGCTATATATAGAACTAAGGGTCGGAAAAAAAGAACTTTAGGTATGAAGATTTGGGCTCCGCTAATGCAATGGATTGAAGGGGAGGCGGATTACCATATTGTTAGAACTATCTGAATGTCATATATTATTTGTCTTTTATTGTTCTATTTGCACTCCAGGACTGTTGTCATTTTTCTTTTTTTTTTCTCTTCTATAGTTTTTTTTATTTTTTATTTTTAATGTATCTATTGCTTTGTTCTGTTCTACTCACTTGCATAAAAATGTGGGGAAAAAGTCTTAATAAAGATATTTAAAAAAATAAAAAAGTTTGTTAATTTGAGTAGAATCAATGGAAAAGTTATGTTATCTGAAATTTTTTTGGCATGTGGCTCATTGTTCCTCAAATTTATCAGAAAAGAGAACGTCAACGCATTTCATTGGGTTGACAGAATAGAACCACCTTTTCAGGACAACAACAAACATTTGTATCCCTGTAAACGATTATGCAGTCTTTATCTGCATAAAAAAAACATATATCTGAAGGAAAATGTATCTTTAAAACACAACCAAATCTTACAAATAGATATTGCTCATCATTGGTTCACAGTTATGATTTAAAACATTAATCTAATTCCTAAGTCTCAACAATTCATTTCAAGCCATGCTTTTTTTCTGACAAGTGTAAAATACCAAAAAACCTTTGCTAAAGAGAATTGTCCAAAAGACCCAATCAAGACTGGAGTGCAGAAACTCACAACAGCTTTCACTACCCAACATTCTTACACAGTCATGCTCAGGCACATTTCGTGCCTGCAGCCTGCCTCTGGTCACATGACTGGGTGTAGTTGAAAGTTGGGCTTTGTGTATTCCTTGTAGACAGCCACATACAATGGGACAGTTGGCCATCACTGACAGGATGGGAGGAAGGAGCTTGGCCCAGCCTCACATACACATGCATAGGCTGTGTCTTGTCCCCACACAAAGGGCTGCATCCCCCTATAGCTAATCTGGGGCCAGGGAAAGGCAGGCAAGGCATCTATGCATTTCAAATGCATGCCTGTAGAAGCGTCTCCCCACTTTAAAGGCAGAGCTGTGTATAAAAGAAGGATCTCAAACACCACCACTTCAATACCCTTCTAGACCTGTGGATACTCTGCCAGGAAGAAAGACTGCTGTGCTGCTGAAGGGCTGCCACTATGCTGCCCTGCACTCAGTTGGACTCCTGCTTTGCTGTGCTGATCTCCTGTCCTCTTGAATGGGTGAGAAAGGCTGGACTTGCATCTCTTGAACCCAGAACACAGAGTGACTCCAAGGGATAGTTGGCTAACCTTCTGATCTGAAGCTTCAGGTACATAACAGGCTAACCAACCTCCTGTACCTGGAATCTGCCATCTGTGAGTCTACCCTGCCAAGTGGTGCCACCCCAGTCCTGGCCTCTTGGAGTGGGCCTAAGGTGCTTATCAGTGGAACCGATGCATCTTCTCTGCTGAGTGACGCATCCCGAGCAGAACTGCCACATCTCTTCCGCTGAGTGGCGGATATCGAGCAGAACTGCAGCATTGCCCCTGTTGCATGAATTGAGACCCACATCATAGCCTTGAAAGTTCTCAAAAACGATGCATCGCCCCGACGACGCATCGCATCCACACTCCAGTTACTTGCATCTCTCATCGATGGCAGCCTTGATGTCGATGTCAGAATCTGCATCATAGCCTCTTTTCTCTTTGGAACTGGTGCATCATTAGCTGGGTGCCTCATTCCCGACACAGGGCTTCGGAGTGCAAGCCCCATTGACAATGATGCAACAGTACCTCATCCCGCAGCCTTGTTGCATCTCAGAACCGATGCATCGATTCAGCTGTGCAGCGCATCTTCAACTTAGATCTAGGCAACGCTTCGCTAACAGTATAAGGTATGAGCCTTTGTCCTGGTCCGGCACAATCAGATATCCCCAAGAGAACTTTTTGGTGCTATTTTCCTTACAACCGTTCAAATTCAATATCGCCAGTTCTACTTGCTGGATTTTTGTTGTCTTGGTCTTGATTTATTTATTAAAACTATTCTATTTTTCCAAATATGTTGTGGTCTGTTATTACTGTGTTACTGTTTGAAGTGTTGCACAAATACTTTAGACACTGTCTCTAAGTTAAGCGTGACTGCTCTGTGCCAAGCTATCAAGGAGGAGAGCATTGGCTAATTTGAGGTTTGGTTGTGCCTTACCCTGACAAGGATTGATACTGCTGGCTGACCAGGGCTAACACCCCTGTCAATCAAAACCCCAATTTCTTACACACTCACTAATAACAGAATATTTTGATTTGTAAGACCACAATGTGTTTCATACAACAGGCAAGATGTGGATGGCACCGGGGTCCAGAGGCCTCTATACTTTCCAAAATACCAAGAACTTCTATCTATTTACATCATTTTAAAAAAGCCAGAGGTGAGCAAATGGGAATAGAGCTTACCATTCTCTAAAAATAAAAAATCCTGTTTTTATTCCGCTCGTAATACTGGGGATAGTTGTGTTACTTTTCAATCCATATTTCATTAGCTAGGGGGACGGAATCTCATTGCCATAAAGAGATTTGTCCGGGAGCATATGGTTTGGCAAAGTGGTGAGTCTGGGATTAGCGCATAGGCACACTTGCTCCATGGCAAGCATCTAAACTACTAAACCCCATTTACGGTGCAAAGCCTTCAGAGCAAAACGAGAGCAAGGAGGCATACTGGAGAATACAGAAGTAGTTACTCAGATGAGTGGCACAGAATGTAAGGCTCCAGGATTTAATGATCTGGAGTTCCTCCATCTTTATTTTACTGCTGCACTCCATCTATGGTCGTTTACAGTGTATATATATATATATATATATATACATATATGTGTGTGTGTGTATATATATATATATATATATATATATATATATATATATATATATATATATATATTTATGTATATATTCCAACCTTGGTTCCTCCAGCATTCATAAAAGAATCCGCTCGAGCCTAAATTTCTTTGCAGCGTGATAATTTATTAAGACATGCAAGCAAGTAAAACGGCCGACGCGTTTCGGTGCACAGGCACCTTGGTCACGGATCAAGAACTGTTTGAAAATGTACTTTTTTGGCAGCCATTTTGTAATGGTATTTTATATTCATTAACCTATCTTAATTTCTATGAATTTATGCACTATATGTAAAGTAAATTTTCAAACAGTTCTTGACTTAGAAATTCACTTAAAAAACCATAGGTTTCACACATGTTATAGTTAGCTGACATTTCACAAGTACAAAACTATTGAAATTCCCCCGTTATAGTTAGTTCAGCTAACTATTGCTTGCGCGCCCGCAATGCATTGCTGATGATGTCACATATTACATCACTCATGACATGGTCAGTGACATCACTCATGACATCACTGATGACATCTCAAATGACATCCCTGATGACATCACTGATGACATCATCCAGTGAATGTGTGTCTTTCTGAAAAATAAATATTTTGTATATATGTATATGTAAAGGTCAATGGAAGAATACATGGGTAAATACGTGTCTAAATGGATGTTTTTTTTGTAAAATTGATTGTATAACTGACTTATTAAGTGTATCTTAGTGAATACATGTATTAACGAGTAATGTTTAAATATTTAAATATCTGTATCAGTGTCTCACTTTGTGTATAAGTGGCTGCATGGGTTGGTGAGTAGCTGCATGAGTGTGTGTATGGGTGATTAGTTTGTTTTTTCAGTATCAGTATGAGTGTCTGTATGGTTCGGTGGGGGATATTACTTGGCGTATAGATGCATGAATGAGTGACTCACTGTATGTGTTTTGAAGACAGCATGTGTGCAGGACTGTATGGGTGGATGAGTGTGTGTATGGGTGTGTTAGTGAGTGAATGACTGTCTCAATAGTGTCTTTATGAGTAACTACATGTTTTAAACTAGTATATTTGAGTATTGATGTATATAAGTGAGTATATGTGAGATTGAGAATTTAAAAGAGTTCCTGTATAAATAAGTATGTGTTTCTATAAGTGATTCTTTAAGAGAGTAAGTATGCGTACGTTTCTGTAGAAGTAAGTGTAGTGATGTGTGTGTATAGCTGTATATGCAAGTAAATGGATGTTTGATAGTTTATTTGCATGTGTGAGTATGTGTGTGAGTAACTCTATGGATTAGTATCGGTGTGTAACAGGATGTATAGGTGTATGAGTACATATGATGAGTGAGTACATGTATGAGTGACTATATAGAACTGTTGGTGTCTGAGTGGATGTGTATGTAGATGTTGGAATTACTGAATATGTTGTAACTGGTATTTGTATCTCCATTTTTTGCAAATTTTTGTTTCTATTTTTGAATGTGTGTATCAAAAGTAATATTAGAGTGAGAGGAGGTCTGCAACTCTTTCACAAGGATGATGTCCTCTGTGATGTCATGAGTGATGTCATTTGAGATGTCATCAGTAATGTCATGAGTGATGTCACTGACCATGTCATGAGTGATGTAATATGTGATGTCATCAGCAATGCATTGCGGGCGCGCAAGCTATAGTTTGCTGAACTAACTATAACTGGAGAATTTCAATGATTTTGTATGAGTGAAATGTCCAGCTAACTGTAACATGTGTGAAACCTATGGTTTTTTCAGTGCATTTTTTAAGGTTTTTTAAATGCTAATTCCTAACTATAACGTGGCTGAAACCTATGGTTTTTTCAGTGAATTTCTCAGGTTTTTAAATGCTAATTCCTAACTATAACGTGGCTTAAACCTATGTTTTTTTCAGTGAATTTCAAAGGTTTTGTAAATGATAATTTTTAAATGTATTAATTGTTATTTTTTATACTGATTTACTACATTGTTTTAAAGTATTTATTTTTAGATCTTTTATTTTTTAAATTACATTACATATTTTTAATATAAATTGAAAAAACGTTTTTAAAAATATTGAAATTGTAATATTTATTTTTTAAATGTTATATTTTTCTAAATGTATATATTTTTTATATAGCAGGCAATGATATCTTATGGAAGAAAATTCAAGTTACTGTAAGTATGGTTAGAATTACTTTTCAGGATCAGTAGTGGGCTGAAAGATACAGCACTGAGGTCTCTCCTGATAACAGGTGAGTAAATCGGAATTCGTAGTTCGGCAGATTTTTGAGGAATTTTTTTAACTTCCAAAACTCCACACTAAGAAGAGTTTCCAAGTGAAACCAGTCAATGTTAGCCTATGTAAGGAAATTCAAGTTACTGTAACTACGATTAGAATTACTTTTCAGGATCAGTAGTGGGCTGAAAGATGCAGCACTGAGGTCTCAGCTGATAACAGGAGAGTAAATCAGAATTCGTAGTTCGGCTGATTTGAGAGGAATTTTTTAAAGTTCCAAAACTCCACACTTAGAAACATTTCCAAGTGAAACCAGTCAATGTTAGCCGAAGGAAGGAAATTCAAGTTACTGTAACTACAATTAGAATTACTTTTCAGGATCAGTAGTACTGAAAGATGCAGCACTGAGGTCTCTCCTGATAACAGGGGAGTAAATCGGAATTCGTAGTTCGGCTGATTTTTGAGGAATTTTTTTAAACTTCCAAAACTCCACACTTAGAAAAATTTCCAAGTAAAACCAGTCAATGTTAGCCTATAGAAGGAAATTCAAGTTACTGTATGCATGGTTAGAATTACTTTTCAGGGTCAGTAGTGGGCTGAAAGATGCAGCACTGACATCTCTCCTGATAACAGGTGAGTAAATCGGAATTCGTAGTTCGGCTGATTTTAGAGAAATTAAGTTACAAAACTTCACACTTAGAAAAATTTCCAAGTGAAACCAGTCAATGTTAGCCTATGGAAGGAGATTCAAGTTACTGTAACTACGGTTAGAATTACTTCTCAGGATCAATAGTGGGCTGAAAGATGCAGCACTGAGGTCTCGCCTGATAACAGGTGAGTAAATCGGAATTTGTAGTTCGGCTGATTTTAGAGGAATATTTTGCTCAATAGTGAACGAAGGGGGCGGGGCCTGAGGTGACATGTGTGCAAACACACCTTGTGGTGCGTTTTAGGTTGGGGAATTAATTCCTCTTCAATCCTGAGGTCCCCTGTGAGCCAACTAGCCCACCAGGTACCTCCAGTATGCGCCAGAGAGCTGCGTTGCAGAGAGGTGTTCAGAGGGCACGCCCTCTTTTTACAACACTCTGCAAAGCAGCTCCGTGGCGCTAACTGGAGATCCCTGTTGGTCTAGTTGGCCCCTAGGGGACCTCTGGATTGAAATGAATTAATTCCCAACTTAAAACGCGCCACAGGGCATGTTTGCACATATATCACCTCAAGCCCCGGCCCCTACCTTCACCACTGTGCAAACACGCCCCGTAGCGCGTTCTAAGTTGGGGGATTAAGTACCCTTGCATACTGGGGGTCCATGGGGGCCAACTAGCCCACCAGGAACCTCCAGTATGCGCCAGGGGGCTGCGTTGCAGAGAGGTGTAAAAAGGGGCGTGGCCTCATTACACCTCTCTGTAACACAGACCCCTGGCGCGTTTGCAGAGGGGGAACTAATTCCCCATGCATACTGGGGGTTCCTGGGGGACAACTAGCCCACCAGGAACCTCCAGTATGCACCAGGGGGCTGCGTTGCAGAGAGGTGTAATGATGCCATGTCCCTGTTTGCACCTCTCTACAAGGCAGCCCCCTGGTGCATTTGCAGAGGGGGGAACTAATTTCTCTTGCATACTGGGGGTCCCTGGGGGCCAACTAGCCCACCAGGAACCTCCAGTACTATGCTCCAGGGGGCTGCGTTGCAGAGAGGTGTAATGAGGCCACGCCCCTTTTTACACCTCTCTGCAACACAGACCCCTGGCGTGTTTGCAGAAGGGGAACTAATTCCCCTGGCATACTGGGGGTCCCTGGGGGGCAACTAGCCCACCAGGAACCTCCAGTACTATGCGCCAGGGGGCTGCGTTGCAGAGAGGTGTTCTGAGGCCATGCCCCTTTTTACACCTCTCTGCAACGCAGCCCCCTGGCGCATACTGGAGGTTCCTGGTGGGCTAGTTGGTTCCCAGGCTGGCCATTTTTAAAAACCTTTATTTATTTTTTGGGAGGGGGGCCACATGGCCCCCCTCCCGAGCCACTTGTAGCCCCCCACGGTCCCTGCCGGCTCCCCGCATCCTGCGGGAGCCGGCATTGCCTTTGTGCATGGGGAGCAGCTAAGATGCTGCTCCCCATGCAGAAAAGCAAACCGCTTTGGTTTTTGAAAGAGAGAGCAGGTTTCCTGCTCTCTTTCAAAAACCAAAGCCGTTTGTTAGGCACCCCGGGACACTGCAGGAGCCGGCCCTGGGGGGTGGTGGTCCCCAGGGCCATCATGGGCTCCAGGAGGGGGGACACGTGGCCCCCCTCCCACCTGTTAAAAGCCCCAGGGGCTGTGGTGTCCGTCACGGACCCCCCAATTTAAATTTAAAGATTAGTGCCCCGGGGAGGTGGCGGTCCTCATGATGTGTGGGGGGCTTGAGCCCCCCCACACAGGTTTAAAAAATAAAAAGGAAGCCCCGGGGGGTGGAGGTCCCCGGGGCTCGGGGGGCCTTAAAGGCCCCCCATCATGCATATCTTTGCCCCGGGTGGTGGCGGTCCCCGGGGCAGTGTGGGGGGATTGCCCCCCCACACTTTTTTCATAAAGCCCCCGTTATTTGGTCCCCCCGGGGGCTAATTAAAAAAAAATCAGACCGTTTTTTTTTCATGGGGTACCTACACATATCCTGCGATTTTGTTTCGCGTTTCTTTTGCTGCTTTCTTCTGGCTTGGTTCTATCGAGGCACAAGATGGCTGCCAACACTTCCTGGTTTGGAGTGTTGACAGCCAATTAGCATAAAGCTCGTGCTCAGGAAGGTTCGCGTACTGTACGCATAGGGTACTTCGTCTATAGATATATCTATGATTTTACTTTAATTTTCTCAGGAACTACTGAACGGATTTACATCATTTTACAAAAAGCGTAATCTGTGAACCGAACTCTACCTTTTTGCCAAATTTGGTGTCATTCCGTTCTGCAGTTCGGGCTGTAGCCCATCTTAAAAGTTCTATGGAAAATTGCATGGGGAAAACACAATTTGGGACCCCCCTTTTTTCTCAGCCCCGCTTGACGAATCACCCCCAAACATTCAGGGAAGGAGCGGAGCAGAGCAGGCCATTTTCTTAGAGAATTTCGCGAAGATTCGTCAACCAGCGCCAAAGTTATTCCAAATAGAATGTTGCGGATTTCCTATGGAAACTAGGTCCTAACTATAACTACCTACTGGCGATTGCCAGTAGGTAATACATATATATTTATATATATATAGAGAGAGAGAGAGAGAGAGAGAGAGAGAAATGCTGCTACAATGGTGAACAATCCAAATCACTCAGAAAATAGCACAGCACTAACAGGAATTCTTTTGCGTGTGATTTATTTGTGCGAAATCTTCCACTGCACCAACAGACGCGTTTCGGCGTTGCCACCTTCTTCGATGTTAGTAAGAGGCTATACAAGCCACCATTTTAAAGTGCCCAGTGCTAGGTTTAAAAGAATAATTCATGAGCAGCGAACATGGCCAAATCAACTCTTTGTACCTAAATGTTGTATAAATCAGAGCGGCCATCTCACCATATGTCTCTGGCATTGATTATATATATACATGTCTAGTGTAAAAACAATTGTTATGCTCAAAAACAGGCAGATAACTCAAAAAACATAATGTGTTCACAAAAATATTGAGATTTCATACAGGATCAAAAATACACATGTTGCGAGACATTGCACATTTTTAAAACAAACTAATGCTTATTTCATCCTCTGTACAATTGTGAGAGACTAAAGCCTGTTATGGTGTTTAAATACAAAGAATTCAACCCTGGATGGGCAAATTATACCTCTGAAAGAGTATAAAACGAGGTCTGCAGAGCAACATGAAGTGAAATGGGTTCCACTAGTTTTTAAATAAAGTTAAAAATAAATTTTCGTGTAAATACCTCTCTGGAACCGTTTTCAGTTCTAGACAGTTTTATTAAAGCAGGGTGTATATCTCTGTATCTAACTGGGGTAGATGGTAAGCAGCATCACACACAGACAGAAAAGGTCAGGCGGAAGTCATACATGTAAACCCTAGTGCCGGAAATCTTATTCTAAGTGGGTCCAAAGTTCTTCTGTTATGTCCAGACCTGTTGGCTCCTTGTATCAAGGTCGATGATATATTTAGACTCCATTCTCCGGAGTATCCTGACCCTATCACCCCTCTTTCTTGTTTGGGGGCCTTATCTATGCAAAAGAACGTCAACAAATCACAGTTGTTGTTATGTGTTGACTCAAAGTGGGGAGCCACCGGATATATGGGGTCTTTTTTCGCAATGGCGCAAATATGCTCTAAGACGCGATTCTTTGCCGGGTGAATAGTACTCCCCACATATCGTTTGTGGCACGGACATTCAAACAGTATATTGTGAAGTCTGAATTGCAATTCAGAAGACACCTGATTTTTTTCTTGGCTGTTGGACCTCAATGCTGCTATAACTGTTGACTTTCCCACTGAATTTGCAGGCCTTACACTGCATACACGGATACAATCCGGTAATGCTATCTTTCTTGTGTGTGGGTGCACGGTAGTGGCTTGAGACTAAGTAGTCACTCAATGATTTGCAGCGCTTGTACGTGACCAAAGGTTGAGCTGGAATGGCATCTTTCATTATGAAATCAGTTTTAAGAATATGCCAGTTTTTTCTGAAGATACTCACTAGTTGCGAAGATCTGGAATTATAGCCGGTGATCATTCTGGCTAGTTCGATTCTATTGCTAGGTGCTATAGCATGTGTTGTCGTGGGTATCAATAGTTCTGGTCTTGTGACTGTGTCTACTCTTTTGTAGATATATATATTAGTAAGCTAAGCATGTTTACATATTTAAAGATCCTTGCAGAATTTTGCAAGGTCCCTTCCTCTTTGATTTGTGTGTCTAGACTTCTGTTAACTCCATCATGATGTAATGTTTTCTCTTCCTCTCATTCGGTTAAAATAAATTTGGAAAAGCCTGTGCGTTTGATTCCCACAATGAACTGGCAGCATTTCAAGTACATTTCTCTTATTGGGTCTTCCTGGTGAAATATGAGCTAGAAATCCTCATAAATGATTCTTTGTGGGAATGTTTATTTCAGAGTGGAAGAGAGAAAGATGAATTTCGCTCTAGCAAAGTCTGCCGTACTCCCTTCCGGTTCTCACCATTCATTTATATCTTAAAAAGGTGAACATAGTTCATATCACACTTTTATCTTGTACCACTCAGAGTTGAATTTAAGACTGATTCTATTGCAAATGTGGAGTTAATTAGGAGGCTTCCGACAACAAATCCTCATAAATATGGTCCTGCTAATATTCAAAATGTGCTTACCTGGAATCTCCGGGGCATAATCTGTTTACCATAATATTTACTGGAAGGAGGTGCTATTTTGCTACATTTATTTTTGCGGTTGTCAACGCTGCTTTATGGTAGAAAAATGTATTGCTAGCATATTATCTATTCAGACAAAATAATAATTGTGATTTTCTGCAGTATTGACTGATTGTTATGCGACATATGCGAACATTAACGATATACAAAAATGCTTACAGTATGTGACACAGCGCTCAAAATTACTATGGTGCCAACTAGCATGATCTGGACCGTGTATGTTTGAGGAGGAGGTATCTTTACCATGTATAGTTTTCAGGTCTTTGTATCCAGGGCATGTATTCTATCAGTTGCTGTTGTTGATGTCACACCAGTATTAGATTCCAGATATTGGACCTCTGTGAGACTTCAGTCTTACACATCAGAATCTTTCACAATGTTGACGTCAATATATAACATGAGCACCTTCTGGGTAGTTTATGTATGTAATTCATCCACTGGTGCCCCTAATCGTTTCACAGTGTTCTTGCGCACAGATTTAACAATTATCCTTCAGAGGGCAATCAAATCTGTCCTTCTGAGTTACCATTACTTAGCATACTGGTAACTCCAGGAGGCACAATTAGCCAATACTTTATCAGAAACCCTGAGAAATGACCAGGGGGATCAGAAATTCCAAGTCCAGTTCCACAGGTAATTTATTTTCTTGCACTGAACTTTTTCATGCCGATTTCAGCTTCTCAAGGCCGCGGAAATCTCTGGGTGAAAGTAAACAAATTTGGATGGGACAGGATCTCCCATAACCAACCCCATCGGAATTCAGTGGCCATTCAGAATAAGGGCTTTTGTCTTCTAGACAAGGAAATGTAATGCAAAAAAGAATGGTATTGATGAAAGTTGTTCCTTGTAGTGATTTCTTAATTAATAAGTTATTATTATTATTATTTAAAATTTTATATAGCGCGCAGTTACCCTAGGGCATCCCAGCGCTTATCCAGACACCATCAGATAATAAAAGACGACAAGGTCAATGCACTCAAGCAGGGAACAAATAAGTCTTGAGACACTTGCGGAACCGCAGAGTACAAGTTTCGGCGCGTAAATTGGAAGGGAGCGAGTTCCACAGCTTCGCCGTGTTAACTGAGAATCTTCTCCCGCCAGTACGAGACCTTTTAATTCTAGGGACTAAAAGAAGGTGTTTTTGGTCGGAGCGCAATGATCTGCTCGCTTTATATGGGACCGCTAAATTCTTTAGTATAGGGGGGCCTTTCCCCAGAAGGATTTTGTGGGCTGTACAAAGTGCCTTGAATATAACTCTCTCCCGCACTGGGAGCCAGTGCAGCGCCTTAAGAGCAGGTCTTGCTGATTGCGTCCTAGGAACGTCCATGAGCAGTCTTGCCGCTGCATTTTGGACCTGCTGGAGTTTCTTAAAAGTGGAATCAGGGGCGCCCAAAAAGATGGCATTGCTATAGTCCAATCTAGATGTTATAAGGCCCTGAATCAGCAGCTTCCTAGATGTTACAGGTAGAAGAGGAAACATTTTGCGGGATGACCGTAACAACGCGAAGCACACTCCAGCAGTTTTCTTAGCTTGGGTCCGGAGTGACAAGTCTTGCTCGAGCCAAACTCCCAGGCTCTTGATCACCTCTTTGGGGTCCGGAAGGTCTCCCATACAGCTCGGCCAGCTGGTCAAAGGGAGAAAAGGATTTTTACTCCCTAACAGCATTATTTCCGTCTTCGAGCCGTTCAATTTAAGGGCTGATTCTTCAATCCAGGCGTGAACGTCCGAGAGGCAGGAGTGCAGTATATCCGGATTCACCGCCAGTTGGGAGAGAGAAACCACCAATTGCGTGTCATCCGCATAACTGACGATCTTGATGTCATACGGTGCCACTATATCCTCCAAGGGGGCCATATATACATTAAACAATGTCGGGCTGAGAGAAGAGCCCTGTGGCACTCCACATTGGAGGGGGATCGATTTAGATCGCTCACCGCCTTCCCAGACCTGGTATGTTCGTCCGGTGAGAAATGATCTCACCCACTGCAGGGCAACCCCGGACAATAAGTGGAAGATAGACTTTGAATGAACAATCACCCAGTAGGATCCAGCTAATACGTTTTTGAAATGACCTTCCTAATGTGACCCGACATTGCCGTAGTTCTGTTAGATAGTAAATAGTTATCAAGGACCCCCTGATTACATTGGATTTAGGATTCCTAGGTCAGGGAAAAACAACTGATCAATAGGTAACAACCTAGGCAATCATAATACAGATTTTAAAAGATTTTAAAATTAAAAAAGGAAAAAATGGGCTACCAATGAATTCAAATTCTGATATTTATTTACACAAGTATTAAAAAATTAAAACAACATTATATATACATAGAATGGACAACAAAGCAGTAGAACATAGAAAAGAATTTATAAACATCATAAATCACAACTCATTTATACAAAATTCATTTAAAACAAATGAAATGGCCTAATAATTCTCGACAGGAGGAACATGGAAACGTTCCTTTAATGGGATTATTTGTTAGAATTGATCTCTGCACGTGATTCAATTCTGTTTTAGGAGTTTTAAATCGTGAGTGCACAATGTGTTCTTTAATGTTCTTGTTTCGTTTATGTGCAAAAAGTGGCTTAACCAGTTTTTGCTCTCTCGAGCAGTTACTGTTCAGAATGTGCCAATTAGAGGTAATAATCTGCTTAATTTTGGCATTTACAGTAGAGTGTTTAGTAATGCAGACAACTTGTTCATTTTTTCCAGGTGTTTTCGTCCTTAGCAAGCAATCTCGGTCATAATATCGTGCTCTTTTGTACGAATGCCTCACCAACCGGTGAGGATAGCCTCTTTCAATAAATTTTGATCTCATAATTAGAGCTTGCTTATCAAAATCAGCTAGATCAGTACAGTTGCGTCTGACGCGTAAAAATTGAGAGAAAGGGATGCTATCTTTCTGTGACCTAGGGTGAAAACTTTTGTAATGTAAGAGGGTGTTTCTAGATGTAGGTTTGGTATAGAGATCAACTTTCAGTTTTCCGTGATTGTTCATTATCACTATATCAAGAAACTCTACTATTTCATTACTAATCTGAGTGGTAAAGTGTAGGTTCTGATCAGCTGCATTTATCCAGGCAATGAATTCCTCTAGAGTTTCTCTCCCATCGGTCCAGACAAAAAATATATCATCAATATATCTGGACCAATGGGAGATTGACTCAAAGAAGGGAGCTGCTTCATTCTGGATATGTTTCTTTTCAAATGCAGCCATGAAAATATTGGCCACTGATGGGGCTACCGAGGCCCCCATACTTACTCCTTGGTTTGCCTATATATGTGAGTGCCGAATTCAAAATTATTTTCTGTCAAAACTATTTGTAGACAGGCTAGCACAAAGGTTACTGGGCAAGGAATGTTATGCTGTTCAATAAACCATTTGGTAGTCTTCATTGCCTCCGACAGAGGGATATTACTATATAATGATTCAACATCCATAGTAACTAATAGATCTTGATTGGAATTGAATATTAAACCCTCAGTTTTAGCAATCATTTGGCCTGTATCACGGATGTATGAATCAATTTTAGTTATAAAAGGACGTAAAAAATTGTCCACATATTTGGACAGTGGTTCAGTTATTGTACCGATGGTCGAGACTATCGGACGGTAGGGAGGGTCATTTTGGCTCTTATGCACTTTTGGTAAGCCGTATATACATGCCATTTTATTCTGGTGATGATTTAAGAATTCATATTCTTTTACAGAGATGTCTCCAACCTCTAGAGCTTGCTTAGTTAACGATTGAATTCTTTTGGATAGAGGTAGGGCGGAATATTTCTTGATGGGAATATAGAACTCTGTATTACTAAGCATTTTAAGCATATTGGTCTCATATTGAGCAGTGTCTATAATCACTATTCCCCCTCCTTTATCACATCCTTTGATGGTTAGATTTTCATCACGTGAGAGAGAGGATAAGGCTTGATGTTCAGCTTTATTTAAATTGTATATAGGCTTTGGAATAAACTGTAGTGCATGGTCTAGTTTTTTAAGGACTACTAACTCAAAGGTAGCTACTTCTGGTCCCAGCTGTTCTAGGGAAAGACTGAAAGTGGACGGAAGACTGAGTGGTTTTATAGAGTTATTATCTTCTTCCACTTCATTATTTAAAACAAAGAATTTTTTTAGGCGAATCTTACGAAAAAAGGAAATGATATCGCAATAAAGTTCAAACAGGTTAAGGGAGGAATGGGGAACATAAGATAAACCTTTAGATAGTACTCTAATGCTGGAGTCATCTAAAGCAGTTTTACTTAAGTTAAAGAGGGGAATTACATGCCTGGTTTCCAGTACTGGCGATTCCTGGTCTCTCATACAAATTGAGGTTCCCCTTGTTGATGATGGTGTTGGGGTTTGTAATTCCCTCTGGGCACACCCTGAAATCGAACTCTCGGGCGCCCGCGACCCATCCCGCGATTCCCTAAAAAAGGCTGTCTGCGGTTGCCGCTCCCTTGGGTGGAGTTGTGAGTACTTTCAGATTCATAATATCCCTCATTATTCTCATTCTCAGAGTCTGATGTTTCAGAGAATGTATTTACACGTTGTTGTTGTTCTTTATTCTCTTCAAGGTAGTGATTTTGTTGGTAAAAATCTGGTCTCAGGTAGGGGTAAGTGTTTTCAATCGAGGCAAACCTCTTGTCTTTCAGCAATTTGTCATTTTTTCTTTTATCTAAGTAGGCAGAAAATGACTCAAGTTCTTTGTTACATTCCTCGATTTTCTTTATAGATTCTTCTATCTGACTGTTATTTTTTATTTTATCTTCTAATTCGTCAATCTCTGTTCTTACTTCAATCGCTAATTCCTTTGCCATCTCTACAATAAGCATCATTAAATCGCGTGAGCACCTACTCGCGATTCTACTCCATTTGTCTAAAAAGGCTTTGGAGTGAACAAAGAGACCAGGAATATTTCGAACACGGAGCCCCATGGGGATTATGCCTAACCTGAGGTAGGCTAACATAAATTCCCCATGTGCCTCGATGTGTTTGAGTTTCTTTTTTAATTCTATACTTTTTTTATTTCATCGTTATTATAATTAGGTCCTTTAGAAGTATTGCCAAAAGGAGTGGACATACCTACAAGTGTCTCGAATTCTTCATCAGTAAAACCAAATGTCTTTTGTAAAGCCATGGATAAGAGGTGGATAAAGGGGTTCGAAAATATTCGAATATCTATATCAAGAGATAAACAAGAAAATGAAGCAACAGTGAATTAATTATAAAAAATATATATAAAAGTTGAATACAATACATTCAAAGTGGAAAAGGCCCTGCACAGACAAGCTGTGGGAAAAATAGTAAATAGTTATCAAGGACCCCCTGATTACATTGGATTTAGGATTCCTAGGTCAGGGAAAAACAACTGATCAATAGGTAACAACCTAGGCAATCATAATACAGATTTTAAAAGATTTTAAAATTAAAAAAAGGAAAAAATGGGCTACCAATGAATTCAAATTCTGATATTTATTTACACAAGTATTAAAAAATTAACACAACATTATATATACATAGAATGGACAACAAAGCAGTAGAACATAGAAAAGAATTTATAAACATCATAAATCACAACTCATTTATACAAAATTCATTTAAAACAAATGAAATGGCCTAATAATTCTCGACACGCGTTTCGGCGACCAGCGCCTTCTTCTGGAGAAGCCAAATATGTTT
Source organism: Lissotriton helveticus (assembly GCF_964261635.1). Lineage (NCBI taxonomy): Eukaryota > Metazoa > Chordata > Amphibia > Caudata > Salamandridae > Lissotriton > Lissotriton helveticus. The sequence goes on from NC_136059.1 coordinate 1,327,258,665, forward strand.
ATCTAAATACAAAGAATTAAAACACAGAAAACACAGTTATAATCCGTTCTAAAGCAAAATGGCAACATCAACATGATAAAAGACAACACGTTTTCAAAATGACAGCTTCATTTAACCAATTTGACAAGGACATACTACTTCATTTCCTGTATATCTCTTGGCAAAATATAACCATGGCAGAACAAAATAACCTAATAGTTTTATATAGAAATTAATAAGTGCTAAGCTTTCTGTCATGAGGTGAAGAAAATAGAGGATGATCAATTCCTCCAGTAACATGTTTCCACATTTATCTTTTAATTTAGAGGAGAACTATTTATCGAAAGTATTTATAATTGCTTTTGAGCTTTTGTTTCTGGTTAGTGCAGAATAATTTTGTTCATATACTTACACTTCAAAACGATAAATCAAATAAAAGGTAAAGGTAGGGCTGCCTCAAATGATTTCCTTTTTTAGAGCATTTCTTTCATTTGATCAAAGGTATTCACACGGGCAACTGATTGGACACTGGGGATATAGAAAAATGATAACTGATAATTGCGAGGTTCCATTTACTATTGGTGGTCATTTTTTCATTTTAACAAATGTATACAATATCAAAAGAAGCGGGAAAAAGCTTTACACACATAATTACCATGAATTGATGTCTATTCCGAATAACACGATACAGAGGATGAAAACACGACTTTTCTCTGATATAAAGGTTTGTATTAATTTTATGGTCAATCTTTGAAGCCGGATCTGGATAGGCCAAAAGAAAAAGACCGAAAATGAGACAGAGAACAAGATGAGTGACCTATACTTTTATTTTATTCTGGTTTAGATTATTCTGTTTAGTTTTGCAACTAGTACCTGATAAAATAGATTGGATAATGTGCGTTTCTCGCCGTCAAAAGAACAGGGTTAAAAGCACTGAGTACGATGTATGCACTTGTAGGTCCCTGTAGAAAACAATTATGAAAACGTATTAGGGATGCAGTACCATCTAACTAACTGCGTCTGTTCATTCATGAAAAGTATTCTAAAAAGGCAGGTTAGGGATGTACCTGTGTAGATATCAATGTAGCTTTATATGTGTAACTTCTCCTGATATGGGGAGGTTCCTTTCTTTTAGTTTCCTGAAGGGGTTACAAAGAAATACGCAGAGTTAATTTTTATCGGCTATAAGAACAGCTAATCTGAAGTTTCGTCTGACAGAGTCATAGTAGACTCGAAGAACACGTTACTCTCACCTTTAAGTATGATTTGCGGTAAAGCTTAAAAATCCGACGGCGAGAAACGAGATCACAGCGGCTTCAATCGTCAAAGGGCGGTGTAACTGACGATAGAAAGATATACAGGAAATGAAGTAGCATGTCCTTGTCAAATTGGTTAAATGACGCTGCCATTTTGAAAACGTGTTGTCTTTTATCATGTTGATGTTGCCATTTTGCTTTAGAACGGATTATAACTATGTGTTTTCTGTGTGTTAATTCTTTGTATTTAGATAAACATATTTGGCTTCTCCAGAAGAAGGCGCTGGTCGCCGAAACGCGCGTCGAGAATTATTAGGCCATTTCATTTGTTTTAAATGAATTTTGTATAAATGAGTTGTGATTTATGATGTTTATAAATTCTTTTCTATGTTCTACTGCTTTGTTGTCCATTCTATGTATATATAATTTTGTGTTAATTTTTTAATACTTATGTCAATAAATATCAGAATTTGAATTCATTGGTAGCCCATTTTTTCCTTTTTTAATTTTAAAATCTTTTAAAATCTGTATTATGATTGCCTAGGTTGTTACCTATTGATCCGTAGTTCAGTTAGAACCATTCTCTAAGATGCTGGTCCCATATTCAAAGGTGGTCCCAAATCTAGAGGGATAGAACATCTTCACTGCTCAGAAAGTTGCAAAACACTATATCAACCGTGATATAATTGTATTCTTCGAGCCTTAAACAATAACTTATAAATTAAGCCGATGTATTTTTCCTGGGCAAAATGATTTGTGATAACATGGCACCTCCTCTCAGAGGCATATGTCTGCAGTACGAAAAGTGAGTCCAGGGACACAGCTTCCTCATACTCTGCAGTCCAATATACTTGTTTGGACTGCTTCTTAGAGGTCAGGGCAGTCAAGATGCATGTATGGTTCAATAGGTCTGTACATAGTTCTTCCAATGACTAATGAGGAATGAAAACAACCCGAAATAAATGTGTGTTATGGGAGTCGCCCAGCCCAGAACAGCCAGGACCTTTTCCTCAGAAGTCTGGCGTGTCACACTCCTACCTTTTGTCCAGTCGTACACTTAGTTGACTTGCATGTGTGCTTGACTGTCTCTGGGCTTGGATCACTCTCTTTTGTTGGAGGAGACGATCTTTCCAACTGGAACTAATGAGCATTTTGTTTAAGTAGTGAAGAAAGAAGAAATTCATTTCAGCCAGAACTTATTTAATGGGCCTTTGGATAGCGAAGGAGGTGTTCCACAACAAAAGGGGTACGACCTGGTACTGATATCAAGCCATGGTTAGGGGCAATCTTTCAGTACTCATTTGTTGAATCAAACATATTGAGGAACCAGTTCAGACCCAGCCATATGCAAATCAGTCTTGACCCTGTGCCTCATGGGAACAGTCCAGACCGAACTGCCAAGCCAGTTCCTCCCTGGACCGGAAACAAGCATCCCGGGACCGGTTTCTGGGTATTACCCTTCATCAGCCAGGCTAGCTTAAATCCAGTGGCACAGTGAGCAAGGGACCCACGTCTGGTCATACCCATCCCACTTAGGGTGAAAAGTGCTTCGCAAACAAATGATGGGCGGAATGCTGAATAAATCATACATTCACCCCCAGTCAAGAGATCTGGGTTAAATCCATTGTTCCTTTGCTCACCATGTCACCCCAGTTTAGACCCAGCCATATGCAAATCAGTCTTGACCCTGTGAGCAAAAGAACAATGGATTTAACCCAGATCTCTTGACTGGGGGTGAGTGTATGATTTATCCAGCATTCCGTCCATAAGTGGGTTGGGATGGGCATGCCCAGATGTGGGTCCCTTGCTCACTGTGCCACTGGATTTTCTTTTCTTTGGGCTTCTGAAAGGGGGGGTGACACTCCATTGCCACAACGGAAGAGCCACCACTTGTTTCACTGCCAAGAACAATGTTTGGCAGTGTCATCTGGACATATCTTAAGGTCCCTTTACTTTGAGCGAGCAAATATAGATTAGGTGACCCATAGATGGATCGTGCCTCATCAAGTGAAAAGAAGTAAAAATTCTTCTGGCAACCTGATGAGAGCAGGTGAGGTGAGCGCACAGGTGAGCAAGCACAGAGGTTACAGACCTCTCAAGTTCTTTAAACCCTTGCAAGTGTATCTGGCCAACCCTTGTTGCCTTTTTACTTTTAAGTCAAATAGTTTTTTAGTTTGGGAAACATTTGTATGTATTGAACTCTGAGATGAATCCAGCATCGTCTTCAAGGTGTTTTTATCTGCTTTCATGACTGACATTCCTTTCCATGCACTGAAGTCTCCCATTATCAGAACTGTGGTAATCCTGGGAGTCAGCAGCACGCGTGATCCAAGATGGCCGCCACGCCTTGAGCTCCGTCTTTTTACCTGCTAATACGACGAATGTTAAATACGATAAGGGCTGCAACACGTCTTTTCTTTCAGCCCAGGTGCTCCTTCATGCCTCCAGAGCCAGTGAACTGAATTTTGAAGGTCTGGTCCCTCCGTGTGAGGGCTCCTGCTTCCCTCAGCTCTCTCTGTGAGCTCCACACAGAGGAGGCAGGCTTCTCTTGCTGGGCACCTCCTCTCTTCAAAAGACTCTCCCTTTCTTAAAGGCATTTTTGTTCCTTTCATTTCTGCACAAGATTAAAGGGATTTTGTCTTTTTACTCCCTATTAAGCTTTATTGAGACACTGATTTGAGACTTTTTGGAGCTATTTTCTGCAATATTAATTATATTTTATTGTCTGAAAACCACATTTCAATTCAAATCCTTGCTATTTGTGGTATAATTTATTAATGATTATTTGCTTGTCAATATGGATTCTAAAACAGTGTCAAATAAACGCAAACAAGTTGCTTCACCTCCTCCTACCAAATCCAAAGCCATTGACTCACAAGATAATTCATTAGCAAAGATTTTGGAGGAAAATCAAGCTATTCATATTAATACTGACACAATCTCTTCAGATATTACGACTATGGCTCTATTTATTTCTCAGGTTGATTCTCTCCAACGTTCCCTACTATATTTGGAAAATGGAAATAGATAATACAACTTGGAGTTGAGGGACATAGTTGTAGTCTTTTCTTGGAAAACCTTCTACCTAAAAAATTGAATATTACATTTCCCGAACATTTTGTGATTGATGAAGCTCACTGGATTCCCTCAATTCGTAAACCTCACCAGGTAAAACCAAAATAAATCATATTTAAAGTTCTGAGGAATCAACACCTCCTTTCATATGAAAGACTGTGCAAGAAATACCTTCTTTCCTAAGTGAAGGAAATAAAGTCTTTATTCATCAAGACTTTGCGAAGGAGACAGTTCACATACGTCGACAATTTTCAGAATAAAGGCCTCGCCTGCGAGAAGCGAGTTACAAATATGGCCTTTTTGACCCTGCGATTAAGCGCATCTGGAAAAATGATGTCTCCAAGTCTTTTTCAGCTCTTGCAGATTTAATCAGATTTTTGGATCCAGCTATTCTCATGAACTCTCAGCCTTATGGTTCTGTGGGCTAACATTCTAAAGTCCTTAATATTGGTTGTTAAAGTCCTTAATATTGGTTGTTAATTTTCTCACTATGATGGTGCATTTGTTAGTGGTTTTTCTTGCTTTGCACCTCCATCTCCAATGTCTTATTGGTATGAGGACTCTGTGACTGACCTCTTTATATGTTATTTGTTTTGTCTTTTTTTACATGGGCTGCTTTTCTTTTTCTTTCATTTTCTTATATTACATATAGGATAATATGTCTAGGCCACGAAAGTTAGCTGTTGCTTCCTTAAATGTGAAAGGTCTGAGACACCCTGTTAAAAGACGGAACATTTATATAATATCTTAAAAAGTCTAATGTTGATATTTATTTTGTACAAGAAACACATGTGGATGATAAAATATTACATACCATGTCTAAAGGTTGGGTAATGCTTACAGTTTCGTCTCCTGCTGCAAAACGTAAAAATGGTGTAGTTATATTTTTTTCACACAGAGATCAGGTACAACTACTGTCCCATCATCACGACGCAGATGGTAGATTTGTTTGTGCTAAAGTTCAAATTGACAAACTCATTTTAAATTTGGTCAATATATATGATCCTACATCTGATGATCCTTCCTTTTGATCTTATGTTTCTGCTGAAGTACTCAAAACTGGTAATATGTCCCTTATAGTAGGTCATGATTTTAATCTTATTAGGGATCCTTTGTTGGACCGGTCTTCTGGTCGTAAATTCGGGCCTAACAAGGCATTTTTCACATTAAAATCCTTCCTTTCTGTTACCAAATGGGTTGACTTTTGGAGATTGGAACATCCTACAGATATGGAATTTACCTTTTATTCCAATGCTCACTCCTCTTTTTCTAGAATTGATTACTTATTAACTTCACGTGATCTATGTCAAATGATTAGTGGGGTGGTTATACATCCTATTACAGTTTTGGACCATGCTTTAATTTCCTATTCTTTATGTATTTCCGACCCCCAAATTCCTCATAAAAGATGGCGAATGCACTCGGACATAGATCTTAATCCAACCAACTAAAAAAAATGGCCTTAGCTATTAGTGATTATTTTTTTAATAATAACTCATGTGCACTTCCAAAATTACACATTGGGATGCTTTTAAAGCTTACATTCGTGGAGTCTCCATTTCTATTATGGCGCACAAAAAAAAAATCTTTTTACTCCCACCTCACCAAATTAGAGAAACAGATTGCATCTATGGAAAGACATTTTATCACATCTAGAGATCCACAATATAAATCCCAACTTCAGAAAGATATGTGCAAATATAATTGCATGCTTAGTAAAAGAGCAGGTTTACTTATCTCAAAAGAAAAATCCAATTTTCATTTCAATTCTAACAAATCTGGTTATTTGTTAGCTAATTATATATGTCTCAAGAGTGACAGGATTCAAATTCCAGCCATCAAAACAAATAATGATACAATGGTGACGGATATTGAGGATATATTGAAAGAGTTCCTTTCCTTTTACTCTTCCTTATATCATGAACCTCTCGAACCCAATGATAGTGTTATTAGTGATTTTCTTAATTCTTGCTGATTGCCTCAGATTTCTGCTACTGATAGATTGGCTTTAGATATTCCCATAGATGTTAAAGAAATTGTTACAGCAATGAATGCATTGAATCCCCCAAAAAATCCTGGTCCAGATGGTATTCCGGCAGAATTTTATAAATGTTATCAGGACCAATTATCCCCTTTTTACAGATTTTCAGAGCACTTCCATGATGGAGTGATCTTTTAATGAAGTCACTATAATTGTTCTTCCCAAACCCAATAAAGACCATACCCTAGAATCACATTTTCGTCCTATCTCTTTGATTACTAATGTGGTTCTGAAAATTCTGGATTCGTATAATCGTTATGGACTCGAGAATTAAAACTTCGTCGAAGTATGACGAATTTGGTATCAAAAGACAGAGAATGACGAGCGCAACATGTACATATATTTTCAGCATATTCGAGTGACGTTTTCACCTCGAAATCGTCAATATCGTTCAGAACCCTCGGCCTCCATTTTAAGTATGAAAGCCATTTTGTAAGTTGCCCTTTACATAGGCCTTAATCCAGCTGAATTCAATTCCACAAGGACACATACTCCTTAATCGACTTTTCTTTGACCTATACAAGTTGGAACCATTGCCCCAGGCCAAGCTCATTAGGTCAGTTCCCCTCCCAGTGGCCGAGCAAGATAGCATCAAGGCTCAACAAGCCATAAAACCATTTCAGCGCGCACACCTGCCGTATCTCGCTCACATCTGTCGCCACTCCTTTTCTTCATTTTCTTTATGATGGGGAGGTACCCGTTTTTATTGGGGGTCCAGCGATATCTGATGAAATGTTGGGCCTTGCCAGGTGATTTGTTATGGGCAGCACGACATGAAATATGTACATGTCATCATGACTCTGCTTTTCTTTTGTAACCAAAACCTGTAAATGATATATTGCAAATTCGAAGAATGTTTGCCTGAAGTCGAATATTCTGTATAAAGAGAGAAGCCTGACTTTGTAAATTCGAGCAGTCTCCTGAGAATATACTCCCCGTGTGTTGTACTTCTAGGACACTTGTTACCTTGGTTGCAGCCAATAAAAACGATCCTTGACTTCACCTAGAAGACTCTGAGTTTCTGTAGGTCTGAATCAGGAAGAACTCGAGGTCTCTGGGTGTACCCTGACACCGCTGGGTTGCCGGTTCTGTGCCGGTTCTTAAAAACCCAGTACCTCAGTTGGCGCCCAACGTTTGGGGCGATTCCAGTGGTACCAGCCCAGCCAGAGATTCGTGAGGAGCTTCGTGTGGAAATTCCGGAGGACGGCCAACCACTTCAACGACCCCTGCATGTCGACGTGGTCCGAAGGTCTTTGCTGCGAGGTTCCCCGCTTCCCAACGGCTACGAAGGACTGCTGCCCTGGCTATTGCCCTGATTTGGACCCTTGAAGTTTGGTAGAGCGAAACACGAAGACGAGTCTTCTGGTGAAGTCATCGATATTTCAGTTAAGTATAAGTGGAGCGTCTCCCAGTCCTTAGTTGGTTTTGATTTGGTACTTGCAAGCACCAAAACCGAGGGACTTGTGTATTCACAAGAACTATCGTAATCGATAATCCTTCGAAGTTTGGAACTAGACTAGAGAGCGAAGATGCCTAGTCTTAGACTTGGAAATTTGTTTTGTCTTGGTGGTAATAATAGGGACTCCCGATTGGAGGACTCATGTCCGGTTCCTCCGGTTGGAACTCCAACTTACGAGTTATATGTGAAACATGGGGTAGGCCCCATCACATACAATGAAGTGTGGATCAAATACACCAGAAAAGATGGTGTTTTAAAATGGCCCCAAAATGGTAGCTTTGATACCGAAATCTTAGATAACCTCGAAGTTAAACTGTTCAAAAAGAAAGCCCGGGCGGCAATGTTTGACTCTTTCCGCCTATGGCGTAAAGAAGCCAAACAAAAGGAAATCAAATTAGCTAAGAAAAATAAGAGAGAAGGGGGACTTTCAGTAATGCAAGCTGCTATACAGTTTAAAGACAATGAAGAAGAGCAGATGAGTGAGCAGTTGCACAGGCAACGTAAAATGGTGATAGATAAATGCTATCCAGTTTTGCCGCGTCTTAAGCAAGATGCAGCAAAAGAGCATGAAAAAGATCAGTTAATGTCACACCTGGTAAGTTCGCCACCCCCCTATGCACAGAATGCTACGGCACCTCTGCAACCTTTAGTTGCGCAACCTGTAATTGCATTGCCTCCTGCTTCTCTACAGCACCCACCAGCTACTCTTCAGCTGGCTCATACTTCTCTGATGCAGCCTCCTCGAGGCTCACCGACCACATCTGCTCCGCCTATGCCTCCTACGACTTTGCCTAGCGCTCCTTCTATTTCTCCTGATTTCTCCTCTGCTATTGTCTCTGCCTCTGCCTTGTCCCACCCCGTTTTTCCACCCGTTCTTCCTTCAGTTTCACCTTCCATTCGGCAGAAAATGGCCAGCACTGTCACTAACCTTTTCTCGCCTCTTTTTGGGTCGCCTACTACGACCCCTAACATGGAACGCAGACAGTTGCGAAGTCGACTGCCTGACTATCAAGAGAGAGACTCATTGAATCGTTTAGCACGAAAATGGGTTATGGACACTGTAAAATACGATATAGAGTCTGTCATGGAAGTCTTCCATCAATGGGAAGCACCGACGCAGAGATATGTTTTCGAACAGATGTGTGTTTTCCTTTGTGAGGATTTGGAAGACAATGATTTAGAATGCATCCCGCAGGAATTGTGTCATGCACGGTTTAAGTTTGGAGAGGGTATGATTGTAGGTCCCGATGTCAAGAAAGCGATTGAAATATTGTTATCCTATCGGTGTAAGGGGAACAGTTCTGGGTCACAATCTGAGCCTAGTGCATCTGGTAGGAAAAAGGCGCGACAATACCCGATGAAAGAAGTTCCCCCACAATGGAGAGAGGGCGACACGACTGTTAACCCACCTATTCTGCCACATTTTCAGCGTGTATGGGTACATGTCCGATGGAAGCGAGCTGAAGTTTTAGCACTCAAACAGACATTACCTGATCCGCGTAAGAATCCTGCAGGGTATTACAAAGAGTTGTCGCAAACTGCTGGATCATGTATAATGAATTTAGCCGATATAGATATGCTATTTGGGAATGTTGTTCCACAGCCTTTATGGAGTAAGATTCGTCATACGGATCACGATCAGGAATTAGGTGACTCATGGGCTAATATTGCTGCCACAGATGCCCGACAAGTTGGTGGTGCCAAGCCTGAGCCTTTGATAGCAGAACTCCCCGGTAAAATAGTAGATTACATGAAAACGATAATACCTGCAATACGTGTAAATTGGGACAAGTTGTCTGCATGCAAGCAGGAGAAAGAAGAAACTGTCTCAGATTTCTTCACCAGGTTTGAAGAAACATTTGTCGATCACAGTGGTCAGGATATGACCACCGAAGGTGGTCAGAGATTGTTCGTCGATAAATTCGTGCACAATCTATTCCAGAATTGTGTAAAAAGTTACAGGATTCAGAAAGTTCTTGGGCAGTTTCGTCTTCAGCGCAGATATTAGCTACAGCACAGTACTACGAAAATAGGGACAAAGACGAGAAAGACAGAGCAGGAAAGAAAACTAAAGAGTTGAAAACGAAGGTTTTGTTACAACAAGCATATCCGCCACGTGGTGGTGGTAATCAGAATACTAGTGGCCAGAATAACTATCAGAATAACTTTCAGCACCATCAACAGTATCAAAGGAACTCTCAAAGAGTCGAGTATACTCAGCCACGTGTCACTGTAGGCCCCAATCAGTGTTTATATTGCAAGGAAGAAGGTCATTTTAAGAATAATTGTCCAATTCTGTTACAGCGTGCATATGGTGGTTCAAACACAAGAGGTCGAGGTGTTCAGCAAGCCTCTAGAGGTAGAGGACGTGGAAACGTCCCCCAAAACGCACGTCCACTTCCACCACAAAATTCTATGAATAGGTTCGATCAGCAGAACAACACATCTGACAGAACAGCTCAATACTATGTTGATGATTACTATACAGAAAGTGAGAATTGGGAAACTTATGATTGCTAGGACAGCCATAGACAAAGAGAGGGAGTTGTTTCAGTTCCAGTAGATCAGAGTGGACCATATGTTGAGGTGATTACATCAGGTGTGTCAGAACCTTTTCTTTTGGATACTGGTGCTATGAAGAGTTCTATTATGCACTCCAAACTCCCTGGCGCACCTTTGTCTGGCGAAACGAACGTTTCCGTAGGTTTTTCTGGCGCCCCAGTTAGAAATCCGATTTCTGACCCTTTGTCTCTTTCTGTTGGTCCTTGCGAATTCGAAGCACCCCTTATTCTGACAACAGGTTGTGGTGAAAACTTGCTAGGATTGGATTTGTTAAAAAGATTGTATGCGACTTTATACTGTTCTCCTTCAGGAGTACAACTTACTTTAGGTAAGAAAGTGGTTTCTCCCATGTACCTGTCAAGAGATAAACTTCCAGCAGAATTGTCGTTTCTTCCAGATATCCTTTGGGCCGCTGGTCCTAATGATGTGGGTCTTCTAGAAATACCACCATATGTTGTAACATTGAAAGCCAATGTGAAAATGCCACGAATTCCCCAATACCGAATTTCTAGTGAAGGTGAAAAAGCGTTGCTAGCGATCGTTTATGAATTGATTGAAAAGGATGTGATTGAAGAAACACGAGGCAACGTTTGCAATAGTCCTGTTCTGCCTGTTTTAAAATGAACTGACCCTTCTCAGCCACCCGTGTACAGATTCGTGATTGATCTTAGAGAGGTCAATAAAATAGTTGTGCCACAATTCCCAGTTGTCCCCGACATTACCACATTATTGACTATGATTCCAGCTTCTGCCTCTTGGTTTTCGGTGATTGACCTGAAGAATGCTTTCTTCAGCATCCCAATTGCTGAGGAGAGCAGGGATATTTTTTCCTTCAGTTTAGGAGGTTGCAGCTTCCGCTTTAAACGCGCTCCTCAGGGCTACTGTGAAAGTCCATTGATATACAGTCAAGCTCTAAAAACACAGCTTGATACGATTGCTTTGCCTAAAGGTGCTACTCTTGTACAGTATGTTGACGATTTACTTATTGCTGCAGATACCGAGAAAATTTGTAAGAAAGCAACAACGTCATTGTTACGCCATCTGTGTGATTTACACCATAAGGTGTCACTTTCCAAACTGCAATACTGCCGACAAGAAGTGACCTACTTAGGTCACCTCTTATCGAAGGAGGGAAGGAAACTGACCCCAGAGAGAATTCAGGCAATAGCGAAATTGAGTGTGCCTAGAACACAAAGAGGTGCGTGCTTTCTTGGGTATTACATCGTACTGTAGACAGTGGATTCCAAATTTTTCATTATTGGCCAAACCTTTGGTGGCATTAACATGTAAAGGCACATCCAATCCCATTCCTTGGTCTGAAGAGTGTCAGAAAAGTTTTCTCGAATTGCGCACAGCATTATGTTCGGCTCCTGTGTTGGGTACCCCCAACTACAGTAACCCTTTCACATTGTATGTCCACGAGAAAGAGGGCTATGCATTGTCTGTGTTGACTCAGTTGTTTGGAGGTAGGCAGCGTCCATGTGCCTATTTTTCGTCGACTTTGGATCTGGTAGCTAAAGCATTGCCAAGTTGTTTAAGAGCCACAGCAGCAGCAGCTGTTTCTATTCGACAGTCTGCTGGTCTAGTAATGAATAACACACTGGTCGTGATGGTCCCACATGCAGTAGACACGTTGTTAAATAGAACCAAGACACAGCACTTAACTAGTGCTCGTCTGTCCAGTTACGAACTGACATTACTAGCGAGTGATGTGCACATAAAAAGGTGCAGCACCTTAAACCTAGCTACGTTGTTGCCAATTGCAGAGGAATCAGATGTTTCAGAACAGCACGATTGTTTTCTCAGAACAGAGGAGGAGACGAAAGGGAGAGTAGACCTATCCGATACTCCTCTTGCTGAATGTGATGGTACATTATGGGTGGATGGTTCATGCTTCAAGCTCCCGAGTGGTGACACAACTGCAGCATATGCTGTCACGACTTTGCATACAGTTGTTGAAGCTGCACGTGTCCCACATAATTCGGCTCAAGCAGCAGAATTAATTGCACTCACGAGAGCATGTGTATTGTCCAAGGGAATGAAAGTGACTGTCTACACTGATAGTCAGTATGCATTTGGAGTGGCTCACAGTTTTGGGCGGGTGTGGAGAGAACGTGGATTCCTGACTTCGCATGGAGCTAAGATTCAGCATGGTCAGTTGGTGAATGAGCTTCTTGAATCACTGACCTTGCCTCTGCAAGTGGCGATTGTGAAATGTAGTGCTCACAAGAAGGTGACTGATGATGTTGGTCATGGAAATGCATTTGCTGATGAAATCGCGAAAGAAACGGCGAAGAATGTAATAAGCCGAATGTATGTTGCAGGCCCTGCAAGATGGACTGGTGATGTTGGAATGTGCGAAGACACAATAGAGAGTGTGAAGTCCATTCAAGCTGAGGCCACAGAGAAAGAGTTGAGCATGTGGAGAGAAAGTACGGGTAGGATGGATGCAAATGGTTGTTGGGTTGAATTGTCTGAACACCAGAGATGGTTGTTACCCGATGCGTACATGCTTGCAGTAGTTACAATGGCTCATGGAATGGCTCATATCAGCGTGAAAGGGATTTGCGAGTTGTTGGCTCCAGTATGGAAGAATTCAGGGATTCCCAAGTGTGCAGAGAATGTTGTCAAGAATTGCATGGTATGTTTGAAACACAATCCTGGTAGGGGAACCCCAACTCCAGCTGGTCACTTTGCACCTCCTACGTATCCGTTCGAGGTTTTGCAGCTAGATTTCATCCACATGGAGAGGTGCAACAATTTAAAATACATACTCGTTGTTGTTTGTGCTTTTTCAAGATGGGTAGAAGCCTATCCCCTAAAAGACAATACTGCCTTGTCCACAGCAAAAGCCCTTGTGAAGGAGTACTTCCCCAGGTTCGGAATGCCTAGAATGGTCTGGTCTGACAATGGAAGTGAATTTGTGGGTCGTGTGATGAAGAGAGTGTGTGAAGGGCTAGGTATTCGACAGAAGTTCCACGCTGCAAATCACCCCCAATCAGCTGGACTAGTAGAATGATACAATGGCACTTTAAAACTCAAACTGGCCAAAATCCAAGCGAGCACAGGTCTTAAATGGCCTGATGCTCTACCCTTAGCACTCCTGTCCACCAGAATGACTGTGCATTCACAAGTGAAACTTAGTCTATATGAGATAGTTTTGGGCCGGCCAGCCAATATATGGGCAGTGCCTAGACCCTCAAAATTTAGTGAACTGCAACACCCTGTTTTGCTCGCTTATCTGTATGAATTGACTGCTAAATTGCGTGTTTTGCATCAACAGGTCCACAACACCCTGCCTCCGGTCTCTGGTCTCTGAGACTCCGGGTCACGCCATTGACCCTGGTTCCTGGATTCTTGTCAGAAACTTTCAAAGAACGAAGAACGACCAGCCCAGGTGGACCGGGCCTCACCTCGTCTACAAGATCTGCGGTTCGGGTGGAGGGGAAGGCCAACTGGGTCCACGGGATCCATTGTAAGAAAATCCCTTTTCCTCTGCCTCATGACCAGTGGGTCCAGAAGGGTGTCACTGACCCAGAACCTGATACCGTGTCACATGCCGTCCCTTTTAATGATTTGCACGTAAAACGAACTGACTCTGAACCAGAAAATGAGAACATTTCGCACAAGGCTGTGCCACCATCCAAGCTATTGAACACTGCAGAGCCTGACCTTTTTTTCCGGATCAGACAATACCTGGGAAACAACGATATAATTTGAGACCGAGAAAAACGAACTAATAAAACAATTTCTTTTGCAATTTGAGACCAAAACCTATGGACAAATAAATACATTTTTTCCCTCCAAAGTACTATTTTTGGAAAGCGCAGCTCTCCCATCTAGGAAACTTGCTTATTTTTGTTTTTCGAACCGCCATCCGGGTTCCGCTGCTAGGGCCGCGGTTGATTAAAGTCTTTGGGGTGCAGCTGACGACGTTAGGTCGGTAGTTCTGGTTGGTCGAAGGGAGTTGCCCTAGACTGACAGAAGCATCCCTTAGCAGAGGCAACCTCCCACCGCGGGCAGCACTTTAGAGAGGATGGAGTTTCCCGATGTGGAGAGACCTGCCGAACGAACGAACTTTAAGCGCAAATTATGCAAAGTGATGACAAAGAAAAGTTTTTTAATGTTGTGCATTTGTATGTTATTCAGTATGATGATCTAGTTCTGCCTTTCAGTCATAATGGCTCTGTGTGGGCATACAGAACAATGTTCATACATGCACGAGAAGTCCAACCCCTACGTTCTGTAAAAGACAACCTCAAGACTAGCGCCCTAGTCAAAGGTATAGTTGACATGATTAAGGAAGTAATTTCTTATGAAGATACTCCGGATGATGAGATACTTGCATATGTAGGTTGGAACGTGACCGGATATGGAGCTACTTTAAGTGAGAAACAGCAACCAAAGAGGTCCTCCCCGATCTGGATTGTACCCCATCAGGGTAACATGTGTCTGCAAGGTATTGGCAAGAATCCCAGAGCTCAGTTAGGGAGAAGTGTCTGTACAGAAACATATGTTTTTGGGTCTCAGACTTCCCCTGCGTTTTTAGCAGCTAAGGGTACTTATTTCATCTGCCTATACATGGTTGCCCCCTGAGTTTTCGGGCTCATGTTTTGTTTCATTCCTGTTGCCTCCCACCTACACAGCAGCGGCAGACTACCACCGGACAAGGATAGTTAGAGGTGTTTTGAGTGAAGAAGACACTGCAGGTCAAGAATTTGGGGACTTTGCAAAGGGTTTTCTGCCGTTCTGGGGATTCATGGCTAACAGTAGGAACATAAGGCAATTGACAAGGGTAGTTGAGTCCACCGTGACCGAAACTGCTGGTGCCCTTAGTAACTTGACTGCTGAGCTCCAGTCGGATCGACTTATGACCCTTCAGAACCGGGTCCCTTTAGATGTTATACTTGCAGACCGAGGTGGGGTATGCAGATTGATCCAATCTAGCTGCTGCATTTTCATCCCAGATAACGCTCCAACGGTGTACCAGGCCATCTCCAAACTACATAAGATTTCCGAATCTATTCATGTGGATAAAGGAGATTGGTCGTTAATGGGATGGTTCTGGGAACTGATATCTGCCTGGGGATGGAAAATTCTAATGGTCATTGGGATGGTCTTAGCCATTCTTTTCCTGTTCTGTCTGTGCATACAGTGTACTTCTGCAATATGTGGCCTCTGCGTTACATCATGTGTAAGGAAGCCTGTGTCAAGAGATGAACTAAGTACTAGAATGATGTTACAGCAACATCTCAATGACTTTAGGAATATAGATCTGGACTCAGACTAACATTAGGATAGATTAATTGCCTATGTAAGGGCAAAAGGAGGGTTTGTGGTTCTGAAAATTCTGGATTCGTATAATCGTTCTGGACTCGAGAATTAAAACTTCGTCGAAGTATGACCAATTTGGTATCAAAAGACCGAGAATGACGAGCGCAACATGTACATATATTTTCAGCATATTCGAGTGACGATTTCACCTCGAAATCGTCAATATCGTTCAGAACCCTCGGCCTCCATTTTAAGTATGAAAGCCATTTTGTAAGTTGCCCTTTACATAGGCCTTAATCCAGCTGAATTCAATTCCACAAGGACACATACTCCTTAATCGACTTTTCTTTGACCTATACAAGTTGGAACCATTGCCCCAGGCCAAGCTCGTTAGGTCAGTTCCCCTGCCAGTGGCCGAGCAAGATAGCATCAAGGCTCAACAAGCCATAAAACCATTTCAGCGCGCACACCTGCCGCATCTCGCTCACATCTGTCTCCACTCCTTTTCTTCATTTTCTTTATGATGGGGAGGTACCCGTTTTTATTGGGGGTCCAGCGATATCTGATGAAATGTTGGGCCTTGCCAGGTGATTTGTTATGGGCAGCACGACATGAAATATGTACATGTCATCATGACTCTGCTTTTCTTTTGTAACCAAAACCTGTAAATGATATATTGCAAATTCGAAGAATGTTTGCCTGAAGCCGAATATTCTGTATAAAGAGAGAAGCCTGACTTTGTAAATTCGAGCAGTCTCCTGAGAATATACTCCCCGTGTGTTGTACTTCTAGGACACTTGTTATCTTGGTTGCAGCCAATAAAAACGATCCTTGACTTCACCTAGAAGACTCTGAGTTTCTGTAGGTCTGAATCAGGAAGAACTCGAGATCTCTCGGTGTACCCTGACACCGCTGGGTTGCCGGTTCTGTGCCGGTTCTTAAAAACCCAGTACCTCACTAAGGACTGTAAAATGTATGCCAACATTTTTGCGATAGATTATTACCCTTATTAGCCAATATTATACAAACTGATCAAACTGGCTTCATGAACGGCAGATTATCCGCTCACAATAGCCGATTGCTTTGTCATGTATTATCCCTTGCCAAAAAATCCAGTTGTGCAATTGGTGTAATTGCCTCAGATGCGGAAAAGGCATTTGATAAGGTTAATTGACAGTTTTTATTCAAAACTTTAGAAATATTCCATTTTGTTCCTCTTTTTATTAATATGATTAAAGCATTGTATTCAGCCCCCTCAGCTTCTATTTTTGTCAATGGTGTATGCTCTTCCCCATTTTGCTTACATGGAGGCACTCGGCAAGGTTGTCATCTTACTCCTTTACTTTTTCTTATTGCAATTAAACACCTTTTATGTTCTCTCCGCTTAATAATACATATACAGGTATTGTTTTGAAAAATACTACCATTAAAATGTCTGCATACGCTGATGATGTGTTATTATATGTTAATGATACCCTTACCTCTATACCTATTATCCTTGATATTATTCATAAATATGCAGAGGTTTCTGGTTATTCTCTAAATACCAATAAGACATAATTGTTTCCATTAAATGTTTTTGTAATTCTACAATACTGGCAAATACTGATATAATTGGGTCTCCAAAAAAGCTCAAATATTTAGGTATAACCTTTACTAATTCGATTAAAGACATGGTTGAAACCAATTGTTCCACAATTTTAACTAATACAGAGGAGAAACTAGATAGATGGTCTAATCTTCATCTAAATTGGTGGGGATGTATTGAAACAAATAAAATGCCTATAACTCCATAAATTCTATGTTTTTTGTCTATGTTATCCTTCTCTTTCCCGTCCACTTTTTATGCTAAATTATATAATCTATTCACTAAGTTCATCTGGAATGGTAAACCTGCACAAATCACTCTCAAGAAGTAACAACTGCCCAAATGTGAAGGTGGGGTTGGTCTTCCAGATTAAAAAAAATACCATTTTGCATTCCTTGTTGCACAATGTTCCTTATGGTTCCATAGTATTCCTCCCTCTAATACACCTAAGTGACTTATCCTGGAGAAAAATATTTGGCACCATATCCATTAACTGCATTTCTTACCATGGCAAATAGTTATTTTGGTAAATGCTCCCTCATTATTGCCAACTCTAAAATTGCCCTTTTATAATTTTAAAGTAGCTTTTCAATTACTATGTCTTCCACTAAAAAAGTTTCTCTTTGCTTCAATCCTAAACTTCAATATCATAAGCATACTTCTTTCTGGAATTTATGGATTAATGCTAGTATTTTCTTTGTTGCTGACATTTGTCATTATGATATGTTTTACACATTAGATGTGATTCAAACTAAATACAACCTACCTTTGTCTGAACTACCCAAATATATATTACTATGTAATACTGTTCTTAATGCTTACTCACAATTACTTTCTGTGTCTCATTCCTCTGGTATAGAGTTTTGTATTTCTGTGTTTAGCCGCTCAGGTAATATAGCTTCTAAAGTGAATGAAAAACGCACCACTCCTAATTCCTCCTTCTCACATTTTAATCAAAAATGGTCATCACTCATACATTTTCAATCCACTAAACTATACTGGAAGTATATTTGGAAATCTAACACAGCTAACTGTCTTCTGGCTACTCTTATACAAACTAATGTTTATCTACTCAACCAATATTTCTGGACTCCAGCCAAATTATTTGAATCTAAACTTCCAGATACTTCAAAATGTTGGCATTGTAAGTCTGCTACTGGTGATCTATGTAATTTTATTTTTCAATTGTTCTATTATTCATCAGTTTTTATTAGACATATGGAATATTATAACCCAGATTCTTAGATACAAACAACTTTACCGTATCATATTTCTAATCCTCAAATCTTTTCTTTTTAAATCTACACTCTTATCTCCACTGCAATCAAATCTATTACATGTAATTGGAAAGACGATACCTTACTTTCAGTTAATGCATGGTGGGAATGGATTATTTTTTTAGACGTGTGCAATGCTCTTTTCCATGCTGTCCTAGATCTAATATGTGGTCAAGTTTCGACTTTTATATCATCACATGTTCTTCGATTTAAAATGCTTATTTGTAATCTTATTAATCAATTTATGTTCTGTGTAGCCCTTTTTTGGTTGTAAATTCTTTTTTAGACTTACTATGTAATTAATAATGCTGGTATAAATATTCCATTCACTACTACTGGATGTTCACATTTCCTATGTTATAATACGGACCTATACCTTATTGTTCAGTATTATTCTTTGTATTGTGTTTTTTATATTTATGAAAAATTCCTCCAATAAATCATTTTGAACAAAAAAAAAGAACTGTGATATTCCAATCCTGTTTGCCATCCAAGCATTTATTAGCATAAGAAATATATGTTCTCACTAGATTTAACATATCACCTTTGTAGTTCCATTATGATACAACATGATACATCTAGAATTCTTAATCTTTCATATTTTATCTAAACATTTTAGATTTGAATTATTTTCCTCTGAACTAGGTTCAATTATCATGGGCTTCAACCACCATTTATCCAAGTTGTCATTCTTCCCGGAAGATGTACTACTTCTACGGTTCTTGAAGGTGGCATATCTCTGGCTCCAATAATGGTCATGATTTTCGGCAAACCTGATTTTATTACTTCCTTCCAGTGTTTGCTTTCCAGTCTACTACCCAGTCAGAATATGTTGCCACACAATACAATTAACTATAATGCTTGAGAGGGTTTAGCAATATACATTATATATTGATTCCTCCTCCATCCTGCTTTTACTTTGGTATTCGCAAATGCACTTTTTTCAGGAATCTTTATCTTCAGGACTGTTGATGCATGATAGATTGTCTGCAAGAGGCATAATGTGATGTGAAATATGGTCTAGAGCTTGAGATTCCTCAATATTGTGCCCAAGTTTCCTCATATTTTCTGATATGGTCTATGTGGTATGATACGAAGGACCTCTAGTCTTCTGTCCATAATACTTTTTTCTGTCCCTTTTTTTGTATCATGGTCATTAAGTAGGCCAGGTAAGGTCTCATCTAGTTCATTGGGTAATACAACTGTATTGGTGCATCCATTTTAGGAATGTACTTGTCTTGGCTTGTGTGCCTTAAAGATGCCAACCGATGTAGAGAAAAACAGTATTCTTTACCCAATCCTGTATCTTTAAAAATCGCCATTTATAAGTCTTCTAGAACATGTTGTATTATTGGATTATGACAATAAGGGTTGGGATGTATTCTGATATAATTCTCTTGCTGGCCCCTTTAAAGAAGCTTTTTAATTGAGTGGTTTCGAGGCTAAATATGGCAACAAATAATTTGCAGAGTTTAATGCTACTTCAGTGCAAACCATCAACGATTCTTGAAAGGATCTATTAAATAACATTCATTATTAACAACACTTCCTCCTTCATGTAACTCTGCATTAACAGGAAATCATACCATATTAAGATGTCATTCAATTAGGTAGTGTGTATTGATTACTTTCAGTATTGTTATGCTCTTGTGTAATTGGAAGGTTAATACTTTGGTTTTATTCCAGAGTTTCCTGTTTATGTCATGTCTGTCTTTCTCATGTACATTTAGCTGTATTTACAATGTTCTAGGACTTACAACTAATTCTGTAGTGACCTATTTATTTTGGTACCTTAAAAAGGATCTTCTTTTAATCATCTTTTGTTGAAAGTTATATGATTGCTTTTACATTTTATGGTCACACAATTACACATTTTCAAGTAATTTAAGAGCCTAACTGAAATTCATTGGACTTGTGAATCTGTATAAGAGGTATACAATACTTCCTTGTGTTCTGATGTCAGCCAAGGAAAAGAGAGAATTGTTACCCCCACCCCCCAAGGTGAAGTGATTTATTGCCATCCCATATGTTGGAAATAGGGTCATTATTATTGCTTTTGTGGGTACAAGGAAAGTGCCCTGGAGTTCCTAAGTTGTTGGTGCCTTAAGAGAATAATTAGACTTGCTTAGTCCTAGTTTGGACGTTGCTTACAGGCCTTCGTTGTTTGATCTTTTTCCAGATGATAGCTACATATAGGTATGTTTGGCTGCTGCTTTGCCAATTATAAGTGTTTCATGTCTTCTGTGGCAGAACTCTGTTAGTACATTGGATTGCTACTAGTGTCTGTCAAACTGTTGCTGGCTGATTGCCTTTTCCCTTACTGCTGATAAGTGCCTTTTGCCTATATAGTTAACATTGATACAGCACTTTTTTTTTTTTAAATCCAACTTAGATAATGATGTCCAAAGTCAATGTTTCCCTTGTGCTGATATTTTTTGGTAGAGGGGTTCTGTCACCTGTGGATGAAAAAGACTGGGGCCTGATTCACAAAAGCAAACGTGCACGTTTGTGTAGGTTTACTACTTTTTTGCTATTTACAAACCATGAGTTAATAGTAAGTTTACAAGTGTGGTGACTCCACAATCAGGGTGAAGAACTCTCCATATAAAAATATAAACCTGATCTATCCTTCACACAAAAAGGGCAGGCCTATCTTTTTTTGTGCCCAGCTATCCACAGTTGTCAATTTACTATTAACTCATAGTTTCCTAATACCAAACAAATTTTAACCTTACACTAACGCGGAAGTTTACCTTTGTGAATCAGGCCCTATATGTTCTGCTGCAGGCATAGTACATTGATTTTTGTTTTTCTATTAGATTTCCTCAGAGGTCTAGGTATGTGCTCTTCCACATGAGTGTTATTTCTTTCTGTACACTGCATAAAAGTTTAGATTACACAGTTTATTTTTCCGGCAAAGATCTACTTTGCTTAGGAATAGAACATCACCCAAAAATAAGTTTGTGTATTTACCCACATTATGTAATTTGAATTATTTTGAATGTTGTAAAATGAATAGAGATTGCACTTCCTAAATCAAATCATTTATCTAGATGGAACAATATAAAGTTAATTGGCTTCTTTTGCTTAATTTAGGTATTACGAGGACAAAGTCTGCATTTCCACTCTGCTTCACTATTTCTTGCAGATAGGTTTGAAACTTGTTTGCTAAGTGGGTTGAGATACATTATCTCCTGAGTCACAACATTCAACATATCATAGTTTTAAAACATTGACTTTAAGTTACTAATCTAGGAGGATTGCTAATCCATATTTAATTGGTATGCTAGAATGTTCTACAAAAATGTATTTTAATGATGTTAAAATTCCCAACAGAGAAAACTATTTATTTAATTTATTTATTTAAAATATTTATAAAGCGCAAACTGTCACCTGGCAGGTATCCTGGCGCTGGTAGCTACTCTTGTGGTTTATTGACGAGGGTGGACTAAGGCTGGCCGATTTTTTTTTTTTTTATAGGGGTGGAGGAAAGAGCCATGTTTTGATACATTTCCTAAAAGGGAGGAGATGAGGGATATGGCGAATGTCGACAGGTAGGCTGTTCCATAGCTTGGCTGCAGCTACTCTGAACGATCTTCCTCCCATCCTGGCCTTCTTGCATCTGGGCACTCTCACAAGGCAGGCAGTTGTGGACCTAAGTGTTCTGGTGGGGGTGTACCAGGTGAACAGACGTTGAAGAGGTCTGGGTCCTATTCCATGTAGTGCCTTGAAGACCAAGCAGAGGGCCTTGAAGGCAATGCGTTGCCTCAAAGGCAGCCAATGCAACTCGGCCAGTGCGGCCGTGGCCGAGGATCTCCTGGTCCATCCGAGAGCCAATTTGGCTGCTGCCGACTGGACTCGTTGGGGTCTGTCCAGTAGTGTCGCAGGAGATTCGAGCAGCAGGGCGTTGCAGTAGTCAAGGCGGCTAAGGATAGTACACCTGACTACTAGTGCTCTGGCGGAGGGTGGAAGTAGGGGCAAGACTTTGCGCAGTGAGCGCATAAGGCCAGAGCAAGTGGCGACTGTTCTTGAGACCTGTGTTTCCATGCTCAATTGATGGTTTAGCATGACGCCCAGGTTGCGAACGGTGGTGACTGGTGGAGGGTTATTGGAGTTCTCCGGGGGCCAAAACTCAACGGGCAGAGGGCGGGGTATGCGACTCGCAGGGCAGTACATCACCTCGGTTTTCGCGGAGTTGAACTGAAGTGAGTTCCGGTGCAACCAGCTTGCCGTGTCTCGTAGACAATCATGGAAGGCTAGCAAGGAGATGGAATCTTCGCCTTCCCACGAGAGGAGGAGCTGGGTATCGTCCGCGTAGTTTACTGTGGTCATGTTATGTGACTTAATTAACGTGACCAGAGGTTTTAAGTAAACATTAAAAAGAATCGGACTGATAGAGGAACCCTGGGGAACACCGTGAGGGACCGGGGAGAAGACCGATTGGAAAGGGGGGAGGGAAACAGCCTGTTTTCTGTCACTGAGGTAGGAGTGGAACCAAATCAGGGCCGTGCCGTCGACCCCTGCCTCTCTCAACCGCTCGAGCAGGATCCTGTGGTTGACAGTATCGAATGCGGCGGATAAGTCAAGTAAAATCAGGGCCACAGCTTGGCCCCTATCTGCACGCAGTCGAAGCTCCTCCATGGCCGTGAGTACCGCGGTTTCAGTGCCATGGGCTGGGCGAAACCCAAATTGGAATTCGTCCAGAAAATGGTGCTGCTCGAGATGGGTTGAGAGGCATTTACTGACCCAGCGTTCAAGCACCTTCACCGGAAAAGGCAGGAGTGATATGGGGCGGAAATTGGACAGACAATCTGGGTTTAGCGTGGGTTTCTTTAGCAGCGGGGTTATAAGCGCTTGCTTCCAGGAGCGGGGAACAACGCCGCAGCTCAGGGATTGATTACAAATCATCCGGAGAGTGTGAAACAGTTCGTGCCCACAGGATTTCCATATTTTCGGCGGCAGAGGGTCAAGGGGGGAGCCAGAAGTGATGCCCTGTGCAACTATTTCAAATTCTGTTTGAGAGATACAAGGGAAAACCAGTAGTTTATTCGTAGGAGGACAGGCAGACCTCAAAGATTCAGGAATAGTGGGGTTGATTTCGGGGAGGGTGGGAGGAGTGGATGACGGGGATGATGCCAGATTATTAATGATAGTCTCGATTTTGTCAGTAAAAAACTGAGCGAGGCTGTCACAAAGAGGCTGAGAAGGAAGGATGGGGTTTTTGAGACAGTCAGGGTGTAGGATATTGTCCAGAATCTGAAATATACTTTTTGGACTGTTGGCCGCATTGGTAATGGTGGAGCAGTAGTAGTTCGCTTTACTCTCTGTAATAGCGGACTTGTAGTCACGGAGTGCCTTCTTCCAGAGAGAAAACTACTAGTGAGCATTATGGATAAAATTAAAATAAACGTGGCTAGTGTAATCACTAAAAAGTAGAGTATCGTTCTGTGGTTTAGATATCAGTTGGGAGTTAGATGCTGTGCTATAGTAACATGATTTAATAAGATTGCCGTAGATGCCAGCCTATATCATTTCATGCCCTCTGACTGATGAGGAGACTTTACCAAGTTGATTGATAGAGCAGATATTTCACTTAGCTAATTTATGACAAAAAGAAATGAATATGACAACCTTTAGACAAATTATGACTAACATGTGTTAAGCTCTGATGCAGGAAAAGCGTTGGGGGATTTTTGTCAGCTCACTTATCTACACCAACCATTATATAATAATCTGACGTGTAACTCGGATGACGGGCCCATAAGTCATTGCAGAACCAAACTCTCCAAAGCAGTGAATTCCATCATCAGCCTCAGGCAACCAAAACAGGCTGAGGTGGTTGTACCGCTGATTCAGATATACAAATCACAATGTATACCATCAGCCACTTATGGCGCCGAAGTTTGGGGGTATGTGAACTGCAGAGGAATCCAAGTTGAGGAGAACAGGTTCGGTAGAAAAATTCTCGGGGCTCAAATCTCCTCTCCAACTTACATATGCCACAAGGAACTGAATTGATATTATATGGAGGATTTTATTAGGTCTCGCCCAGCTTTATTTTGGATAAAACTATGGCAGAATCCTGCTGCCACCTTAACTAGAGAAATAATTATTGATTGTCTCAAATGTGACACAGGTGGTAGCATACCATGGCTTATGGCAGTAAAAGATAGTTTAGCCAGTATAAAGCTGGAGCACATATTTTCACGCCCGTTAACAGCAGAAGGCATAAATATTAAATCTGTCAGAGGGGCATTGTACAACCACTATCTCAAAGAAAGACAGACTATTGAGCACCACAAAACATCGATAACTGGATACAAGCCCCTATTGGAAACAATAAGCACCCAAAATTACATGCCACAGCAATACCTTAGGAAAAGCATAGGAAGATGGAAAAGGAGCTTACTTTACCGCCTTAGGGATAGCAGTATAAAATATTCACTCTGCTTTCCGATAGGATATAATAATAATCTTGAGCAGATGAACTGCCCCTGCGGTTTTGGCAGCAACCAAACAGCGCAACACTTTTTATTCTTTTGTAAATATTATATAAAAAAACAGTACCTAATCCCTTATTTCAAGGCATGGGCTATCATGGATTTTGAAGAAGCTTACTTTGAAATTTTAAAATTGGGAAGTGATGATCTGATCCTACACGTAAGCACGTTATTACTAGCCGGGGTACGTTCGCGCGTTACCATGAGTGAATGAATTTTAACACCTTACGAACCCTGAATATATTACAGAGCAATTCCCTTCCCATCCTCGCTTTATGACAATAATTAATACCATCTATATTCACCATGTTGACGATGTAGCTAGCACTGAGAGGGTTAAAATAAAGGGGGGCTTAGCTCAATTACATTTGTATCCTGATGACTGTTTGCATATTATTGCATTTAACTATGTCAATATATTGCTGACTTTGCACAACTGACCTAAATGCCATTTTGCACAATGATATTAATGCTGCTGGTATCGTTTGATTCATTGCTCATTTTTGCACTTTATTTGCAATATATTGTATAATTTATCTAAAGCGTCACCTTGCACTTTGTTACTAATGTTGCTAGTTTCTATAGGCCCATTCAACATTTTAAAGTTTTAATAGTTTAATTTGTATTGGAAGATATGTGCTTATATGTGCGACTTTGTACAATTCACTTAAATGCCATTTTGCACAATGATATCAATGCTGCTGGTATTGTTTGATTTATTGTTCACGTTTGCACTTTTTCTGTAACATATTGTATAAGTGATCTAAAGCGTCATTTTGCACTTTGTTACCAATGCTTTTAGTTTTTATAGGCCCATCCAACTTTTTAAAGTTTTAACAGTGTAACTTGTATTGGAAGGTATGTGTATATATATGTTAATAATTAATGTATTTTTGAATTTTATTTTGGTGGTGATGAATTGTGCTTTTATGGATATCATTATTTGAATATAGATCATTTTAATTGATAAGTCATTATCAATTATTTTGCAATATCAAAGGTCATCCGATGAATCTTTGGTAGAGCTAAAATAATGAAAATAAACTAAATAACAATAATAACTAAATAATGAAAGACAAAATGCTATTCCTCCACGAGGTCCTACAATGAAGAAATACACTAAAGATTGGTCATTATAAACATATCCAACTAACTCAGTAATAAAGACAAACACTATTCTTTTCTCATTAGTTTCTCTCATTATTTCATAAAATGAATGGTCTAGTACAAAATACAAATTAGAATGACATAATTTGGTTCACAAAATAAATATAAATTAGATTCACAATAATCATAACAGTTCATTCACGAAACATCACAAAATCTGGTATAGAGGAGAGAGAGATAGAGAAAAAAACATCAGCGGAACAACAGTTCACTTACGAAATGAAATACTAATGTACAGCGTGCAATTAGTCTGAAAAGCAAAGCCCGCAGCCATTAGGGAATTGCGAGAGCGTAATACCATCAGCCGATCATGTTCAAAGTCTCTAGAAAGTCTCTTAGGATCAGCAGGAATTGCCAGCCAGAGAATCAGGAATCAGCACGGCATGCAGCATACCACGAATACAGGACAGATCACCAATCTTGTGAACGAGCCGAAAAACACCTTCTCACCGAAATCTTTATAGCACGCTACTTCCTTTCTTCCGTTAAAATGTTGCATTCTTTCTCTTCAGCAAGCCTCTCTATTGGTTATTCATGATGGTATGGCAAACTACTGACAGTGACTTTACTAAAATTTCTAAACACTCTTTGTCTGAATACTGTATAACTTCCAAGAGAGGAAGAGGAAAAAAACCTGGCTATAAATGTATTCTAAACATTAAAGTAGTTACATTCATATATTCTACAATGCTTGGCTAAACAGGAAAGAATGCTAAAAAACTTTTAGAAACAAGCTACATATGTGCACTCTAAGGAATCATTTGTAACATTTGAAGGACAGGAGCACGGAAAGTACATCCTCTAACAATTCTGAGGCCTACATTATATTAGCAAAACAGAGAATAATTTCTAAAAGCCTATTCTACTTTCATGAAGAATAAAGCTTTTTCTTTTTATGTTAATTTTCTGCAGTTAGGGGGACAGAATAACATTCAGTTAGCATTATTCTCATAATTTTAGGTGAGAAAAATTAAACTGTTGGTCCTTGTGCACATTTCACATGTTATACACTCTTGTGTTATATTAGTAGTTTCGCACATGTTATTAAAATGCATGCATTAGAGTGGATTTCATCGAGCAGATTTTTTTTTAAAAAATCATGCTCCATCAGCTCCACGTTTTTAGAAAATGACATGCAACCTTGATTTAGATACTGCATCATAAAAGCATGCAGATGGTAGCATAGAAAATGTGATATTTTATGTTCAACTTCAATAGACATGATTATTAACAACTATTAATTATTTCGAATTTATGATTTGAAAATGTGCTATTAATGAAAACAAAGAAATTCTATATGCAATAGATCAATTTACATGTAAAAGATATGAATTAATAATTCATGTTATAAGTGTGCACCGTAAATGACAAAACAAAAGTAATTCTACACAGGATTTTGTTTAAAGCTATATTGGTGAAACTTTCTTCTAATGTACATTTTATATATGTGTGCCTTGACAAGAATTGATGTAAAGAGATGTATCTGTATTTATACTATATGTGAACATCGTCACTTGAAAAATGTTGGGTACCTTATAATTGCACTAATTACTTATGATTTGGTTGAAATGTTTATCAATGCATTCATTTGTAAAATCAATAATTTTAGTTGTTATTAATGCGTGATTTATAATTCATCCCAACTGAATCATGTATTAGCAACATTTCATGTAGGCCTTATTTATTGCTCTTTTATAATGGGAACCGAACAGTCTGAAGCTTGTGAGAATATTCAGCAAAGTTACAATGTGTATTCCAGCTCTTAATGTTTCCTTTGACATCCTCTGTAATGTTCAACTAGAATTTAAACATTTTCTGTTACATACTAGAACAGCTGCTTGGGAACGAAGTATCAACAAGTCAAAGCGTTTTTTCTTTTCCTCTCTGAAAAATCTCATTGTTTATACAACTAAGCTTACATGACTTAAGGAAGCTACGTCATTTGAATTACTTAATTTTTGGAATTGTATTCTTTTTACCTACTACATCACCCTTATCCCATCAGGACTAACCAATAAGATAGAGTGGTCTGACATTTCTGGTGATGACAAGGGGTCTCACCCGGGAAATTTATGGAGTATAATTGCTCAGATTTTGGAAATGAACTTGGCTCATCCACCTTTTGCAACACAGAGCAATGACGTCTTGGATATCTAAGGACTAAAGCAAAGTGTGACATAACACTGATGTCTGCTGTCGAATGGTGTGCTAGCGCAGTTTGAACCTTTTCGGCTGAAGGGTTCATGTCATGCTGCTGTGATTTGCTGTTGCAGTCACAGATTGAGACAGATTACTGCCTTTAATGAACTGGAACTGGCCACTTGGAATTTACAGTACTTTCCTAAGGGTTTGCATGAGGCTTAAAAGATTTCCTATAGTCCCATCATGATTTCCTTGTGGGTAAAACTATTGATTTTGAATCACTGTGGTTATTATGGTGTATTTCTAATCGTAAGGAGTAGAGGCTTTGATAATAGAAATTATCCAATTCCTGGTCCTCATTGGCTAATGGCCCATCCTCCGAGTTTTCAATCTCTTTCAGCACAAACGAGATCCATAGGAGGAACAAAAGGTTGACTTGGTAGAAATCTACTGAAATAGAAACAATAACAGTTGATAATTAGAGCAAAAATGTATGGGCCCAGAGCAACGATACAACATGAACGTGGTTGCTTCCGCTATCCCCACCAAAAACTGAGGACAAGAAGGAGGGGAGGGCCATCCTTTTATGCCCCTTTTCATTACTCTGTCAGATAAACTATTTTCAACTAATGCAGAGAATAGTGCCTTGTTTGGCAGTAGAGACTGTGTCCATTTTAACCTCTCCTGATACTTTGCCCCTAGCTGGAAGGGTGCTGCAGCGTGGGCAGAGGTGATAACTATTGGTATTTTCTTGTGGATCTTGACAGTTTGGAGTAAGTGCTGTGGGGGTTAAGCCCCAAGGGAGTGCATAAAAGGTAGTTGTGTTTATGAATGTGAGAAAAGGGGACCCTAACAAGGTAATGTCACAGGATTTACATTCACCCTTCACATTAGCCCAGATGTCCTTGAATCCCTCCGAGTCCTAACTCCTAACTGGTACTACAGTCAGGTTTCTATCTATCTATCTAGCTGCATGCCTGCCTGACCAGCTCTCTGCCTGTAACGGCGTGGGTCTGCCGTATACTCCTATTTTCGACCCAGTGACAGTGCAACAACGTTCACCTACCCCCTCCCTTTCTCTCTGCTCCCTACAGAACATCAATATTGAGGTACAAGATCCAGAACACGATACAGTACACTGGCCCTTTAACTGTGAGACGGCTGAAGAGTGGGCCGTACTACACCAAGACGTGGAAACGTCTTATACGGGAAACCGCCAATCGGGAGTGTGCTTGTTCACCCGGAGGGAAAGAGTGGAGGAGTGGAGCGACGAGGAGAAGAGGCCATACATACACCCCCAGCCAGGGGGTGTATGGCTGGGCGACTCGTGGGGTCATTGGCCTCCTGGCTTTTCCTCTTGAAGGTACCTCGTTCCTCCTCCGGTCTCCGCTTTATCGATGTTTCTCCAAACTTCTTCTTCCGTATCGCTCCTCTTCTCCTCGTCGCTCCACTCCTCCACTCTTTCCCTCCGGGTGAACAGGCACACTCCCGATTGGCGGTTTCCCGTATAAGACGTTTCCACGTCTTGGTGTAGTCCCGCCCACTCTTCAGCCGTCTCACAGTTAAAGGGCCAGTGCACTGTATCGTGTTCTGGATCTTATACCTCAATATTGATGTTCTGTAGGGAGCAGAGAGAAGGGGAGGGGGTAGGTGAACGTTGTTGCACTGTCACTGGGTCGAAAATAGGAGTATACGGCAGACCCACGCCGTTACACTGCCTTACCACAATATTAAGTCAGAATATCTACCTGTAACAATATAGACAAATGGCTCTTAATTTGTGGATGGTAGAAGTGATGAACCCCAAGCCTTTGTGAATGGGATAATTATTCCCCAGCAGATCCACAGGGCAGTTACAGTATTGAATATTACACAAACTAAGGTGGTTATTTGAAATTTGGCTAATGCCGGGCATGTGCCAAAATTGATAGATGTTCCATCTGCCCTGTTACACCTAGTATAGTATAGCCTGTATGTAGACTAATTAGGGTGAGTGGGACATTCAGAATGTATACGGGATGTATAGTCTTAATAAAGTGTACAGGACAATGAACAATTTTAGTTAAATGTATTGCAATTGCTTAGGGCTGTGGCTGCTTTGTATACATATCGCAACTACTGAAACATCTTTTTTGCAAGGAAATACATTCTCCTGGCTTGAGGCAAACAGCGCTGACGGATTTCTACGAGGCGCTATACCCGGTCCTGACTTTACGCTGCTCTGAGCCCCTGTGCTCCAACGCACCTCCAGTTCCTCCAGCGTGGGCGCTGTAGCAGGAACCACCTTCCAGCAGGGAAACACACCGGGGGACTGCGAGGACCAGCATTCTCCACCTTGCACAGCTGGTGCCTCTTCCCCCGGTGACCGCGCCCCCTGCCTGCCTGGACGCGTATCAACTGTTCGCGGCCCCCGCTCCGCGGGTGCCGCTCATTCTCCTGGCTTGAGGCAAACAGCGCTGACGGATTTCTACAAGGCGCTATACCCGGTCCTGACTTTACGCTGCTCTGAGCCCCTGTGCTCCAACGCACCTCCAGTTCCTCCAGCGTGGGCGCTGTAGCAGGAACCACCTTCCAGCAGGGAAACACACCGGGGGACTGCGAGGACCAGCATTCTCCACCTTGCACAGCTGGTGCCTCTTCCCCCGGTGACCGCGCCCCCTGCCTGCCTGGACGCATATAGTTGACATCAGTCTAACGCGACGCGGGACGCGCGCGGGACTGAGCCCGGGCAAAGAGCGGGCCGTTTGAGGCCGTTCGAGGACGGAAGAGACCGGACCGGGCCACCCCTACGTCTTGCCCGTGACCCTCTCTCCTCATAACACTACTTGACCCTTGCTTGCATCCACAGAGTGCCCTTTAAATAATGAACAAAATGGAGACTAGGAGTAAAGCCAACTTGGCTGTCACTGGACCTACCACGCCCGCTACGGCCCAAGGTAAAATTGATAACTATTTCCTCAGGGCGGGATCCTTGCTGATTGATGATATCACTGTCCTAGAAAGACGTATTTCGCAAGAAATCGAGTGGGCTAGGAGATCATCCATGGGCATTCTAGCGACGGCAAAAACCCCTGAGGAAAGGCCGAACACAGATGGCTCGCAGTTTGGAGCTTGTGGAGGGGACCAACTACCTACCAGTCTAGACCTTTCAGAGGAAACTTTAAGTGACCTCGAAGATATGAGTCTACTCTCACTTCCACTGACACAAATTACACAACCACCAACTTCCATTAATGTGGGGGAACATTCCGAACTAACTCCTAATTTACTTGGGGAAGAACCGCCACTGGCAATGAATACCCTAGATGTAATAGAGCTTTCTAGTACAGTTAGGGGCGCAAGGGAAGGAGCAATAAAAAAAAGGAAAATGAAGAAACATAGCCACAGAGAAAGGAAGGCGAAAAAACTAAAGCCGGGTGAAATACATAACAAATCCAGCTCTGATAATATCATACATGAGACCCCACCATCAGCCAGAATGGAGCTCCCTCCCCAGGTAAAACCCCCCAACATTTCCATTGATCTTCCGCCTTCCACAATAGAATACAACACCGAGACAGTTGAAGAGGATATTACACTGGCAGACATAGGAAATCTCCTTAGGTCACTGCTTAGTCCTATAGAAGCCCGCCTGATTAAAATAGAAGCAAGGCTTAATAAATTTGAGAAAACTGCCTCCCAGTTTATGGACAGTTGGAAACCTGCGAACTCCTGCCCCATACGACCCAGCGTAGACTCAAAACATAAGAATGACCTTGAGTCCGAGAATTCAACCAAGAACAATGAGGCTGGAAACGCGAAATCCACAACTACATCTATAAATCCAAACCCAGTTAATCGCCAGGCACCCAGTCTGAAGCAAAATAATCCCCTGGCCAGACCACATCAATCTGTGACACCCGCGGGTGAATCCCACAAACAACCCCCCAGCTTACAACAAACACTCGCACCCACCGATGCAACAAATTCACAGCTACAACATACAAGTGCATCCAAACCTCCACCAAACAAATCACAAAACCTCAAGGATCACAACACTGTATTGCAAAAAATACAAAAAACAGTAACTGTAAATCTTCCACCAGAGGTAGCTGCATATACTGTCATTCTAGCTGGGGCACCTGAATTAAAACCTGCATCAAGCGAAACAGGGGCCTCGCTAAAAAATAAAGTAATTAACTGGTTATCTACATTCAGACCACTCCCCAGAGGCATGACCAGCGATATTCGCATGGTAAGAAGAGTTTCATGGGTAGGAAAGACGCCCAAATCAATTAGTGGCGACTGTATACTGGTCAGTTTCAAAGAACCAGGAACAGTCTCCTATATTTGTGGTTGCTTCCCAGAGGACGAGGGAAATAACATCCAGCCACTTCCCCTCTCGTTCTTCTACCCATCAAACACTCACACATCCAATGATCAGAGATGGGGACACCCGCATGACCCACTAGGAAACTGGGGGGGAAACTTGGGAATAAGGAGAAATCCCTACAACCAAATGCGAATGGCATCGGGTTACCCCTTAATTCATGATGATGCCCAGGGATGGGAGACTGTCAAAGGAAGAGGTATGGGAAGGGGTGGTTTTGAACGAGGATCAATTTGGCCCCTCAGACACTACCAGACACCATTTCTGCCGATTTTCAATCGATTTGATTGTCTTGAAATGGTGGATTGACAGCTTGCATCTGAAGATAGGGTACCCCCGCATCTATTAGAGCATGCCATACCTAATTTCATTCAAGATGGCGGCCACAAATCCCCTAACCCTATCCATGGGGACGAGCATTTTGCTCCCAGAAATTCAGAAAATTTCCAACAGAGAGTATATAGTGTAACTGAACCAGAGGCCCTATACAGGGGACAAGGGCCGATACAGGGAACATCCCCAAAAGATCATATAAATTTAAAGATAAATCAAGGCATGAAGGGAAATAGCCAGTACGTCCCTTACATATTAAAGCTGCTCTCATGGAATGTCGCAGGACTGGCCAATAAAATAGATTCTGAACCATGGGCTGAATTAGTTAACTCTAAAAGTGCTTGCCTCTTTCAAGAGACTTGGGCAAGGGAGTAGCATACCTACAGGGGCTTTGAGATATTTTCGATACAAGCAGCATGGGCTGGGAGAGGTCGACCATCTGGAGGTTTGGCAATCTGGGTGGCTTCAGACCTGGGCTGCACAGCTTCACGATACACCGTGGACTCGGAAGACATACTGTCTGTCCTCCTTAAATGGCCGAGACTATACAAATTACTCATAATAAATGTCTACTCCAGACCAGTCTCCATATCCGCCACCTCTAAAACCATTGGCGAACTGTCCTCTCTACTAGAAACCATTCCAGAGGGGATTTCATACCTAGTAGGGGGAGACTTCAATTCGCATTTCGAACCACTATCCTGGCTTACTTGATGGACTCTCCCTAGAGGAGGATTCAAGTTGGCATGTTCCAGTGACAGATTCTCCCCCCCCGAGAGCATGGACACCATTAGCTGTCCAGATCAACATGCTTACCTTCACGCATGGCCTTAGGGCCTGCAATGGTCGTGTTAAGACCGATATCCCGAGCAAATGTACGTATAATAAAGTCGGGAGAGAATCCAGATTAGATTACCTTCTGGTACAGTTACATGCTTGGAAAAGGGTGGCTGACTTCAGAGTAATACCTAGAGAGGACAGCGACCACAATGCCTTGGAACTAGGATATGCCATCCCCCGTATGGGGGATCGGGTATCAAACGAACAAAAACCTAGAGAGGGATACCTCATAGAAAACAATAGAAGGAGGATAAGATGGGAAAAGCTGTCTACTAGTGAAGATAAGCTAGCTGCCCTCTACGCTAGGATTACTCCAATCCTCGCGGAGGCATTTGATCTAGGGGCCCCAGGGTGTACGCAGGAAACAAGAGAGGATCTTGCACACGTACATGAGCAACTTATTAAAACACTTGAGGCAGACTTTTTCTGCACTAGATCTCACAGAACCCAGGGATCACATAAAGGCACATGGTTTAACACCTCCTGCAGAAATGCCAAACGTGACCTCCTAGGTACCATTAAAGCTGGAGGCCCGAGGGAAGAGATCCGCATCAGAAGGAGGGCGTATTAAACACTCGTGGCTAACGCTAAGATAGAGTGGGACCTCCAACACTGG
Organism: Lissotriton helveticus; assembly: GCF_964261635.1. NCBI lineage: Eukaryota > Metazoa > Chordata > Amphibia > Caudata > Salamandridae > Lissotriton > Lissotriton helveticus. Next base: position 1,327,293,143 of record NC_136059.1, read on the forward strand.
GAGAATCTTTCTGAGTCATTAGCAATAAGAGACTCCCGTAAATTCTGGCGAGTAGTCAACCACGGTTCTGAAGACCTCCCCTCGGCAACCGAACCAAACATCGCCGCCAGTGTTTGGCAAAACCATTTCCAGTCACTATATTCTTCGGAGGCTGGAGGGACAGAACCATCACCTCCCATCATCATCCAAGACAATCAGGACTCGGATCCCTTTACTGAGAAAGAGATTAGGATGGCGATAGCAGGGTTATCCTTTGGAAAGGCACCTGGCCTGGACGGGGTGCTGGGCGACCTATTTAAGCAGGAACCAGGAGTCTGGGCACCCTATCTGTTAGTGATATTCAACGCAGTGCTTGGGGGGATGGAAATACCTGATACTTGGCTGGGAGCCGAGGTGGTCCCGATTTTCAAAAAGGACTCGCCCCTGCTCCCAGCCAACTATCGCCCAATAAGCCTCATTGATGTCTCCCAGAAGTTATTTGGCAGACTAATACTCAATAGGTTACAATCTTGGATAGAGGAGACCAATATCCTAAGTCCTCTACAGGTGGGATTTAGAAAAGGAGTTTCCACAGTTGATCAAATACTCCGATTGAACATCATTTACTGGAAGACAGTACTTATCGAAGGCGGCACACTATACGCGGTCTTTGTGGAACTCCGTGCCGCCTTCGATTTGGTCCCACGGGCCAAACTGTGGGAGGTACTGGCGGAGCTGGGTGTCCCAGGAGATATCCTCCATATCTTAATTAGATTGCACACTGACAATTATGCACGAGTTAGATGTGGGAAAGAGGGCAGGTTGATGGATAGGTTCCCCGTTCGCAGAGGGGTACGGCAGGGTTGCGTACTGGCCCCGACCCTGTTTTGCCTATTTGTGAACGGGGTGGTAGAGCACTTGAGTAGGATCCCTAACGTTGATGCACCACAATTGAACAGCAGCAGGGTGCCCGCGATTATGTTCGCGGATGACACCCTGCTGCTGTCTAAATCGCCAATGGGGCTACAAAGGGTCTTGAATGGGTTCTTGGGGTACTGTAGTGAAAGGGGCCTCGAAGTAAACCCCTCAAAAACAAAATTTATGATCCTTAACCCCAAGCCCAAAAAGTGCCCAAACCCCCGCCTAGGCTCTACACTTCTGGAAAGGGTATATACAATAGAATATCTTGGAATAACCCTAAACCAGAATTTGACATGGCTGCCGCATAAAACAAAAGCAACCACAAAACTAGCTCAGAGGGCGGGAGGCATTATAAGAATTGCTAAGAAATCCCCACTGCGCCCGTTGGTACCTGCCATTCACATTTATAAAGCTCAAGCTCGGGGGGGTATCATTTATGGGGGCGAGCTTTGGGGGCACACTCCGCTATATACCATACAGGTTGCAGAAAATAACTTCATCAGGCAATTGGCGGCACTCCCCCCAAGCACTCCGCTTCTCCCCCTAAGACTGGACTTGGCATTGCGACCAATTACTGAGGAACTGGGCCTCAAACCTCTGACCTATTGGCGTCGCTTGTGGAGTAGTCAGGACCTCGTAAACTACAGAAATGAGCTGCAGGAATTTCTTAGAATAACTAATGCCACCACAATTCCCTGGATAAAGTACATCAGGGAGATGTGTACGACTCTTGGAGTGCCAGAACTATGGACAGATCCGGAAACTGCGTCCGCAAGGATTTCCAGAAAAGCACTCTCACAACTATTCTATAGCTTTATGCTTAAAAAAACATTGAATTCCACTCGGGAAGGGTCCTTAACTGACACATTCATTAAAACAAAAGACTCATATTGCCACGAACATGTATTGGATGGCATGACGCCAGTGCTCGTGCGGAAGATCTATATGCAATGGAGGTATGGATCTCTCCCTTTAAGGTCCCTCACAAAATCATGGGCTGGTTGCTTGGACTCGGGGGTGTGTCCGGCCTGTGCTTACAAACTGGAAAGCGATCTGCACGTGGTCTTGTTTTGCAGAGCCTATAGCAGAATTAGGAGTTTCTGGTTGGTTCCTCTTTTAAAAAACCTGGGCTTTAGAACATATGCTCCGGCCTACAGAGTTCTTAAGACTGATCTATCTGCACCAATAGTGTTCGCTATGGCAAAATTCCTGACTGCAATGTGGCGACTGCGTGCAAGAATAATTAAGGACACTACAACTGTGTGAAAAATCTTTTTAAATTTCCTCGTATAATTGCGGATTTTGTTCTTAAAAATGCTATTTTATTAACCATTGGCGTAATTATCACTTTTGAAAATTATTTTTAAAATGGATAGTAAATTTATATAAAGTTTTTAAATTGCTTAAAGTGAATAATTAACTTTTATATCTTTGATGATCTTTTATGATCGAAATAAAGATTTTTGAATTGAATTGAATTAAATGGGCAGGAAATTATTTCTATAAAGCATGAACGGTGAACCCACTTAAAATCCCCCTAAAACTTTAAATGGGAATTTATTACCATTTTATTTTTTGTCCCCTGTCCGGAAAAGAGCATCAGGACAGGTGCAGACAGCTGCTGAGGGACTTCAGCAGGGAGGAGATAGGGCTGTCTATGCCCTGTTTTCATGTCTTTTTGGCCAGCCATCTTCCAATGATCAGCCACTCATGCACACTTTAAACATCTCTAACCCAGCTTTCTTAAGACAGCTAGATTAGAGCAAGTGCAGGCCTCCAGAGGGCTGTGGAGTGCCGAGTGAGGTGCTCCCTTTAATCAGGGCACTGCTCTCATGCTTCTGGTTAACAGCATGAGAGCAGTGCCAGACCTCCAGAGTGCTGTGCAGTGCCGAGTGAGGCCGCTCCCTCTAATCAGGGCACTGCTCTCATGCTTCCGGTTAACAGCATGAGAGCAGTGCCAGACCTCCAGAGTGCTGTGCAGTGCCGAGTGAGGCCGCTCCCTCTAATCAGGGCACTGCTCTCATGCTTCTGGTTAACAGCATGAGAGCAGTGCCAGACCTCCAGGGTGCTGTGCAGTGCCGAGTGAGGCCGCTCCCTCTAATCAGGGCACTGCTCTCATGCTTCTGGTTAACAGCATGAGAGCAGTGCCAGGATTGGTCAAGGGAATTGCTGCATCTAGTTCCTGTAGAGAGAAGAGGACTGGAGTGGAGGGTGTCGCGTTCAGGTACGTTTTATAAATATCTATTTCATTTTGTGCGCACCCATCCCTCCCCCGCCATGGATGCCAGCCACCACTGGCTCTATCTGGTTTTAAATACTGTTAAATATTGTTATTTGGCAGAACATTTAATGATTTAATGAGGCAAAATATGACAATGGATCTACTTTACATACAGACTGATCTGATAAATGACGATATGTTTGATAATAAACTTTAGACCTCCAAGAGTGGTAAAGTCACTCCTGCTCTTCTTCCAAAAACAATTTCAGCCACTCGGCTGCATTCAGGTCGAACCTTTGGGCTACTTTTATAGACCATCTATTCTCCCGCAGGACAACAGGGGTGAATCAATTATGTGCCCCATCTCAACATGCACAAGGTATACCATACCCACAAGGAATACCTTTGAACCTCAGCTACACTTGAGTACATTGAATGACGCAACCTAAAAATGCTAGCTGCTGCTGAGATTACGGAATACCCATACGCACCTTCGGATCCATTTCCTCCCTTCTTTAGGGAAATCAGCTGCTCACAATATCTACGAAATGACTGTAACCCTGACTCCAACCCTGACCTCCGTGCCACTGGTCACTCCCAGTCTGAAGTAGGCCCCTGGGCTACCCTCTCAAACGCACACGGAAAACTCACTCAGTATCGTTTCCCGGAATATTGCAGGGGCACGCACCAACAGCTCAAACCCAGACTGGTTAAGACTTATAAGGCAGTATGAAATTATATTTTGTCAGAAAACCTAGTCCCTAACTGACTTCCATATTGGTGAGTTTTATGCCTTATTGAACCTGCTATTCCATTAAAGTAGAGTAGAGCACGCAGAGACCTAGCCAGCTTCTTCTCTTGGAAAGCGACAGACTTCAAAGCACAGAAATGATGATCCTCCCCCTAATATCTGGTCTCCCTTTTTTATCACTCTCTGTTGATGTTGGCATTTTATTCATACATTTTTACTACAATAGATTTAATCAAGGGAACAGGGATCCCATCATCAAAATGAAAGATTTCCTTTTGGACTTTTTTCAAAAATCCAAACAAACTGTACACATTCTCTGGTTTGTTGAATTTACCATTGGTATCTGTAATTTGTCAGACTCTCTGGTGTGTGGCTTGTGCCATGAACAAACTGCAAATGTACCCATTGTTCCCCCTCTATATATGGGGAAGTCCTTAATGAAGTGTTAATGAAGTATGACTTAGTTTTTGTAAGCGACGCCCAAAACCCTAACATTGCTTTAGTATCTACTTTCACAGCAAGCCATGCAGGCAGCACCATCGACCACATTTTGTTATCCCCTAAATTATTGCCCTACTTGACTGATTTTGAAGTTCTAGGGTTCTGTATAAGTGACCACAATCCATTATGCATTTTTTTGGATTCTCTCATTCGAAAATAAAAATCTGAAAAAAATGATAATATGGAATTCACACGGAATAGGGACCTAAAATTAAAATGAAGTAAAGTTGACCCGGTTTTACTCAATCACATCCGTTTTCAAAAACATTTGTAGGTCTATCTCTTATAACCTCACATGTAAAGTCAGTCTGAGACAATCACCATCCTGTCATTGGTTTAATGCGCCAGGCTCTGATCACAAGCAATTGATGACTGCACCGAAGAGCTATACCTGTGTAGCATGCAGCATTAGGCAGGCCAGAGCTGTCTATAAAAAGGTCCTCGAAGAAAGAAAAAGGGAGATCAAACACTTGGGACAATCTCCAAAAAGTCAGGTAAATGATAGATTGTTCTAAATTTTGGAAGGTGATCAATAGGCCGTTTTTAAAGAATCTGATGCCTCATATATAGATTCCGTGATTGGGGTAGACACCTGGGTGACATATTTTACCAATATTATTTCGGCGAAGGAAGAGGGACCCACACAGGGCCCAATTCCCCCTTGTCTATCTTAAACACGAGTGATTTCCAAAATTCTATCAATTTGATGAAGCCATTAGTGCCATTTCTAAATGCATTTCCAAAAAGGCACAGGCCCAGATTGCGTTCCTGCAGACATTATCCATTCCATTCAATAACTTTATTTCGGTCACTAGGGCACTAAAAGTACATTACAACAAAAAGCACATCAAGCAGTAAAAGACATAAAAAACTATATACACTTACAGTCATATCTATTACATGTCTCACAAATGACTTCTTGGGCAGTGATTCTCCACACTCTTTGGAGATATAAAAGTAAAAAAGATGGCGTCCTCTAACATTCTTAGAATCCATAAGAAACAGCCATTGGGTAAAAACATGAGCTAAAATTTACACACGATTAAAAGCAAAAAAAAAAAAAAAATACAAAAATACAAAAATATAAAAACTGGGACGATGTACCCTATTAGTATTTGCACTGTTATGACCCTTTACAGTTTCATCACGTAGTTCTTCCCCGGGTATTACTTTAGCAAACCCCACCGTATGTGCCACATAGTGTTTAAAAACCGTGATACAGCAAACACAATTGGAGGATGGGTATCATATTTTAGAACTCTGTAGGCCTCTAGGTAACGCTTAAACCCTAGGTTTCTAAATATTTGGCTTAACCAGCATTTGTGAGGCTGACGATATGCAGGGCAAAAAAAAAATACATGTATTTCAGACTCTACCTTGTAGTTGCACGCAGGACAATCACCCGTGTTCTCTATGGCCCATTAGCTAGTGTGGGCCAATAATGGAAGGTACCTTAGTCTGAACTGCATGTACAGTTTCCTGGCCATTGGGGAATAGATCACACCCAGGAAGTGTTCCTTTCTATATACATCTTTTACTTGTAGAAACTCTACTGTCATCCTCCAGTGGTGCTTTCCTGTAAGGACAGTAATGTTTCACTAAATCCAACCTAGATATCATTGAACAGGATGTCTCGGGGTTTTCAAGTGATCCAACCTACCTAACCTTGCAGAGAAATCCCTTATGTGGCAGAGACACTTTATTTTCTTGGTGGCAGAGATGGACAAAATCTACTTAAGCTCAGCGTTATAGAAAGACAACTCCGGGGTCATCCATACCCGGCCCCAGAATGTAATGGGCCTAAGGGCAATCTCTTTGTCGATAGGCCTCATGCCCAAGTCCATGTGGATGGGACCTAGGGGGGTTCTACGAGGAAAGCCTAATATCTGCCTTATCAAGATGTTCTCTAACCTTCATAAGATTAGAGGTAGAGCAATGCCCCCACAGCTCTGTCCCATATAAAGTGCCCCCCCTTGCTTGGGCTTTATATATTTCCACAACAGGTGCAGCTGGCCTAAATGCAGAGGTTCTGTGCAGTTTCATGATCGCACCCACGGTCTGGGTTAACCTGAGTCTTGCTTTGGCCATCTGGGGGCCCCCGTCAAAGTTCTCTGATAATGTGACACCCAGATACTCGAATATCCTCATCCTTTCCAAGAGTGTACCATTTAGGGAGGGATTAGGGCGAGTTGTCTTGGGGTGATTGAAGACCATGTATTTGGTCTTAGTTAAATTGATCTCCAATCCCCTCATATTACAAAAGTTTGCAAAACCATCAAGAGTGCACTGTATACCCTTTGGTGATTTAGACAGTAACTGGGTATCTTCCGCGGACATCAACACGGGTACCTTCCCCGAGACTTGCTTGGGGGTATCATTATCCTTGATGTTTTTGAGGTGGTCTATGAGCCCATTGATGTAAAGACAAAATAGAGTAGGGGCAAGAACAAATCCCTGGCGTACCCCCTTTTTGATGGGAAAATGAGGGGAAAGTTCCCCATGTTTTCCACAGCTTACTTGTGCATAGTTTCATGAGTGGAGCTTCACTATCACATTGAGGAGGTAGTGTGGAATCCCGAGGTCACTGACACTTTCCAGAGTTTCTCCCTGGGTACAAGATCAAAGGCTGACTTCACGTCAACAAATATAAGATGGAGGCTGCCACCCACTACAGTCACCATTTTCCAGAAAAGTAGCTGTAATCTGAATATCTGGTCTACGGTTGACATATTTGTTCTGAAACCGGCCTGGTAGGGATTTAGGATCTCCTCCTCCTCTATCCAACCCTGTAAACGGTCCAGGAGGACCCGTCCCATCAGTTTTTGTGTGATGCCAATCAAGCTGATGGGCACATAAATATGAAACCCAGATTTTTGGTTCCTCCCGGAAAAGATTCCCCGGCAGTTTATCTAAACCTGGTGCTTTGTTGCGATGCAGATTATTGATAGCATTTCCCACTTCAGTCATGGTAATCTCCCAACCCCCCTCCTGTTGGAACTCCAAGGGTAAACTCGGAGTGCCAGTGGTAACACTACCGCCATCTTCAATGTCATACAGTGACCCAAAGTGTGTCTCCCAAGCTTCGGGAGCTATGTTGGGCTCTATGGCCGGTCGCCCTTCCCTGTCGCCCGAGCTCACTATTGCCCAGAATGATATCAGATCTTTATCATTCAGGGCTGTCCTAAGGGCTTCCCACCTATCTAATTCCCAGTTTTTCTTTTCCTGCTGGATGTTCCCTTTGTACCTAGCCCTGGCAAGTTTGATTTGTGGCCTGTCCTTCATTTTCACCGCATCCAGGAGGTCCTGTTTGGCTTTACAACAGTTATCATTAAAGCAGAAGCATTTGGGTTGTTTGTTTTCCCTCCTTTGCGAAACCGGATTGAAAACGACGATCAATTTTGCAGTTAGCTCCTCGTGTATTTTGCATGCCTTATTTCAATCCCATGTATGAGCCTCCGCCTGTACTACCTCCCACATTTCGATTATCATTGGTAATGCTAGCTGATAGACTTTAGCCAGCTTTAGGGGAGAGTGTTGGATGTGGCTCCATCTAACTTTCCTTCTATTATTAGATAGCGTTAATGCGTTGGGCTCAATTGCAGGAAGGGGTGGAGAATTGGACATACCAAGGTTCCCTGTATTTAGCATCACTATCAGGGCATTGTGGTCGCTGTTCTGCCTCTGCTGAAAGTAGAAATCCGAGACCTTTTCCCAGGATCTAGTTTCCACCAAGATGTAATCAAGTAAGGAGGCCTGCCCTGCTCTATTAAATGTGAACTGGCCCGGCTGGTCAGATTTAGTCCTCCCATTACATGCCCTCAAGGAGAGGGCCAAAGTAAGTGAGTGGAGTTGCATTGCCAGTGGTGACCATACTTTAAACGCAGTAATCTGCAGGTCAGATATCGACCAGTAAAGATCTTCTTCCGTGGCCGCAGAATGATTTATTTCAGTGAGTGGCTCGAATTGGCAGTTGAAGTAACCTCCTACGATCAACAAGTTTGGTGTATCCAAGGTTAGCATAAAACGCCCCAGGTGGTCTACGGCGACAGATTTGTGTCTGTTGTTCACCTGTCTAGAGTAAACATTGATTAGGGCTATTTTTGTCTTTGTGGTAAATGACAGCAAAACACATTGGATATGTATTGTGGGAGATGTGATCTGCTCAGCTCTACAACCAAGGTGTGGCGTACCCATATAGTTAGTCCACTGGAGGGTCTCCCCCTCCCCCTGTAGTGGCCAGGATGTCAAATTACGCAAAACCCACCCTTGTCCATGTCTCTTGAAATATACAAATATCCTGTTTGTGCACAAAGTGCCCCCATTCTGGGCAGGGCAGTTTGTTTTTGAGTCCTGCCAGATTCCAGGATAAGATCCGCAATCCACCGCCCTGAGCTCTTATCCAACTCGGTACCTCAGAAGCAGTGGCAAGGAAGATCACCTGGTTGGGCCCCAAGATGTCTGTCAGGTGTCCCACTAGGTTCACCTTCTCTGTTTGTGCCCCTCAAGGGTCCATCTGGGGCCCTTCTCGGTTGTCCTAGCTCTTGGCAGGCTAATCCGCTGGGCGTTATTAGAACTACTACCCCCAGTTGGTCGCCTCCAGCGACACCCTTCTTAGGCCTTTTGGTCCTGCCACCGCATTTCTGGGCTCTCTCTGGTAGGCTGCCCCTCCCCCAGTCAGTCTACCTCATCCAGACTTTCATATCTATTATTCACCGAGAAGTTAAATTGGGGATGCCTGTTAAGGGCGCCCCATCTTCCCTCACTTAGAGACCCCAAACCCATGGTTGGGATTGGAGGTATTGCACTACCTCTTGTAGTCATTTGATGTTGAGGGTAAAAGAAGTCTAAGGGACGGGGGCTAATTCCTGTTGGTGCATTATGGCAATTGGTGGTAGATATCAATACATTTCTGGCAGTGTTAGGATTTTTAAAATTGATAACTACACACTCCCCTGGTTCTGTTTTCTGGCGATTTCCCACCCACCCTACCCTTCGGACCATTATGATCTCCCCTGCTCTGGCATACTCAAAGTGTTTGTATCTTACAAGCCAAAATAGGCATTTGTTTCTGAGTTCAAGTTGGGTTGCCTTTGCATTGGGTGCGATTGGAGGGGTTCCTGTCAGTATAACTACATACGGGGCACAAGCCGGGGGAAGGTTTATGTTGGGCAAGTGAGTATTAGCAATCACATTCCTTTTTGCATTATAATCTTGTGCAGGTTGCCTGCTCTTTTTACTTATGGCATCCGGCACATGGAGGTTAGCTTTGTCACGACTCCTGTCATCAGGAGATATGGTTTTAGCACTGGGCTCCAGGCTAACACTCCTATTTTTCTTCTCCTTTTTGGTCCTCACTTCCTCTGACTCGTAGCTGTTGAAGGGACACTCATTTTTGCGCACCCTCACCCCAAGTGACTGTGTTATGTTTGAGATATCCACCTGGCAGCCTTTATCAATCCCTCCTCTCGTCTTGCTGAAGGCATGGTTTTGTCGAACTATTGACTCTGCATCCCCTGCTGCCAATACTTTCTCCAATTTATCTAACCAACTAGTTTGCGGGGCCAGTTCTTCTTTAATAATGGCTCTCAGTTTAATATGCTATTCTGCCATCAGCTTCAAAGCCCATGGTGGGTAGGTCATGTCTGCACTATCAGTTTGAGGACTGCCCTGGTTATGTTCTCGATCATCGATCCCCTCTTGGTCGACTGTGGTGCCCTCGCAAAATTTATTTTTTTAGGTCCGTTCACCATTCTTCGGGATGTTTGTGGCTGGTCTTCCCTTGCACAGTGCTTTCTTTGATGGGACATCCCGTGAGGGTGACATAATGGGATCAACTAAGTGGGATTGAGTTGTGTTTGTCAGCGTGGTCTGGTCTGACGTTGGGATAAATATAGCAGGGGTGAGTGACAGCCGCCTTTCCGTAAGCTCAATTTCTGTGTCCACCACCTCAATGGACCTCTGTTGCATTTTGTCTATTGATATTGGGGGTAGTGCGGCAACACTTATGATTTTATTTCTATCTGTACCTACCCTTTTTCCCATTTTATCACCTACTGTCAATCTAGTCCTCCTACGGTCTACACACTAGCCCTCAGCGTTCCTAATCTACTTGTACACATACAGTTAACCTGTAATTGGGGAAAAATCACCAAACACCACAATTGGAGCAGAAGTCAGTATTGGAGTTACCCCTTATTCACTCCAGTTTTCAACGTATGCAACCCGTTTGTGGCCTCACCAACTCTCCAGTTATAATAGCTTTGTACACCTGTCCACCTACCAGCTGTACAGTTGGTAGAGCAGGGTTGAGATTTTACTGTCACAGGCACATGGCAAATGGTCAAAACTGTTAATATGGTCTCTGCCTCTTTGGCGCAGGGTTAATGAAGGAAGAATAAATATTGTAAGTCTTATCCACTGGCTTTAGAGCTGGATGGGTATCAATAAATGCTGCCAAGGGGGGTGGCCCTGCTCTGCCTCTTCATGAAACAAGAAACTCGCTCACTCACTCACTCACTCAGAAACTGCGACAAACACTCCTCCGCTACTTCCCCTCTCTCAACCCCAATTTGAAGGGCCTTGTTCAGCGTGCGCATGAACCTCTCCGTTTTCCTGAGGCCATTGCGGTGTGATCTTCCTGTGACGGATGCCCCGTGCTGCCAGATACGCCTGGAACTCCTTGTATGTATGTATGTATGTATAGGCATTTATATAGCGCACTACTTACCCGTAGGGTCCCAAGGCGCTTCGACCGCTGCGAAACCCTTCCTGGCTTCCCTGAGAGATGGTCCCTTAATGGGTATCTCCAGGGTGAGACCAGGCATCCCCGGCGGTCTGGTGGGGCCGTTAGTGAAGATGAGGCAAGCTAATGCCCAGAGTTGCCGAGTGTGATCGCTGATCAGAGTGGGCACCGAGGCGAGAGAATTATCGAGTCCGCTGACCCTGGTCCAGAAACCTGCCGCGCCGGGATTCGAACCCTGGTCCCGGGCCGTCCTCTGCTCTCGGGTCTGCCGCCTCTAACCAGTGAGCCACACTACTTCACCTTCCTTTGAAAAGGTGGGCCGTTGTCTGACCTTACTTCGGTGGGCAGGCCCATCATGGCAAATGTTCGGTCCAGCGCTGCCTTGACGTGGGCAAACACGGTAGATGGCACTACTATGGTTATATTACGGCTGTCCGGGTGGAGCTCCAGTTGGTGGTACCCCGCATTGAGGTCTAACTTGGAGAACCAACGGGCCCCGTTTAAGTCCGCAACGATGTCGTCCATCGTGGGGGTGAGGTGTCTCTCTCTCGACGACCTTGTTTGGGAGGCGCATGTCCACACATAGACAAATGGCACCGGGCTGTTTTGGTTCTGGGGAGACCACGAGGGGTGACACCAAGGGTGTCGAACGAGAGACCTTCTCGATGACGCTAAGTTCCTCAAGTTTCCGTAGTTCCTCCTCCACCTGCGGCCGCAGGTGGAACGGTACCCTTCTGTGCCTCAGCGCCGTCGGTCGTACTGTCCGATCAATGTGCAATTTGAATGTCTTGCCCTTGAGGCTACCCAGACCCCGAAAGAGGGTTGGAAAATCCCTGAGCATCATGTCAGCGGGCAGCTCGTGCACCTGGTTAGCTAAGAACACCAGTTGAAGGTCTTCGGCTGTATGGCAGCTGAGCAGCGTGCCACGCTTTCTACCGGTGACGTGGAACTTCGTCTTCACTTCATGCCCGTTACTGAACACCACCACATCAATTACTCCTCGAAGGGGTAGCGGATCGTCACTGTCATAGGTGTAGATTTTGGCGTTGGACGGAGAGAGAGGCGGGCGAGGGGTGAGACGGTCATATTGGATGCTGTCCATAACGTTTACTGAGGCCCCAGTATCAATCAGAGCGTGTACCGGGGATCCTGCTATCCGCACGTCACACATTGGTGGCGGCCTTCTTCGTGCACCATCCCTGCCAACAAAGGATACAAAGTACACCTCGTCGTCATCGTCATCCAGGCTGAACGCCGCACAGGAAGGGTCGCTGCAAGGACCGGGGTCTTCAAGCGACAACTGATGCACCCCTCGTGTAGGGACTCTAGCACCTGCGTTGGACGGATGACGATTGTGGCCACTCCGGCACACCTTCCTGAAGTGGTTCTGTTTTCCGCAGTTGAAGCACGTCTTGCCCTTTGCGAAGCATCTCCCACTGGTGGGGTGGTACATCCCGCAGTTCCCACAGGATGACTGAGGGCTCGCCCTCGCAGGTCCTCTCACCGATTGCTGCCGCCGGTGGATTACGTCGAGGTGTTCCTCTTTTATGGGTGGTGTGCGATTTGTGGGTCCCGATCGGTGGAGCGCCGCTTCCATCTCATCGGCGCGGGCATTGGACAGTTCGTGCGACCGGGCCAGCACAAGGACTTCATCGAGCGAGATGCGTGGTTGTCTCAGGATGAGGCGCCGAAGCTGGACCGACCTGCATCCTTGTATAAGCTGAGCCCGAAGCTCCGCCCTCTGGTCCGGTAATTCGCAAGCCGTCGCAAGCTTGCGGAGGCACGCATAGTAGGTGTCGATGGACTCAGTTTCGCCTTGGCGCGCTTGGCGCAGCTTGAACCATTCATAGTCCTGGTTGACACGTGGGTCAAAGTATGGGTTCAGAGCAGTGACCGCCGCAGTGTAATCGTCAGCCTCACCCCTGTCAGGTAGGGTCTCAAACCGCTCGTACAGCTCATCACCGCCGTAGCACATTAGCAAGGATCACTTAACTCTTTCGTCGGTTTCGCTGACCCCGACAAAGTAGTGGTCCAGGCGACCAATCCACAGCTGCCATCGGGCTGCCGCAGTCGAGGGATCGGAAAGTTCGCTGAAGGGCGGCAGAGGAGTGGCCACGCCTTGGCCGAGATGCGCCGGTGGGGTATGCGCTGGTGGGGTAGCTGCGGCGGACCCTTGAGCGCCGGCGCCAACTGGCGGTACCGCAGCATTCTGGGGTGCAGCGACTAGTGGGGCCTGAGCGGCGGGGCCCGCGGTGCTGTCGGCGGTGGCGGCTTGATTCATGGCTCTGGCCGGCGTGCGTCTGCAGGCCAACTGCTGCGCCACTCACGACGTTCACCCCCTACTGGCGCGGGACGGTGGGGCTGGTGTCCTAGGAGTTAGATCCGTTGTTGCGAAGTGTCAGGGGCCAGGGGCCGGCAGGCCGCGCAAGGAGGCTAGGGCGTGAGGAGCGGAAACACAGGCAGGGCCTCCGTGGCCACGTGGTGAGCTTCAATCTTGCTGGGTGCCGGCCGTCTCTCCCCCTCCTGAGGCGTTCGACGAGGCGCCACCAGAGCGAGGTTTGGGGGGGCGGGAAGTGGGAGGCGTGTCCCTCAAAGCACCAGACAGGCTCCCAGTCCCACCGGAAGGCACAGGGCGTGCGGCGCCGCCGGGAGCACCTTGCACAGCAGGGCCACGCGCAGCAGCCGGCACGGACGGGAGGGCTCACGTTGGCGCCACGCCGGGCGCGAGGACAGTGCGCGGCGGCAGGTCCGCGCCGGGCCGCGGGTGCAACGGCCGGCCAGTAGGTCCACGTGACAGGCACCTTTGAGAGAGCGCCGCGATCGCCTCAGGCTCGAACGCCGAGGCGTGAGCTCCACAAGGGCAGGACCTGCGGCAGCAGGCGATCGCGGAAGCGAGAGAAATCCCACCCTCGTCGCCAAATGTCGTGCTGGGGCACAGGGAAGTGAACGCCTAGGCCACAGAGTGGGGCCTAATCTACTCTCAGTCAAAGATTCCACACAGACACTAACTGTAACTACGGGCCGAAGACCACGAGCGGTCTCGCGCCCATATTTTTATACCCTTCGGGCGAGCCCGCCCTCAGGGTGCATGAATGCGTGCATGCGTGTTTACGTGTGTGCGTGCATGCGTGTGTGGCCGGGTGGCTCCGTCAGTACATCAATGACGGGTGCAGGGCGGGCCCAGGCTTTGTCCGGGTGCGGCCCGTGCGCGTCCCACGCCGTGGGATGCAGCCGGCGCTTAAGTGGCCTGGGGTAACGCCTCCCTCCCAGCTGAAGCTGATGACAGCCATGCTTTGCACTCTGGGACTGGAAGTCCCACCAGAGTGTGAAGATCATTCCAGGGTTCCTACAGGAGCAGGAGGAGTATGCCCAGTGACTGGCAGATGGCCAGGGGGGTGCAGAATCAAACACGGACCCCTGTGCAGCAACATTTGGCACCCACCACAAGTTTGAGTGTCCCGCGCCGCGGGATGCAGCCGGCGCTTAAGTGGCCTGGGGTAACGCCTCCCTCCTAACTGAAGCTGATGACAGCCACGCGTTACACTCTGGGACTGGAAGTCCCACCGGAGTGTGAGGATCGTCCCAGGGTTCGTGCGGGAGCAGGGGGAGTATGCGCAGTGACTGGCAGATGGCCAGGGGGCCGCAGGATCAAACACGGCCCCCAGTGCAGCAACACAAGTTCGAGTGTCCCGCGCCGCGGGATGCAGCCGGCGCTTAAGTGGCCTGGGGTAACGCCTCCCTCCTAGCTGAAGCTGATGACAGCCACGCGTTACACTCTGGGACTGAAAGTCCCACCATAGTGTGAAGAACGTCCCAGGGTTCGTGCGGGAGCAGGGGAAGTATGCGCAGTGACTGGCAGATGGCCAGGGGGCCGCAGGATCAAACACGGCCCCCAGTGCAGCAACACAAGTTTGAGTGTCCCATTTTCAAATCCAACATCCCCCTATGGGCCCCTCCTTTAACACATGTATTTTGATCAGTTATCCAAGGCTCCATTCCCGAACCCGTGAAGTCTGCCTTATTGGCCCCAATAGTTAAAAAAGGGGACAAGTCCCTACCATCATGCAATCTTTAAGCTCGTGGGAGTTGTGTTTCTCCATATTAAACATCATAACAAGTGCCTTTCATATCTGGAAAGGATATAGTACATAATGTATTCTTCACCGAGGTTGATTCATGCATTTTATGTGCCATTTTATATGTGTGAGGTACTTTTAAGATATTGTGGATCTCGGATGCTTTTTATGAAATTGTGTGTTTTTAACTTTGTATAATGTGGTTATTTCTATGTTGTGCTTGTATAGCCTATGGCTTAGTGATGCTTACTTTGACTTGAAGTGACACCAATATATGCTTGAGATTTCTACAAGAATAGAAACAAATGCAGCAAACAGAACCACGATACAAGCTTTGGGGCATGTCTGCAATAAAAAATAAATCATCCGTACTAATAAATTGCAGATATCAGTGCCAATAAGATTTACTAACCTTAATTTGGAATTGAAGGGCATAGTGCATAAAGGTATGCAGCGAAGGGAAACGGTGATCTTGATAAGAAGGCATTGAATATGTTTCTATACGAAGAACAGCCATACTTGAACTTGCTTCATAAACTAAGGGTTTGATTTAGATAGGCTACTCCATCAGAACATGACTGATAGCCCATCCACCTTACTATAAAGGCTACAGTATATAATGCTCATGCCATATGGCAGATGGGATATCTTCTGTGCCAAACTCTAAAACAGGCACCAAGTAGGTTTAATATGAAGTTATATATATTAACCAAATACGGTTAGGAAAGTAGAGGAAAAGATGCATAGAGAGGACAAAATCAGATAAAAGCGTGAAAAATGCCCACCTCAGCTACATGAACCTATTCTTCTTTCAAATATTTTTTAATCTCAATATTTCAAACCTTTTTCATATGTGCCATAAATTAGTAGGACTGCCTTGGTTTAAAAATATATGCTCAAGTGTGTGGTCCGGTAACTGAGCAAGTTTTTTGCTCATTTGCGTTCCTCTCCCCATCCGGAGATCACTTACAAAAAAAAGACCCATAAATAAAGCAATCTGTGTACGTGGCTTGCAGAATCATGGCAGTGAGAGAGCACGAAGGACATATTGAAATGTGGTAGTTTGCTATACAGCAAAAGGCATGATGTGAACCCATCATAACAACTGCCTGCCACATGGCTGCTGCATTAAAAGATAAAAGGAAAAGAAGCGTGGTAGGCCCATCTGATCAGATTACCTACCCTTCAGTTTGAAGCCTTTGCGAACTTGCTGCCGCTCAGTTATCAGCAGCTTATCAGCAGTACCAGTATGAGCTGATGCTAATATGCTGAATGCCCACCTTCTCTAATGGATCTAACAATGGTGAGGCAAATTAGGTGGTAAGTGCTGGAGGTCCAGATCAGCCTACTGACAGTCCATGCCTGGGTAATCCTGCAGTGGCTGCAGTCGTTCCTTGTCTTTACTGTGAAACAGCATCTCCACAGTCAGTGGGAGCCATTTCCATTCTTCTCAGAACCCGAGGAGTTAATGTGGGCAAGGAGAGGTACGCGGTTGCTGGACCCATGCCATATAGCTTGTCAGTTCCTGCCACACAATATTGGAGGCCACATCGAGGATGATCCGGATAATAAATAAATAACCGCAGATACCAGTAGACAGCGGGAAACATCCTTTACAACGCAACTTTTACCACGCAGTGCCTTTACGACGCAACTTTTACAACGCAAACCATTACAACACATTGCGCTGGGGGGCGCTCTAGGATAGGGAATACGTTTAATTTACTATCCAACACCTTCCCTAGTGTCCACGGGGACTGGAGTTGGAATAGTAAATTAAACTATTCACTATCCAGCACCCCAAAGCGCTATGCGTTGTAAAGGTTTGCGTTGTAAAAACCGCGTTGTAAAGGCATGCGATGTAAAAGCATGCGTTGTAATGTCATACATCCGTAGACAGCAATCACAGGAGAAAGATGGTCGTTGGCCAATCAGCAAGCACCATCTTTAAAGTACTACATTGGATGATTATCTTTCCAGAGAACTGGTCTCACAATTTAACACCTTGTCCATGTGATGATCAATCTATACAAACAACTATTCATATTACTCTTTTCTGCAAATACTATTTGATGCCCCGGAAAAGATTTTTAAAATCGTTTTTAAGAGATCAAGGTCGGAGACAGAGTAAAGTGGCCTTTTTAAAGCTGCAATGCTTAGACAATGAATTAACAATTTGTGTGATGCTGTCTTATTTAAAAAGTGTAATCAAGTATAGGAAATCAATGCAGTAAATTCTAATGATGCTTATTTTAAGTAGTTATAATCTATTGGTGCCCACGGAGATAAAAACTGTTTTTATGTATAATCTGCTGCTGAGTATAATGTTAACATGTGTACCTTTTTTTATTAACATGCTTTTATGGTTTTTTAAAGAAAAATCGAATAAAGCTATAAAATAAAAGTCAGGCTTAGCGCTGAATGATAATGAAACTACAGGTAAAACATACAAATAAAATCATTAGTGTTGTGAATGGAACAAAACATATTTAACATTACCTATTCATTATTTATAATATTTTAAGAGTGCTATGTCTGCCTGGCATCCACTTAAGAACAAAGTATACTCTGCACTGAGCTGCGATACAAGCTTAGCCCAACCCTCTGCAGGGTTGAAATGAAGGATAAACAGCTGAGTCTGGATGTGATCCGGGGACAGACAGAACTTTAATTCTTCCAGGCATTTTCCTGGTCACCTGCAGTCCTTGGAGGCCAGTTTTTAGTGAACAATGCCACTTTGTTGCCTCTGTCATTTTCTCCAGCTCCCTGATGTTAACTGTAGCAGAGACAGGGGGTGTTCAAGAGAGGGGGAAGAATGGGAGGGAGAGGGAAGGTAGAGGAAAGCGATAAGAGAGAGTGACAAGAGAGATGAGAGAAGGAGAAGGAGAATGGACGAATGGATTGAAAGAGGGAGTTTGAGCGTGGAAACAAGGGATGTGGCTCGTTTGAGCATTTTTTGCCTGGGCTGCTTCTGGTCCCCTGTTGGCCCTGATGTGAGCTTTCAATACCCTTTGCCCACTTTGCTGTCTAGGCAGAAAGCAGTCCTCAGAGAACATGCATAAGCCTTTGTGCTTTAATAAGTAACCCACACAATAGTCCCAAGTGCAGTGGCACCAGGAGGCAGTGGGGTGAGGAGCCCACCTCACACCAATTATTAAGTTTTTTTACTACACAACTTGGGAACAGAGGTGAAATTTCCTTCCTTACTTGAGGTCCTTGCTATTCCAGTGTTTTTGCACTACAAGAATCCTGGATTGTGATTCAGTACTCCTGCAGGCTTTATTTTCACCAAGCAGGTGTTTTAGCTCCACACCTGTATATAGGTAACCCACCAGCTCGCATAGAGGCTTAGCAGATCTGTTTTTATGCTCATAACATTGTTAGGTTTGCTCTCACACAGAAGTGGCTTACACTGTTATTTGCATCTTGTTGTACAGTATTGAGTTTCCATTACTTAAGGTAAAGTGGCTGGAAAAGTAAAAAGATTTCAAAGCTTAAAACTATGCCTGAACTTTGAAATGTGTGTTGGTTTATTGGCAGGCATTGTCAAATGGGAAGCAGAGTCATTGTGTATGCGAGGCAATGCCCAGTCAAGGCTCGATGCCTGCTGCATTGTGTGAATCTGGCTGACATGGCTCTGCTTAATTCTGTGCTTTACAGGCTTTAAATTGTCCAAAGTGACTCACTATTCAAAGCAAAATCAATAGTGGAACTGGCTCTATGCTTGGCTGAGTGCATAAATCGTCAAAGATTAGAGCTGAGGGGAAAGTAGGGCTTGTTTCAGTAGAAAGTACACCCATTAATGACCTCAACTTTCTAATTGTTTTGGACTTCATTCCCTTGTAGATGCCACAGCTCTCTGAGCTTTTCAGAACACACATTGTACCACAGTCTAATAATACAAATAATTACTCAAAAGACCAATGGGGCGGATTTCCATGGCATAAACAAAAGGGGAAAGAAAATTATCAGTGTTAACTTATACGATCGTAAATGGCATCTGCACATTCACAAATTACTAATGTTTATTCCTGCTTTTGCTTTTATTATGATTTGTATTTTTAGATTTGGTCGGCAGCGTATCTTGGCAAGAAGTTCTGTGATTAGAGACTGTGCTGGCTGATTTCCAGTTCTATGCTTAGGTATTGCTTATATATTGAAACATTTTCCCCTATAGTACATATATATTTGTAAGATTTACAATATAAAAAAATGTGGTCTTTTAGAATTTTTGATATTGTATTGTCTGACTAGGTGTATATGCATTTGCTATTCCTGTTTGTTCTATTTTCAATTAAATTCAAAGAAACCTTATTCGATTTATAGACCCTTAGGTTACCCGTCGTGCGTTGCTGCGATCTCCCAAGAAAGGAAATTCAAGGAAACTCGTTATGATAACATTCAATTTACATTGTGTTATTTTTATTGAAACTTATTCATTTTAATATGGAAAACATTTCAAAGTGTGGTTTTAATTCTATTTATTTATTCGAGTTCTTGTGGATAAACGATTTTTTGTTTTTCCGTCTTGTGCGTACATAAGTATTCGAAAGATTATGAGGGCCCTGGGGGGCCGATATTTAAACAAAATGTATGCCAAAAACCTTCGCGGGAGTGTACTGAACAACTTCCCAGAGTTTCCTTGCGATCGGATGAATTCTGTTTTAATGCTATTTATTTATTCGAGTGCTTGTGGATACACAATTTTTTGTTTTTCCGTCTTGTGCCTACATCAGTTTTCGAAAGATTATGAGGGTCCTGGGGGTCCGATATTTAAAACGATTTTATGCCAGAAACCTTTGCGGGAGTGTACTCAACAACTTCTTAAAGTTTCCTGGCGATCGGATGAATGCTGTTTTGATTCTATTTATTTATTCGAGTGCTTGTGGACACACAATTTATTGTTTTTCCGTCTTGTGCATTCATCAGTATTCGAAAGATTATGAGGGCCCTGGGGGGCCGATATTTAAAAAGGTTTTATGCCAGAAACCTTCGCGGGAGTGTACTCAACAACTTCCCAAAGTTTCATGGCAATCGGATGAATGGTGTTTTAATTCTATTTATTTATTCGAGTGCTTGTGGATACACGATTTGTTGTTTTTCCGTCTGGTGCATACATCAGTATTTGAAAGATTATGAGGGCCCTGGGGGGCCGATATTTAAAAAAAATGCCAGAAACCTTCGTGGGAGTGTACTCAACAACTTCCTAAAGTTTCATGGCGATCGGATGAATGGTGTAGTAATACATAAAGGACAAACAGACAGACATACATTCGTTTTTATATATATATAGATTAAAGTGCATATGCACAGTAACATTTCATTAAAACAGTACAAATAATCTTTGGGAGCACAGGGCTGAGCCACCACAACTAAATTTATAAACACCTTTGTTTAGAACCTATGTCCAATACAGCAATGCATATTAATAAAAACAAATATATGACATAATACAAACATGAAAAAAAACTTTAAAAACCTTGGAAAAATAGAGATAGATAAAATGAGCGAATCCAGTTAAAACATGGAGGTATTAGCATCTTGAACCTATACATTGGCATTCAAAAACGTGCTGCATACACACCACATAGAAAATAAGAAATGCGACACAGCAAATACAATAGGCAATTGTGTGTTGTATTTCAGCAGACTTAATGCCTCTGCGCAATGCTTAGTGCCCACATTTCTGCTTAGCTGAAGCAGCCAGTTATGCCTAACTTTCCTGTAGCCAGGGCAAAAAAAGAGTATGTGGTAGTCTGTCTCCAATGCTGCAGGCAGGGCAACCTAAAGGGATTGTGCCAGCCCATTTGTTAGTGACAGCACGCAGCCGGATAACCCCGTGCCTGAATTGCAAGTATAATTTCACAGCTAGGGCTGGTTGGATGTCATCCAAGACAGGCTCCAAGCTGTACTGGTCTTTAATTCTCGGGAACACCACAGTTAATGAGCCTGTGACTGGGCTCCCCGTGGCGGTACACATCTACTCTCCCTATAGCTCCAGGCCAGTTCCTTCGTGGAAACCATAGGGCAGGCTGTCTCTGCATTAAACCAAAGGCTTGCTCTACCCATGGCTAACAGTGAGTCCCAGACATGTACTATTCAAGGTAATTTTCCCGCAGTATGTCCTTGAGCTCTGCCCTATAATCTGCCAATTCTGGGGTAGCCCATAAATGATGCAGAATGTAAGGGGTCAGAGGGCAATTTCATTAGCAATTGGCCTTAACCCAATGTCCAGATGTAGTGGTGTAAGGGGGGAACTGAGGGGGAGGCCAAATAACTGTCTATCAAAGACGTTCTCAGTCTTAGTAATACATCGTGATGAACAATGCCCCCAAATTTCAGCCCGATACAAAGAGGCACCCCTTGTTTGTACTTTATAAATTTCAACAAGCGGACCAATGGATTTATTAGTAGCATTCCTGTATAATTTGATTAAAAAAAAACATGATCTGCGTTAGCTTTAGGCTTGCTTTGTTAATTTAGGATTCCCAGTCCATTTTTTCAATTAAGGTGACCCCGAGATACTCAAAGACCGACACCCTCTCCAGCGGAAGCCCTTGTAGGCAGGGGTTAGATTTTGTTGAACCACGTCAGTAGAAGATCATACATTTTGTCTTCTGGGTATTGATTTTGAGCCCCCTACATTTACAAAAGGCATTAAAATTATCAAGGGTCCTCTGTACACCCATTGGGGATTTAGAACGTAGGAGAGTACTGTCTGTGAACATCATTACTGGCACTTTCCTGTTCTCTAACTTGGGTGCATCAATGTCCTTCGCCACATTTAGTGTCTTGACAAGTGCATTGATAAATAAGCAAAAGAGGGTGGGTGGGTGCAAGAACACCGCCTTGTCGGACACCACTATCTATGGGTAAAGGGGCAGTAAATTCTCCATGCTTGCCAAATCTAATTTGGGCATAATTGTCTTCATGGAGCCGCTTTAAGAGGAGGCATAGATAGCTTGGAACCCCCAGATCTCTTAGGACCACCGACAATGTATCTCTAGGAACCAAATCAAACGTGGATTTTAAGTCAACAAATATTAAATAGAGGCTGCCACCCTCTAAAATCACAGTTTACCAGTGAGTGCAAAAGTTGGAGCCTAAAGATTTGATCTGTAGTGGACAGCTTTTCCCTGAAGCCTGCTTGAAAGGTGCTCAGGATTTTATTTTATTTCATCTGTGTCTGTAGATGATCCAGCAACACGCAGGCAAATGATTTCTGTGTGAGGTCTATGTGAGAAGTTGGCCTGGTATATGATGTCCACTATTCTAGTGGGCACCCTGCACCAGTCCAAACGACCCTTATGGTGATGGTTGTAAAGTCAACCTTATAGATCAGCTATCCTAGTGGTAGCATGGACAAAGCAGTCTTAGGCTAAAACTTCAGAGAGCATGTGGAGCCAGCTGTTTTACCATATATAATCCCGTGAATACCAAACGAAAGGACACCACACAAGGTATATATCAAATACATATGTATGTATTACTAACACAACCCCTCTGCACTCTTTATGAGGTCAGAGTTCGAGATAAGTTACAAGTTACTCATTAAGCATACTATAAGTTGCACAAATACAATTCTGCCCCAGGGGCCTCACGAACCATATACTAAGTAAGTGGTATAAGAGCAACTTCAGGAAAGGTGAATAGGCCTAGGGAATTGCTGAGGCTACACTACAGGACCAAAGGTTTGGAAGTAGGAGACCCACGGGAGACGCGTGCAGTGTGGGAACACAGACGCAAGCTACCATTGACTTACAATGGAGAACGAAGGAGTTACAAAGTTACTGATTAGGGACACATCCGGGTGGACTACGGTGAAACCCCTTTTAACTAGGACACTTGGATAGTCAATACCCACGGGAGCACCGGAGTACTCGAGTTACCTCACCCAGGGAAGCCGGGTGCATAGGTGTCTTTTCGTGTCGGGTTTCGTCGATGCTTTCAATGGAGACCTGCAAAAGAAGTGCTGCAGGCGGCCGAAGGAAGAGTGTCCGGGTGGATCCAAGGGCTGAAGAACCTGAAAGCAGAGGGGACAGAGTCTGGGTCACTAGCCAGTGACCAGGATGGAACCGGGATGGAACCAAGGGATGTCGCGATGCAAACAGGTGAAGAGGTGAAGCTTGTCTCTGCAGCCACGAGGACCAGGAGGCGTCAACGACAACCAGGAGCTGGAGTCGAGCTGTCCCATGAAGGCTCTAGTTGTCTGCAGTGTCGGTATCCGGATTGGACCCAACAAGCCTTGGTAACCGCAACCCACGTAGGATGTGAAGATTCGCTTCAGTTCAGACCAGCAAGGTCTGAAAGCTTCTCTTTTAGAAGGAAGCTGGAGCAAGCCCAGTGCAACCAGGCAAGTGTTAGAAATTCAAAGGATCATCTTCAGGGGGCTCACTAGCCAATGGGCTAGCAACCAGGAAGACACGTTGAGCTGAAATACAGGTGCGGGCCCCACATGGCACTCGTGGTGTGTGGAGGGCTGAGCTCTGGTGCCGATGTTGCTCAGGTCTGGGGCTTCTCGTGCCCCAATGCACAACTGCGAGTTACCTCAGGAGTTGATGCAGTTAACAATTTGCAGGATGTCCAGGGAGTCTGGTCCCACGGCTCTCATGTCGGCCACGGGTCTCAGCTTTGCTGTGGATGTGGGTCGGAGTCCAAGAAGTCTGGAAATCCAGTCCTGAGTAGCTGAGTTGTCAGGGTTCCATCGGGAGCATCAACAAAGCAAACCAACAAGGTACTGGAGGTGCCTGTTTGAACAGGGTGGTCACTCCTTGACCACAAGGGAGATCTTCTTCAGTCTTCTAGTCAGCATAGAATGTCGAAGTCCAAGGGTTTTGTGTCGTAGTTTCTTTCCAGGGTAATCTGATGTCTCTAGACACAGCTCCTAACTTTATAACAAACTAAAGGGCTGGATTACCTGCTAGGTCCCTCCTATGGGTGGACCCTGAGAAGGGGGTGGTTACACCCCTTTCTCTTTGTCCAGTTTCGTGCCAGAGCTGGGGCTGGAGTGCCCCAGCAACTGTTTTGAACCGGGCTATGCATGGAGCACCTTGTGTGCCCCAGGCAGTGTCTCATTATGCAGCACTCACTGCCCCAATACACTAAAAGCCTGTCTGGGGAGGTGCTAGCACCTCCCTAGGCAGGAAACCTATTGTCCAGGCGTAAAAGGTCAAAATATCGAATCCAAAATATAGACAAACCAAAATATTGAGTCCAAAATATAGAATGGACAAAATATCGAATGGACAGAATATAGACATCAAAAATATCGTTTTGAAGGTAAGTAATGTAATATCGATTTTAAAAATATAGACAGTCAAAATATCGGAATACATAATATAGTTTATTAAAAATATCGATTTTTTAATATATTTTAAGTAATTACTTTATGTTATTTAATTATTGTGTAATTTAATTCTGTAGCAGGTTGTGGGTTTATAGGGGAATAGGGTGGGAAGTAATTTAATTATAATTAATTAAATATGTTAATTAATTAATTGGTATTTATTTGGAATAGATTGCTAATTAATTTGTTATTGGTAATTAATTAATTCTTAATTGATGATTATTTTTTATTAATTGATTAATTGATAATTATGTGAATTAAATTAATTTATTTACTGTAGCGGGTTGTGGGTTTATAGGGGAATAGGGTGGGAAGTAATTTAATTATAATTAATTAAATATGTTAATTAATTAATTGGTATTTATTTGGAATAAATTGTTAATTAATTTTTAATTGGTAATTAATTAATTCTTAATTGATGATTATTTTTTATTAATTGATTAATTGATAATTATGTGAATTAAGTTAATTTATTTACTGTAGTGGGTTGTGGGTTTATAGGGGAATAGGGTGGGAAGTAATTTAATTATAATTAATTAAATATGTTAATTAATTAATTGGTATTTATTTGGAATAAATTGTTAATTAATTTTTAATTGGTAATTAATTAATTCTTGATAAATATTTTTTATTAATTGATTAATTGATAATTATGTGGATTAAATTAATTTATTTTCTGTAGCGGGTTGTGGGATTATAGGGGAATAGGGTGGGAAGTAATTTACTTATAATTAATAAATATGTTAATTAATTAATTGGTATTTATTTTGAATAAATTGTTAAATAATTTTTAATTGTTAAATAATTAATTCTTAATTGATCATTAATTTGTATTAATTGATTAATTGATGATTATGTGAATTATATTGATTTATTTTCACTAGAGTGGGAATAGTAAAATTTACCCATATGCTATCCAACGCTTTCCCTACTGTTGCACTCTCTGGAGTAGGAATAGTAATTTTTACCCCTACGCTATCCAACGCTTTCCCTACTGTTGCACTCTCTGGAGTGGGAATAGTAATTTTTACCCCTACGCTATCCAACGCTTTCCCTACTGTTGCACTCTCTGGAGTGGGAATAGTAATTTTGACCCCTACGCTATCCAACGTTTTCCCTACTGTTGCACTCTCTGGAGTGGGAATAGTAATTTTTACCCCTACGCTATCCAACGCTTTCCCTACTGTTGCACTCTCTGGAGTGGGAATAGTAATTTTTACCCCTACGCTATCCAACGCTTTCCCTACTGTTGCACTCTCTGGAGTGGGAATAGTAAATGTTACCCCTACGCTATCCAACGCTTTCCCTACTGTTGCACTCTCTGGAGTGGGAATAGTAATTTTTACCCCTACGCTATCCAACGCTTTCCCTACTGTTGCACTCTCTGGAGTGGGAATAGTAATTTTTACCCCTACGCTATCCAACGCTTTCCCTACTGTTGCACTCTCTGGAGTGGGAATAGTAATTTTTACCCCTACGCTATCCAACGCTTTCCCTACTGTTGCACTTCCAGGAGTGGGAATAGTAATTTTTACACCTCCGCTATCCTACGGTAATAATATTGTGTATTTTTTATGTTAATATATATATATATATGTTTTAACAGATATGATAGTATTTTTTTTATATAAGTTAAATTAGTTATTTAATAATTTTAAGGTAATTTAAGTATTTTTAAGTATATTTTAGCTATTTATTTTTAATATTTTTTTATTTTACATTATTTTTAACAAATTCGATATTTATACAATGTATATATATATATAAACGATATTTTGGACTCGATATTTTGGTACTTACCTGTTAGGAATTCGATATTTTGTCTCTCGATATTTTGGCTTCGATATTTTGGGTAGTCTATATTGTGTTCGTCGATATTTACTCAGTGATCCTGTCCAGGCCTCCCCTGCCGGAGTTTTGTCCAGCAGCAGGAGGTCAGACTCGTGTCTGTGGCAGCAGCATCCATTTTGTGATGCTGAGTCTCTGTTTGACTTTAACCGGTTAAAGCAGTAACCAACATGTCTTCTCCCTCTAGAAGGGTGGAATGCTACCCCCGCCGCCAGAATTGGCGGGGGTAGTATTCCAAAGCATTTGACACCTTACACAACATGTTTTGATAAAGCCAAACCAAAGTTAGCATTTAACCGGGAGGATTATAATGCACTTAGGAGTATATGGTATGGCTATGTCATAGAACAGCTATAAGGACATGGTTCCGAAAGCTGCAGAGGGGCTCAGCTCATGCTAGGGCACCCTCTCACATAAAACCAAGCACCGTGCCTCCAGGATTGTTAAGGCCTGCCATAGGAGTGACTTATAGGTACATATGTGTCTATATATAAGTGTAGATATAGGTATAGTATATCTAAGCAAGGGGTGATTACACCACCTTGCCCAGGCTGATCAGTTTCAGTTTAGATGGCCAGCCAGGGGTGGCATAATACATGCTGCAGCCCCTGGTAGGCCTTGGATGCACCTATGCCCTGGGTGGGGAACTATACAGGGGCTCACAGAGGTGACCCAATACCCAATCAGGTATGTACATTGGCGTAAAAAATGCACCTTGTTGCGCCATATTTACAAAGTGACGCATCTAGGTAGATGCGTCACTTTGTAAACCCCTGCGCCACATTATACCTGCGCCAGGTATAATGTATGCAAGGGGGGCGTATTGATACAAGAAAGGGTCATGGAAGTGACGCAGTGAAATCTATGAGATTTCACTGCGCCTCTCAGTGGGACAATCTCCTGCACAGCCTGTCGCTATCTTACTTCGTGCAGTTTGTTGCCCATCTGGCGCCCGCACCTGTCCCCGCCAGTATAATACATATGCTTCAGTCTCAAGGTTGCGTGCTCCTGGTCTAACGCTGCCAACTGGTGCAGCATGACCTTAAGCTGCTTCCAAACCCTGGGGACCCCGTTCGCTGATGTATTTGTTAAGTCTCACAACCACCTCCTAATGATGCAACAGCGTTTCCCGCAACCTCCAGCTCAGCATCACACTCGTAACTGGCGGGAGAGAAAACACAACGGTCACGGGCGCGTGATCCGAGAGAGAGGCAGTACCTATGTCTACACCCATCGTGAGTGCCTGAAGTGATGTGGAGGCCAAAAGTCATCTAAATCTTGTGTGTATTAGAGTAATATGTGTACTCCCTGTCCCCAGCATGAAAGCTACGCCAAAGGTCCACCAGGCCCACCTCCCGCAACCGAGCCTACCCACCTGTGGAGAGAGCACCTGACTGAGTGGTACGCTGACATGACCTGTCTAATATGTTGTCAAACACCAGGTTAAGGTCCCCGCCCAGCAAGACATGGCAGTCAGTTGTATTGGAAGCCTCACTAAGCGCATGATGAAAACTTCTCCTGACCCTCATTGAGAGTGTAAATAGAGTCTATAGTAAATACTGACGAACCCAGGGAGAACATATAAATCAGCAACCTCCCTCTAATCTCAGCACCCCTCTGCAAAACCGTGCCCCTGAACCCCTGAGCCACCAGTATTGTGACTCCTGCAGTTTTGGTGGTGGCCGAGGAAAAAAATTGGAACGGGAAACAACGTGACCTAAGCCGGTGGCAGTCCCTCCGTAATAAATGCGTCTCCTGTAGGAGGCAAATATCAGCCTTCGAATGCTCCAGTAAGGAGAGGACCGCTTTCCACTTCACTGGGTTGTTAAGTCCCATGACATTTAACGTCAGGATTCTAAGTTCGGTGTTAGGCATGACTCACTGATTTACTAATTTTAAACCTAAATCCACCTTCATGCCAATTGCTGTACACTAATCTATTGACACATTCCACGAGGTAGTGACTAACAAAATCAGAAAGCTTAAGAAGAAGGTGAATATGACCAAAAGACACTATTGCAATCAAGATTTGAAATACCAGCAACTGATGACTAAATTGAATTCCAACAAGGAAGTAGTCATACGCAATAGCAATAAGGGGGGGCAACATTGTTCTTTGGTCACAGCAGGACTATAAGGCGGAAGCTTTTGTCAAACTAAACGATCGAGAATGTTATGTACGCACTAACGCTGCCAACCTGAAATCAACGTACCAGACTTATTACAACAAACTGTCTGGATGGCACAAAAGGGAGGTAATCTGTGATGACGAGTACAAATATCTGAAAAAAGACAATCCAACAATACCATTGATATACTTTATCTCCTAACGTGCATAACATCGCCAAGAAACCACCAGGCCATCCAATCATAACAGCTAGAGACGGTCTATTAGAGAACACTTCTATTTACGTTGATTTCTTTTTACAGGGGTTTGTGAAAGCGTTACCATCATATGTGCGTGACACCAGTGATTTTATCAACAAAATCAAAGATACTGAATGGGTTCCCGATCTACTACTTATTGCACTTGATGTTACATCATTATATACCAGTAGCCTACATGAAGATGGTATAAATTCAATACAATATTACTTGTCCCAGAGATCCACACTACATCGTCCACACAATGAAATGCTGATTTCCATGATAGATTTCTGTCTCCGCAACAATATATTCATGTTCAAAAACCTCCTTTTCCAACAGATACAAGGAGCGGCGATGGGGGCGAGCTTCTCCCCTAGCTATGCCTGCCTCCAGATGGGCTGGTGGAGGAGCTGGTCTTCAAGGTGGAACACACTTTCATTATGGTATACAATAACAAAGTGTGGCTCCGCTTCATTGACGACTTATTTGTAGTGTGGCAGGGAACTAAAGATCAGGCTGAACTATTTGTTAATAACATCAACCAAAACACCTTGAATCTGCATTTTACAGCCAATATTAGTGACACTAGTGTTAATTTTTTAGATAAACAGGTTTTTGTGCAGAATAACAAGCTGGAAACCCGTCTACATCGCAAAGAGACGTCGGGCAATTCTGTTCTGCACTCTACCAGTGCTCACCCACGTCACCTAATCAATAGCATCCCCTACGGGGAAATGCTTAGGCTGAAGTGTATATGCAGCACAGTGAATGACCTGAGAGTTGTACAGGAACAGAGCACGCAGCGGTTTTTGGAAAGAGGCTATTCGCCCAAAATATTGGAGCAAGCAATTACTAAGTCCAAGTTGCTTGACCCTAATGATTTACTCAGGGATAAGAACTTTACGCCAATCACTGCCAGCCCAAACCTAGATCCAGTAACAGATAACACACAAGTATTCCCCCTCATATTGGGATACAGTAGACAACATAAAGAGATCAACAACATAGTGCAAACCAGCTGGCCACTTGTTTTAAATGATCCGGTAATAGGACCCCAGCTACCGCAGAGGGTGTCCATTACCCACAGCAGAGCCCCTCTATGCGAGACTGTCTTGTCTCCACCAGTCCTGAAATAATTGAGAATACTACTTGGTTGCAGACACAACAAGGGTTCATACGATGTAAGACATGCAAAGCTTGTATCCATGGAGTCAATACCACATCCTACACTACTCCTTTCAGTCATAGTACCCGCAAAATAACGAAACTATTGACGTGTAAGAATATACCATATATGTGCTCTCATGTCCATGTGGCCTTCGATATATTGGGAGCACGAAACTCCAGGCCCACAAAAGAATACTCCAACATCTCCACACTATTGCCAATGCAGATAACACATAGCCGGTAGCAAGGCATTTTAAGGAATTCCACCAATCCAATAACAAAAGCCTTAGCTACTTTCTGATTGATGCTATACCGCCCAGTAGAAGAGGTGGAGATAGAGAAAGTAAACTTAGGAGGTTAGAGATCATGTATATTCTGCAACTGGATACTAAACAGCTGAATGGACTGAACGTCACGGAAGATCTTTACACATGTCTTTAGAAGTATCCGTCTGAACCCCTTTTAGCTATCCATTCCATTATTTCGTAGCCTTCCTGAACAGGTCTAATTTTTTGTCAGTCATTTCCCTATTCAGTGCAGCCTTGTATATACAAGTAGTATATTACTTTTCACATTCACATAAATATCTCTTTTCTTAATTAAACTGTTATGCATCGATTTGCACAGAATATGGAGAGATAGCACATGAACATTCCTCTAGGTAGTACGAATGGTGTACACCCTCATCTGTCAATCTAGGTGTTGAATTTTATCTGACTGTTTATCTATATATATATTTATATTTACTGTATCATTTTTATGCTCACATATTTATATGTATATATATATATATATGCTTTGAATTTTACACAATAACTTAAGATGTATTTTGGACAGTTGGAGGAAGACAGTTATTTTTAATTATTATTATTATTTTTAATGGTTTTAGGCTACCCTTGAATTCATGTGCTGTGTTAAGTAATCTGATAATTATTGATATTTATTGACATATATTTGTATAGTACATTGATATTTAACCATTTATTTATTTATGCAATGATACTAGTCTGCACTTTCTAGATTGACATTGTCAGTAATATGAGGATTTTTTTAAACTGACCAGTGAAGAACACTACAGCTATGATATATACTACTGTGACCTGCAGTGCATTGGATATTACGGAAGTTAGTCCTATTTGTTTGTATACAACACCTAATGGGATGTGTCTTAGTAGTCTTTCACTAAGAATAGCAAGTACAGTGATGTGTGCATAACTCTTATCTCCTCCCAACTGTATTAGACAGTGATGATACAAATCTTTAACCCACAACAGTCAGGTCGGCAGCAGTAGTGGGTTCTTGATAATGATTTAACTTGCACTTTGCACTTATTTGCACAGTTACACATTATTTTTGTCCACGTGACATGACATGGTGAATTAGGAAAGAAAAAAAAATCTTCGCCCAAGAATGATATTTTGTGTATATAAACTATCATGCATATTCTTTATTTTAATGATGATATATCAGTGATTTTATTAATATTGACTTATACAAGTTAAATTCTTTGCATTGTAGTTGAACGGTGTTAAGGCCGGGTATGTTGTCGAGTTTCATTACTTGGCTTGTCACGTGGTTATTTTCGTATGCACTAGCACTTTAAAAAGCACTTTCACGTCCTCACTCATTGTCGAGTGAACAAGCGGCTGTGGCTGCGAAACGCGTCTTGGCAATACAGGAATAGAAGAACTCTGATGCACATACCTTGGGTCCGTGTCCATGTTGTGGCAAGTGGCGAGAGGCTGCGGGAATTGTATTTGGAATTTGGCATATATATATATATATATATATATATATATATTTATATATATATATTAACTGAAAAAACCATAGGTTATAGACCATATATAGTTAGGAATTAGCATTTACAAAACCTTATTTTACTCACACAAAACCATTGAAATTCCATATATAGTTAGTTGCACTAACTATATATCGCGCACTTGCAATCCACTGCTGATGATGTCACATATTACATCATTCATGACATGGTCAGTGACATCACTGATGACATCACTGATGACATCTCAAATGACATCACTGATGACATCACTGATGACAACATCCAGTGACTGTATGTTTCTGTAAAGTTAAAATATGTCTTACATATTGAAGAATGAGTGGATGTATAAGTGTCTGGATGAAGGATTTAGTAGGTGCATGACTGACTGTATAAGTGAGTGATTAAATGTGTCTCACTGAGTGCATGGGTTAGTGACTAAACTGTTTTAAATTGTGCATCATTGTGTCTGTTGTTCTGTAATCTGATGCATGTGTTGATCATTAGCTATATGACTAACTCTATGGGTTATTGATTGGTTGCTCAAGTATTTGTATGGGAGACTGAGTGTGTGTGTGGGTGTCTGGGAGGTGTATGACTCTGTGCATAGATGTGTGAGCAGTTGATTCACTAGATGTATGGGTTCAAAAGTGCATGTGGAAACAGCTGTATGGGCGGTTGACTGTGTGCATGAGTGTATTGGTGAGTGAATGGATATCTCAGTGCTACATGTCAAAGTAAGTACATATGTAAAACACAGTACATGTGAGAGTTGACATATATAAATAACTGTGCATTAGAGCCAGTGAATGTGTGAGTGGCTGTATGGATCATTGTGAACTTGTATCAGGGATTGTATAAGAGAGTAAATATGTGTTAGTATATGTTTCAATAAGTAAGGTGTGTATAACTATATAGTTGAGGAAATGGAGGTGTGATTGATTCTTTGCAAGACTGACTAGGTGTGTGAGTAACTCCATGGATGAGTGACAGTCTGTGAATGTCTGTTTACACTGAGTGTATCTAAGGTTATATTAGAGTCTGAAGAGGTTCATCGTGTCATCACATGAATGATGTCATCAGTGATGTGATCAGTAATGTCAAATGAGATGTCATCAGTGATGTCATCAGTGATGTCATTTGAGATGTCATCAGTGATGTCATCAGTGATGTCACTGACCATGTCATGAATGATGTAATATGTGACATCATCAGCAGTGGATTGCAAGTGCGCGATATATAGTTAGTGCAACTAACTATATATGGAATTTCAATGGTTTTGTGTGAGTAAAATAAGGTTTTGTAAATGCTAATTCCTAACTATATATGGTCTATAACCTATGGTTTTTTCAGTGAATTTCAATGGTTTTGTAAATGCTAATTCCTAACTATATATGGTCTATAACCTATGGTTTTTCAGTGAATTTCATAGGTTTTTTAATAGCAAATGTTTATAGTTTTAAAAAATAATAAATTTTGAAGCGAATTTTATATTGTATAATTATGTCTTTTTTTTTTTAATTCTTTTTGGTGCGCTCCCGGGGCGCGGACTGGTGAACGCACGGGTAAGCGCAATCTTGCGGCGCGCCCCGGGGCGCGTACTGATGAGTGTCCCGATAGCGCTATTGCCGCGAACGAAAACAACATCGTGACGTATTGCGTAGCCGCCACGCCTTGCGTCATAAGACACGTATCGCGTAGCCGCGAGATGCGTCTTATGACGCACCGCGTAAGCGCACCCGGAAGCGCATGCGATCGTGCAACGTAAACGCCCCGATGCGCTTATGAAACACGCCCCGGGACGCGCCCCGGGGCGCGTAGCGTAAGCGCGTCAAACCATGTGACTTTAAAATAACACTTTTCATTGGTTCAGAACTTTTTTTTTTCCAAATTGTGTGAAACCCACCCATTTCTCTCACTATTGCTTTGTACTTGGAGAGAGCAAGAGCTGTTCTGTGTACTGTCTTCATCTCCTACTTTCCTGATCTACAGCAATGGCTGCAAGAGAGTCATCCAGCAGTGATTCCGACGGATTTTTAGATGAGGACCCTCCTCAGCAGAAGAAAAAAGACCATTTCATCTGGAAATTCTATGACATCCCTGAAGGACAAAAAAAGTCAATGCTCCCAAAGTAACCTGCAAAATATGTGGTAGTACTTTATCCAGAGGCAATCCTCTGAAAAAATATAGTTTTGGAAATGCCAATTTAATCAGGCATGTCAAAAGAAGACACCCAAACAACTTTGCCAGGGAGAGTGTCAGAGAGCTGGCACGGAATTTACCCACAGATGGCGGCAGCACCTCCACTGGTGGAGCAACACCTTCGGGACCACCCCGTGGAAGAATGGTCCCTAACATACAGCCGGTGTTTGCAGGCATCAAATTTCTGTGCACGGAGTGTGACGAACTGCTCTGCTATGGGGAGCAGAGTGTTGAACTCATTGCCATAAAGAAACAGCAACACCGCTGCACTGCCAGTCCCTAAATTTTCACATTTTTTTGCTCCTGTTGAGCAGTTTTGGAATCCCTGTTTTTGTTTTTCCCCTGACAAAAATCCCAAAAAAATATAAAATCGTTTTAAAAAGTCTAAAAAAATATAAAACAACAAAAACAAAAAAAGTTATTTTCAGAACTACCTCCAATTTATAAAAAAATGCTATTTTTTTAAAAAAAAAAGTCTGTCATTTTTTATCTCCGTACGCTCCCCCGTACGCTCCCCGGTGCGCGTACCGGGCGCTCCCCCCCCCCCCGCGAAAATCGAATTTTTTTTTATTTTATTTTTAGCCGCGGGACCCTTTTATGGCCCCCACATCAAAACTAGGGGGTCAGGGGGGTGTACCCTGCCCCTTTTGCTCATTTCCCCCATTGATTTTTGCCACCTCTTGTGTCTCAATCCTACCGAGACACAAGATGGCGGCCGCTGCGGACTGTTTCGAATGTTTACAGACACCCGAGAACCAATCAGCTTGCCGTGCGCAAGTCGCGTGGCGCGCCCGGAGCGCTCCCCGGTACGCGCACCGGGTGCGGCTCTAGATATATATCTTTTTTTAAACCTAATTTACTCAAAATTCACAGGAGCACATATCTTGAGACCTAGCAAAGGCACATCGGGCAAACAATATCTACAATTTTGCCAAGTTTCGTGGAAATCCATTAAGCCGTTCGAGCTAAAAGTGAGTCCAACCGCCCTATGGAAAAATGAATGGGAAAAACACGTTTTGGGACCCCCCTTTTTTCTCGTCCCCCCCTTGACAAAACCCCCCCAAATTTTCAGGGGCTGCTCAGAAACAAAATGTTTCATTTTCCTGAAAATTTCATCCAATTCCGTCCACAAACGCCAAAGTTATTAGACATAGATTTTTAAAAAATCCCATAGAGAAAAAATCCTAACTATATATACCTACTGGCGACCGCCAGTAGGTAATATATATATATGTTTGTGTGTTTATATAATTATATATTTATGTATAGTATTACATATTATTGGAATTTATTTAATTTATATTATACTACATTTATGAATTAAAATATTTCACATTTACTAATTGAAACTATTTTTATTAAACAAATCGATTTTTTTATGCTATTAGTACCAACGATATTTTTTTCTGATATTTTTGTTCTTACCGGTATATGTATAGGGACACTATATTTTGATAACAAATATTTCTGTCACAATATTTATGTCAAACAATATTGTTTACCTCAAAATGTTGTCAGTGATCCCTAGACATCACATATACACCGTCAACCTTCCCAGCTTGCTAACCTTATCAAGTAAAGACTACCGATTGAGATCATGGAACCCTCTACACATGATATTTTGTGTATATAAACTATCATGCACATTCTTTATTTTAATGATGATATATCAGTGATTTTATTAATATTGACTTATACAAGTTAAATTCTTTGCATTGTAGTTGAACGGTGTTAAGGCCGGGTATGTTGTCGAGTTTCATTACTTGGCTTGTCACGTGGTTATTTTCGTATGCACTAGCACTTTAAAAAGCACTTTCACGTCCTCACTCATTGTCGAGTGAACAAGCGGCTGTGGCTGCGAAACGCGTCTTGGCAATACAGGAATAGAAGAACTTTGATGCACATACCTTGGGTCCGTGTCCATGTTGCGGCAAGTGGCGAGAGGCTGCGGGAGTTGTATTCGGAATTTGGCATATATATATATATATATATATATATATATATATATATATATATATATATATATATATATATATATATATATATATATATATATATATATGTTTGTGTGTTTATATAATTATATATTTATGTATAGTATTACATATTATTGGAATTTATTTAATTTATATTATACTACATTTATGAATTAAAATATTTCACATTTACTAATTGAAACTATTTTTATTAAACAAATCGATTTTTTTACGCTATTAGTACCAACGATATTTTTTTCTGATATTTTTGTTCTTACCAGTATATGTATAGGGACACTATATTTTGATAAAAAATATTTCTGTCACAATATTTATGTCAAACAATATGGTTTACCTCAAAATGTTGTCAGTGATCCCTAGACATCACATATACACCGTCAACCTTCCCAGCTTGCTAACCTTATCAAGTAAAGACTACCGATTGAGATCATGGAACCCTCTACACATGATATTTTGTGTATATAAACTATCATGCATATTCTTTATTTTAATGATGATATATCAGTGATTTTATTAATATTGACTTATACAAGTTAAATTCTTTGCATTGTAGTTGAACGGTGTTAAGGCCGGGTATGTTGTCGAGTTTCATTACTTGGCTTGTCACGTGGTTATTTTCGTATGCACTAGCACTTTAAAAAGCACTTTCACGTCCTCACTCATTGTCGAGTGAACAAGCGGCTGTGGCTGCGAAACGCGTCTTGGCAATACAGGAATAGAAGAACTTTGATGCACATACCTTGGGTCCGTGTCCATGTTGCGGCAAGTGGCGAGAGGCTGCGGGAGTTGTATTTGGAATTTGGCATATATATATATATATATATATGTTTGTGTGTTTATATAATTATATATTCAGGTATAGTATTACATATTATTGGAATTTATTTAATTTATATTATACTACATTTATGAATTAAAATATTTCACATTTACTAATTGAAACTATTTTTATTAAACAAATCGATTTTTTTACGCTATTAGTACCAACGATATTTTTTTCTGATATTTTTGTTCTTACCAGTATATGTATAGGGACACTATATTTTGATAAAAAATATTTCTGTCACAATATTTATGTCAAACAATATTGTTTACCTCAAAATGTTGTCAGTGATCCCTAGACATCACATATACACCGTCAACCTTCCCAGCTTGCTAACCTTATCAAGTAAAGACTACCGATTGAGATCATGGAACCCTCTACACATTGAGGACACTTTAGCAATAATCCAGACAGTCCACTCAGGGGCTCCCGCAGACCCCTGCCTCAATCATATCTACAACCTGCGATGAGCCACGATCGGTACTGCACTTACTTTCCTCATCAACACCTCCCTCAAAACAGCTACATTCCTAGATAGCTGGAAAACATGCCAAAATTATTATAAACTCTCAGTCAGTCCTGAAGTATTCAGCAGCTACTGACCCATCTTGCTGCCCTCCTTCACAGTCAAAGTCATTGAGAAGACCATCAATAGACAACTCTTGGACCACCTAGAATGCCACAAACTCCTGGACTATTCAGAATCAGGATTCTAAAATAGCCCTCATCTCTGCCACAGATGACATAGGCACCATCCTCAACTGTGAACAAACCACCGCCCTCATCCTCCTTGACATCTCTACCACTTCTGACAACACCTCCTACCACACACTCTTCACCAGATTTCACACAGCGGGAATACAAGGACCAGCACTCAAATGGATAGCTTTCTTCTGCTTCAGAAGAACAAAACAAGCCAGGCTCTCGCCGTTCACATCAGAACTGAAAGGACCTCATCTGCGGAGTCCCGTGGGATTCATCACTCAGCTACACAGTTTTCAACATATACATGACTTCTCTGGCAAAAATTATTAGATCCTTTGAACTCAACATCATCCTCTATGCAGACCACACCCAGCTAATTTCTCACGGACCAACAAGACAAACTTCAAATAATGCAAGTCCAGCTTGGCCAATTGGCTGAAAGAAAACTGGCTCAAGCTCAACGCTGACTAAACTGAAGTGCTGATCTTTGAGAATCAGAGTTCGCCTTGGGGTTTCACCTGGTGACCCACCGATATTGGACTCACACCTATTCCAACCGGCAACACTAGTTTCCAAGGCCTCATCCTGGACACCAACCTCACCTTGAAGTCCCAGATCAATGCCGTCACCTCCTCATGCTTCCACATCCACTGCATGTTTCGTAAAATCTTCAAGTGGCTTACATTGGACACAAGATGTACTATCGCGCAGACCCTTATCGCAAGCAGATTGGGCTACAGCAATGCTCCTTATGCTGGCATCCCAACCCATCTCCTTCACAGACTTCAAACCATCCAAAATTCTGTGTCAGATTCGTCCACTACCTCCCACTCTGAACCCATACCACACCACTCCTCAGAGAGATCCACTGGCTCCCCATCCACAAGCGCTACCAGTTCAAACTTCTCACACACACATTCAAGTCACTAAACAACATGATACCCACATACCTCAATCACAGGCTTCACTTCCACCAAGCCACCACACAACTTTTCTCAGCATGACTCTTACTCGCACACACACAGAAGCAGAATGTGAGGCCGATCATTCTCAGACAAAGCAGAGAAATCCTAGAACAACACCCCAACACATAATGGCTTCCTCCTATCTTCTTGAGTTCTGCAAGAAGCTGAAGACCTGGCTATTTGGCTAGTCTTCCTGTGGTACCATCGAGATTGCCTCTATTCAGGCCCAGTATTACCACATTCCTACACTAACTTACTCTAAATCTGGAAACCCTATTGGGTGATATGTAGCGCTTTTCAAATCCACATTACATTACAATACTTTACATTGCACTATGATGCAAGGATGTTTGGGAGGCACTACGCAGGCTCAAAGAGAACAGGCATAGGGGAAGAGAGAAACAGTGCCATATCTTAGTAATTATGGCACTGTTTTGCTCTTTGCCTTTCATCCATTGTTGCACAGCAACTATGACTGCTGTGCTGTATTGTGTGAAATGCTAGCAAATCTGCCCCTTGTTTCAGTGTGCCTTCAAACCTAGTCCACAAATGTATGTTGAACTTCGCATGATGACTGTGACCTTAAAGGTACATGCATCCAAACCAGGTTTCCTTAACACCTTCAATGCTGCAGGAGATTTTCCTGGGTGCTGAACTTTTCAGATTTCCATGGTTCATGACGAGCTCATGAGCACACGAGCAGTGTACTGCATGACGAGCTGAGCTTGTCATGAGCATGGAAGGGGTTAAAGTAGTTCAGAAATAGGTTTATGTGTTCCTCATTATTTTTTGTAAAATTGGGAGTCAAGTAGGAAGTTGTAGTGTCTAGCTACGTTATGTGGTGGTACAAAGGCTGGGCTATATGTTTTCTGATCACGAAAGCAAATTGACTATTTGTCACATACACTATTCTCAGACTGGATTTTTGATACTGTTTCCTTATGGCTGGGTTACAATGAGAATAATACTCTTGTATATGTGTGTCAGTGTACAGATTATATAAATGTATGGATTACTGATTGTTCAAAGTCCATTGTGATTTTTTTAGAGGCATAATTGTTTGTTTTATCATGTATTTCAGATATAAATTGTGATAGGTACTACTTTGTTTATGAGCAAGTATAGCACAAACTAACGGCATATTATTGTTTTGCAATTGGCTTTGAATTGTCAATATTTAACTAATGGGAATCCCTAAAATGCACCATCCATTAGCCAAATACTACATCATGTAAATGTTAATTAATTGTTTTGGGGGGAAAAGTATAATGTTTCTGTTATCAGTAAGACTGTCATGAGAATAAATATTTCTGTTCCATTTCTTTCTTTAAGGTGGATGGTATATCTACTTTAAAGAACTTTTTTGGTGCAGGTGTAGCTTGTTCTTCAGCTCTTCATTTCCTACTTATTGTCATTTTTAAATCTGGGGAAAAAGTAATCCCCCCTATAACTTGTGAAAGCATATTTTGGACAAAGGGCCCAATTCCCAAAGGCAATCTAAGACAAAAGTCTAACTTTATGACTTCTTGTATTCACAGAGGTCAATTACGAGTCGTATATTTACGTCCACAGTCGGACCTGTATCTCTGGCTTGGGTCATAGTCTCCACACCCTGGCTGTACTCTCCGGCTCAGGCTGTACGCTCTGGCTCGGGCCAGATGAAGTGTAATCATTGTTGACACTACAGTCAACACTGATGGGAGCGCAAATTGTGGACTGCATGTACCATGATGCAAAGGAGCAAACTTGATTATGATGTAGTATCCGACCACACTCTTTTTCCTGCCCAAACTGATTTTTGTGACCTCCTCTACCATTTATCACACCTTCCTAATATTCCTTTGTGTAAAAATTAGCATTCCGGCCCATTGATTACACTTCATCCGGCCTGAGCCGGAGAGTATGGCCTGGTAGTGGAGAGTACAGCCCAAGCCAGAGATTCTGGCCCAACTGCGGACGTAAAGATATGACTCATAAATTGACTCTGTGAATACAAAAAGTTGTAAAGTTAGACTTTTGTCTCAGATTGACTTTGTAAATCGGGCCAAGAGTCTTTAATTATTTCCCCAGTACATGCAGAAGAATTTGGGCATGTCCGTTTTAAGTCATTCGCAATATTCTTAATCTTAATTCCAAATATATTAGGTGGATGGTGGTTCTATTTAATCTTTTCCTCATTGTTCTTTACAGTTGTGGCCCTACCACAGCACCCATTAGAGTAATATTTGATTGCTAATTAGTGTGTTCCTTGTTGTGGGTTCCTTTGCTTAAATATTTCTCATATATGCTAATAATGGTGTGCCTTTATGGGATATTGTATAGGTAGCTTTGATATACATTGTGAGATGTCTGAATCCTATACATTAAATAATGTTATATATTTTTAGTTAAATAGGAAGCTACATTTTTAATATATTTATTTAGAGACATTTTCGTACACTTACATCTTTTGAGCATGAGATTTTCTGTACTCTTTATCAGTATTCGGCTATTTTATGTGCTTCTTCAAGTGTATTCTATGTTTCTTTTTCAGTAGCCTGTGTTTGGAATATAATACATGAATTTAATCTTAGATTTATGTGTGTTTTATTATTTGAATATGTTACTTTTACTTATGTCATTTAAACATATATTTGATATTGCTTCATATAAAATGTACTTGTTTTTTATGAGGTTGTGGTTGTGCGCTTGGTCAGTGTGACGGTCTTCTCTGTTCAGTTTTGAGCAGCTGCTAAAATGCTTGGTGTCTCACCTATACCCATGTTTAACTAGTAGACATTTTCTATTTGTTAATTTGCTCACTTTTCATTGTGATTTGGTAATGCTTTATCTTTAATATTCTGGTAATTTAACAGATTGTGTGGAAACTAAGTTTAAATCAATACATATTTGTGAGGGTTATTGGATATATTTTTAATGATAAATTATTTTTGGGGCTAGTATGTGTTTAGTTGATATTTCATTTTAGTTTAATAGTATTTTGAATAGTTTTGTGAACAATATGTTTGTCACTGATATTTTGGATATTTTACATGATTTTTAGTTTCCTCAACAGTTTTACATTATATAT
Organism: Lissotriton helveticus; assembly: GCF_964261635.1. Lineage (NCBI taxonomy): Eukaryota > Metazoa > Chordata > Amphibia > Caudata > Salamandridae > Lissotriton > Lissotriton helveticus. Next base: position 1,327,334,604 of record NC_136059.1, read on the forward strand.
TTTGCAGTTGATTTTTTTGTTTGTGTGATATTTTGCATGCCAATAATTGTGTAGCGATGCTGTCAAGTTTTAAATAGGATGTAAAACAAATCAATACTTTGTAGTCTGTTTTTTGGGAATAATGTTTCAGCATAACAATATATTTGTGAGTGCTGTTGTGACATCTTATCATCTGATGCTGTGATTCACAAACTGTAAGCTGTCCTTTAAGGACAGCTTTCAGTATGTGAATAAAATACCACTGTGTTTGAGGTATCAATATTTTATCAATGGTTTGTAACTTCAGACATTCATATATGGCACAGCAAATCCATTAGAAGGGGGGATCCATTTAATTCCCCCTTTTTCTTATGATTCCAAATGAGTCACAATGTTTACATTCCAAGTTGCAAATGTACGCAGTAAATTTTTACCTTAGTATGTGCTGCTGGAAAGCCTGTGATTTTACATACCACAAGCTTTAGGACTGAAAAACACATAGGGCCACATTTATGAGAAATGACGCATCGCTGCGTGAAAGCATCGATGCATCCCATCTCAGTGGGCACTCCTTGCGACATACCTGATGCGTCATATTTAATGTATGACGCATCATGACGCAAGAAGTTACAGATACGTCAGTATTTCTGACGTATCTGTAAACGCAAAAGTGATGCATTGCTGGATTGTGTCACAAAAGTGACGCAACTCTAGCAATGCGTCCTTTGGGCCTGCGACAGTCTTACGCCTGCTGTGAGGCAGGCGCAAGATTTTGACGCAATATGGCGTCCTAGAAGTGAGACAGTGAAATCTACACCCCCCCTTCATACATTATACCTGATGCAGGTATAATGTAGCGCAGGGGTTAACAAAGTGACGCATCTGCTTAGATGCGTCACTTTGTAAATAGTGCGCAACAGGAGGCATGTTTTACGCCTCCGATACGTCATAAAAAGTGATGCATCAGAAGCGCAAAACTGACGCAAGGCCTCATAAATGAGGCCCATATTCATTAGGCCCTAGATCATTCTCATGTACGTGACGGAAATGTAGTCGTAATTGTACTTCCAAGTTTTAGCCTAATGCATTTGGAACGTTTTTCAATGGAGCTGCACAGCTTATTTTGGGGCCTGGGAAGTTTGATCACGTTTCCTCTATTCTAAAATGTATAAACGTATTTCCTCTAGAGTTCTGCACTATTTTTTTTGGTGGAGTGTTCAACATATAATGCCTTGATTACAAAACAACTTGCTTATTTGGTTGCTAAACTGGAGATGTCTGATGGTTCCCATGTTGGAAAGAGAAATGAGCTATGGTATCTCAAGATTTAGAAAGTTACAAAATTGTTGCCCCCTCCTAAGGCTTTTTTTTCACTCGCAGCCTCTCGTTTAGGAATTTCCTTCCACAAAGTCTATATCTAGCCTTTTTATTGTTCATTAGGATAGACAGAAATATTTGATATATTCACTCCTTCTTATTGGCCTTCTGTATGAAGAAAACATTCTGTCTTAGTTGCAAATAGTGCACCCGGTTTCATAGTATTTCTTTTATAATATTTCCGTCTGTATTTATCCATATTTATTATTTGGCCATCCTATTAGTATTTATTTTAAGTTTTGTGAATAAATGAAAAATCATATATTTCCACATTACTTCAACTGATAAACTCCTACTCCTACTTTGATGCCTGTCATGTTTTAGCACATTAAGCAGTCAAATAAAATATGATAATACGCCCACAGGTAAATTGTAGCATCATACTGCAAATGTATGTTGACATATGTCATTATTTAATTAAATTTCATTCAGTTCTTTAACTCTCCACGCTGTCTCTCTGCTCAGCTATTGGCCGGAAATTCATGAAAAACAGCATGGAGAGACACTTAAAAAGTCACTTAAAAGAAGTTCAATGATCTGAGTTGTTCTGTTCTAAAAATAGATGCAAACAGAAAATACATTGTCTTATGTCTATATTTCTCTGTAAAAATCAGTAAAAACGGAAAACTGAGAGCCTTACTTATAAATTGGGTGTTGCGTTATACGTATACAATATGACTTTGTTATAGATCAGATGCTATCTTGTATTGACACTTTTTTATTTTTCAGGTTGGCTATTAGCTGTGTCATTTTGAACAGCATTGTGTGCTCATTTGCTCTAGGATACTTTACCTTATGGATTTACAAATACTCAGTGTACCCCAAATAATTGTGATTAGTGTTCTCCAAGTGATGCCTTTCAATTCATGTAATTATAACATTTCTTGCAAAAGAGTATTTCTTTCAAAGCCTTGCTGTTAATCGAAATTAACGTTCTTACAATCATTTTAGGACATGGTATTCCCTTTGTCAGTGTTGCATCTCTGTGTGCTATCAGTCAGAAGTTTACCACTCTGGAAACAGACATTAAAATGTGAATTCAAAGGTGATTCTAGCTCTTGACGCCAATGTCCTTGAAATTATGAAACAAAAATGTGCTTAGCTGTAGTCACCACAATTATCACAAATACATAATTAACTAGCTATAGTTATTGTAATTTTCAAAAGAAGTAACAAAGGATGATAGATGCAGAAAGTGTGAGTATTACTTTATATTTGTCCGACTTCTCCAAAAGAAGACCATCCTGTGGTTTTAGCAATATTTGTTATTAATACTGTCATGCTCAGAATTGGTCCTCAGTTGTCTTCTGTAATTTGTAATTGTGATCCTCAGATATATAACTCTTTTTACATTCCAAAATATTATTTTTAAGTTACAGCTGCACGGCTGGTTCTTAATAAACCATGGCGTACTCTCTTGCAACAGCTGCACTGGTCACCTGTAAAGAAGAGAGCATTGTTCAAGCTACTGGTAATGGTGTTCAGATTGAGACAGGGGATCGGCCCTCTTTACTTAAGGAGAAAGATTACAGCCTATACCCCTGTGCGCGTTCTAAGATCCAGTAATCGAAACCTACTCTGTCCATGCAAGATTAAGAAAACAAAACATTTTCTTATCCAGCCCATCTCCATTGGAATCGCCTGCTGGATGAGCTGCCTGCTTGCCCCAGCCAGAAACATTTTAGGAAGCTACTAAAAGCTTGGTTGTTTTAAAGTTGCAACTCCTGGATTAGCCGTGTGCATTTTGCTACCAAACGCGCCGAGAGATCCCTCTGGGGATGATTCGTTTTGCACGATATAAGTCTTAAAATAAACAATATATATATACAGATTCTCTGTTAGTTTATATTCAAACAGATTTAAATAGCATGTTTGCATTTGTGAGAAAATGCCCCTTGTTGCGTGATCATCCCAATTATTTGCTGAATTTTATTGCTGATTTTTATATTCTGCACATTACGGCAACATTAACCAGTGCCCATTATATGTGCACTGACCCCTAAAACATGCAGAAATAAGTCAATCCCTGGTTGGCTTTATCTTTTTAATAATAAGGCCACAGTATATGGTTCAGCAAATACCCCTATGGCATAGAAAGATAAACAGCAGCACTTTCTTGTCAGCCACAAGTGTGGTAAGGAAAACATGGCTTCAGGTCTACGAGTTTAGGCTTACAGCTGCAGTTTAAACTTCCAGCCCAACTAGTCAAAATCCATCTTTGACAGGAGAAAATATTAATATAACACAAGATAGGACTTGTAGCACACAAGGTAGAGTGTATAGTATTTACAAAATGTGACATGCAAAAATGTAATGTCACTATGTCCTTGCAATGACAAGCTCTCAAAGGCTTTTTTCACTTTTAAAGGCCCTGGTTGTCCTATGAGAAAACTAGAATACAGTTTGAAATTTTAATTTGGTTTCTTGGGTTTGGGACCAGCTTGAAAAAATCAACCACTCTTTATAATATTTATTAAAAAGCCCTATACAATGGTGAAGTTTGCATTTTAATAAATATTTAGGAAAAGTACCTTTTAGAAAGGTACTTTTTCCCTGCCATAAGCTCCTCGAGACTAATTTATGCCAGCTCTCCAGCAGCTGTCAATCAAGTGTTTGGCCTTAATGAGGTGTGAAAATTGCTACCAGAACAAGGACATTGGCAGAGCTGTGTGAAGGTGTTTTCTTCCCCTCAAAGACTGCTTATGGTGGGCCTAGGAACCGAATTAACTTGGACAATACCCATCTTGTCAATTAAAGACCAGGTAAAACCTGGAAAAATGTAGTTTTTATCTCGATAGTCAGGCTGGCACCAAACTCAGTGGGAAAAGACTTGGCAGCTGAGGTGAGGAATGCTTTTTTTGACCCTTGGATTCTGGTAATAATACAGCCTGGGTAATAAAAATGTTTACGCCAGAGCAATTAGAGTAATTTTAGTAATTTTGCATTACTGTTTCGTCATAAAATGACAGAAAACCACACGATTTCACATGTTCATGTAATTATGAGTAATTTGACACAAAAGTCCTACCACAGGAGTAGAGGAACAACAAACTTAGCGAGCTCCAGCGGCTGCTCATGTTTATGTTATGTTGCAATTATTATTTTTTTTAATGCAAAATTGATTCTCAGGTCACTCTTCAGACAAAAGGTGCATTTGAACCAAAATAAATAGTGCTTTATGCTGGGTTATGCTCCTCTTGTAATTCCACTCAAGTTCTCATAATTTAGCTGCAATCTCGCATAATTACATTATAGAAAATTATGCAAGTTACGCCGACCCCTAGTAATAGGGTTCACTGTGTAATTGTTTGCAACAGGGCAAACAGTCACTGCTTCAAAAGTGGGTAGGATTGCCCATACAAATGTTTACCCCATTGGTTAGTGAATAGCCAGTAGACACCCGTACCCACTTGCTGGTGCTAGGTATAAATATGGTACCCAAATGCACTATCTTCAAAACACTCCTAGGACCTCTGGAAGAACAAAAAAAGGGCTGCAATATCTGTTTCAGACTTGTGAGGGGATCTGAAGGGGTGTACATACTCTCACTTGTACCTAGGACAAAGAAGTTGACTTCACAGGTCAGCAGACTGTACTCCTGTGTTGCTACAGAGGCACAAGCTACAAAAGGCCTTTTTTCTGAAGTTTCCAGCTGACCTATAGCAAATGGACCATGATAGGACCCTGCTGTTGCATGGACATAATTTGGGAATAAATATGGGTAATACATTTGAACTCTAGCCTTTCCCCCGGTGCTGCAGAGCTTCAGCCGTGCTTGCTGAAATAAGTATCTGACTGGCAGTTCCACAAATCCAGATTGGATTTAATCTTCATCCCACATGGAGACCTCTGCAGCTCCGAAAAAGTTGATAAGTCTCATTCTTAGTTGGGTTCTGCGAGAAATGTCCACCAATCCAGAGCATTAACAGAAACTGCATACATTGGGTATCTGGCCTTCAGTTCCGTTGCAGCAGCTACAATTTCAGTGGTGTCCCATGTGGAGGTGGTTTTCCTTCTCAAAAAGTGACAAAGTCTCATTCTGAGTGAGACTTAGAAGAAATTCCAACTTTTTCATTCAAGAAAGTCGCTTTCTAAAGTGGGACTTAGAAACTTTTTCAAGTTTTCAGACTTTCAGATTTTCATCTAGACCTCACTTGGTGTATCCGGCTGAGGCATCATCGTGGTCAGCCTGAAAATTTAAACTTTGCATTTGTGTACAGTGACCATTAAATGACATTGGCGTTTTACTTTTTCTTGGCACCTTTTCACCTAAATCTAAAACAAATTAATGTCGCCAGTTTCCTTTTTTTGAGTTTTGTAGTTCTTATGTTGTTTTACTTATTCATTTTTTCTCTAGTATATATATATATATATATATTTAAGTGGAATGCTTATTGTGTTGTGTCTTTGACTTTTTAACTGTTTTCGTAGTTCTAAATGCTTTACCATTTTAAGCCTCTTGGCTCTGTGTCACAGTTACATGGGGTTTCACTGAGGTTTAAATCACAGAAACCTTTGACTGTCCCTAACAGGTAAGTGACTTTTTTTGCTTGTGTTGGACTTCCATTCACCCTTATTAATAATTCATTTTCTTGCTATAATAAAATGAAAAAACGTATTTGCATATGCAATATGATTTCCTCTTACATTTTCCACCATTAGATTTGTTTTTGCATATGATTCATTTGAAAATTAATGTAACATTTGTTTTGTGGGCAAAAATAATTTTTGAAAAAGAAAAAAATAATCTGCACAATTGTGTACTAAAATGTTCCAATAATGGGCATTAAATGTAACAATACATTACCTGACTTGGATTTATGCAGGACTAGAAGAGTTTCATATGGCTGTCCTTCAATTATAATTTGTGGATACTTGTGATATTTATTCATAAACAAGCCTAATTGCTTTGTGTTTCATTGGGCTCACTCCACTCTTTGTCTATGTGTTTGCCTCCTTAATATATCAATTTCTGGGTCTTCAACAGGACTGGGACCTATTCTCCTACTGGCCATTAGTGGTCTGCTGTTCAGGTGGGCTATTGTATGCTCTAACACTTTATTGTTTTTTGTGGCACTTTAATATCTATATGATACTTTGCAACATCTATGTTTCTATTATAGGATTCAAACCTTGCAATGGGCATACTACTCCATCTCCTGAACAAAACAGTAATTCTTTCTCTCTCTCTAACAGTTCTCGCAACCATCTGAAAATCTGAAATCTTAATGCTGAAACACTGCAGATTACTGGAGTTTTAGCAGAGTCCCATTTACTTCAGAGTCCACCTCCCATCCAGCACCTTCCAAACGGAAGTATAAATGAAATGGTTCACTGAGATGTCATTTGTGGTCTTCAGGAAATTAAAACCTCTTTTGAAAAAATAACCTGGGCAATACTCAAATTTGTAAGCTCACAAAGGGCTAACCATACCGAGAATTCCTCAGGGGTCCTAGCATGTTTACTGCTTGTAGCCTCCACCACTCTCTCTATGCCGCCAATTAACATTGTCTTCCCCTCAGCACTAACTTTAACATTCCAAAGAGGACATTACAGCTCAACAGTACATATACAAAGACCTGCCTTATAGATAAACAAAATGGTTAAAACAACTTGATGAGATGCAACTTCCAATCAGCCAACTAAACCAATGTTGCAGTGGAATCCTGTGTACAAAAGATGATACTGATGACATGGTGAAGTGCAGTACCAGTACACACTGGCTGGTCAGGCACTACAAGGTAAACTGCTGGCCTCATAGCACTGGGTAATATGGTGGAGCAAAGTTGACACAGCTGACAGCTCTCTGATCCACCCCGGGGCAACGTAGAAGAATGTTAGTTTCTGCCTGCCTGAAAGTCAGGCGATCTTTGCAAGCTCAAGGCTTGGCCCACTTCCAGGAAGCATTTGCTCTCACATTTCTGTACACGATACTAGGCAAACAACAGCGGCACTTGTGTTCATCTACCTGCCGGCTTGTTTCGCTGTCTGAGGGTCCGGGCACGGCAGAAGAGGCGACGGTGGAGCTCAGTGGGAGACAGTCCCCCACTGCCCCTGGCAGGCTTTGTGCTGGTGGTCGCTAGCGCGAGGTCAACTCAGACTCAGGCGGTGGCCTAGATGAGGGAGAAGGTGACTGCTCAGTTGAGGCTGGGGATGCTGGACACCATACAGGCACCCCGCTTTACTGCATTCAAGATCAAAGGGTGGAGGATCAAAACGTGAGTGGACGGGTGGAGATACCACTGGAACAACACCAACAATAGCATCCAAAAAGATGAACAACAAGAAGTCGAATGAGCCCAGGGTGCCCCATAATGTTATGAACTGTCCAAGTAGCCTCAATTAGCAGCAAATACTTTGCTCCAGTTTGGATTTTTAAAGCTTGATTGGCTCGGATAGTGCAGTAGATGCTACTCTTGCCATGATTCCTTATGCAGGAGGCATGGAGCCAGCTCTGGGATCAATAACACTGTTATATTTCATATAGGTGTAGGGAACATCGTACACTTTCCCTACCTATCTCCCCGTCATTTCATATGAACATGCCTTATAAGGACATAACTCCAAAATAAGGACTGACTGCCTTGTATGGACATAACACCCTATGAGGACTGTAGCCTTTTGTGGACTAAACCTTTCACCTAGTTCCATGCCGAGGGTGGGTTTTTCCCAAACAATATTGCTAAGACGTCATCCTTAACACCTATGAAGAATTTTTTGAGTATACTCTACAGGAGCTCCACTTCACCTCTCCCATCGACGCACAAGGTTTAATCCCCAACGTCATCTGCATACTGAACAATGACACTTGCTGTTTGCTGGCTGGAGGCGGGAGAGCCCTCTGCGTGTCGTTCTGCCCTCTAAGACTGCTTCCTCTTTTCTGGAGACCTCGCGGTACCCGCTGTCCGGGTCCCGCTTCGCCCGTGTGCCTGGGCGGCTGCTTCGCTTTCTTGTGGACTAACACTCTGGACTGGAGGCGGACAACAGGGCTGCGAGCGCCAGGTGAGGTACAGGGACTCCATTGCCCAGGAGTCCCTGCGCTGTCATCACCTGCACCTGGTCGCTCTCCCTGTTTGTCCCGCCCCTGAGTACCTCCTCCCCATAATAGGAGTGGTGGGAGCCGCTGCGCGGGAGCGCCCGGGAGAAGCCCGGGACAAGGGCGGGACCGTCTAAGGCCGTCATAGGCCGGAGTAGGCCGGGCTGGGCCTACTCTCTTGATTTGGTTATTTGAACCCTGGCCCAATTTGCTGCCATAGCCCCTTACTGACTACTATTAAACATCTGTTGATATGCCGTCCCCGGTAAGGGAGGGTACCCCCATGAAGCAGGGAGGAGCTAAAAATAGGACCTTAGAGAACTATTTTCCCCGGGCTGTGGGGGATGGGGACAAGGAGATCACCTTAACCCGGCTAAGGGCAGAGCGGAGACGCTCTATAGATAACCTGAAAAACAGACCCCTTGGAGAATATCCCACTGATGAAGCAAAGCTTCGCATTTGCGACGTGCTTTTGTCATGAACCTCGTTAATGTGTAATAACGTAATAAGTTGTACGTCTTACTAACGTTTGTTTTATGTTTAAACGAGGTTCCCCGAAGCTTGCCTATGTGTTTTACTAAAATAATTAATACGAGTCTTTAAAAATGGCCGCTGCTTTGAAATAGTGTCTGCGCATGCGTCGGTCACACTCACGTGTCCTGACGTGTTTGCAGGTTTGGAGGGAAATAGTTGCGCATGCGTAATACATAGCTTTGCCAGTAACGTGGTACTGCTCGTGCCACTGCTCTTGTATCTGTTTATATGTAGCTAACATTTAGACTGCATAAGTATATTTTTTTGTGATAAGTTGAAAGTACAAACCCTGTGATGTGTTTTCATAATGTTATTTCTATGTATTAATTTGTTCTCGCTTACTTTTCATGTACCGCGGGGAATGGGGGTTTGACTGAGCCGAAAGCCATCTTGGAGGGTACTTGTGCGCAGACTCGCCGAAAGTCATCACGGCATTGAATTGCTGCCAAGGAAGGTTGATGCCAGAAGCCACCCTGGGAAGCAGCACCTTAGCCCCGCAGCATCTCGATATTGTTCTATTATGTTGCAAAAATGTATTCTTTGCCTGTATTCTGCGCAGTTTCTCATGGGAACCCCAATCTTGCTAGGCGGTGCCCTGAGATGTAAATAAGGCCTCCAAATAGTGTATTCTGATTGGTGTGTTACCCAAATCCTATCTTAGGACCAATCCAAATTGAGGGATTCTGACACTTTGCAACATTGGGGGGTGGTACACCGTCCCCAAACTGTATATCTACCCTGGGTTCACCTAGGGAAATTGTCCAACTTGTCTGGTTTAGCTGACCTGTCACTGACCCATCGTACTCAATAGGTGACTGAAGATACAGAGCGCTGCGGAGCACTCTGTCCGAAATTGACCATAGACTAAGGTTTTACTGAACCTTAAAGTGCTGGCGAAGCACTTTGCTGGGAGTTCGCTGACCCAATCGGGGTCTTGATCGATAGCTGCAGAGAGGGTGGAGCGCAGGCGTTGCTTCCAAACTGCGGGTGCGGTCCTGTCCTGAGCGGTCCTGTCCTGAGGGGTTCCTGTCCTGAGGTCCCGTCCTGATTCCTAATCTGAGGGTATCCTGTCCTTTCCTGGGTGTCCATTCTGCATCTGCCGTCCATTGAGGGGTATCCTTCCTTGAGGGTTTCCTGTCCTTAACTGACCCGTGGCCAGGGTTTGGTTTTCACACCAGTCTAGGTAAATATTGCTCTAAATTCTTAAAACTTGCACCTTTCTATTTTTCTGTCTTTTGCTTTAATAAAGACACACCTTTGCATATGTTGATTTTTCCATACTTTGCCGCAAACTATTGAATCATAAAGTCATTTGCATATTTTCATAACGTTTTCCCATGTTACCCTACCTGTTAGAAATCATATTTTGCATTGCAGTTTGTCATTTTCTGATATGATCTACAACGGCCTTACTTACATTTTCCAAAGAAATTTTACCCTGAATGCATAGCGTTTCCTGTTTCATCTCACCTTAGCATTTCCATGATTACCCTGACTTTATCTCTCTATAGTTATGTACTTTCCGTTATCTTGATTATTGATTGCCTTATTCTTGTAAATCTTATGCTTACCGAGAATGAACTTTAGATAAAGATTTTAAAACTTCCAGTTGTCCATGGTCATTTACAACAGTATTGAATGTCATTTTGGGTTGGTATTTTGCTGCCTTTCCTTTTACAGCTAGCTCCCTGATCCGTTGAGGTCATAGGTACCCGTGCCGGTGGATGGTAAGTCGGGTACACTGAGTAATTATAGTAGGGAATTCACACAAATTGGTAGCAGCCCGTGAAGTCACCCTGTCAATGAATATTGTGAATTGAAAGTATATGGGCCCGAAGCCGGAAACGGCGAAATTTTTGGCTGGGTGACCTCGCGCGCTCTATCAGTTTTTCTGGCTAGCAGAGGATGGTTAGGGACTAGTTGAAGGTTAGGCAGGATTAGTTAGGCTAGCTAAGTCGGTAGCTGCTAGTACATTAATGCTGCTATAAGAGCGGTCGTTCCGAGGGACCTGATCAATCCCTTGTGAATACGCATGAATTGTTTTATCATTGTTATTCTTGTTCTTATATTGTTATATGTATTAATCCATGCGTTTGTAAACCGTCTCGTTCATTGTTGTCCGAACTCCCCGGGGAATTGAAAAGGCAAGTGGTGAATAGAATCCATTGTCTTGAGGTCGCAGGCTTAAGGAAAGTTAGGTGCAGGTTAGGATAACCGGGAAGCACTAACTAGGGTTTTTTTCTGAATACGTGTGTGAATAAATGTCAGTAACGAGGTTCATTGGCAAAATTCCCATAGTGGCGTAACCTAGTAAGGGTCACATCGGAAGAGTAGCAGGTTCCTCGGAGCTTGGGTGAAAGCAGAGGGGTCCGCTGGGAAACCTTAGACTCGGATATATCCCGGAAGAGTGGATGAGTTTAGGGGAATAACAGGTTCACCGATGCTAGAGTGAAGGGTAGGCGGAAGAGATCTACCCGCAGCGTGTGAAAAGTAAATGGAAGTAGTTTACTTGCAGTAACAGAAATCTTTCCTGTCTAGACACTTGAGCACTGTGGCGAATGTGTATTCGTTGTAAAATAACCAAGCACTAGCACTTTAGAAAGAAAGAAAGTTTCCGTTACCTTGTGAAGGGAGGGAGTCAGCCGCGAAGCGTCTCTGACGTCACTCCGTGCCGCGCTGAGATTGGTAGAAGCAGAGGGCGGGTAGCGGGGCTGGAATTGTAAAGGAGGGGTGAAGCGCCGGAGCGTGAGGACAGTCTCACGAAGGGGCCGCGCACCCATTGGTCGAAACTATTTTGAACGCGTGCACCCATTAGTCGCACGAACTTGCAAAACGCGTTCTGATTGGAGGTGACTTTGTAAACAGAGTTAAGCGGAAAAATCGTATGTGGCACTCGTATTGTCCAGAGACTAGACCCGATCCAAGAAGCCAAGGGTTTGAAAGGGATCAGTGGAAAGCCAATAGATACGATATTATGTACGGAACTAAGAGAAAAATGTCCCTTGTAAATAGGGTAAAGAATTATTTCAAAACGGACAACCGATTAAATCCAGAGAGGGCGTTATTGTCCCGCCCCCGAACACTCCCGCCTCCTTCATGATGTTTGATCGAGGGTACAATACCTGTGTGTGGTTGGAAAATTGGGTAAAGTACACAAAAGATGACGGAATATTGGCTTTTCCGTTAGACGGTACTTTCAATGGCAGGATTTTATTTAATTTGAGAACCCGAATGAATGAATTGCATCCCAGACCGAGACTAACGCAGTATGAGGCATTAGAGGAATGGGAGATTGAGGCTTTCGAAAGAGAGAAACCCCGAATGGACAAAGGTCTGACCAAGTGGTACCCAAGGCTGAAACAAGAGACCAGGGATAAAAAGATGAAACAGTGGAGACAGAGCATGATTGTTGAGGGTCTGTTTCCCATGATGCCAGCAGGTACCCCTTCTGCGGGAGAGAAAAGGACAGAAAAGAGTAAGCATTGGGGAGCGCTTGGAGAGTCAGACGATGAATTGTTAGATGACCTCTTTACGAGAAGTCCGCCCCCTTATGATGAGGGAGCCCGACTTTCCAGTACAGGAGGGAATCCCCAGCGTCCATCTATTAAGGAGGAGGACAGATCCCTAAGTAGGGGGGGAGGTGGTCAAGTACTGCCCTATTTTGAGAATCCTGGACCCGCGGAGGTACGAGATATATATCCTAGAGTGCCCGTGAGCCCGGAGGAAAAATATTCCCGTGAAAGAGCCTTTTTCCCGGGACCTCTTTATGAAAACGAAGAAAAGCCATTAAGTTCAGGAATGCCCTTTTTACAGCCTCCCTATGGGGAAGAGCGCAGGTCATTTGGCACAGGAACTTTGTTCCCAAAACCAAATTATGGTGGAGGACCAAGTGAAACGCATCCTACTGCCCCGAGTCTTACCCCTCACCTGACCCCACAGATGATACCTGACCGGACATTAGGAAGAGTACTAGATGAAAGGGAGCAAGAGGCCCTAGCTAGACAGAGGACAGAAATAATTCAGAAAATCTCCCAGTTAAATACCAGTCCTGAGGCTTTGACTATTCCGGTAACAATCGGACCAGTGGTTCCGTTGTATGGGAATAATCAAGGAAGTCCAAACCCTCCAGTTATGAACCCAATCATGGCCCCGCCGAGGCAGGAGCCCCTACTGATAGACGATCAGTCCAGTGAGTGCGAGTCCGAAGTTGCGTTTTTGGACCTGCCAAACAAACAGACCGGGAAGGGAGTGCAGAAGAGGCATAATCCTTTTAATGCGAAAGAAATTAAATTAGAATCAACGTCAGGTACTAGGAGTGTCTCTCTGGTAACTCCGGAAGAAATTGAAAATTGGAGTCGTGAATTAGAAAAACAGACTCCGCAAACGAAACCTTTAGACCTCTACAAACGAAATAGAGGAATTAATGGCAGGAAATGTGGGATTGGACAGATTAAATACCTACTCTGAAGAAGAGTTGCTGTTTATGTGTAAAAGCCTTACCAGAAGTACGAGGGTGCTCCACGAAAAGTTGAAAGACACTGCAGCTAGTATGGGGGTAGATATTTCCCGATCCAAGCCCTTACAAAAGCCTTACAGAGCTGAATTCTCAGACAAAGATATAGAGAACTTGAATGTGTCAGGGAAAAAGTTGCAGATTAAAGAGTTGTTAGCAATTTTGCAGAAATGGGGAGACGTGGGAAAATGGAAAAGCAGGTGGGCACGAAAGAAAGATGAGGCTCGATCCAGACAAGCGACCCCTGAGTTCCCTTTGAGAGAAGTAGACAAGCCTGAACAGTTATGCCCCATGCGTGAAGTGCCAGGTGGGAGGTATGTGCACGTTCCATGGTCCAGACAGGATATTGTGTCCTTTACTAACGATTTCCCGAAATTGCGCGAAAAGCCAGTTGACTGGTACCGGCAGGTGGAAAGGTTCGTAAAGGTGCAAAAATGCCTGTGGAAAGACCTGGATGGATTTTTCGACATTGTGCTCCCGGTAGATCTATGGACCGAGTGTAAAATAGCCATAGGCTGGCCTAGTGAGGAGTACCCGAGGGACTCTAACACAGGGGAGCCGTCGATTGAAGTGATGAAAAAATACGAACAAGTAATGTTGCATTTGAAAAATAAGGTGCCCGCAAAGGAAACTGATTGGACCAGGATAGATAGAACTACACAGGAGAGAGACGAGACAGTGCACTCCTATTATGAAAGGCTGTTGCAGGTGTTTAAAACATACAGTGGTATAGATAACATCGAGATGAAGGATATGACGCATTTCATTTACAGGTTTGTAAACGGTTTAAGGCCTGAAATTTGTCAGTGGATAAAGGATAACAAAATTTGTTGGCACTCCAAAAAGATAGACGAGGTCCTGCGGTACGCGAAGTACTGCGAGGACGAGATGGCAGAAAAGAAAAAGGCTCTCAAGGAAAAGGTCATGTGGGCTCAAGTGAAGCTCGCAGAACAGCAGGAAAAACAGTTGAGTAATATGGTTATAAGCACTCAGAACCAAGGTCCTGGGGGTGGGGGAGGAGGCAAGCCCCGGCCCAAAATGAGCAGGGAAGAGGCTATGAAGAAATTTCCCTGTCACCAGTGCGGAGAAATTGGACACTGGCGTAACGAGTGTCCTTATTTGCCTGACGATAACCCCAAAACACCTGATTTAACTCCACAGACGCAGAAAGAAAGACCAAGAAAGACTCAACCACAGGTAAAAACGGTTCAGGTGCCCCGAGCTCCAAAGCAAGTACATAGGGGAAAAGCGACAGAGGGTGATGAGATAGAAGTCTGGGAAAGCAATGAGAACAGAAATGCAGCAACTTCGCAGTATTTGTTGAATGATACCTTCCTTTGTGATGACCAGTACTGACGGGGCCTGAGAGGGGAGGACGAGGAGTGCGTACTTGGCGCCTCCTTGCCGGTAGACCAGTCCGGACCATACATTGAAGGAAAGGTTGACGGAAACGATGTCACTTTTCTGTTGGACACTGGTGCTACCCGTTCTACTGTAAGAACAGTGGACGTTCCAAACCTACCCCTCTCGGGAGAAGCCATCCAAGTAGTGGGTGTATCTAATCAATTGATTAGTACTCCTGTTACCAAGCCCATGGAGATCTCAATTGGAAACTTTAAGGAAATGCATAGATTTGTCGTTTGCGACACCAGTCCAGTGAACTTACTGGGACGTGATTTGCTGTGCAAAATGATTTGTACCATCTTTTGCACACCAAAGGGTGTTGAAATTCAGACCCCAGATGAAGACGGCATTTATAAATTAATGTTAATCAGACCTGACTCAGAAATTAAACGAATGACCATGCAGGATTGGCCCAAAGAACTCCAAGAAGCAGTGAAGCCAGAAGTATGGGACTTTACTGGGAAAGATGTAGGGTTAATGAAAAACGTAGACCCCATACAGATAGCAATAAAGGACAATGCTGTATACCCCAATACTAAACCCTACAGAATGAATGCAGAAGTGAGAGCAGGTGTCACTCTGGAAATACAGAAATTGTTAGAAGGAAACATCATACAGGAGGTATTGAGTAGCCCATGTAACTCACCGATTATGGGCATCAAGAAGCCTAGTGGCAAGTACAGAGTAGTGCAGGACCTACGAAAAGTAAACAAGATAGTGGTCCCCTGCTGCCCTATTGTCCCGAACCCAGCAGTGATTCTGTATCAGATTCCCTGGGATGCTGAGTGGTTCACTGTGATAGACCTATGTCATGCATTCTTTTCCATTCCCTTGCATCCAGATAGCAAATTTATTTTCTCATTTGCCTTCAATGGTCACGTATATGTCTGGAACAGGGTCCCTCAAGGGTACACAGAGAGCCCCTCTATCTTTAATCAGATCTTGAAAAAATGTTTGGAAACTTTGGTCTTACCTGGGAACTCTGTCCTAGTGCAATACATAGACGACCTCTTGGTGGCGTCTAAAAGTCATAGGGATTGTGTGATTGACACCATTGCCCTACTGAATCACCTGAGTGAGAAGGGACATAAAGTGGCCCCTGACAAATTACAGTTCTGTGCAAAATCAGTGAAATATCTGGGGCACCAGATAGAGAAAGGTGTCAGAAAAGTGACATCAGAAAGAGTGAGAATAATTCAAAAGATGCAGTTACCCCGTACTCAGAAAGAAATCAGAATGTTCCTGGGAGTGATAGGATACTGCAGGCAGTGGATTCTGGGATTTGCAGTCCTAGCTAGGCCCTTAATTAAAATGACCAAGAGAGGAACACCAGAGATTGTAGAATGGGATGATGAAAGCTTAACAGCCTTCACAAAATTGCGAGATTGTCTGTGTACAGCACCGGCATTGGGAATGCCAGACTATTCCAAAGAATTTGCCCTATTCTGTGACACTCGCGATAATTGCGCGTTGTCAGTCCTGACACAAGATCATGGCACAACGAGAAGGCCTGTGGCATATTTTTCTGCCACCCTGGATCCAGTGGCTGCTGGATTACCAGGTTGTTTGAAAGCAGTAGCTGCTACCTGCGCAAGTTTAGAGCAGAGTGAGTCCATTGTCATGGGACATCCGGTAACTGTGTATGTTCCACATGGAGTAGTAATTTTACTGACCCGCACAAAAACTCAGTATCTCACCCCTAGTTGGCTGACTAAATACGAGAGGATTCTTGTGGGTGCTGCAAATGTAAACATTGTTAGGTGCAGTATTCTGAACCCTGCCACCTTGCTCCCAGACCCAATGGATATGGAAGGTGGGGTGGATGATGAGCATGATTGCATTGATTTAACAGAATTCAACACCAAGCCACGTCCAGACATTAAAGAAACACCATTGCCTGTGCATGACAAGGAATTATTTGTGGATGGTTCATGTATAAGACATGAACTAGGAGGCCTGAGTGCTGCCTATGCGGTAGTCTCCTTAACCAAAATTGAAGAAGCAGGTTATCTATTTGACGTAAAGTCTGCACAAGTAGCCGAATTGATAGCTATGATAAAAGCTTGCAAAATTGGGAAAAACCTACGCATAACAGTGTATACTGACAGTCAGTACTGTTATGGGGTTGTGCATGACTTTGGCCAGTTGTGGCTACAGAGGGAGTTCCTGACTTCATCAGGTACCCCTATTCGAAATGGAAAGGTTGTACAAGACCTTTTAGAGGCAATCCAGTTACCAAAGGAACTGGCAGTGGTAAAGTGTGTCGCTCATAAAAAAGACATGGACACTGTATCACTGGGAAACGATTTTGCTGATCGAGTGGCCCAATGGTGCGCCAGAGATCGGTATATCGTAAATCCAAAACGAGGGGGGCCAGGAACCAGCTGCCAACTTCAGGTGTTTGAAGAAGTGCCTACATGGGATGAAGTGAAAGAGTGGCAGCAGGCGGCACCTTGGCAAGAGAGAGAGAAGTGGAAGGAGGATGGGTGTAGACCAAGACGTGTGGATGGTGTCATCTTAGGTCCAACTGGTATGCCTGTGTTACCTAGATACTTACTTAGCACAATGGCGAGATTGATACATGAAGGATCACACATTGGTAGGGACGCCATGATTCTAGTGTTCCAACAGACTTGGTACAGTAAAAAGTTCAGGAAAGTAGCAGAGTCCCTCTGCCAGAGGTGCCTGTCATGTCAAAAGATGAACCCAGGCAAGAAAACTGTGGTGGAACTGGGAAAAATTGGGAGGTCAGGGGGTCCCTTCGTGAGAATACAGGTTGATTTCATCACAATGCCCCGTTGTGAAGGGAAACGATATGTCCTTGTCATGGTCTGTTTATTTTCGAAGTGGGTGGAAGCTTTCCCTACTCCCCAAAATGACGCAAAAACAGTAGCTAAGTGTTTACTAAAAGAACTGATACCTAGGTTCGGGGTTCCAGTCACTATTGAATCAGATCAAGGCTCACATTTTCAGAATGAGGTGATCGCCGAACTCTGTAAGGCCTTTGGAATCTCACAAAAGCTTCACTGTGCATACCGTCCAGAGGCTTCTGGAATAGTGGAACAAATAAACGGAACTATCAAAAACAGACTAGCAAAACTGTGTGATGCATCTAAGCTGACCTGGGTGAAGGCCCTGCCCCTGGTCCTGATGGGACTCAGAAGTGTTCCTGACCGCAAGACAGGCCTAAGTCCCCACGAAATCATTATGGGAAGAGTGATGAGACAAGCATGGGTACCGGGAAGCAAACTGTTGAGTATTACTGATGATTTGGTACTTGAATACTGCAAGAGATTGGGTGACCAAGTGCGTTCTATCTCTCGCCAGATCGGAGAAGACGCCATCCTCAATCCAACGACTCCTCTCCACAAACTGGTCCCGGGAGATTGGGTCAAGATAAAGAAACATACTCGGAAGAGCTGCCTGGAGCCAAGGTGGGGAGAGAAACGTCAGGTGATCCTGGTAACTACCACAGCAGTAAAGTGTGCAGGGGTTCCACGTTGGATACACGCCAGCCACACCCAGAAGGTATTACCCGACGAGGAGCCTGGAGAACAAGGGCGTCCAGCAGAGGACTCTGCAGGAGCCAGACCAGAAGTAGCTGACGACGTACAGCCCAGTACCAGTCGAGCTGCAGAATCAGCAGACGTTGGCCCAAGAACAGTTGATAACGAACTACCAAGAGCCCAGCCTGCTGAAGGGGTCCAAGAAGCTGAGCCAGAAGTAGCTGAAGACGAGCTGCCGAGCATATGGCCAGAGGAGTGGATACCATTGATTGATCTCACTGAAGACCCCATTCGAACAAGTGAGCGACTTTGGGAAGGTAGAGAGTGGAATAGAGAGGAAAAGGAAGGCACAGGCGAAGAACCTCAGGATCTTGAGATTCACATCAAAACTGAGGAAGGAGAAGGTCAGACAGGGACAGAGCAAGTGATTGATACAAAGCAAGTGATTGATACAGAACAAGTGGTTGATACAGAACAGGTGATTGATACTCCTCCACTGACTCCTGATGTCGGGAAGGGACAGACTAGACATAGCGTAATAGTTCGAGCAGAAGAAAATCAAGAGATCGAAGTGCTTGAACAGGATCAGATAGGATTAGAAGAACGTGTTCAGGAAACAGAAACAGAGACATTTGAAAAGCAAAAACAAAATTCTCCTGAACCAGGCCAGATTAGTAACCAGGCAGAAGAAATAGATGCTAGCCCTGGAAATAGTCAGATAGAAGAGGAAGAAACTGAAACAGAATTGCCACAAACTAATGAAAACAAAAGGGCAAGAGAAGAAAACGAAGTCTCGGTACCAACCAAAAGACTTAAGAAAAGAAAGCACATTGAACCTAGATACATAAAGAAATTGAGACTGAGAATAAAAACAGTAGAAGAAAAACGTGCAGAAGAAAGGAGAAGTGCTCGCATAGCAGAACAACCCGAAGATACTTCCAAAAGAAGGAGTGATCGAATAAAGAGACAAAACAAAAAGTACAAGTCACCTGAATGGACACTTGTGTTGGAAGAATTTGAAGATCTTGATCTAACTGACGAAAGTGACGGAGAACCCGTCCCTGAGTATTCTGCCGAAGAAGAAGACGAGCCACCGTGAATTTGCACAAAGTAAGCTACTGGTGTAAAGACACAAAGAGGGGTCGAGAAACTTCTTCTGAGCCAAAAATGTCTGATTCAAACGTGAATGGTAGACCTAGTTGCAGTCGTTGCAAAACATGCTGCAAGGTATGTGTATGTAGTATAGTTATACTGATATTACTCTGGATAGGACTAACAGTTTTCATTCCTTTTGCGGTGAGCAAAAATACTAATATTGTCCCTACTGAAATTGTAAATACTGACAGTGAGGAGCTGACAACACAGAGTGTAGCCAGACATGAGAGAGCACTGAGACAAACAAAACAAGACTTAGAAGCATCAGATGAGGGAGAACTACATTATCATGGAATTAAAAATAAGACGCGCTTAAATGTTTTCGCAAACTTGTTAATACACTATGTAGAGACTATGGAAATTGAAGATTGCTATGTCTGCATGAAGCTGCCTACCTCTGTAGCTGAAGGCGTGACATACCATCACTTGCCGCTGACATACGGAATCTCCTGTAGCATTTTAGCTAGTTTATTTTACAAAAGAGGACCGTTACAGTACTATTACTCTAACAATGACGTGATCTTTTCTGAACTTCCCATACGTGGGAACTTGAATCCTGTACATACCAAAAGCGACGTAATACGATATATGGGAGACTATTTCCTGACTATTGGTGATATTGACATAGGTGACGCACACAGAGATAACTTGACTTGTTCTTTGCGTGAGCAGGAAAAGATGTTCCTGAACATGGCAGAGAAAAGGAGAATTAAAATACAAAAGAAGGCAAATGACGAAAGTCAGAAAAGACCAAGGTGGGCAGAGAACATGGAAGGCACCTCAACTGGTGGGGCGGGTCCTGCTCTGTTGCTGGATTTTGAAAAGAAAGGCAAGCTATGTCTTCACCGCGAGAAGACTAGCTATTATAATAACATTTTCATTGGTTCCAGTGAATGCGAACATAATTACAAGGTAATTGGAGGTTGGGGTTTTAAAAATGGGTCAGAGCCTGTGTTTCCTGGAATTTATTATATTTGTGGGGACAAGGCTTATTTCAAATTGCCGGATCACTGGTATGGAAGTTGCTATTTTGGCATTGTCTTCCCGAAAATATACCATGTGAACAAAGTTGCTGGAAGCAGTGAAAATACTAATGGCTTAGTGCGTAGTAAAAGAGAAAGCATAGGTGAAATAATGGGTAGTATTTTCAGTGCACTGATACCTGGAGTGGGAGTGGTTCTGAACACTCACAGAATTTGCAAATTGTCCACTATAGTGGATGCGTTGTCTACTGACACAGCTCATGGATTTCTGCTGGTCAATACCGAAATGGTTGCGATCAGATCAATGGTTTTGCAGAACAGACTTGCTCTTGATACCTTATTAGCAAAAGAGGGCGGAGTCTGCCGGATGTTGAAGGCGCAACATTGTTGCACTTATATTCCGGACAAAAGTGTGCAGCTCAAAAGATACGTGAAAAACATTACTAATTTGGAAAGGGAACTCAAACCACTCGAGGTTGACAGTGCCTGGAAGAGACTGGTAGATGGTCTCTCAAATGTAGGTCATTGGTTTGCTAGCTTAGGTAAAACCTTATTGTTTAAGATACTGATGCCAATTGGAATTATAGTTCTTATCCTATTTTTCATATTTGCCTGTTGCAAATGTCGCAAGCACACTGGAAAGCATCAAGTGAATGCCAGAGGAGTGAAACGAAGTGTGGATGAGCTTGAATTAGAGGAAATGAATAATCAGATATACAAAAGGGTGAAGAATTCTCACCCTACTAAAGATGAGAAAGAAAAGTTGAGCAAATTGTTGGAAGAGATAGAGATGTATAAGGTGTGAGAAGTTGGCATCTGGTTCCATTTATTTTGTGATGATAGTAAATATCATCAAAGAGGGGATTGATGAAGCAAAGCTTCGCATTTGCGACGTGCTTTTGTCATGAACCTCGTTAATGTGTAATAACGTAATAAGTTGTACGTCTTACTAACGTTTGTTTTATGTTTAAACGAGGTTCCCCGAAGCTTGCCTATGTGTTTTACTAAAATAAATAATACGAGTCTTTAAAAATGGCCGCTGCTTTGAAATAGTGTCTGCGCATGCGTCGGTCACACTCACGTGTCCTGACGTGTTTGCAGGTTTGGAGGGAAATAGTTGCGCATGCGTAATACATAGCTTTGCCAGTAACGTGGTACTGCTCGTGCCACTGCTCTTGTATCTGTTTATATGTAGCTAACATTTAGACTGCATAAGTATATTTTTTAGTGATAAGTTGAAAGTACAAACCCTGTGATGTGTTTTCATAATGTTATTTCTATGTATTAATTTGTTCTCGCTTACTTTTCATGTACCGCGGGGAATGGGGGTTTGACTGAGCCGAAAGCCATCTTGGAGGGTACTTGTGCGCAGACTCGCCGAAAGTCATCACGGCATTGAATTGCTGCCAAGGAAGGTTGATGCCAGAAGCCACCCTGGGAAGCAGCACCTTAGCCCCGCAGCATCTCGATATTGTTCTATTATGTTGCAAAAATGTATTCTTTGCCTGTATTCTGCGCAGTTTCTCATGGGAACCCCAATCTTGCTAGGCGGTGCCCTGAGATGTAAATAAGGCCTCCAAATAGTGTATTCTGATTGGTGTGTTACCCAAATCCTATCTTAGGACCAATCCAAATTGAGGGATTCTGACACTTTGCAACATTGGGGGGTGGTACACCGTCCCCAAACTGTATATCTACCCTGGGTTCACCTAGGGAAATTGTCCGACTTGTCTGGTTTAGCTGACCTGTCACTGACCCATCGTACTCAATAGGTGACTGAAGATACAGAGCGCTGCGGAGCACTCTGTCCGAAATTGACCATAGACTAAGGTTTTACTGAACCTTAAAGTGCTGGCGAAGCACTTTGCTGGGAGTTCGCTGACCCAATCGGGGTCTTGATCGATAGCTGCAGAGAGGGTGGAGCGCAGGCGTTGCTTCCAAACTGCGGGTGCGGTCCTGTCCTGAGCGGTCCTGTCCTGAGGGGTTCCTGTCCTGAGGTCCTGTCCTGATTCCTAATCTGAGGGTATCCTGTCCTTTCCTGGGTGTCCATTCTGCATCTGCCGTCCATTGAGGGGTATCCTTCCTTGAGGGTTTCCTGTCCTTAACTGACCCGTGGCCAGGGTTTGGTTTTCACACCAGTTTAGGTAAATATTGCTCTAAATTCTTAAAACTTGCACCTTTCTATTTTTCTGTCTTTTGCTTTAATAAAGACACACCTTTGCATATGTTGATTTTTCCATACTTTGCCGCAAACTATTGAATCATAAAGTCATTTGCATATTTTCATAACGTTTTCCCATGTTACCCTACCTGTTAGAAATCATATTTTGCATTGCAGTTTGTCATTTTCTGATATGGTCTAGAACGGCCTTACTTACATTTTCCAAAGAAATTTTACCCTGAATGCATAGCGTTTCCTGTTTCATCTCACCTTAGCATTTCCATGATTACCCTGACTTTATCTCTCTATAGTTATGTACTTTCCGTTATCTTGATTATTGATTGCCTTATTCTTGTAAATCTTATGCTTACCGAGAACGAACTTTAGATAAAGATTTTAAAACTTCCAGTTGTCCATGGTCATTTACAACAGTATTGAATGTCATTTTGGGTTGGTATTTTGCTGCCTTTCCTTTTACAGCTAGCTCCCTGATCCGTTGAGGTCATAGGTACCCGTGCCGGTGGATGGTAAGTCGGGTACACTGAGTAATTATAGTAGGGAATTCACACAAATTGGTAGCAGCCCGTGAAGTCACCCTGTCAATGAATATTGTGAATTGAAAGTATATGGGCCCGAAGCCGGAAACGGCGAAATTTTTGGCTGGGTGACCTCGCGCGCTCTATCACCACCACGCCTAGTGAAGAGTCGACCTCAATAGATGATGTCCCATTCCTGTTGAGGGATGGTACGATCTCCCCATCTGTTCCACCCACGAGTCTAATCCCAGCCATCAGCTCAAGCCCTAGTAGGGTGACTATTGATATAGTCTCTCAACCCCCCCTAGCTCCGAAATCTAGGAAAGCTAAATCTAAGCCAGCCACCGTACAAGGAGTACAAGTAGTACATGGGCCCCCCCCAAACAAACATAGGAGAAAGTCGAAGGGAGCCCAGGGCAAAAATAAATCCAAAATCCCTCATTCTGATTTTGGGAGGTCATTAAAACCCTTAATACCGACTATGAGGCTAATGGACGAACTACACCCCAAACCTACTGTACAGGAAGGCTTGGCCCCTGCTCTGATAAATGACCCAGGAAATAATATTGCTAATGTCCCCCTTTCGGTTGCCCCACTCAGTAACCTGGAATTCCTGCTTAGGTCATTATTATTACCAATTAGTGAGAGTATCAAAAAGGTCGAGATTAGACTTACCATCCTGGAGGCTACATTAAGTAGCATGAAAATCTCGGCTGGCCACCAAGGAAGATCACCGGAGCTTATTCCCACTCCACCGGCCCCCCATCAACCCCCAAATAGTGCAATGAGCTCAGCCCCCTTACAGGCTGCGAATGCTGCGGCCCCTCCACAACCCTCGAGGACTAATCATGCATCAACTAAGCCCTTTAATTCTAATAGGCCCATTCCCCCTGTAGACCCCGTCCCCCTGGCACAGCCCGTAGACAGCACTACACTGACTCCCCTAATGCAGCTTCCACCTAGACCACGTAGACCTAATTTACCCCCGGAGTCAAACGATTTTACTGTAGTTATGGCGGGCGTCCCCCCACTTGAAGTAGGTGAACCTGAGGACTTTTGTTCCCTAAAAAGCAGGGTAATCAAGTGGCTTAACAAAAACAGACCCCTCCCGGTACACCTAAATAACGAAATTATAATGGTCAGAAGGGTGCCATGGGTGGGGAGAACATATAAATCCATAATAGGGGATTGCATATTGGTGAGCTTTAGGGATGCCGGTACTGTCTCTCACATATGCCAAGGAAAGAATAGATCTAGGGATTCTACCATTCAAACCATTCATGTGTCCTTCTTCTTTCCCCCTAGCCCCGCTTCTGTACATCCGTTCCAAACCTATGACAACTGGGAGAGGGTTGGTCGGAGGGGGGGACATCACGAATTTAACCCCAGGCCACTGTTTGGCCGCCCAGAACCATCCTTTCACTCTTTCAACCGGTTTAACTGTCTGAATGGCCTTGAGGGGGTGGATTGACAAACGGATAATGTCCCTCTGGGAGACGGAGAAAAAGGAGCTCTGGCAGAGGAGATGGAGGAGCATAGTCCCCTGGCACAGCAAATTCCATCGAGTTGTGTCGGGAAGTCCGCGCTAGATGGACCTAGGGCTATAGATATTGAATGTATAGGAGGGGGACATGGGCTGGACTCGCAAGAGTTAGAGTGGGAGCCACAAACGAGGCCTCATGGGGGACTAGAACTGAGTGGTGAGACACTGAGATTGATCTCTTGGAATACAGCAGGTTTGGCAGGCAAATTTAATAACAAAGAATGGCTGGATTACATTAGAAAATTCCATGTAATCTGCCTGCAGGAGACATGGGCCCCGGTGAATAACTATCACTTACAGGGGTATAAGTGTTTCTTTGTACCCGCGCAAAAATCCAGATCAGGGAGAGCCATGGGTGGATTATCTATTTATATAGATCTAGACCTGCCGGGTAGCTGGTCTTCCCCAGATTGGAACTCCCATGGGATCCAGGCAGTTCGGTTCCTCAGGAAGGGGCTAAGATTTACTGTTTTCAACATCTATAATAACGAGATAGCGGGAAACCATACCACACTAGTAGCTGAACTGGATTATAGGCTGGGTCAGGAAATAACAGTCCAGAAAAAGGGGCAATCATATGCGCTGCTAGTCATGGGAGATTTTAACTGCCATCTTTGTCCGGCACTGGTCCAAACAAACACAGACTGGTCCCAATGCCCCATGGAGAAGGGGCCGCATTTTTCCCATACGCCGACAGGGTCAGCTTTTAGTACGCTCCGGCTCAAGTATGATCTTGAGCATACTATTAACATGATAGGCACACAGAAGGATGGTACACTCCCACCTACATTTAAGGGCAGGGGATGCACATCCGTCATAGACTATATCTTGGCCTCGAGATCCCTGCTAAATAAGATAATTAGTGTAGGGATAGAATGGAGCAGTTTTAGCGACCATAACCCACTTGTTATGGAGCTAATGTATAGGGCGGGCACTGAGGGAGTTGAAAAGCTGCCTTAAATCTAAACCAAGGGAGCCTCAAAAAATTAAGGTGTGTAGGGAAAAATACAAAAAAGAGACCAAGAGGAGGAAACTTGCCTTGCAGGCAGAAGCATGGGCAGAATTAAGAGAAGTAGGGGAAAGAAAGGATCTAGCGGGTTTCTGGAGAATTATCAATAAACCGACCTTCCAGGAAAACGATACCCCGGAGATAGGGTCCAACATCCTCCCAGAACAGTGGGTCACTCATTATAGGGGTCTATATAACCATGAGCCTGGTACTCCTGCAGAGTTATCTGTAACTCCAACTCAGGCCTCATTGGTTGTATTTACCATTAAGGAGATCACTGCTGGGATAGAGAGTCTGACTAAAAACAAAGCCCCGGGCCCTGACGGAATTCCTCCCGACCTGTTTTTGAGCAGCATAGAACTATGGGCCCCTTTAATGACCAGGGTTATAAATACTGCAATCATTTGTGGTCTCCCACTGTCCTGGTCCAAAGCGATCATTGTGCCGATTTTCAAGAAGGGCAATAGGAACGATTCTAAGTGCTATCGCCCTATCTCCCTGATTGACGTATCGGCTAAACTCTTGGGCAGGGCGATCCTCAACAGACTGTCTGAGTGGACCGATGAAAATAACATCTTCTCGGACACTCAATACGGATTCAGGACAGGGAGGTCCACTAGTGATCAATGCCTGAACCTGTATATGCTGACTGCCAAATATACCCTGGCCAGTGATGAATCGATCTACATGGGATTCATGGATTTGGCAGCGGCATTTGATCACGTCAACAGGGAGAAATCGTGGGACATGATGTCAAGTATGGGGATTGAGAGCGGTTTAATTGATATTCTAAGGGAACTGCATAGTGACACCACGGCTAAGGTTCGATTTAACAGGGAGGGGGGATTGACTGACTCTTTTCCCTGTATCAGTGGAGTCCGACAAGGCTGCATTCTCGCCCCTTTTTTGTTCTCCCTTTACATTAACAATTTGGAGCAGTTTCTGTTAGGTCTAAAGATAGATTCTCCAAGGGTGGGGCAGCGTCATATTCCTGTTCTGCTCTACGCAGATGACGCGGTCCTGATTGCACGCACACCCAGGAGCTTACAAATCCTGATTGATGGATTTGTAAAGTTCATGGGTGCCCTAGATCTCTCTGTTAACCTGGGTAAATCGTATGTGCTCCTGGCTGGTAAAAAAACTTCCTCTAAATTTACCTACACAATAGGCAGCCACACAGTAGAAGAGGTTAAAACGTTTTCTTATCTTGGTGTAACCTTCGATGGCGCCTTACAGTTTAATTCCCTAGTGGAGGAGCGCTGTAGTAAAATGATTGCCTCTAACGGGGCAATAGCTAGCTACGGCAGGAGGCTAGGCAGATGGAGCCCGGAACAGGTGATGAATTTGTACAGCTCCGTATCATGCTCCAAAGTAATTTACGGGGCAGAAGTATGGGGCTTTGCGAACACCACAAGAATCCAACGGGAAGAAAACAAATATCTGAAATCCATCCTGAGGGCACCCCCAAGTACTGCTGGAATTGTAGCACATAGGGAATTAGGGAGGCCATACCTAGATGACTTGGTAAAACTTAGGCCAATTGTGGCCTGGTTAAAAATCTGGGCTAATCCTGATGCGTCTCTTGGCAGAGAAATCCTATTAGACTGTTTAGAGAGGGATAAATGTATGCGCATTCCCTGGCTCAATTATGTAAAGAATACCCTAGAGGAACTAGGCTTTGGGAATCTCTTCACTAACCCCGCAACAATTGTAGCCCAGCATAAGATGCAAATAAGGAAAACCTTTCTCGAGCGGAAAAGCCAACGCAGAGCTGAGGCCGAAGGGTTTAAACAGACAGTGAGGGCCCACAACTTGGTGAAGAGCGTGGAGGGTATGGAGCCTTATCTGTACCTTATGCATAATGCACAGGATAGATTCCTGATGTGCCGTTTCAGACTGAACTTACTCCCATTTATGTTGGCATCACCAGCAGGATTTACACCATCAATTGAGCAGATGGGACCCTGCGGCTGCGACAATAGGTCTCCGCAGGATTCCCTTCACTTTGTTTTACTCTGTCCTTTTTTTACAATGCCCAGGCGTAGATTTCTTGTAAATGTTTTAAAAAAAGCTAAACAGGAACATGCCAGGGAGGCATTAGTCTTTTTACAAAAAGCATCGGACCCCTTAACTTTGTGTTGTATAATGAATTTTATTAAGGTAGCGGTCCGTTTAAGGCTAACCAGGGGAGACGAATGAAATGTCTTTGATTTTACATTTTTTAAATTGTTATATATATATATTTTTTTTTCTGTTGGTGTTTCATGTTAACACTAATATTTTGTATAAGGATCTTGAAAATGTTTAATGACTTTTTTATTCATGTATATATGTGTGTGCTTTTATGGTGTTTTTTAATCACCGAATAAAGATTCCTTGAATTGAAATTGATACTGAACAATGGGAAACATGCGCACATAGACTGTATAAATACAGCACCACTTGCTATCAGTAAGCAGGAGGGAACCAAGACTTCAAGGCTGACACACTGACCAGAGACGCTGCAGCTCTTGTATGCCATTGCTCCAGCTGACAGTGGTCTGATGATCCCTTGCGGGGTGTGTAGCTCAAGTCCAGGACGAAGTCCCACACTCTCACTATTCAGGTATGGGGGTTCGACTAAAGCCTAGTGGGATTCTTAGCACTTAGACTTAGGTACTTAGACTTAGGCTCTTTCACACCTACTCACATGCTAGGTATAATTAGGTACATCTAGACAGGCATCTTAGGAGTATGCAATTTATTTTATAAATGCATTTCAAATTAATGTATGTGTTCATGACTATTGCAAAATGGTAGAACGATACTATTTCTTTTTATTCACTGTACTGCTGGTTCTATATATCTGCTATTGGGTTCCAGCTATAGCAGCGCACTTATTTTACATGAGAAGAACAACGGTACAATAAATTCTTATTGTAGACACGCTCAACTGTTTCTTTTGTGTATCTCTCTGAGAGCAAAACAAGCAAGCGCAAGTGTCTGGGTGAAAAGTAGTATATTGTTTCCACGCATCTGAGGTTATTATGTTCTGAATTAGCAAAAACAAATCTCTCTGATAACAGGAGATTCTAGTAGCACTGCGAGCTAGCTAATGCGAAAACATAGGCTGACTTATTGGGTGGGGGTGTACCGACTCAGTTTGCCACCAAGCCCACAGTATATGTTATCCGTAAACATCGTAGGTTCTGCATGAAAGGGTACTATCAGAACGACACTACAACACAGACACCCAGGTCCCCCAGGTAGGCTCCCCCTGGGCCTCTTTTGTGATATACTGGCTAATGCTCCACCACTGATCACTGTGAGAAAAACAGTGGTGGATTTCTTTGGTCCTGAGGGCTCAGGAATGCAAGCATTTACCACCTTTGCGTCCGAACTCCCTGGGATAAGTGAGGCAACCTGTGGGCCGAGGAGCGCTGCCGCTAATACGAGGAAGACTAACCCTTTGCCTTTGGGGCCCGTGGACGATACCACAATTGATGGGGACTCTTCCAGGGATAATGCATCTCAGATTGCTACTTTGACTGAGGGTGGGGCAGGCCCCAGCCCTGGCCTCCACACTAAAAGAGAAAATTTATCTCACAAGACCAAAGAAGTGCAGGAAGCCTTTTTTATCAGATCTCTCGGAGAGGGGTACATTTCCATTTATTTCAGTAGTTGTTACCCCACCTTTGCGACTGGGACTTTGGTTGCCAGATACAACGAGCACATAGATTTCCCATCCGTAAGCCAAACAAGGGTTAAGCAGCTCAGTATCCTTGTACTATTCTGCTCGTTATGGGAACATTTAGCTTTAGCCAGCAAATATTTTAGTTGGCTCCTCCTAGCAAACTTCTCAAGGCCTGCGGCAGTGAATTGTTTGTTAGGTCCAATTTGTTCAAGGAGACAGTATAACGTATACAGTTCTTATGGGAACCAATCTCTTCTTTTCAGAAGTTGGGTGTTACTGTCTCCATACTTGAACCTGTGAATTTGAAGATAAGCTTCAAAGGCCAAATAACCTACTCGCAGGATCTTGGGGAAGCCCAAGACCTGCTAAGACAATAGGTCGAGGTGAATATGGAGTGAATTGGTGCTTTGCATTGTTTATACTCTATACCTGATTTTTTTTGTGTCTGAGCCAGGAGTATTCTGGTGTGGTATCTATTTGCTTGTGTCTGCCTTTCTCTGGTTTTTCTTTGGTTGGAACCAGACGTATAAGTGCACTGGTAGGGTTATATAAGTCTTTCTTTTCTGTGCCTTTGCCTGTTGCGCTTTCTTTCTTTGTTCTCTCCTTCTCACCCCCTCTCTCCTCTTTCGGCCTTATAGTTGGCTCTTGGGCATCAGGCAGGGCATATTTGTGCTACTATCGCTGGGGATTCTACCCTGGGGGGTTTCTGTCAGTTGTGCTGCCATCTAATATAATGGGTGTTTTTGCTGCGCGTTCACACTATAGGGC
The DNA here is from genome assembly GCF_964261635.1 of Lissotriton helveticus. Taxonomy (NCBI): domain Eukaryota; kingdom Metazoa; phylum Chordata; class Amphibia; order Caudata; family Salamandridae; genus Lissotriton; species Lissotriton helveticus. The sequence continues at coordinate 1,327,364,781 of NC_136059.1, forward strand.
CCAAAGTCCTGCTTGGAAAAGTGGGACAGGAATGCGAATGGGGGCTCCGGGGTAAGAAAGGAGGGTGAGTATTCTTTGGGAGGAAGGGTTGGCGTGGGTTATGGGGAGGAGTTTTTTGGGGGGAAAAAGAAAAGGAAAATATATTACACTCATTGAGCTATACAAATTAATTATTATGCTATGCATTGGAACAAAATTACATCTGTCTATTAATAGGTAGTTGGTAAACAGAATGTGCACGTACTTTGCATGCATGCCCCTGCTAAAATCAGATACATTAGCTGGGAATCACATAAACTTAATCCCCATCTTCTATGTATCCAGGAGATTCACCTTACTATCAGGGAACTACACAAATGGAGAAGCTTAGGTTATTATACCCTTGCGCAACTGGGATAGATGTTTCCAAGTGGGGGTGGCATTACTATCTAGGGGGAAGGAATGGGTCGCTCATCAGGTTAAATTAGATGGGAAAGGGAGGTGATTGATTGCCAGAATTGATAGGAGGTTACAGGTAACAGTATGTGTCATATATGCCTTAAATATGGATGATTCAGTAATGTACAACCTCCTCTTGTGGCAGAATTCCTTTCTTATGCGTGGGGATTTTAACTTTGCTATCCACCGGGGATAGATTCAACTGCTTAGTTAATGCCAGGTCAGTCTAATTTCCCAGTGCCAGTGTTTAGTAAAGTGTTGGAGGAACACAATAATAGCCACCTCTCGGAATTTATTGAATCTTACAGTAGACTTCATGCTACTCAAATGAGATTTTGGCCCAAATACAGTACCGAGACCGCCCTTTCAGCAGTGGAGGAGGACACTAGAACGAGGCTTAAACATGGTGACATTGCAGCTATTATTCTTCTCCACCTTAGCGCTGCCTTTGACACAGTGCATCGGGATGTTCTTTTAGAAAGTTTTAGGGACTGACCTGGAGTGCCTAATGTCCTTTCTCTCTGATGGATCTTCCCAGGACTATGAGAAGTTCTTTTCCTCAGACACCTTTCCCCTCCACTGTGGTGCCTCGCAGGGCTATTCTTTGAGCACAACACTCTTTAATTTGTTTATGCAGTCACTTGCGGAGATTGTTAGACCATTTGGGATTTTAATAGTATCAAATGCAGATTATACCAAACTGGTCCTTTCACTCATACCTGATCACTGGCCATCCTCATCTACCCTAGGGCCTTGTAGGGAAGCAGTGGCCAGCTGGATGGACAAATCTTGTCTGACGCGGAATGGTAAAAAAGAAATTGATGATTATGGGGAACTACAATTCACCCCAACAGTTTCTGGGCTGGCAAGACTGGTTAAGTTCTTCCCCCACCCTCAAAATATATATAAAATGTTTGGAATTCTGGCTGGATTAAACCTTTACGATGGAGACTCAGGCTACCAAACTCTTGGCCTGTTGCATGGGAATTCTCTGAATGCTTTGGAAAATTCTCCCTTTGCTTCCTATGATATGTAGAAGAATGGTGGTCCAGGCGCTCATTCTTTCATACCTAGACTACGGCAACTTTATTTTTCTAGGAGCTCCCAAAGCTGTAATAAGCAAACTACAAGTAGTGCAGAATGCCGCAACACAAGTGTTTTTACAAATACCAAGACACACACCATTGAGAAAAGATCTTAGGGACCTTCATTGGTTACCAGTCTCCAGCAGAATCAAAATCAAAGTCAAGGACCTCCTATTGCTCGTCAGCTCATAACCTGCTACACCCAGATGAGGGTCCTTTGTTTTTCCAATGAGTTTAGGGCAGCTGTTCCTTGCATTAGAAACACTTAAAGCAGGGAAGGTCCTTTACCGTCCTCGCACTCACTTTCTGGAATTCACTCCCACTGGCCTTGGGTTCTAATGGCAATGAATGCACATTTTGTAAACTATTTAAACGTGGCTATTTGACAACAAGCCCTCTACTGCACCTTCTTGAAGTATTGTACCCTCACTTAGCGATGGGATGCCTATGAGTAGCCACTCACCATGTGGTTTATAAATCGGTATAGTATAGTATAGTATAGTATAGTATAGTATATGATAGTATGTGATAGTATGATATAACATGAGAAAGTCCAGGGCAGACCTGTAATAAATTCTTGCAACAAACACTCTTTGTGATGTATGGCAGGCTTGCCGGGATAGTGAACCCCGGTTTACCTTTCATTCTATTCCATATCATTCATTATCTAGTATAGACATGTTTTTTGTTATTTACAGCATATTAACGTCTGTATTGCTTAAATTAAATCATAGGATTATCTTGGATCATAATTCATTGTTGTTGTTCCTTAAGTCTAGCAAACTGGTCAAGATCACACTCCAACGTAGATGTACCTTTGATTGTAAGCTTGTACTGGATGCAGAGTATATTAGTTTTATGGGCTCTGCACTTAGTGAGTTTATTCATTTTAATAAAGGGTCAGCCAATCCTATTATGGTCTGAGATGCCTTAAAAGCTTTTATCCGGGATCAGAAAACCAATTATACTGTAATAAGTGTTCGGCTGAGTGGGCTGCCGAGACTACGTTATGGGAGAAGCATCTCCAACTGGATTTGCAATACTAATAATCTCAATAATGCTTGGGATATATTTAGACAATTGATCACGCTATGGATGCAATTGAAGAAAATGATCTGGGACAAGGCATGTTCAAAGTATTGGGAAAAACGTCTGTCGTGTTTTGAGAATAGCAAGGGGATGGGTATTTTATTGGCATTTCCATTAAAAGATAAGTATAATAAAAACTTAGCAAAACACATAAGGGATGCCATGGGTAAAATTATCACTGTTTGCTCAGCAATTCTCACAGTTGTTCACCAATTCTATTCCAGTCTCTATAATAATGATTGTTGGACTACCCGGATTATGATTGTTGCTATTGTTGGGCTATAAGGCCCATTGAACTTAAACCTTTACAAAGGGATTGTCTGGAGACTTCACTTCAATCACTAGGGAGGAGATCACAATGGCCATTGCACAACTAGCAACTGGTGCAGCGACCTGACCTGACTCTATCCATACAGAATTCTAGAAACAGTTTCAAAACATCACTCTGTTCTTTTTTTAAACTGTGAATTCCACGGCCTTTTTAGAGTTTACACCGCCATCATGGAAGTAAATATATATAGCTGTCTTTGTAAAAAAGAATAAGTAACCATTAAACTGCGTTTCATATCACCCCATATCACTGATTACCTCTGACTCTAAAATTACCACACAGATATTGTCCAATCGATTAGATGTTGTCATAGGATCATTGATCAACACAATGCAGCGTGGATTTTTTCCCCTCATGGGATAGCACCTCTCATATTAATTTACCCACATATGCACTTAATGTGGCTGGATAGTTGAACCAGCCCACTGGGAGGATCCTGTTGGACGCTGAAAAAGCGTTTGAAAGGGTCTCCTGGCGAAACCTGTGGCAGCTATGTCTGCTATGGGATTTGACTTGGGACTCATCACACAGAGTCAGTTGTTCTACTCCTCTCTAACCGCTGGAATCATTTGTATGGGATTATTGGCAGATGCTATTCAAATTAGTCATGGCATGAGGCAGGGATGTCCTTTATCCCCGATCTTATTCACCCTCTATCTGCATCTATCAATGCAGGTACCTAAATCCTCCACTTCTATCCCCTCCTTGAGGTTGCATAATTTGGAAGTCAAGTTCTCGGAATACGCCGATGATATTGCAATCTTAATATCATTACCTCAGAGGGCTCTCATTGTCATTGAGGATGCAGCTACAACATTTGGGCAAGTCTCAGGATATAAATTGAAAGTGGACAAGACAGAAATTGTTGCTACTTTTCTTCCAGAAAAGAAGAACGCTTGATATATTACATCATTCAGATACTTGGGCGTCCACATTTCCTTTTGCGTGGAAGTAATTGTTAGCCTTAATTATGAAGCCCCGTATATGGACTCCCTGGCAGGTTATGGGCTAGATAACGTCTTGGCCTAATTGGTAGATGTAACATCATTAAAATGATCATTCTGCCACGATATTTCAATCTGTTTAGATCCATTCCCTTGTATCTTGTAGTTACTTTAAAAATGTTGATAGTAGTAGGCAGAATTTTGTGAGGCAATTAAAAAAACCTCAGTGTGCTATATGATATTTACAATTTCCTCGTAGTGAACAGGCTAGCACTCCCATCTCTCTGCCACAATTTTTTTTTCTGCATTTATCTCGAGGCTCTCAGCAGTAGTGGGGCAGGGCTGTAGGATTTGGCTGGCTCATTTCCGGAGTATCAGATTTCCCTCCTGATGGCTATATCTAGTAATGGTCTGATTAATACAGCCTAATTCAAACACACAAGGTTTAAGACTTTTTGGTTGTATCATATGATCTAGCAGAATACGCGCTATATCTGCCACATGCTGCTGTCTCCATTCATTTTACATCTCTCTAAAATAATCTTAGTTTTCTCTCAGTCTAGTTATTTGAGGTTCTGGCATGGACCTCAAGTTGCAACCCTCAGTCAGCTTTATAGATAAAGAGCCCTTTTGACATTTCAGGAGATAAGCACCAAATATCGACTCCATCAAATAGGTCCCTTCTGCTACGTACAATTAAGAGACTTTTTAGTACATCTCTCTTCTACTGAAATTAGCTTAAGCAATTATACATTTCTTCAAAGATTCATTAAGGTGCCTAAACACTGCTATATCTGCATTTTTTATTCAGTATTGATGAGTCAGAAGAATATGATCAATAAGTTTGGTTTTTTCTCTGCTATTTGCTCCCGCATCCCGCAACGTGCATTGCAACGTCTTTTTCGCTGTCATAAGGTGTACCAATATGTTTTCTTAAAATATATTAAATGTCTTAAGGCTAAAAATGTATTATTTTAAAACTCTTTATGATTGGTTGTACGACGGAACATTGCAGGAAAATACGTCACAAGCCTTAACTATGCATTTTGTACTGCACATTTCTTTTACAACGTTTATGTTTTTACAACAGATGCCATTACCATGCATTGTTTATTTATTTAAAAACAATGTATTTGTGGGGGAGACCCCCCACACCCCACGATGTACCTTAAATGTATTGTAAAGGCATCTGTTGTAAAAACATACATGTTGTAAAAACATGCATGCTTAAAAATACGTGGTTAAGTCACAATGTGGTAAAAACCTCGTTGTAAAGGCTATTTCCCTTATGATTTATACTACACACCCAATAAGTTGCATAAATGTGGTTTAAGGGGTACATCTGATTGTTTTCGTTGCAGTCAGTCTGATACTGATGCTGTGAATATTTTCACAACATTGGATATTATTGTTTGGTACTTTCATAATGATTTTGAACTGATTAATTAACTTCTAAAGACAGATGAGAGTTTCGATCCCAAAACTGTTCTATTGGGCCATGGGTGTAATGTTCTACCTGGCGTCAAAGTGGTCTTCTTCTTCATTACAACTACTGGCAGACTGGAGATTGCATGGGAATGCCTTTAGAAGGAGACACCTGACCTTTTGTCCCGGTGGCAGGAATTTGTGTTCCTTTGTGGGTTGAAATTGGCGGTCATTCAAAATAACCCTAGGCACAATAAGCTAAAACAATCTTCTGGGAGCTGATTAGAGAGGTCCTTTCGGACCTCACACTTGGTTATGCATTATATTGATGAAGGGATATGACTGATTGGTATTGCCAATACATTTTTCTTTCTCGGTCCTTCTTGAATTCCATTTTTAAAATCTAACCTACGCATGTTTGCTGATGTAATATCTGTGATCAATTTGACTAAAGGGATCCAGGATACTGTGATGGTGGCACAGCAGAAACGGGCAGGAATATGCTCAGCAGTGCTGCAGCAGCACTGCTGAGCATATTCCATGTTGCATTTCCACCACCCATTTAATGGCGAGGAGCCCGCCTTGAAAAGGGTGGTGGAGATGCATCTGGGGGTGCATGCAGGTGGGCACATGTTGTGCCCCTTTGGAATGGCACCCCAGTTCCTGCATGGTGTGGCGTGCACAACATGGTGTATGCAACACCGTGCAAAAATGTGACTCATGCGCTGCCACAGCAGCAGACAGCTTTTAAGGCTCTCCTATGAGCCTAACACGGCCGCCTCCAGAAGACCGCTGCAGCACCGCCTTGCCGCCTTGGATCCAACTCAGAATTTGGCAGGTAGGCATGCCACGGGCTTGGCAATCCTCCTGCCCGCGCAGTGGTTACGAGCTGCAGAAGGACTGCCAAACTTGTAATCGGCCCATAAGTATTTGTTCACTATTTATTTTCACAACATTTATATCACTGTTTGTATTTGTTTTATCTATATGCTATATCGTTTCAATAAAAAAGTAAACTTTTAACATGTTACCTGCAGAGGAGATTTTTAAGCATTAGCACGTGTTACTCCTCTGGCATGGATTAAATGAGAGGATCTGTCCAGCTGCTAGAGGTCATGGCTACATCATTTGGTTTCATGACCAGTTTTACAAAGCACATTGTCCTAAATATTTTGTCAAACTCCTTGGCACCAATTATGTGTTTGGTGGATAACCATGAAAGGGTTCCTATCAGCTGGAAGTACCATAACCAGCTTCTACCTCCAAGTAAAATTCCACAAATTGCAAGTTATGCCAAAGCCTCATGAGAATTTACTAGCTGAAATTTCTGGCTAATAAAATCAGGTCCGGTATTCCCACACATGGAAAAACCGTGTGCAAGAACACTGGGCCATCCATGATCAGGCAGAGCGGTATCACACCCAAGAATACCATCCAGCTTGATATGTAATCAACCCTTTTGACTCTGCTCCAGCAGGAACTCTGAAGCTGCAGAAATGCTCATTAATGGAGGTGGCATTGATTTGAATACAGTATTCTTTTTTTAAGTTCAGAAATTTTTTTATTGAAAGAAAATAACCAAAGTTTATAAAATTAGACAAAGAAAATGACAAGTAAAATCATACATCAAGATAAATATTGGTAATAGTACAAAATAGAAAAAGAAACACCAGAAATTGAGAATGATTATAAGCAAAACTAACAACTGGTATAATAGAAAGCAGTGAAAGATATACTAAATATACAATGTAGTAATAAGCAAATTTAAAATAAGAGTAATATATTTAATAAATTATAGGAAGTCATGGAGGTTTAGGAACTTCCTGCTGCAACGGGGATGGAGACAGAGAACTATTAGCACTCAAATCAAAAAATAATGTAACTGGACTCCACAATTCTCTTCGCATAGTAGCTAAAGTCAAGGGATACACAGAAGTCGTGTCTAACCTGTGATTGTAACAGACAGCATACCACCAAGCCTGATAAGATATTTTAGTAAAATCTTTCCAATTTTTAGTAATTTGTTGAAATGCTACTGCTAACAGTAAGTCAAATATTCTAACCCTGATAGTACAATGATCCCAAATGGGAGAAATACTCCCTAGGAAAATGTGAGATATAGAAAAGGAGTGAGTGGAAGAAAAAATCTTGTTAATTTGAGACCAAACTTGCACCCAGAAACTATGGACCAAGGGACAATTGAAGAGCATATGAAATAGATCTGCGCCTGGTGAGGAGCAGGACCAACACTTGTCAGAGGCATCTGGGTATTGCCTACTAAGGATTAGTAGTGAAAATAATAAACGATTATAAATAAAAAATAGAGTCTGAGTTGTATTAGCAGCTCTGGAAGATCTGCGAATCTTCAACCATAATTTGTCACATAACTCAGTAGGCCAAAAAACTCCCAAATATTTTTCCCAGATGTCTTCTGTCTTGGTCTTCGTGCGGGGTAAGGACAGAGTTTGAAGAAAAGCGTACATTTTTGAAGCTTTAGAATGTTTAAGCAGTAAAGAACTTAGTCAAGTAGTATCAGAGGATATGTGACTTGATGGAGGAGATGAAGCAAGAAAAGCATTGTAAGCATGTTGTAGTGCGCGTGTCAATAACGAGTATTTAACTCAAAAAGCGGGAGGTAGATTAAAAGAAGTAGCGGTTAATGCAAATGGTATGATCTGATTATGATGGAACAATTGATGCACCCAGATAAGGCCACGCGATCTCCAGGATATCCCAAAAATCGGCCTATTGTTAATTAAAATAGATTTGTTGTGCCAAATAGATTGATCAAAAAAGGAAGAAACGGGAAAGCTAGGAAGAAGTTTGGAAGTATATTTAAGGGTATGCAACGTTTACAACAAAATTTTTACAACGCACTACCATTACAACGCAGGTATTACCACGCATACCATTACAACGCATTGCGCTGGGGGGCGCTCTAGGGTAAGTAATACGTTTAATTTTCTATCCAACACCTTCCCTAGTGTCCACGGGGACTGGAGTTGGAATAGAAAATTATACTTACCACTATCCAGCACCTCTAAGCGCTATGCGTTGTAACGGTATTTGTTGTAAATACCGCGTTGTAAAGGTCTGCGTGGTAAAAGTATGCGTTGTAACGTCATACATCCATATTTAAGAATAGGAGTAGATAAAGACTGAGGTTTACGAGAAACATGAGATACTCTTTGAAGGAAAAAGGATATATAAAAGACCGTTCCAAGGACAACCAAAGAGGAGAGGATGATGAGGAATCTGTAATCCAATTAGACACTTGATTTAACAAAAATGATTTATGATATAAGGAAAAATTCGGAAAGTTCACCCCACCCTCTTTTTTAGTACGCATTAATTTGGATAAAGACATACGAGGTTTTCTATGCCCCCTCAGAAAGGAAGACAAAATAGTATTAATTTTCTTGAAGAACTTCAAGGTAATAGCAAATGGTAGATTGGATATTGTAAATAAGACAATGGGAGAGAGCATCATCTTGATTGTATCCAATCTCCCCCACCACAACAGATATAAAGGATGCCATTTTTTAGTAGGGGGAATCAATTTTTGTAAGCAATCATCCATACACCTAGTGACTGTGCCCGAGAGAGAAGGTGTGAAATGAAGGCCTAAATACTTAATAGAGGTAGGGCTCCAAGTGAAACCCGAAGCAGAAAAATCATCCTTGAAAGTAACTTTAGTAGGTGGCAAGATTTCGCATTTATCTTTATTTAATTTGTAGCCAGATACTTGTGCAAAAAAACTGACTTCATCTAAAGAAGCAGGAAAGGATGTATCCGGTTGGGAGAGAAATAGTATTACATCGTCAGCGTATGCCGCCATCTTAATGTCAGACTTATGGAAGTTGAAACCATGTATGGTATCATTTTGACGAATTCTCAATAGGAAAGGTTCTAAAACAAGATTAAACAAAAAAGGTGAAAGTGGGCAACCCTGTCTAACCCCTCTATTGAGGGAAAAGTAAGAAGATAAGCCACCATTCGCCGAAATTGCAGCTCTAGGATAAGAATATAGGAGCGATATCATGGTGGAAATTTTTGGACCAAAACCGAACCACTTCAGAGTATTAAATAAATATGCCAACTCAACTCGATCTTAAGCTTTCTCCGCATCTAAGGCTATAGCTGTGAGGGGATGAGAGTAGTGCGAAGTCTTAGAAAGAATGTCAAAAAATAATCTAGTATTATCCGACAACAGTCTGCCTTTAACGAAGCCGGATTGTTCTTTCCCTAAAAGCTCGGGTAAAAATGATTCTAAACGCAATGCTAACGCCTTTGAAAAAAATGTATAGTCGATATTTACTAGAGAAATAGGACAATAGTTTTTACAATGCTGCGGATCCTTACCTGGTTTAGGAATAATGCAAATAAGGGCGTCCGAAAAAGAACCAGAAGCGGAACCAGTTTGAAGAAAAGTGGAGAGAAGAGTATGTAATTTGGGAATAAGTAATTTTGAGAAATAGGAAAAGAATTCAACAGTAAAACCATCAGGGCCCGGAGCCTTCTCATGTTTGAGAGAGCTAAGTGCCTGAAGGAGATCTTTTTGTGTAAGGTCTGATTCTAAAGAAGAAAGATCCGGAAGAGTGTCGAAAGGCGAAGAGATTTTGGACAAAAATTGGGAAATGGATTGTTCAAAGGAAGCTGATTCGGATGAGTATAATGTTTCATAGAAAATCAAGAATTCCTGATTTGAATGCAGTATAAAGCTCTCCTCTGGCACACTGGCCAGTAACATGACTTTAATGGAAGGTATACACAGATAATACTTACCCACAATTTTACATTTGTATCCAGCAAAACCGCCATCTTCTCTACAGTATTCTGTGGTTTGGTTTGGTTATTTCAGAGTAGTTATAAAATATGAATTTGTTATATGCTATCAAAACTGAAACAGATTAGGCTCATAAACGCAATGGGAAAAGATTATGAAAACTAAGGGGTCCTGCACCTTGTGCCAAAGAATGTTATATCTTAATCAAAGATGAACATATGCCAGAACAAACAGAGTAGATGAGTAGCTGGTGCCTCTCCTATAGTTGCCATACAGTTAGTAAAGACAAGAACTCTCTAGGGATATTGGTGGAAAAAAGATTGGGTCTTTTAAGAAATTGCCCTGGAGTCCTAAGAAAAACTGTAACCACTACATCATATCTTTAGAGATTAGTGCCTTCAGTCGGTTATCTGATGGCACCTAAAGATGGAGGCAGACTGATCTGTCTTCGGTGTGCAAAGCACTCTAGCAGAGAAATTCCAAAGGTATCTTGTCTTTCTAGTTGACCAAATCAACTTCATTGTATAGCCTGTGTGACTGGGGGTGTTGATATAAGTAGAGAGTCAAAGCTGTGTGTAATATTTGTCCATACTTTTGTAAATTGAACATGGATGTTTCTCTGACTTGCTTGGATCCTGCACATTTACACAAAACCGAGAGCAATGGTAGGTTTCATTAGGGGTTTGAATTATTGGGTGGCTGAAGAGAAGCATATCAAACAGAAATGGTGAAGAAATTGCTAGAGAAAATGTATATAACAGTTTTGATGTAAAGAGGACATTGCACAACGCACCATTTCTGAAATTTCGAACATTTAAACTGGTGTCTCTGTTTGCAGGAGTGAATACAAATTGGAGATCTGGTTCATCAGGAGTGTGCAGGGAGAAATATTCTCTTATGAGGCAAACGAAGGCATTTCTTCCTCGCAGTTATTTGTTTGGGGAGTTTTGCTTTATTAACGCTTCTGAATAAAGTCTGTCTTTCCTTATGCCTAGGAACCTTACAAGAGTGTCTCAAGACAGAAGTAAGTGCCCCCCGCATATTTTTTAACAATCAATTGCAAATGTAGATTTATGTAGATAGGCAATAAAGGGATTCAAATAAAGATTTAGGAAAGCCATTGAGAACTATGCACAACAATGTTAATGAAAGCATTCATTTAACTCGAACAAAGTGCAACCTTCAGGGATCACTCAACAGTTCCTGATAAACAAACAGCTGGCTTCATTGGCTGAGAGCAGCTGAATGATAAAGACTGTTTATGGAGGAATGAAATACGTCGTTAATACAACAAGAATTGATTTTTGCCTCTAACAGAAATCGATGCCCCTCTTTGTCCTCTGGTTGCCTGGCGGCAGCATCAGTGTCACAGCCTTGGGAGAATTAGAATAGGAACACAAAATGGCACATCTAGTTTGATTAAAATATAAGGGACTGTGAGAGCAACAATTACAATCATTTGGTAAATAATACTTTTTATACCATAAAGCTAAATGTTGATAATTAATAATTTAAAAACGTGGGGGCATATATACGTTGCCTGGCACATCTCTGCAAATCAGCAGAGATGTGCCAGGAAAGATACGACACGCAAGTTTATCCTTGCGCCACCCATGATGCGCCGCATTTACAATGCGGCGCACCATGACGCAGGAATAAACAGATGCGTGTCGCATCTTAGGCGTAAAGTTGGCGCAGTGCTGAAGTTGTGTTGCGAGCGGCACGCAACTCCAGCACTGTTCCAACTTGCCCTATTTCTAACATGGTGCGTCAAGCCTTACGCCTGCTTCAAGCAGGCGCAGGGTTTTGACGCATCAACGTTGGGAAAGTAACTCAGTGAAATCTTGTAGATTTCACTGAGTCACTTTTCACGGGCGTTCCTGCGACGGAACGCCTCCCCCTGTGTGGACACGCCCACATGAAACCTGACGCAGGTTTCAAGTGGCGCAGGGCTTTACACCGTGACGCGTCTCCATAGATGCATCACGTTGTAAACGCCTCGCAGGGATGCGCCACGTTTACACCGCCTTGCGTGACGCAACAGCGGGGTAAACGTGGCGCAAGGGGCTTGTAAATATGCCCCGTGGTTTTCCACATACAGCATATGTGAACAGTTTTTAGAATACGCAGTTGCAGAAAATAGTCCTGTTTGTTCTACATGTTTGAAAAGCCAAATGAAGATCAGTAGGAAAGGTGAAGTTGGTTAACCAGTGGTATACCTATTATTAAAGTGACACTACTCAGGGCCTTATTTGAAGCAGCACATTACATTGCGACCCCTGTGCAAACACCTGTTACCGCAGGGATTGCAATTACAAAAGGTGCGAATTTTAAAATGTTAACGCATCCTGTAATTGCTGAGGTGTCAGATTTTTATAAGATGACATCATTTTCGTATCCCTTAGGGCCTACGGGAATTCAGCCCCAAAGAATGTAGTTTCTTTAAAAATAGGATTCCAAAATTTGAAATACAAATGATAAACATAAAATCGATGAAACAATAGTTGAAACGTATCGGAAATTGGACAGCAGCAACAAAAAGTGTCAGTTGAAAGGAACATTGTAGATGGTATCGTTTCATATTCTGCACCTGAATGATGTCATACTTGTGAAATAGATTACATAATTCGAAAAATCAATCAATCAAAATGATGTGACTTCACGTGTACTTGTGTTTGTGAGAGAAGGCAGAGGCCTTTTCCCATCAGAAGAGGTGTTGGAGAGCTTGAGAATGGCTACGTGGAATATGGCCTAGACGTAGTGGGAGTCTACCCCAAAAGAATCCAGGAAAACAGTAATAAGAGATCAAAGGTTAATTGCCATATGCTGAATTGGTGCTTCTTGAAGCTCATATGTATAATAACCAAAGAACTGACATCTTGTGCCTGGTTTATATCATAATAGAACCTCATGTGAAGGATTGTTCCCAATAATGTGATGCCTTTATATGCGGCAGACATTCCTGTCACCTACATAAATAATTAGGACATTCCATAATGAGTTAATGACTGCACCCGCCTGCAAGGGAATGTCTGAGAGGTCCATAGGACCATCTTTCTCCCTTTCAGAGGGCTGCTCTCAGGGGGAGCACTCACAGGGCGCCACCTATAAGGTGGCGCACTATGAGTGCGCCTCTTGACAGCTTCTTTGCCTCTGTGCCCTTGTCTGTAATATGGCGCAGGTGCAGAGGCAAAGGAATTCCCTCATTTCCATCGGGCACACCCCTATGAAAATGAGGGAACGCCCTCTGATGGTAGCGCTGGTGCTTTAAGTGTGCCAGCGATGTCGGTATTACTGAAGGGGATGCACAAGCATCTGCATCTCCTTCTGTAATACCAAAATGCCCTGGGGGCACGCAAAGAGGGCGCAAACGCCTGCTGCGCCCCAAGGCACTTATTGTAATCATGCCCCAGGTGTGTGTATTTAAATTTAGGTAAATAAGTGTCCTGAAGAAGGTTGTAGTATAATACTTCGAATAATAACCACCACCGAAACGTGCATTGACTGCTTGTGTGTCCACTCTGGTGCCACTTCACCAATAAGAGAGGATAGAGGAGAGGCATGTTTGCGGGACGTTGTGGTATATAAATAAATAATACCGGATCTAGGTTTTACTGGACATAGCAATAACAGATAGCTCAATAAATAAGAGTCAAGATTCGAGGTAGTAGGAGTTTGCAGGTTTAATACAGCATAAAGGACAGGAACAGGACAACCTGCACGGGAACAGGATGGCAGCGCTGCCGGGGGCAGGATCAGAATCGGCGTAACATTTAATAACATTGCACAAATATATATACTAAAACAGTTACATTACAATGAATTACAGTAGGCGGAGCAGTGGGTGTGGTCAATAGCAGTCGCGAAAGATAAGGGTGAAAATGGGTGTAACAGGGGCGTATACATAGACATGTGATGCAAAGGTAACAGAATATGTCATAAATGGGGCGGAAACATGGAGGGGGCTACCTAAGGAGCCGGGACCTCTAACCTAATGGTGCGCGTAAACTGACAATGACGTGTTACTAGGAGAAGCTGGGGGCTATGAACTCTGTGCTAGGAGCAGAGACTGAAGTCTGGAGAGTCAGGGCGACATGTACCTAAACAGTATCTAGTATCTGATGTTTAGAGAACATGTTGATAGAATCCAAAAGTTATCGGGGTAAAGGCTAACGGACTCTAAGACTGGAGCATGCATTATTCTACATGTAGTGCGTGATGAATATTAGATGACCATTAAATGCAGTATTTCTCTTACATGGAGACGTAAAGGCTAGACAATGACGGAAACTATTGATGCGATTCAGTAGCTTAGGAATGCAGAGAAGGAGGGCTAGACTGATAACTAGAATCATAACATACTCTTGGCAGACTCAGAGGCAAAGCCAGGCTGAGCCGGGCACTGTGAGGCAGGAAGTAAGTGAAGGGTCGAGGATACAGGTGGGGGCTGTATCGCTCCTCAGCGAGGACTCAGAAGACAGGAGCTGAATCTGGTGTCCGGGCCCTTTTGAGGCCTAGAAACGGGGACTTTACAATAAAATAACGTGCACACTGAGAAACGTGGCAACGTAACTTTACATAGGCCTGATACTCGTAGCTTTCACGAGAACTGGAAACTGGCATACTAGTGATGGACACAACTGTAATTGCGTCTTTAATCAAACATGGGGATACATATGCATATTTAATCATGCACACATAACATAAGATGGAGGACACGTAGGGACACAGAACATGGCAAAATTTACTTTTCCACATTCCCTCCTTGTCACTACGTTTCCATCAGGAAACATCAATATTCATGATACCATCTATCATTTCATACAGTATCATTTGCTCGTCTCGAATTTTCTTGGAACGGGATTTAGGACGGGACTTGGGACTAGGAATACAAGATGTAGCACAAATGCCGCAAATCGCAGGGCCACATTGTAAACAGAGGCAGCAACTGAATATGATCGCTACTGCAATACCCAGAAATGACAATACTTTCCATCCCCAGGCGGAAATTATATTCCAGAACCAACCGGACCATGTCCAGGTGCCTGGATCTTGGTGTAACATATGGGCAATTTTATGGAGTCTGGTAATAGCTGAATAAACAGACGGTGCGTTATTAGGAATGAAAATGCAGCAACTAGATCCGATGACTCTACATGCCCCGCCCCTATCGGCCAGTATGACGTCAAGGACGAGACGATTCTGGAGCACGACAATTCTCATAAAGGATTGCTCTTCGGTTAAGTTACCTAGAGCAGAAGTAGTCTCAATCACTACTGCTTCAAGTGTTCTAGTTAATCTACGTATCAGTTTACTATTCACGACAGTACCTAAGTAGGGGAAGACACCTTTATTGATATCTATGTATTGCTCTAGAGCAGTTTCAGTATAATCGACAATCGGGAGATTTCTCTTGTGTCTAGTATGTACTAGGTGGGAATTCCTATGATAGTCAGGTGGGGCTAGGAAAACTGGTGGCAGTAGGAAGGCAATGTAACATGTACCATCCCAATCAAGGGGCAGACGAACATATGCGGTCTGACCACAAACAAAATAAGAATGACGTGAAGCTTTGAAAATAGATTTCCCACTGTCACTATACTTGACAATAGTAGTACAATCACTATGGCCTACATGTACGGAACCATTATTTCGGACACATAATTCTACTTTGACTGGTAATACTGACATGGCAGGTAAGTCTGGAGTAGAATCAGACTGAACATTCAGGACCATAAAATTCGAAGAATAATTACCCAAATTATAAACTTCATTTTCTAGATCTAACCCTGTTCTGTGGGGAAGACCTTGCTTGTCTGGGAAACATGTACTGTTCAGAAAAGACATATCTGTTGAGGATGACGTTAACGTGGACCATGCTCCACACGAACCGTTATGTGAGAATGGATAAGGAAAGAGTGGCAGAACTCCCTTCGGTGTCTGGAAAGGGGGGAGTCGACCACACACCCAACAATTAGTGGCATTGCTGGTCTGGTGTGAATAATGTAACATGCGGATAAAGGAGTTATTACGCATAGCAAGACGATAAGAAAGTTCATGAGGAGGCAGATCACTAAACGTGTGCTCTACTGTAACATTAGCAGACTTATTTACATGAGAAACTGAAAAACACAAATAAAATGCATAACTGGTGCAGGAAATCATAATGCTAAAATATAGCAGAAAACATAAAATAATAGTGCAACTTCTAGAGTTCTCACTAACTCTCTCTCTGTGGGGGTCTATTATATACATGTCAGAAACCGGTCTAACCGTTTCACCTAGGGGAGGACTTAGACAATCAAACTGGCTGACTTATTTTACTAGACCTTAGTTTAAGCTTATACTCCTGTTGCGGAGTTTTCTCTAACAGGGAAGGGTTCGTAGCAATGTCTTTTGCGGGACAGTCCTTAAGAATAGTACTTTGGCAGTTTTTAGAATCCTCGGAAACGTTCTTTGAAACAGGCTGTAGTCCAAAAAATCTTTTCACATGTGACAGGTGGACCCAGCCCTTCCTGCCTT
Source organism: Lissotriton helveticus (assembly GCF_964261635.1). Lineage (NCBI taxonomy): Eukaryota > Metazoa > Chordata > Amphibia > Caudata > Salamandridae > Lissotriton > Lissotriton helveticus. The sequence continues at coordinate 1,327,381,401 of NC_136059.1, forward strand.
CCAGCTTGACGGCAGTACAGGTGGCCAGGAGGACCTGTCGGGGTTCCTTCCAGCGAGGCTCCAGCGGACTTGAACGATCAAAATTCCGGACAAGAACCATGGATCCGGGAACGATTTCATGCGGTGCCACCTCGGTATTGTCTGGAAATGCGGCAGCAACCTGTGAACGACAAGAGTTGAGGGCAGACATCAAGGAAGCTAGGTAATCTGTCAGCATATTACTTGAAACATCGGTAATACTTCGGGGTCTAGGTGTACCCCACATATTAGGGGGGCGGCCGAATACGACCTCATAAGGGGACAGACCTGATCTGGAATGTGCGACCATGCGCATATAAAATAGGGCAACTGGCAGAGCTACCAGCCAGTCCACACCTTTCTCTTTACATACTTTTGCAATTCGGATTTTCAGGGTCTGATTATGTCTCTCTACGAGACCGGCTGCTTCTGGATGGCGTACACAATGGAACTTCCACTGGTACCCTAACAACAGGGAAATATGTTTCATAAGCTCGGATGAGAATGGTTGGCCGTTGTCTGAATATACGACCCTAGGGAGTCCATAACGGGGGAAGAATTCACGAACCAACTGCTTGGCAGTGGTCGCGGCTGTGTAATCTGGGACTGGATATGCTTCTGTCCACCTGGACAAAGCGCATACAACTACGAGGACATACTTGAAACCTCGACATCGCTCCATCTGAATATAATCCATCTGGAGGACTTCAAAAGGGTGGTCAGGGGGCTGGAATCCACCTTGTTCCACCGGAACACTTTTACCTGGATTAAACTGACAACATATCATACAGGTACGGACTTTCTGCTTGGCTGCAGCCCGTAAATGCTTGTTGAACCAAATGTTCTGGATACTGTCTAACATAGCTTTTTCTCCTAAATGTGCTGGACTATGTGCGGTATTGATAATGACTTGAACCATAGAGTCGGGGAGAAACCATGTGGCTTTACCCTTCGTTACCCATCCCTGATCAGTCTGGACCCCTCCTTGTTCGGACCATTTCTTGATTTCCTCGGGAGTAGCATGTAACTGGATATCTATGACATCTTGAGTGGGGTCCTTAACTGTCATACAGTTAGTCAGATCTGGAGTGTATGTCGGTGTCTTATTAACTGGAATGTCTGGTGTCTGTGCTGTAAGCTTGGCTGTGCGATCTGCTAGATCATTACCTTGGGAAATAGTGTCAGTAACTTTCGTATGTGCTTTGCATTTCATGATAGCAATGGATGTCGGTAAGTGTATGGCATCTAACAGAGCTTGAATAAGGAGACCATGCTGAATCTTGGTTCCATGAGAAGTCATGAAACCTCTCTCCTGCCAGAGCACTCCGAAGTCGTGTACGACTCCGAATGCATAACGTGAATCTGTGTAAACATTAACTTTCAGGTTTTTAGCGTGTATGCAGGCTTGAGTCAGAGCGACTAGCTCTGCTGCTTGAGCAGACAAGGTGTCAATACGGTGTGTTTCAATAACTTCAGTGTCAGTAGTCACTGCATACGCGGCTACTAGTTCTCCTGTACTTGTTCTCATACATGAACCATCCACATAAAGTGTCAGGTCGGGATCTGGTAATGGAATATCTGTCAGATCTTGTCTTGGCTTTGTCGTAGTGTTAACTACTTCCACACAGTCATGTGTGGCAGGATTTGAATTAACTGACGGTAACAGTGTTGCAGGATTTAGAACGTTGCAGCGTCTGATTTCTATGTGTGGCTGGAACAGTGTCAATTCATAACCTGTTAAACGTGCAATTGTCAAGTGCTGAGTCTGTGTTCGGTTTAAAAGAACTTCCACGGAGTGTGGAACTTGTACTGTCAAGGAATGTCCTAATACTATGGAATCACTTTGTCTGATAGCTAGTGCTGTGGCTGCAACTGACTTGAGGCACGCAGGCAGAGCCTGGGCTACAGGATCTAATGTGCTCGAAAAATAAGCACAGGGCTTGTATTGTCCTGCTTGATCTTGTGTGAGAACAGATAATGCTGTACCTTCGCGTTCAGTGACAAAAAGTGTAAAAGGCTTACTGTAGTTCGGTGTTGCTAGAACTGGAGCTTGGCATAGAGCTTTCTTTAACTCATTGAAACTAAGTGTATGTTCAGATGTCCAAGGGAGGACAGTCGATACGGCTGCCTCCTGTGTCGTTAACTGTATCAGTGGCTTGGCTAGAAATGCATACTGAGGAATCCATTGTCTGCAGTAAGAAGTGAGGCCGATAAAAGCACGTACCTCCTTCTGTGTCTTGGGCTGAGGAAGACTCGCTATTAACTGGATACGGTCGGGTGTCTACTGCCTACCCCTCTTGGACAGTAAGTGGCCTAAGTAGATCACTTGCTGGACACAGAATTGAAGCTTAGAAGGGGACACCTTGTGCCCCATCTCGGCAAGGAAATACAAGACTGTAAGGGATGCTCGCTCGCAAGCACGTTCAGAACGGGCTGTGATCAGTAGATCATCGACATACTGGAGCAGGGCAGTGTCAGTTGGCATGTGAATATTGTCTAGTTGTCTCTTAAGTGCTTGACTGTAAATACTAGGACTTTCTGTGAAACCTTGAGGAGCTCGTGTAAACATATAGCTCCTTCCATTTAAACAAAATCCAAAAAGGAACTGGCTGTCTGGATGAATGGGGACACTAAAAAATGCGTTCTTGAGGTCTATGACTGAAAAAAATGAGGCTTCAGAATCAATGGCTGTCAATAGGGAAGAGATATCTGGGACAACTGGGTACTGGGGAATAATACATTTGTTAAGCTCTCGGAGGTCAATCACTAATCGATATACTGGGGGTGCATTTGGATCAGTACGTTTTATGACTGGAATGATCGGAGAATTACATACATTGGAGTCAGTTTCTACAACTACTCCTTGAGCGATGAGCTCGTCAATAATTTTGGATAAGGCTGCTACAGCCTCAGGTGGCAATCTGTACTGTCTGATTCGTGGTAACACTACACCTGGCTTGAGAGTCACACGATGGGGTGTGATTTGCATGAAGCCAACATCAGTTGGACCTTGTGCCCATAGATGCTGCGGAACATTAGACAATCTCGGATCAAAATCTCGTAATACATAGTGACCCTTGAAGTCACGTAGGAACAATCGTATTCCCTCGGGGGAGCAGCAAATAACTGCACCTAATTCTTTCAGTGTTTTAATACCTAACAAATTTTCTGGACATGACTTCGTAAGTAACAGATCAGTAGTGCGGGACAATGGACCTACTTCTAGAGTAACTGGCTTTGATATCTCGTTTACAATAGGCTTTCCTGAAAATCCAAGGGAAACATTTCTAGAGCCTGAGAGCGGAGCCCCTGGAACTTCGGCGTGACTGATGGTGGTCCTACTTGCCCCTGTATCAATCAGAAACTTTCTGTCTTTCCCTAATACTTGACTATGAACATAGGGACCCTCTTGATCTACAGGTATCTCGATGAGAGGCAAGCCTACCTCCCTCTCTAGGCTGTTTCATGAATATGGCTGATACTCTGGATACTCAGACTGCGCATACTGGTACATCTGCTGTGTAACATGCTGTGTTGCAGCAATAGGCTGCAGTGCTGGAACTGTCTGTTGTGCATTCTGTGGCTGAGAAGTCTGTGAAACTTGTTCTTGTCTAGGCGGACGTGGTCTTTCTTTAGTCTTACCGGTAGCTATATTGTGTTTCAGAACTGCACACTCGTTTATAAAATGACCTGGCTGTTTACAATAATTGCATGTCCCTTTAACGGGAACTGCAGGATGACTGACTTGATTCGTACCCCTCTTCTGACTGTCTTGTGGAACAGATTGTGCAACTAGTACTTTCATTTTCGTGTCTTTCATACGTTTCCTTTCATGATCTTGCTCTTCTCTGATTCTATTCTGGTGGTATTGAAGCATCTGTAACATCTGGGACGGGGTATTAGCTTGCCAGGTACTTTCGACCTTCAAAACTCGATTCTTAACTTGTGGACTTGAATTCTCGACTAATTTAGTAACAAAAAGATGAGGGTATGACTCGCTACTTGTCTTGAGGCCACTGTTGATACTAAAGCATTTCTCGAATCTAGAATAAAAATCACTAGTGTCTTCGTCTTGTTTCTGTTTACAGGCTGAGATTGCATCCCAGTCTTCCTTTTTAGTTGCTAATAATTTTGGCAAAACTTGTATTAACAGTTCTGGTAATTCTTTACATTTCTCTCCTAGACCGGTACCTGGTACTCGTATCTTGTCTTCGGCTTCTAGAACTGCCCAATCGATCTTTTTCTCTCCCACCTCCCAATCTTTTTCCTTGAGTTTCTCGTATACCCCTGCGGGCAACAGGACTTTTAACATTTTAATTATATCTGGATACGTGTATTCTCCCATACGGAGCATGTCTTTTAATTCTCGGTGGAACCCTGCTGGATCTTTGTCATGACAGGGAATTAATTTCTTCATCTCTAAGAGTTCTATCTTTGTAATCGGAGTGTAAACAAACACTCGTTGCATTTCACCATCTGTTGTCCTAACTGGGTGTACTTCTCGTAACGGATTCTGTCTGTCTATGTAAAACGGTTTACTTTCTGGAGGTGAGACATGAACGAAATGCGGGTTTAAAAACATACTATATTTGTGGCGCTGTTCTAGAATGACACTAATTAAATCGGTACCTAAACCTTTCCATCTATACTGGAGTAACTCGTTCAGGACATCGTGTAACGGACCTGGATCAGAATGTTGACCCTCATACAGAGTAATGAGGTGCTGGATCATATACATACCCACCAGTCGTTGCTCGGCTGGAGGCAGTTTCAGAAACATTTGTGCCACTATTTCGTCTGGAAAAGTGGTAGAATCAGTAATCCATCGGACTGCTGATCGGGCTAGTTCTTGTTCATGCATAGTACTTAACTCACTGTAACCGATTCGTAATTTCAGAATGTGATCGGTAGCTTGAAATACTTGTTCCAGAGAACCTTGTTCTGGTGCTGGATGATGTAAAACTGACTTGTGTTCTAGGCGCAAATGGCGATCTGGAAATCTAGATTTTCCTACATACGCTATTCTAGTGGGATTCTCGTCGTCTACCTCTTCGGTAGAGTCATTTTCTTTCTCGCTTACTTGTGCTGCTTTACGTTGTTCGTGTAACTTTAGTATTTCCTTACGAATTTTCTTGTACATACTCTCTATACTACTGATAGTCTTGTGTTTACCCTCGGCTATATTATCACTCCACCTTGTCAGGATTTTCATTTCGGCCGGATCTTTAGTCGGGGAATCTTGTTCTCTTATTAGACAATTAATCAGAAACTTTAATAACATGAGCTGGATCTCAGCTTTCCTTTGAGACATGGCTTCGCCAATACTTTCTGGATCCTCCCCTGTACGGATGAAACGATATATTCTGTCTAGATCTCCTTTCATATCTGGTAGGGTGTCCAAATACCCGGTCACCCGTCTTACACGGATGGAATATATTACTGTACTATCATCACCTGCCACTGGATCATAGCGGCATTCAGTGAGAGCTCGTCGGATGTCTGCAACGGACTTATATTTGGGCGTACGCTGTAACGCACATTCATGTAACTCGGCCAACGTTCTACGTTGGTGTGGTGGTGGGGTACCAGGAGGACCTCCTCCGGCGGCCCCTAAACTGGAATCGTCGACTGACATTCTTCGTATTGGCAGAGTGGCGGGAAGTTGTAATGTAGGCTGGACCGGGGGTACCGTAGCAGGTACTGCAAAAGGTGCCCCGGTGTCTGGCGGGGGAGGAATTGCCTGATTTACAGGGACTGGCGGAACAGGATTTGCATATTCTGGGACTGTGTCGTCCAAATAGGACGAGATGAAAATATCAGCTGCGGTCGGTTTGTGACGTAGCTTGGTCGGAACCAATGGTGGCGGAAAATTACTGGATGCCTCCGGGGTCGCTTTTGGCAAGCCCTCGGCAAGAAGAGGATACATACCCTTAATAAGGGCATGCCTCTGTCTGTCTGACTGTTCGGTTTTAACTCGTTCACCTATCTCGATTAATTCCCTTTCTTGGGCTCGTTCTAAGGATTCTCTACTTAGTTCTGACTTTCTGATTTCTTTTTCGGTTCTTTTATGAGATTCTTTGCGCCATAACTCGATGGCATCTTTCTGTGACTGTCTGGCTTTCTTTTTCCATAATGCTTCTTCTACTCGCATGATGCACTCGGCATCCCACGTACCTGATACGGGCCATCTATATTTTTCCTCTAACTGTTTGGTATACTCTACCCATAAATCTAGATATAATATGGCACTTATGCCATGCTTTTGATACATAAAATGACCTGGACTGTCCCTAGGCGGGACAGGAACTGCTGCTTCTAGCAGACCTTTTCTGGTTTTTAACTGACGTAGTTTAGAAAATAAGGGCATGACTGAACTGTAACCTAGACACAATACGCAATTACAATACACAATGAACACGATAACTACACCACTTTCATACCACGACATTAAAAATACATGAAGAACATTTAAAATAACAGTTCGAACAGAATACTACCTGGAATACTGAAAACAGAATACATGAATTTTCTCGAGAACAGAACTGACTAGAACAGAAACTAGATGCACTGCTGAAACAGTACGAAACTTACCGGTCTCATAAAGAGACACGTCAGGACCCGCATCCACCGAAGTGGACACTTCGTTTTGGGTCTGTGTACCACCAACCCACGGACCAGAGTCAATTAGACTGACCCTGTCTAGATACTACCCCAGCAATGGTACTCACCGGGCAGCAAGAACGGAAGGCCTCGGACTGGACTGGACTGCAACGACGCCGGACGGACGAACTTCGGACTTCTGTTACGGGTGGGCCTCCGGATACCTCGGACCTTGGACTCTCGGCTTGGGCTCTGGTCGGGACTCGCCGCGTTCCTCCACCGCCTCGTCTGGATGCTGGACCGCCACCTCCGTCTCCTCCGTGGGCCTGAGGGATACTTGAAGCAGAAATATCTGCACGTGCACGGTATGGTTCCGTCACGGCTGCAGAGGGTCAGGGGGCCGGCGTGGCTTCACCGGCGCGTGGGGAAAGGGCAAGTCCCTGTTCGGGCGCCATTATGTGGTATATAAATAAATAATACCGGATCTAGGTTTTACTGGACATAGCAATAACAGATAGCTCAATAAATAAGAGTCAAGATTCGAGGTAGTAGGAGTTTGCAGGTTTAATACAGCATAAAGGACAGGAACAGGACAACCTGCATGGGAACAGGATGGCAGCGCTGCCGGGGGCAGGATCAGAATCGGCGTAACATTTAATAACATTGCACAAATATATATACTAAAACAGTTACATTACAATGAATTACAGTAGGCGGAGCAGTGGGTGTGGTCAATAATAGTCGCGAAAGATAAGGGTGAAAATGGGTGTAACAGGGCCGTATACATAGACATGTGATGCAAACGTAACAGAATATGTCATAAATGGGGCGGAAACATGGAGGGGGCTACCTAAGGAGCCGGGACCTCTAACCTAATGGTGCGCGTAAACTGACAATGACGTGTTACTAGGAGAAGCTGGGGGCTATGAACTCTGTGCTAGGAGCAGAGACTGAAGTCTGGAGAGTCAGGGCGACATGTACCTAAACAGTATCTAGTATCTGATGTTTAGAGAACATGTTGATAGAATCCAAAAGTTATCGGGGTAAAGGCTAACGGACTCTAAGACTGGAGCATGCATTATTCTACATGTAGTGCGTGATGAATATTAGATGACCATTAAATGCAGTATTTCTCTTACATGGAGACGTAAAGGCTAGACAATGACGGAAACTATTGATGCGATTCAGTAGCTTAGGAATGCAGAGAAGGAGGGCTAGACTGATAACTAGAATCATAACATACTCTTGGCAGACTCAGAGGCAAAGCCAGGCTGAGCCGGGCACTGTGAGGCAGGAAGTAAGTGAAGGGTCGAGGATACAGGTGGGGGCTGTATCGCTCCTCAGCGAGGACTCAGAAGACAGGAGCTGAATCTGGTGTCCGGGCCCTTTTGAGGCCTAGAAACGGGGACTTTACAATAAAATAACGTGCACACTGAGAAACGTGGCAACGTAACTTTACATAGGCCTGATACTCGTAGCTTTCACGAGAACTGGAAACTGGCATACTAGTGATGGACACAACTGTAATTGCGTCTTTAATCAAACATGGGGATACATATGCATATTTAATCATGCACACATAACATAAGATGGAGGACACGTAGGGACACAGAACATGGCAAAATTTACTTTTCCACAACGTTCTTTCCAGATTGATGTGTGTGATGAGTGCTTAGTATGTAGAGTGAGTGGTATGTCAGTTGAGAGTGAGATATGGGAGGTCAAATGTAAATGTAAATCTTTGAAGTACCAATGTTTTATAACCTGTTATATGGTTGTGTATAATGCGATAACAGTTGACTCAATTTACTATATTTTGTATGATGTATAACAATGAATTGTAACTTGTAGAAGATGAACAAATTTGATATGCGTATTTAAAGAATAAGACAAAAATGGTAAAGTAATACGCTATATACAAAAAAGAACTTAAGTGTGGTCTGGATCTGTTGAATTAATTTTAAGGCAAAGGGTATCAGGCGAGTTGGACCCATTTTTTAAATTTCCTTTTGCGCTTTTCACCCTGGTCTTATGCCCTTAGCATAAGTGAGGGGGGCCTCTTGTATAATTCGACTTGCTATATTACATAAAGTACATCATTCATCTCAATTACAAATTTCAAGCCATGTTAAACCTAGAAAATTATTTCCACCATTTCATTAGCGCTCTCATCTTAGCTTTTGCTTATCTAAGTATGGAAATTCCTTTCAATATTGGAAAACAATAGAACTGAATAAATTCACGATATTTAATCAGAACTCTATCCTTGAAAAATGTAACAAAATACCAATACACAGCACAATAAAGATGCCCATTGTCAGCTTAACATTTCAAAGTGCAAGTGCAAACTTCTCAGATCTCTTAACAAACCGCTGCTCTAGCCTCCATTCACAAAGTATTGTGTGCACAAAAAAGGCACTTTACATGTGCAAAATGTGACCCTGATTCACTGAAAAGTATCATTTTAAGGTTCACTTCAAAATGTGGAAATCAGCAAGTATGGCAGAATTTTCCAAAAGCCTACATCTAAGTTTACGGATAGGATCTTGGACATTTTTGGCTCGACTTGGGTGTGCAAAATACAGGTAATTGCCTAAATATATGCAGAATTCGGAAAAAAGAACACAACATTACTATCTCTCACATAAAAAATGACTGGGTGCCTTTAGGGATAAAAAGATGAAAAACATGATGCATGAGACATCTGCGTTGCAATTGTGATCAGAAAGGGGTGCTCTGACTCATGCCTGCTCCTTCCTAGCTGTATGGTTGTGTAACTGAACCACGCATGGATTCACCATGCATGCCAGTTCCACGCGGTATTAACCATGCAAGGCTTATCCACGCATATGCCTTTACAACAAAATATGAATTGCTTAGGCATGTATGGCAAAGACGTATGTATTGTTAAAGCTTATCAGGTAAGACTTACCCCGACCCCTGCCCCCGCCTTGAGACCTAAAACTACACCCTCCCTCCTGAATACCAAACCCTTCCTGCGCCATAAAAACGAACCCAACCCCTAAAAACTTCCCGACCCCCCAGCACTGAAAACTACCCCGACCCTTAAAAACTACCTTCCACCCCCAAAACCAAACCCCAGCCCCAATCACCTCACACATCCTCTCCCGATCTTTCCTGCTCCCGCCCATCAGCAACTAGACTACGCACTGCCTTAAGCAAGCATATGCGTGGTTAAGGCCCATGCGTGGTTTAGGCAAGTGTGGGAGCGCTTAAGTTTCTAGAACACGTTGTTCTGATTGTTTCTCTTGCTGGGTTGCTTAATTCAGCCTACTCGATCCATTCCAATCCTGCCCATCTGTTCCACTTTTTCAATTTTCATTTTACTTTTTCTGTATCTTTTTGTGCCTTTGTTCTTTTTTCATTTTTCCCCTCTCAGTCTAATTTGCTTGTTTATTTATATTTTGTTACCTCAACACCAACAGTTATGTCACAGGCAGGCAGTGTGTCAGAGGAGGAAGTATTAAAACCTCCTATAAGCAATTAGGTTACTGTTGAAGGGTGGGGGTTGTAAAACCCTATTCACGCAGCAACCACAATTCTTGTCAGGGTGAAGAAAAAAGAAACACTACATTAATGTGTGCTAAACTCTCTGGTAGCCGCCACAAAATCAATCAAGCTTAACCTAGAGGCAATGTGTCAAGTATTTATGCACAAGAAAAATCCCACACAAATTTAGAAAAATATAGTAAAATTAAAAAAAATGTTTAAAGCCAAAACAACAAACTCAGCAGAACTGGCGATATGCAATTTTACAGGTTTAAGTAAAAAGTGCCAACTGTGGATATCGGTCGTGCCAGAACAGGACGATTTCAACAAATCCAGGCTGACACAATGGAGCATAGCCCAGCCAAAGGGACCCAGTTAGGGCAGCTGAACAAGAGTAGCTTAAATCCTGTTTGCGGAGCGATACGGAGTCACACATCAAGGATGCACCAAGCAGCTGTGATTCCTAGAAGCTGCAAAGCTGTGATGCAAGGTCCTGTGTCATCGTTGTGGATGCCATGGATGAGGGGATTGTGATGTGTAGTCCTGCATCGAGATGTGTCGCGCACCGGATGGTTCTGGAGAAGCTGCAGGTCTTGCAAAGTGGAATCCTGTGTAATTGTTGAGGATGCAGTCAACAAGGGGTATGCAATGTGAAGGCCTGTGTTGAGGATGCATCGCACATCAGTGGTTCCTGGAAGGCTGTGGGCAGCGATGTGAAGTCCTGCACCAGATATGAATCACGCAGTGGTCCCGAGGTAGAGTTTGCTGAGGCGATGTATCATGCAGCAGCTCTGATGCTGAGTTTGTGGTCGGCGATGCGTCGTGCTGCTGCTCCAATGTGTCGGTTCAGCTGGGACCACAGTTGGGGCTAGTAGAACATATTCAGGCCCACTTCCAAGGGTTCAAGACTGGGATGGTATCACTTGGGAGGGTAGGAATCACAGCTGGAGCCCAGGTGCTGGATTGAAGATGGAGGAAACAGGTTCTGTTCCTGAAGCTTCTGATCAGGAGGCCAGCCTAATGAATCTTGGAGTCACTCTGGTAGTCCTGGGTTCAAGATGCAAGTCCAGTCCTTCCGTTCGGCAGGAGGGCATCAGGGCAGGAGGCCAGCACAGCTGGGGAGCAGAGTGTCAGTCCTTGTTGCGGCAGAGCAGCACAGCAGTCCTTATTCTGAGTGTTCCACAGGTCCAGATGTGTACTGAAGAGTTGGGATCTGAGGTCTCATAATTATACCCAGTGCCCACTTTGAAGTAGGAGAAGCTTCTAGAGGTTTCCAACCCCCCTCCCTGAGGTAGTTGGAATATCCTGCTTTTCTGACCTGGCCCCAGATTGTCTGGGGTCACAATAGACCCTTTGTGAGAGTGCCCAGTCAGGGCCTTTGTGATGTAGAAGTTTGGTAGGTGAGAGTTGTTCCCTCTGATTAATTCAGAATTGGCCAACCTGTCAACACCTGGCATCTCTTTGTCCCATCGTCTGACAGCAACACACAAAGGCCAACTGCCAAACTCCACCTAGTCCAGTGACTTAGAATACAGGCAGCAAAAAATCCATGGTTGGGACAAGAAAATGTAACTTTATGAAAGTGTCATTTTCAGATTTGTGACTAAAAATCTGATTTTACAAATCAAAAGGCCTTCTAATTACAATTCTTTAGGCACCAAACTCAAGCTTTCAGCCTTCTCCCAATTGAAAGTTATCACTTATTAAATAAAACAAGGTAACCCAATGTTATCCTTTGGGAGAGACTGACCTTGTAATAGTGAAAAATGAGTTCAAGGTTCACTACCAGTACATGTAAAAAGTACATGTCCAACTTTTTAAATACATTGCACCCTGCTATCTGGTCTGTTTAGGTCTTAGCTTAGGGGCGACATATATATTAAAAATGAAGGTTTGGACCTGGCAAGAGCTTTATGCAAGGTCAAAATTGCAGTTTAAAACCGCATACACAATCTGCAATGGCAATCCTGAGACATATCTAGAAGGGCTACCTAAGTGAGAGTTACAATCTGTGATGCAGGTCCACCAGTAGTATTTAGTTTTCTTCCCTTGTTTCCATGTTGGACCACTTTATTAGGCACTCAGAAGTAAATAATATATGCCAAATAAGTAGAGGCCAATTCTACCACGTGTAGGGGGAGAGCACAAGCACTTTACACTGGTTAGCAGTGGTAAATTGCACAGAGTCCTAACACCAGCAAAAAAAGAGAGCAGCACAATTAGGAGGGATGAAGGCAAAAAGTTTGGAGGAAGACACCCCGAGGCTAGCAGGTCTAACACCCCCCCATAACTAGCACAAGGGTGCCATGTCAAACACAACATTTGTTTGAGAAGAGGTGACTGCACTGGTATTTTAATTATGATGGTGCTTGTAGTGCATTAATTAATGCAGAACTGCAAATAGGAATTATGTGAATATTGTGTGAATCACAGAGCCACAGAATCACATAAATATTCCAGTGACCCTAGTGAACCAGCAGTACAGTGTGCCTGACTGATTACAAATGTGACTGCATTGGGTGCTACAATTCATTTTCTTTTCATCTTTCCTCACAGCAAGATTCTGCTGTTTCTGATAAAAGTTTCATCCAGACCTCCACCAGTACCACCGAGGATGACAGGCGCAGGCAAGAGGTAGCTGCTCAACCACACCTTCAATAATTGGAGACAATTGTGGTGATGTATCTCTGGCTTGTGATACTTGAGGCGGAGGAAGGGGCAGTGGGTCCATTTTGACATTGAGTGACCAAGGCAACATCACCACTGCAGGTGGTCTAGTGGATCCTCGTCCTACACTACACCCACTACCACTGCCCCCTCAATCGTAGACCATAGTGCATTAGTTACACAGCTTATTTAAACATGCCAAAAGTGTCAAAATAAAATTCCAATCAGACTGTGGAACAAAATAGTTTGTTTGTGAAGCACGGTCACATAGGGGACTATTAGGCTTACAGCCTAAATTAATTGGACTTAATAGCATATTGATATAATGCAATAAAATCGAGTTAGGTCCGGAAGAGTACCATTGTAAGATATGTGGACTCTAAAATACTATTCTGTAACTCCCCCCAGACTGGATTTTACTAAATTTTCATATAGAGTTAAACATTTCACTAGGTTACAATTGAGCTGTGGATCATTTGGATCAAGACATTTTAATGTTGCTGCTCTGCAGGTGCGAATACCCTTAAAATTAAAGTGTTTTTTCAGTAACAAAAGACGGTATGGTTTTAAGGCAGGACAGATACAAATTAGATGAATTAGGTCCTGCTTCAGTGCTCCACAAAGGCTGCATGATTTCGGGCCTTCGTATTGCCAGCTTGGTTGGTCATCATTTGATGGAATGGAACCAAGGTGTAGTGCTAAGAACTTTGTTTTTAAATATGAAGTGTATGTCTGACCTAAATACATTGCCGGTTGCAGTTTGGTATACGATTGCAAGACCATCCATGCATGGGCTCACTTATTTAAACTTGTTTTGTCCTCAATTAACAAGTGCTTTATGGCCACTTTCTTTAGTGTTAGCTGAAAGGAAGAAACTGTAAGATTCAATTGCCAAAGACCTGTAGCATTTGTGCATTTTTAAGAATGATGGTGGGAACTTAGTGTAGGCCGACTGGGGAGCATCATCTAGGGCCCTCCACAGGGCATTATTGATTGAATTTTGCTGATTGGACCAAATTTTGTCCCATGTTTTTATTGTTATGTATCTTTTTTGCAAGTGCTGCTGCTGCATCCCAAATTCTAACCACACCTGGGCCGGTGAGGAGTTGCGGGGTAGAGAGAATATTATCTTGTAAGCTTTTGTTTGTAAGGAGTCCAGGGTTGGCACGTCTTTCCCATACTGGATTTCACTTGCGTACGCCACTGTGGGTAAGAGTTTATCTTTAATAACTGCTAACAACGGGGTGAACGATCGGCCTTTCAGGTATCTTGCCATTGAGCAGAAGGCAAATATCAGCCCATTTTCTTGTTTTGTTTGGGTCTCATTATGTTTTCGAAAAGTAAGTTGATTATCCATGAGCACTCCCAGATACTCGTAGCTGCTAACTACTTCAAAGTCTCTATTGCTGATTTTAAATGGCAGATGTTTCTGAGCATGACTACATATAATCATGGCTTTTGTGTTTGAAATATTGATTTCCACCAGGTTTTCCTTGGCTTAGTAGCACTATATCATCTGCATAAGATAGATGGGTGATGGGCAGAATGCCTAGGGGTGATGAATGTGAATTCACTTCATCTAGCTTTGAGGAGAGTTTGGCCATGAAAAGATTGATCAGGTGTGGGGCCAAAATACACCCTTGTTTTAATCTGGAATTTACATAGATCTTCCTAGTGTGCCTCTTGCCTCGGCGATATTGACTTGGATCCAAGAATTTGTGTGTAGTAGCTGTATGGCTCTTAGTGTTGTTTCTGAGGGTCCCCACTGCCTTAGTTTATGCCACAGTAGGCCTCTGTTTACTCGATCAAATACCACTTTGAAATCTATGAAGCACAGGTATAAGCTCTTTTGTTACCGTAGACTCTTGTCTGCCATTAAGTCTAGGGCAAGAAGATTGATAGTGGTGCCAACGTCCTTGGGGAATCCCGACTGGTTGAGAGGGATTTTGTTGTTGGTCTCTGACCAGCCTAGCAGATCCGATAGAATCAAAGATGCATCGTATTTTGCTTCTATGTCAAGTAAGGCGATCATTCGGTAGCTTGCTGGATCAGCTTGGTCCGCTCCTTTATATACAGGGTAAATTATTGATCCTCTCCAACTCACCAGCAGGCTATTTGTATTACCCACCTCATGAAAAAGACGAGACAGAAGGATGGCCCAAAAGTTAGGGTTCTGTTTATAGATTGTTTTTGGAATCCCATTTGGGCCTGGTGCCCCGTCTCGTCTGCCCACTTGAATAACCTTAGCTGTTTGTTCTGCTGTATATTGGGGTAATTGTGGGTCCACTGCCATCGTGGCATTTGGAGTGCTTCCTAGTATCAATCATAGAAGTCCACCGTCGAGAGGCATACATGAACTAAAAGAGGGCCAGAGGGATAGTAAGCAAAGAACTGCAATTTTGGAGGGGCATTTTGAATAGGGAGAGTGGTGGGCCTATTGCGGGCGGTGTGGGTGATTATAGGTGAAGATGTGGTTGATTAGTTTAGTTTTTTGGGTTTTTGGGGGCTTTAGGGAGAGGGGTGAGTTTGGTGGGGTGGATTTGGCAGGAGTAGTTGGTGAATGAGTGGATTAGTTTAGTTGTGTGGGGTTTTGAGCGTTAGTTGTACATTTTACATTAACATCCATTACTGAGGATGTTCCACCACCCTACCATCAGAGAAGATGCTGAAACTCGATATTGGCCCATCCTAAAGCAATTGTCCAATTGTCCATTCTCGCCATCCTTTCTCCAGACTACTACACTTGACTTTAACTATGTTGTGATCTCACTTGCTTTAAATCATTACAGTAATTATAACAAACACCCTTACCTCGAGGCTAACCCCAATGCAGCCCTCTAATCCATCTCCTGCAATATGTGTTGGAAAAATGATGATTCATTACCTTTCACCTTCACTATTTGATTTGATGTTGCCTCAGAGGACCCAACCTCCCAACAGTGAGTAGTAGTAAAATCTATTTACTGCCCTGAAATAACCACACTGGTAGAGATTATTTATAGTTTTATTGGTAAGTAAAAACGTAGAGCTGGACCCCACAGTGCGGTCTTCCAACTGTACAATTCTCGTCCCTCTCGCATTCCTCAATGTAATAAAGGAGACGCATTTCTATTATGCATCATGTGAAGACTTAAGCAACCACTACCTCCTTCCAAATCTTATTTGAGCAGAAGTATTTTGTCTGCCACCTCCCTTTGCCTTGCTGTTGATGCAGGGAATTTCCTGTGCGACTAACTGCTGGTGGTATTAAAAGGCCCAAATAGGTAAGATGTAACGGACAAACCAAGGTTCTTCTTTTTCAGAATGGAGCTGGTGAACAAGCAAAGAAGGATTCTCATTCTGTAACATTGAACAACAAAACAACTGTCAGTGGAAAACACAAAATAAAGAGCAGCATACGTTGACACACTATATAGGGGAAGTCATGTAATAAGTATAATGAACATTTAAGTCACTGAAGGAGGTCAGTGTTAGTAGAATCATCAGGTACATTGATTCAGTATGGGCTTACATTGTAAGAAAAAAGTGCACACTAACTATCCTTGCCCTATCATTGTTTTAATACATTTGTTGCTCTATATTGACCCTTTCAGGTCCAGATAAGCAGATCGATGTGGTCAAATATGATTGTGTTTGTAACCTCTCCATTAAGCTGTTTAAGATTGCTTGCACCACATCCACCCATCCTAGTGTGAGAACTGTGATTGGTGGAAACAGATGACAGTAGAACAGATCTACCACCTGAAGGGAAGAGGGAAAAGGCATTCATGATTAAATGGGTATGGGGAATTAGATACAATTTAGAGAGACTGAGCATTCAGCAAGTCCATGAGAGTAGCATTTCAGCCAAGGAAAAAGATGACAGTTAAGTTAACCTACACAGTCTTTAGCAGTCAGCAATCTACCAAGTTAGTTATAGTTAACTACGCTGAAGTCCAAAATGTCAATGATACACACTGCTAAAACATATTTATGATAAAAGTTAAGAAAGTCATACTGTATACAAATTGTACATCTGCATTCTCTCAGCACAGTCTGTCTTGGGAGCATATGTGAACTGCTGAGAAAGAGCACCAGGGATGTTCCATTTATTTGCAGAAGAGAAACACTGTAGAATGATAAAAGAGAAGTTATAACATTTGAGAGTCAAGGTGTGGATGGAATCATTGAATGGACTCCAGGATGTGTAAATGCAATACATTAAGGTGCCCTGCAGACAAGCCAAGGGGCCACTCCTTCCATGTGTATCATTTTCTATTTTCACTTTAGTTTTTATGTCTTTTCTGAGTATCAACTGTTTTAACAGCAAATTCAAATGATGTACCTCTGCCCAATAAGTAGCTTAACATATGTATTGTTGCTTTTTCAGATATTGCAAATGTCACAAGGTCAATTGTCAACTGTGTCTAGTCAAAAGCCAATAGGTTTGTAAATACACTCACCCTCCCTAACCTGAAGCCGTTAAATTAAGAAGAACACAGAGTCTGCTGGAATTCCAACCCCTACCTGAATAGATAGCCACATCTCTCAAACACAGAATAACAGGCACAGTTAAGGGACTCTTAAAATAAACTTACAGCAACTTTTACCGATTTGTTGTATTTCCTAATAGGGTTTTAATTTTGGTCTACAAAGCCTGGAAATTGAGAAAAAATGAGGTTGAAGAGTGGTAAGGGATTGTCCTTCACATGCATGCAAACCTGTGCACAGAGGGGGAGAGTTTTACCACTTGCACATTTTTTTTCCCTATATTTTATCATGTGGAGATATCCACCACTAGGGCGATCTCCCTATGTTAAAGCATAGGTGTTGGACCTGTCAACCTTAGGCTAATCTTCCTCCAAACATTTTGACACTCCTCCTCCATTTTGCTGAGCACCTTACCACTGCTAACCAATGCCAAAGCTCTTGTGTTCCCTCCTCTAAAATATGGTTAAATTGGCTTATACATAATTGGCTTATTCAAATTTACTTATATGAACTTGTAGAGTGGTATCTCATATACCCAGGGCATGTAAATTAAATTTTACCAGTGGGCCTGCAGCACCTATCATGCCACCCACTTAGGAAGCACTGTAAAACATGTCCCAGGCCTGCCATTGCAGCCTGAATGCAGTTTTAAAACTGCCTTGTCAATTTAGCATTTAAACACCCTTGCCATTCATAAAACTCACCTTTTATTACACATATGTCACCCCAAATGTAGGCCCTAGGTAGGCCATAGGGCAGGGTGGTGTGTGATTAAAAGGTTGGGCACACACTCTTAAGTTTTACATATCCTGATAGTGAAAAAATCCTACATTCATTTTTCACTACTGTGAGGCCTCCCCCTTCCTTAGGATAGCATTGGGGATTCTTTATTACATTTAATGAGCTGTCATTCTCAGTTGGGAGTGGTGGCTATGTCATGTTTGGCACCTATGAATTGTAATAATCAACCATCTTTAATGGTAAAGGTGGATTTTTTTATTACAATTTTGAAAATGCCACTTTTGGAAAGTTGGCACCAGGGCATAAAATAAGGACCTTACACACCAACTTTTCAGTACACTTCTGGGTCTGTGGATATTGTGCCAGGAAGAAGGGGTTGCTGTGCTGCTATCAGGACTGCCACTCTGCGCAAATGCTGCTCTAAAGGAACTGCTGCTTTGCTGACCTCTTGCCTGGGGTATAAGAACTGGACCTGCAACTTCTTCTACTTGAACCCAGGACCCAGAGTGACTCAAAGAGCTAGTCTGCTGGCCTCCTGGTATGAGCTTCAGGGACATAAATGGCTCCCCAACCAGCCCCTGGACACAGCTTCAGCGATTACCTGACCCCCAAGTGGTGCCTCTCAGGTGCTGGTCCCCTGGTGTGGCTCACAAGCTCTTGAAATCAAGCTTTGGGCTCTTTATGAATGCACCGAAATTCAGCGCAAGCAGCTTCCAGCACTTTTCTTTGCATAGCAAGCATTGGTCGCCCACAGAGAACTGCCAACGCAAGGCTGCACCCAACCCATCGGCAACGCCCGGCCTGCTCGTCATGCCACACCGAACACCACCCACAACACTCCATTTACTCACTGCTACTCTCTCCAGTGTGTACTGGACTTTTGGCACAAAACTTGAGAAGGTAAAACTTCAGCTGGACTAATGTGCGACTGAATTCGAACCACATTACATTGCCTTTTACCCGGTTTTGACTTTGACACGGTCCAGTGTGACCCGATAGTCACGGTTGGTGCTTTATGCTTTTAGGCGCTAATTTAAAGTTAATTCCATAAAAATTCAGAGCTTTGCCTCTACAGATTGGAATTTTGTTGTTTTGGTATTGTTTTATTTAGGAAATGCCTCTTTATTTTTCTAATCTGGTGTGCGATCTTTTGTGGGGTGTTTTCACTGTTTTACTGTTTGAAGTGTTGCACAAACAGTTTACATGTGTCTTGGCGTAGTCAGACTGCTATATGCCAAGCCACTAAGGGGTTGAGTACAGGTTATTTTGGGGTTGGATTGTGCCTTTCCCTGACTAGGAGTGCGGTTACTGCTTGGCCAGGGCTCACACCCCTGTCAACCAACAACCCAAAAACCAACAAAAGGCAAGAGATCTCTGCCCAGACTGAGGAGATGTTTCCATTGCAAAGTATAGAAAATGTGTTTTCTATAGTATAGGGAAAGGTACAAAAAGGTGTATTGAACTTAGAAAACATTTGTAAAATGTTTTATGCCAAATAGTAGTGTCAATGTATGTATATATTTATTTTAAATATAGAACTGAAGAATACAGCAATAATTAACTACATTTTGAAAAAAATCCTTAAATAATTTAAATATATTAAATGATGTTAAAATTATTTTCCTCAGGTTCAAATTAAAACAATACTCAAAATAATTCCCAATTAACCTATTTTTTTGTTAAATGCATTAATACATTTTAAAAGTGTTGTATAGAATTAATTGATGGTGATTGAATTATATTAAAACATGTTTTGTTACATTCATTTCCAAATGGAAAGGGTTATTAAATTATTTTATAAGTAATTAAAAGTATGTACTATTTTGATAACATTCAGTTATATCTATGTATATTTTTTACTATTTCAGATAGTTTAATTTAATTATACAATATTCCCTGTGGTGTTTTAATTTAAGCCCCTAACTTTATTAATTTCTATAGAAGATGTTGCAATACTAGTGGTTGGCCATGTGTGGTACTGGACTTACTTCAGTTCTGAGCTGGAGTAATTCACTTCCATTTTGGGGGCCCCTTTTGGCTGTAGTAACTTTAGAAGTGCAATTTGTGAATATCAGTTGGCTTCCTCTTTTGCTTGTGGATACATGTCCCCTACTAAACCCCTCCTTAACTCCTCTGTACTCCTTTCGCTTCCCATTCCTTTTAGTAGTAAGTATTCCATATTTCCAGTCACTCCCCCAGTACTCACACTTCTACTACTAAAATGTAAATTTCACACTCAAGGCAAAAGTCTCTGCACAGAAAAAGATAGGAGTGGTGAAGGCGTAATTTCCGGATGTAGATTTGTGAATAGCAGTCTTTACTTCCCATGTTATCATCTTGGGTTTATTAGTTGCCTCCCTTCTCCCTTTTAGCATGTTTTTTTCAGTAAGAAAACTTTATTTGGTTAGTTACAACCATAAAAGTGTACCCTATACATAAAATACTATTAAAATATAGCCAGGATCCTATTAAAACATGGTATAAGTACATATCATAAAATACACATTTCCTTCATACAAGATACAAATGTCCACCTACGAGTAGTTCGGTCGGGCAGTTCTTTCATCTCCCTCCCGATCCTTCCAAAAATATTTTTATTCTGTAGACATGAGGAACACCCTGACCTTTTTCATAAATTTCCCAATAGCACAAGCAATGTCTAGGTTCGTCATTTCAACTAGAAGGCTAACAGCTTGCATCCTATTTCTGATCATATATTTTTTAAATATTGGACATAAAATCTCTTTCCGAGAATCTAAAAACTTCGTACAATCTAATAAAATGTGCACAATATCGCAATGATTAGCTAACGCACAAGTACAGGTACCATTACTATTCAACATAAAAATTTTAATCTCAGTATTCCCGTAGCAGGGGTTTATCCCCATTTGCACTTTTAGTACCTCCCGTCTTAAGTGCAAGCTCAGCAATCTATCTAAATAGGGGTACTGTTTGTTAGATTCCCAAGCCAGAGTCATATGCGACACCGAAACTTTCCGCAAGAGGTACTCTCTATCATTTGTGCGGGAAGTCTCAGCTCCCAGTGTTCTTAATTCTTTCTTAGCTATGCTTGGGTGACTTAGTTGCGGACATAAGTTTAAACCCAACTCTCCATATGCTTCCCTTAGTTTCGCCCAGGACAGCTCCCTAGTGACAATTTCACTTTTACACCACTGGGAAATTTGTTGGTGCTCTTCAGACCCTAGGCGCTGCCAAAAGCGAATTAGTGCCATACAGGCAGTTATCGCTCAAGAGGTAAGTCCCAACTCAAGTCTTGCATGTAATCATTGACTTTGTAGGGTGTAGAAGATGGAGTTCCAAGTGGTTTGCACCTTCTGCATGAGGGCTTTTATAGAAAATCTATTATCATGCTAAATGATCTTCAACTGCTTCCTAGCTTTGTAAGAACGGTGAAACAGAAATAAGTGTGAATCCTATGACTGGTGACCAGTATGGGTTTGACTACTACTTCTTTTTGAGGAAGTCCTGAACAATTAGATCGATGCAGTGCACCACTGGGTCTTGGTACACAACCAGTAAAGCAGCAACAATAATATACATGAAAATTCAACAGCACAGTAACATATAAACAGTAAGAAAAGATTAAAATAAGCTTTTGAAATGCCTCAAATGCAAAGAGCACATGGCAACAATTTCTCCTACAAAATCATCACACACACACACACACACATACACACAAACACACACACCCCAATGGTAAGCAAGCATATGGAGAAGAACAGACATCTTCTGGCTAGATGGGTCTGGCTCCTGGAGTCATACTGACCTTGACCACCAAAAGGCCGATGCAGATTAAACAAAACATAAATTTGACATGAATATAATACCATCAACAAGCACCTAAAATAATAAAAAATGTCTCTAGCGATAAGAATGTTAAAAATACATTACAAAAATACATCCAAGTCCTATAGCAGACTAGACTCCAAAAGGTTAAAAGAATGAAGAAAAATCACAACACAATTCACCCAAAAAACAAGGAAAATGAATACATATTATTAGCCCCAGATGTCCTCAATCCAGAAATGTCCATTAGCCCTTAATCTTGCAATGGCCTTCCTGCACGCTCCCTAAGCTATTTGCATTAAACTCCAGGCCACCAGCAACAAAGAAACAAAAAAGGATCACAATGAATGATGCATGCCAGCATAAATATTTTGCAAAAAATTGTATTCAATGTACTTGATATTACAAAAAAGTAAAGATTCCAACTTCAAAAGGAAGGTGATACAGCAGACACTGAAGACAAAAAAAAAATGTGTATTTCCTCCAAAAATCAAAATGTCCAAGGCTGGACAAAGCACAGCGAGCAGTCATCATTACAGGAAGAGAAAGATGGTACTTTATCTGCATTAGCCTCACTCTCTATGGCATGTTATCCAGGGGAAAAAAAGTTGCATTTCACGATCAAAATGTACTCCAGTGGGCCTCGGGTAAATAAGTTAACTTGAAGTGACGTTTTATGTTAATTTATTGATGCCCGCGTTAATGAAATGCTGCTCACTTTTGCGTTGGTCACGTTGTTGCAATGCGTCAATTGCTCCCATGCCCCTGCAATAGTATTTGTTTCCTATGCAAAATGGTATAATGTTATAATCTTGGCCGTAATTTTTTGAGCAACGCAAAATTCCCAAGTTTATCCCTAACTACGCAGGTGTAACAAAAATTACACCTGTACCGAGGATAGACCTTTAGAAAAACTTACATTTATGCCGATCTCAAAATGAATACTGACCTAACTGTTTTTATTGCATGAACTTTCCTAGAATTTAACTGTTGATGCGGTGACCTTGCCCCTGCTCTTCCTCCAGTAACCTCGGTCAGAAATCTTGTTTTTCTTTTTGATAATTCTCTCTCTCGCTTCTTAGATCATCCAAGTGTTTTTCCCCCTTTTTTATCAAATTTGTTTGCTTTCTAAAATCATGTCATTTTTGCCTCTCCCAGCCCGACAGACAGTAGACCAGGTGGTTATTGGTTCCTGCCTTGGCAACTGTAATTCTCTTTATCTTGGCTTACATAACGTTTCAATTTCAAGATTCTTCCGGATTCAAAAAGTTGTGGTCCATATCACCTACCAACTTCCCTGCCACATTTTATCATTACTTGTACTTGGTATCCCTGCTTGGCACCTGATCCCGCATCAGGTCCCAGACCCAGCTCTCCCGTGCTGCTGCATCACTCTCTCCTGCTTTCTACCTCATATTTACTGCTTTCTCCTTCTTTTCCCCCATTTTCCTGAGTGCTTTCTTCTGGTTTTTGACTCATTTTTACTGCTTTCTGCTTCATTTTCCCACGTTTTTCAGAGTGCTATCTCCTCCTTTTTTGCCTAACTTCTACTGCTTTGTCCTTCCTTTCCTCCGTTTTTCGGAGTGCTTTCTCCTGCTTTTTGCCTCGTTGTTCTCACTGTTTTCCCTTGCGTTTTCCCATTGCTGCTCCTGCCTATGACCTATTTCCTGCCTCCCTCCTAGCCCCAACAACCTCCTACCATCACTCCTCCCTTCTCCCAGGACCTACTTGATGGAGGCCGCAGCACAGTTGCGCAGTGGCCATGAGCCATGGGCATGCCGCGGCACACCAAAGGCAAGCCCATCTGCCCCTGTCTGAGCCTGGACCGCGCCCAGTGCCAGGACCCCTGGCTCTTGCACCTCACAAAGATACAGTACCTCTGAGCCCTGGAACCCGGACACATCAACAACCACTGCTGCCCCACATCCCCATGTACCACTAGAGGACTGTTTTCCTGCAGACACTGCCTCCTCACGTACAGCACTGAAGAAACAATGATACCAGACACCAGCGACACTGCAAACGAGGCCATACCCGCTACATTGACCAAGACCACTATCACAAGACTCCAGTACATCCAACTACATTCACTAGGTCAACATGCCATGGAGGTCTGGGACACAATCTCTTCCCTCAACCCAAACTTCATCTTCTTCACAGAAACCTGACTAAAACCCGCCTCTGCAGCAACATTGCCACTACCATCCCTGAAGGTTACAAGATAACACAACACAAACAAACCAACAAGCATGGAGGGGGAATAGCCATCATATACAGGGATACCATCCACTGTACGACATCCCCTGATGACCCAACACCGGCAATGAAACACCTCAACTTCCAACTCCACACATGCGGAAAAAGCACCATCAGAGGCGCCCTTGCCTAGAGACCACCAGGTCCACATTGCAGCTTCTACAACCCCATCCCGGAGCTCATCACTCAAATCGCACTGGACTCCAAGCACTATAACTTCCTGGGGGACCTCAACTCCCTCCTCAACAACCCCAGCGATGCTAACTCCACCAAACTCCTGGAAAGCAGGAGCAATATTGGGCTCAAGTAGCTCATCACCGACTCTACCCACATCGCAGGACATATGCTTGGCCCTGCCTTCATCTCCAGTGACACAGCCAGGGACATCCACACCACTCACCTGGTTTGACCATCACAGCGTACACTTCACCATCTCAGGGCCCACATACCCTGGCACCCCACTCCGAAGATCCACACTAAGAAACTGGAAAAAGGTATCAGAAAACCAGTGGAATGACACTCTATGCTCCCACCTCCTAGACTCTACACATGACCCTCAACAAATGGCAAAGACCTTAACCCAGTGGATCACAGAATGCACTGATGCTATCTCCCCCACCGAGACAGCCAAGGTCAAAGAACAAAGCAAAAAAATCAAGCTGGTTCATCGAGAAACTGTACTCCACCAAATGCAACTGCCAACAACTTAAAGGAAGTGGAACGTCAGAAAAAAAACAGCTCACAGCACCTCTTTCAGTACCACTATCAATTAGTACCACCGCTCCTGAAAGAAACTAAGAAGAACGCCCTAGTATGCCGCATCAAAGCAAGCACAAACCCCAGAAAAGAACATTTTGCCAAGGTTGAAGGAGCTCACCACTCCCGCAGCCACAGAGAATGACATCACTCCCTCCCAGGAACTGTGTGACTACCTTGGGGACTTCTTCCACAACAAGATCCCAGCCATTTACGAAAGCTTAGCTTGTCAACCCTTTGCAGCAGACAGCAACCCGCTCACACCTTCAAACACAAACCCTGAACACCTTCTCACCCACTGGGAACTCCTCACCATTCAAGACACTATCTCCATCATGAACCCTGTGCACTCTAGAGCACCCATGGACCCAAGCCCCCACCATGTCTTCAATCTCCGCAACAAGACACTCAGTAATGAGCTCAGGAAGGTCTTGAACACCTTCATCACCAGGGCCTCCTTCCCTGAGGACTGGCAACACACTGAAGTGAGGACCCCAGAAAAAAACATCTGCTGTCCCAGCCAAATTGAAGAACTACCAGCCCACCTAACAGTTTCTAATGAATACATTAGTTCCCAACTGGACCTGAGTTAGTGCAGTCCTACCCTGTTACATATGATTGTTGTTCACATTATCAAAGGGCATATAAAAAAACAGCTGGACCCCTGTAAATTCTTATTGGCACATCACTGTAGACCATAATCAGATAATATCTGCTAAACCAAATTTGATGTCCTAAAATTCATTATGAGACTGTCGCTCAGGCATGTTTTATTTGGCCTGTGCCCACCTACACCACTCTACGAAACCGTGATGATATAATTGAAAAGTTATTTAGTTAGACCTACCCCTTTAGCAACCCAATGCAACAACGGATTTCTGAGTTCTACCAAGATCTCTCTATGATTTACTTCTTTAGTGGGACATTCACCAACACCAGGACATATGGGGTAGTTTCTGGTGGGAGGTCTGAAGGGTTCTGCTGAAAAGATTTTAAATGCCCCTTCTGGTCAGGATTTCAGAAACTTTAGTGTCTTGGATTATCCATGGGAGATCGTGAAAATGTCCCTGCTTCAACCTGGGTAATAGGGAGGCGGTTATTTCCTGGGGTAACGGCAGGGACACTTAAATGAGCATTATTCGTGGCAAATGGGGCAGGACGAATGAACAAATTAGATTGTGATGGTGAAATGGCTGCTCTATGGGGCTCATTACGATGGCGGAAGGACCGCCACTGCCAGCCATGCGCTGGCGGTCCTTCCACAGTCGGACCGCGATATCCCCTGCCACATTACGATGGCGGGGGAATCGCATTCAGACGGCGGCAACGGAACCGCCACAGGCAATCATTGCAATTGCCTGGCGGAGCGGTCTGCAATTCATAAAATGGTGGCTGTGCCTAGCAGGCACTGTCTGCCCAATCACGATGCTGTCTCCAGCCAGCCGCTCCGAGGCAGGTAAACCGCCATTGAAGGGCTGGTGGAAATTGGTTTCGGGGGCCGTTGCGGCCCCACCATGTCTTGTGGGGAGGTGTGGGTGCACTGGGGGGTACACATGGTGCCCCCCTACATTTCACTGCAGCAAGTGGCAGGCACTGTGCCACGTAGTGCAGTGAAATGCACAACATGCTATTTTAACATTGCAGTGGGTGCTTCTGTCAGCAGCACCCACTGCAATGTTAAAATGCAAAATGCAACCGCCATGGTGGCGATTGCATCCTGATTTGGTGTGCAGAACCACCGCATGCATTGCGGACGGTCCCGGTCACCACCACGATGGCAGACAGACTTCAGTCCGTCCGCCATCGTATGAGCTCCTATGTTCCTTCACCAATTCAAAACAGCTACACGTGATGGTATCCACTGGCATTAATATGGGTAACATTGTATCTAAAGACCTTCTGACTAACGCCTATAGGGCCCATATGGAAATATGCACCTTATTAGAGATAACATTTTTGAAAGGACAGAATATCATCTTTATCAAGTTGAATATCTCATCTTCCACCATGGGGTGTTTCCAAATCCCAAGCTGAAACTTTAATACCAGAACAAGTGGCAGTAACCCAGGTTTCTTTTTCTTTTTGCAGGGTCATGGGTAAAGGGAAGAGGGTGCAGACGCTGTGTTAATTGTCACCGGGTTGACTAATATACAGACATTCATAACAACTCCCCTCCCAGTGTCCGAAAGCCTGTTAGTCTCCCCTTGATGGTGTGTTCTCATGCAGGTCGCTTTCTGTGTAGTGGTTAATAATCAGTCTTGTTTCAGCATTAGAAATGTCCTTATCAGTGGTGCCCATGCGACTAGTTAAAAAGTTGGTAATGAAGTTTGTCACATTACCAAGACTGCAGACAGTGTGGTTTTTCGTTTTCTTTTTCCCCTTTCACCACTGGCACAACACAGTGCCACTGTGGGTGCTTCCCACTCTCTTCAGTGCTAGCACCACCTCTTTTCTAGTAAGAGGTCAGGTTTGAGGGATGAGGGAAATAGCAAATGGTGCTTGTGCTTTACTTTTTAGCTGAGGGTGTTGAATCTTGTGCCACTAGTTCACTTAACATTGTACATATTTAATTCTTGCAGTCTGGCTATTTATGAGCATTTTAAGACCATTAAAGCAGTGCTACACTGAAAGTCCCAGAAGGCAGCATGATGCTATATAAAAAATCGAGACTGGCTGAAGGAGCAACCCATATTTCGCTGAAAGTTGATAATGCAACATTTACCAGAAAACTAAATTATTCACTAAGGCTCGGGTTTCCAAAGCCTTTGTATTGTCCTTTTGTCACAAAAGGTGACGCAAAGACAACGCAAAGGCTTCAGTAATATTTACAAAGCCACACAAGGGCTGATTTGCGTGGTCTTGCACAGCTTTGTAAACGAATGTCTGACATAATATCGACAGACAGAATATCGACATACAAAAATATCGACACAAAAATATCGAAATCAAAAATATCGGAGTCATATCTTCATAAAGGTAAGTACAAAAATATCGAAAAATTAATATCGTAGTACAAAAATATCGAAATTAAAAATATCGTTTTTTAAATGTATAAATAATAATGTAAAAATAATTTTAAAATACATATAATTTTACAAATATTAAATAAAAATATTAAAACATAATTAAAAAATTAAAACTAATACATATACATTTAAAATAAATAAAAAACGTAATAATTTAATATATATATATTTTTTTTAATTTCATTTAATTGATTTAATTTAAATATAAATTTATTTTATTTTTACCCTGTACGCCTGTACCCCAAAAACCCAAAACTGACCCTGAACCCTAAAAATACCCCTTTACCCAAAAACCCAAAACTGACCCTGAACCCTAAAAATACCCTTTTACCCAAAAACCCAAAACTGACCCTGAACCCTAAAAATACCCCTTTACCCAAAAACCCAAAACTGACCCTGAACCCTAAAAATACCCTTTTACCCAAAAACCCAAAACTGACCCTGAACCCTAAAAATACCCCTTTACCCAAAAACTGAAAACTGACCCTGAACCCTAAAAATACCCCTTTACCCAAAAACTGAAAACTGACCCTGAACCCAAAAAATACCCCTTTACCCAAAAACTGAAAACTGATCCTGAACCCTAAAAATACCCCTTTACCCAAAAACTGAAAACTGACCCTGAACCCAAAAAATACCCCTTTACCCAAGAACTGAAAACTGACCCTGAACCCTAAAAATACTCCTTTACCCAAAAACTGAAAACTGACCCTGAACCCTAAAAATACCCCTTTACCCAAAAACTGAAAACTGACCCTAAACACTAAAAATACCCTTTTACCCAAGAACTGAAAACTGACCCTGAACCCAAAAAATACTCCTTTACCCAAAAACTGAAAACTGACCCTGAACGCTAAAAATACCCCTTTACCCAAAAACTGAAAACTGACCCTGAACACTAAAAATACCCTTTTACCCAAAAACTGAAAACTGACCCTGAACCCTAAAAATACCCCTTAAAAAAACTAAAACATATAAAATTTAAAATATTATTATATACTTACCTATACTTACGTTGTAATGGTATGCGTTGTAAAGGTACCTGCGTTTTAAAAACATGCGTTGTAAACACATGCGTTGTAATGGTTTTTGCATTGTAAACATTTCGTTGTAATGGTAGTGCGTTGTAAAAGTTGCGTTGTAAAGGTTGTTTCCCCGGTGGATAGCGTAGGGGTAAAAATTACTATTCACACTCCAGAGGGTGCAACAGTAGGAAAAGCGTTGGATAGCATGGGGGTAAAAATTAATTCCCACACTACTCCCACTTTAACACACAACACACTACACATATAAAAAAGACAATTAATATAAATTTCAATTAATCAATTAATAACAATTAATATTACTAAATTGATGTAATTATAAATGAACTAAATAACACATATTAATTACTAATTAATTAACAATAAATACCAAAGAAAATTACAATCTCTTTAATTAATTACATTTAAATATATCACACCCTATCCCCCTATAAACACACAACCCACTACACAGAAATAAATCATATCATTTATTCACTTAATAATTCTTAATTACCAATTAATTATTATTTAACAATAACAAAAAATTAAATATATTAGCACATTAACTCTAAATAATTTAATTACATAATTAATATTATTTAATTACCAATTAATTATTAATTAAAAATAACAACACATTAAATATATTAGCACATTAACTCTAAATAATTTAATTACATAATTAATATTATTTAATTATCAATTAATTATTAATTAACAATAACAATAAAGTAAATATATTAGCACATTAGCTGTAAATAATTTAATTTACTAATTAATATTATTGTTTCCCAATTAATTAATTAACAATAACAAAAAATTATATATATAAAAAATTACTCTGATTAATGTAATTAACTAATTAATATTAATTAATTACCAATTAATTATTAATTAAAAATATGTACAAAATTGTATTAATTAATTAACTAATTAATATTAATTAATTACCAATTAAGTATTAATAAAAAATATTTACAAACATATATTAATTAATTAATTATTAAATTACTTCCCACCCTATTCCCCTATAAACCCACAACCCGCTCTGATACTAAAACGCAAAATGTAGACAAATTTACAAATTTTCAAACATACATTACAAAACATGTTTAACAAACATATAAACAACACATTAAAATACATAACACTAAACAAAATTTCGATATTAGTAAAATTCGATATTAGTAACATACATACCTTAAAAAAACGATATTCTGTCTGTCGATATTTTGGACATCGATATTCTATACTATCGAAATTAAAACATCGATATTATTGTATATCGATATTTTAATTTCGATATTTTGTCTCACTACCTTGTAAACAAATGTAATGCAAAGCAGCGTTACATTTCAACTTGGTAGGAGTTCTATGGGTGGAGCATAGGTGTTCCATATATACAGATATTAGTGCATTCTCAGATTTATTAAAGCTAGTAAACCAGGGAATGCTTCAAAATGTGATGCCTTCTCAAGTGAGGCTTAACAAGGAGAAATATCTTTATTGCATTCTGCAGCACATGTGGAAAGACAAAAATGCTTAGGATTGTTTTTGTGCCCCTTCTGCACAAAAACAATCCTGGCCATAATGCAAGAACCCTTGCACTCTAGGCAGCACACAGTGTGTGAGTGCTAGGAGGCAGCAGAAATATAGCATATCTTAGTAAATATGGCACATTTCTGCTGTTTTCTTTTCACGCAATACAGTGCAGCAACTTTGCTTGCTGCCCTGCTTTGCGTGAAAAATTAGTACATCTGACTGGAAGTCTTTTAAGTGGTACACACAGAACGTTGTATCACATTCACGTTGACCATGTAAAATAAAAGGGAATATAATGGCAATGAAGGATTGGGAGTATGCAAGTGAGACAAACACAGAACAGTTAAATGTATGATGTTACAACGCTTACTTTTACAACACATACCTTTACAACGCATTTTTTACAACGCAACATCCATTACAACGCATTCCATGACAAACCATGCCTTTACAACGAATTTTTAAAAACTACCTTTACAATGCATTCCATTACAACGCATACTACCTTTACAACGCATACCATTACAACGCACACCATTACATTGCATGTATGGTAAGTATTGGATAGTGTAGGGGTAAAACTTACTATTCTAACTCCAGGGAGTGCAACAGTAGGGCAAGTGTTGGATAGTGTAGGGGTAACATTTACTATTCTAACTCCAGGGGGTGCAACAGTAGGGTAAGTGTTGGATAGTGTAGGGGTAAAATTTACTATTCTAACTCCAGGGGGTGCAACAGGAGGGTAAGTGTTGGATAGTGTAAGGGTACTATGCATTGTAATTGCATGCGTTCTAACGGTATGTGTTGTAATGACTGCGTTGTAATGACATGAGTTGTAATTGTATGCGTTTTAGTGTCATGCGTGGTAATGGTTGCGTTGTAATGGCATGCGTTGTAAGGGATGTTGCTTTGTAATGACTGCGTAGTAATGGTAGTGCGTTGTAAAAGTTGCGTTGTAAAGGTTGTTTCCCGTACAGTTGCACATTTCCCATGATATAATTGCATTATATTATATGTATGTAGAATTTCAAGAACAGGCGGGGTGATTTGTATTGAAAGCCTCATTTTTAGTACCAAAATGGCAATGAATGAATATCATTTGAGAGCAGAAACAAACATTCTTGTAAGACTCCCACCATGGAACATGCACTGCAGCTGTTAAAATGCTGCAGCCAAACTCATGACAAAGTAAACCAAATGAATGTAAGGCTTTCAGTGTACACAAACAAATCTTTTAAACCCTCTTATACACTCCTATAATATCAATGTTCATTTCTCTCACCCATGGGTTCCTTTAGAAAGCTTCCACGTTGCTTAAATGACTAAGGGCCAGATGTAGGTAAATCATATTTACCGACTCTTAAATACCGAATTTTACCGATTCGGTATTTAAGAGTCGGTAAATATGAAGGGGGGAGATGTAGGTATTACAGATTCTGTAAATACCGAATCTTTAAGATTCGGTATTTACCAAATCTGTAAATACCGAATCGGTATTGCCCATTGATTCCTATGGGCCTTGAAGCCCATAGGAATCAATGGGCAATACCGATTCTGTAATTACAGAATCGGTAAATACCGAATTTGGCAAGGGTGCAGGGGGTGTCACTTTGACACCCTCTGGCACCCCAAAAATAGGCATGTGCGCCATGTGGCACACAGACATGCCCTAAGGGCATGTCTGTCTGTCACATGGCTAGGTGTGCATGCACACCTGAATTCGGTATTTTAACACCCAATTGGATTGTGTGTTAAAATACCGAATTTGTAGGGCCTTTGGGACTCAGAAGAGTCCCACTTACATCTGGGAATTACCGAATCGGTAAAAATACCGATTTGGTATTTTACAGAACCGGTAAATTTACAGAATCGGCAAATTTACTGATTCTGTAAAATAATGCCCCTACATACCAATTCTTGAATACCGCTCGGTAACGGCCGAAAATACCGATTTTCGGCCGTTACCGACTGACCTACATCTGGCCCCAAACCTCTAATATTGGTACTCCCAGCATTGCAAATCAGTACCCCCCACCGAAGAGAGAATATCAAACTAAAATACAAACAAAACACTCATTCATCTACTTGACAGTTCAAGACTCAAAACAATTTGCTTTCAAATCCACAGCCCATCTGGTATGACATAACAAACTTATCACCCTAATTAATGTGCTAAACATCACATTCTGTCCTGATGACTTCAGCACATCCACTTGAATAAAGGAATGGTTTAAGCTGTGTTCATCACAAACGTCATCTATACCTTCTTTAAGAATTAATAACCTCTCTATTGAAAACCCTCAACCAGACTTACCTCATCTTTCTATCTGCATCAACACTTCAAGAATTCAATTCCTACTCAAATGTGTGGCCAGTCCCCTTGAAGAAATTATCTATTAATTGTTAGTTTGGTATTCTTCACGACAGTTGCATTAGGGACCAGCTTGTTATGCACTCCAATAACTCAGCTATTCAAGAAAAATTATGGGTGTGTAGAGATGCACTTTTAAATGAAATTATAGCCATTATCAAGAAAGGTGAAATGTCAAAGAGATGTGCTCCGGTTGTGTCAGAAAACAATGAAGAAAGTAATGTGGTTGGTAAAGTGTCACTTAACAAAAATGAAAGAAAAGAATGTAACAATCGTTCTTTTAAAGAAGTGAGCAAGAAAACTGCTAACTTCAAGCAATGGAGCCAACCTAGGGCCCAAACGATGGTCCAGAACACAGTTGGCAGCAGAGAATATATAGGTGATAGATGGCCCCCGATACAGCATGTATGTGCATCGTAGGACACTTCCCAGACCCTGACCCCAGAGTAGTTAACAGGCCCTGCACAGGAGACCCTGCAGCAGGGCTCAGGCAAAGGCAGAGAGGCACAGAAGTGCGAGGCGAGTTGGGGCAGTTTAGTGGAGAGGCACAGCAGCGCAGCTCACCATTGTATGGGCAATAGCAAAAGGTTTCAATGCAGTCAAGGGAGGAGGTGGCACACAGCAACGGGCACCAGGCTAGCAGAAACCCAGGTGGGCAACAGGCGAGAGCCCAGGCAGCAACCAGGAGAAGGGGTTAGTGGCTCCCGTGGTCCAGGATTGCTGCCTCCGGCACTGCTGGGCAGGCCCTGGGGCAGATATTCCATTCCATACCCAGCCAGGGGGGGCAGAAACAGTTGAAAATAGGACACGTTGGAGGCCAGTGCCTGACAGGCAGCCAACAAGGCCCCAGGCAGTGCCAGTGAGGAGGAGCCGGGCCTGAACATCAACACTGCTCCGAATGAGGGGGGAAGCTGAGGTTCAGGTAATGCCGGAGCACCGAAGGGCTCACCACAGGCAAGTCCCAGCCCGCTGCAAGATGTCATAGCCGTGGCCC
Organism: Lissotriton helveticus; assembly: GCF_964261635.1. Classification (NCBI taxonomy): domain Eukaryota; kingdom Metazoa; phylum Chordata; class Amphibia; order Caudata; family Salamandridae; genus Lissotriton; species Lissotriton helveticus. Next base: position 1,327,415,184 of record NC_136059.1, read on the forward strand.
GATATAGCCGCTGGCAATGAATGGAAATAAGCAGGCTCAGAGGCACGGTCATGCCCCCACACAGGCTTCAGGCAGGGCACCCACTCATTCCTCCAGCCGGGAAGGCATTCAGGCACACATTGACACGGGTAAGCAAGGGAAAGGGCGGTAGATGGTATATGGGTCCCGCGTGTCAGCCCCAGGCCTCAGGCTCACCCACAGTCCCTGAGGCCAGAGTCGGGCCGGCCGCCTTGCAGAGCAGTACACTCCCACTGCTCCAATCCTGAAGGTTTTTACTCTAGGCAGTGCAGCACCACCTTGGTGGGAGCCACCATTCCATCGGTGGGTGCGGATGGCAGAATGGGGGGTCACAATCCACAACAGGGGAAATTAGGGGCCACACCCCCTCCACCATATATATACATTTTATCAACATAAAGCCTCTAAAACCCACCATTATACCAGATGCATGCTTTTAAGGTGGTCCATGCACACACTACAAATTGGACACCATAATGGAGCACAAAAACAAGTATAAATACCGCCTTTGCCTAACAGGTATGTATAAGGGGCTTTAAAGAAATGCCTCTGTATTGCTGTTAAAGGCATGCAGAGTTACACAATGAAGCTAATATGCTTTCTTTATAGTTAGTCTCAAGCTTCCAAGACAAATGATGGGCAAAATATAATCAGAGATACTTTTGTAAGCCATTTTGATCTACTTTTGGTCATCTACATGCCAAATAACCAAAAAAAGGTGTTCTTGCCACAAACCATAGGCTGACTCTACCCCTGGTTAATTATTAATGAACTATTGGTCCATAATCATATGAGTTTAGCACATGTTGTAGACCTACTACTGTATGATCACATATGAGGAGATCTTCTGCTTGGTAAAGAACATGGATCTTTGTGTCACCATAAGTAAGGGGAACTGTGTATACTTGCCTCAAACACAAATCTAAAAGTGTCAATTGATTATTAAATAAATTAAATAATGTAGGGGCAAGTAGACAATTCAGTCCAAGCATTTTAGTGAGGTTTGGCTAACATGAATACTAAGGGGTCTATTCACAACAGCATTTTGGACAATCTAAAGTAGAACTCTTGTAGTACTCTTTTACGTACTCTTATATGACTATGTGAATAGGCCTCAAAACATCTAAAATGGAAATAAAATGAGAACATTCAGGGTATATCCAGATACAATTAGCAAAAATAGAACTGTGCTGTCTTCACATGTTTACAAATAGGTACTGGCAAGAGTTGGGGTGAATTCACAAAGGCATGTAAGAGTACCCAAGAGTACTCCTAAAGTGCTACTTGCCAAATTCATGAATGCTCTTGTGATTTGGCTACTACATTTCTAGGAAAGCCCTAAACCAAGGGTTTAATCCATAGAAGTGTAGGCAAGATGTTTTTTAATACCGCTGAGAAATCCACACTGTGTGTATTGCACAGCTCCTGATGAAAACCCATCTGGGTGAACAATTAGCCCATTCATTTCCTTCAATAAGATCCGTAAACGAATTTTAGATGACAGTAAAACGTTGTAAGGATCCTATAATCAGTTGGATTACTCTGAGATCATTTTTTTTTAAATGGGAGCTAATTGGAATCCCTTTTATGTTGCAGGGGCCATCTGGAAGAAGAAGCAGATTTAGAGCCAACAGGCAAACCTGCTGGTTACATTTCTGGCAATGGGTGCTGTACATGATGGAATTTTGACCAATTCATGCAAATAAAAATGTAAAAGTAAAGAGTAGGTACACTGTTACCAACCACACTCTTCATCCCAAGGGTCTGTTTGAGTGTTTCTTGCTTGGAACAGAAGAATGCTTTTGGGTCTGTTTGCAGGTCTGGCCCGCGCGGTTCATTGCAGAGATTTTCAACTGGGGGAAATAGACTCTGAAAATTATGGATTTTCAGCTGACTATGTCGCTGATCTGCCAGCACTTTATGCTTCAGTTTCACCATTTCATTTTGCATGAATTGTATATGACCAGGCGGAGGAATTCCTGTCAGTTGGCATGGCTTTTATTCAGGAGTGTCCAACATAGGTTTAAAAGAAAAAGATCCATGCCCTATTATCAGGACGTCAACATAGGATACAATACTGAAATTAATCTCAATCACAGGTAATTACTCAGGATAATAAGCCTTGGTCTTGCTCCAGTAGGAACTGTTCAGCCTGAACTGCTAGATCAGCTCCTCTCTGAATCGAAACACTAAGCAACATAAGACTGGTTCTCAGTACTTAATTTGTAAAAGAATGAGTGCTGGTGCCTAAAGTTCTGCTCAGATGCTCGGGACCAGGTCTATCAAATATCAGCATTGGGAACACCAAGGCTGCATCGTCTGACTCAAACCCAGGCCTCTTTAATCCACCAGCAGACAGACCCTACCCCTTTCCGCACTCTTGCAGATTCCTGATTTCTCACTTTGTGACAGTTTTTCCATTTTGCTTTTCCTCCATCTTTCCACTTTGTGTGTTTTCCCCTTCTCTTTGGCAAGTCTCTGATGCAGAAAAACAAGTGCAGTTCCCCAATAATTAGTGGTGTGGGCCTCGGCAACTACCTGCTCAAATTAAGCACTGGGATGTAGGTCCCTTGACCACTGTGTCACAGGATCCAAGCTATACCTCACTATTGAGACCTAACAAGCTACTGTGGCATAGACGAATGAATAGCTAGGCATATTAACAAAGTGCCCTTTAATCTTTTTCCTTTCATAGACCCATACCGAAGCAAGCTAGTTATGGGGCACCAGCCAGGGTTACATTCAACGCAATCCTCCTCTTCTCGGTGACTGAGATCGACCCAGAGCAATTACAGGCAAGGAAGAAGTCAATTAAAGAAAGGGCGTTGGTGGCGGTGTCCTCAGTGTGATTCGTTGGCTTTTGTGGCTGCTGGACCCTCAGGTCAAAAGTACCGCCTTTTGCTTTCTGATCAATTGTTTCCATCAGTCCATAAACTTGAAACAGTCAGACAAGGCAGTATTTCGCTCTTGGATTAGAGTGCGACCTCCGACCCACCTTGCCTTTGAGTCCTGTTTTCGCTCAGAAAGATGTTCTTTTTCTTTTTTTGTATTTCTTTGTCGCGTAGTCGCCCTCTTCTTGTGTGTTCGCTGAAGGGGGCGGGTCGTCATGTAGAGGTGAAGTGACTGAAGATGTTTGTGGTATTCGCGTGACTGTGGTTTGTATTGTTCTGGAGCGTTGCTGCGCCTAATTTCCAGGGATAAGTACATGTAGACCAAATGTTTGATATAAAGAGCTTTTAGTCATACTTACCCGAAGATGTATTTATCTGTGTGTGTGTGCAAAAAATATGACAAGTCACCATTCCCCAAAAAATGTTTACACTGCCCGCGTGCAGAGTTTATATCCTGTATATTACAAGACGCCCAGATGGTGCCCTCATTGGTAAAATATAAACAGCAAATAGTGTATAGGCAAAATAAAAAATAAAAAAAATGTAATGTGTAAACTGCAACCCTTAACAGAAAGCGGATTGGAGTAAAAGTACAAATGAGAAACAGAGGGGAATACCATCTTTAAAATGAATACATTAAGTCTACCTTTAAAAAAAAATTAAAAAAAAAAATATATATATATATATATATATATATATATATATATATACATATATATATATATACATATATATATATATATATATATATTACCTACTGGCGGTCGCCAGTAGGTATATATAGTTAGGATTTTTTCTCTATGGGATTTTTGAAAATTCTATGTCTAATAACTTTGGCGTTTGTGGACGGAATTGGCTGAAATTTTCAGGAAAATGGCACATTTTGATTCTGAGCAGCCCTTGAAAATTTGGGGGGGGGTTCGTCAAGGGGGGGCCGAGAAAAAAGGGGGGTCCCAAAACGTGTTTTTAACATTGAGTTTTCCATAGGGAGGTTGGCCTCACTTTTAGCCCGAACGGCTGAATGGATTTGCACGAAACTTGGCAAAATTGTAGGGACTGGTAGCCCGATGTGCCTTTTGTAGGTCTCAATATATGTGCTACAGTGGATTTTGAGAAATTAACGTTTAAAAAAAGATATATATCTGTAACAGCGGACCGGGCAGCGCTCCAGGACGCGTACTTTTCGCGCAACGGAGCTTTGTGAAGCGAAGCTGATTGGTTCTCCGGCGTCTGTCAACATTCCAAACAGTCCGTAGCGGCCGCCATCTTGTCTCTCGGTAGGATCGAGAGACAAGAGGAGGCCAAAGCGAAGGGGCAAATGACCATAAGGGGGAATAGTAGATCCTCGCTGACCCCCTAGGTTTGATGTGGAGGTTTTAAAAGGGCCCCGCGGGGCAAAAAAAAAAAATAATAATAATAATCGAACGGCTGAATGGATTTGCACGAAACTTGGCAAAATTGTAGGGACTGGTAGCCCGATGTGCCTTTGCTAGGTCTCAATATATGTGCTTCAGTGGATTTTGAGAAATTAACGTTCAAAAAAGGTTATATATATCTGTAACAGCGCACCGCTTCGCGTACTTTTCGCATTACGGAGCTTTGCGAAGCGAAGCTGATTGGCTCTCCGGTGTCTGTAAACATTCCAAACAGTCCGTAGCGGCCGCCATCTTGTCTCTCGGTAGGATCGAGAGACAAGAGGAGGCCAAAGCGAAGGGGCAAATGACCATAAGGGGGCATAGTAGATCCTCGCTGACCCCCTAGGTTTGATGTGGAGGTTTTAAAAGGGCCCCGCGGGGCAAAAAAAAAAAAATAATAATAATAATCGAACGGCTGAATGGATTTGCACGAAACTTGGTAAAATATTAGGGACTGGTAGCCCGATGTGCCTTTGCTAGGTCTCAATATATGTGCTTCAGTGCATTTTGAGAAATTAACGTTCAAAAACAAGATATATATCTGTAACAGCGCTCCGCTTCGCGGAGATAAAATTATATCTGTATTACCTAGCTGTTGCTAACACCAGTTAGCGACGGCCAATAGGAGATAGCGACCATCTTGGGCCCCACTTTGCATGTGAGTGATATTTATCACTAATGACATGCAAAGTGGGCATGCTAAGATGTTAGCGACTGGAAACAGTCGCTAACATCGCTATCTCCTATTATCAACTTTTGGAAATATTCGAGATAAGCGCGAATATCTCCAAAAAGTAACAGCTGCCCTGAGCAGTTCTTAGCCATGTTATCCAATGGGAGGTGGATAACATGGCTAAGAGCATTAGCTCGGTAATGCATGAATATCGCTGAGTTTTCAGCGATATTATTGCATTGCGGTCGTTTTTTATCGTATTTGCGATAAACCTTGATAATAGCAAGGTTTATCTGCGATAATTTCTGACGGTAAAAAAATCTTTGCAATGCATCGTTAGGGATAAATATCGCTTAACTTTGGTAATATGCCCCAACGTCTGTTAACGTTCGATTCGAAGGAAATCAGGAAGTGTTGAAAAACATTGTCTGCGCCATCTTGTCTTTTTTCAAATGCCACACTTTTGTCGTGCACGGCAGCCATTTTAGATGCCTTGACCAGACCCACTCTGTGCACGCTGTCGATCCTTAGCATGGCTCCCCACCCTCGCAAGCATCTCCCCCAGGCAGTGGTCACCCCCGCTCTCTGTCTTATGCATGGGTAATAAACCTCCCCCCATCTGCGCTGCTGTTCCCTGAGAATCACACCCTGTGCCCGCCCGACACCTCCCTTTCGCCCTATTCACTACCGCACCCTCTGACACTCCTTTTCCTCTGTGTCCGATTGTCCAGGCTGGTCCTAGGGTATCAGCTAGCCCTGCAGATGTAGTTTATGGCCACAGCTGTAAAGAATCACCCCTCTTCAAAGGAGTTATAGTAGATCAAGGCCCACACTCGATGAGATCCGTCACAGCAGAAGCGTTGCTATTATCTGAAAACCATCCTGTATTGTGATTGGGGAGGGGACCGAGCGTGAAGCGGAAGATTCCAGGGATGACTCTTTGTACATCAAAGTTTTTACAATTATGTGTCACATTAAAAATATATAGCACTCCGACAAAGTAGTAAGATTATAAAACTTTAATAATTTATAAATATATACAAGAAAACAAAAATAGTAATAACATATAAACATTTTTAGGGAAAAACAACGAAGTAGCGGTCGGCTGTGCGAATAGTCCCAACGCAGCACAACGTCCAGATTTCCGGCGTGGGGCGTCGCGGGGGGTGGGTCATCAGTAGCAAACTGTTGTGCTAATAGTTCCAAGGCAGCAGAACGCGCTGAAATCTAGATGACACGAAAGTGATGTCTAGTAAGTTGCCACCCAGCAAATAACGGCGTGGGGCGTCGCGGGGGGTGGGTCATCAGTAGCAAACTGTTGTGCGAATAGTTCCAAGGCAGCAGAACGATGGCACCAAGGTGATGTCCAGTAAGTTGCCGCACTGGTTTTGGTATCCTACAATGCTGCTCCGAATAACGGCGTGGGGCGCCCCGGGGGAGGCGGCGTGAACGGGCCTCTCCAGGTGGAGTGTCATCTGTTGTAGTGGGGCGCCCCTTTACCGTTTCAGTTGCCATTCCGTCCGTTTTTGGTCCACTGTGTCAAAAGCCGCAATTCAGCTGAGTTGCGCCCACTCTTGCGGTGCAGCGATAGGCGGCTGTCACAGGACTCTCAAAATGGCGGCAGGCTCTTTCCTTTTTGGGCCTGGTCCACTGAAATGGCCCTGGGACACCTTGGAAATCGGACGCTTGTCTGCTAGGTCTTGGACCCCATTCTCGAAAGCGTCCCCTCCGCCTTGAGAATTCATCAAAAGTTTTGGGGGCCCCGACTCCTGCAGGCTTCTGGTGGGGAGCGGCTGCCATGATTGCTCGCGGAATGACCACGACGGAGCTACGAGATGGTGGTGCTCTCATGCTGACGCCAGCTTCAGTCTGAAACATCCAGAAACAAGGTGGGTCTTTCATCGTTTGTGAAAAAAAAAAAGTTTTCATCCAATGAAAAGTGTTGTTTTTAGGTCATATGATCAAGCCTTCCATCATTAGGAAACCAAAAGTAAAATGAACCAATGAAAAGTTTTATAAACAAGTCACATGACCTGTTATGCGGCATAGGGTATAAAATGCGGAGAAAATACGTTGGCACGTGAGGCGGCGTCAGTAGCGGACCGATGTGCGAATAGGCCGAAGGCAACAGAACGCGCCAAGATCCGGATGGCACCGAGGTGGTGTCCAGCAAGTTGCAGCACTGGTGTGGCCATCCTACAATGCTGAAAGTCGGCGTGGGGCGCCCCGTTGGCCTGTGAGTTTGCGTCAGTAGCGGACCGATGTGCGAATAGGCCGAAGGCAGCACAACGCGCCAAGATCCGGATGGCACCGAGGTGGTGTCTAGTAAGTTGCCGCACTGGTGTGGCCATCTTACAATGCTGAAAGTCGGCGTGGGGCGCCCCGTTGGCCTGTGAGATGGCGTCAGTAGCGGACCGATGTGTGAATGGGGCCGAAGGCAGCGCAACAATATTTTCAGAATAGAAGACACCACTAGGCGCTGAGATGTCAAGATCCGGATGGCACCGAGGTGGTGTGTAGCAAGTTGCCGCACTGGTGTGGCCATCCTACAATGCTGAAAGTCGGCGTGGGGCGCCCCGTTGGCCTGTGAGTTTGCGTCAGTAGCGGACCGATGTGCGAATAGGCCGAAGGCAGCACAACGCGCCAAGATCCGGATGGCACCGAGGTGGTGTCTAGTAAGTTGTCGCACTTCTGTGGCCATCCTACAATGTTGAAAGTCGGCGTGGGGCGCCCCGTTGGCCTGTGAGATGGCGTCAGTAGCGGACCGATGTGCGAATGGGGCCAAAGGCAGCGCAACAATATTTTCTGATTTGAAGACACCACAAGGCGCTGAGATGCCAAGATCCGGATGGCACCGAGGTGGTGTCTAGCAAGTTGTGGCACTGGTGTGGCCATCGTACAATGGTAAAAGTCGGCGTGGGGCGCCCTGTTGGCCTGTGAGATGGTGTCAGTAGCGGACTGATGTGCGAATGGGGCCAAAGGCAGCGCAACAATATTTTCTACAATATTTTCGGAGTAGAAGACACCACAAGGCGCTGTAGGATCGAGAGACAAGAGGAGGCCAAAGCGAAGGGGCAAATGACCATAAGGGGGAATAGTAGATCCTCGCTGACCCCCTAGGTTTGATGTGGAGGTTTTAAAAGGGCCCCGCGGGGCAAAAAAAAAAAATAATAATAATAATCGAACGGCTGAATGGATTTGCACGAAACTTGGCAAAATTGTAGGGACTGGTAGCCCGATGTGCCTTTGCTAGGTCTCAATATATGTGCTTCAGTGGATTTTGAGAAATTAACGTTCAAAAAAAGATATATATCTGTAACAGCGCACCGCTTCGCGTACTTTTCGCGTTACGGAGCTTTGCGAAGCGAAGCTGATTGGCTCTCCGGTGTCTGTAAACATTCCAAACAGTCCGTAGCGGCCGCCATCTTGTCTCTCGGTAGGATCGAGAGACAAGAGGAGGCCAAAGCGAAGGGGCAAATGACCATAAGGGGGCATAGTAGATCCTCGCTGACCCCCTAGGTTTGATGTGGAGGTTTTAAAAGGGCCCCGCGGGGCAAAAAAAAAAAAATAATAATAATAATCGAACGGCTGAATGGATTTGCACGAAACTTGGTAAAATATTAGGGACTGGTAGCCCGATGTGCCTTTGCTAGGTCTCAATATATGTGCTTCAGTGCATTTTGAGAAATTAACGTTCAAAAACAAGATATATATCTGTAACAGCGCTCCGCTTCGCGGAGATAAAATTATATCTGCATTACCTAGCTGTTGCTAACACCAGTTAGCGACGGCTAGTAGGAGATAGCGACCATCTTGGGCCCCACTTTGCATGTGAGTGATATTTATCACTAATGACATGCAAAGTGGGCATGCTAAGATGTTAGCGACTGGAAACAGTCGCTAACATCGCTATCTCCTATTATCAACTTTTGGAAATATTCGAGATAAGCGCGAATATCTCCAAAAAGTAACAGCTGCCCTGAGCAGTTCTTAGCCATGTTATCCAATGGGAGGTGGATAACATGGCTAAGAGCATTAGCTCGGTAATGCATGAATATCGCTGAGTTTTCAGCGATATTAATGCATTGCGGTCGTTTTTTATCGTATTTGCGATAAACCTTGATAATAGCAAGGTTTATCTGCGATAATTTCTGACGGTAAAAAAATCTTTGCAATGCATCGTTAGGGATAAATATCGCTTAACTTTGGTAATATGCCCCAACGTCTGTTAACGTTTGATTCGAAGGAAATCAGGAAGTGTTGAAAAACATTGTCTGCGCCATCTTATCTTTTTTCAAATGCCACACTTTTGTCGTGCACGGCAGCCATTTTAGATGCCTTGACCAGACCCACTCTGTGCACGCTGTCGATCCTTAGCATGGCTCCCCACCCTCGCAAGCATCTCCCCCAGGCAGTGGTCACCCCCGCTCTCTCTCTTATGCATGGGTAATAAACCTCCCCCCATCTGCGCTGCTCTTCCCTGAGAATCACACCCTGTGCCCGCCCGACACCTCCCTTTCGCCCTATTCACTACCGCACCCTCTGACACTCCTTTTCCTCTGTGTCCGATTGTCCAGGCTGGTCCTAGGGTATCAGCTAGCCCTGCAGATGTAGTTTATGGCCACAGCTGTAAAGAATCACCCCTCTTCAAAGGAGTTATAGTAGATCAAGGCCCACACTCGATGAGATCCGTCACAGCAGAAGCGTTGCTATTATCTGAAAACCATCCTGTATTGTGATTGGGGAGGGGACCGAGCGTGAAGCGGAAGATTCCAGGGATGACTCTTTGTACATCAAAGTTTTTACAATTATGTGTCACATTAAAAATATATAGCACTCCGACAAAGTAGTAAGATTATAAAACTTTAATAATTTATAAATATATACAAGAAAACAAAAATAGTAATAACATATAAACATTTTTAGGGAAAAACAACGAAGTAGCGGTCAGCTGTGCGAATAGTCCCAACGCAGCACAACGTCCAGATTTCCGGCGTGGGGCGTCGCGGGGTGTGGGTCATCAGTAGCAAACTGTTGTGCGAATAGTTCCAAGGCAGCAAAACGCGCTGAAATCTAGATGACACGAAAGTGATGTCTAGTAAGTTGCCACCCAGCAAATAACGGCGTGGGGCGTCGCGGGGGGTGGGTCATCAGTAGCAAACTGTTGTGCGAATAGTTCCAAGGCAGCAGAACGATGGCACCAAGGTGATGTCCAGTAAGTTGCCGCACTTGTTTTGGTATCCTACAATGCTGCTCCGAATAACGGCGTGGGGCGCCCCGGGGGAGGCGGCGTGAACGGGCCTCTCCAGGTGGAGTGTCATCTGTTGTAGTGGGGCGCCCCTTTACCGTTTCAGTTGCCATTCCGTCCGTTTTTGGTCCACTGTGTCAAAAGCCGCAATTCAGCTGAGTTGCGCCCACTCTTGCGGTGCAGCGATAGGCGGCTGTCACAGGACTCTCAAAATGGCGGCAGGCTCTTTCCTTTTTGGGCCTGGTCCACTGAAATGGCCCGGTGGACACCTTGGAAATCGGACGCTTGTCTGCTAGGTCTTGGACCCCATTCTCGAAAGCGTCCCCTCCGCCTTGAGAATTCATCAAAAGTTTTGGGGGCCCCGACTCCTGCAGGCTTCTGGTGGGGAGCGGCTGCCATGATTGCTCGCGGAATGACCACGACGGAGCTACGAGATGGTGGTGCTCTCATGCTGACGCCAGCTTCAGTCTGAAACATCCAGAAACAAGGTGGGGCTTTCATCGTTTGGGAAAAAAAAAAGTTTTCATCCAATGAAAAGTGTTGTTTTTAGGTCATATGATCAAGCCTTCCATCATTAGGAAACCAAAAGTAAAATGAACCAATGAAAAGTTTTATAAACAAGTCACATGACCTGTTATGCGGCATAGGGTATAAAATGCGGAGAAAATACGTTGGCACGTGAGGCGGCGTCAGTAGCGGACCGATGTGCGAATAGGCCGAAGGCAACAGAACGCGCCAAGATCCGGATGGCACCGAGGTGGTGTCCAGCAAGTTGCAGCACTGGTGTGGCTTCCTACAATGCTGAAAGTCGGCGTGGGGCGCCCCGTTGGCCTGTGAGTTTGCGTCAGTAGCGGACCGATGTGCGAATAGGCCGAAGGCAGCACAACGCGCCAAGATCCGGATGGCACCGAGGTGGTGTCTAGTAAGTTGCCGCACTGGTGTGGCCATCCTACAATGCTGAAAGTCGGCGTGGGGCGCCCCGTTGGCCTGTGAGATGGCGTCAGTAGCGGACCGATGTGTGAATGGGGCCGAAGGCAGCGCAACAATATTTTCGGAATAGAAGACACCACTAGGCACTGAGATGTCAAGATCCGGATGGCACCGAGGTGGTGTGTAGCAAGTTGCCGCACTGGTGTGGCCATCCTACAATGCTGAAAGTCGGCGTGGGGCGCCCCGTTGGCCTGTGAGTTTGCGTCAGTAGCGGACCGATGTGCGAATAGGCCGAAGGCAGCACAACGCGCCAAGATCCGGATGGCACCGAGGTGGTGTCTAGTAAGTTGTCGCACTTCTGTGGCCATCCTACAATGTTGAAAGTCGGCGTGGGGCGCCCCGTTGGCCTGTGAGATGGCGTCAGTAGCGGACCGATGTGCGAATGGGGCCAAAGGCAGCGCAACAATATTTTCTGATTTGAAGACACCACAAGGCGCTGAGATGCCAAGATCCGGATGGCACCGAGGTGGTGTCTAGCAAGTTGTGGCACTGGTGTGGCCATCGTACAATGGTAAAAGTCGGCGTGGGGCGCCCTGTTGGCCTGTGAGATGGTGTCAGTAGCGGACTGATGTGCGAATGGGGCCAAAGGCAGCGCAACAATATTTTCTACAATATTTTCGGAGTAGAAGACACCACAAGGCGCTGAGATGCCAAGATCCGGATGGCACCGAGGTGATGTCTAAGTTGCGGACCGATGTGCGAATGGGGCCAAAGGCAGCGCAACAATATTTTCTGAAGAGAATACACCACAAGGCGCTGAGATGCCAAGATCCGGATGGCACCGAGGTGATGTCTAAGTTGCGGACCGATGTGCGAATGGGGCCAAAGGCAGCGTAACAATATTTTCTGTATGGAAGATACCACTAGGCGTTGAGATGCCAAGATTCGGATGGCACCGAGGTGATGTCTAGCAAGTTGTGGGACTGGTGTGGCCATCGTACAATGGTAAAAGTCGGCGTGGGGCGCCCTGTTGGCCTGTGAGATGGTGTCAGTAGCGGACTGATGTGCGAATGGGGCCAAAGGCAGCGCAACAATATTTTCTGACTGACACCACAAGGCGCTGAGATGCCAAGATCCGGATGGCACCGAGGTGATGTCTAAGTTGCGGACTGATGTGCGAATGGGGCCAAAGGCAGCGTAACAATATTTTCTGTATGGAAGATACCACTAGGCGTTGAGATGCCAAGATTCGGATGGCACCGAGGTGATGTCTAGCAAGTTGCTGTACTGGTGTGGTCATCCTACAATGCTGAAACTCGGCGTGGGTCGCCCCATTAGCCTGTGAGATGGCGTCAGTAGCGGACCGATGTGCGAATAGGCCGAAGGCAGCACAACGCGCCAAGATCCGGATGTCACCGTGGTGGTTTCATAGTTGAGAGGCACTTCATCTGCAGTGGGGCGCCGAGATCCGGATGGCACCGAGGTGATGTCTAGCAAGTTGCTGTACTGGTGTGGTCATCCTACAATGCTGAAAGTCGGCGTGGGGCGCCCCATTAGCCTGTGAGATGGCGTCAGTAGCGGACTGATGTGCGAATGGGGCCAAAGGCAGCGCAACAATATTTTCTGAAGAGAAGACACCAAAAGGCGCTGACATTCCAAGATCCGGATGGCACCGAGGTGGTGTCTAGCAAGCTATGCAGTTGAGTTGTGTGCGCACTTGCGGCGAATAGGTCGAAGGCAGCATAACAATGTTTTCTGAATAGAAGACACCACAAGGCGTTGAGATTCGGTTACCACCGAGGTGATGTCTAGCAAGTTGCCGCACTGGTGTGGCCATCCTACAATACTGCTCCGAATAACGGCGTGGGGTGCCCGAAGGGGGGGGGGGAGGCGGCGTGAATGGGCCTTCCTAGGTGGAGGCTCGTCTGCTGTAGTGGGGCGCCCCTTTACCGTTTCAGTTGCCATTCAGCTGAGTTTCGGCTGCTCTTGATGCTACAGCGACAGGCGGCTGCAAGAGGACTCTCAAAATGGCGGCCTGTTCTTTGGATTTGGGCCTGGTCCACTAAAATGGCCCTGGGACACCTTAGAACTCGGACGCTCGATTTTTTTTTCCTTTCCTGTACATGCAAAAAAAGGTAAATGCCCGGTACGTTACACGCTTCATCTGCCACGATGAACTCTGCAGAGGAACCGAAAAAAAATATAGTTGTGGTAACTATACCATGCATCGTCATATGGATAGGTGGCACCAATTAATTATAGTGCTGCATAAAAGAGAGATTTGGAGGAGAACCCCTGACCTGCTAGTACATTCATCAAAGAAGTGGCACTGAGAGCTTCAGAGGCAAGGGAAACGGTCCCAAATATTTAGAAGAACTTTGGAAAGATTAAAATGACATGTTTAGATTGTGGCAAATTAATTTCATGTGGACAGATGAGTGTTACTCTAATAAATACAGCATATGAACATCATCATAGTCGATGGTTGGTAGAGACATTTTGACTATATCCTGGACCTGCCCGTCCTCGCCCAAAATGGCGCCGGAATAAATGGGACTCGTAACTCCTTGTTGTGTACTGGTTGCAGAACCTTGAAATCACGAGATACGTATGCAGTTTTGAAGCACATGGCGGGCGGGGACGAGAATTGATTGAATATTTCGACATCCCTATTGATATTAAGTTCTGATGTGTTATTGATTACTGTACTGTTGAAAGTTCGAATTAACGTCACCCATGGTACTTGCCCGCAAATGTATATCTAGATAATTTTATTGTAACTGGCCCTGTCGTATTTTAATTATAAAATGTACGTCCACCGATTCCGTAACTGTTAGACACCTTAGTTCTTGCAACCTAATGGCCCGCCCGTTACGTTCCTCTACAGTGTAAATGTCTATTCATCATATACGATTACAGTTTGCTCCGTGGCAGGCCCACGTGGTTATAGGCTCGTATTTGTATAATGAAATTTTCACAATAAAGGTTTTTAAAAGAAAACATGGTAGTAGTATATACATTGGTAAAGTTTTTAATAATAGTCACTGTTTTAGAATCATTAAAAGGCAAGTGAAATAAAGCAGACCAATTACATGAAGGGTAAAAGGTATAATACGAAGGAACGCAGTAAAGATAAATGGTCAAGGGCTGTTGTGTTTTCTATTCCTGCAACATAAAGTGATCGATAAGAATCTCATATTCAGGCGTATCGGCGACTAAGACAGCAGGTCGACCCTCTTTTGCTCAACGGCTCCGTCATGGGACGAAGAAACGCTCTTTTTCTCGAAAAAAGAATATATTTTACTTGCAGGACAGTTGTAAAATTTCAGGGAAAGTACATTAGCCTGGAACATTATAACATATATTTAAGAAAAAATAATGTTCGGAAGTAATGAAAAGCGTAATTTTTAGGTCATATGACCAAGCCTTTCATCATTACAATAAGAAAAGTAAAATGAACCAATGAAAAGTTTTATTAACAAGTCACATGACTTGTTATGCTTACATTACGCGCTGCGCGCCCCGGATGACTTCCGGATGCGCTAACGCGGCGCGTCATATGACGCATTACGCGACAACGCAGGTCCAGAATATAGTCAAAATGTCTCCACCAACCAGCGGTCGGAACACAACCCCTTTCAGCAGGCTAAATAGTTCTGTTAAATGACAACAGAAGGGACAGGCAACAAGAACCATCAGTCAAAGAGGGGAGGGCTAGTTCTTCTCTACCGGGTTACATTGGGGCGCTACCGGAACTGATCGAATTGGTAGTCTACAGTGTTTCTGGATGTTTCAGACTGAAGCTGGGGTTAGCATGAGAGCAGCATCATTTCGTAGCACCGTCGTGGCCATTCCGCAACCAATCATGGCAGCCGCTCTTTATCGTTATTTTGGGCGGGGTGGGTGGCGGAGCCGAGCTGTTTTGCAGCCATCATTGTGTGGAGTTCAGTTCATCTCACTAGTTTTGTATTTGTCATGAGGGGTTGTTCCTAATGTTTCTATTTTAGCGAGGTCAAAAAGAGATCCCATTAGTGGCCTACTGATTTTGCTCGATTCCTTTTCTTTTTTTTTACACGATTTTTCGTTATCTGCAAAGACTAAACAGAGTATTGCGACTCTGTGTTTGTTTGTAAATAGAGAATGAACCAAAGAGAACTAATTCTAAAACAGTAAATACTTGGATAACAATCAATCAAATGGATAGAGAAGCAGGCACGACGGATTACAACGGGGGCAAAGGCCTGCGTTAACTACCTTTCACTATCTGCAAAGAGAGAGTACTCCTAATAGAAATGAGGGGGGGGGCACCATTCAAAGCAGATCAGTGTGCATAAACACGAAAATGTTTTCACTTACCACGTACTTGACATTCGACGGCTTATGATATTTGCTATTAAAAAACCATTGAAATTCACTGAAAAAACCATAGGTTATAGACCATATATAGTTAGGAATTAGCATTTACAAAACCTTGAAAATTCACTGAAAAAACCATAGGTTATAGACCATATATAGTTAGGAATTAGCATTTAAAAAACCTTATTTTACTCACACAAAACCATTGAAATTCCATATATAGTTAGTTGCACTAACTATATATCGCGCACCCGCAATCCACTGCTGATCATGTCACATATTACATCATTCATGACATGGTCAGTGACATCACTGATGACATCACTGGGACACCTACCTACTCTGCAATCCTAGCGGAAGGCTTCACTCTAGCGGTCACGCACCAGCCAAACAGCGCATCAGCCTCCCAGCCCACCTCTCGCCGCACCCGCTCCGCGGGTGCCGCTTCGTTGGTGGGTGCTGGTAGAGGCGGCTTCCTGAAGAACTGAGGCGAGGACACCAGCACCAAGACAGCAAGGCGGTAAGGGGCGCGAGGGACCAGCGGGGCTGCGAGCGTGCGGGGACTTCATTTCCCAGAAGTCCCTGCAAGACCAAGGAAGAGCTTCCGGTCCGCTCTCCCTGCTGGCCCGCCCCCCGCCCATCCAATTCCGCTAAAAGCGCTCCTCTCCCTCCATCTTGTGGGACACCTACCTACTCTGCAATCCTAGCGGAAGGCTTCACTCTAGCGGTCACGCACCAGCCAAACAGCGCATCAGCCTCCCAGCCCACCTCTCGCCGCACCCGCTCCGCGGGTGCCGCTTCGTTGGTGGGTGCTGGTAGAGGCGGCTTCCTGAAGAACTGAGGCGAGGACACCAGCACCAAGATAGCAAGGCGGTAAGGGGCGCGAGGGACCAGCGGGGCTGCGAGCGTGCGGGGACTTCATTTCCCAGAAGTCCCTGCAAGACCAAGGAAGAGCTTCCGGTCCGCTCTCCCTGCTGGCCCGCCCCCCGCCCATCCAATTCCGCTAAAAGCGCTCCTCTCCCTCCATCTTGTGGGACACCTACCTACTCTGCAATCCTAGCGGAAGGCTTCACTCTAGCGGTCACGCACCAGCCAAACAGCGCATCAGCCTCCCAGCCCACCTCTCGCCGCACCCGCTCCGCGGGTGCCGCTTCGTTGGTGGGTGCTGGTAGAGGCGGCTTCCTGAAGAACTGAGGCGAGGACACCAGCACCAAGACAGCAAGGCGGTAAGGGGCGCGAGGGACCAGCGGGGCTGCGAGCGTGCGGGGACTTCATTTCCCAGAAGTCCCTGCAAGACCAAGGAAGAGCTTCCGGTCCGCTCTCCCTGCTGGCCCGCCTCCCGCCCTTTACGCCTCCTACTTAACAATCTTTCCTTCCCGCAGCGCGGGACGCAGCTCGGGCGAAGACAGGGCAAAGACAGGGCCGTTTGAGGCCGTTCGAGGACGGCAGAGGACGGCCACGGCCCTGTCACCCTGAACTCCACGTCGATCCCCTAGCTCCCCACGAAATTTAACGCACATTATTGGGACTCAGGATGCGTCCCAAAACAAGAAGTGCGTCTAAGAAAGCGACTTTGGTGACGCAAGTGACCGGCCCTATAGACCTTTTCATATCCAGGGTCAATGATACCATTGACAAAAGTATCATCTTACTGGAGAAAAGAGTCTCTCTGGACCTTATGCAGGCAAAACGATCTTCGCTCGGTTCACTTGCCACCGCAAATTCCCCCGTTCACCAGGTGGCTAATAATTGCTCTTTGCCATTGCCATTAATTATTGCTCCCACGTTCACTGTTCCAAACTCTGTAGATTTATCCGTAACCCAATCGGATTCTGATCAATCATACGTCGATCTCGACGCAACCCCAGACTTAGAAGCCTGCCAATCACTGGTTGAGGAATTAGACCAAAGTGCCGTCAGTAATCCTTTATCACCTATTCCAGAAACGACCCTAGAAACAACAAAACCAAGGGAAAATATTTCCACCCACTCCAAGGCAATGCCAATCAATAAGGAAAAACCAAAGTCAAAAATAAAGAACCACAATTTGATCACACCTACCCCAAATTCCACGGCAGGTATCCCCTGTTGGGTGGAAAATATGGTTATGGATTTAAAATCAGACCTTGAGGCCAAAATCACAGCGCAGATCAAACCACTTATATCAAAGTTGGACAGACTCACGTCATTAATCAATACCAAATGCAGTTGTAAACCAAGCAGGAATGGTCCCGCCCCAATGCAAGGAGCAAAGGAAACACCTCAAAATAAACCATCCAGCACCAAACAAATAACAGACATAATAGACAAGTCTAACACCTCACTAATCAAAAAAGTGGCAGCAATACACTCGTTTGCCAAAAAAGGGAGCAATCTGGACGCCCCTCAAAACACCTCGGAGGCGGTAGATTCCTCCTCCGCCATACAAACAGGCCCAGAAGCTCAACCAAAAACAAATAATAGACAAACGAAAGGAAACTCCGCCATTCCAGCAGAGACACCCTCCCAAGAAAAACCATCAGATCTGAAGACTAAGCAACCTCGGCCCAAAATAATTAACTTACCCCCGGAAGCTTCTCCCTTCGTGGTGGTGTTAACAGCAGTTCCCCCACTAAAGGAGGGCGCAAGAGAAACTTTCGTAGAGCTGAGAAATAAATGTGCCCAGTGGCTCCAACTCCATAGACCACTACCTGCCCACATTAGGGGCGACATCCTCTCTGCCCGTAGAGGAGATTGGGTTGGTAGAAGCACGAAGGCATTAGCGGGGGACGTCATCAGTATCAAATTTAGGGAGATAGGGGCATCAAACTATATTTGCAATTCGCCCAACAGAGGACCTGCCACACAAATAAATCCCCTTCCCTTGTCTTACTTCCTACCCTTTTCCTCGAGGCAAAATTTTTCCTCGCATGTACACCCACCAAACACCGGCTCTATAAACCCTTCAGAATACAATATGTATCACCCCCAACGCTACCCAAATAGATCAAGTTCCTTCCAAAATTTACAGCATTCTGCTTTCCAGTGGCAACCACAGGCCTTATTTGCCCAACCCACACACCCTGTCACCCAACCTTCCATAAACCCACCTCAACATCCACATCATACCACCCAACAATGGTGGTTACCCCAGCAATATACGCACTATAATACCAATTCATGGCAACAGCCGCGGCAAGGATGGTTTCCCCCATTCAACCCACTAGGCCTAAATCATCAAGGCAGAGATAGGAGTGAATGGAGTGGACAGGATCATTGGACAAAGCATAACGATCCTATACGTTGGGATAGTTGGAACGGCCTCCAATTAGCAAACAGATATAGTCCCCTGGAGTGCGTTGACTGACTACCACAACCTCAGGAATACTCCCAAAATCACACAGACCGTTTGGAACCCGTTGAACCCCCATCAGTCCCTCCAGATCCAGAGATTCCACCTATTCCCAACAAATTAAATGAATTAAAAAGAACAAAAAGCTCAAGGGATAGCTTAACAACCCTGAACTTGAGCTCGTGGAACATCGCTGGATTAAGGACAAAAATAGAGGATGGGACAATCCTGGACCACATGCTTAACCATCAAGTATTGTGTATACAGGAGACATGGTCACTAAAAGAATATTACCTGCAGGGGTACAAGACGTACTCGTCCCTCGCGCAGTCGGGACACTCAGGCAGACCAAAGGGAGGTCTGTGCACTTACATAGCGAACACTATCCAAAACGTTAAAATAAAGGTTATTGAACTGGCATCAAATTTGCAGATCCTTGGTCTTTACTTCCAGAAAAGAGAGTCAATGATCATTATTAATTTTTATAACAATCTGGATGAATTGGACTTCGAGAGAGTTTTGGCCCACCTCCACGAAAAACTAACCACCCTCATAATGCAGCAAGGAGAAAGAGGCCCGGCAATAATAGTATGGGCAGGCGATTTCAATCTCCATGCCTGTACCCAATTAAAAAGAAAATGCCCTGGCATGGTGACAGAAGATGGCCTCCTACTTACCCATTTTTCGCACAACAAAATGGGAAGGCAAATGAATGATCTCCTATCCGATCTGGATCTCCAGATAGTAAACACCTTGGACTATGGGGAAAACTCACTTGCACCCACCTATATAGGAAGAGGTTACCAAACTACGGTGGACTTTATAATTATATCAGCTTCCTTACAATCAAGAGTTAAGACCTTTGAAGTATCACCAAATTCCCAAAGTGACCATGCAATACTAACTCTGGAAGTCTTACTAACCTATCAATATTCTTCTCCAGTAATAATAGCTAATGCATTGGCTCAGGAAAATATCAACGTGGATAAAGTAAATGGGTATACTATAAAGTGGGAGAGGATAAATCCAGAGGAACTTACCAAAGAGCTAATAAGATCAGTCTATCCCCAAATTGAAATCTGTCTGGATCTAGCTACTAGTGACACGGAGCTTTTAACTAACTTCGCCCAAATTATGGAAAAAATTAAGTTGTTACTTACAAGAAAACAAAAATCTGATCCATCCCGGGCCATTGGCTGGTTTAATCAAGAGTGCACTAAGGCACATACAAAACTAAAATTAGCCTTAAATAAAAACGAAAGGGATCCCAGAACAATAGCCACTCTTAGAAGTGAGTATCAAAAAACAAGGAAAAAGAGGAAAGAGGAATTGAAGCAAGCGCTGTGGCACGAACTCCACACTAGTGCCCAGGAAAAAAACTCTACAGCCTTCTGGAGAATTATAAGATCTCCCTTTTTGGCGGACGACACTTCCCCAAAAATCGAAGCCGCCATAGATGCTGCAACTTGGGTAACACATTTTTCCAGTATCTTTCAAAAACCAACCTATGATCAAGAACTGGAAGATGAGAAAAAAATACTCCCACTATACCCGATAGATATAAATTTCGAAATTTCTGAAATTCTTGTGGCATTGAACTCTACCAAAAAAGGGAAAGCACCAGGGCCGGATGGTGTCCCGGCAGACCTTTTTAAACACCAAACAGCACTTTGGGCACCAATTTTAACAAGGGTCTGTAGCGCTACAGCAAAAATAGGAATTCTAGAATCTTGGACTAGGTCCATTATGGTGCCGATTTTTAAAAAAGGTAACCGCATGGACCCCGCCTGCTATCGCCCAATTTCCCTGCTGGACTCACTGGGGAAAATAGCAGGAAGAGTGATATTAGAAAGATTGCAGGACTGGGCGGAAGAAAGAGGTGTCCTATCCGATCTTCAATTCGGATTCAGAAAAGGATTAGGTACTGTGGAACAAGCCCTGAATTTATCAATAATCTTCGGAAAATATGTGCATGCAAAGAAAGCAAAACTTTATATGACCTATGTAGATCTGTCCGCGGCCTTCGACTGTGTCTCCCACACAAAATTGTGGTCCCTTTTAGCACAGATGGGGATAGACCAACCACTCCTGAATTTTTTAAGGGAACTCTATTCCAATCCATCCGCAAGAGTTCGCTACGGGATAAAGGGAGAACTGACGGCGTCCTTCACAGTAGAGCGTGGGGTTAGACAGGGTTGTGTCCTGGCACCCTTTCTTTTCTCCCTCTATACCAACAACTTGGAGGTTGAGCTGCTAAAGGGTGCCCGTGACCTCCCACTGGCCAAACATCGCCCGATCCCCGCTCTGCTGTATGCGGATGACGCCGTCCTCCTCGCACAAACTCCCCGCGAACTCCAAAGGTCCCTTAATAGATATTCCCAGTTCATGAGAACTCTTGACCTCCATATAAATGTAAAAAAGACTTTCGTAATGAAGGCTGGAGTCGGGAAAAAACAGCAAAAATCCATCTATCTCGACAGTCAAAAAATTGACTCAACAAATGAATACTGTTATTTGGGGGTCATGATAGACAATAAACTCTCCTGGAAACCAGCAGTGGAAGCCAGAAAACATTGTTTTAAAAGAGCACTAGCCGCATTGGTGTCGTTTTCTCAAAAATTAGGAAAACGTCCACCCAGGGAACTGCTAACCATATATCAAGCCAAGTGTCAATCTACAGCTTTATATGGAGCAGGACTATGGGGATACACGGACGTCACTTCTCTGCAAACCGCAGAAAATAAGTTTTTTAGATTCATCCTATCTGCCCCCAAAACTTCCTCCGTTTACGCCTGCCACTTAGAATTAGGGGCACCATACATTGAAGATCTTGCCAGAATCCAACCACTCCTACTTTGGCGACGTATTTGGGTGTCAGACAAAAACGACCTCACAAAATCAATATTGGCGGACGCAATGTCTCTGGACTACGCTTTAAAAATCAAATGGCTGGCCTATATCCGGACTTTTCTTAGCGATCTTGGAATGGAAAAATATTATCTAAATCCCGAAAAAATTGGAGAACTCGCAAACGATAATTTAAAAAAGCGAGCGTTGGATCATCTGACAAAATTGAGACTCCAGACAGAAGCCGGAAAACAGTCGGTGCAGCATGCTATGCTGGTCCAATCTACCCTTTCAATGCAGCCTTATCTAAATCTTGACATTGGCACCTTTGAACGATTTCTCCTGATAAGATTCAGACTGAACTTATTTCATAAACTGGTGGTTTTCCCAACACCAAATGTTTGGGATTCAAATGCACCCCCGTGTCCATGTGATGGGATATCAGGTCAATCCACCATTCATACAGTTCTGTTCTGTAAATTTTATCAGGACCACCGAAAACTCTGGCTATTGACCCTCCTAAAAACGTGGGGTCTTAGACAATGCAGAGCAGCCATGTTGAGTTTGCAGCTTCTGGACACCGAAGCCACATGTTACCATGTCCTGAATTTTCTAAAATGTATATATAGACATCGGAACAACCTTTAAATTATAATAGTACTGTAATTTCTTTTTGCTGTTTTTAAATTAACTGGTAAAATTAGATCTCATTGAAGATTTTTAACTGTAATGCTTTTATGGATTGTAATAATCCGAATAAAGTTTATACTACTACATCACTGATGACATCACTGATGACATCTCAAATGACATCACTGATGACATCACTGATGACATCTCAAATGACATCACTGATGACATCACTGATGACATCTCATTTGACATTACTGATCACATCACTGATGACATCATTCATGTGATAATACGATGAACCTCTTCAGACTCTAATATAACCTTAGATACACTCAGTGTAAACAGACACTCATAGACCGTCACTCATCCATGGAGTTACTCAGACACTTAGTCAGTCATGCAAAGAATCAATCACACCTCCATTTCCTCAACTATACAGTTATACACACCTTACTTATTCAAACATATACTAAAACATATTTACTCACTTATACAATCCTGGATACAAGTTCACAATGATCCATACAGCCACTCACACATTCACTGGCTCTTATGCACAGTTATTTATATATGTCAACTCTCACATGTACTGTGTTTTACATATGTACTTACTTTGACATGTAGCACTGAGATATCCATTCACTCACCAATACACTCATGCACACAGTCAACCGCCCATACAGCTGTTTCCACATGCACTTTTGAACCCATACATCTAGTCAATCAACTGCTCACACATCTATGCAGAGAGTCATACACCTCCCAGCCACCCACACACACACTCAGTCTCCCATACAAATGCTTGGGCAACCAATCAATAACCCATACAGTTAATCATATAGCTAATGATCAACACATGCAGCAGTTTACAGAACAACAGACATAATGATGCACAAATTAAGACAGTTTAGTCACTAACCCATGCACTCAGTGAGACACATTTAATCAGTCACTCATACAGTCAGCCATGCCCCTACTAAATCCTTCATCAAGACACTTATACATCCACTCATTCTTCAATATGTAAGACATATTTTAACTTTACAGAATTATACAGTCACTGGATGTAGTCATCAGTGATGTCATTTGAGATGTCATCAGTGATGTCATCAGTGATGTCATTTGAGATGTCATCAGTGATGTCATCAGTGATGTCACTGACCATGTCATGAATGATGTAATATGTGACATGATCAGCAGTGGATTGCGGGTGCGCGATATATAGTTAGTGCAACTAACTATATATGGAATTTCAATGGTTTTGTGTGAGTAAAATAAGGTTTTTTAAATGCTAATTCCTAACTATATATGGTCTATAACCTATGGTTTTTTCAGTGAATATATATATATATATATATATATATATATATATATATATATATATATATACATACAAATATTCAACAATTAAAAAAACATATACAGACTAGGAAGGAGGAGAGTGGCGACCCACATGAAGCCTAGTGACCACGTCCTTAATGCCTGTATTTACCACCGGCATTTACCTGGTGGACTAGAGCCCTGTTTTTAGGGCGGGGGCAGTTGTTGGTGTATTTTTCACCTGCTCCAACATGACCAAAAAGTAAAAAAGGAACGACTAGCTACAGGAAAAAGAAAAAGATGGAAGAGATATAAAAAGAGAGATATGATAGGGCGAGGAGAAAGAGAGCAGGCATGGTTTAAAATGTTTGCCAGTGTTGAATTTTGGTTCCCTGTCCGGCCCTGCAAACGACCCAGTGCTTAATTAGAGCCTGTAGTTTCCGGTGCTCTGCACTGGCAGTTATGGCAGTCTGCCACATAGTGGGCTGTTGACTCATTTAGAGTGAGCAAAACAACAGTTTACTGATTCAATGTACAATAAAAATGACTATTACATGCTGCCCATGGAAATTTTAAAGCTATGGGGGCCTGGAATAGTCTGAATTGTCACACTTGTAGGAATGTGATGGTTAATGGCTGGTGAGGCACTGTCATTGTCAGCACTAGCAGGGGCAATGGGTGGTGTAGGCTGCAGTGACCTCCCGACGAGAGCCCCAGCACTTATTTTATTGCAAACTAAGGGGCCTATTACGATTGCGGTTTTTCCGCATCCTCCGGGCCGGCGGAAGCCACCGCCGGCCCGGAGGATGCGGAAAAACCGCAGCAGACCCACCAAAGACCCACTGCCACATTAGGATGGCTGGTGGGTCCTGGTTTCCGTCCGCAGCTTTTCCGCCGCCGTTGGCTTACAACCGCGGCGGAAAAGCTCTAATATGGTGGCGGTGTCTCTCAGACACCGCCAGCCATATTAGGATGGGCTTTGAAAAATGCTTTTCCGCGGCGGGTCCGCCGTGGAAAAGCATGTGAAACTTCACTGCGGGGGCCCGTTGCGGGCCCCCGCAGTGAAGGGGGGGTGGGGGTGCACATGGGGGGTACCTATGGTACCCCCCTGCATTTGTACGCAGAAATCGGCAGGCACCGCACGGTGCCTGTCGCTTTCTGCATACAAATGCAATGTATGCATTTTTACCTTTGCGGCGGGTGCAGCTTGAAGCCGCACCCACCGCAATGGTAAAAATAGAGGATGTGACCGCCAGGGTGGCGGTCACATCCTAATTGGACAGGAGGGAACTCCGCAGGCCATGCAGACGTTCCCTCATCCTCTATGGTCGTGGACAGACTCAAGTCCGGCCGCGATCATAATGGGCCCCTTAGTGCTGAAACGTCCTCAAACCAGAGAACAGTTTGCAGCACTAAGTACATTTCTGCTTAAATATGGAAATCATCAGTGTCTTTGTATGTGGGTGTGAACAGATCGCAGGGTGCACGGAATTCTATTCCATGTTATATTATGTTTTTATACAGTCCTTGCATAGAGAACATCTCAGGATTACTTGGCCTCGTGGTGCAGAGCTTGTTTGAGATAGTGGGTTTGCCAATGGGGTGGAAGTGATAATACCGCCCTCATTTACAGGCACATTTAGTTAGAATTCCCTAGCCCCTGAGCTTTTTTAAAAACATGTTTTTATTATTAGTTTCAGTCATATAGCATGAGGTGTGAATCATCAACGTAGCACGTACAGCAATGGCAGGATACCATACAGGGCGAGAACACCCTAGCCCCAGAGTTAGGTATGTAGCTAGATCTGCAAGTAGAAAGGGATCATGCGTACCCTGCATATTTGATAGAATGTAATTTCGAAGACAACATATAAGGCTGGTCGCTCTCAGAGAATAAGAGAAGCCTACCCCGATTCAGATTATGCTTCTCAATTTCTTCACTACTCAAACAGCAGCCAATGAAAACACAGTAAATATGTAAAAACACTACATATCCCATGAGGCTTTGAACCACGCCTCCTTCAATAACCACTAAAACATGTCCTGAGAATACAAAATAGCGAGGCACCATCTTGACTGCCTCGTTCTTTGCTGCTCCGCAGTCAAGATAAGTGCCTCGTTATTGTTACTCACTACTGTTTATAATATTGACCTATGTTGGTTTATATAAGGCTTATTAATTGTGGCAAATGTTATTAGTGTAATCGTTGTGTTATTCTCTTTGTAATTGCCTAAGCGCGGTCGCGCTGCGAAAGGCGCGCGTTCCACTCACTGTAGTTCTATATTAGCGCGTGTTGCGCTGTTCCGTTTATGCCCGTTTTGTTTCCCAATCTGTTTTTCCCTTTCATTTAGCTGTTTTTTTCTGACTCGTACTACGAGACAATTGTCCGTGAGTTTCACTCTTCTCACGCTCCGGGCTAGGTCTGGCCCCCTTCTGGGTACGAGACTCATGCTGGGAGCCAGATTGGGCTGCTTGCTTGCATTTCGACAGCCCTACGCATCTTTGCACGTGTAGTCAACCTCCCTTAAGCACGCTGGAAGACGCCTCTTCCCGGACTGGGAAAACAGGGAAAAGCAGCACTCAGTGTCTCTTGAGCCTGGACCGGGGCCTCAGATAAGGAGTTTTCTTCCTGCTATCTAGCGTTTGGGCAATATATAAGTCACCCCTATAACAGGCCTTTACAATCCTGAAGGCAGGGTGCTTGGTTCTAAGTGAGAGGGTGCCCCTGCATAAGCAGGACACCCTTGCAGCCTACGGAGTCCATTCTCCCGGGTTGTCAGTGTAGCAGCCATAGGGGCATTATGCGACCGCATGATGACCAACTCTAAAATGGCTGAAATAAACCCTATTGTGTTTGGTGTCAAACATGCTGGAATCATACCACCACACCGGTAACTGGTGTGGGAGGTATGATTCCACCCCTCAGAAGTGTACTTCGCGGGGCTCCTGGTGGTCCCATTACCAGTCTTCTAGTCCCAGACAGCACAGAATGGTTGGTACCGACCAGAGACACATTTCTGCCCTCCTGCAGCTGAGCCAAGCTCGAGCAGGGGAATGCAGTGAGATGTGATTACCTCCCAGGCAGGATTTAGTGTATTGGGGCAGGGCGGGTGCGCTTGCCAGCGACTGAAAGTCTGCATGAGGGGCACAGTTTGTGTCCGTGTGTATAGTCCAGTTCTAACCAGCCATGGGAGCCATCGGCTCGCGCTCTGGTACGAAACTGGACAAAGGACATGAGAGTAACCTTACCCCTGTCCAGACTCTCCCCTGGGAGGGACCCCTGAATATTTCCAACCCTCTCCTGTGGGTACTTAAGGGCTTAACTGGCTGTAGGGCTTTAGATTTGTCGTGGACAAGAGTTAGAACTGAAACCACTGCACTTTGCCTGTCTGGGCACTCTGGACATCGCTGGACTTCGTTTGGGCCTGACATTTGTCTCCCTCTCAGTCTGCTGCATTGTCTGTGCCTGTGCACCATACAGCATCCATGCAGGACCTGTGGAGCATCCAAGATACCTGAAGATAATCTCCCTTGGAGTGAAGGAGTCACTCACCTGCATTCACAGGCACTGCAACACTGCTTACCAGTCTGCTGTTCCCAAGCTCCTACGGGCTCCAAAGGGTCCAGCAACACAGGAGGTAGGTTCCTACGTCCCTGGAGGCCCGAGCTGCCCTCTCATCAAGTTTGAGGTCAGACTCTCTCATGGGGGGTTGCACTACCCAAACCCCTGTGCACTGTGTACTTTTGCAACTGCCCCAACCTCTGGCTACTTCTGCTACAAAGATCTTCAACCACCTCACACTGAGTGCTCCGTGACATGCTGTTTTGTAAAGCTGCTCGAGGTCTTCTTGCAACTCCTCTGCCTCCGGCCTGTGGCTCCGATTTAGGGTCACCTTTGTTTTCCTTGGGCTCCCCTGAATGCTTGGGGCCTTCTCTGACTCCCCTGTGTTTGGTGAGTCTCCTGAACCTTGCTGGTCCAAACGCACACTTCCTTGACCTTCTGCTTAGGTTGACGTTGCCAAAGCTTGTGGTGCTCGTGCCGGACACAGACCCCTCAGCACTCAATATCCTTTGTGGGACAGCTTGTATCCAGCTCCTGGTCATCCTCGACGTCATATAAAAGGTAATGTGGGAGGTAGCCTTCTTTTGGAAAACAAACTTCCCTTTTCCTCTTGTTATAGGTGGAAAAGATAGATATCTTCAGACCCAATTGTCTAACCAACATATATTATTTTGTAAACAAACTTTTACAAGGTCTAATCTTGCCAGGTTACCAAATTCACATAACAATTTGTGCACAGTGCCCCATAGTTAAAAACAAAACAAGTTCAAAGGAATGTTCTATTTGCCTATTTTATTTATCAGCAAATTATTTTGATCAAAAATGGTTTAACACAATTCATTAAAAACAATTGATTGTCAATTTTCTTTAAAACTTACACTATGCATAATAAAATTATACATAAAAAAATAAAATATATAAATAAATAAAAATAAAACAAACTGTCATCCTCGACGTCGCCTGGTACCAGCAGCTGCAGAGTCAAAGACCCAGTCAACTATCCTGAAGCACCGACATTGGTGGACATTCGTCTTCGAGCCCCTGGTCACTCTCCAGTGACCCAGACTTGGTCTCCTCTGCTTTCAGGTACTCTTAAACAAGGATCCACATTTGGATTTCAACGGACACTTTCTCCCCTTCCAGCAGCGGCACTTTCTCTAAGTCCTGCATTGGGTTAGACGGCGGGTTCCGACAACACTTCAGACCCATACACCCGGCTTCCGTGGGATAGGTAACTCAGGAACTTCAGTATCCACGGGTGGGGGGGCTCTCCAACTTCCATCTTCCACAGGGTTTCTTCGTAGTCCACTGGGAAGGGTACTTAAAGTCTAAATTTCATAACTGCAAAGTTCACATAGACTTGTATGGAGGACGCAGTCGTGTTCTCACACTGCAAACGCACTCCATGGGCTCCCTATCTTCTCATCTTGGGTGGTTCCTTCGGGTCTCAGCAATTCTACATCTTCTTGATACTGTCTTGACTCGAGTCTTGGTTCTTATACCACTTACTTAGTATATGGGTTTGTCCCCCCCCCCCCCCCCCCCCCCCGGGGCCCACTGTGTTTTAGTGCTATTTACTGTTATTTATTTGCTGAAGTATTGTGTGCTTTGTGTCTATCTTCGTGTAGGAGATGCTGTAACATACTAGATAGTGTTACATACTAAATACATATTTTTATAACTACTTTGTTGTTCTGTTTTCATTTGTTCTATACTATAACATTGCATTCTGGTAAAACAAGCTGCTTTACACTCCTTGAAGACTTAGCCTGAAGGCTGCTCTACACAGCTACTACTTGGAAAGCTTTCTAATGTTGTCTGAGACCTCTTAAATCACCATAAGAGGTGTCTGGACTGGTGCAAGGTGCCCACTTTAATTAGTGGATATCATATACCAGGACAGCTTCTCACACGTTTGCTTACAGTTTGGAAGACAGCTATCAGTGAACTTTGTTTCACAGTGGCACAATTTTCACCTGAATATCTCTCTTTTTTAATTGCACAGTGACAGCCATTGACTGACTGCTGTGCATTACAGTGCATAAGTAAATTAATAAATTTACAAGCCATGCATAATTTTCACATTGTGATTTACTCGCAATGGCAGAAGATGTGTCACTAAGTAACATTTAATTTCAAATCTCTTTCTGTGTAGCCACAATATCTTAAATTTTCATTAGGTCCTTATTTTATGAGAATTATTTCACTAAGAGGAGTCGTCCAGGCTATCTATGAAAAAAAAACGTAGGCCCGGGAGCCATCCAGCTTGCACATAAACTCATCACATAACCGCAATGTTAATTTTCTGTTATTCTTCCACAACCAGCATTATTATAGAGAGGTGTTAAACAAAGGTGCAGCAGAACAGGCTAGGCTTAATGTTTACAACAAACCATGCATCATATGCTTATGCTATGCAGTTTATAAGAAACTAGGAAAACCACCCACTCACAAATACGCAAGATTATGCCATTTTGACTGTGGTGGGTACTCAGTGGCATGTCTGAGGTTACCAGCACAAGCCAAATGTACCTAGGTGCCATCTGTGACACTCCAAGAAGTTTGACATTGCGGCGGAGGAGTAAAATAAGTTTAGGTGTATTGTGGTGATGTCCAGAGGGGGGTATTTTGTCCTTTTAGGTGGTTGTGGGGACTGTTGTTGAGTGAAGTAGAGTGGGTGTTGAGTGGAGGGCCTTAATATAGTCTGAAGTGTGGGCTTGGTACCATGGTAGACACAGTGTCAAGTATGCATTTCATTCCCCTGACTATTTCACAGAGCACTTCAATTCACATCTTGTTTCTGACACCCTTTCTGAGTGCATGTTTGATAGATTGCTGAATATTGTTTGCCTGTTTTGGGAAGTGTTGGATAGGGGAGTGAGGTTCAAATGCATAATCAAATATGGATGGCAAGCATTGCTGCCCACGAGCATGGGATGTTGTGGAGACTATGAAAAATAGGTGCAGTTGTGCATGTGGTAACACGTAGCTATGCCTGAGTAGGGAGAAATGTTGTGCACACACTACTGTAGAATATTCAGTACAGACTTGAAGAGTAACATGTACGGCCTGAGTTCTGTCTGAAAAGAGACAACAGATCTCACAGTACCTACATTGTCAGTCTATTGAGGAAGATTTGACGGTTCAAGGTGTAAAAGACTGATAGTATTTGAGGAAGGATGAGGATCCTGGTGCTATCGTCATTAATAATCATTCTTTGTTGTCCCAAATGTAATAATTTGAAAGAGATTGTCGTCAGGTTGATATCTGCAAGACACATAGTTCTAAATTGATATTAATCGTCATTCCTTTCCTCATTATGAGCCGGAATCTTACCTGAGATGGGTCAGGTGAGCTGGGATCTTCTGGGATCCCAAGTGATGTGTCGGTTAGTTGAACATGTAACATTAAAGGGTTTGACCCAGGAGCAAGATATTGGAGATTGCCCTGTAGTTGGTAATGCTAGTTGGGTATCAGGAGGTATTTTTCAGGATGGGCTTAGGCAGTGCTCCTTTGAAGTGAAGTGGGACTATGCATT
This sequence comes from Lissotriton helveticus, assembly GCF_964261635.1. Classification (NCBI taxonomy): domain Eukaryota; kingdom Metazoa; phylum Chordata; class Amphibia; order Caudata; family Salamandridae; genus Lissotriton; species Lissotriton helveticus. Next base: position 1,327,445,947 of record NC_136059.1, read on the forward strand.
CTAGATGGGCTGGTTGAAGAGAGAGATGAAACGTTAGAAGGCACAGTCACAATGCATTTGAATTCTGAGTATGGACAGGGATCTTAGTAGTACGCAGCTAGTCTGCTTGACTAATGTGATTTTTTAATGATTGCCTCCAATATGGGAGTTTGTCCCAGGCGAGGAAATTCACTATTCACTCACTATGGATCACATACGGACAAACAATTCACACAAAAAACAAAACATTTGTACTAATCTAATTGACAAAAACTACTGCAGCTTGGCTACTGAAACGAGAGAAAGAACACAGCAACCAAAAGTATGTTTTCATGTTAGCATTAATCAATTCAATTCAATAAGCTTTATTCGGTTGAAATAAAAACGACCATAAAAGCACATATTAAAACATTGTTATACACCTATACAATTCATTATATCAATGGAATACATTCTTAACTGTTAATGCACTTTAAAACATCATACTTTTCCTTAAATTAATTGATCTTAAAATATAAGTTGCAGTATAAAAACAAATATCAGGCTCTTGCATGGTAAACAGCAGACTCATAGCAGCATACCTAGTTAAAGTGTTATGTTTTTAAACAAAGGTTTAAGGAAAGCAATACGGAGGTTCAAATACAAGTCACATTAATCATTTAACTGGTGCCCACACGAACTATGGCCAACTTAACGTGAAAATCACTATTTATACATGGGTATATTGTGTGCAGATTATTATATATGTTAAGCGAAATAAAAAATAGTGACACCAACCTCTTAAGAACAAATGCTTCTTCGGTTTTCCCCTGCACAAACTAAAAAGAACCAACTCTTTACTTGAAAGGAAATTGTAAGCCTTTTAAAGACACAGAAAAAGCTGTACTTCCAAAGAAATCTCAGACATTATACGTCAGCTAGCCACAACATAAAAAGCCATACTACATTAAGAGAGAGCACTCACAATTTGCATTCCAACAGCTTTATCAACCAACACGCCTCCTTCTCAGGAACTGTGCAATACACTAGCTGCATAACTCACATGAAGATTTAGGTTATCCACCAATACAGTCTCTTACACATAACAAGCACGACCTTACATGTCTGGACCAACATTCATAACTAGCAGCCAAACACCTATGCAGAGACGTTTTAAGGCAATGAAAAAGTGGGCAATTGCCCAGGGCCCTCACCTTCCAAGGTGCCTCCTGGGAAAGCAAACTGCCACTCAATCTAACTCACCTCTGTCTATTTTCTAAGTCAAAGTTGTTTTGAAGAGGAGGCCCCAAAAATCCTTCACACAATACTGATTCAGGCTGTTCAGTGTCTGATTGATGTTGACAGACTCATAGGTGCTGTGACGTTTCATTCTGATACGAGGTATCTCTTGAAGGTCCTGAGGCAGAAAACCTTCATTTTGTGATGGCTGGAAATAAGGGTGAAACTGCATATGCAGAGAACATTCAATCCTGATTGATCTTATCTCTCAGAAAATTGTGGGGAGTGATGCACCTCGTCGATAATTGTACGTTGTAATTGTTTATTGCTAAGCCAGTTAGATTCAGATGCCCCTTGCTACTCTCTGAAACTAAATGCCTTATTTTGCCCCTGCTCAAAGAGTTCTGAGAAAATCCTTTCTTGTTTACCTGACTTTGGGCCTGATGTAGGTGGCTCATTACCAGTCGGTAAACTCGAAATTCGGTACATTTCAGGCTTACCGACCGGTATTGAGCCATTTCCAATGTAGGTGATGATTCGGTAAATACAGAATCAGTATTTACCGAATCTGTATTTACCGAATCATTATTTACCTTATGGGGTATGTAGGAAGCACATTTAAGAGTGCTTATGTGCATTAAGGATTCGTTATTTACCACCAACTACAAGTTGGTGGTAAATATCGAAAACCTTTGAAAAAGCAATTTTGTGCTTTTTCAACAGTGCCATGTAGCAGACATACATGGCCTTAGGGCATGTATGTGTGCCACATGTGCACACATGCACGATTCAGGGGAGCAACAGGGTGTCAATGTGACACCCTGCCACCCTTGAATGTGATCCCCGTATTACCGATTCTGTATTTACTGAATCTGTAGTAGTGAATGAATGGGAATTACCGAATCGGTAAATACCGATTCGGTAATACCGAATATTACCGAATCGGTAATATTTACCGAATTTGTAGCTAAATACCATTTACTGATTCTGAACTACCGAATCGGCAAAATTCGGTATTTTAGAATCGGTAAATAGTATTTACCTACATATGGCCCTAATTCTTTAATTGATTCAGCCTTTTAGAGATACTTTACCGGCTGACAACTCCTGCTTAACTCCTCTCTCAAATCTCTTGATTTACTTCAGCTTAGCATATTAGGGAACTTTTCCTTCAAGAGAAAATGAATTTGCTCGAATTGCTTATGATACCTTTAAACAGTTTGTCTTTGTATGTGCTATTTTAAATCAATTTGAACTGTACTTACCAATGTATTTATACGATGATCATTGATTTATGACTTATTTGAATGGTTTGAGTTTGTTACTTTACTAATCTTTAAACAAACCATCATTGTTTGAAAATCAATTACTTGCTGTTATCCTTGTAGAGCCTAATGTGCTTCACTGTTATTGATGTATTGTTGATTTGTTGATGTTAAACTTCAGCCCGAACCTTAAGATCCGTCTGCCCAAGTGTAGCTTGTATTTAAGTTTGCACCAACGATCTGTATAGTGCAAATCCCATTCCTGTTGCATAAATTGTGTTGTAGCGTCTTCCTAGACGCCGAGGACAGCCGATAGCAATTTGTAGAAAGATTTTAAGTAATTGGTTGAGCAAATACTGATAGGAAGGTCATACTTAGTGTCATTAAATATGGTGTATAGTGAGAAGAGGTCCATGTTGTCCCAGTTCCTGGAGCTAGTAACTTCTTTTATTTGGACTTGGGAGGGTATCGTCAAAGAGCAGGTGATTCTGAATGTGGCAAGGGAATGGCCACCCTTTAGTAATTAGATAGGTGAGTGCGGTTGTGGTGGGTGAACAGAAATTAAAATGCCATGATGCATGTCCAGCTAAGCGAGTAGGCAACCCGTTGTTGCAGCTGTGATCTTCTTGAGTAGTCTATTAAGGAGTGTGTTGACAGTATGTCTAGTCTGTCAGAGCAGACAGAGTAGTCACAAAGTAGAGTTATGTGTGATTATATAACTTATTTAATCTGTTGCCATTTTTGTAGATTCAGGGTTGTATAGGGCGATTGGAGTAGCAGACGAAATGAATATGTGATGTCACTTAAAATGGAGCTTTGGAGAAGCTTTGGAGCAGGCATAATTTTCGATTTGAGGTGAAATTTAGATTGTTTTTGACAGAGATGTTTTCATATGATCTCTTTTTCCGCTCTAGTTTATTCTGGTTTAAAAAATTATTTTATATGGATTACATATAGTTTCATGGAAGATGGGAACACAATCAGTTGAGAGCTAGGCTTCCATTTAGAAGAGAAGGGTGAATATGTTTTGCGAGAGAGAGAGAGGTGTTAAGGAGCATGCAGAATGGTCAATTTCTTCTTTCCTCTTGTGGAGGAGAATGTAGGTGGGTGGCCTGTGCTAGTGGGCGAGTCAGTGTCCAAGAGGCAATGCTGGAAAGCTTTTGTGAGTATACTTGCTGATTAATATCAGTTGTCAGTGTTTCCTAGTGTGGGTGAGCTTATTTATGTGAGATGGTTATGCTTAGGTGTGAGGCCAGAGTCTGGCCCTATGAACATCCAAAAGTCAGATCAGTGGCCTTTTCACCTTGTTGTGACATTGCAAAGAGGACAGGCACTAACCCATCGACATAATGTACATAGTGTAGTTACAATTTTAATGGATAAAAACATAATGCCACACTGGACTCAGCAAGCCAGGATGGTCATTTGGTTAGCTTTACAAATTCACACAGGGTCAAAACTGATCAGAGCGTGGTTTCCTTGCTGGGATGGACAATTGGGCTTTGATTTTTGCAGCATAAGTTAATAATGGTGTGAACTCACAAACAATTTGCATAGCTGTGTCATTCCCCCGTATATGCACATCATCTGATGCCCCCAGGATGTGGACCAGAGGTATGGGCTCTTTTGTTCATTATGACACATATAGCAAAATTGTACACGTCAAAGTATTCTGAAAGTTTAGAGAAAACTTGGTGTACTTTGTCAATAAATTTGCTTGCCATTGCAAGAATGTAAATGATGTTTTCTTTTTTAAATCTTACAGTTTATCTGCACATTTGTCTCCAGTCAGAGCTGTCAAATTGTTGTATTACCATTTACAGAGCTCAGCTACAAAATATGAGTGTTCCCCTTATCAAATAATTGTTTGATATCATATGACTCTATCTTTCTTTTTCGCTACTTATGTCTACAGAGTCAAGGTCAGATTGATGGTGTGCAGGTTCACTAACCTGAACTTTTCTTCCCTTCTTTAAAGCTCACAGTTTTCTTATCAAGTTCTAACTAATTAGTAATTGGGAATTTTGACTGAAGGTCTGAAACCAGGAGGGTAAGAATGCCGAGATGGATGGAAAGAGAGATCCCACTGTCTCTTGGCCTTGGTAGAACAGACTCAACAGAATATCATTTCTTTCCCTTTTATGAAACCCATGCATAGTAGTAGGCTGAAGCAGGAGCACATGCAGAAGATGGGAGCATGAGAAAAGCTGCTAAAGCAAGAATGAATAAAAACAATATATCTCCTTCCAAAAAACCCCTAGCAGTTTAAAAAATAAAAATAAATGTCTCAAAAGTAAGATGCCACATACCAAAAAAAATGTCTATTTACTGCTGATTTTGTTTCTTGCTCAGCTGATTGGTGCTTTTATTACCTATATTAAAAATTGATCAGTAGAGAAATGGCTTTGGAACTGATATGCAAACATGCTATCACAAACCAATGTTGACAAGTATTCAGAGGCGGCTCCTCCGTTAAGGCGAAGGAGTGTCACCCCACTACTATTCAGCAGATAATAAAGGAAACAATAAATTGATAATAAAGTAATGTTATTATTTTATTTTGGCCTCCTGCAGGGGCAGCTTTGCATGAGGGGGCAGAGCGGGTCTGCAGAGCAGGGGAGCAGTGGTGTGCCGACTCCTAAGTGCGCAAGGACTGTTTGGTTGGTCCTCTCGGACTGCTCAAAACAGTCATGCAAACTTCCCTGTTCTCCATGCAGGCTGCATTACAGCCTGCTTGGAGAACATACCCACCCCTCCAGCCCCTGGTTGAGCGCCGTGTCACGGCACTCAGATCAATCGCAATGCTGCATTGCAGCGTTTTGATTGGCTTAGGGGAGGGAGCATGGCTGCCTGCTCCCTGTTCCTGGAGTCGGACGCAGGAGAGAAGGAGCAGAAACGTGGGACCCAGCGGCAAGGTGTTATTTAAATTTCTTATTTTTTACATTGCAGCCCCCACCCCTCGTGCTTACCCACCAACCGCAGGCTGTGACGGCTGCAACTGCAAGTATTACGCAGATGTAGCTTTATCTGTGAATTTTCAATGGAGTACTGCAAGCTACATGCCACTTACAACCAACGTGCACACTTGACTAATGTGAGTATGGCCTCCATTCCAGTTGGTAGCAATGGTGACCACATGTTTACAAGACAGTTCAGGCTGCAGTAACCATTCTATTGTTATTACCTGCTTTGTGACGTGAATCTTTAAACTCGGATGCTGAGGCTCTCTGGTGATCTGACCTTAGTCACTTTAATGCACTGATCTCAGTCTCTGCGAAGTTAGAACCAAAGTCTCTTTTATGCTCTGATCACAGTCTCCAAAATGTTCTGGCCTCAAGTCTCTCCCATGCTTGGATCTCAGGTTCGATGATGAATTTGATCTCGGTCTCTTTGGGTCACTTAATTTAGTCACTCCGAAGATAAAACCAAAATCTCTCTCATCCTTTGATCTCAGTGTTTCTGATGCGCTCATCTTAGTCTTCTGGGTGCACTGATCTCAGTCTCCATAAAGCTAGGACCAAAGACTCACCCATTCTCTGACCTCAGTCTCTCCAATTATCTGACCTCGTTTTCTTCGAAGCACTGACCTCGTATGTTCCAAGCGAACACCATACTCTGACTTCAGTGTCTCTGATGGCGTGACCTTAGTATCTGCAGTGCACCAGCTCAGTCTCTCTAACATTGGTCTCTGATGTTTCTGACCAGAGTCTCTGCTGTAGTCTGGGATGGAAGGCCCAGCACATAGGGTGTTCTTGTATGGGCATTGCAAGGGGTCAATGTTTGGACAATATCCCTTTCATGCATACATAACGACATTCCTAATTCATGACAGAGTTGTGAGAAACTGGATTCTTGTTCCAGGACCACCCACTTTTTACTTGGTTTTGTACCAATGTTCTTTCCCTAAAACTGAACCACAATTGGCACAACTTTAGCAACACCTAGAAGAAACTGGTACCTAGAGCACTGGGACTAAAAAGGGTCCACTGGGGCTGCAGCACAAATTGTGCCAGCCCGGAGACCCGTCACCAAGACTATGCAAGCTGCCATTTCAGGCTGCATGTCTTTGTGCAGAGAAAACTGAAAAGTCAACATGGCACATATCCCTGTGTGCCACGCCCCCATACACAGCATGAGGTATAGGTAAGTCACCGATACAGCAGGACATGAGGGAAAATTAGGTAAGTCAGGACGTGCATGCCCATTCAGCCAGCACCACCCCTAAGGTGGGGCATGCAAGATTGACCCCACTTTTCAATTCCCTCCATCTTGGTTTGAGGAGGAATTAGCCAATTAGGGTCAGGGTGGTGCCCCTTCCCAAAGGAAGTGGTCACTTAAAGGGTGTAGACATCCTAAAGGTAAGTAGCCCATGGGCTACTACCTGTCTCTCTCTTTAATGTCCTTAAAGTTAGTATTTAGGTGGCATCCAGGACCGGACTGGCTGGAGCAGGCCCCGGGCATTTTCCCTGTTGGCCTGAAAGTGGGAGGGGGGGGCAGTTTCCGACCCGTGGGGATTGGGTTTGATGCTGGGGGCCAGTTGTGCAGCACTGCTGCAATATTGCCCCCTTGTAACAAAAGCGGGAGCGGCGCAGCATGAGCGGTTCTACTCACTAGCCCCCCCCCACACTATCATGTCCGAACGAGCAGATACAAAACTGCATTACCCAAACAGTGGACAATGTCACCAAGGTGCACTCTATGATAAATTGCAATAATTGTAAACCACAATTTTTGAATTTTCTTGAAGGTTTTTTGTTTTTTCTTTTTCTTCAAATTTCTTTTATCAAATTAATAATAGTATTCATCATACTTTTCAATTGTATGCCCAATTTTGCCAGCTCTTCAATGATTGTTAAGATGAGGTCTAAAGAACACTTGTTGCCAGGGCTGGTTGCTGTTCCCAGTCCGGCCGTTGTGGCATCCCTGGACCATGAACTCAAATTCAATGGACACAGAGAAGAAAAGAACAAAGAAAAGCTGCTGACCTGATGACTGTGAGAAGTTGGCCTGGCATATGCTGTCCAATATTCTTGTGGGCACATTGCAACAGTCCAAACGACCCTTATTGATGGTAGATTTAAATACAACCTATATAGAAAGCTATCCTAGTGGTAGCTGTGGAGAGCAGCCTTCAGGCTAAGTCTTGAAGGAATGTAAAGCAGCTTGTTTTACCAGTCTATAATCCTGTGAATGACCCAGGTATATATATAAAGTATATGTATTTAATCTAAACACATCCCTGTAGTCTCTTTATGAGGCTAGAGGCAAAAGTACATAGAGTAAACTTATTTAGCACACAGTAAATTAGCACAGTATACGTTTAACCCTAGGGGCGTCACAAACCATATACTAAGAAAGTGGTATAAGAACCACGAGGGACATAGAGACAAGGCCTAGGGCCTGTAGAACTGCTGGGGCAACCAGGAACCACCCAAGGTAGGGACGCAGGAGACCCACGGGGGACGCATGCAGTTTCTAAACACAGCCGCGAATCACCATTAACTTCTAATGGAGAAAGTTGCGATTAGAATTTTAAAGATTAGGGACACTTAGGAGTGGACTTGGAGCAAACCCCTTTAGAACTAGACAGTTCGAGAGTCAATACCCACAGGAGCACAGAAGTACTCATGTTACCTCACCCAGGGAAGCCGGGTGCATAGGTGTCTTTTCGTGTCGGGTTTCGTTGTCGTTTTCTATGGCGAGCTGCGGAAAAGTACTGCAGGCATCCAAGTGGAAAGTGTCCGGATGGAGCCAAGGGTGGATCGGAGATCTGAAGAACCTGAAAGCAGAGGGGACAGAGCCTGGGTCACTAACCAGAGGCCAGGAAGGCGATGAGCAGATGCCCAGCAATGTCGGGTGATTTCAGGTGCAAAAGGTGAAGTTCGACTCTTCAGCCATGAGGACCAGGAGGTGTCGGTGACAATCAGGAACTGGATTTGAGCTGTCCCACATTGGATGTCGAGTGCCGCGGTTTTGGTATCCAGATTGGGCCCAACAAGCGTTGGCAACAGCAACCCATGCAGAATGCAAAGATTGGCTTCGGAGCAGACCAGCAAAGTCTGAGGGACTCACCATTTGGAGGGGAGTCAGGGCACGTCTGGAGCCACCAGGGAAGCCCAAGAAATAAAAGAGTTCCCTTCCTGAGGACCCACCAGTCGACGGACCAGGGATCGCAAAGGGGCCTCAAGCAGAAATGCTAGAAGTGGGCCCACGGAACACTCGTGGAGTGTAGGCCCACAATCTTCGGTGAAGATGGTGCTCAGGGCTTGGACTACAAGTAGCCCAATGCACAACTTCGGGAAAGCTCATGAAGTAGGTGCACTAGCAAATATGCACATGTCCAGGAGTTCCGGTTTCATGTCTCTCGTGATGGCTGTGGGTCTCAGCTTTGCTGGGGTCTTGGGTCCTGTGTCGCAAATCCTTTGGGATCCGGCAGGAGCCTTGGAAATGCAGACTGGCAAGATGCTTCTTTGGTGCCTGTTTGAACAGGGGAGTCACTCCTTGACCCCAAGGGAGATTCTTCCGTCTTCTAGTCGAAATAGAATGTCGAAGTTCCAGGATATATGTTGCAGAGTTTCGTCCAGGTATAATCTAAAGTCCTAAGGACTGTGTTCCTATACTTATACTAAGTTTAGGGGTTGGATTTACTCTAGGGTCCCACCTATGGGAGGACCCGTGGTGGGGGTGGGCACACCCCTTCCCCTTTGTCCATTTTCACGCCAGAGCAGGGGCTGTGTGCCCCTGCAACCGGTTTGAACTGGGGTATGCGCAGGGACACCAAGTGTGCCCCCAGCACTGTCTGAAAAGCATTCACTGAATGCACCCACCCAGCCCCAATACACTAAAGCCTGTCTGGGCTTTAGTGTATTGGACTGTGACAGGAAACGTACTGTCCAAGCCTCCCCTGCTAGAGTTTCATCCAGCAGCAGGAGGTCAGACTCATGTCTGTGGCTGCAGCATCCATTTTGTGATGCTGGGGCTCTTTTAAACTATTACCGGTCAGGTAAGTGTGTACATGTCTTCTCCATCTAGAAGGGTGGAATTCTACCCCCACCGCCAGGACTGGCGGGGGGGGGGGTAGGATTCCAAAGTGTTTGACACCAAACACAACATGTTTTGATGCAGCCATTCTAAAGATAGCATTTACCGCGAGGTTATAATGCACTTAAGAGTATATGGTATTGCTGTATCACAGAACAGCCTCAGAGAATAGATTTCGAAAGCTGCAGAGGGGCTCAGCTCATGCTTGGCACCCTCTCACACAAAGTCAAGCACTCTGCCTTCAGAATTGTTGAGGCCTGCCAAGGGAGTGACTTAGAGGTTTATATGTGTCTGTCAGTAAAAGGTAGATATAGGTAACCTATATTTTAGTAAGTAGTGCAAGCACCACCTCACCCACGCTACAGTAGCAGACCTGTGGTGCCATTTTGGAAGGCTTCCCAGGGGTGGCATAATACATGCTTCAGCTCATGGTAGGCCTCTGGGGTACCTATGCCCTTGGTACCTAAGGTACCATATACTAGGGACTCACAAGTGTAACCCAGTAACCAATTTGGAGTGTACCTAAAGTACATGCAATCAATTTAGAGAGGAAGCAGCTAGGCTGGGGTCCTGAATAGCAGGGCCCCAGCCAGACTAAAGTCGAAAAACAGTGAAACACCAGCAAAAAGTAGGGGTAACCATACTAAGCAGATCCTACTCTCCGACAATGACTGCAGCCCTGCTGCAGAAAATAGGCGCCAAACCCTGCCTGCTTCCTTAAGGACTAGACAATCGTGGTGTGCTGTCTCATCCTGCAACTGTGAGACCTCCAAGAATCCCGGAGCTCCTCCAGCTTCTACAAATCACCATAGAACTCCCCTGGAGTAAATGTGCTACTCCCCTGCAATCTGCAGGCACCGAACCTGCAAAGTCCGGATTGCCGACTTGCTGCTACCTGGCAACTGTGACGCAGCACTCAAACCAAAAGTGGTACATCAGCTCTGAAGGATCAGAACTGTCTCCCCGCCAAGTTTGGAGATGCCATGCTCTACTGGAGCCATTCCACACCAATAACTGGGCATACGGAGAGATAGAGAGTCCATTTCGGACTTCAACTGCCCAGGAAGCAAGTACCCATTGAGTGACATTGATACCCATGAGAGTCACTTAGGGAGTGCCGCCTGTCCTGAAATGATCACTCCAAGCTGCCCACTCCTGACTGCGAGGACATCTTGGCGCGCCGCCCGGCTGACATATCTGCTCTGCACCTGGCCCGACTGACCTTGGTAATGATAATCCAGCTGTGCCCCCGTGGTCCTGAGGCACTTGTGATCTGCTCCATAAAGTGGGTCCCCTCGGACTTGCCTTTAAGTCCATTTGTGTAGTATGTTTTCAAGTGGCGCCCTTCTTTGTAGTACACCAGCTACCACTGACCACAGCACCCGTCTCCCTGCCGAATCCGGGACGCTCTCAAGAGTGCGCTGGAGGGACATTGGGCCTTGCTACCTACTTAAATTCTGAAGATGAATCTTAAAATCCAACTGTGTGATTTTATATGCATTTTTCTCTTTGCTCTCATTGACTTTAATGGTGCGTAAATGAGCACAAAAGTAAATAAGTTTGTGAACTTGAGAAATGCATAACTTAAAAATTACTTAATGTAGATCAAAGTTCTTTTTACATCAAAATCTGTGTTTTTTTTTATAAATTGGTCTCATGTTTTTTTCTTGAGTGTGTGTCTCATTTATTGCCTCTGTTAGTGCAACAAATACTTAGCACTACTCTCTGATAAGACTAAAAGCTCACCTACACTACCACAAATATAGCGTTAGTATTATCTATTTTTGCCTCTGTATACCAATCTCGGTCTCACTTGACTCTCTGCACAGTATACTTCATTTTAGTTCACTGTACAGGAAGCCAGCATCCTTTAAGAGTGTCAAGCAGTGCTTCTAAACTACTTCAGCTCTTTTTAATCTCTAAACAGCATTCCATCATTTGCTGCTTTGCTGTGCTATTCCAGAATATCACCAGTATCAGACACCCATTCACACTACTAGGCCACGTTGACATTGCATGAAATAGCAAGCAGGTCCAAGAGGTGTGCCCAGAAATCGACCCCTTGATTGCTGTTTTAGAGACTCAGGCTGCACCTTACCAACGAATCTGAGTGGGCTAGAACAATTCAGTGGTTGTTTGTTATCTTATAGATAAGCAACAGGGCAAGCAGTTTGGCTGATTTTACTCTTTTGGCTTTTGGAAAATGTTTGTTTTTTTCTTTCATAGATCAAATGCTTTTATACATTTTGGAATGCTGTTCTGTGGAAGCACAAATAAAAGGCAAATACTTAAAGTTTGGCTCTATCTTTTTATGTGAGGGCTAGCATTTAAGACAGCTTTGGCTGTCTTATTCGACTACTTTTTCCCTAAAAAATAATATACACAGAAAGAGGTGCTTTTGGTGAGCAGGCTTCATCCATTGATCTGTTAAATTGTCATTCACATTATACTTGCATCAGTCACGTAGATGTGACGCTTTCAACAGTGCAGCAGTTACAGTGACATCAGTGCCCAGGGGTCTGAGGATCCCACTGAACCATGGTTAACACAATATGTTGCTTTTTAGTCTGCAGTCAGTGGGCCCAGTCAGTGGGCTGGTCTGCACTAGGTACATTTGCACCCTTGCTATGCTATTGCCAACACCGCATACAACAATGGGGAGTGTGCAAAAAAGTGCATTTTTCAAAGAAATCGCAAAATACCACCAACCTGAAGTTGGTGGTATTTTGCGATTCCTTAAGCCAAAATTTGGACAACCTGGGTGCTTCCTTCCTGCGATTCCTTATTTTGCATGTGGGTTTGTGTTTGCTACATTGCACACTGCCCTAATTGCGATTGCAAATGCTGAAATTCTGCAAATTTCAGCATTTGCAAGCGCAATTAGGCTTCCTACATATGGCCCAAAGTCTATGTCACTCAGGAGTGACTCAGAGACCTGGAAGACGAATGTCCACTGATGTCTGGTGTTGCAGGACAGTTGATGTCAGCCTTTACAATGGAGTCGTGCATGAGCTGTCCCACGCTGGATGTTGAGTGCTGAGGGTTTGATGTCCATCAGGAGCACAAACAAGCCTTGGCAGCTGCAACCCACACCAAAGTCAAAGAAGGTGCGATGTCGGGACCAGCAAGGTCTAGGGGACTCACCTCAAGTGAGGGAGTCAGGACAGGCCCCGAGCAATCAAGAGAGCCCAACATAAACAAATATGACCTTCAACAGGACCCACAGGATGGAGGCACTGGAGTCACAAGAGGACCTTGAGCAGCTCAACAAAAGATGCAGGTCACACTACAATTGATGTGGTGTGGACAAGGATTCTGGTCACTGGAGATGCTCGAGATTGGGGATACTTGGAGCCCGATGATCTTGATGGAAGGAAGCCAACAAGCCTTGGCAACGGCAAGTCAACGGGGTGCACAGGGGTTCAATTCCTGCAGCTTTCATGAGGGATACTGGCCTCAAACTTGGTGAGAGGGCAGGGCAAACCTCAAGAGCTGTGGAGAACCTTTTGGAGTCTGTAGGAGCTCAGGATCAGCAGATCGGTCAGCTTGGTTGTGGTGCCTGCAGATGCAGGGAAGTTACTCCTTCAGTTCAAGGGAGATTTCTGCAAAGGGCCTTGGATGCCCACAGGCCTTGGAAGGTTTTTATATGGTGCACAGGCACAGACAATGCAGAAGACTGAAAGAGGGACAAAATCAAGCCTAAGCAAAGTCCAGCAAATTCCAGAGTGCCTAGACGGTAGAAGTTGAAGTGGTGTCTGAATTGAATGATGTCCCATGACAAATATAGGGACCCACCTACAGGTAAGCCCTTAAGTACCCTAAGAAAAGCGTTGTGAAGATTCATGGGACCTCCTTAGGGGAGGGTCTGGACAGTGGGGAGGTTACTCCCATATCCTTTGTCCAGTTTCATGCCAGAGCATGAGCCAACGGCTCCCAGAGCTGGTTAGAACCGGATTATGCATGGGATACCAAATGTGTCCCTCATGCAGACTGAGTGGTGCTGGCAAGAGGACCCACCCTGCTCCAATACACTAAATCCTATCTGGGAGGTGGTCACACCTCCCTGCGACTGGATATCTATTGTTCTGCCTTCCCCTGCTCGAGCTTGGCTTAGCAACAGGAAGGCAGAATCATATCTCTGCTCTGCAGCAACCATTGTGTGTTGTCTGGGTATAGAAGACTGGTACCGGGAACATGGAGAGCCTAACGGAGTGCTCTTCCAGTGCTTGGAATCATACCTCCCACACTGTTTATGGTTTGGAGGTATAATTCCAACATGTTTGATACCAAACATGATAGGATTCGTTGCAGCCAGTATCGAGAGGGTCATCATGTAATTATGCGATGCCCCTCTAAATGGTATGTGGCTGCTTCACTTACGTCTCAGTAGGCTATAGGGGTGTCCTGCTCATGCAGAGGCACCCTCTCACTTAGAATCCTGCCTTCAGGATTGCAAAGACCTGCTATAGGGGTGACTTATAGGTTTTAAAAGCCGTGAGCCTAGATATATAGGAAACCTATATCTATAGTAAGTGGTGCAGGCACCAGCTTACACAGGCTGCAATGGCAGGCCTGTAGTTTCAGTCTGAATGGTCTTCCATGGGTGGGATAATTCATGCTTAAGCCCATGGGGGACCTCTGTGGTACTTATGCCCTGGGTACCTTATTACCATATACCAGGGACTGATAAGGTTACCCCAGTAGCCAATCTGGGATGTACCTAAGTACTGAGCACAACAATTTAAGGGAGAAAGCAGAGAGACTGGGGTCATGATTAGCAGGATCCCATTCAGACTAGTTAAAATCAGCTTAGCACCAGGCAAAAAGTGGGGTTAGCCACACAGAAGGATCCTACCTTCCTATTTATTTATTTATTTTAAACGTACTTCTTGGAAAAAAAGAATGCACTAAATTGTCTGTGACATTTTAACACTGTAGGTGCCTTCCATTTTGAGTGCATGTTAGGTGCCGATGTATTCTTGTCTCCCTCACATATAATGATATTTACATGCTTGACATGACTGAAATGCTCGTTGTTGAAAACGCAACACTTGTGAAAGAGCTGAATCAATGAATTTTCTTTAAATGTACATTTTTGACTTCTAGCACAAATTCTCTCTTTCTCTCTCTTTCTCACATGGACAAAGAGGGCAATTATCCAGGGCTCCCACTCTCCGAGTAGCCTCCTGGTAAGTTGAACAAAACAGTTAAACGTCCTGCTGGACTGGGTATGAGCGCTTGGAAGAGGCTTAATCTGTATACTACACCTGCCCAAACTCATACCTGTCAACTTCCACTCACTTTGCAGCTGTCACCCTGTTTTTAATACCACACAAGTTCTTAAAAATAATATACCTCCATAGACTACTTTGCAAACCTGAATCAAACACCTCTAAATAATGTTTTTCTTCTCTATTGACTTCACTGAATATATGGATGAATGAAGGAACATTTCTAAAGTGCGTGGTTACCCGGCGGCATCCCAGCGCTATGGCGCCATTTATGCTTCGTGCAGATCAGGGGAAGAGTAAGGTTTTCAGTTGTTTTCTAAAATTAAGATAGTTAGGTTCAGAGTATATATGGTAGGGAAGGTTGTTCCAGAGCCTGGCCGCGTTACATGTGAACAATCGGCCTGCACTTCGTGATCAATTGACCTTAGGAACTGAGATTAAACCCTTATTGTCGGATCTCCGGGCTCTGTTGGGTCTGTAGAGTTGAATCCAGGGACAAATCAAGAGCGAGCCTTTTCCGGAGAGTGCTTTGTGTGTAATGCACAGTGCCTTGCATTGGATTCTTTCCTGAATAGGGAGCCAATGCAAGGTAGGAAGAGATCATTTCTCTGAGAGACGTCTGGGGATATTCAGAAGCCTGCGGACCACACTACTCTGTACCATTTGCAGTCTTTTGGTGGTGGCCTGGGGGCTCCCAGGTAGACAGCGTTAGCATAGTCCAGTCATGACAAAATGAGAGCCTGGACTAGCAACCGTCTAGCAGCAAATAGTAACAGAGGGAGTATCCTTCTGATCATTCTTAGAAGGCCATAGCAACTGGCTGTGACTTTACGTGCTTGTTCCTTGAAATCAAGGTTGCAGTCAAGCCAGACCCGTAAGTTTTTAATCTTTTTTTTTGGGGCAGGGGTTGAGCCTAAGCAGCCATGCCAAAAGAGGTCTATATTCGAGGGGGCGGAGTTCCAGAGAAACATGAGTTCAGTCTTTGCTCCATTAAGTTTTAAGAATGAATTGTTCATCCAATTGAATACCTTCTCGAGGCAGGAGGCTAAATCGGGACCAAATTGCTTGTGTTGTTTCAGGTAGACGACTTGCTGGGTATTGTCGACATATGTGACGATCTTTACACCAAATGGGCGTACAATTTCTGCCAGCGAGCTCATGTACATATTGAAGATAGTGGAGCTTAGGGAGGATCCCTGTGTGACCCATGTCAGGGGTATTTGTTTCCAGGAGTATTCTTATTCAAAGTCTGTAAAGACCCGGGGACAGATTTACAAGCCCCTTGCGCCACGTTTGCATCACTTTTACCATGTTAAAAGTGATGCAAAAGTGGTGCAAGGGGCTTGTAAATCTGCCCCCCGGTTTTCAAAGAAGGACTGTAGCCATTTTAATGCTAATCCAGTCACTCCCACCTCCCTAAGTCTTTGGATCATCAGATGGTGATCAACCGCATCGAAGGCTGCGCTATGGTCCTGCAGAATCAGGGCTGTGCAGCCTTCGTTATGAAGAATCTTCCTAGTTTCCTATACAACGGCAAGAAAAGCAGTCTCGTGCCCTGTTGTGGTCTGAATACTGTCTGAGTGGGATGGAGGTAATTATTGTTTTCTAGGAAGGCCGAGAGAATCGAGTTAGTATGCTTCTCAGCTAATTTGCTTAATCCAGGCAACAGAGAGATGGGCCGAAAGTTTGCCCATTCTTCTGGGTCAAGGTTTTTTTTTTTAGAAGTGCTTTGACCCTGGCGTGTTTCCATAGGGATGGCACAATCCCTGTCTTGAGTGATGTGTTTACACATCAAGTATAACTGGCGACACAACCTCCGTGATCTGATGAAGAATGATGGGGGGAGCAGGATCTGTGGGGGAACCCGATTTTAACTCTTTAAGGAACCCTTGTAGAGTGGTGAGATTGAGAGGGGGAATTCTTCCAGCGGGACCTGTGCTTTTGGGAACAAAATATCTGTTGATGAAAAAGTTTATTGACATATGGTTTGGGGAAAGGACTTCTGCTATTTAATTGCACCGATGTTGGACATTGTCAAAGGTGGTGGGGGGCTGGGGTGTGTGAGAAGGGATTTAGCAATCTTGAACTTTTTAAGTGGGGAGTTTGCAGCTAATGTAATTTTATCTTAGTAGTAGAGAGATTCGGCATTTTTTATTTCGGTTTTACAAATTGTAATAGCTTCTCTATATTTAGCTTTCCTGGAGGTGGAAAAATCCTTCCTCCAGCTTCCTTCATATTTTTTACATAGCTGTTTTAGTTTGCGTAGTTTCTGGGAGTACCAGGGATTTTTTTTGCCTCCCACTTTTTCTGAAATCTCTTTCCTTGGGAGGACTCGATTAAGTGATGACTCAAGTCAGTTAATAAAATTGTCGTTTGCAACAATAAGGTTTGAGTGAGATAATGGGATGGTGTCTTTTAGATTACTTATCCAATAATCTAAGGGGAGCTTGGACCATTTTCGAGCCAGTTTAGTGGTTCTGGCAGCTGGTGAAATGGAGTCAGGTAGTACCCAAGTGAAAGGAAGTAGAAAGTGGTCTGAGCAAGGTAAAGGGGAAGAATTCCCAACCCAAAGGCTATGTATATTTGAAAAAATAGGGTCAAGCAAGTGGCCTTTCGTGTGGGTGGGACCATCCACTTTTTGAATGAGTTGGAACGTTGACAGTTCGTCAGTAAGTTCCAGCGTGGATGGGGATTGGGCATCATCAAAGTGCATGTTAAAATCTCCCAGATTTGTAAAGTTGGGGGAAGAACTGGCAAACTTTGCCACTAGATTGGGAAGGTCTTTGTGAAAATGAGCATGGGGGCCTGGGGGGTGGTAGACTAATATCCCTGAAAAGATATGAGTGGGTGATAAGCTGATTACAAAGGTCATACTTTCACAATCAAGAATGGGATTTATCGAAATCCGGCATATAAAATCATCTTTATAAATGATAGCTTAATCGCCTCCACGGCCTAGATTTCGGTCAAGCCTCTGAATTACATAATTCAGGGGAAGGGCTTGGACAATGGCAGAGTCCATCTCTCTATTTAACCAGTGTAGAAATGTAGAAACTTCATTGTTTGATTAATAAAAATCATTACAATGGTAAACATGCATCAATGATTATAAAAACGTGTATCGATATTGCACATGGTGCAAGAAACACGTATTTTATCTCACTGCTGTGTTTTAGCTTAAACATTTTTTTTTTCTTTAAGAATCTTCCTAGGAGCGTCCATTTAGTACGTTTGTATCATCACAGTGAACTAAAAAATAAATTTCATCTATAAATAATTAAAAAGGACCTAGCAATCTATCTTTGTTAGTAAAATATTAACTTAATCTAGGCAATACAAATTCATAACGAGCAATTAGAAAACAGTTGGGGGCCATGGTTGGCCCTTCTGGTTTAACATCTGCTAAAGCCACAGAACAAGACCCTAGTCGCTAAGAATTAGTGATTAATAACACTAGTAGCGTGGTTCCATTATAATGGTGAAGTCCCTACATATAATGGTTTAAATGTTCCTGGGGCACACAAGAGGGCAAGACATAATCTGTGTAAAAAAGGCCATGGTCAACTGCTATTTAGTGGAGCAGAGGACTTAATCCTCCCTTTTATGGTTGACCATTGTTTGCTTGCCCGCTCTCTCTGATTATAAATCTTCTTGCTGCTCTTGCCATAAACTTGGGGAACCGGATATTGAGCAGTGAATTGTCCGGATTCATTAATGGAAGGATAGCTTGTCGGCACGTGCAAATGCCAAGTTTATTCCATTCGCTCTTTAACAAGATCTTTTGGTCGTTGAGTAATGTAGGACAAAGACATGCCAAATGCTCAATTGTTTCCTTTCGACTCCCGCACCCCCTGCACATTACATAGGTATTTACGCGTTGCCAGCTCGGCAAGTGATACAAGAATGGCCATTCGCCCATTCTGGGGCCATGAATCTTTTTTTCCACAGCACAGAGGAAGTACATGACAGATATGGGGCCATAATCCCTGGCTTGAACCATGATACAATTTTCCAGGCATGCTTACGTTGGACCAGTTAGGCTCTGTCCGAATGAAAGGACCAAAGGCGGACGTTCCTTTTAATGTGGATTTTGAGTGCCTGCTGCGGTGGATTCGAGCTCCAGATTTCTTCTGAGTCCAGGAGATTTAGGGAGTCTTGTAGATAACACCAAAATGATCTACCAAGTTGAAAAGCTGAGATTTCCTGCCACAGGAGGGCCTCTAGGCTTCCTTTTCTGGAGGTATGCAACTTATTACACAGCCTGATGAATGCTCCGGACCTACTGTTTGATGGTCTTGGAGGTAAACTCGAGATGTATTTGAGCAGGGGATGAAGATTTCGGAAGGCTGAACACTTTTTGAATATTCTTGTTGTTATTTTATTCACAAGGCTGTTGTCCTTCCCTTGCATGATCTCCTGGCTGTAGGTTGATGATTTTTGCCTTCATAACAGTTATGAGTGGGGTCAGGCTTGGCCCAGACAGTTGCCTGGAAAAGGTCTTAAATGCCACCTGCATTTTCAAAGCTTTCGCTTCTACCTTATCTCTATGTTTAGAGCATGAGCCCCTTCTATCCATGTGGACCCCCAGGCACTTATATGAGATGGCTTCATCAAAACTTTTACCGTTTTATAGCCAACCGCCACCTCGGTATTTCCATTTCTATTTAACCATGTCTCTGTTAAAAATAAAACATCTGGGTTCTTCTCTTCTAGGAGTAAGTACATTTCAGTAGAGTGTTTAGGAAGTGAGCGGCAATTAAGTAAAAACATGGTGATCTTTTTTTTCTTTTTGGGGTGTCTACAGGGGATGAAGAGTGGGATGAAGTTTAAAACTACAATGTGTGCATTGCATCTTGGTGCTCTCTAGCAACATATCTGAGCAGACTTATTTCCCACTTTTCTTCTAAGAAGGTGGAGTGGGTCCGTGTTATAGGAGCCCCTCTACCTCACAGAACCGGCAGGAGTTCCTGCCCCAGGCCCCGGTTGGGCACGGACAGGTGAAGACTGGCCTGCCTTAGGCGCGCCCACTGTGCACGTCTGCTGCGAAGTCGCGTCATCAGCAATTTTATGGAGCCGAGTGTTCGCGTCAGCGTCAAAGACTAGAGCGCTGACTTGCCAATAGTTTGTGTAACCCCTCCCCGGAGCTATAACACAGCTCTTACGTACAGTGCATGAAATACCGTTTTTAAAAGACTCTCTAAAACATTAGTGAAAACTTTCAAGTATATTAAAATCAAGACGTTTCCTTAGGACACAAGCAGATTCTGCCCTGTCACCACTCGAGAGTGGCAGAAAAGACGCCAAAGCATGGTCACGTCATCTGCAATTCGAAGTTGTTAGATTTTCACTGTTGAAGGAAGAACATCAGGTGTGAAAAGGATTTATTTATGATTACCAATACCAGGCAATTTATGCTTCTATTTTAAGCTGCCTATTCATATGTCATTATTTTGTTTTACCCAGCAGTCCACTAAGCATCCAGCATATTACCTTTATCATATCTTTCCTGCAATGGAAGGAACAGGATTGCTAGACAAGGAGGTACAAAACAATCTTGGGCCTCAAACACTGCAACTATAAAAATTTGAAGGCTTTGCAACTTCAAGATGGTGTTTTGCAATGTATTAAACCCTTTTGAGTTCAGTGGGGGGGGGGGGCGTTAAAGGGACGTTTTCCCATATCTGCTATTCCCAATCAGATACATCAATGGTTTTATACTGCAATTGTGGTAGCAAATCACAGAAAAGTCATTAACACCACAAAGGAGATGATAATTGATTTACACAGATCAAATTGAGCCTGTGGCTCTTTGGGAATCACAGAGGGCTGCCTTGTTTAAAGTTTTGTGAGTTAGAGATGACGTGACCCTTTAGGTTCCTGACGGACTCCGTAGAACAGGGTCATAGATTCATGACGTAGAATGTTCCGTTAACGGTTATACACTGAGCAATAAAGATGTGGAATACCAAGCTTAGTGTGTGGCGTGATCATTTACAAGTATTTGAGCTGGGGTCGGACGCTATAACTGGTGACGAGATGGGGGATACGCAATCCACTTCTTCCCCACAGGATGTAACTATGCTGAGATCCTTTCTTGGTGTGGCCAAGGTATATACAAGACTTTGGCACTGTAAGTACCCCATTGAGTGACTTCACAAAATGAAATGTCCTATTTAAATGGTCAAGTGAATGTGAACAAAGCTTCACGAAAATCAAACGTGCAATTGAGAGCGCAGTTGAAATTGCATACTTTGATCCAAAATTGCAGACAGAGGTTGTTGCGAGCCCAGTGGAGTTAGATGCCATCCTTGCACAGCACACTGAATATCCTAATGCCCCAAGACACATTGTGGCTTATGCTAGCTGATGTTTGTCAACAACAGAATATGCTTATTCGCTACCCAAAAAAGAAAGTCTTGCTATAGTGTGGGCTGTGGGCTGTGGGCTGTGTTAATGTGTTCCTGTATGGAAAATATTTAAAAGTTGTCACTGACCACCAATCATTGCTCACCATTTTTTGAAATCCTAAAGCCAAGAGATGCCCCCCTCACATTGAGAGGTGGGGGTTGCGATTGCAGGAGTATGATTATATGATTGAGCATTTTCCAGGAGAAGATCAAAACCCTGCTAACTACTTCTCACGTTTGCCAATACTGTCATGGCAATACTTCTGAAGCGGCTGATGCCTATGTTAAATTAATTGTGAAGTACAGCCCCACTGCTGCCATATCGGTAAAACAAATCATTGCTGCCACGACTACTGACAGGAATTTGCTAATACTCAAAGACCTTACTACACACCAATCATGGCAAACACATACTTGATTTCTTCATGATGGCCTTGAATACCAGAAATTAAGAAATGTTAAAGAAGTAGGCTGGGTTGCGAACTTCGCTCCGTTCGCTGAGTTTGCGGGATTTTCTGCACTCCGCACTCCATGGAGCTCGAGTGCAGAAAACTCCGCTTCGAGATGTCCAGCGGAGTTTTTTCCCTGCTCGCGAACTGTAAATTTGCGACCGCGAGCAGTAAGTTTGTGAGCGAGAGCTGCCGCTCGGGTAGAATTTCTACCTGAGCAGCAGGAATGCCAGCACAAACTTCAGTTTGCACGGCACTCGGCCACTCGCGGAATTTCGCAGAGATTTTATGTAACTGTGCGGAGTTCAGCGTAGCAAAACTCCGAGAACTACGCCATGGTCTGGAAAGAAGAACTTTCAGTTATTCCAGAAGGCATCACTTGCAAGTGCTTAGAATTGTCATACCTAAGAGTCTGAGACAACCAGTTATTTAATTTGCCCATGAGGGGCAACGTGTGATTGTTGCAATGAAATTAGCTTTACGGGATCGAGTGTGGTTTCCCAGTTTTTATGCTTTGGCAAGCTTCACTTGGTTTCACTGTACTCTCCTTCCCTGGGTACCATTTCAAGTTATACCTGAGGTCAACATTTAGTATTTTTTTATATCTACTTATATACGTTTTCTTTTGTTTTATCTATCTACTTTTGTTTTGTTCAAAGGGGAAGGGAAGGGGATATGTTATGATGAGGCTACTTTGGCATGGTTTCTATTCCTACATTTGCACATGTTCTATTCATAAGGTTCTGGCTTAGATTGTAAGGCACAGGAAATTAAATATGGTCAGTTGATCCTGACACCGTGGAAAGGACTGACACCAGGTGTGTCTCAAATAAAGCTTATAGGATTCTTCCTCCTTGGGGTGCCGTGGCATCTTTTCTCTGCAACACCGGTCTTGAAGAAAGAGTTGAGAAAGAGTTAAAGGCCTGTCATTTGTGCAACTGTTTTTCTAAGACAACCCCACATCCGTTAAACATGCCTGATCGCCCAAAGCATGCATGGGGGAAGAGTGCAATGGACATCATTCACTAGTAATTGTTGACAAATATTCTTATTTGTGATGGAGTATTCCCCTCCGCCGAGCTCTAAATTAGACCCTAAGTAAGGGAACCCAGCTGCCCTAGACACTGGAGAGCAATTATCACAGACAGCGATGGACTCAACCCACAGAACACAAACTGATTTGAGTACCATCTGCCATTTGTGGATGGCCTCAGGCCCGGACTGGCCTTTGCGGGCACCGGTGCGCCGCAAGGGTGTGGGCCTGTTTTGGGCCCCTGGGGGGCGTTTTTGTTACAGGGCTGTTTTGCTGCAAAAATGGCCCTGTAACAAAATCGGCCGAAAACCGGCTCTGGCAAAGAGCGCGGTTGCACCCCCAACCCCCCCCCGGGGGGTGAGGGGGGCAGCCGAGCACTTTGCCAGGGCCGGTTTTGGTTCTCAGGCCTTGGATGGCCTTGGTTCTGGCTCCTAGAAGGAACCCCGGAGGTCCTACTGTACTAAGTGACAGCATGTCTGAGAATATTATTGAATAACATTTTGCGCCTACAACCAAAGCTGAGTCGCTGCTGTGTTCAAAAAGCTAAAACATGGCTGCCTGTACAGCCTGGTAGCTGTAGATGAAGTATAGAAAGACTCACAGTTGACTTAAAAGTTGTTCGTTTTTCTAAGAGTTGTTTATGTTGTTAACTGTTTTGTATTGCTATGTATATGCACCCTTTGTTCAGAGGAAGATTAGGTATGTCTAGGGAAATTATGACATGAACTACAATGATATAAATGGAGTTGTCTGTTATAATTAGGATAACCTAATTACCAAAGTTGATTAAATTGAAAATTAACACAGATAATTAAAATATACACATTCTGGCTTTGAGACGGTTGGAGATGCATGTACAATAAAACAGAAATGTCTTACATGCTTAGTTAGTGAGCATGCTAATCAGTTTGATGTGAAGGCATTAAAACGAAAGCTGCTATGTTGTATCTCTTCACTTTGCTTTAGACTGCAAACCACAGATCATAAGGTTCTCATTACGAGTGGCCCGTTCTTTTCCAGTCCCTGGACAAACTATTGTTTCCACGGGAATATGGATTTCAAGGTTTGTTGTAGGTACCATATGCCTCACAGTTTTCTCCAGGTAAATTTCCCCAGGAGAAATGGCCGGTAAATCCCAATAATTTCGCATTTTGGTGCACAAAGAACCAACATCCACATGCTATGCCGCATTTTAAAGGGCACAACGTATAATACCCGATTAATAATTCCATCTTTTAACTTCCGATCCCCATGTTATTAGATTTTAAAAGGTGCAATAATAATCACCTTCCAGTCAGACCACCTGTAATGAGGATCTGAGATGGGACAATGCCCAAAATATGCAAATATAAAATGAATTTTAAGTTTTTAATTTAATTTTTTATTGTTGTATTTATTGTCCTGGGAGCTTTGTAGGTTTTGTTCTTTTGGAAATTTCATCACTGCCAAATTGTTATTCTGTTCCCTATCTGGATTTTCAAGCCGAGCCTCCATACAGAATATGAAACACATATTGTGGGATTACCAGAAACATAAAGGGGCTTGGAGCCCACCAATTTCTTACTGCTGCTACACATAAGAGCCTCCTCCTCCTCTTGTGAATTATGCAAGAAGAATACCTGGATTCAAGTAGTTTCACTATTCCTTCGGTTTGGATAGACTACAATTCCTCTTCTGTACCAGGATACCCTACCAGATGATAGTGCAAACCTCAAATCTGCGTAACATAACATAACATTGATTGTATTTACTGTCACTCTGGTTAGCCTCCTTCTTATTCGTTTCCCAGCTTGTCAACCACGTCCCTGTCATAAAGGACAACTTCTTTACCATATACTTTATGCTTTTACCGCTTGCTTTTTAAGCACTATTTTTTTCTTTGTGGATAAGCACTCTGTGAGAGTGCATGTGTTTTGCAACAGTCTACCTCATGTTCTTCTCCCCACCCGCACTCCCTTTTGCTCTTTGTCACCTGTGTGTTTCTCTCCTGCACCTACATGTTATGCACCCTGCCTTGTCCTCCCACTTGTTTTCTTTGTAGTGGGCTTCTCCCCCACCTGTGCCATGTTGCTGTTTCACCAGCTGCTTCTCCTCACTAACCCTCCTGTCCATGCTGCTTCTGTCCCTATCCCTTCGCTCAATGTTACTGCCCCCTGCATCCTCCTTTTCTGTCGCTTGTTGCTTCTCCTATCCACCCCCGACCTATTAGTTTCTTTTGTCACCCTGGTCTCTGTGTTGCTTCCCCAAACCACTCTCTCCTTCTCTGTCACCAGTTGCTTCTCCTCTCCCACCCATGCCCTCCATATTGCCCCACTTGCACCCTCTGTGTTACACCCACACACCCTCGATGTTGCTCCCCCATTCATGCTTCCAAAAACAGTTTCTCACATTTTTTCCACATTTGTTTCCCTTTATTTGCCAATCCAACTCGGATAAGTGAATAAAAAGAAACAAAACTGCTACGTTTCATTATGAAGGCAATTGCATTTGTGGTGCACTCGCCTATATAATGATGCAGCTAATTGTATCCTAAGCTTTTTATTGATGTAGCCCAGCTGCACAGGTCAGAATGGTGTACAGCATGGCAAGAAAGCATTGACATAGCCAATATGTCTCATTGGAGAGGGATGTATGATGGAAAACACATTCCATTGTTACGCATGCTGTTACAACATGGTCGTTACAACGTCAATGCCTTTACCAAGCATTACCTTTAACACGCGTATTTTTACAATAATTATGCCTTTACCACACATGCTTCTCCAATGAATGTTAAAGGCATATGCGTGCTAAAGTTTTGATTAGAGCCCTCAGCTCTAAAACTGGCCCCCAGCGCAACGTCCTTGGGCCCCAGCCCCAAAACAAAATACCCAGCCCTGATCCCTAAAACTGGACCTCATCCCCTGTCCCCCAGCCCCCCATAAACACCAGCCCATAGAGCTAAAACTGGACCTCAGCACAACACCTCATACCCCGAGACCCCCAAGAAAATAAAGTCCCCAGCCCTGAGCCCTAAAACTGGACCCCGGCACAACCTCCCTGTCCCCAGTCCTTTAAAAATCTACCCAACCCCAGCCCTGAGCCCTAAAACTTGACCCAGTACAACCCACCTTGACCGCCAGCCCTAAAACACAGCCAGGCCCCAGCCCTAAATCCGAAAGCCAGCCCCTGGCGCTAGAAACCACCCGGGCATCCTGCCATAAAAAAAAAACACTTCCAGCCCAGGGCCCTAAACCCTGACCTGCTCTGGCACCATGCGTGAAAGAAAAAAACACCCCACGTCCTCCTGTACAATTCCTCCTTACCTCACGACAAGGCAGGCAGCTCCTGAAGGATGACATGGGTCTCAGGTACTGTTTCTCTTACAGAGGAAGCGGAAGGGTCTCTCTGCTCCTCTAACAATGTCGATATAGCCTTTACCATGCTGGTGCCTTTACTACCGTTATGACGCATATGCCCTTACTACCAGTACCACACATATGCCCTTACCATTCATACCTTTACAATGTTAATTCGTTGGAAAGGCATGTGTGGTAAAGGCATATGCATTGTAAAATAACACGTGGTAAAGGCTATGCGTTGTAACAGTCCACGCATTGTAACAAACGTGTGGTAAGACTATGCGTGGTAACAGCTGCGTTGTAATGGCTGTTTCCCATTGGAAAGGAGACCTACTGGCCTTGCCAAAGCTTATTGGTTTTGAAAATCTGATGCTCTCATGGAGAAGACTAAGAAGTATTGATACAGTTTCATAGGTGCATAGTGCTGTGACCTTCTCCAGTATTAATTTGCCCTTGTATAGTAGTTTCTATAGATTGCTTTTTGTTCTAAATATTTTTTTTTTTTTTTAACGATAGAGTGAAACAGAAAGCATACAATACATGCATACATATATGAGGCCCAAAAGAATAGAGTTGTGATAGATGAAATTCGTTAATATCCTTCACAGCCTTGCACAAAGGGGGGAGTGGATAAACATAATTAAATGTAAACATCTTGGTAAGCAGAACATTATAGTGCACAACACTAAGGGCAACAAGTACCCCTTTCAAAAATTGCATGTGTAGGAAAGTAGTATCTGCTTCTTATTGTTACCCCCACGTTTTGCTAAATGTGATACTGTTTTTGACTAGTCTGACTGGGATCCTGCTAATCAGGACCCCAGTCTATCTGCTTTCTACCTAAACTGTTATCTTATGTTCTTAGGTACACTCCAGATTGGATACTGGGGTATCCTTGTCAGTCCCTAGTATGTGGTACCCATGTACCCAGGGCATAGGTACCCCAGAGGTCTCCCATGGGCTGTAGCTTGTATTATGCCACCCATGAGAGATGATTCAAAATGGAACTACAGGTCTGCCATTGCAGCCTGTGTAAGTCAGTGCATGCACCACTTACCTAAGATATACGTTTACAATATCTAAGGGTCACTACACTTAAAACCAAGAAGTCAGCCCTATAGCAGGCCTTAACAATCCTAAAAGCAGTGTGATTGGTTCTATGTGAGAGGGTGGCACTGCATGAGCAGGACACCCCTGCAGCCTACGGAGTCCATTCTCCGGGGTTGTTAGTGAAGCAGCCATTTACGGCATATAGAGTGGCATTATGCGACGGCGTGATGACTAACTTTTGAACAGCTGAAACAAACCCTATTGTGTTTAGGATCAAACATGTTGGAATCATACCCTCACACCCGTAACCGGTGTGGGAGGTATGATTCCACCCTTCAGAAGCGAGCTTCGTTGGGTCCCTGGTGTTCACAGTACTAGCCTTCTCGTCTCGGGCAGCACAAAATGGTTGCTGCCGACCAGAGGCACATTTCTGCCCTCCTGCTGCTGAGCCATGCTTGAGCAGGGGAATGCAGAACAATAGGCATCCTATCACAGGGAGGTGTGACCACCTCCCAGACAGGATTTAGTGTATTAGGGCTGGGTGGATGCGCTTGCCAGCGACTGAAAGTCTGCATTTGGTGTGCCTGTGCATAGTCCAGTTCAAACCAGTCCTGGAAGCCGTTGGCTCCTGCTCTGGCACGAAACTGGACAAAGGACATGGGAGTAACATCCTCACTGTCCAGACCCTCCCCTGGGAGGGTCCCCTGAATCTGTCCAACCCTCTCACGTGGGTACAAAAGGGCATACCTGGCTGTAGGACCCTAGATTTGACATGGACAAGATTCTGAACAAGAAACCACTGAACTTTGACCGTCTGGACACTCTGGACTTCGGTGGACATCGTTTGGGCCCAACTTTGTCTCCCTCTCAGTCTGAAGCACTGTCTGTGCCCGTGCACCATACAGGATCGGTGCAGGACCTGTGGAGCATCAAGGACAACCAAACATGTGTCCCTTGGAGTGACGAAGTCACGTGCCTGCATTCGCAGACACCGCAACACTAATGTCTGATCTGCTGACCCTGAGCTCCTACGGACTCCGAAGGCTTCAGCAACACAGGAGGTGAGTTTCAATATCTGCTAAGGTCCAAGCTGCCCTCTCACCAAGTTTGAGGTCAGATCCCCTCGTGTGGGCTGCAATACCCGAGCCCCTTTACACCGCGTACATTGGCAGGTGCATATGCTTGTTAGCGTTTTCTGAACAAGTGCATTGGGCTCTGAGCAGCCCCAACCTCTGGCACCATTTCCTACCAAGAACTCCAGCCTCCTTGCACCAAGTGCTCCGTGGGCTGTTGTTTGGTGGAATCGCTCGAGGTCTAATCGCGACTCCTGTTGTAGTGTAGTTCCTGTATTCCCAATAGGCTCTGCGCATTGGAATAATATATCCTATAGATTTGACGTAGGACTTTTGTCAATAGGTCTCTATCGAATATACTAAACTTAATTTTGTGTGTGCCAGCTAACTCAGAGGTCACTAGAATCTTTCTCGAATACACTTGAAAGGATTAGTTTCTGACAACCGCATAAACATGACAACTTTATTTCCCAAGAATAAGAATATATCTCTCAGAGTCGTGGAAACAATAGATAACTAGTTCACACAGTCAATCGTGCATGCTTCGTTTTTACAGAGTTGCAGAGAAATAGTGAGACAGGCGTTTTCAATAAAAAGGGTTTATTGAACAGTCTTCTTTCTCATGCAAGAGAAGTGAACTGCTACAATCGTTAGGCAGACTGCAAAGTATAATGCGTACAGCGAAAACAGTAATAGGAAATAATACTGTAAGATCATTGTATGGGTTCTAAGTCATATAAAAATACATACATAAATAACATAGACTAAAATACTCAGCTGGTGCTTCTAAAATATGCCTACCCCAATGTACCTAACCTAAGTCTAGTACAAGGGAAGAAGTAAGTATGGTCTTTTGCATAGGTTTAGTTTTTGCCAATAATCTATCAAAAGTTTCTCTAGATTCTAATCAGCTCCATACCTTAGAATGAAAGAGGTCTGGTATCTCTGACTTGGGGACTCGATTTCCCAACACCCCGCAAGGAGAGCCGGAAACACTGAAGCTGGATTATCAGCAGAAGAAAGGGCAGCTTCCTGATCAGTGCGTCAGCTGTAGAGTCGGCTTCCTTCGGCTTTTGCTGTAGCAAGCTGCGGCGGGCAAGTAGGTCTTCGAACTGCTCCGAACCACCGAATCTTGCTATAGCAAGTGAAGGTATATTTATACCTTGAAAATGTTTAGGAATGCCATAGTTTGAAGTAAAGTCGGGCATATGAACGTCATAAATTAAACCCTGGGGAATGGTTGTTCATTGTAAAGTAACTGAGTTCTTGGAGAAATCAATATTCAAGCAAGAGGAAGTTCCCTAACGGCTTAAGCTGGTTTTCCAAGAAATTGTTGTGACGTTTGGTGAACGGATGAAAGTAGCCATGCCTGTATTTGGGTAGCATGGGTAATGCCTAAGTAAGGGCTTGATTTCTATGCATATATAAGGGCAACGTGAATTGTACCTATATAAGGGCATGTATCGGGAAAATGTAATCGGAGCCTAACACGCCACACAACACTGTGCCCCGGGCCTGTGAGTCCACTTGAGAGAAAACATTGTATTCTTTGAGCTGCCCTGGTTGCTACAAGCCTGCCCTGACTCCCCTTGCTGTGGGGAGTCCCCTTGACCTTGCTGGCGTGAACCGTATCCATCTTTGACCTTCTGTTTGGGTTGTTGTTGCCAAGGCTTGTTGGTCCCCCCGCCAGACATCGACCCTCAGCACTCAACATCCTTCTTGGTAGTGCTCGTATCTGGCTCCTGGTCATCCTTGGCATCTCCTGGTCCCCATAGCTGCAGTCAATGCACCTGAAGCACCCGACATCGGTGGGCATTCGTCTACCGAGCCCCTTGTCACTCCTGAGTGACTCAGACTCTGTCCCCTCTGCTTTCAGGTACTCTTCAACAAGAATCCACCGTTGGATTCCAACAGACACTTTTCTTCCTTCCAGCAGCGGCTCTTCTTCGAAATCCTCAGTTAGTTTCGACAGTGATTTTCGACACCACTTAGTATGCACCCGGCTTCCCTGGGATAGGTAACTTGGGTACCCTGGTATCCACGGGTGGGGTTGGTTGTCCAACCTCCTATCTTCGACGGGGTTTCTTCGGAGTCCACTGGGAAGGGTCCTTAAACTCTAAAATGTCAACCGCGACTGTCCCATAGAATTATACGGAGCATGCTGTAGTGTTCCCACACTTCAACCGTCCTCTGTGGGGTCTCTACTTACTCACCTTGGGTGGGTCCTTGGGGTCCCAGTTATTCTACCTCCTCTCTACACTGTTTTGACTCAAGTCGTGGTTCGTATACCACTATTTTAGTATATGGTTTGGTCCCCCCCTGGGGCCCACTGTGTATTAGTGCTATTTACTGTCATTTCTGTGCTTAAGTATTGTGTGCTTAGTGATTATCTCCATGTAGGAGATACTGTGTCATACTAGATAGTGCTATATCAATAAATACAAATTTGTCTGACTAATTGTGGTTCTCCTTTCATTTAACCAATAATATAAGGTGGCATTCTGGTAAAACAAGCTGCTTAACATTCCTTCAAGACTAAGCATGAAGGCTGCTTTCCACAGTTACCACTTGGTTAGCTTTCTAAGGTAATCTTTGACCTCTTATATCACAATAAGGGTTGTTTGGACTGGTGCAAGGTGCCCACTTTGATTAGTAGACAACATGTACCAGGCCAACTTCTCACATTGGTGTGTAGCAGTTGGGATTTAAGCCTGAGTTGTTTTACCAGATACATCTTTGTATTGATTAACTGAAAAACCACTAGTACTAGGTACTAGCCTAGAATAAGTAAGTTCACAACAGGGCAGAGTGGGTGGGACAGGGAATAAAGACTGGTCAGGAGGTGACACCTTATATGACCTAGACTCTAACCCTGACCAGGGGAAACCTGATGGTTCCCCCCTGGACAACTCAGATCTTCAGGAGGAGAGTTAAGGAACATTCCTTTGATAATAGGAACCTGAGAAAGATTGTCCCTCCCTGCCATGTTGGGGATGACATCCATAAATGGATAACTGCTTTATAGAGAGCCTCTAAAGTTCAAAGGGTCCCTCAAGAGCCGGAGGCAGCTATTTTGTGACTCTCCTTTGCTGGCAAAGGTAGAGATAAGCTGCTCACTGTTAGAGAAGAGGATGCTGACAACTACTCAATCTTGAAGAGTGCTCTTATTGATGGGTTTGGCTTAACCACTGAACAGTATAGGATTAAGTTCAGAGACACCCAGAAAACACAGAATCAGGATTGTGTAGACTTTGTGGATAGTGCCATTAAGGCTCTGGCAGGCTGGTCGCATGGCAGCAAATTGAATGATTTCAATGTATTGTACAATTTGATTATGAGGGAGCAGATCCTTAATAATTGCCATAATCAGTTATTGCATCAATACCTGGTTGACTCTGATCTGACTTCTCCCTAAGAATTGTGAAAGAAGGCAGATAAGTGGGACAGAACCAGGGCGAAGCAGCAAAACCAGAACCCATGGTGGTAACCAAAAGAAGCAAGATTCTAAAACGCCAGATGAGGGTGGGGACAAGGGTAAAGATCAAAAACAGTCTTCATCAGGGGCACAAAAACCTGCATCTGAGGGGAGTCACAATCTAAAAAAGGTAAAGGCAAAGAGAAACCTTGGTGATAATTGTGTTAGGTAAAGACCCATTGAACAAGAGATGCTGATTGTCCAAATGCCAAGGAAAATCCTCCTACCACCACTGCCCTTAAGGCTACTGCGCGCCCTAGCACAAGTACAAGTTGTGGTACAGGGAACAAGGGATTAGTAGAGTTTACCTTGGGCTCTGAGATGGCTTCTGGCCTAGTCACAACTCCAGGTCAGGCTGTGCTTGTCTGTGATGGTGGCATGGATATTACCACTCTATTTGTCAGTCCTAGTTACCTGGCTTTAATAAATGGTAAGGAGGCCATGGCATACAGGGAGACAGGTGCAAGTGCCACTTTGGTAACACAGGATCTTGTGGCCCCTGACCAAATCATACTTGGAGAAATGTACAAAGTGACCAATGCTAACAATATCAGGACTGACCATTCCTAGGCAGTTGTTAATTTCAGTTGGGGAGGGGTAACTGCCCCTAAGAAAGTTGCGGTTAGCTCAGACCTACCAGTAGAATATTTATTGGGAAATGATTTGGGGACTTCAGCCTTTGCTGAAGTGGAACTTAGGACTCATGCACCAATGCCGGGCATGTCTGCAGATGTGTTTGCTGTGACCAGGTCACACTGAACAGGTCCTGCATCCTGGAACAATGGACCAGGGGCCTACCAAGAGAAGGAGCAGCAGGAGTAAGGCTGTGTTTACCCCCCAGTCTCAAAGTGAGGATCAGTCTCTTGAGAGAGATGATCTTGGTGCTTGTGAAGGAACTGTCTCAGATGAACTGGAACCTGATTAGGTTGACTTCTTGTGGAAAGGGGCCCTTGCAGGGCAGGCTTGAGTTTGGAGAAGCAAACCTGCCCATCTCTTGAACCCCTCAGACAGCAAGCTGCTGGTGAGGCTGCTGGGAGTGTCAGTGGATCCCACAGGATCTATTGGGATGAGGGACTCCTGTACTCAGAGGGTAGAGACCCCAGGCCTGGTGCAACCAGGAGGTTGGTCATACGTCTGAAGTTTAGGGGCTTCCTACTCACCTTGGCACATGACATTCCTTTAGCAGGAAACCTAGGCCAAAGCAAAACTTGGGACAGGCGTGTACCTCACTTTCACTGGCCTCACACGTCTGAGGATACCAAGGAGTTGTGTTACTCCTGTACTACCTGCGAGGCCAGTGGTAAGTCAGGTGGTACCACAAAGTCCCCCCTCATACCACTACCAGTGGTGGGGGTTCCATTTGAGAGGTTTGGGATTGATATCATTCTCCAATGAACCCTCCAACAGCATCTGGACACAGTTACATACTAGTGGCGGTGGACCATGCCACTAGGTATCTAGAATCTGAAAACAACAATGGTCCCTTACAAGTAAGAATATAAGGTTCAATAAATATAGACACAGTCGTAACCATATTGGTTTGACATGTCCAGCCGGACAGAGGTCTAGTATTTAGTTTTCCAACAATGTATGAACAAATACAGCACAAGATTACGAAGTGGGGCACAAGTCTGTACCCTACTCAACAAACATTCGCCGTGCAATTAGAAAACGTGACTATCAGAAAGAATTGGCCAATTCTGAATGTTGGCTCCCTGAATCTGGAGATGCCCATATTTGCTTTTAAAAAAAAGCAAAAATATAAAAGACCAACTAGTGCATGCTGCACTTCCCTCCACTCACAATCCCAATCCCAATCCCACATTACATGAACTGTGGTCCCTAGCACCTCTTAAAGGCCGCTCCAAGTCCATAACACTGTGTGCTGGACTGATATTGCTACCACAGCCCTCTGTTTTAATTGAAGTTTTGATTAAGTGTCCACGTTCCTATTGTACTTGAACATCTAATCACTTTATATTATATGTTTACTTCTGTCTCCTTCCCTCTCTTGGCTTCTATTTTTAATTAGCTCCACTCCTGTTGCCTGTTTCCATTGGTTATTCTTCTGCACTTTAACTTCATTATCCATCCTAGGATGGCCGCTGCAGTCACTTCACTTTACTTGCACCCCTCTTTTATCTTTACGCCTTGCACGTGACAGCACCAACCAATCGCGCGCCAGTAACTTGTTTATGGAGCACTCAGCTTTCCATGCCGGTCATCGCTGCACCACGAGTCTGTATCACAGCGTCTCTTAACCGGTAAGTCTGATCCCTGGCTCCCGTGGCTCCTCCCTAGCTGAGAGGTCTGGCACCCCCTTGACTTCCCCCTTTGCAATTTCAGGCGCAATGTCGCATTTGACGCCTCTGTAAATTCCTTGGACTAACCGCCCGGACGCTTCTTGATGAACGCTCATTCTGGTAAGCCTAGTGCCGCCTCCACCCCGCACCTCGAAGTCTCCCCATACCGGGCACTAGTCTCATTATCCATTTCTTGCAGGGGTCCCGGCCAACACTTTTGATCTTCCGTCACCACACTTTGAGCTATGTCCACGGCTGGCTCTGATACGGTAAGCCTGCCACTCCATTTTGCTTTGCATCTAACTCATCCTTAGACACTGACACAAGGGTCATTACGCGACTGCCACTGCCTTAGTCTGAAGTCACGTCTCGATTCTACAATTCGAATCCGATTTGGAGTCACGCACATCACCCGCATGTCTCCCTCAATTCTAATTGTTGTTCTCCCGCTTTACCTTGTATTATTCTGCACGCCGTTGCTTTCACTAGGCACTTGAAATCACCTTCCGTAATTAATTACTTCCTTGCCTGTTATTCACGCCATACCCTCGGTATGTGCTGCATGTTACCATCTCAATTCCGAATAGGAACCTTGTTATGAACCTTGGCAAATGCTGACCTTAATGGTTTTTACTGTCCTCCTTCTCTCTCTCCCCTTTTTCCTTAGGCAATTGAGGCTTTTTTTATTTTTATTGTTAGGCATTCATTGTATGTCCTGATGATGATCCGCATATTGCTTTAAACTGATCGAAACACCGTCGACGAAACTGTGCACCTTATACAGCTATTAAGTTAAATATCATTTGGATTGTAAAGGTGCTTTTGTTGTTCTGTTTGGACAATTTAAACTGTATATATATAACAGAATCATAAGCTTTTGCCTAAAAGCCCTTTGTGTTTTCACGTTTTGTAATTGCACGTCGAATGTTTGTTGAGTAAGGTACAGACTTGTGCCCCACTTTGTAATCTTCTGCTGTATTTGTTCAACATAGCCTTCAAGGACCAGCAAGGACAACAGGTGTAGGTGTTGGAGCCTGTGGCCCCAGCAGCTGTTCAAGGTAAATGGAGTGGATCCCATTCTATAATTGAGCAGAGAGGTGAGGTCACCTACTTGGTAGACCTTGGCACTCCTAGGAGCTCCCACAGGGTGCTCCATGTGAACAGGTTCAAACCTTTTATGGACAGGGCTGACATGGGCTTGCTCATCGCAACTGATGAGGGACAGGAAGAAGAGAGTGACCCTCTCCCTGCATTCCTCTATCAGAATCCTGATGATGGGTCAGTTGATGGTCTAGCTTTGGCAGACAGCCTCACTGACCAACAGCAGATTGATTGCAGGAAGGTCATCAATCAATTTAGGCACATGTTCTCTCTGACTCCTAGTCTACCTGTTAAAATAAGATTTACTGGCAGTCTGAACATGCCAGACATTGCATTAGGACTGAGGTCCAAAAGATGCTAAAGTTGGGAGTTATTGAGCCCTCAGATAGCCTTTGGACTAGTCCAGTGGTCTCGGTACCAAACCCTCACACCCAGGGTGGTAAAAGAGAGATGAGGTTTTGTGTTGACTACAGGGGACTCAATGCAGTCACTAGGACTGATGCCCCCCCAATTCCTAGGGCAGATGAGCTTATTGATACTTTGGCCTCAGCCAAGTTCTTGAGCACATTTGACTTCACTGCTGGCTATCGGCAAATCAGACTAGCTGAGGATTCCATACCAAAAAAATAATTTTCAACCCCTAGTGGGCATTATCAATTTATTGTTATGCCATTTGGTTTGCCACATTCTAAAGGGTGGTGAATAAAGTCCTTAAAGGCCAGGAAGACTATAGTGCAGCATATCTTGATGATATAACTGTCTTTCGTCCACCTGGGAGGATCACCTGGTCGACCTGAAGAATGGTTTGGAGGCTCTACAGAAAGTTGGCCTCACTATCAAGGCTACTAAGTGCGCCAGATGTGGCAGGGCAAGGTTGTGTACCTGGGCAACCTTATGGGTGGAGGCCAAGTTTAACCACTACAGAGCAAAATCCAGACCATCATGGACTGGGTTGCTCCAACCACCCAGACTCAGGTCAGAGCAAGGGGAGATGGCGGCAGCAACAATATCTTCCACGCAAGCTCCCGCTCCAGTAGTAGTGCATCAAGGAAGTGGGGTGGCACAAGTTTGGGTCCAATCGGGAGGGGTAGCACAATCTCCCATGATGATTGCGGCAACAACACAGGGCCCAACCACTAATGCAGGATTGCCAGGGCCAATCCTAATCGCAATGCCGGGACCCCTGGGGGCATTGGTAACATTACAACAGGTACTGACAGGGTACCACAGAAGATTTGTGAAAGGATATTGGTCTATAGTGACTCCCTTGAATGATCTTACTTCAAAAAGAATGCCAAAGAAAGGTTCAGTGGAAAGTTAGCTGTCAGAAGTCATTTGATGATAT
The DNA here is from genome assembly GCF_964261635.1 of Lissotriton helveticus. Taxonomy (NCBI): domain Eukaryota; kingdom Metazoa; phylum Chordata; class Amphibia; order Caudata; family Salamandridae; genus Lissotriton; species Lissotriton helveticus. Next base: position 1,327,482,258 of record NC_136059.1, read on the forward strand.
CAAGCATGCCATGTGCACTGCTCCCATCAGCAGAGTCCTGACTACTCCAACTAATTCATTGTACAAACAGATGCATCTGAGTTGGGGGTAGGGGCTGTGTTGTCACAGAAGGTCAGGATCAACCATTACCTTTTACCAGCAGAAGGTTGACCCCAGAGACAAACGTTGCTTAGCTATAGAGAGGGAAGTCTTTGCTGTGGTCTGGGCCCTGAAGACACTGCCATACCTATATGGCACTCACTTCATTATTCAGACAGACCATAAGCCTCTCCTATGGCTAAAACAGATGAAGGGTGAAATCCCCAAACTTTTGAGGTGGTCCATTTTCCTATAGGGGATGGACTATACAGTGGAACATAGACCTGGGAGTAACCATGCCAATGCAGATGGACTCCCCAGATATGTCCACTTACAAAATGAAAACTCTAATGGGCAATGTTAGTCTCATCTCCGTACATTTTGGGGGTTGTGTAGGGAAGTAGGATCTGCTTCTTATGGTTACCCCCACTTTTTGCTAAATGTGATACTGTTTTTGACTAGTCTGACTGGGATCCTGCTAATCAGGACCCCAGTCTATCTACTTTGTCCCTAAACTGTTATGTTATTTACTTAGGTACACTCCAGATTGGATACTGGGGCACCCTTGTCAGTCCCTAGTACATGGTATCCATGTACCCAGGGCATAGGAAGCCCAGAGACCACCCATACGCTGAAGCATGTATTATGCCACCCATGAGAGGCCATGCAAAATGGAACAACAGACCTGCCGTTGCAGCCTGTGTAAGTTGGTGCATGAACCACTTACAGAATATATTGGTTTACTATATCTAAGGGTCACTACACTTAAAACCTAGAAGTCACCCCTATAGCAGGCCTTAGCAATCCTGAAGGCAGGGTGTTTGGTTCTAAGGGAGAGGGTGCCACTGCATGACAGGACACCCCATTCAGCCTACAGAGTCATTCTACTGGGTTGTTAGTGAAGTAGCCATTTACGACATATAGAGTGGCATGATGCGACGGTGTGATGACCAACTCTAAAACAGCTGAAACAAACCCTATTGTTTTTGGTGTGAAACATTTGGAATCATACCCTCACACCGGTAACCAGTGTGGGGGATATGATTTCACAACTCAGAAGCGAGCTTCGATGGGTCCCTGGTGTTCCCAATACCAGCCTTCTAGTACAGGACAGCGCAAAATGGTTGATGCCGACCGGAGACACATTTCTGCCCTCCTGCTGCTGAGCCAAGTTCGAGCAGGGGAAAGCAGAACAATAGGCATCCTATCACCACCTCCCAGACAGGATTTAGTTTATTAAAGCTGGGTAGGTGCGCTTGCCAGCGACCGAAAGTCTGCATGAGGGGCACATTTGGTGTCCCTGTGCATAGTCCAATTCAAACCAGTCCTGGGAGTTGGCTCCTGCTCTGGTGCGAAACTGGACAAAGGACATAGGAGTAATCTCTCTACTGTCCAGGCCCTCCCCTGGGAGGGTCCCCTGAATCTGTCCAGCCCTCTCCCGTGGGTAGAAAAGAGCTGATCTGGCTGTAGAAACCTAGATTCGACATGAACAAGATTCTGAACAAGAAACCACTGAACTTCATCCATTTGGACACTCTGGACTTTGTTGGACTTTGTTTGGGCCCAACTTCATCTCCCTCTCAGACTGAAGCATCGGCTGTGCCTCTGTACCATACAGGATCCATGCAGGACCTGTGGAGCATCAAGGACAACCAAATATATCTCCCTTGCAGTGAAGGAGTCACTCCCCTGCATTCGCAGCACTGCAACACTGCTGTCTGGTCTGCTGACCCTGAGCTCCTATGGAGTCCGAAGACTTCAGCAACACAGGATGTGGGTTTCTATGTCCCTTGAGGTCTGAGCTGTCATCTTACCAGGTTTGAGGTCAGAATCCCTCATGGGGTCTGCAATACTTGAACCCCTGTGCACCGTGTGCATTTGCCGGTGCATATGCTTGTTGGTGGTTCCCGAACAAGTGCATTGTGTTCAGAGTAGCACCAACCTCTGACACCATTTCCTACCAAGAACTCCAGCCTCCTCACACCTAGTGCTCTGTGGGCTGTTGTTTGGTGAAATCGCTCGAGGTCATCTCGCGATTCCTGTGCCCCCGGCTTGGGAGTCCACTTGAGGGTCAACATTGCTTTTCTTGAGCTCTCCTGGTTGCTCCAGGCCTGCTCTCACATCCCTTGCTGTGGTTAGACCCCTGATTCTTGTTGGTTTGAACCGTAACCATCTTAGTCCTTCCTCATCGGTTGCTGCTGCCAAGGCTTGTTTGTGGTCCTGCCAGACACCGCCTCCTCAGCACTCGACATCCTTAGTGGGCAGCTTGTATCCAGCTCCTTGTTATTCTCGACATCTCCTGGACCCCATAGCTGCAGAATCGAGGACTCCATCCATGCACCTCAATCAATCAATCAATCAATCAACAAATTTGTATAGCGCGCTACTCACCCGTTAGGGTCTCAAGGCGCTGGGAGGAGGGGGAGTCACTACTGCTCGAACAGCCAGGTCTTGAGTTGTTTCCTGGAGGAGAGATGGTCCTTGGTCATCCGTAGGTGGGTGGGGAGGGAGTTCCATGGCTTGGCCGCCAGGTAGGAGAAGGATCTTCCTCCGGCGGTGGCTTTGCGGATTCGTGGGACGGTGGCGAGGGCGAGGCTGGCGGATCGGAGCTGGCGGGTGGGTGTGTAGAATGTGAGGTGGCTGTTGAGGTATTTGGGGCCCATGTGGTGGAGAGCCTTGTGTGCGTGGGTGAGGAGTCTGAACGTGATCCTCTTGCTGACGGGGAGCCAGTGCAGGTCTTTTAGATGGGCAGAGATTTGGCTGTGATGGGGGATGTCCAGGATGAGTCGTGCCGAAGCGTTCTGTATGCGCTGGAGTCTTTTCTGGAGTTTGACTGTGGTTCCAGCATAGAGGGTGTTCCCGTAGTCCAGTCGGCTGGTGACGAGGGCCTGGGTGACTGTCTTCCTGGTTTTGGTGGGGATCCACCGAAGATCTTTCGGAGCATGCGCAGGGTGTTGAAACAGGTTGACGAGACGGCGTTGACTTGCTTGGTCATCGTGTGGGATGAGTCCAGGATGAAGACCAGGTTCCGTGCATGGTCTGTTGGCTTGGGGGCGGTGCCCAGGGCAGGGGGCCACCATGAGTCGTCCCAGGCAGAGAGGGATGGTCCCAGGATGAGGACTTCCGTCTTGTCTGAGTTCAGTTTCAGACGGCTGAGCTTCATCCATTCGCAACGTGTTTCATTCCTTTTTTTTTTGTCCTCATCTCACCTTTCAAGCCTCTGTGGGTCTTATGAAGCCGCCTTCATGATCTGTGGGCCCCACGGCTTACCGCACTCGCTTGGGTCGTCTGACCGATCCCCATCTTTGTAAGGGACCCTGGTGTAATCATCGGACCATTTATATTAAGTTAGTCTTAGATTCTTGCCCCAGTTCACAAAGGGGTGCCAGATGTTCATTGTCTTGTCTTCCACACCATCATAGTCTAAGCGGGCCATAGAAAATGCGGCTTTAAGCCAATCCTCTCTTTGCGGCGGTAGAGGATCCTTCCACCTCCTGCACACCTCCCTTCTGGCCAGCAAAATCAGATAAATTAATAGCCCTCTGACCTTCTGGGGGAGGTTTGACTGAGACCGCCATCGTCTCCAAAAAACACCAATGGCATATTAATCACTATGTTGGTGTTCAAAATGTCTCGAATATTGTCCCCCACCTCAGTCCAAAGTTTTGCAAGAACTGGACACTCAAAGAAGATGTGTAGGTCACTTGCGAGAGGTGTTCCACATCTAGGGCATTTGGGAGCTGGTTCTGGGGCGAACTTTGCGATTTTCGCTGGGGTGTAATAAAGTCTATTTATCACAAAAAAATGATTTTTCTTTAAACAAGCAGGCTTAACATATTTGTACAAGATCGATGGGGATGGCTCGTACAATGACTCTATTGACTGCCCGGGGGGGTTCCCACCCATACTGATGCTAAGGGGGGTATCTCGTGGTCCTCCATCTCCAACAGACTATTATGCCAGACAGAGATTTCTTTATTCATTGGGAGGATGGATTGCCACAAAGCTTCGATCTCTCTATTCCCTCTGATCTCCCCCTTTGCTGCCTCATACCAAGATGTTAACTGTATATATTTGAATCTTGAGAGCCCTGGCCCGATCTTTGCCCTCAGGTACTCCCATGAATGTATCCCCCCGGAGTCTAACAGTTCAGACCAGACTGTGATGCCTGCCCTCCTTATCGGCAATGCCAAACTGTCCTGTAGGCAGTCCGGCGTTCCCGGTGTATCCCAAACCGGGTCATTTTCAGAATAGTACCCAATCCCCCAGCACCTTCTAAGTCTATACCATAACTCCAAGGCTGCCCTCAGTACCTTCAGGCGCACACGCTTGAAAAACCTTGGGGAACCAAACTTGTACAGAAAAGCCTCGCCATCTCCACCCCCTTCTACTCGCACCATTTCACCCAGCAACCTCCCCCAGGCAGACTCACCCGGTTTGACCAGAAGCATCCGTATGCTTTTAAACTGAAAAGCTGCAGCATATAGCCTAACATCAGGTAGGGCTAACCCGCTTTTGTTTAACCTGCGTCTTAGTTTTTTCCACGCCAGGCGGACTCCCTTATTACCCCAAATGAAGCTCCCAATCTTACTCTGATTCTTCATTAAACTTTTGTTATAAAATGTTAATGGAACAGAGGAGAAAAGGTATGTCAGCTTAGGTAGAATGACCATCTTTACCAAGTTGGTTTTTCCATAAATAGTCAAGGGGAGGTTCCTCCATCTACTGAAGAGACTATCAATTTCCTTCGCCACCCTGTTTAAGTTGAGCTCAGGTATCTTCTCCAATTCCTTTACTACAAAGATCCCTAGGTATCTCAGTTCTTCACTTACTCTTCCTGGCCACTCCAGATTCCAACACATCACCTCTGTCTTGGTCTTATTGACAAGAAACCCGGATAAGGTCCCAAACTCACTCATGCACTCCTCCACCCTAGGGATTGCTGTCTCTGGGTCGCTTGAGTACAGTATTACGTAGTCTGCATATAAAGCTAACTTAGAGCTGTATTGTTCTGATCGAAATGGATGGATTGTATCATCCAGTCTCAACATCTGCGCCAACGGCTCCACATATAGGTTAAAAAGGAGGGGCGAAATCGGGCAACCCTGCCTGGTTCCTCTCTGGATGTTAAAACTCGCCGTGAGGAGCCCGTTCAACAGTATTCGAGCAGAGGCACCCTGATAACAATTCTGCAGGGTGTGTATGAAAATTGGGCCAAACCCCATAGCCCTCAAAACCTCCCAGAGGAACACCCAGCAGACTCTATCAAAGGCCTTGGCCGCGTCTTAAGCGACAACGGCCAAGGGCTCTGTTTTCTGAACGGCCAGGTCTATATTGCCTATCAAGAGCTGCGTCTGTTCCTGTAGTGTCTCCCTGCAACAAACCCTTTCTGATCCATGTGTATTAACTTCGGGATCAATTTTGCCAATCTCCCTGCCAAAATGCCCATGAAGATCTTATAATCGGCATTTAGCAGTGAGATTGGACGATAAGAGTCTGCCTTCTTCGGGTCCTTGCCCGGTTTTAAGATCAATACAATTATTGCCTCCTTCCATGTGTTAGGGACCTTCCCATTTAAGCTATATATTGAGTTGAAAGTGTCTCCCAAGGTATCTAATAACTCCACATTAAGGAGCTTATATATTTCACTTGGGAGTGCATCTGAGCCTGCCGCCTTATTGTTTTTCGATTTCTTAATCTGTGCTTCTGTCTCCTCCAGGGTAAAGGGGCCTCTAACTTATTTTTACTATCTTCTGAGTATTCGGGAAGCTGTTTATCTGAAAGGTGACTCGGGAGAACTGTTATCTCCCCTAGATTTACCATTGACCCTCTATCAGTAAAGACATAGTCAATCCTTGAGGAATGGTGATGCTTTTTACTGAAAAAGGTAAAGCCCTGCTGGTCTTCTTTTATTCCCCTCCATATATCAACTAGATCCATATCATGTATCATGTTGATTAAAGCCCGATGTACCTTTACTGCCCCTTTATAGTGACTCAAATTAGATCTATCTTTGAGTGGGTCCAATAATACATTGAAATCTCCACCGATCACATATGGTGGAGGTTCCAGCATCAACACAGATTGTAATTTGTGGATATAAGTTGGATCGTCTATATTTGGGCCGTAAAATGAGGCGCAGAATATTTCTACACTTTCAAATGCCAATTGAGCCATCAGCCACCGACGTCTTTCATTCCTTCCTGGAGGCTGGCTCTGGCGGTGGCGGGGTCGTCGGTGAGGGAGAGGATCAGTTGGGTGTCGTCAGCATAGGAGATGATGTTTAGGTTGTGTTGGCGTGCGATGGCTGCGAGGGGGCTCATGTAGACGTTGAAGAGGGTGGGGCTGAGCGAGGAACCTTGCGGAATGCCGCAGATGACTTCGGTGGCTGCGGATTGGAACGGGGGAGGTGGACTCTCTGGGTTCTTCCGGCGAGGAACGAGATGATCCACTCCAAGGCCGTTCCTTGGATTCCAGTGTGGCTGAGGCGCTGTATCAGGGTGCGGTGGCATACGGAGTCAAAGGCTGCTGAGAGGTCCAGGAGGATGAGGGCAGCTGTTTCCCCATTGTCGAGCAGGGACCTGATGTCGTCGGTAGCTGCAATGAGGGCGGTCTCGGTGCTGTGGTTTGCTCGGAAGCCGGACTGCGAGGGGTCGAGGGATCCGTTTGTCTCGAGGAAGGCGGAAAGTTGTTTGTTGACGGTCTTCTCGATGACTTTGGCAGGAAAAGGGAGGAGCGAGATGGGGCGGAAGTTCTTGAGGTCCGAGGGGTCCACGTGGGTTTCTTCGGGAGGGCGCTGAGCTTGGCATGTTTCCAGCTCTCCGGGAAGGTGGTGGATGCGAAGGAGCTGTTAATGATGTCTCGGAGTTGGGGTGCGATGGTGGAGTCGGCTTTGTTAAAGATGTGGTTTGGACAGGGGTCGGTTGGGGAGCCGGAGTGGATGGTGTTTGTCGTGCGGGTGGTGTCTTCGGTGCTGACCGCGGTCCAGGTGCAGAGGGTGGTGGTGGGGGGCGCTGGTTCGGTGGTTAGTCGCGTGGTCTGTGCGCCGAAGCTGTTGTGTATGTCGGCGATCTTGCGGTGAAAGAACGAGGCGAGTGAGTCACAGAGGTCTTGAGAGGGTGTGATGTCGTTGTTGCTGGCGCTGGGGTTGGTGAGTTCTTTAACGATGCTGAAGAGTTCTTTGCTGTTGTGGGTGTTGTTGTCCAGTCGTTCTTTGAATGTTGTCCTTTTGGTGGTGCAGATCAGCTGGTGGTGTTTGCGGGTGGCGTTCTTGAGGGCTGTCATGTTTTCTGTTGTCTGGTCGTGGCGCCAGGCTTTCTCGAAGGTGCGGCAGGTTTTCTTGGAGTTTTTGAGGTCGTTGGTGAAACATGAGGCTTTCTTGCTGTCGGGTCTGCAGGGAGGGTTCTTCAGTGGTGCGAGGTCATTGGCACAGTTGGTGAGCCACTGTGTGAGGTTGCAGGCTGCTTCGTTGGGGTCCGTCGTGTTGGTTGGAGGGTTCTGGCTGAGGGAGGTGGTGAGCTGGTCGGCAGTGATCTTACTCCAGCTTCTGTGGGGAACCTGTTGCGGGTGGTGGTGGGTCGTGGTTCTCCTGAAGTTGAAGTGGACGCAGCTGTGATCTGTCCAGTGTAGTCAGGTGGAGTGGCTGAAGGAGATGTGCTTGCTGGAGGAGAAGATGGGGTCAAATGTGTGGCCGGCGTAGTGGGTGGGGGTGTTCACCAGTTGCTTGAGTCCGAGGTTGGCGAGGTTGTCCAGCAGGGCGGCGGTGTTGCTGTCATTGTTGTTCTCCAGGTGGAAGTTGAGGTCCCCTAGGAGGATGTAGTCTGAGGAGGTTAGGGCGTGCGTGCTGATGAAGTCTGCGATGGCTTCGCTGAATTGTGTGCACGGTCCCGGGGGTCTGTAGATGAGGGTGCCTCTGAGGGTGGTCTTGGGGTTGGTGTGTATCTGAAAGTGAAGGTGCTCAGCGGCGATGAGGGTGTCGTCGGAGTTGGTCGTGATTCGTATGGTGTTTCTGTGGACGATGGCGACGCCTCCTCCGGTTTGGTTGGCGCGGTCCCTCCGGGTGATCTTGTAGCCATCCGGGATGGCTATGGCGATGTCGGGGGCTGAGGAGGTGTTCATCCAGGTTTCTGTGAGGAAGGCTGTAGTGTAGCTCCTATTTTCCCAATAGGCTCTGCGCATTGGAATAGTACCTACAGCAGTAAAGGCCTAGGCCAGACGTTAACTAGGTCTACTACTGTCGATACTAGACTTAATTTTTGGGTTTGCCAGCTAAGCTTAGAGTTCGCTAGAAACTTTCTCGAATGTTCAAGGAAGGAATTAACTCCCCTGATTAGACAAGAAGGGATTTAGTTTCTGACAACCATAGAACATGACAACTTTGCTCTCCCCTAATCAAGAGTCAATCTCGAGAGTCGTGTGAGCACAAGGTAATTATTTTACTCAGTCAGTACGTGCATTCTTAGTCTCATCAGAATGTAGAGAAAAGGAAGAGACGGGCGTGTTCAATAAAAAGGTGTTATTTATTGATCAGTCTCTTTTCTCATACATGAGAAATGGATCGATATTATTGCAATACTTATAGTTAAGTAAAGTGCATACATTAAAAGCAATAGTATAAAATAATACTGTAAAAACATTGATATGGTTTCTGAGCCATATGATGTTTAAAATGATTAAAATATATTTACATACACATATACATTTGACTAAACGTACTCAACTGGTGTTTCTAAATACGCCTACCCCGTGTACCTGACCTAAGTCTAATGCGTGGGCGGGAATAGAAAGTTACAGTTTAAGTTAAGTTTGTTTTGCCAAGTGAATAACTAAAGAATTCTCTGTGAGGGGTTATTCAGTTCTGTACCTGGAAGTTAGGATGAATGAGGAATGGTATCTCTTTCTCTGCTCTCGATATTCCAGGCTGCCTGCGAGGGCTGCCCAGAAGCGCCGGTGCTGGGTCTCTCGGCTTGAGATAGCAGCGCGTCTCTCAGCGCGTCAGGAAGGCGGGGCTGCTGCCAGCGGGGTCTGCTTCTGCTCTCGGCTTCAGCAAGTATGGCTGCTCCGTCTTGTCACCACGCGTGTCTTTGCATAGGGCAAGGTCGGCAATATTTATACCTTAAAGGTGCCGAGATTGACGTAAGGATGGACATAGATACGTCAATAAAGATGTCATACGACTTGCTCGTTAGCACATTCTTTACTAAAGTTCTCTGTGAAATCAAAACAATGGCCGCACGGATTATCCAGGTTGTCATAGGTTTGATTTGTTATGAGAACGTCGTATGCCTTATCAGGGGCTGGAGGAATGTCGCTTGTCTAATTAGATCTCAAGCGTTATGACCTAATCAGATAACACGTTCCTGTGCCGTAGTGTGACTGCGTCAGATAACGGTATCTGCATCATGGGGGTTTTCTTGCCTCATGGGCTGACTGTTAGTTAACTTGATAGTTAGTTTAACCAGAATAGGGTCAGGAATAGGGGGACTGATTCAGAACCTATAGAAATACACGACACCCACTCCACGCTAACTATGGTCATATCTACTAATCTATGCATAGTATAACATAGTACAACATACTATAGAGTATAGTGTATACCTTACCACCCAAAAATACATAAATGCATTTCGAAATTTTCAAATATACTGAAAAATTGCAGTCATATATATTGTATGCACTTAAGCTATGAATTAAATGCAAAAGTAAACACGCATTTTTATGCATTATTGCTTATCGGTATATGAGAAATACACATGAAATGGCTCTTAATATGGCTATACAGAAAGGAAGTCCGAGACCATTTCATCACATAATAAAATATTTGTGAACATACCAGCGGGCAGCTAAAGTCTATAAAGTATCTAAAAATAGAAATTTTAGTTCTCTAGGAATAGTTTCTTACTTTAAGCAGAAGATCAGTGTCCCGGGAAAAAAATATGTAGAAAAATATTTTAAGGGGCATGCTGAAAAAATTGCTGTCCGTGAGCTGGAGTTAAATTGTTCATGTGACTTTATTTTTAAAGTTGAAGGCCGAATTCAGGGAACGCCGTGTGCGAGTTTACTCAAAAGTCTCTATTTCTGTTCTGGAGAGAACATCATATCATTCAGGCTTTCGAAAAAACTGTCAACAGCTTCATGGGAAAGTTCCACTAAGTCGGAAATAGGTGTAACCATGCATTCGTGCGCATGATTGTCTCCATTGACATTCTGATTCGTATTGCTGACAGAAGGTCGTACCTGTTCGATGCTGCTTTCATCTTGAACTTCACTACTCTTCAATCGTAGTGGTGAAGATTCCAGGAATGCCGTCATCAGGATTGGCAGCCTTTGAGGGCAGCACAAAGCGTGAACCTTGGTAGGAACCAACAGTGTATCTGCATCCACTGGCGCATCCGATTGTAGCGTCAGACAGGTGTCTAACACGCATTCTTCTCCGCATAGCAGACACCTTAGTACAGGTAAAACACACCTTTGCCACATTGGTCGAAATTATAGAAACCAAGTCATGTTCAGGTCTCTAAGCCGGGAGAGTCCCAGGATTTTTGATATCCGGTCCCGGTATCCAATGGCTAGGATCGTATCTTCCATTGTCGCGAGAGTTTGATCTGTGACATGGGTTGCCATAACGAAAAATAAGGACTAGGAATAGGATTCCTGCAATTAGTCCCAGGATCAGGGGAAGTCCACCAAAAATCGAATGGACGAAATCTGGAAAAATACCCAGTATGGCTTTGAATGGTGTTAATGCCATCGAAAATACTGTCTTAAATACCCCTGAGATCCCATTGGTATCAGAAATATTTAAGATTTCGCTCAGGATTTCCGCGAAATGTACGGGGGAATTAGTTGATAATAATGTATGTATCTCTGCAGTCGTCCTTGCGACTTGTAGATCATACGTTTCTTTTGATGACGTGAGCCTTGTAGGCGTCTGAAGAAGCACTGTTTTCATTCTGCTTAAAGTGTCTATTCGAATAGAAGTAATTTTCAAATTGGGCCATGCCCTTGCCTCCCTGTCTGGAAAGGAGCTGGGGAACAAAGAACGTCCACAGCACTTGACCTTCGCCGTTGTAGTGACTAGATAAGGAGTCCCGGGCATAAGACTGCAACATCTGCGGTCTACAATAAGAATGTAACTCCCATTATAGAGTCTTTGAAAGAATGGTTCTATTTCAGTTGCAGGTGCGCCTTGCTGGTGACATGAAAGGTTGTATGAATTCCCTTCACAGGCTCCATGCAAACTAATTCCGTTACACAGAAGCGTGCCGCTTAGTGACATAGCACAATTGTTGCCACTAAGAAACACTTTCTGTCCTTTATTACTGACACATGCATGTGAATAGGGCAGGTTCTAAGTTGTTTTAAGGTACCCCTTTCCCAATTTCTCGTACATGCCAGCCTGTATATATTTTTGGCAGTATTGAAACCTGAAGGTTGAGATTGGAATATTTATGATTCCGTGGATTATCCATTCACTGACAGGTCGTTCTGACATTGTCAACGGTAATCTTTCTAGTTTTTCAATGCTCAAGATTGTATAATCAGCACCCTTTTGCGCCATACCGATTTGTCTATCAGTAAGGTTAAAGATTTGGAATAGTGACGTTGTGTTGATTAAACGCCAAGGCACATAGCCTGAACGCAGATTTTGTAACGTCCAGCCAAGCTGTACAATGGAACGCAATTGTGACTGACCATGTTGTAATAACAGTAAGTCTTGCGATAATATATCGATTGCTGAAGACACAATGCTGTCCAATGAAAAAATTCTGGAGGACAGAGTCATTAACCCATTGTCCACTACAGAAAGTGATTTTTCCAAATTGATACGGTCAATTTCCCGTATTCTTTCTGCTGTCTCAATTTGAGTAACCTTCCAGGCCTCATTGTATGCTGCATATACAGAGGCTACTATGAAACGCTTTTGACGCTGTTTGCGTGGTCCCAGTATGAAATCACGCAAGTCAGCACCATCAGTAAGTAAAGTTAGGTGTTGCTTAATTTCAGGCAGTGTGGAAGTTTGTAGCCATTGAAGGCATAATTTGCCCACACTGTAGGTTGTTATTATCCCTGGGTGATGTCTTTGGGGATATCTAGGGTCTGGCCTGGTCATTTTGAAACCCTGTGTTTTATTCAGGAATCTATCTTGACAGTTATTTGTATCTGTGGGCCAGATCAACCATTGTTTCCAATCAGGATGTGTTCTGTTTTGGTTTAATATATGGTTTACGTCTATCTCTTCATCTGTATCAGAGTTATTGCTAAACATTGTTGGCTTTGGAATAGACGGATTATTTAAATCTTTGATTTTGGCTAAGCCAAGACAGGTGGTTTGTTGAACAGTGTCATTTAAAAATATCATTTGTTCTGGGATCATGCAGGCTCTAAACAAAGCTTCTAAACCCTGTACTTGCCATTCTTTTGTACCCCAAACACTTTTCAGATCAACATTTTTGTCCCAATAATCAAATCCAAAAGTATTCATTTTTTCAAAGAATGAATCTGAATATATCAATTTTGTGTTGGTCATCATGGTTTTCATCCCTGTCTTGTTTGACAATTTAAAATAGAATGTTTCAGCATTACTTATGTTAAAACCTGAAAAATATGAATATTTGTCATACACGGTTCTAGAGCTCCCTTTTGGAGGTGTAGCACAATGTTCCCATTGATTATAATTTAAAACATTTCTAGGTTGTGCAGATTTATGCAAAAAATGGTTACCATAATGGTTATAGCAATACATACTATCATAATTTGTAGAACCTTGCAAATAATCATGTTTTGTAAATTTAGCAGACATTACTAAGTCAGACATCATGTTGTTAATACTTTTGAAGTCCCAATCATCAGCAAATGAGTTTGGTTTTGCAAAGTCACTCAAGGAGATCTTGATTTGGTGTGGATATTTCAGGATCTCGACCGGACCATAAATTTCATAGTCAGTGTTGTCCCAGGCTACCCCACCAGGTATAGGATTGGCTGTGAAGTTGGCTGAAGAAAGTTCTGAAGAAAGTTCTCTTTTCTCGACGTGTGAAGATGTGTGTGGTTTGAGGATCAAGTTGATGTTCTGACTTGCTGTGTCCATTTTAGCATATTTTCCCTCAATGAAGCGTCCCAAAGTAAATACCATGATGAGCCAAAGTATGAGGATAAATGCACCAAAACCCACCCAAAATTCAATCCATGGAGAAACCAGATATGTTTCTTTCAGTTGTTTCAAAAGTTCCTTCGCTTTGTCTTTAAAGGATTTTGATGATGGCTGTGTCTTTGATTCACTGAAGCCTTCAGAGGAATCATCGAAGTTGATGAAGTACCCGGATGCAGTTCTGTCAATTGTTCCAATTGCTTCAGGATTTTTGTTTCTTGCATTGTCACTCGGTACTTCATTGTAGATTGGTGTGTCTCTGCTAAATGTTTTTATTTGGGTTTTCAGAGGTCTGAGTTCTATTGCATTGTTGCATAGTCCTTCTTGTTCTTCTGTAGGCGTTTCGAATGTGATGAGCCTTTTTGTTAGGACCTCTGTGCTGGTAGCAAACATTGGTGTTCTGCTACTTATTGGGAGTCCACTTGGCCTACTGTTTGTTATCGGCCACATGTTGTGGTTTTACCAGGTCGATGGATACAACTCTGTTCTCCTTTTTTCCAGCAAGTGGCGGTAGTACAACTGATCTTGTCCCGTTGACAGACAAGACAGGAACTGCTTTTCTGTAAGAAGGCCCAAATTCCTTCTTTACCGCGATCTTCTCCCTGACTAGATCCCCGACTTTTGGAATCCAGACAGGTCTTGCTGGGACAGGTGGTGATTCTTCAGTGGTTGTTGGCTGTTGTTTCAACTGTATGTTGCTCAGGTCTTTTCTTGTTTTGTTTAAGTCCTGCAAAATAGCCAAACGGTCTTTGACATCAAAGGTTTTTTCTATTACCACTGAAGTCTGACTATCAAGGTCAGAGATCAACATCCTAGTTCCGAATAATAATTCGTACGGACTGAATCCCTTCAGAGAATTTCTTGGCAAGTTATTTAGACTACGTTGGACACTTATTAGATGTTTGACCCACCCAGCTCCCGAACCTAATTTCCTTTCTATTATAGATTGCTTTCTGCCTTGGTTTTTTCTTTACACCATCCCGTACCCTCAGGAAGGAAGTGAGAAGATTCCCGCTGGGCTGTGCTCATTTGGCCATGTTTCCCCCCCAGGCTGGATTGCCTGAGTGAAAACAATGGTCGAACGTAGCATGCTCTTAGCGTATATGCCATTTAGACTCGCAAATCTTTGTATAACAGTCCGGACGTCAGCCGAGTGCTGTGGATCTACATTATAAGTGGAAACTAGCCTGTATATGTTAATCGCAAGCCATTCTTTTTACTGGTGATGTTATCTGCAGTCAGATTCCACCGTATTATATTTTTTCTCTCCCCACTGCGATTTCTGTTGCAGTTTGGGCAGTTTTTTACAAACATGGTATGATGTAGGCTCATGCCTGGCCACCAGTACCGTGATTGTAAATCTTCCAGAGAATCTTTTAGTTTGAGGTGTCCAAGACCCTCACCCATATGTGCGTCTGCGATTAACAAGTGTCTCCTGTCCATGTTTGGAATCACTCTATCCCCCACTCCAGGGATTCGAGCAAAAGGGACGGAGTTTGCATCGATTATGTATGTGTAATTGAGTGGATAGTTGATCGGTAACGCTGAGCAGTCGCCTTTTGATGACGTTTTCACCGCCAGCAATGTTTCACCGTCAATGTATTTTAATGTACGCTTTTTTCGAACTACGGGAGCCGATTTAGTGGCTGCCGCTGCGGCTGTTTCAGCCAATGAATTCCCTACAACGTGAACGCCATCACGTTGATGACTCAGTGAGTGAGTCACGTGAGTCTTTGGTAGTTCTTTTTGTAAAAGAGCTATTTGTTCCCAGAGCAGTCTCTGCTTTATTGGTGCATCTGTGTCATCTTTGTAACCGTTTTGAATCCATGTCTGCAAATCCTTGTTGTATGATTTGACGCAGTAATATGAATCTGACACTATAAGTGTCGGGAATTCGCGATCCGCATTATCTAGCGCCATTTTCAATGCTATTATTTCAGTTTGTGGTTCTGAATTAGTTTCTACCGAGTGTGATTTTGTTAATAGAGGTTTTAATATACCTCCGCGCCACACTTCTTTTGTAATCTCACAAGTGGGGTTGTATGCTTGTTCTCCCCAAACGGAGGGTTGAGCATGTCCGTCTGTATAGATTACACAGGCGTAATGTCGTAGAGGCAGAATGTCGATTGGCAGAGGATACGTCTTTTCATATTTTAGATTTTTTAATTCTTTTAGGTCTGGATCAAAGTAGTAGTATACTTTGTCCGTTGTGATTGAATTCACCCATTGTATCCATTCCGGATTCAATGTTGTTGTTGGTAAATTACACGGTGTTGTTAGTGCCTCAAAGGCTGATTCTGCTGTTCTGACTGTGATATGTCTACCGTCAGCTATGTCTTTCTCTCTAGCTATTGCGGTTTGAACTGCACAAATGATTTTTTCTGTATTACTGAATTTCTGTTCAGCTTCTGTGTACATGTGTGATTTGAATGCAATTGGTACCTTTTCTCCCTCATTAGAGGTCAGGTATGTGAATCCGCATCTCCCTGGATGACTCGGATCACAAGGTTGCGTGTGTTATCACGTGTTTCTAATTTTGTTTTAATTAGCATGTCTGTTTGTAAGGATCTAAAAATTTCTGTGTGTGTTTGAGTCCAATTGGATCTTTTAAAGTCTGGTTTAATTAGATCATAAAGGGGTTTGACCCTTTCTGCGTAATTTGCAATGTATGTTCTTCCGAAATTTAGGAAGCCTAGAATTGACTGTAGGTTTTTTAGTGTTTTAGGGGCTTGGATTACGGCACATTTCTCTAGGAAATTGTCTGCCAGGCTTTTGCCTTCACTTGATAACTCATATCCTAAGAATAGGACTGTCAGATGGGCAATTCTGGACTTTTTGAAGTTGAATTTGTAACCCTCTGCAGCGAACCCAAGTATTATGGTGTTCACCCTTTTCAAGTGAGTCTCCAAGTCATCATCTGTTAAGTAAATGTCATCGACATAAGATAATGCTTCATCATCATATAGTTGTAGTAATTCTGTTACTCTCGCTGAGAATACCCCCGGGCTGTTCTTGTACCCCTGGGCTAACCGACAGAATTGTTTTTGAGTGCCATTTACTGAGAATAGAGTTAAATATCTGCTCTCTGGTGCTATATTTTGACAAAAGAATCCATTGGAGATGTCCAAGGTTGTTTTGTATTTTTTGCGCACTATGTTATTCATTAGTGCAGCACTGTGTGAGTTTTGCACTGCAAAGGTTTTGCAACATGTGTTAAGGTGTTGGTAATCCAAAACTAGACGATATGAATTGTCTGGTTTGGAGACCGGAAACAAAGGATTGTTCATTTGTGAGGTGCAAGTTTCAATCACCCCCTGGTATTCTAGCTGATCTAGTATTTCATTTACCTGTTTTTTAGCTTCTTGCTTAATTGGGTACTGCCTTTGTGCAGTAGGTTGTGATTTTAACTGGATTTTGTGAGGAGGAGAATCCTCATCCCATCCTACATGATTTTTATATAAAGCAGGTGCTAAGGCCACTGCCCACTTTCTAGCAAGTGTGTATTTTTTATGAATCGGGATTTGATTCGAGAAGGCAGGCATAATTACTTCTTCGCCATGAGGGCACTCCCTGACAAACTCTGGTGGCCAGTCTTTTTCAGCTAGAAGGATATCATAGCCCTTGGAGAGATTATCCCAAAATAGTCCCCTTATTTTCCTAGTCTTATCTCCCTCTATACGTAATGTTATCTCGTATATCTTGTGGGGCTTGCTAACTCTGGTGTCTGCAGTTTCCACTTGAAGGTATTCATTCGTGTCCACTGTCTCCAGATGATTCATAAGGACTTTGCGAGCTATGCTCACCTCTGCTGCGCTGTCTAGCATTGTCTGAGCCCACTCTCCGTTTTTCAGTTGTGTCCTCAGTATTCTCGGCATTGTTAACTACCTTGATACTGGCTACCTTCTTTTTTGGAAATTGTAATTTCTTTTTTAGCTGAGCAGGTTCCTTGTCTTTGGACTTGGCGTGCTCTTCTGATCGTCCTCTTCTTTCCGATTTCTGTGAGGAATTCTGAAAAGATTGAGAGGGACGTGTATCAATGTCTTGATATCTATCAGGTTTTTTAATATTATCCCTATTTCTAAGGTTATATCTATTCCCAGAGGGGTCACTCTGTGGTGACCTCTGTCTTTGGTTTGGAGATTTCTCTCTTCGCCTGGGAGACCTTCCTCTGGACTGGAATTTCTTTTCTTTAGGATTGGATTGTTTGTTTCCATCCCAGTTCTTTTTTGGTGAATTATTATTAAAAATTATTTTTTCTGGACTTGTAGTCAGTTGCGGTTTTACTGGTATTCCACCTAGACTATCTCTGCCTAGTTCTTCATAGGATTTTTCTATGATTCTGGCAATTTCAGCTGGTTGGTCTGCTATATCTGTCTCTTTTAACCTCTGGCGGATCGCCACGTTTGCTGCTTCACCTTTTATGTTGGCTAATAATATAGCCGAGACCTGCTTGAAGTCTTTTAGTAATTTCATACCAAGAGTTAAAGCAGGTTCTGGACCGTATTCATCTTGAATTTGTTTTAGCACATCTGGTATTACCGAAATGGATGGAACACCGTGCGTTTTTGTGTAGATGGAAGCAAAGACTGTACCCCAAGTGTCACAGTCCTCAATGTGTGGTGCGATTCCCATTGGGAGACATATAGTCAGAATCCTGTGTTTTTCTAATGGGGTGGTGTCAGGAAACACCGCCTCTATTTGGGTAATTTTCTGTGCCAACCAGAATGGTATTTGTTCCCGTTTAGCTGGAACTTTACCTAGGCAGGATTGGATGTTCTGTGGTGTAATTTTATTTGTGTTCCCCTGGTGAGGGGTCAGCTGTGGAAGTTTAATCGCTGGCTGAATTGTTGAAGTCCGCATTACATACTGAACTAATTGTCTATGAATTTTTAGTAGTTGTTTTAGCTGTATTAACAGCTCTGCTGCAGGCATTCTATCGATGTCTGGATGTGGTGTGTATCCGGCTAAGACCGGCCACGTTGCTCCTGGTCTTCCTAAAGGACCGAGCCTTGTAATGTGATTATTGTGTTTTAGGGCGCCATCAAATAAGAGCAAATGCTCTTGGAATTTGAGTGGTACTTCCACCTCCTCGAAAGGAGTGTATGTTTCAGGAGGTTCCTCTACTTTGTAATAGTGGAAGTACTTTGTTACAGCATTTGCTGCTGGAAAATGTATCCATGAATAGTATACCTCTGTCTGCCGATATTCGTGTGCCTCAATTACGAATATGACTGTGCCACCTCTAGGTGTCAGTCCATTTTCTATAAGTTTTAAGGTTATAGATCTCCTTTTTATGACCGGAATGAGTGTTATATTCGGGTCTGCTGCTTGCATGGTAGCATCAGCATCTGCGAGTTCAGTAGCTAATCTAACTGCCTCTCTTTCGTCATCACTCTCTGCCATTTTACAGACAGGATGGTATTATGTCTATTTGCAGATCAGGTTTCTTTATGGAACAGAGATTAGATGCACAATATTTTGGAACTGTTTATCCTTCAACGTTGACTATACCAAGAACCATACATAGGAGTTCCCTCCTGCGAGGTTTTGGAGGATATAACCTTTCACCCACTCCAGACGTCTTTGGAGTATTTGGGAAAAGGGGTCTGAGTGAGAAAGCACGACTGAGTTACTCTAAATGTCTTACGTTAGTTTTATCGCCCTTTCCAAACGCGTTGGGCGCCATGTAGTGTAGCTCCTATTTTCCCAATAGGCTCTGCACATTGGAATAGTACCTACAGCAGTAAAGGCCTAGGCCAGACGTTAACTAGGTCTACTACTGTCGATACTAGACTTAATTTTTGGGTTTGCCAGCTAAGCTCAGAGTTCGCTAGAAACTTTCTCGAATGTTCAAGGAAGGAATTAACTCCCCTGATTAGACAAGAAGGGATTTAGTTTCTGACAACCATAGAACATGACAACTTTGCTCTCCCCTAATCAAGAGTCAATCTCGAGAGTCGTGTGAGCACAAGGCAATTATTTTACTCAGTCAGTACGTGCATTCTTAGTCTCATCAGAATGTAGAGAAAAGGAAGAGACGGGCGTGTTCAATAAAAAGGTGTTATTTATTGATCAGTCTCTTTTCTCATACATGAGAAATGGATCGATATTATTGCAATACTTATAGTTAAGTAAAGTGCATACATTAAAAGCAATAGTATAAAATAATACTGTAAAAACATTGATATGGTTTCTGAGCCATATGATGTTTAAAATGATTAAAATATATTTACATACACATATACATTTGACTAAACGTACTCAACTGGTGTTTCTAAATACGCCTACCCCGTGTACCTGACCTAAGTCTAATGCGTGGGCGGGAATAGAAAGTTACAGTTTAAGTTAAGTTTGTTTTGCCAAGTGAATAACTAAAGAATTCTCTGTGAGGGGTTATTCAGTTCTGTACCTGGAAGTTAGGATGAATGAGGAATGGTATCTCTTTCTCTGCTCTCGATATTCCAGGCTGCCTGCGAGGGCTGCCCAGAAGCGCCGGTGCTGGGTCTCTCGGCTTGAGATAGCAGCGCGTCTCTCAGCGCGTCAGGAAGGCGGGGCTGCTGCCAGCGGGGTCTGCTTCTGCTCTCGGCTTCGGCAAGTATGGCTGCTCCGTCTTGTCACCACGCGTGTCTTTGCATAGGGCAAGGTCGGCAATATTTATACCTTAAAGGTGCCGAGATTGACGTAAGGATGGACATAGATACGTCAATAAAGATGTCATACGACTTGCTCGTTAGCACATTCTTTACTAAAGTTCTCTGTGAAATCAAAACAATGGCCGCACGGATTATCCAGGTTGTCATAGGTTTGATTTGTTATGAGAACGTCGTATGCCTTATCAGGGGCTGGAGGAATGTCGCTTGTCTAATTAGATCTCAAGCGTTATGACCTAATCAGATAACACGTTCCTGTGCCGTAGTGTGACTGCGTCAGATAACGGTATCTGCATCATGGGGGTTTTCTTGCCTCATGGGCTGACTGTTAGTTAACTTGATAGTTAGTTTAACCAGAATAGGGTCAGGAATAGGGGGACTGATTCAGAACCTATAGAAATACACGACAAGGCGACGTCTGGTGATGTTGTGTCGAGGAGATTCCAGAGTTCGACGGCGTGCCTGTGGACAGAGCGGGTGTTGAGCAGGATGCACTTGAGGTGATTGTTGCTGGTGCTTGGCTTGGCGCGTGCGGTGCAGGTTTGGAGGCAGGTGAATTTGCAGGCTTGGCAGGTGAAGGGTCCGTGGGTGTGTTTCGGGGAGGCTTGGTAGCAGGCGGGGTTCCGGCCGGCATTGAGTGCGTGGAGGGTGGCGGTGCCGTAAGTCCGTCGGGTGGGCTGGCATTGTCGAGGGCCAGGGGTCCTGGTGCTGGGCGCGGTCCCGGCGCGGACAGGCGTAGATGGGCTTGCCTTTGGCGCACAATCGGCGCGCCCGCTGTGCGGTCCTTGCACGGCTTCCATATGAGGGGGAGCGGGCGGGAGGAGCAGCTGGGAGGCGGGAGTGGGGCGGCCAATGGGAAGTGAGGGGGCGGGGCCTTTGGGGACGCGAGCGGCGGGAAAAGGTGGCACCGAAGGCAAGAGGGGGCAGGTGGGGGAGAAACGGGCACAGCGTCACAAAATAACAGTAAAAGAGCAAGGGGCACAAGTAAAGGAGGGGGAAGTCAAAGAACCGACAAACTGGGAAAAGTTAAAAAAACAAGCAAAAGACCAGTCTGTAGGCAGCAGACAACACGAGAGCAAAGTGCAGGGGGTCTGCGCGGTGGCAGAGGGAGCGACCTGCCTGGTCACACCTGAAGCACCTGACATCGGTGGGCATTCGTCTACCGAGCCCCTCGTCACTCCTCAGTGACTCAGACTCTGTCTCCTCTGCTTTGAGGTACTCTTCAACAAGAATCCAACTTTGCATTCCAAAGGACACTTTTCTTCCCTCCAGTAGCAGCTCTTCTTTGAAGTCCTCCATTGGGTTCGATGGCGGTTTCCGACACCCCTTCAGGCCTATGCACCCGGCTTCCCTGGGATAGGTAACCTGGGCACCTCAGTATCCATGGGTGGTGTGGCTCTTCAACCTCCTATCTTCGATGGGGTTTCTTCAAAGTCCACTGGGAAGGGTCCTTAAACTCTAAAACTAAACTGCAACCTTTCCATAGAATTGTAAGGAGCATGCAGGAGCATTGCACCCGTCCTCCATTGGGTCCCTACTTACTCACCTTGGGTGGATCCTTGGAGTCCCAGCAATTCTACATCCTCTCAACATTGTTTGACTCGTGTCGTGGTTTTTATACCACTATTTTAGTATATGGTTTGGTTCCCCCCGGGGCTCACTGTGTATTAGTGCTATTTACTGTCATTTATTTGCTTAAGTACTGTGTGTTTATGATTATCTCCACGTGGGAGATACTGTGTCGTCTTACATAGTGTTATATCAATAAATACATATTTTTATAACAACTGTATGGTTCTCCTTTCACTTAACCAATACTATAAGGTTGCATTCTGTTAAAACAAGCTGCTTAACATTCCTTCAAGACTAAGCCTGAAGTCTGCTCTCCACACCTACTACTTGGATAGCTTTCTAAGGTTATCTTTGACCTCTTAAATCACAATAAGGGTTGTTTGAACTGGTGCAAGGTGCCCACTTTGATTAGTGGATAGCATATTCCAGGCCAACTTCTCACTGCATGCAAGAGCAAGAAAATGTGATTGGGTGCGATCAGACGGAGCCCTATGAAGTATGAGTGTTGGTGAGGGTTCTAGGGGGTATAGTAATGGAAATCAGTGAAACAAAGGGGAAACAGGGGTACATTAAAAGTGAATAAAAGGGGGGTATGCCATGAGGGGGACAGACAATTTGAAAAGATAGAATGTGCCTGCTTATGATCGAAGGTAGGAGTGGAGTGAAACAAAAGCCTGTTATTTGGGGGTCATAGGCCTAGCAAGTGTGAGCCATATGGATTGAATGGAGCCAGGACTCCCCGAAGAGAGGGACATGGTTTTATGTGCACCTCTGAGATACGTGACCCATGCCCACCATGTGTGAAATGAAATATTATTCAGCCCCTTACACTCTAATAAGATCACTTTAATCACCACTGTTAATAAAATATCTAGTAGTGCTAAATCTTTGTCAGAGAGACCTAATGGGGAAATGGATTCATGTGGACCTGGCAATATAAGAGGTAGGGTTAGTGGGAAGTCCACATTGAAAATAGCCTTGAGATGCTTATGAATATTGGCCCAGTATGTAGATAGCCATTTGCATGTTAGAAACATGTGTTTAGAGTCCCCAGACGCTTCTTTACAGGACCAGCCAAATTCAAAGTCAATCAATTTCAATTTGAATAGTTTGGACGGTGTCCAACATAGGAAGTGTGAGGCAAAAAATTGTGTCTAGGTCAATAATGGAATCAATTTATTCCTGAGAAGATTGGTGAAGATGTTGGGTCATACAGAAGCCAGTATGGGTATGGCATTTGAGTTTTGAAGATACTTGGATCAACACTTCTGGATGGGCACAATAACGGTGGCTTGTGAATTGTGTACCCGTTTGTATAATTTTGAGGCCAAGTGACCACCCCTATTACCTTGTTCAATAAACTAGAACATAACTTGGAGTTGGAGGGGGCCCAGTTTAGAGAGCTTGGCCTTGGTTTGTAAAATAATCGTAGCGGTCCATGTTGGAGAGAGAGTATTTCTCTTATAACAAAGCAAAGGTAAGTGGGTTGCCGTTAATAGATCAGAAACTACGTTGATGTCTTTTGCAACTCAAATAGGGTTTATTGTGGTTGAATTTACTGATGCTGTCTTGGAATTATTCCACAGAGATATGCCCATAGATTTACAAATGTTAGATGAAAAATATTTATCTAACAGCGTAAACCTAACATGTCAAGAAATATATGGCTGGAGTGCCACAGCGTTATATTAGACGCTGTTAAAGAAGGAAGCAGTGATTAGGGTGAAATGAGATTGAGTCTGATCTTATGCCTAGGGACTGTTGTAGCAGGGTTAGTGTTGAACCAATGTATGACATGTGCAGCAAGAAATGCTGTCAGATGATTATACCAGTTGGGGAGACCACCCCCCTCCTCTGTACATGGCATTCTAAATTTCTTTTGGTATAATGTAGGACTTTGTTTGATCAAAAAAAGTCAGAATCTAGTTTGTCAACTGTGACAAAGAAGGAGTGAGAGAGACGTATTGGAAGAATATTTAATTTTAAATAAACACTAGGGATGTAATCATCATTTTTAAGGTTTCTGGTCTCCCCGCATGAAAATCATTTGGGGGACCAGGAGGCCAGTAGGGCTTGATTTTGTTAAACATTTTTGTTTGTTAGGTTATTCAAAAATCAGATGGCTAAATATGTAATCATTTTCAGTTGCCACTGAAGGCCAGACTGCCCAATGCATTAAGGATGGTAATGAACATTGGGCGGCATTATCTATGTCATCTCCCTATTTAGGGAGTAGTCGGAGAATCCTGGAGAGATAACATTTGGCATCATTGTATTGGGGGTTTCCAAGAAAATTAGCATATCATCTGCATAGGCAGCCGTTTTGAAAGTAAGGGAGCCAAAGATCACACCTTAATATCTGGGCAGTTTTTTAATAATGACCAGTAGAGGATCTATTGCTAGTAGGAATAAAAATAAAAGGGGAGAAAGGAGACAATCCTGTGGAGTACCTGGTGCAAGCAGAAGGGGGAACAAAGTGCCCCATTGATTCTAAACCTGGCTCTGGTCCGGCATACAAATACTTGACCATGAAGGAGAAAAATTCACCTAATGCGTACCTGCTCAGTGCCACTTCGAGGGAGGACCAATATACTTTATGGCATGTCTTTTTGGCATCTAACGCAATGGCCATGGAAGCTGGCGAAAAAAGGCGGGAGGCCTTCTCAATTATGTAGCAAAATAGACAGGTATTGTCACATGGCAACCTGCCCTTAACAAAACCCAATTGAGAGAAGTGGACCCATTTAGGAATGAGCAGCTTCAAAAGTTTGGCCAAGATTTTCGCATAACTTTCCACCTCCATGTTTAGTAGGGAAATAGGCTTTGTTAGGATCCAATTGATCTTTCTCCTCTATGGAGAGGACTACTATGGTAGTCTCAGCCGAGGAGTTTGTGACTTTGCTAGAGGTGGTTAATTATCTAAATAGTGACACAGTTATGGTAGAATGGTATCAGAGAAGGACTTTTAAAAATGTATCGAAAGGCCATCAATTCCAAGGGACGTACTCCCGGATTACGTTTAATTGCATTTAGGATTTCACTAGTGTCAATTGGTTTATTGATGGATACTTTATCAGTTTTGGAAAGTGATTTCATGGGAATGGTACTGAAGAAGTCAGGAGACGATTTTCTTGAGGCTGCAATCTTAGAAGTTTATGGTGAAAAGTACATTTTTTTAAGTTTCAAGGCTTTCTAATGTCTTAGTTACATTAGATCCTTGGTGGTCTCTGATAGCTATTAAAAGGGAATTATTATGTTTCCGTTTTAAATATGCTGCAAGAGACTGCCCAGATGTATTTAGATAAAAAGTGGTTTACTGTTTTATGCCTGAACTGTAAGGTGCACTGTTTTGCTAATAATAGTGTTGTATTCATATTTGAGTAATTTGATCACTGACATCAGAGTGGGATTCTTGTAATGTCTATATTGAGCTGTCTTTGTCTTAAATCACTTTTTTCTAAATTGGAGAGAGAGTTCCTAATATCCTTGTTCTTCTTAGACATCCAACTGATATAAAAGCCTGTAGATGCATATTTCAGAGCGTCCCATAGTACCACTGGAGATGAGAACAAATTTGTGTTTTCTTTTAAAAATTGAGATTGTTTTTTTGTTTAGGCATTGTCTGTCTGCACTGGAGTCTAAGAGTTTGGTGTGTGTGTGCCCTGAGCATTTCTCAGAACAAATTAGTGAAATTTTAATTGAGTTTGTGATCCTTGCCTGATCAGAGGTTCTATTGGGGAATCGAGGGAATCTTGAAAAAGTGTAGCGCTCACCAGTAAGTAGTCAATCCTAGAAAAAGTGTTGTTGGGAGGTAAACAATATGTAAAATCACACCTTGTAGTTTTATGAAGTCTCCAAACACCCAACAGTCTATGGGCAGTGCATACATTGAGCAAAGCTTTGTGTGTTTTGGGGTCTATATTTGAATGCCAATTGTCTATCAAGAATAACATCCATGTGCAGGCTAAAGACACCCCAGGACAATATGTGCAAATTGAGGTAGGGAAGCTAATTTTGTGGTAAGGGTACACCAAAATGGTATGTCATCACCCTTAGGGGTGTAGATGTTAATAGCATAGAGTTCCCCCCTCACTGTGTAAGAGCTGGACAATTAGCATCTACTGTCATTGTCCTGACAAGGACAAACCACACAGGTTTGCAATGATGGTGATCACACCATTCTTTTTGGGGGTAGGCCAAATCAGAGGCCCAGCCACCACACAAGGATAGGGCGTGTTTGCATCCAATTTCATGTTGCTTCAAGGAAGATTATATCTCCCTTAAGGTAATTGCAGTCATTTGAGATTTTTCTATGTTTCATGTGATGGTTAAGGCCCTGAATGTTCAGTGAAACTACCTTTATGATGGGCATTGTTGAGGAGACCATGGAAATAGTGTAATGTCTGGGGAGCAGGTGCCCAGTGAAATGAACATTAAGAACAGTTGTCTGGCATCTGAAGCAAGGGCCACATGGCTGTAGAAAGGAGGAAAGAGTTGGGAGGAAAGAGTAGAGAGGTAAGTAGAAGAAAAACCAAGAGTACTGTGGCACAAGGTATGAAGGCTGTGGGGTATGGGGGGGAATTCTGCAGCGCCAGCGAGTTGATAAGCTATAAGCATGTAAAGGAGCTGCCAAGCATAAACAAAATGAGCACCTTTGTAAACACATGTAATCAAACAGTAGGCAGATAACCATTCAGGAGAGCAATTGTATGACAACTTGACAACCGGTCCCATTTAAATTAAGCAGCGAGGTCCAGCTTTATATGAGGTTCTGTGTAACGAGAGAGACAGATATATACTATTAATACAGGAGCCCCAATATCAAACAATATAGCTCTATCCTACCCTAAATTGACAACAATATTAGAGGAACAGATTATCATGAGATAATGCAGAGCAAAAAACAAATAAGTTGTCCTGGGCACTTATTGTCTGGGAGTATCGTTAAAATGGCTATGATGTAACCAACTATATTTGTACAACATGAAGAAGACCCTGATGTTATGTAGTGACAATGAGTTATAACATCCCTATGACTATTCTAGAACAACAGATATGGTAGATACAAATGTAAATCCTCATGTGGGCAAGAATGAGTTCAGAATGTTGATGACATAGTTGTTTAAATATTACTGGGTACAGAGATGTAGAGTTCCTGTGTTTGAAGGCAGGGACCCAATGAGCTTGTTCAAGTTCAAAGTCTTTCTGAAATGATATTTTCAAGACTCCAAAACATCTACCATAGAGGCATCTTTTTCCTCCATGCCCTCGGGAAGTCCATATATCTAAGGTTACTACGTCTATTGCAATCTTCTAAATTGGTGATACTTCGCTTGAAGGAAGAAATTATTTGATCCAATCTCTACATTTGTTTGGCCTGAGCAGTATTGTGGTCTTCGGCATTACTTGTTCTGCTTTCCAGGTGGGTGAGTCCGATGTTTAACCCCTTCAGATCTTTACTAATGCTTATCACCATCATCTGATGCAGACCAGGTAGGATAATTCAGACGTTCACCTGTAATACATAATATGATGGAGTATGCAGGATGAGCAGTTCAGAATAACACAGGGACACAAAGCAGGGCTGTTGTGACGTGATTCCACAGGAGGGAGGATGAAGCGCTGTGTGAACTACACAAAGCCTCTCCAGAGGCAGTCAGAGGTGCAGCAAGTGCAAAGGCCTCGCTCCTTGGTTACATTGTTCTGCTTCATACTGAACTCATTCATAGAAACTTCAGAGGGGGTCGTGGTGTGGGCTCCTCGCTGGATGGCACCTCACCCTTGAACTCAGTGAAGACAACGGTGTCAGCGCTTACCACTTCAACAATGCTGCTGTTTTTTCATATCACCGGGCTGCCACTGGAGGCTCCGCAATGGGTTGACTGCTGCCTCCCCAGCCACTTTGACTTGCTTCCTCCTGGACCTTTTGGTTCCTGGCTACAGGAGAGTGACGAGTTTCAAAATGGCACAGGATGACAGATACTGGTACCTTCCACAGCAACGAGCGGCCGGGGGTGGGGGTACTACAAGCACTGAGCCAGCAGTGAGTGAGTTCTGCACATTCATTGGGCCCAGAGGCAAAATCCTGCCAGAATCCGGCCATTTCCTTCCTCCCCTGATTCTCCTATACTCGCTCCATCCTGGCCTGGCAGAACAGCTACCTAAAATACCAGCCTTAATGCCGACTGGCACACCAGCCGCAGCTCCACTGAGAGACCACGCCCCCCCCCACCTTTTTCCCGACAAGGAGAATGCCTGTCAGGCGGAACAAAGGTCAGCCTGACAGATACTCTTCTTGTTCAAGTCAGGCAGCCACTGATGACATAGGGTAGTGTGTCTTGTGATATGTACTCTCTCTCCGTTTTATTTTATTTTTTAATATTGGTTTTTATAAGATGTAATTAGGCCTGTCTTAATATTTGTATGTTAGATATAGATGATTTAATGCATTATTGTCTTTTAGACTATATGCATATTTTAATAAATTTGTATCAATAAATTGATTTTGTTCTTTTCTACAACTGATGTTGTCAGGATTATCAATTAGGAATATATGGTCTCACTTCCTATGAATGTGAATGATATGAGTGACTGAGAATAAGTGGAACAGATTGACTGAATAGGTGATATTTTCTCCAAGAGATATAACATTTTGTGATACCTTGATCTATTACACTATTCCTTTGGATAGAAGGGGGTTCCTCTTAATTGTTAAATAAATATGCACCCTGCCACTGCCTTCGCCTAAGCCTCCCATTGTATAATTGTAGCTGGGCGCTGGCTCATGACGGAGTTGAGGCAAGGAAGATGTGAGAGCGCATTTGGAACTTGGGAGTGAGGGCTCTTGAGGAAGAATAAACAAAAGTAAGTGTGGACTTTCCACCTGCTGTGTAGTCAGAGTAGCATATCCTGCAGCCCTGCATTGCTGCTATCCTCCACGTGCTCGATGCGGCTGTGGCCCAACACTACTTTTGTGCTCCATGACGTCACCTGTAGAATCTGTGCGCTGCACCCCAGCATGGTAATTGCTGAGCGTGAGTGAGTCCAGTAGGCACCACAGCCATACTTACCGGCATTGGCAGAATTACGGCTGGGGACAATGCCTGTGCTGTAGCAGGCAGGGTCACAGGAAGCTGAGCAGTGGATGCCGATGCCGTCGCCATCCCTGGACCTACTAATTACAAGCAGCACTAGAAGTGACATCACCAGCTGTGCTCGAGCAGCTACCTGTTCTGCAAATAACCCAGTTATACTGCACTGAATAATATATGCAAAAAAAAGCATTTCATTTGGTGTACATTTTGTTTTTGCACTCACTGTAGGTAAGAAAGTAAAACACCTGTCATCTTCCTCTTCTTTAGGAAAGACAACTGGATAATACAGAGTTCAAAGTAGCAGGGACATGTACAGGCTGACGACAGGGGTCACTGGCAGCAGCAGTGTTATAGATGAGAGAGAGAGCAGGAGTAAAGAGGAGAAAGAAACAACAGGAGAGGAGAGAGATAATGATGGAGCAAGGATTCGCACGTAAAGCGACTTGCTTGTAATCATGAACCTCGAATAACCTTAATGAACTAAATCAACCTGTTTGTCTTATTAATTTCCCCTTTATTCTTACATTTGGGTGTCCCAGAGACGCGTGCCTATGTGTTTACTAAACCTAATATGCTTGCTATTAAAATGGCTGCTGCTACGCGGGAATTTCTTCTGCGCATGCGTTGGTCATACCCATGTGACCTAACGTACTCGCAGTTCTGATGGGAAACCATTGCACTTGCGCAGTAGCAATAAGATTGCTGCTTTGTGTTCTCACATGCCCGAAGCTTACACTGCTGCTTTTGCAATGCTGTTTGTTTGCATTAATCCTAATGCTATAGTTATTATAAAGTAATGGGAGTAAATATAGGGATTCATGGTATACAGTGCATTAATTTTTTCTGTGTTCTAAAACTGTTTCCATTTACTTTTCATGTATCGTAATCCTTGGGCCTGAGGGATGAGAATACTCCATGTTGAACTGCCTTTCTGCGCATGACAGTCTTACACCAGAGGATGAACTCTGTGACATTGAGCGTGCGCCAACCCAGAGGTCTCAGCCAAGATGTGCCTGGGAAGATGCACCTTCGCCTAGCGCAAGAAGCCGAATTGTACTAAATGTAATACATTGTTAAAACTCTCCATTGTTATGTGTAAAGCATATGTCATGGGAACCCAAAATTCAATGGGCGGTCCCGGAAGATGTAAATTGTGGGCTTGTGAAAGTCAAATCCATGCTGGTGTGACGACCTGTCCTTTCTTTTGACCAATCGAAATTGGGGATCCTTACACTTGCAACATTTGGGGGGTGGAACACTGACCCGAAAACAGTATAAATAGCCTAGGTTTAGCTAGGGAAATGGTCCGACTTGTCCGAATAGCTGACCTGTCACTGACCCAACGCACTCAATAGCTGATCGAGAAACAGAGGTGCTGCGGAGCACTCTGTCAGACTGACTCACAGACCCATTCTGGGTTTTGAGAACCTTAAGTGCTGGCGAAGCACTTTGCTGGGGAATTCGAGAACCCAATCAGGGTTTTGACTGATAGCTGCAGAAAACGTGTAGCTCAAGCGTTGCAACTGAACTGCGGGTGCTGGTCTTACCTTGATGGTCCTGTCCTGATCCTAATCTGGTTTTCCTGTCCTGGGTTTCCATTCTGCACCTGCTGGCCTACTGGCGACTGCATTCCTTGGGGTTCCTTCTGTCCTTACCTGACCCGTGGCCAGGGTTGGACTCCACACCGTGCTAGGTAAATATAAATCTGTGAGGGAAACACATCTGCGTCCTTTCTCTTTTAATCCTTTCTGAAATCTTGCTAAATCGTAATTGCATATGTTCCTTTTCCTTTACCCTTCCCTTGTGCCAAATTACTGAAGTCGTGAAAGTGCTTTTATTTAGCATGTTCCATTTTTCCCTTACCTTATAGCTTGGATATGATAAGTACGGTCTCTGAATAAAATAGATGTTCCTTTTCTTTACCGTCCCTTTACTGAACCCGAAAAGTCATTCCTGAATTATTAGCGTGTTCCTTTTTCTTACCCATCCTGTAGGAAACCATAAACTGTGACAGATTAGTATGCTCCTTATGTTCCCGTCTTTTAGAACCACCTTCCTAAATAAAACTTCTACGAGTTTATTATAGAATGTTCCCTGTTCTTACCTTCCCTTTAGACTTCTAAATGGTTGGCCTTATTTTGTTCCTGCATGGCTATACTATCTTCATGATCTTGGTTATTGATAGTTTACTCACTGTGAATTTCATGCTTTCTGACTTTGAAGAGAACTAGATAAAGGTTTCCAAAACTTCCTGAGTCTGTGGTTATTATAAAGAGTGCAAATATTAGATGTTATAGTATTTTGGTGAATTGCTTCTCTTTTACAGCTCGCTCCCTGATCCATTGTGATTATAGTTACCCGTGACGAGGATTGGTAAGTCGGGTACATTGGAAATAAATAGGAATGAACTGGGTTACTGGTAGTAGAGTGTAGGTTACCCGATAAATAAGTATGGTGAATTGAATTTATGGGCCCAAATGTGCATTTGGTAAAATTATGATAGTCGGGTGACCTGCGCGCTCTATCAGTAATTTTCTGGTAGCAGAGGTATGGTTAGGGACTAGTTAAAAGTAGGTAGGGACTAGTTAAGATAGGTAGATAGGTAAACTGCTGCTAAAACTGTGAACATTTTACTGCTGCTAAAAGTATTGATCGATCAAATGTAAAATTGTTATTGCTTTGAAATGTTATGAAATGTTTAAAATTTTCTATGATATGCTGCTATATTGATTTAAATGTTCCAACAAAACTCGTTAGTAATTGTTACATGTTTGTCTGGAATCCCCGGGGGCAGAATAGCGGGTTGTGAGGAGAATCCACCTCGCAGTGAGGTCAGTTGCTCTAGGAAAATTGGTGCAGGTTAGGCAGAACTGGTAGCACTAATTAGGGTTTTCTGTATAAATGTATGAATAAATGATAGCAAAGAGTTCGCTGGCAAAACTTCTATTTGTGATATCACCTAGTGAGGTTCACACAGAAGGAGTAGCTGGTTCATCTAAGCTTGATTGATAGCAAAGGGGTTCACTGGTGAAACTTTTGGCTTAGTATATATCCCAGAGTGGATGAGTCGAAGGAGTAGCAGGTTCTCTAATGCTTGTGTGAAGGATAGGCAGAAGGGTTCTATCTGCAGTATTTGAAAAGTAAACGGAAGAGATTTACTTACAGTGAAAAAATCTTTTCTTTCTAGACACTCGAGTACAGTGGCAAATGTGTTTGCGTTGTGAATTAAACAGAGCACTTGCACTTTAAAGAGTAGAAATCAGAGTTTTCCTTACCTTGTGAAGGAGGGAGTCAGTTGCGGAGCTGCGCTGACGTCACTCAGTGCCGCGCTGGTATTGGTCGAGACAGAGGGTGTGTAGCTGAGACAGCATTGTAAAGGAGGGGTGAGCACAGGAGTGTGGGAACTCGTTTACGAGAAACGCCACGCACCCATTGGTTGAAATTGTTTGAAATCGCGCATTTGGTTGGTTGCAGGAAAATAAAAGACGCATTTGTATTGGAAGTGATTTTGTAAACAGAGTAGGTTGCGGAAAAGTATATGTGGCATTCGACTAAGCCAGAGACTAGACCTGATCCAAGATATGTAGGGTTTGGGAAGGATCAGTGGAAAAGCCGTAGATATAACATTATGTACGGAAATAAGAGAAAAATGACTTTAGTAGACAAAGTGAAGAATTATTTCAAAAAAGACAAGCCCATCAAAACTAGAGAAGGAGTCATCATTCCACCACCTAATACTCCCGCATCATTTATGATGTTCGACAGAGGCTACCATGCTTGTGTATGATTGGAAAATTGGGTGGAATATACTAAAGGTGACGGAATTTTGGCATTTCCGTTTAATAGCAGGATTCTGTTCAATTCGAGAACCCAAATGAATGATTTGCATCCCATACCCAGACTAACGCAATATGAGGCCTTAGAAGAATGGGAAATAGAGGCTTTTGAGTGAGACAGACCTAGAATGGACAAAGGGTTAACTACATTTTATCCGAAGATACAGAAAGAAACCCGAGAAAAAAGAATGAAAGAATGGAGACAGAACATGATGGTAGAAGGACTATACCCTGTAATAACAGTAGAGGAGCCCATGGGAGGGAAAAGGACAGAGAAAACAAAGCATTTAATGACCAGTGGTGATTCAGACGATGATTATCTGGAGGAGTTGTTAATGAAGAATCCACCACCCTATAATGAAGGTCCAAGATCCTTAAGTGCGAGAGACACATGTTTAAGGCCTCCTTATCAGGAGGAGTCGAGACCCTTAAGTACGGGAAATCCCTTCCTGAAACCTAATTATGGTGAGGGGCCGAGTATGACACACCCAACTGCCCCGAGTTTTAGTCCTCTATTAGTTCCGCAGATAGTAAATGAAACCACCATGGAAAAAGTACTGCAGGATAGAGAACGAGAGGCTTTAGTTAAACAAAGAACAGAATTAATTCAGAAAATCTCCCAACTGAATACCAGTCCTGAAGCTCTGACAATTCCAGTAACTATTGGACCAGTTGTTCCTTTGTACAGGGATAAGCAGGGAAGTCCAAAGGCTCCAATCATAACTCCATCTGTAGTACAGCCGAGAAAAGAGCCCTTAATAGTAGATGATCAGACAAGTGAATGTGAATCTGTGACTTCCTTGATAGATTTACCTATAAGGGAGCCAGAAGGGAGCTCACAGAGAAAGAACACTCCTTTTAGTTCAAGAGAGGTTCAAATGGAGTCATCGTCAGGTACTAGAAGTGCCACGGTAGTGACTCCTGAAGAAATCGAAAGGTGGTCCAGAGAATTAGAGAAACCGAATCCTCAGTCAAAACCATTAGATATATACAAACTAAGAATAGAATTGGAGGAACTAATGGCTGGGAATGTGGGTCTGGACAGACTGAACACCCTTAGTGAAGAGGAATTGTTATTTATTTGCAAAAGTATCACCCGTAACACCCGAGTGTTCCATGAGAAATTAATGGACACTGCGGCTAGTATGGGAATAGATATTGGTAAATCTAAAGTGTTGCCAAAACCCTACAGAGCAGAGTTCTCAGACAAAGATTTGGAAAACATGAATGTGTCAGGGAAAAAGGTACAGATCAGAGAATTGTTAAACCTGTTACAAAAATGGGGAGAAATAGAAAAATGGAAAGCCAGGTGGGCAAAGAAAAAAGCGGAAACTAGATCCAAACAGATGGCTTCTGAGTATGTGTGAATAGAAGCAGACAAGGCAGAATAATTATATCCTATGCGAGAAGTGCAAGGTGGAGGATATGTACATGTTACATGGTCCCGACAGGATATTGTGTCCTTTACAAATGACTTCCCAAAATTACGAGAGAAACCTGTAGACTGGCACAGACAGGTCGAGAGATTTGTGAAAGTGCAAAAATGTCTCCTGAAAGATCTAGATGGTTTCTTTGACATTGTAGTTCCTGTAGATCTGTGGACTGAATGTAAATGTGCTGTGGATTGGCCTAGTGAGGAATTCCCAAGGGACCCGAAGACAGGGGCTCCTTCAGGGGATGTCATGAAGAAATACAACCAGGTAATGTTGTATCTGAAAGGAAAGGTGCCTGCAAAAGAAACTGATTGGATCCAAATAGATAGAACTACCCAGAATCGAGATGAAACTGTGCACTCTTACTATGAACGACTGTTACAGGTGTTCAAGACGTACAGATAACATTGAGATGAAAGACATGACCCACTTTATTTATCGATTTGTGCTAGGGTTAAAGCCTGAGATTTCACAGTGGATCAAAGACAATAAAATCTTCTGGCAGTCAAAGCCAATTGATGAAGTCCTAAAGTATGCTAAATATTGCAAAGATGAGCTGGCAGATAAACAGAAAGAGCTAAAGGAAAAGGTCATGTGGGCACAGGTAAAACTAGCAGAGCACCAGGAACAGCAGTTAAGTAAAATGAATAATAATCAGAATCAAGGCCCTGGGGGTGGAGGGAAGCCCAGAGTAAAAATGTGCCGAGAAGAGGCACGCAAGAAGTTTCCCTGTCACGTGTGCAGAAAGATAGGTCACTGGAGAGACGAGTGTAAGGCTGTGCAGAATGGTAATGTGCAAATTAATTATTTAGGGCCATATGTATCAACCAAATTAGCATTCGCAAAGGCCGAAATTCTGCGAATTTCGGCCTTTGCGAATGCTAATTTGAGAAATGGTATGTATCAAACAATTTTGCATCAAAATAAGGAATCGCTAAATTTGCCATTCCTTATTTTGTGATTGCACTTAAGGAATCGCAAATTTTGCGATTCCTTAAATGCAATGTATCAAAGAAAAATCATTGCAAAAATGCCCATAAGGATTTCACAAATTACCACCAACTTCTAGTTGGTGGTAAGTTGCGAATTCTTTTGAAAAAGCAATTTATTTAAAATTCAAAGGTGGCAT
Organism: Lissotriton helveticus; assembly: GCF_964261635.1. Taxonomy (NCBI): domain Eukaryota; kingdom Metazoa; phylum Chordata; class Amphibia; order Caudata; family Salamandridae; genus Lissotriton; species Lissotriton helveticus. The sequence goes on from NC_136059.1 coordinate 1,327,517,197, forward strand.
GTGACGCTCATACATGCCTTTAGGGGCATGTATGTTAGCCATATGCCCCCACATGCCATTTTCAGGGGTGCAGCAGGGTGTTCTTGTGACACCCCTGCACCCTTGAAAATAATCGCAATTTGCGATTAGCAAATTGCTAATCGCAAATATCCCCTTCATTCCTATGGGCCTCCTGGCCCATAGAAATTAATGGGAAAATTGCGATTAGCAATTTACTAATCGCAATTCAGGATTGTGTAGGAATCACTAAAAATAAGCGATTTCCTACATACATACCGTTTTGCGATTTCTAAATAGCGATTCCTTAAAATTCGCTATTTAGAAATCGCAAATGGTGGGGATGATACATATGGCCCTAAAATCCACAGATGCAGAATGAAACTCCACGGAAGAACCAGCAGCAGGTAAAACAGAATCAATTGCCTCGTGCACCTAGACCAAATTATAGGAGCAAAGCACAACAGAGTGAAAACACTGATGGTTGGGAAGGAAGGGAGGATAGAAATGCAGCAACTTCACAATTTCTGTTAAATGACACATTTCTCTGTAACGACACTTACTGAAGGTGCCTGAGTGGGGAGGACGAGGAGTGCGTGCTTGGCGCCTCCTTGCCGGTGGACCAGTCAGGGCCATACATTGAAGGAAAGGTTGAAGGGAATGACGTCACCTTTCTGTTGGACACTGGTGCTACCCGTTTTACTGTGAGAACAGCAGACGTCCCAAACCTACCCCTCTCGGGAGAACCGATCCAAGTAGTGGGTGTTTCTAATCAGCTAATTAGTACCCTGGTTACAGAACCTATGGAGATTAAAATTGGGAATTTTAAAGAAATGCATAGATTTGTTGCGTGTGATTCCAGTCCTGGAAACCTTCTAGGACGAGATTTGTTGTGTAAAATGAATTGTACCATCTTTTGCACTCCAAATGGTGTCGAAATCCAGAACCCAGACGCAGATGGAATATACAAATTAATGTTAGCAAGACCTGACTCAGAAATTAAAAGACTGACAGTACAGGACTTACCTGAAGAACTCCAAGAGACAGTGAAACGGGAGGTATGGGATTTTACTGGAAAAGATGTAGGATTAATGGCAAATGTTGACCCCATAAAAATAGCCATAAAAGAAGATGCAGTCTACCCAAATACTAAACAGTACAAAATGAGTGCAGAAGTGAAATCAGGAGTTGCTATTGAAATCAAACGATTACTAGAAGCAGGCATATTGCAAGAGGTATTGAGCAGTCCTTGTAACTCACCGATAATTGGCATAAAGAAACCTAGTGGTAAGTACAGGGTCGTACAGGACCTGCGCAAGGTTAATAAAATTGTTGTTCCTTGCTGTCCTGTTGTGCCAAACCCTGCAGTGATACTATACCAAATACCGTGGAATGCTGTGTGACTGACACAATTGCCTTGCTGAACCATTTAGATGAGGGGGGACATAAAGTATCACCAGAAAAACTGCAATTCTGTACCACATCAGTAAAATATTTGGGGCACCAGATAGAGAGAGGTATCAGGAAAGTTACCACAGAAAGAATCAGAATAATTCGTAACATGGAGTTGCCCAATACCCAGAAAGAAATCAGAATGTTCCTTGGAGTTGTAGGATACTGTAGGCAGTGGATTGTGGAATTTGCAGTCCTAGCAAGACCATTGATAAAGATGACAAAGAAAGGAGCAAAAGATCCAGTGGAGTGGGATGACGAAAGCATGACTGCTTTTGTAAAACTGCGAGAGTGTCTATGTACAGCTCCTGCATTAGGAATGCCTGACTATTAAAAAGATTTTGCACTTTTCTGTGACACACGAGATAATTGTGCACTTTCAATCCTGACCCAAATTCATGGTTTGACCAGACGTCCAGTGGCATATTTTTCTTCCACATTGAACCTCGTCGCAGCTGGATTACCTGGATGTTTGAAAGCTGTAGCTGCAACATGCACGAGTCTTGAACAGAGTGAGTCCATTGTGATGGGACATCCAGTAACTGTATATGTTCCACATTCTGTTGTAATTTTGACAACGAGAACCAAAACTCAGTATCTCAAACCTAGTCGGCTGACAAAGTATGAGAGAATCCTTGTAGGTGCAGGACACGTGCCAATTGCTAGATATAATATTCTGAATCCAGCTACCTTACTGCCTAGTTCATTCGCAGCAGAAGTGAGGGAAGAAACTGAACATGATTGCATTGATTTGACTGAGTTTAGTACAAAACCATGCCCGACATAAAAGAAAACTCTCTGATTAATGAAGATTATGAGCTGTTTGTAGATGGCTCCTGCATGAGACATGAGGAAGGAGGCCTAAGCGCCGCCTACTCAGTGTGTACATTAGGAGGTCCAGTGAAAGCATCCTCTTTACATGGAGTCAAGTCTGCACAAATAGCTGAATTGGTTGCATTGACAAAAGCCTGTAAATTTGGGAAGAACTCAAAAATAACCATATATACTGATAGCCAATATGGTTATGGGGTCGTGCATGACTTTGGCCAATTGTGGATGCAAAGGGAGTTCCTGAGGCACCCCTATCAGAAATGGAAAATACGTTCAGGATTTACTGGAATCAATCCAGTTACCAAAAGAATTGGCTGTGGTCAAGTGTGCTGCTCACAAATCTGGCGATGACAAAGTGACAGCAGGTAATCGGTATGCTGACCAGTTAGCCCAACATTGTGCAAGATACCGAATAGCAATCAATATAAAGGTTGGGGGAAACGGAAACAGCTGCCAACTTATGATGCTAGAAGGAGTGAATACATGGGAGGAAGTGAGAGACTTACAGGACACAGCAGAGCCACAAGAAAAACAAAGGTGGAGAAACTTTGGTTGTCAGAGAAGGACAGAAGATGGTGTCATTGTTTACTTGGATGGTATGCCTGTGTTGCCAGACTGTCTGCTTGCTCCTATGGCTAGGCTGATACATGGAGACACACATTTAGGCAGGGACGCCATTATTCGTATGTTTCGCCAGACCTGGTTCAATTCGAAATTCAGAAACCTAGCAGAGGCACTCTGCCAGAGGTGCTTGGTTTGTCAGCAATTTAACCCAGGAAAGAAAACTGTACTGTTACCAGGAAAGATTGGAAAGGCAGAAGGTCAATTTATTAGACTACAACTTGACTTTATTCAGTTACCCCCTTTTCGAGGAATGAAATACCTACTTGTCATTGTCGCCTGTTTTCAAAATGGGTGGAAGCCTACCCTGCACGTAGAAATGACAGCATTACAGTAGCCAAATTATTGCTTAGGGAACTAATACCTAGGTACGGATTCCCAGTCACGATTGAATCAGACAAAGAGGGCATTTTTAGAGTGAAATAATAAAACAAATCTGTGAAGCATTCTAAATCACGCAAAAAATGCACTGTGCATATCGACCAGAGGCTTCTGGAGTGGTAGAACAGATAAATGGAACAATCAAATCAAGATTGGGAAAGATGTGTGAATACACTCAATTGGAATGGCCTGATGCGTTGCCACTTGTGTTGATGGGACTCAGAAGTATTCCAGACCGGAACACGGGCTTGAGTCCCCACGAAATACTGATGGGAAGAGCAATGCGGCAAGCATGGGTACCAGGATACAAACTGATAAGCATATCTGATGATTTGGTACTAGAGTACTGTAAAGAACTGGCTGACCAAGTGCGTTCTATCTCTCACCAGGTTGGGGGAGACGCCGTCGCCAGGCCAACGACTCCAGCACATGACCTGAATCCAGGTGACTGGGTCGTAATAAAGAAACATACTCGGAAAAGTTGCCTTGCACCAAGGTGGGGAAAGCCACGACAGGTGATCCTAGTAACCACCACAGCTGTGAAGTGTGCAGGAGTACCTCGCTGGATCCATGCCAGCCATACGAAGAAAGTGACTGAACCTGAAGAAACTGAAGCAGAAGGTTGTGCAGCTGAGGGATCCCAAGATATCGGTCCTGAAGTAGCTGAAGAAGAACAACCGAGCTCCAGTCAAGAAGATTGGGTCCCAATAATCGACCTGACTATAGATCCTGTGAGAACCAGAAGACAGATTTCTCTAGATAAACAGTGGGATAGTGAGGCCGAGACAGGTGAAGAAGAAGGTACTCAGATCATCGAAATCCAAGTCAAATCTGATTCTGAGGAGGACCAGATAGGGAGAGAACAGGTAATTGACACTCCACCAAGAACTCCTGAGCCAGAAGAGGGACAGATAGAAATTAGGGCGGAGGTTCAAGCAGAAGAAAATCAAGGGTTCGAAGTGCTTGAACAGGATCAGATAGAATTAGACAATTGTGTTCAGGAAGAAGAAATCGAAACAGATCAAAGACAAAATCAGCATATACCTGAACAAGGCCAGTTTAGTAACCAGGCAGAAGAAACTGATGAAAGACCTGGACCTAGCCAGTTAGGGAGAAATGCTGAAGACGAACTTGATCCAAATGTGCCACAACTGAACGAATATAAAAGAGCGTTCGAAGAAAATCAAGACACAGTGCCAGTTAAAAGACTCAGAAAAGGTGACTCAGTACCTAGATTTGTGAAAAGACTGAGATTGAGATTAAAGACAGTAAAGGAAGAATCTGAACAAGTAAATGAGGTCTCGAGTCAAACTGACCCAGTGGTGACAAAGCCAAAGAGAAGAAGTGCTCGTATCAAGAAACTAAACAACAAATACCAGAGTCCTGAGTGGACTTACTTTGTGTTGGAAGAATTTGGGAATTTGGAAATAAGTGACGAAAGTGATGAAGAATTGATTTCTGACCAGACCAGTGAAGAAGCGAAACCAACCTGAAAGTTACCTCGAGTAAGCAAGCTGTGCAAAGTTACAAAGAGGGGTTGACGCTTCTTTTGTGTCAAAATGTCTGATTCTTCTGTGAATGGGAGACCGAGACGAGGTTGTTTTAAAACATGCTGCCAAGTATGTTTATGTAGTGTAGCAATAGTACTGATACTTTGGATAGGACTAACAATAGCTATTCCTTCTATGATAAGTAAAAATCCAAGTCTGTACCCAAATAATAACCTACCAGATGATACTGTAGAATCACACACTAGAAATACACCACAAAGAGTAGATACACTAGACAGACCACTTAGCCTTAAGCAAACAAAGTTAGATTTAGAAGCACCCGATGAGGAAGGATTACATTTCAATAAAATCAAGAACAAAACTCATTTAAATGTTTTCGCAAACCTGTTAGTACATTATGTAGAAACTATGGAAATAGATGATTGTTATGTCTGCATGAAGATACCCACGTCAGTAGCTGAAGGTGTGACTTACCACCACTTGTCCTTAACCTATGGAATTTCCTGTAGTATTTTAACTAGTTTATTTTATAGAAGAGGACCATTACAGTATTACTATTCAAACTTTGATGTGACGTTTTCTGAACTTCCTGTCCGACGAAACCTGAACCCTGTACATACAACTAGAGATGTAGCAAAATACATGATTGATTATTTTCTAACTATAGGTAAAATAAATATAGATGACGCTCACAAAAATAACTTGACCTGTTCATTACACGAAAAAGAAAAGGAGTTTCTAAATATGGTAGAGAAAAAAAGAGAAAGTTTCCAAAAGAAAGCAAAAGACAAAAATCAGAAAACCCCTAAATGGGCTGAAAGCATAGGGAGCACCTCAAATGGTGGAGCTAACGCTTCCATGTTGCTGGATTACGAAAAGAAGGGGAAACTTTGTCTTCATAGAGAAATGACTAGTTATTATAATAACATATTCATTGGTTCCAGTGAATGCGAACATAATTACAAGGTAATTGGGGGATGGGGTTTCAAAGATGGGTCAGAGCCTGTGTTTCTTGGAATATATTTTATATGTGGGAACAAGGCTTATTTCAAATTGCCCGACCATTGATACGGAAGCTGTTACTTTGGTATTGTCTTCCCAAAGCTATACCATGTGGGGAAAATCACTGGAAGCACTGAAAGAACTAATGAATTAGTACGTAGTAAATGAGAAAGTGTTGGTGAAATAGTAGGTGATATATTTAGTGCATTGATACCGGCAGTGGGAGTGACTCTGAATACACACAGAATTTGCAAATTGTCAACAGTAGTGGATCGGTTATCTACTGACACTGCTGGAGGTTTCCTGATGGTCAATACCGAAGTGGTTGCGATCAGATCTATGGTTTTACAAAATAGACTTGCTCTTGACACTCTATTGGCAAAAGAGGGCGGAGTCTGCCGAATGTTGAAAGCGCAACATTGTTGCAACTACATACCTGACAAAAGTGTGGTGATCAAAGGGTATGTGAGGAACATTACAAATTTGGAAAAAGAGCTCAAACCACTTGAGGTTGACAGTGCATGGAAGAGACTTACTGATGGTCTCTCTGCTGTAGGCCATTGGTTTTCTAACTTAGGTAAAAGTCTTTTGAGTAAAGTACTGATGCCAATTGCGGGAATAGGTATAGCAGTATTCATCATAATAATCTGCTGCAAATGTTGAAAACACCAAAAGAAATACACTGTGAACAAGAGAGGAGTGAAACAAAATGTGGATGAACTTGAATTAGAAGAACTAAATAATCAGATTTATAAAAGGGTGAAAAATGCTCACCCTAATAAAGAGACTGAGAAAAAGCCGAATAGAATGTTTGAAGAGATTGAATTGGGGAAAATGTGAAAAGTTGGCATCTGGTTCCTTTAATTGTGATGATATAAAATATCATCAAAGAGGGGATTGATGGAGCAAGGATTCGCAGGTAAAGCGACTTGCTTGTAATCATGAACCTCGAATAACCTTAATGAACTAAATCAACCTGTTTGTCTTATTAATTTCCCCTTTATTCTTACATTTGGGTGTCCCAGAGACGCTTGCCTATGTGTTTACTAAACCTAATACGCTTGCTATTAAAATGTCTGCTGCTACGCAGGAATTTCTTCTGCGCATGCGTTGGTCATACCCATGTGACCTGACGTACTCGCAGTTCTGGTGGGAAACCTTTGCACTTGCGCAGTAGCAATAAGATGGCTGCTTTGTGTTCTCACATGCCCGAAGCTTGCACTGCTGCTTTTGCTATGCTGTTTGTTTGCATTAATCCTAATGCTATAGTTATTATAAAGTAATGGGAGTAAATATAGGGATTCCTGGTATACAGTGCATTCATTTTTTCTGTGTTCTAAAACTGTTTCCATTTACTTTTCATGTATCGTAATCCTTGGGCCTGAGGGATGAGAATACTCCATGTTGAACTGCCTTTCTGCGCATGACAGTCTTTCACCAGAGGATGAACTCTGTGACATTGAACGTGCGCCAACCCAGAGGTCTCAGCCAAGATGTGCCTGGGAAGATGCACCTTCGCCTAGTAGAAGAAGCCGAATTGTACTAAATGTAATACATTGTAATGTTTGTTAAAACTCTCCATTGTTATGTGTAAAGCATATGTCATGGGAACCCAAAATTCAATGGGCGGTCCCAGAAGATATAAATTGTGGGCTTGTGAAAGTCAAATCCATGCTGGTGTTACGACCTGTCCTTTCTTTTGACCAATCGAAATTGGGGATCCTTACACTTGCAACATTTGGGGGGTGGAACACTGACCCGAAAACAGTATAACTACCCTAGGTTTAGCTAGGGAAATGGTCCGACTTGTCCGAATAGCTGACCTGTCACTGACCCAACGCACTCAATAGCTGATCGAGAAACAGAGGTGCTGCGGAGCACTCTGTCAGACTGACTCACAGACCCATTCGGGGTTTTGAGAACCTTAAGTGCTGGCAAAGCACTTTGCTGGGGAATTCGAGAACCCAATCGGGGTTTTGACTGATAGCTGCAGAAAAGGTGTAGCTCAACCGTTGCAACTGAACTGCGGGTGCTGGTCTTACCTTGATGGTCCTCTCCTGATCCTAATCTGGTTTTCCTGTCCTGGGTTTCCATTCGGCACCTGCTGGCCTACTGGCGACTGCATCCCTTGGGGTTCCTTCTGTCCTTAACTGACCCGTGGCCAGGGTTGGTCTGCACACCGTGCTAGGTAAATATAAATCTGTGAGGGAAACACATCTGCGTCCTTTCTCTTTTAATCCTTTCTGAAATCTTGCTAAATCGTAATTGCATATGTTCCTTTTTCTTTACCCTTCCCTTGTGCCAAATTACTGAAGTCGTGAAAGTGCTTTTATTTAGCATGTTCCATTTTTCCCTTACCTTATAGCTTGGATATGATAAGTAGGGTCTCTGAATAAAATAGATGTTCCTTTTCTTTACCTTCGATTTACTGAACCCGAAAAGTCATTCCTGAATTATTAGCGTGTTCCTTTTTCTTACCCATCCTGTAGGAAACCATCAACTGTGACAGTTTAGTATGCTCCTTATGTTCCCGTCTTTTAGAACCACCTTCCTAAATAAAACTTCTACGACTTTATTATAGAATGTTCCCTGTTCTTACCTTCCCTTTAGACTTCTAAATGGTAGGCCTTATTTTGTTCCTGCATGGCTATACTATCTTCATGATCTTGGTTATTGATAGTTTACTCACTGTGAATTTCATGCTTTCTGACTTTGAAGAGAACTAGATAAAGGTTTCCAAAACTTCCTGAGTCTGTGGTTATTATAGAGTGTAAATATTAGATGTTATAGTATTTTGGTGAACTACTTATCTTTTACAGCTAGCTCCCTGATCCATTGTGATTATAGGAACCCGTGACGAGGATTGGTAAGTCGGGTACATTGGAAATAAATAGGAATGAACTGGGTTACTGGTAGTAGAGTGTAGGTTACCCGATAAATAAATATGGTGAATTGAATTTATGGGCCCAAATGTGCGTTTGGTAAAATTATTATAGTTGGGTGACCTGTGCGCTCTATCAATAAGACGGAGCTAAGTCGAGGAAAAGGAGAGCAAATCAGATACAAAGAGAAAGCAGCCATGATGTGAAGAAGAGAGCATTAATAAGTGAGAAGATAGAATGAAAGGATGTAGAGGACATGACAGAGGAAAAAAACAGACAAATGATAAATCACATAGACACAGCTAATCACTGCTCGAAGAGTGATAGTAAAAAGCCAAGATCGAAGGGAGAGAGCAGAGCATGGATAAAAGTGAAGAGGAAAAAGGGCAGAGCTAGAATGAATAGAGGGCAAATCAGAAATACATGGAATAAGGTAACACACCAGGTGTGACAAAGATGATAGAAAACAATGAGAGAGGTGAGAGGATAGAATCTTAGAGCAAAGATTTAGGGGACAGACAACAGGTCAAGGTAAGAAGATAGAGACTGAGGCAGTGAGAGTGTTGAAAGTGGGGCTCACCGGAGGAAGAAGTGAGCTGTGGCCTGCTTGGCAAAATTTTCAGCACCTGCACTTCTTTTTTTACAAATTAAACACTGGGCAGCCAGGAGCTAGACATGTGCTACATGCACAGGCTCGTGGCTGCCTGAGCTGAACGTTGCCAGGCTTAGGATTTCACAGCCCTGTGCGAGTGACCTGCTTAGCCTGGCAAAAGTGCCTCGAAACCCTCCCACTTGTAATGAAGGGGAGAATCACTGTTTACATCGGAGCTGGATAATTCACTTTTAAGGCCTGAATTGCCCATCGCTTAATGTAAATCAGTGACACCTCATCACTAAGTGGGGTGGGGTGAGGTCAGCAGTCTCACTGACCACATCCCACTCTGTGACAAGTGAGGGACTCTTGCCTTTCCTCATTGACTGACCTTAGTCAGCCAATGAGGGAAAGCAACAGTCCAAACACGTCTGTGTCCTCCAAGGCTTCCCTCACGGATGACTACAGTGAAGGTAAGTTTTGTTTTTTGATGTTTAGTGCATGCATGCGTGACCGAGGACTACAGTGAAGGTAAGTTTAGTTTTGTGATGTTTGGTGCATGTGTGCGTGTATGTGTGAATGTAGATATGTAAGTATGTGTATTTGAGTAAGTGTTGTGAATGGGTGTGCATGTGCGCATGTGTGAATGCATGGATGTGTGTGAGGGTGTGTGGCCCCCACCTTCTCCCTGCTAAAACTACTGGCCACCATTAGGGCACACGTCCTCTATAAAGAGGAACGTCCAGCCTTCCATGGTTGAATGTTAGTCTTCAAAAGCAGGTTGTAGACATCACAAGAAGCTACAGTGGGTGTGAGAGTGATTTCAAAGACACACTTTCCCTAAACCCCAGTTGCCTTTCCACTTGTTTTCACCGCCGTTTGCCTGGTTGTCACTCTGCTGGGATGTGTTGGGGTGGGACTCAGTCCCCCAGCGGTCACTGCTCTTCCAGGGAGGAGGGAGGAGCCTCTTCCACCTGAAAGGCATGGAGAGTCTCCTGCAGCGGTGGACGCCTTTCCACTTGTTTTCGCCACCGTTTGCCTGCTTGTGACTCTGCTGGGCTGTGCTGGGGTGGGACTCAGTCCCCCAGTGGTCCTGCGGTACGGAGGAGGAGGAAGGATCCTCCTCCACCTGAAAGGCGTGGACAGTCTCCTGCAGCGCGGGACATGTGCGGTTACGCGCAGGCCAAGGGCTGGCCCATCTGCGTCCACCCGCGACTGACCGAGGCCGGGCTGGGCCTACTCCCTTGGTCCTCGGACTTGTTGGCCATTTCTCTGTGGTTCTGGATTTAGACACTCCCAGGTAACTAGCTTCTCATTTGGGGAGGCTGTGGTTAGCCGATCAGTAGTGCTTGATGGAGGCAATTATCGCGATCACTGGGCATTTGATTATTGCGCAAGGTTTAGTCCCTGTTGTGCCCCTTGCAGCTTGGATATTGGAATATTTGAAGGTGTTTGTGAACTAGGGCACAATGGGAAAGAGAAAAGCAGCCCACGTGAGTCCTCCAGCAGGCAGGAAGCATGTGAGCATTGACTCTTTTCTGGCAAAAGCGGTGGGGGCCTTCTCAAAAGAAATAGATAGGGTGGAGAGGAGACTTTCCTTGGATCCTGTAGGCCCCATTGTCCCCCTGCGCGGTAAACTTGCCGAAGTTGTCACTCATGTGGCCACCCAAAAATCACTATACAGAGCCCCAGCGGCACCCCTGATCGTTGCAGAGACCTCTAGCCTCAGCCCCAGTGGTGTGTGGTCTAAATATCGAGGTTTTATTTTTGACTGGACATAATATCGACTCCAGAATATCGAGAAGGCATTAATGTCGAGGTAAGTAATATCGATGTATTTATTATCGATTTTCATGTATGTTAAAAAATATCGATTGAAAAAATATCGAGTAAGTAATATCGATAGTAAAAAATATCGTTATTTTTAGTAGTTTAAAAATATCGAAAGTCAAAATATCGGTTTTAAGAATATCGAAAGTTGTGTTATCGACAGTCATGATTAAATATATGTTATTTTTTTATGTATTTATATTGAAATTTTTTTATAAACAATTAATAAATATAAAAATTTATTCAAATAGTATAATAATTTCTAGGAGCGGGTAGTGGGTTTTTAGGGGAATAGGGTGGGAAGTAATTTAATTATAATTAATTAAATATGTAAATTTATTAATTGGTAGTAATATTTAATTAATTGTTAATTAAATAATATTTTTTAATTATATTAAATTTAATTGCTAATTAATTTAAGTTAATTGATTAATTGGTAATTATGGTAATTTAAATAATTTATGTCATGTAGCGGGTTGTGGGTTTTTAGGGGAATAGGGTGGGAAGTAATTTAATTATAATTAATTAAATATGTAAATTTATTAATTGGTAGTAATATTTAAATAATTGTTAATTAAATAATAGTTTTCAATTATATAATATTTAATTGGTAATTAATTTATTTTAATTGATTCATTGCTAATTATGCTAATTTAAAATATTTATGTGATGTAGCGTGTTGTGGGTTTATAGGGGAATAGGGTGGGAAGTAATTTAATTATAATTAATTAAATATGTAAATTTATGATTTGGTAGTAATATTTAATTAAATGTTAATTAAATAATATTTTTTAATTATATAAAAATTAATTTGTAAATAATTTAATTAAATTGATTAATTGCTAATTATGTTAATTTAAATAATTTATGTCATGTAGCGGGTTGTGGGTTTATAGGGGAATAGGGTGGGAAGTAATTTAATTATAAATCATTAAATATGTAAATGTATTAATTGTTAGTAATATTTAATTAATTGTTATTTAAAAAATATTTGTTGATTATTTATAATTTAATTGGTAATTAATTTAATTTAATTGATAAATTGCTAATTATGTTAAATTACATTTTTTATTTCCTGTAGCGGAATGTGGGTTTATAGGGGAATAGAGTGGGAAGTAATTTAATAATAAAGAAGGAAATAATAATATTTATTAAAGGTATACAACGTTTACCACGCAACTTTTACTACGCACTACCATTACAACGAAAATTTTACTACGCAAATATCATTATAACGCATGTATTTACAACGATTTTTTTTACAACGCAGGTACTTTTACAACGCATACCACTACAACGTAAGTATTTGTAAGTATATAATTATATTTAAAATGTTATAGGTTTGGGTTTTTGGGTAATGGGGTTTTTTTAGCGTTCAGGGTCAGTTTTGGGTTTTTGGGTAAAGGGGTATTTTTAGGGTTCAGGGTCAGTTTTGGGTTTTTGGGTAAAGGGCTATTTTTAGGGTTCAGGGTCAGTTTTCAGTTTTTGGTTAAAGGGGTATTTTTAGGGTTCAGGGTCAGTTTTCAGTTTTTGGGTAAAGGGGTATTTTTAGGGTTCAGGGTCAGTTTTCAGTTTTTGGGTAAAGGTTTTTTTTAGTGTTCAGGGTCAGTTTTCAGTTTTTGGGTTAAGGGGTATTTTTAGTGTTCAGGGTCAGTTTTCAGTTTTTGGGTGCTGGGGTCTTTTTAGGGTTCAGGGTCAGTTTTCAGTTTTTGGGTAAAGGGGTATTTTTAGGGTTCAGGGTCAGTTTTTAGATTTTGGGTAAAGGGGTATTTTTAGGGTTCAGGGTCAGTTTTCAATTTTTGGGTAAAGGGGTATTTTTAGGGTTCAGGGTCAGTTTTCAGTTTTTGGGTAAAGGTGTATTTTTAGGGTTCAGGGTCAGTTTTCAGTTTTTGGGTAATGGGGTATTTTTAGGGTTGAGGGTCAGTTTTCAGTTTTTGGATAAAGGGGTATTTTTTGGGTTCAGGGTCAGTTTTCAGTTTTTGGGTAAAGGGGTATTTTTAGTGTTCATGTTCAGTTTTCAGTTTTTGGGCAAAGGGGTATTTTTAGGGTTCAGGGTAAGTTTTCAGTTTTTGGGTAAAGGGGTATTTTTAGGGTTCAGGGTCAGTTTGGGGTTTTTGGGTACAGGGGTACAGGGTAAAAATTATGTTTATACTTGGTGGAGTTGGCATAGTAATTTGTATGGGTTCAGTGTCCAGCACCTTCCCTGATGTTATACTTGGTGGCGTGGGAATAGTAATTAGTATGGGTTCAGTGTCCAGCACCTTCCATGAGTTTACAATTGGTGAAATGGGAATTGTAATTTGTATGATTTTAATGTGTAGTATGGTTTTGTGAGTTTATAATTGGTGCTGTGTAAATAAGAAAACATTTTTAATACAAATAACTATTATTGGTAGGATACTATAATAAAGTTTTAAAATTACATATAAAAATTTGTATTAATGATAATTATTGTTATTGTAGTAGTTAAAAGATAAATACATTTTTACATTTATTAAAATTTAAAATGCATTTTTAAATAGAATATTTCATATGCAATTAATAATCATATAGAATAATAAAGTAGGAAACATACACAGGGTTAAATGGAATAAATGAAAAACTGTTTATTAACATATACAAAATAAATTGTAAGTAGAGATGCATTTTTTATTTCTATTGAAAATTGTAAGTAAACAGTTTTTATTATCCAAAAAAATATATGAAGTGCATATATATGTTTTTAACAAATATGTTTATTCACATATATTGTAATTAAATTAGTTAAAGAAACAAATTGGTAATATGTACTTTTCATTTAATAACAATTATGTTATTCACATAGACATTGAATATATTGTCATAGATAAATATGTATATTTGTTTTATAACAGTAAAATTTTTGTTTTTTACAAAGTTATCATATTTTTTTTGACAAATTAATATTATGAATATTTAACATATTTATAATATTAATTTTAACATAGATAAACACACAAATACATTTTTAGATACATACATAATGTTTAAACTAATATGAGCTATTTTTATAAACAAATTATTTGTAACAAGGTTATATATTCACATTTGTTTAACATATAGATTATTTTCAACATGTATATATAAATATTAACATATTATTTAAAGTAACAGATAACAGTTGAATAATTATTTGAAAGTAATGAATATTTAAGAAATAATTTTCTACAATTTAAATAATTATTTACACTTAATGTAATACTCAGTGTATTTTTTTAAAGTGTTGAAATATAGAAATAATGAGGTTTTTGCTGTATACAGGGACTACTTTTTAACCGCGTAATGTTATTTAGGCTTATTTGGTGCTTCAACAGATCGCGGTTGGATGCTGCTTCGCGTTAGAGAGGGTAAGTTTGTTTTTATTGTATTTTATAAGTTAATGAAGTTAGTGTTAGTGTATGTGTGGTGTGTTTAAGTTTATGTACATAGGGTTATTAAGAGAAGATTGTGTTTTCGGTTTTAGGTAGAGTGTACGATATTAATTTTTACCTCGTTTTAGTTGTAGGTGTGTGACGTGAGCTAATATGTTAAAATGTTACAAAGATAATATGTTTGGTGTATAAATATGTCTTTTTATATATGTATGGGTGTTTTTGTGTGGGTGGGTATGTATTTTATTTTTCCAAGGTTATCGTCGCGTTTTACTGTTTTTGAGGAGGTCCTTCTTTTTCGATCAGAGTTGTGTGACGAGTATTATATACTCTTATTTTAGCACACAAATGTTTTGGTTTTCACGTTTTGCAGGAGCGTTTTTTTAAACAAATTACTATTTTCGGGTTTTCAATGGTATATCGTGTGTATTACATTGGAGAGGAGTCGCAATGGATTTGCTTGTATTTTTGCATTTTTTTTTTGGGCTTCCATGGATTGAATGGGTTTTTGCTATGGTGTCGTATGGATTGCTTGGAATTGGATTACGTTTGAAGGTGCAACAAAAAGGTAATTTTTTACTAAACTTTTTATGGGTGGGGAAACTGTTTTAATTTTTGCTCTAGTTACGTTGTATGTAACATTTTGTAAATACATTATCTAAATACATTTCATATATTTTAATATTATGTATTTGATAATTTAATTGCAAATTGTTACATGTAAAAATTAAGGATTTTCAAAAAAAAAAGCTTAATGTCACGTGTATAGTTATGTTATGTTTTAAAGAATAGTTTTTGCAATCATTGATAGATAGTCTAGTCCTTTGCTAGTTGGATAGAGGGTAACTTGACTTTGGAGTGTGTTATACATTTTTTTCCTTTCTTTGGTGAGTTTAGGTCCGATCAAAGTTACTGATTGCTCCATTCGGAGCTCCTGGTAACTCTGTTCTTTTTGTAAGGATTGTATTAATTTGTGAAGGGTAGGTGTTCCTCGGCCTGTAGTTGCTTGGAAGGCATTGTGCCATCCTTCAACTGCATTGTTGGTTTTTGCTTCCTTATTTAGTGTGCTAAGGTAGACATTCCACCAAGCTCTTTGGTATTTGGGTTGTCTTCTATGGCCTGATCTGTGTAGCCTTCCTACCCATGTGTCTTCGAAGTAGTCAAGCATAGGGCTTAGTCTTTCTTCGTTTCTTTTATAGTAGGGGCTGTCTATTAACAAGTTATAGTGCTCAGTTACATCTGTCAGTGGAACATAGGCTAGGGTGATGAGTTTTTTTATTTGATAAGCAAAAGTGCTATCAGTGGCATATTGGATACTCAAGGTAGATTGTTGTAGATGTCGCCAGATACATTGGTTAAAATGATAATAGCAACCTTGTATTGCTGTGTGTGGGTATGTTTTAAGGATGGTGTTTATCATAGCTTTTTCAAAGTCAATGATAATTTTTTGTGGAAAATAGTTGTTAGTATGTTGCTTGACTTCAGTTAGTATTTCTTGATAGGTAGCTTGCTGTTTGTTTGGTAGAAGGGCATAAAGGAATGGAATATTAGCATTTTGGAAATGACCATGGATAGTGTATAATTGATAAAAAGGTTTGGGACATACAGAACAAGTACCATCCATCATCCAAGTTTGGCATTGGGTAAGTTTAGTCATGTTGTTTGCTGTGGCAAACAGTATAATTCTTTTATCTTTACATTTGTTGTCATAGAGTATAAAATCATCTTTATTGTGAGTTACAGAGAGTTCAGGGGGAATTTGCACTTCTTCAAAAGTTTTTGGTGTGGGAGGAGTAGTGCATGTTGCTCTTTTTTTTCTAGCTATAGTTTTTTCTAGGGAATCGATAGATGGTAATTGGCTAGAAGCATGTTGGGGAAGTACACTTAAATGGTGTTTTAGAATAGCAGTTGTTGGTTGATCAGTACTAGTACTAGCTTCTTTAAGGTAATCTAGCATTTGTCTAATCTCTATTTCTGTTACATTGGGTGGGTGATTATGTTCCTTAGTATAAGTAACAGTAGTCTCCTGAGTTATAGCTCTACCATAACATTTGTTGGCATAATATTTCGTACACTTCCAAAAAACTTTCAAATCTTTTTGTTTCTCTTGAGTGTAGACATATCCCATGTAACAAAGAAGCATTTTCCCTTTTTGTGAATAAATGAATTTAGCTCCTTCAGTCATGCTTGTATTGTAGTGCTAGGAGGTAATTAAAAGAGAATGTCATTACATTTGTTCAAAAAATAATGTTGTATTCTAATAATACAGTTTAACACATTTCTGATTTACCTGTAAATCTTTTTATGATTTCAAGTAGTTCTTTTCAGGTGTTGATGTTCTTCAAACTGTTATGTTCTGTGTATATATTTTTGTACCTGTGGAAGTTGAGAAAATGTGTACAAATATTTTAGAACTATTTATGATATTTTGGTAGAGGTTTTTAGCTAGTTTCTATTTAGTTACCTATCTATTAAATGTCGAAGTTACATTTAAATTATATACTTACTTATTTATATTTAACTTTTGATGTCCAGGTGTTGCCTAGGTCTTCTGTATTTTCTTTTTGTCTGTAGGATAAATAGTTAAAAAAAACATATATTTTAGGTATTTGGCTTTTAAACATAGGTGTGAGGTTTGAGAGTTACATTTTCGATGGAAAATAATGTAGTAGTACTTACTTTATATAGGTGTAGCTGTCTTTATGTTGAAGTCAATACGTTTGCTTTCAGAAATCCTGCAGAGTTTCGTCTTCCTTTAGTTAGGAGATTTAGGCTGCATTTTTAGTTTGCTGTAATCTTGTTTATATAGTATTAGTCTAATAGTTTCTGAAGTAGGATTGGTTGTTTAAATTGATAGTCTGTTTTAATTCGTGGATTTGAATTTTTTAACCTGTTGTACTAATTGCTTTCCTTATATGGGTGACGCCAATTAACGTTTATTTAATGTGTAAGGCCTTATTTTGTATAGGTAATGTTATCTTTATATTTTTAAAGTGGAGGAATATATATAATTTGCAGTAAGAAATGTTTAGTTGTTCGAAACATTGTTTATGTATTATAAAATGTATGTTTGTATTTATTTTGTGTTATAAATGTTAGGAAAATATATAGTATGTTTTATAGCTTTTTAGAAACAATTAGTGAATAAATATGAATAGTATGACTAAATTTTAAGATAATACAGTGATTTATTCAAGGATGTAGTAATTTCGATATTTTAAAAAAACGATAAATGTGCTATCTATATTTTTGTATTCGATATTTTGTCCGTTTTTCATTTAAAGATGTGATAATCGATGTTTTAGAAATCGATAAGGTTGTTAGTCGATATTGTAGTAGTCGTTGTTTTTTTTTGTCGATAATGTGGTTTCGATATTTTTGTGTTTTGCTGTTTAAGTATAGGCAATCGATAATTTTGTAGTCGATAATTTTTCGTCGATATTTTGTACAGTCGATATTCGGTCTGTCGAGGTTATGTCAGTGATCCAGCCCCAGTATCCCCCTCCTAGACCTAATAGTATGAGCAAGGTAGCTTTGGTCTTTGGTCAGGGAGTGGACTCAGGGGGTTCACCAGCACCTAAAAGGTCACGGCGAATGATCAAAAAGACAGAGACTGCCAAGAAAGGTGAAGGAACTGTAAATATTGATCAATGGGGTATAGAAGAGCTCTGAAATCCTTTAAAACATAGCATTCCTGAGGTAATGGCTGATTTACTGACTACATTTTGTAATGATCTTATTAAAATCACAATTTAGTCTAGAGATACACTAGGCAGTGTTGAAAATGCATTGGTCTCCATTAACCCAAGGACCCTCAAGGTTACCCCGCAGCAAGAGATAGTGCAAATGGGAATCCTTCCTTTAGATACCCGGAGAGCCAACCAGCCCCTCACCTCTAACCTAAGGTCAGTAGGAGCCACGAAATGTGAAACCGAGAATTTGGGTACCTGGCTCCGACCTCCTAGCAGACGGACATGTAGTTTGGACTCGATCCATCACCAATCTTTGTTACAGCACAGGGAAGGAGTCATAGAGGTACCTGGCTCCGACCTCCTAGCAGACGGACATGTAGTTTGGACTCGATCCATCACCAATCTTTGTTACAGCACAGGGAAGGAGTCATAGAGAGTTTATCTGCTACTAATAGCCGGGTCTACCAGTAATCGATCTTCCCCATGAGTGCTGTCCCTATACTGTGGTTTTAGCAGGGGGGCCAGGTCTTGGTTTTCAAAGGGACAAATCATCTGTCTAATTGATCAACAAAGTAACACACTCGTTATGTCAATATGCCACATTTAAAACGGTTGACCACAGGCATATTCTGATGGCTAGGAGGGTATTGTGGTTAGAACGGTCGAGGAAGAACTTTAAGAGTGATTGCGTGACAGTAAAATTCAGATTCCATGATTTAGCACATAATATCTTACGACAGACCTCCCAGCCCCTCCATTTTGAATATGGTATTAAAGCACTACCTCAGGGCTTCTTTTATAGGCGCTCATACAACACCACAATCAATAACCATCTCTAAATTCAGGAGGGAGATGCCTTATCCCTTGGGGGAACACTGTCAATGCCCAATCCTTATGTGCCCCTGAGGGACCTGAACGACCCGGACTGACTGCATGAGTGTGAGGGGAATATTAATGCCATTGTTGTGCCCGGGGAATTACCGTCAAGGAGATTGGTACTTAGAAAATTGCAAGTGGATGTAAATGTAAGCCAGCATGATACTCTTACAAGTAGTTTGGATGTGAGTAGTATAGGGGCTAGCAGCCAAAAGTTGGGACCTAATATGCTACTTTCTAAATATTACCAGTGTGGAAGGGGATATTTAAAAATCATTTCCTGAAATGTGGCAGGTTTAGTTTCCACATTTGTGGACTACAGATAGCTCAAATGTATCTGATCTTATAACATTATTGTTGTAAATCTATCTAGGACCCTAATCAAGATATCCCCGATTCATGCCCTTATATGGTTATAACAAAACATATCCTTATAAAGGCATAGGAATCATGTCCACATCTAGTCATAGCCCATGCAGTCCAAATACGGCAAGGCTACTCCCATAGACTCCTAGAAAGTACAACGCGTTCTTTAAACAAACCAAGCCTCCAGCAGCCCGGGAAATCCCCCTGCTTTTGTTTTGATTTGCACAAGAACTCCTGGAGTCCAGAAAGAACTGTTAGTTCTTAGTGATGTCTTATGTCCAACCTTACGTCAAACTCTGCACCTTTCAGGTATAAATATACCAACAGTTGCCTTAAGCAAAGACAACGTGGTTTGGAGCAGAGCGGCTATCTACTTGCCCGACGCCCAGCTGATGCGAGTGCCGAAGGAAGCCGACCCTCCCATTTGACGCACTGAGAGAGACGCTGTCTTTTCTCCTGCCGAGAAATCCAGCTCCGGTATTTCCAGTCACCCTTGTGGGTTGCGGGGAGATCGAGTCCTGAGAGAGAGATACAAGACCTCCTACATTTTATTACCAAGGTACGGAGCTGACTAAACCCTTAAGAGAATTCTTGATTCAGATTCTTGGCAAAAACCAACTTAACTTAAACTGCAACTTACTTACTCCTTCCCACGTATTAGGCTTAGGTCAGGTACACAGGGGTAGGCGTATCTTAGAAGCACCAGTTGAGTACGTTAGTCAATGTTTTTATGTATGTATATATTTTATCGGTTCTAAAGTATCATATGGCTAAGAAACCATATCAATGCTTTTACAGTATTATTTCATATTACTCCTTTTACTGTACGCACTTTACTTTATGATAAGTATTGCAATTGTGGCAATTCATTTCTCTTGCATGAGAAAGAAGACTGCTCAATAAATAACACCTTTTATTGAAAATGCCCGTCTCTCTATTTCTCTGCACTCTGGTGAAATTAAGCATGAACGATTGACTGAGTGAAATAGTTGTCTATTGTTTTCACACGACTCTAGAGATATACTCTTTATTCTGAGGGAGCAAAGTTGTCATGTTTATGCGGTTGTCAGAAACTAATCCCTTCTTGTCTAATCAGGAAAGTTAAGTCATTCCTGTTCATTCGAGAAAGTTTCTAGTGACCTCTGAGCTAGCTGGCAAAACTAATTAAGTCTAACATAGTCAGTAGAGACCTAGATGACCTCAGTCCAACGTCTAAACTGCTGTTTATGTTATTCCAATGCGCAGAGCCTATCAGGAATATAGGAACTACACTACATTATTTGCCCTCAGGAGACATGGGAGACTGAAAATTATTTTTTCCTTGAGGGTTATAAAACCTTCTTCTGTCCTGCAGAAGGCTCAAGAATGGTTAGAGCAAGGGGCGGCCTAATTATTTTAATAGATCTCAGGACCTGTGGATCATGAAGCATCTGGATTGGGACTCCAACCTTCCACAGTGGCTGACATTAGCGGTTGGCAAAGTAATTTTTATATTGCGAAATGAAAGATTACTGGGCCCTCAAGCCTGGCAGATTTAAGTGGTCATCTTGAGTCATCGCAGGGCGAAGGTTTTCGGCAGGGAGACCTAATTTTAGTAGGTGATTTTAATTGCCATCTATCTACATACTTGGCATTGAATACAAGAGATTGGTCCACATGTACGATTTGGGGTGGTTTGCACTTGGAGCACTCTCTAGAAGTACAAGAACTTAATACTCTTCTAGATACTTATGGTCTAATATATACCCTAGATGTGGGTGAGATTTGTCCTGATTCCTCTTTGCGGCTGACCTAAAAAGGCAGGGGCTCTGCAACAATGATTGATTTTGTCGTTGTCTCTTTTTTCTTGAAGTGGTTTAAATTGTCTTTCAATATCCAACACGGTCCTTTTAGTGATCACAATCCCTTGAACTTGGTGATTGTAGTGCCGGAAAAATTGACTGTGCTTCGTAGGGTGAATGTGGGCCCACTTGGTCCAACTAATCACGGGAGGCGACTGAGGTGGTCACAGCTGGATATTACTGTTTTTAACCATACGCTTTTTAGTTGGAGACAACAGGAGATTTTAAAGTGTGTAGACTTATTAGCTTTAGGAGAAGAAATTAAATACGCATTCATTGCAATTGCACAGTCAGTCGCAAGTTTATTAACACCCCACCCACCATCAGAAGAATCCCCTCTCTGGCACGCTTCAAAAAGGAGGCTAAATCCTTCCTCATGGATAAATTCCTTCGCTAAACCCCGTCCCACAACCACCTTAGAGACTATTGCCTTCCCCCGTCGACCTCACCCCACCATGAAACCGGGGTGTCCTCAGCGACTGTAATATTGACTATCCGTGTATGCTCTCATCGCTTTTGTATGTAGCACCCCCCCCTCCCAAATGTACACTATATTCTTGTGCGATCATGTCTAGTGTATGACTCTTTGACTATGTAAAGCGCTCTGATACCCTAACGGGTCAAGTTTGCGCTCTATAAAACACCAAAATAAAATAAAATATTAAATAAAATAAGTTACGGTAGGCCCTGCTTGTGCTGACTCCCCAAGATGGTTTGATAGTGAGTGCTCCTGGGCTTTACGAGAACTTAAGAAGGCTGTGAATCAGATCCTATGTGACAGAGCCTGGTCGGCAATTTGTCGCAGTAATTATAGGGGGGCTATAAAGGACCGGAAGCGCTTGCTACAGAAGCAAGCATGGGAGGAGTTGACAGAAGCATGTGAAAAAAAGGACTATCCCCTTTTTTGGGGGATTATTAACAGCCCCTGTTTTTCAGATCCAGATAAGCCAGGAATAGCTCATAATATTATTCCAGACCAATTGAAGGATCACTTTGAGAAAGTGTATAATCAAGGATATGGCGAGGAAGCCAGCATGAATTCAAGCCCCCGTGCTGGCTCCGGAGCTATCTCCTTTACTTTTGATGAGGTGCGGATGGCCTTGAGGGCTTGTCACGCAATAAGGCTCCTGGTCCCAATTGTATCCCCCCGGACCTTTTCCCTGACAATATAGAAGTGTGTGCTCCTGTCTAACTAGGGTTTTAAACATTGCAGTAAAGACAGTAATGCCCCCCTCATGGTCTATGGTCACAATTGCTCCGATCTTTAAGAGAGGGTACAGGGACAACCCTCACTGTTACCTCCCTATATCTCTCATTGATGCTACTGTTAAAGTCCTTGGTCGAGTATTATTGAATAGACTTATGGACTGGGTGGATACTAATCAAATTACTCCAGAGTTACAATATGGGTTTTGTTAGTTTTAGACTCCGACCACTCACCTGAAGTCCAGGGATGTTTGCAGGGGCGATGTTAGTTCTCCTATCCTCTTGGAACAACTCTCAGCGCAACTGAATGGAAACAGGAGCTCTGGCAGATGTTCCTAAAGGGAAGGGAAATTGGGAAGACAAGAGAGAGAAGACAAGAGACAGCAACCGTCTGGACCAGCCAGGTTCTGAGTTCTCACCAGGATGTGATGCGCCTTATTGTCAACCTGTAACCAAGTAGGAACCTTAATATCTGTATTTGTATTTAGCTTATGTTCAAATTTAACATTAACAATCTCTGCTTATTAAATTTACCTCCGTTATATTTGTGGTCGCACTTAGATTTCACTCTTTTGGGACTTTAGCTGAGACTGGACTGGTTTGAGGTTTTCTCTATGTACCTAAGTTACACTTTAAGGAAACAGGACACACATACATTAAAGAACTGTATTACTGATCAACATGAATAACCAATTTCTTTCACATTGGTCCAGTACCTGGGAATTTGCAACCGGAGCCTTTTTAAGTTCCAACTTGACCAATATGAAAATCCTCAAAGTCTTAATGTCAAAAATCTTGTTAATCTTGATAGAAAGAATGTTCTTTGAATTACTGTCTTTTAATATTCACTGCAATCCAAAGAGAGGGATCAAATTAATGCACCAGCGATATTCTGTTCATATGTGATGCATTTGAAATAGCCAATGTGCTACAATATTTCTTTACAAAGATAAAGCAAATGTTCTAAATGTTCACCAAGCATTAATTCACAAGCGCACTAAAATTCTAACTCTATTTAACTGAAGCGCGATATTCTTTCCTGGAAGCTGAATGCCATAAATCAGACTGTGCACGATAAACCAATAAGCTATGTGTACTTAGCTAGAAATATGAGTGGAGCTTTCAGCAGCCTGAAGTGAGTTCTGGAATCCTTGAGAGTCCTGAAATGCGCGCTGAAAAGCCTTGAAGGTGTCGGGAGGGTTTCCTTGACAACAGGATGCCTGCTCACTCGTCGATAGAACAGAAAGCCAAGCGCTCGTAACGTGTTGGGTGTTGGCAGTTACGTAGCGTAAGCGTTTTTTCTAGAGCATTCTATTGCCATTTTTCCAAAAGCTCTGCTAAACATCAACAAGCATTGGCCAAGTGAGAAAACAAGCATTGGCAATGCTTTGAATAACAATGAAAACACGTAGGTTTGACATTAATACATCAAAGGGCGAAACATGATTTAGTATAAATAAGCAAGACATGCTCTCAAGGCACATAGCAGGACATGATTACAAGCAATCAGGAACCAAGACATGGTTTGTAAAAACACCAAAAGGATGGCGACAAATGATACATGCCTGATGTTGTTGTGAGTTCCTTGAGTTCCTAACAGGTCAACTACAGATCAGTGCCTAAACCTCTATCTTTTAATTTCGAAATAGCATTGCAGCATTCCATCGGGTGAACCGACGCAAACTATGGTCCTTGATTGGTGACCTTGGGGTTGACCCTGCGATTACAAATGTTTTAATGACCTTACATTTTAATACCACTGCTGTAGTCAGAGACACCCAGGATCGGAATATCACTGACCATTTTAAATGTTCTAGAGGGGTGAGACAAGGTAGTATATAAGTCCCATTTTTATTTACATTATATATCAATGGACTTTGATTGCTTTGCAGGCTGATACCCCCAGAAGAGGCAGGAGACCGGTCCCAGTTCTGTTGTACGCAGATGATGAGGTATTGATAGCAAATACCCCAAGAGGTTTGCATGTTCTGTTGGATGGCTTTGTGTCCTTCATGAGTGGGATGGACTTGTCACCGAATTTGACCAAATCGTATATTATTGAATTCGGTAAGCAGGCCATTAAATACAATTCTTATACAGTAGGTTCTCATAGCTTAGTGAAGGTTCCGGCCTTCTTTTATTTAGCTTTATTTTCGATATAAAAAAACATATCATAAAAGCATTGCATTACAATATAATAATTTGATAAAAACATTTAACATTTGACACTGGACAATGAAAGGACCTTCAGAATCAATTTAGCGATACATAAAATATAAAAACCTACAAATCAACATAGGCTTTACATGGATAGGTATTTAGCCGGATCATAAGACTCATGCAGGCAGGGAGGACTTTACTGAATTAATAGCTTCTTTGCAGTCCTTATTCGCCAAACCCAACCCAAGAATTTTGCCATACAGCAAGTAAAAAAGGGTCGGGCATCAGAACATAGAATGCGTAGGGCTTCCAAGTGTGATCTGGTACCCAAGCTCCTACATAGTGGCTTAAGCCATCTCGACCTGGGGGCCGCATACGCATGACACTCGAACAGCAAATGGGCAATAGACTCTACCTTTAAGACACAAAAGGGGCAGTAAGGAATGGTTTGCAATGGTGGTTTCCAGGTGGAGGTAAACAGCCCCACGGGGAGGACTCCCACCCTGAATTTGAAATACAATGATCTGTCTCCAGGGTTGTGGATCAAGTCTAGGTAAGATTCTCTATATGGGAGCTCCTTAATTAAAAGGAACTGAGCAGCAGATTTACAAAGGTTTGGGTTACACCTTCTCGCATTAGCCACCCATAACCAAGACACCTTCTTCAGCGATTGCTTAGGAGGAGCTGTTCTGTTGACCCAAGCGTCGCCTAGACCCAATTCATAGAGGAGCCGCTTAACCTCCCTGAGCCAGGTTACCTTATGCCAACTCGATGAGGATAGAAGTTCTCGTAGGGCGTCGGCATAGCTGCACAATTCTGGAACATTCTATATCCTTGCCCACAATAAGAGGGGACGAAGCCTAGCTTGCTCACCTATTGGGTGTGTGCCTGCATCAAGCAAGAGGGGGAGTGTAGGGGTACTGTGGGGTAACTTCATAAGATCTTTATGAAAGTTATTTTCGAGGGATGTTAAGGAATCAACTCTCTGTACACCCCACAGTTCCGCGCCATACAAAGCTGCACTCACCACCCTTGCCCTGTAGATATCCAGAAGTGCCCCAATGGGTTTAAGAGATGAGGCACGTTGTTCTTTAAGCAGAGCCCCTGCAACCCTCTTATGGGTCAGAAACACCTTTTGGTGGTGTGCCTTCCAACTCATAGTGTCGCAGAGTCGTATACCCAAGTAGTCAAACTCTTTGACTTTTTCGAGTGGAACAAAGTCCAGAGCAGGGGGGAAGACAGATTTCCTAGGGGGGTTAATGACAAGGAATTTGGTCTTGCTTATATTTATAGACAGGCCCCTGTTGTCGCAGAAGCCCTTGAATCTAGAAAGCAACTTTTGGATGCCAGATGGAGATTTTGAGATCAGAAGGGTGTCATCGGCAAATAGGAGCGTCGGTATTTTCCTACCGGCCAGGGAAGGTGCATCAGATGGTTGCTGAAGAAGATGCTCCACCACTCCGTTCACATAAAGAGAGAACAGAGTGGGGGCAAGCACACAACCCTGGCGGACGCCCCTATCTACAGGGATGCGAGATGTTTTTTCCCCCTGGAGACCCCATCTGATCTGGGCAAAGTTGCTTTCGTGGAACTTGATAAGCAGGGCCAATAAATAGGCGGGTATACCAAACCCGTCTAGGACTTTCCACAATTGGGCCCGCGGGACCAGGTCGAAAGGCGTTCGCAGGTCTATAAAGACTAGATACAAGCTGCCTCCCCCCAGTACGACCACTTTCCAATATAACATTAAGAAGCGGAATGTCTGCTCAATAGTGCCTGTCCCTGATCTAAAACCCGCCTGGAAATCTGACAGAACCTGATTTTCCTCCACCCACTGCAAGATCCTGCCCAATACCACTTTGCCCGCAACTTTTTGGGTTGAATCAAGCAGGCTAATTGGGCGATAATTAGCTGGGTCGTCCCGACAGCCTTTCTTAAAAATAGGGACGACCTCTGCGCCCTGCCAGGAGTCAGGGAGAGGGGCTCCCAGGACAGCTGCATTCAAAAGTGAAGCGATTAATCTACTCCACAGTAGTGGGTTTATCTTCAACAAATCACCCGGAATTCCATCTGGGCCTGCAGCCTTATTGGAAACAATACACTTAATCGCCCTTTCTACTTCCTTAATACTAAAGGGACAGTCATTAGTTGTGGTAGTGGCTGGGGAATTGATCAAGGGACCCTTGCTTAGTTGGGGTTCACCCAGTGGGACAGAGTAAAGCTTGGAAAAATGAACAAACCAAACATCACCAGGAATGTTACAGGTAAGTTGTAGATCGATAGGCTTGTTCCTAGCTCTCAATAGATCCCAAAACCCCTTGGAGTCTTTCATAGAGCTCGCCTCCGATAGCTCCCTCCAAAAGTTATAATCGTGGGCCTCCTTGGCCTTAGCCACAGATTTTTTGTAAAATTGCCTCGCAGATCTAATGTTGGCTGTGTCCTTGGTCTTCACTGCAGAAATGAGTTCCCCCTTAGCAGCCCGACATTCAGTAGAATACCACTTGTCTCTTGACTTAGAAGCACCTTTCACTGGGAACCTCACACTGGTACGGGGAATAATAAACAGATCACTTAATGCAGCAGTAGTTTCTGTAAATATCGTTAAAACGGCTGCAATATTAGTTCCAGGTTCATCAAGGCGTAGACCCACCGCTGTCATAGTGGACCCTGCTTGTGCCATCCTTTCCTCATCCATTGCTGCTTTAGCCCATTTCAAACGCCTGCCACAGTTGGAGGGAACAACTTCGTGGGATGTTTTCCACAGATGGGCAGACTTAGCTGGCTTCCTGATATGCCAAGGCGGGATGAGGGTTAGGGATAGGGGGTTGTGGTCACTATCACAGGATGCTATGACTTCCATGTCTTGCAGGAATGGCCACAGGTTGTAGTTCAACATGGTGTAGTCTATTCTGGAGGTGTATCCCATTCTGTTGTAGGTGTGGGCACCCATAGGGTCGGATTTAGATCGACCATTGGCTGGTCTCAGATCATGTTCCATACAGAGTGCGTTGATGTCTATTGCACTCTGAGTCCATTTTCGAATTGGATCTAGGGTCAGAATAGGGATGTCTCTCCTTATATCCTCATCCCATGAGTCAAGAATGTCCTCCCTCGCCAGTGGCTCAAAACAACAATTAAAGTCACCTGCAAGGAGCACATAGGAGTCAGTGCTACATGCGCTTAATTCACCATTTAATCCTGTGGTAGGTAGCGATGATGCCCCACCCCTAACCCCCCTTAGATAGAGATTGAAAACCTCTAGCTTCCTTCCCCCTTGGCAGCGTATAGATATCCTCTGGAGGTCTGGGGAATGAGTGGACTTTTGGCTTACGCTTAGACCTAGTGCGATGCTAACCCATATTAAAAGGCCGCCGGACGGGCGACCTTTGCAACCAAGTTGTTGGGAAGCTGGGACAAAGTAGGTTGTAAATCCCACTCTGTGCCTGGGTTCAAGGCACCAGGTTTCTTGCAAAAGGCAGATGTTATAGGAGTCCAAAAAAACATTCCACTCAGGGATGTCGAAATTGCGGGCAAGTCCTGCCACATTCCAACTTAAGATTTTTAACAGATGATCGCCTGGGGTAGGCAGCCTTGGCGAATTAACAACACCAGCCGGGATGCGTGCAAAGGTAACCGGTCCTACAGCCGCTATGTTTAACCTTTGCGGAGGCATGGTCTGCTGTTGGTTGGAAGCCATTATAACACCAGTTGAGTTCTCATCTAAGAGAGGATTCTGAGTAGGTAACAAAGGAGTCATAGGGGGTGAGACCAACGAGTGCACTGCAACATAAGATTCTGGGGAGGTTGAAGTGGACAATCCCTCCTCTATAGACGAAGCGTGTAGAATTCATTCCAGAACTGGGTAGGTGGTAAGACTAGGAACAGTCGGTGAAGGGAGACTATCAATAGACCCTAGGGCCTGGGATAAGGAGGCCTTTGCCACTACTTTAATGGTAGGATGCCTTGCAAGTCAGTCTACCTCCTCAAGACCACCAAACCTATTCGAGGTAGAAAGGCCATTCCAGCACGCAAAAGGATCTTGGTAGTTAAAAGGGTGGCTCCTCCATGCGTGACGCTGTACCAGGGACCAATCATCTTCCCGTGTGTGTTTGGGAGGTGGAGGATAGAAAAAAGACAAAGGCCTGGGTATAACACGAGAATCTTCACCAGTGGGGCAAGAGCAAATGTGGTGTGCTGTATGTGGGTCCTCAAAGGTCACCACTATGCAGTCCCCAACCGTGGTTTTCTTTGTGGGGCCCACCCAGGGGACACGACGCATTTAGGCATTTTGTTTGATGAAAAACTCAATTTTAAACATTTGTAGGAAGGGAAGACACTTGATATGAAAAAATCAATGGGAGCAATCACAAATTATGCCCACAGACTAGGCACATGGTCAACGGGGGTAATCTTGAAGTTGTACAATTCTTTCTGGATTTGTAAGGAGCTATATGAAAGCAAGGTATAGGGTTATTCAGAGGCCAACAATCTCCAAACCATAGAAAATAAATATCTTATAAGAATTCTGAAAGTGCACCAGGGTAGGAACTAAGTATATACTGGATTTGATGGCTGTTAAACCGTTGCTATGTTGGGTGAAGATCTGGACTAGCCAGATTAAGGACTGTCTTTCACTCGATCATGGATTAAAAATCCCATGGCTAAAATATGTTAAGTATACCCTTACGGCTTTAGGCAGAGCAGATGTCATTATACATTATGAAACAGTGAAACCACAACATAAGCTCATTGTGAAATAACTATTTTTTAAACATGCCATGGCCTCTAGGGAGGAAAAGGAGCTAAGCAAAACCATGGTAAGAGGGTATGTCTTAGTGAAATCGGTGTTGGGCATGGAGTCCTATTTATCGATTTTAACAAATGTTCATGATAGATTTTTTATTACTCATTTTAGATTGAACTTGTTTAATCATTTACTGGCCTCACTGCCCGGCTTTGTCACGCATGTAGAAGATAGAGGTCTCTGTGGCTGCGAAAATAGGTCTCCACAGGATACCCTACATTTTGTTCTTCTATGTAAATATTTTACTTGTCCAAGACGACTGTTTCTTAAATTGCTTTTAAAAGAAATGAGATTTAGACATGCCTGTGTAGCTTTACTGTATCTGCAGCTCCTGCCTAATGCCTGTATGCTTTTTAGTGTTAACATTTTAAGAGCTGCACTACAGTCAAGATATTCCAGAGGTAACTAAAAAATGTTGGATGAAATGCGATTTTGCATACTTCATGTGATAACCTGGCACAAATGAATTTGTTCTTAATTCTAACCGTGGGTCCTCTTTTGTTAAATATCATGATAGGTTGTGTACTTTACTGTATTTCTTATCATCACTCGATGGAGGGAGATTACTAATGTTTACAAGGTTAATCTGTGATTTTTGCACATAAAGGCCACATGCTGCTAACATATGAATCTGTTGTTGATGTTTTATTCTTCTTTTTTAACGTTGCCTCTTTTATGGCTGTGACTAATGCAGAATAAAGAATATTATAATATATTAGTTGCACGTCCTTTATCAAACAGTGCCCCTCCAGCAAAAGATGTGGTACAATTAAGTTAAAAACCAATAAACTTGAAGAAATAAGTTTATTAAATAGCATATTCTATGATGTGGTCTATATCACTGCTAATTGGATTAACTTATCCAGTGGGGTATAGTTTAAACACTGTACTAAGGTTCAGTTAGTATAACATTAAAATATTCAACCAAAGTTGTCCTCTATCTAGAAGTGTGGAGTTTCTTAATGGGGCGAGAGACAGACACACAGACAGGAACTATGCTTAACTGGCCAGTGACAAATGGTCATGGAAAGTAAGTTGTGTTGTGTGCACTATGTGTGTGCGTGTCTCCTTGAATGGGGCTCTGGAAGAGTATGTCTAAGTGTGGTGAGAACATTTCATGGAGGTCAAATACAGCCAGTAATTGGGAGGGGACATCCAAGGTGAAATCATGCAACACACCTTTGTCTCTACATGTGGATTAAAAAGTCAATATCTGCTCCGTTGTCACCTTAGCAATTGTGACCGTGCACTAAAGAAGTAAACAATTGCACTGCAACAGAAATCTAGGTGACAGACAGCAATGCACCTTACCAAGTTTATTCTGTACTGGAAGGAGCACATTTCTTCAGTTTGAATCTTTATCACTATTCCCTTATTCCCTTGCCTAATATTCACAATGTGGCACTCTGCGTGTGTGCGTGTTTCATAATGTTAACCCAGCAATGACCAGAGTGTGGAACACATGTATGTGTGGCGACGCGCTCTAGTTGTTCAGAGCGAGCGCCCGGGGATTCTGGGAACATGCGGCGGCCATGTTTGAAATGCCGCGAAAGAGAGTATCGGCAAGTCACGTTCCCGCCGCTCGGGACATAAAAACTTAAAATCTTAAAGTGTGTCCGAGTGTTTATTTAAATCGGACTTTTATAAATTGGCGACGAGGGAGTGGGATACTGCGTCTGCCCCCCGGGTAGAGCTGGACCAGAACCCACCGCACCGCATTGAGGACCCGAGCGCGGCAGAGGAGCGCGCAGCTCCACGAGGCCGAGTGGACTCTTCTGAGCGTCCCCGTGTACACCGCAACAGCAGCGGTTTCCCCAGGGGAGCGCAAGCAACAAACAAATGCTGCATAAGAGCACAATACCAAAGTGGAAGGACTAACAGCACCACATGACCACCCTGGGACCTGAGACTAGACTAACTGGCAAAGACTCCGGCCACAAGACAGGCACTGACCAGCAGCTGAGGAACTGGGCTCCTAATGAGGCACACATAGCATCAGCCATACTGCAGCATCCTCTCCTTTTCACAGTGAGTACCAGGAAGTTGGTAGCGTAGATAGCCATAGAGACACACACGTGGGCTCCCCAACCGGAATCTCTGCACCTAAGCCCACCCCTGACAGGACACAGCGCTGGAGCACCAAGGCTCATCCCGAGAAAGGGAAGGGAGTCCTGCACACACGCAGGCAATAAGGACAGAAGAGAGACAAGCTCCAGGGAGTCCACAAGGAGTCGCCACACAGCAAGTCCCAACCAAGCGAGTGGAGGGGAGGATGTGCGCACAAGCGTCGTTCCTCACCAATCTATTCCCGTTCTTACCCAAACAGGGAGAGCCAGCTATGCCGTGGGAGGACTGGAAGCAATACTTTCTGAACTACCTGTCTGCTTTAGAGGATGAGGGTGAAGGCAAAATCTCCAGCGCGAGAAGGAAAAGAATACTCCTACATAACCTAGGCCCAGAGGGCATTAGAGTGTACGATAACTTAGTAAAGAAAATCAAGCTACCAAACGACACAGATGAATTCCAGCACGCGCTGGATGATTTAGATTCCCACTACTGCCCAGTAGTGTGCATAGCAATAGACAGGTGCAACTTCTTCCAAAGAAAACTAAACAGCAGGGAATCAATAGATGAGTATGTAGCGGCTCTGTAGAAGTTGGTGGTGATATGCAAATTTGGCACTCTGCATGATGAGCTCATCAGAGATCACATCATTATGCACATGGCAAACACAGCGATCCAAGAGAAACTGTGGGTAAATGGAGATGCTCCTCTCAAAGAAGTTGTGGCACTTGTGAAGACGGTGGAGCTGTCGAAGAGATGTGCAGAAGCAGCAAAAAGGGAGAGCGTCAACAAGACGCCAGTGTGCAGAATAACAGACAAAGGCAAACAAGAAGTGACCCAGCAGCACACACAACCGAACACGAGGTTCCAGAAGAAATACCCCCAGAGACCCACGAGAGCTCAAAGGCCGCAGGGGGAAGGCCGAAACAACTGCTACAGTTGCGGTAGCCAAACACATGCCAGCAACGACAAGGGATGCCCTGCGTTCAGAGCTAAATGCTCCTTCTGCGGGATAGTGGGGCACAATGAAAAAGTGTGCAGGCGGAAATTTAGGTGGTCGAGAGTGAAGTATGTAGCGCAAGAGACGGACAGAGATGAAGAGGCACTGGAAGGAGAAGAAGAAGAGGACGACGTCTTGTGCGTAGATGACCAAGTTCTAGGAGTATACTGCGCAAGGTCCAGAAAACCTGTGTTACAAATGGAAATAGGAGGAGTGCCCAACATAGTGGCAGATTCGGGCTCCCCATATACTATCATCTAGCGAACAGTATGGGAGAGAGACTTTGAACCACGGACGAGCAGGAACTTACTCCCAACAGGCATACACCCAGTCATGTACACCGGCGAACCCATACCCATGGTGGGTTACTGCACCCTCAAGTTCGAGTTCAGAGGAAGAGCGGCTGAAGGGAAACTCTGTGTCGCTGAGAAAGGACCTTCAGTCCTAGGATGGATTGCCCAAGGAGCTCTGGGGATTCAACTCAACCCAGGAGGAACTACACAAGTGATGATGACAGACACAGTACAGGCATATGAAGAAGAGGCATGGAAGAAATAGTACCCTGAAGTCTTCAAAGGAACGATCGTCCGGATGACGAAATTCACACACAAAATATGCCTAAAGGCAGGAGCGCAACCGGTGAGCCACAAAGTGCGCAACATTCCCTTCAGGAGCAGAGAGGCGATACCCAAGGAGCTCCAACGATTGGAGAAAAACTGAGTTATAGAAGCCATTGAAAGCGCCGAATGGCTCGCACCATTGGTAGTTGCATAGAAAACCAACAGGAAGGTGCGTTTGTGCATGGATTTGAGGGAACTCAATAAGAACATTATAGTGGACAAGTTCCCGCTGCCCCAGGTAAACGAGATGCTAGCAAAAGCTAAAGGGGTAAAGTGGTTTTCCACGTTGGACCTCACATCCGTGTACCACCAAATCGCCCTGCATCCTTTGTGCAGTCACCTAACATTGTTCATCACACCTTTCGGATGTTATAAATTTCTAAGGATGCCGTTTGGGTTAGCATCTGCTGCTGCGGTATTCCAAAAGCTGATGCACAGATTATTTTAAAAAGTAGAAGGCGTGCAGTACTTCCAGGACATCATCCTCATTATGGGCAAATCAAAAAGTGATCATGATGCCAAACTGCACACAGACCTGACCATACTAGCACAAAACAGTCTCACCGCGGAATGGGACAAATGCAAGTTTGGAGTGAGATCAGTGACATACTTAGGCCACGAGATCAGCGAAAGAGGGGTCAAACTGAAACGGGCCAATGTGACAGCTATTAAAGAAGCACCTATGCCAAAAAGGAAGGAAGACGTCCGTTCATTCCTAGGCATGACAGAGTTTTATAGCAAGTTTGTTCCCCACTTTGCATCCAAAATGCACCATTTGAGACAACTACTGAAAGAGAAGAACAGCTGCAAATGGACAAGCGAGGAACAGACAAAGTTTGATCTACTCAAGCAGGACATCTGTGCAGCCATCCCGCTCAAAGGATTTGACCAAACAGCCCTATCCATACTGACCACCGATGCCAGTGATAAAGGGCTGGAAGCGGTGCTAATGCAGACATCCCAGGAAGGAGAAGGCACCACCGTCAGCTTTGCCTCCAGATCTTTGGCTCCCAATGAAGAAAAATGTAGAGTTATAGAAAAAGAAATGTTGGCAGCAGTGTGGGTCATTGAACGGTTCAGGCAATTCTTGTGGGGTTCGAAGTTTATTCTCCGCACAGATCACAAGCCACTGGTGAGAGTCCTGACCTCGAGCGGGCATGCACACGCGACACCTCGAATAGTGAAGATGACTTTGAGACTACTAGATTATGTCTACGAAGTGGAGTATATCTCCGGGTCAAGAAACAAAGTCGCCGATTTCTTGAGCCAAGCAGCTGCAATGGAACCAGCTGCGGAACAAGAGCACTCAGAGTGGGAGGATTACATAGTGGCGCTCATGCCAGACCATGAAGGAGTGATCAGCAGTCAGGAATGGGAAGAGGCGTACTCCAATGATGAAACATTGAAAACAGTGAAGAGCTACGTGACGCAAGGATGGCCTGACAAAAAGCACCTAGACAGCCAATTGAGGAAATTCTGGGAAGTCAGGGAAGAGTTATCCAGCGGAGACAATCCGGTGTTTCTACTCAGAGCAGACAAAGTGGTGTCCCTGCAGCCGTTAATAGATAACTGTTATAATCTCCAATGTTAGAGATAACTGATATGGTACGTTCCACTCACCCCTATTGTCCGTGCTCTGTTATCAGACCCATGGAATGTTGGTGAGGCGTTTGATTTAGAACGTTGTGTTGAGAGGCTGGCAGTGCAGAGACCAAGACGTAAATAAACCAGCTCTTCTTCATCTGTTGTGTGGTTGTGTTTATATCCAACAAATTGGCGACGGGGCTGCGCGGGGGGTAGGTCCTGGTCTTCCCCCGATAATTCAGCACTGCCGAGAGCCAAATCTCCATCAATAAAACAAAGGAAACCGTGAGTCACAAAGGAATTAAACCGAAGTGATTTATCGCCAAGCACGTAATTCAGAGACTTATGTAAACATTGTGCGCATATTTGTCGTGCCCGCATGGTGATCGCGCTTTGATCCTTGAGGTGTCTGATTAAGACAATTACTGAAGGCGTAGTCTCTAGCGATGTCAGCGTTCGCTTTGATGTGTCTGGTAAAGAAATAACGCTTCGCTTCGTGAGCTGCCTGTTTGTGAAACCATTCCGATATGTTAATGAGAGGTCGGCGATTTTGAAGCTGACGTGTTTCACGGATTCCTGCCTACTTGAAAGGATATGCGGCGTCAGAGTAATTGTGCAGCCGTCCTTCCTCAAAGTCGTGTGTGAAGAGACTTGAAGGAAGAAGTTTTCTTTGAGTGATTTGCGGATGAAGCCTGTCAGCTGTTCTCAGTCAAATGAGGAGCCCGGTGTTCTGTCAGCAGCGCATTAGAGCAGAGGAACAGCGCGAACGCATTTCGGCCAGGAGAGGGCGTTCTGTTTGTATCTCGGCGATCTGGTGACAGACTTAGCGCCTGATCGAGCGACTGCTGAGCGCGTTTATGAAGGAAGCCAGAGTATTGCTGAGGGTGTTGACACGCTGATAGGCACAGCTATTGAGAAGCCTATTAGTGTTGAAGCGACTGCTGAGCGCATTTATGAAGGAAGCCAGAGTATTGCTGAGGGTGTTGACACGCTGATAGGCACAGCTATTGAAAAGCCTATTAGTGTTGAAGAAGGGAAAGGTAAATTGTAGTATCACGCTGACAGGCACAGCTTTATTCAGGAAGCCTGCCAGGACTCTTTTCCTAGTAAACACGCTGATAGGCACAGATTCTGGAAGACTTTTAAGAACAGTTGGTGGGAATTGACTTTGATTTGCGATTGTGGATAGGATTCATAGCAATGTTGATATTATACTCTCATGCTGGGAAGTGTACAATCCTGTGAAGGCGGAAAATATCATAGTAGTGTTGTACTTGACAGTATACCCAAAAGTAATAGAAAAGTGGTTTAAGGGGGTTATAAGTGAGTAACGGGGGGTAGCTAGGCAGACCATACAGTCATTGTACCTGCTCACATATTTACACTGTGGTACCTTTCCAATAGTTAATTCACCAAATGGCAACAGCAATGTCAATGTCACAACCACCACCTTTCCTAAATGAGGATGGTGAACCTCTCACTCCGTGGAAAAATTGGGTAAGGATTTTTGAGTCCTATTTAATAGCAATTGGAGGTAACAGGTTCTCATCTGTCAGAAAACTTCACATTTTGCTACACAATCTAGGGAAGCATGCTAGAGAGATTTATGATAATTTACCCAAATTTGTTAGCAAAAGCAGTTGTGGAGAAGGGGACGTTGATGGTCCACCTGATGTATATCAAGTTGCTTTGAAAAAACTAGATTCACAGTTTGGGAAGAAAATTAACGTAGTTTTGGAACGACACAAATTCTTTTCAAGGTCTCAAGGGAAGTATGAGAGAGTAGTGAATTATATAGCACTCCTCAGAGGGTTGTCTTCCACGTGTGATTTTGGAAACCTGACGGATTCTCTGATCAGAGACCAATTGGTTAGGTGTACATCAGATAAAAAGATACAAGAAAAGTTACTAGCAGATGCCCCAGATTTGAAACAAGCTGTGGATATAGCTAAAAGCATTGAGCACACAGCATTCTGCATGAATGAGATGAAGGATGCTGCAGAAGTGAAACAAGTCTGTGAGGAAGAAATATTGAAAGTGTCTAATAAGCATGACAAAAGCAAGTATGTACCTAAGGGAAGTTCCTTCCAGAGAGATGAAACCCAAAAGTTGAAACGCTTCCGTTGTGGCAATAAAAAACACCTAGAAAATAGTGTGAAATGTCCAGCAAGGGGAGCCATGTGTAGGAAGTGCAACAAAAGGGGACATTTTACCAAGGTGTGTCATGACATGAAAAAAGAGGTGGCCCATGTTATTTTGGATGAGGAGGAACCCAGAGGGGATATTGTATTCCAGGTTAACGAACTTCTTGAGAGTTCTGAGTGTAATTATCCTGAGTGTGAGATTAAGCTTGACAATATACCCTATAATGTATATGCAGATTCCTGTTAACCCTACACACTCATAGATGAAACTACATTTAAAACAAGGTCTGCTGACAAAGTATATGAACTGTTACCACCAGGCATCAACCCAGGTGGATACAATCATAACACCATACCCCTGGTAGGAGTGGTCATTATGCACATAAGATTTAAGGATAGAGTCACGGTGGGAAAAGTGTATTTAACAAAGAAAGGATCGTGCTTACTGGGGTGGAAACATCAAAAGGACCTATGCATCAAGTTAGATCCTAATGCCCCAGAGCAAGTATACTTGATAGAACAACCTAGCCTTGGTACAGATGTATGTGAGGATTTCCCTGAGGTATTCTCAAGTGAGTTAGGATTGTTGAAAGGCTTCCTGCATAAGATAAAGCTAAAGAAGCATTACAAGCCCACGGTACATAAAGCTAGATCTGTGCCATTGTTGGTGAGGGACTCATTAAAAAGTGAACTGGAGAAATTGGAATCCATGGGGGTAATTGAAAAAATTGAGAGTTCTGAGTGGCTCACCCCCATTGTTGTAGCTTCAAAGGGGAGTGGGAGAGGGATTCGCCTGTGTGTGGATCTTAGGGACCTCAATACAAACATCTGGGTAGAAAGGCATCCCCTCCCAAGAATAAATGAGATGCTCAGTGTGTTAAAAGGTGCAAAATTATTCAGTGTTCTGGACCTCTCAGCGGCCTACCACCAGGTTGCCCTTCATCCAGAGTCCAAAAGCCTGACTTCCTTCATCATGCCATTTGGGGCATACCAATATAACCGCATGCCTTTCGGGCTGGCATCCGCGGCGGCGGTTTTCCAACGCATTATGCAACACATTCTAGAGGGTCTTGGGAAAGTCCTGTGTTTTCAGGACGATATACTGATTTATGGAGACTCAGAGGGTGAGCACAACACGAACTTAAGAGAAGTTTTGAGCAAGTTGAGTAAAGCAGGTTTTACCACCCAAAAGGACAAGTGCAAGATAGGAGTAAAGTCTGTAACTTACCTAGGGCATACCATTTCAGGAGAAGGAATTAAGCCTAAAACCAGCTTAGTGGATGCGGTGATGTTAGCACCTGCTCCCTCTAATAAGGATGAGCTCAGATCTTTCCTGGGGTTGGTGGAGTACATGACAAAGTTCATTGAGAATTTTTCTAGTCACACACGCACAATGAGGGAACTCTTGAAAAAAAGTAGTACATTTGTGTGGAGTCGTGAGTGCCAAGAGGAATTCAAGTATGTGAAGTCAGCCATTGCCAAGGCACCTACCTTAGGCATGTTTGATCCCAATGAAAAAACCACACTAACTACAGATGCTAGCAGCAAGGGCCTAGGGGCATCCCTTACTCAAAGGATTGGTGGATGTGAGAGAGTAATTGCCCTTGCTTCCAGAGCATTGAAAGACCCAGAGTCTAATTACTCCACCGTCGAAAGGGAAGCCTTAGCATGTTATTGGGCAATAAATCACTTTAAATTCTTCCTGTGGGGGATCCCCCTTACCCTGAGGACCGACCATAAACCTCTAATTCCCTTATTCTCCACTAAGAACATTGAGAGGGCCACACCACGCATTGCAAAATGGATTTTGGCATTGCAAGGTTACAATTTCACCATATGTTATGTGGCTGGTGAGAAAAACACCATAGCAGACTGCATGTCAAGATTGCCGATTCAGGGGGAAGACAACGTGAGTGGTCCGCCAGAGGAGGCAATTCTCGCAGTAGGACACCCAGCTATCAGTAAAGAGGAGTGGGAAAGTGAATCCCAAAGTGATCAGGAGTTAAAGGAATTGAGGAGGTTGATTGAGGAAGGGTGGCCAAAGCAAAACAGTGAGCTAGATGAAAACCTTAAACCGTACTGGGCAGTGAGAAATGAGTTATCCAACATGAATGGTCAGATATGGAGAGGAAATAAAGTCATTCCTCCGGGTAACATGAAAGACAGGATCATAGCGTTAGCGCATGAGGGGCATCCAGGAAGGAGCATGACGAAGAGTAAGATAAGACAACATTATTGGTTCCCTAGGATGGATGGATTGGTGGAGAGCACTGTAAAAGACTGCGAGGCATGTGGGAGGTGTGACAAATCTAAAGTAATACACAAAGCACCTCTCATTCCGGTAGGGGTACCAAGTAAACCATGGGACAAGCTGGGAATTTATATAATTGGTCCCTTGAACTTACTTAACACTAACCAGAGGTTTATGTTTGTAATCATTGATTACCACTCTCATTGGATCAGTACCAAATTTGTACCTTCAATAACTACTCAAGATTTGATGGTGTTTTTGCAGGAGGTGTTTGCAACAGAAGGCATACCGAGCACCTGGTAACAGATAATGGTGTTCAATTTACCTCAGATACAATGAAAAAGTTCTTGTCAGAGTTGGCCATTACACATGTAAGAACACCTTTTTACTGTCCTAAAGCTAATGGCATGGTGGAAAGGGCAAATAGGATGTTAAAAAATTCTATTCAAATGGCTGTTTCAATGCATGAACCTGTAGAGGAAACTGTTAGAAAAACACTGTGGTCATATCATTCCTCCCCAATGCTGTGACTGGAGTATCACCGTTTGTATCCCTTAAAGGGAGGAATCCGGGATCTAAGCTCAGCCCCAACTGGTTGAATGGAGGAGTACCGGTGTGGGTGGACAGGGAGTCTGTGAAAGAAAAGGTGGATTCCCATCAGATGAATTACAAAACCAAGTACGATCAGAAGTGGGGCACCACTAGCAGGAAGTTCCATGTTGGACAGTGGGTAGTAGTCAAAAGACCGGTTATTGGATGTGCAAAAGTGTCCTCTTTCTCCAAACCTGCAAGAGTTCAAAGGGTGAACAACAACTCAGTGGTGCTGGAAGATGGAAGTACATGGAGCATAGACATTGTAAGTGCCTGCCCGATGTGTGCGTTCCAATGGCTGACTGTGAGGAGAACCAGGATCTTAATCTCCCGGACATATAAGCGGCCAGAGAAACCAGGGTGCGCCAGCCACCAAGTTGGCAAAAGGACTATGTAACTTAGATATTGTTAAGATACCTTGTTTCCCCTAGAACACTGTGTTTTATCTATTGTTGTCCCTTACGGAGGGAGATGTGTTATAATCTCCAATGTTAGAGATAACTGATATGGTACGTTCCACTCACCCCTATTGTCCGTGCGCTGTTATCAGACCCATGGAATGTTGGTGAGGCGTTTGATTTAGAACGTTGTGTTGAGAGGCTGGCAGTGCAGAGACCAAGATGTAAATAAACCAGCTCTTCTTCATCTGTTGTGTGGCTGTGTTTATATCCAACAATAACCTATTAGCCATTCTACACGAAGGACATCTAGGAATAATGAAGACGAAAGCCAGGGCGAAGCAGGCATACTGGTGGCCAGGAATGTTCAATCAAATAGAAAAACACGTCAGGGTGTGCGAAAGTTGAAGCCGGGCAGACAAAGCTCAAGTCCTACTACGCCCACCCTTGGGGGAAGTTCCTTTGCCCCTCAAGTCCATGGGAAATGCTTTCTGTAGACATCTTGGGCCCCATACTGGACACCAATGGCGTACCCAAATACGCAATTGTGCTGGTAGACAGGTACACCAAATGGCCGGAAGTGGACATTTGCGAGGCGGCGGACACCGATGCAGTACTTACATTCCTCACTGCTACATTCTTGAGAGAAGGGATTCCTAAGGTAATCACGTGTGATAATGGACCGCAATTCATTTCAGCAAAGTGGAATGCGTTCATGGACCGCAACGTAATAGAAGTCAAGCACACTCCTGTATACCATCCAGGGTGAAACGGACTAGCGGAGAGATTCAGGGTGATAATGGGCTCCGTGCAAGCTGCAATAAGTGCGGGAAAGGACTGGGAGAAGGAGCTACAAAGGATGCTATGGGCATATCGCATCATCCCAGCCAACACAGGATATAGCCCATTCAAAGTGCTCAGAGGGCGAGACCCTTTCACGAAAGATAATCTAGCTTGGAAGCAACTGGTTGTTCGAAGCAAATGGTCCCCGGCTGTTGTACGTCGCACCATGGACAAAGCACAGGCCTTGTACACTGAATATTATAACAAGCGTCACAATGTCAAGGAAGTGACCCTGGAGAAGGGCGAGTGGGTGAGAGTGAAGCAGGCTGTGATGAAGAAGAAAGGTGACAGCAAATTCAGCGCTCCTTTACAAGTTGTGGAGCCGTATGCCAGGTCGGCCTTGCTGAGCGATGGTAAGGTATGGTCGCAAGATAGGATGGCAAGGTGTAACAGAGTCGTGAAGTGGGAAGACCCAGAAGCTTTGTGTTCACCCACCTCTGAGGGCAGCCAAGTGTGGAAAAGTAAATTTTGCCATGTTCTGTGTCCCTACGTGTTCCCCATCTTATGCTATATGTGCATGATTAATATGCATATGTATTCCCTTATGATCGATTAAAGACGCAATTACAGTTGTGTCCAACTCTAGTATGCCAGTTTCCAGTTCTCGTGAAAGCTACGAGTATTAGGCCTATGTAAAGTTACGTTGCCACGTTTCTCAGTGTGCACGTTAATTCATTGTAAAGTCCCCGTTTCTAGGCCTCAAAAGGGCCCGGACTCAGATTCAGCTCCTGTCTCCTGAACCCTCTCCGAGGAGCGATACAGCCCCCACCTGTATCCCTGACCCTTCACTTACTTCCTGCCTCACAGTGCCCGGCTCGGCCTGGCTCTGCCTGCCAGTCTGCCAAGAGTATGTTATGATTCTAGTTATCAGTCCAGCTCTCCTTCTCTGCATTCCTAAGCTACTGAATCGCATCAATAGTTTCCGTCATGGTCTAGCCTTTACGTCTCCATGTAAGAGAAATACTGTATTAATGGTCATTTAATATTCCTCAACACGCACTACATGTAGAATAATGCATGCACCAGTCTTAGAGTCTGTTAGCCTTTACCCTGATAACTTTTGGATTCTATCAAAATGTTCTCTAAACATCAGATACTAGATAGTGTTTAGGTACATGTCGCTCTGACTCTCCAGACTTCAGTCTCTTCTTCTAGCGCAGAAGTCATAGCCCCCAGTTCCTCCTAGTAACACGTCATTGCCAGCTTGCGCGCACCACTAGGTTAGAGGTCCCGGCTCCTTAGGTAGCCCCCTCCATGTTTCCGCCCCGTTTATGACATATTCTGTTACGTTTACATCACATGTCTATGTATACGCCTCTTGTTCCACCCACTTTATGCCTTACCTTCGCGACTGCTATGAACTCCACCCACTGCTACGCCTACTATACTGAATGTAATGCAATTGTTTAACTATAAATATTGTGCACTGTTATTAAAAGTTACCCCTTATGCTCCCAGATCCTGCCCCCCGGCAGCTGCCATCCCATTCCCATGCAGGTTGTCCTGTTCCTGTCCTTTATGCCTGATTAAAACCTGCAAACTCCAGCTACCTCGAATCTTGACTCTTATTTATTGAGCTATCTGTTATTGTATATCTAGTCAAAAATAGAACAGGTATTTAATTATTTATTTACCACATAATGGCGCCCGAACAGGGACTTGCCCTTTCCCCACGCGCCGGAGAAGCCACGCCAGCCCCCTGACCCTCTGCAGCCGTGACGGAACCATACCGTGCACGTGCAGATATTTCTGCTTCAAGTATCCCTCAGGCCCACGGAGGAGACGGAGGTTGCGGTCCAGCATCCAGACGAGGCGGTGGAGGAACGCGGCGAGTCCTGACCAGAGCCCAAGCCGAGAGACCAAGGTCCGAGGTATCCGGAGGCCCACCCGTAACTGAAGTCCGAAGTTCGTAGTCCGTCGTCGTAGCAGTCCAGTCCAGTCCGAGGCCTTCCGTTCTTGCTGCCCGGTGAGTACCGTTGCTGGGGTAGTATCTAGACAGGGTCAATTAATTTGTCTCTGGTCCGTGGGTTTGGGTACGCAAATCCAACACGAAGTATCCACCTAGGTGGATGCGGGTCCTGACGTGTCTCTTTATGAGACCGGTATGTTTCGTACTGTTTCAGCAGTGCATCTAGTAACTCTAGTAAGTTCTAGTCTCGAGAAATTCATGTGTTTCTGTTCTCAAGTATTTCAGGTAATGTTCCTGTTCGAACTGTTATTTTAAATGTCATTTCAATGTGTTTTTAATGTCGTGGTATGAGTGATCAGTCTCCAGTCATTATTGTGTTCATTGTGTATTGTATTGTGTCCAGATCCCAGTTCACGTCATGCCTCTGTTCTCAAAATTACGTCAGTTAAGAACTAGAAAAGGTCTGCTCGAGGAAGCAGTTCCTGTCCCACCTAGGGACAGTCCAGGTCATTTTATGTATCATAAGCATGGCATAAGTGCCATATTATATCTAGACTTATGGGTCGAGTACACTAAGGAATTAGAAGAGAAATATAGATGGCCTGTATCAGGCACATGGGATGCCGAGTGCATCATGCGGGTAGAAGAAGTATTATGGAAAAAGAAAGCCAGACAGTCACAGAAAATGCCATCGAGTTATGGCGCAAAGAATCTCATAAAAGAACCGAAAAAGAAATCAGAAAGTCAGAATTAAGTAGAGAATCCTCAGAAAGAGCCCAAGAAAGGGAATTAATCGAAATAGGTGAACGAGTTAAAACCGAACAGTCAGACAGACAGAGGAATGCCCTTATTAAGGGTATGTACCCTCTTCTTGCCGAGGGCTTGCCAAAAGCAACCCCGGAGGCATCCAGTAATTTTCCGCCACCCTTAGTTCCGACCAAGCTACGTCACAAACCGACCGCAGCTGATATTTTTCTCTCGTCCTATTTTGACGACACAGTCCCTTAATATGCAAATCCTGTTCCGCCAGCTCCTGTAAATAATGTAAATCCTGCTCCTCCAGTCACCGGGGCACCTGTTACAGCACCTGTTACGGTACCCCCGGTCCAGCCTACATTACAAGTACCCGCTACACTGGTCACTCTGCCAGCACGAAGAGTATCAGTCGACGATTCCAGTTTAGGGGCCGCGGGAGGAGGTCCTCCGGGAACCCCGCCGCCACACAAACGTGTAACGTCAGTCGAGTTACATGAACGTGCGTTACAGCGCACGCCCAAACATCAGTCTGTTGCAGATATCAGACGAGCTCTAACCGAATGCCGTTATGATCCGGTCCCAGGTGATGATAGTATGGTTATATATTCATTACGTGTAAGACGGGTGACCGAGTATTTGGACACCCTACCAAATATGAAAGAAGATCTAGACAGAATATATCGTTTCATTCGTACAGGAACAGACCCAGAAAGTATTGGCGAAGTCATGTTTCTAAGAAAAGCTGAGATTCAGCTCATGCTATTAAAGTTTCTAATTAA
This sequence comes from Lissotriton helveticus, assembly GCF_964261635.1. NCBI lineage: Eukaryota > Metazoa > Chordata > Amphibia > Caudata > Salamandridae > Lissotriton > Lissotriton helveticus. Next base: position 1,327,561,569 of record NC_136059.1, read on the forward strand.
TTGTTTAATAAGGGAACAAGATTATCCGACTAAAGATCCGACCGAAATGAAAGTCCTGACAAGGTGGAGTGATAATATAGCCGAGGGAAGACACAGGACGCTCAGTTGTATAGAGAGTATGTACAAGAAAATTCGTAAGGAAATAATAAGGTTACACGAGAAACGCAAAGCAGCACAAGTAAGCGAGAAGGAAAACGACTCTTCTACTGAAGAGGTAGACGACGAGAATACCGCCAGAATAGCGTATGTAGGTAAAGCTAGACTTCCCGACCGACATTCACGTCTAGAACACAAGAAAACTGTTCCTCTTCCAGCACCAGCACAAGGTTCTCTAGAGCAAGTATTTCAAGCTACCGATCACATTCTGAAATCACGAATCGGTTATAGTGAACTTAGTACCATGCATGAACAAGAACTAGCCCGATCAGCAGTCCGATGGGCTACTGATTCTACCACTTTTCCAGACGAAATAGTGGCACAAATGTTTCTGAAACTGCCCCCAGCCGAGCAGCGACTGGTGGGTATGCATATGATCCAGCACCTCATTACATTGTATGAGGGTCAGCATTCCGATCCAGGTCCGTTACATGATGTTCTGAACGAGTTACTCCAGTATAAATGGAGAGGTCTAGGTACCGACTTAATTAGTATCATTCTAGAACAGCGCCACAAATATAGAACGTTTCTGAACCCGCATTTTGTTCACGTCTCACCCCCAGAAAGTAAACCCTTTTACATAGACAGACAGCATCCGTTACGAGAAGTACACCCAGTTAGGACAGCGGGTGGTGAAATGCAACGAGTATTTGTTTACACCCCGATTACAAAGATGGAACTCTTAGAGATGAAAAAGTTAATTCCCTGTCACGATAAAGATCCAGCAGGGTTCCACCGTGAATTAAAAAGACATGCTCCGTATGGGAGAATACACGTATCCAGATATAATTAAAATGTTAAAGGTCCTGTTGCCCGCGGGCATATATGAAAAACTCAAGGAGAAAGAATGGGAGGTGGGAGAGAAAAAGATAGATTGGGCAGCTCTAGAAGCTGAAGAAAATACACGTGTACCAGGTACCGGTCAAGGAGATAAATGTAAAGAATTACCTGAACTGTTAATACAAGTTTTGCCAAGATTACTAGCCACGAAAAAGGAAGACTGGGATGCAATCTCAGCCTGTAAACAGAAACCAGACGAAGATACTAGTGATTTTTATTCTAGATTTGAGAAATGTTTTAGAATCAACAGTGGTTTGAAGACGAGTAGTGAGTCATACCCTCATCTTTTTGTTACTAAACTAGTCGAGAATTCAAGTCCACAAGTTAAAAATAGAGTTTTGAAAGTCGAGAGTACCTGGCAAGCTAATACTCCGTCCCAAATGCTCCAGATGCTCCAGTATCACCAGAATAGAATCAGGGAAGAGCAAGAACACGAAAGGAAACGTATGAAAGACACGAAAATGAAAGTATTAGTTGCACAATCTGTTCCACAGGACAGTCAGAAGAGGGGTCCAAATCAAGCCAGTCATCCTGCAGTTCCTGTTAAAGGGACCTGCAATTATTGTAAACAGCCAGGTCATTTTATAAACGAGTGTGCAGTTCTGAAACACAACATAGCCACTGGTAAGACTAAAGAAAGACCACGTCCGCCTAGACAAGAACAAGTTTCACAGACTTCCCAGTTACCACAGAATACACCACAGACAGTTACAGCACCACAGCCTATAGCTGCAACACAGCATGTTACACAGCAGATGTACCAGTATGCACAGTCCGAGTATCCAGAGTACCAGCCGTATTCATGAAACAGCCTAGAGAGGGAGGTAGGCTTGCCTCTCATCGAGATTCCTGTAGATCAAGAGGGTCCCTATGTTCACAGTCAAGTGTTAGGGAAAGACAGAAAGTTTCTGATTGATACAGGGGCAAGTAGGACTACTATCAGTCATGACGAGGTTCCAGGGGCTCCGCTCTCAGGCTCTAGAAATGTTTCCCTTGGATTTTCAGGAAAGCCAATTGTTAACGAGATTTCCAAACCAGTTACTCTAGAAGTAGGTCCATTGTCCCGAACTACTGACCTGCTACTCACGAAATCATGTCCAGAAAATTTGTTAGGCATTAAGACATTAAAAGAATTAGGTGCAGTTATTTGCTGCTCCCCAGAAGGAATACGTTTGTTTTTACGTGACTTTAAGGGTCACTATGTATTACGTGATTTTGATCCAAGATTATTGAATGTTCCGCAGCATCTATGGGCACAAGGTCCAACTGATGTTGGTTTTATGCAAATCACACCCCATCGTGTGACTCTCAAACCAGGTGTAGTGTTACCACGAATCAGACAGTACAGATTGCCACCTGAGGCTGTAGCAGCCTTATCCAAAATTATTGACGAGCTCATTGCTCAAGGAGTAGTTGTAGAAACTGACTCCAATGTATGTAATTCTCCTATCATTCCAGTCATGAAACGTACTGATCCAAATGCACCTCCAGTATATCGATTAGTGATTGACCTTCGAGAACTTAATAAATGTATCATTCCCCAGTACCCAGTTGTCCCAGATATTTCTTCCCTATTGACAGCCATTGATTCTGAGGCTACATTTTTCACAGTCATAGACCTCAAAAACGCATTTTTCAGTGTCCCCATTCATCCAGACAGTCAGTTTCTTTTCGGATTCTGTTTAAATGGAAGGAGCTATAAATTCACACGAGCTCCTCAAGGTTTCACAGAAAGTCCTAGTATTTACAGTCAAGCACTTAAGAGACAACTAGACAATAGTCACATGCCAACTGACACTGCCCTGCTCCAGTATGTCGATGATCTACTGATCACAGCCCGTTCTGAACGTGCCTGCGAGCATGCGTCACTTACAGTCCTGTATTTCCTAGCCGAGATGGGGCACAAGGTGTCCCCTTCGAAGCTTCAATTCTGTGTCCAGCAAGTGATCTACTTAGGCCACTTACTGTCCAAGAGGGGTAGGCAGTTGACACCTGACCGTATCCAGTTAATAGCGAGTCTTCCTCAGCCCAAGACCCAGAAGGAGGTACGAGCTTTTATCGGCCTCACTTCTTATTGCCGACAATGGATTCCTCAGTATGCATTTCTAGCCAAGCCACTGATACAGTTAACGACACAGGAGGCAGCCGTATCGACTGTCCTCCCTTGGACCCAGGAACATACACTTGCTTTTAATGAGTTAAAGAAAGCTTTATGTCAAGCTCCTGTTCTAGCTACTCCGAACTACAGTAAGCCTTTTACACTTTTTGTCACAGAACGTAATGGTACAGCATTATCTGTTCTCACACAAGATCAAGCAGGACAATACAAGCCCTGTGCTTATTTTTCGAGCACATTAGATCCCGTAGCCCAGGCTCTGCCTGCGTGCCTCAAGTCAGTTGCAGCCACAGCACTAGCTATCAGACAAAGTGATTCCATAGTGTTAGGACATTCCCTGACAGTACAAGTTCCACACTCCGTGGAAGTTCTTTTAAACCGAACCCAGACTCAGCACTTGACCATTGCACGTTTAACAGGTTATGAATTGACACTGTTCCAGCCACACATAGAAATCAGACGCTGCAACGTTCTAAATCCTGCTACACTGTTACCGTCAGTTACTTCAAATCCTGCCACACATGACTGTGTGGAAGTAGTTAACACCATGACAAAGCCAAGACAAGACCTGACAGATATTCCATTACCAGATCCCGACCTGACACTTTATGTGGATGGTTCATGTATGAGAACAAGTACAGGAGAACTAGTAGCCGCGTATGCAGTGACTACTGAGACTGAAGTTATAGAGACACACCGTATTGACACTCTGTCCGCTCAAGCAGCAGAGCTAGTTGCTCTGACCCAAGCCTGCATACGTGCCAAAAACCTGAAAGTTAACATTTACACAGATTCACGTTATGCATTCGGAGTCGTACACGACTTTGGAGTGCTCTGGCAAGAAAGAGGTTTTATGACTTCTCATGGAACCAAGATTCAGCATGGTCTCCTTATCCAAGCTCTGTTAGATGCAATACATTTACCAACAGCTATCGCTATCATGAAGTGCAAAGCACATACGAAAGTCACTGACATTATTTCCCAAGGTAACGATCTAGCAGATCGAACAGCCAAGTTTACAGCCCAGACTCCAGACATTCCAGTTAACGCAACACTGACACACACTCCAGATCCGACTACATGTATGACAGTTAAGGACCCCACTCAAGATGTCATAGATATCCAGTCACATGCTACTCCCGAGGAAATCAAGAAATGGTCCGAACAAGGAGGGGTCCAGACAGATCAGGGATGGTTGACGAAGGGAAAAGCCACATGGTTTCTCCCCGACTCAATGGTTCAAGTCATTATCAATACCGCACATAGTCCTGCACATTTAGGAGAAAAAGCCATGTTAGACAGTATCCAGAACATTTGGTTCAACAAGCATTTACGAGCTGCAGCCAAGCAGAAAGTCCGTACCTGTATGATATGTTGTCAGTTCAATCCAGGTAAAAGTGTCCCGGTGGAACAAGGGGGATTCCAGCCTCCTGACCACCCTTTTGAGGTCCTCCAAATGGATTACATTCAGATGGAGCGATGTCGAGGTTTTAAGTATGTCCTTGTAGTTGTATGCGCTTTGTCCAGGTGGACAGAGGCATATCCAGTCCCAGATTACACAGCCGCGACCACTGCCAAGCAGCTGGTTCGTGAATTCTTCCCCCGTTATGGACTCCCTAGGGTCGTGTACTCAGATAACGGCCAGCCATTCTCATCAGAGTTGATGAAGTATGTTTCCCTTCTGTTAGGGTACCAGTGGAAGTTCCATTGTGTTCGCCATCCAGAAGCAGCCGGTCTCGTAGAGAGACATAATCAAACCTTGAAAACCCGTATTGCCAAGATCTGTCAAGAAAAAGGTGTAGACTGGTTAGTTGCCCTGCCAGTTGCTTTGTTCTATATGCGCATGGTCGCACATTCCAGATCAGGTCTGTCCCCTTATGAGGTCGTATTCGACCGACCCCCGAACATGTGGGGTACACCTAGACCCCGAAGTATTACAGATGTTTCTAGTAATATGCTGACAGATTACCTAGCTTCCTTGATGTCTGCCCTACACTCTTGTCGTTCACAGGTTGCCGCTGCATTTCCCGACAATACTGAAGTCAAGCCACACGAGGTCCTTCCCGGCACTTTGGTTTTAATCAGGAACTTTGATCGTTCAAGTCCGCTGGAGCCTCGCTGGAAGGAGCCGAAGCTAGTCCTTCTGACCACCCGCACGGCCGTGAAGTTGGAAGGCAGAAAAGGCTGGGTGCACCTGTCTCACGTCAAGAAATTTCATGGACTAAGAACTAAAACATTCGATGATACTTCTACAGACACTTCCGAGTCTAAAAATTGCCCTATTCTCAAGGACTGTCCCGCTATTGACTTTGACTCAAAGCCCTCCCTGTTAGAGAAAACTCTGCAGCAGGAGTATAAAAAGAAGCTCCGGTCTAGTAAAATAAGTCAGCCAGTTTAATTGTCTAAGTCCCCCTCGGGTGAAACGGTTAGACAGGTATCTGACATGTATGAGATAGACCCCCATAGTGAGAGAGTTAGTCAAAACTCAATCAGATGCATCGTTTTTCTAAGTTTTATATTGTTTTTGAGTTTGATGGTTACCTGCACAAGTTATGCATTTCATTTATGTTTTCCAATTTCTCATGTAAATAAGTTTTCTAATGCTACAGTAGAGCACACGTTTAGTGATCTACCTCCTCACGAGCTGTCCTATCGTCTTGCTATGAGAAACAATACATTTATCCGTATGTTACATTATTCACACCAGACCAGCAATGCCACTAATTGTTGGGTGTGTGGTCGACTCCCCCCTTTCCAGACACCGAAGGGAGTTCTGCCACTCTTTCCTTATCCATTTTCACATAATGGTTCGTGTGGAGCATGGTCCATGTTAACGTCATCCTCAACAGATATGTCCCTTCTGAATAGTACATGTTTTTCAGACAAGCAAGGTCTCACCCATAGAACCGGGTTAGACCTAGAAAATGAAGTTTATAATTTAGGTAATTATTCTTCGAATTTTGTGGTCATGAATATTCAGTCTGATACTACTCCAGATTTACCTGCTATTTCAGTACTACCAGTCAAAGGCGAATTATGTGTCCGAAAAAATGGTTCCGCACATGTAGGACATAGTGATTGTACTACTATTGTCAAGTATAGTGACAGTGGGAAATCTATTTTCAAAGCCTCACGTCATTCTTATTTTGTTTGTGGTCAGACCGCATATGTTCGTCTGCCCCTCGATTGGGATGGAACATGTTACATTGCCTTCCTACTGCCACCAGTTTTCCTAGCCCCATCCGATTATCATAGAAACACACATCTAGTACACATTAGACATAGAAGGGAGATCGAGTCCCCAATTGTCGATCAAACTGAAACTGCTCTAGAACAATATACAGATTTCAATAAAGGATTCTTCTTCTTTATAGGACCTATCCAGAATAGTAAACTAATACGTCGATTAACCAGAACCCTTGAAGCAGTAATGAATGAGACTACTTCTGCTCTAGGTAACTTAACCGAAGAACAATCTGCTATGAGATTTGTTGTGCTCCAAAATCGTCTCGTTCTTGACGTCATACTGGCCGATAGAGGAGGAGCATGTAGAGTCATCGGATCTAGTTGCTGCATTTTCATTCCTAATAACGCGCCGTCCGTTTATTTAGCTATAACCAGACTTCATAAAATTGCCCATCAGTTACACCAGAATCCAGGCACCTGGACATGGTCCGGTTGGTTCTGGAGTATAATTTCTGCCTGGGGATGGAAAGTATTGTCATTTCTAGGTATTGCAGTAGCGATCATATTCAGTTGCTGCCTCTGTATACAATGTGGCCCTGCGATTTGCGGCATTTGTGCTACATCTTGTATTCCTAGTCCCAAGTCCCGTCCTAGATCCCGTTCCAAGACAATTCGAGACGAGCAAATGATACTGTATGAAATGATAGATGGTATCATGAATATAGATGTTTCCTGATGGAAACGTAGTGACAAGGAGGGAATGTGGAAAAGTAAATTTTGCCATGTTCTGTGTCCCTACGTGTTCCCCATCTTATGCTATATGTGCATGATTAATATGCATATGTATTCCCTTATGATCGATTAAAGACGCAATTACAGTTGTGTCCAACTCTAGTATGCCAGTTTCCAGTTCTCGTGAAAGCTATGAGTATTAGGCCTATGTAAAGTTACGTTGCCACGTTTCTCAGTGTGCACGTTAATTCATTGTAAAGTCCCCGTTTCTAGGCCTCAAAAGGGCCCGGACTCAGATTCAGCTCCTGTCTCCTGAACCCTCTCCGAGGAGCGATACAGCCCCCACCTGTATCCCTGACCCTTCACTTACTTCCTGCCTCACAGTGCCCGGCTCGGCCTGGCTCTGCCTGCCAGTCTGCCAAGAGTATGTTATGATTCTAGTTATCAGTCCAGCTCTCCTTCTCTGCATTCCTAAGCTACTGAATCGCATCAATAGTTTCCGTCATGGTCTAGCCTTTACGTCTCCATGTAAGAGAAATACTGTATTAATGGTCATTTAATATTCCTCAACACGCACTACATGTAGAATAATGCATGCACCAGTCTTAGAGTCTGTTAGCCTTTACCCTGATAACTTTTGGATTCTATCAAAATGTTCTCTAAACATCAGATACTAGATAGTGTTTAGGTACATGTCGCTCTGACTCTCCAGACTTCAGTCTCTTCTTCTAGCGCAGAAGTCATAGCCCCCAGTTCCTCCTAGTAACACGTCATTGCCAGCTTGCGCGCACCACTAGGTTAGAGGTCCCGGCTCCTTAGGTAGCCCCCTCCATGTTTCCGCCCCGTTTATGACATATTCTGTTACGTTTACATCACATGTCTATGTATACGCCTCTTGTTCCACCCACTTTATGCCTTATCTTTCGCGACTGCTATGAACTCCACCCACTGCTACGCCTACTATACTGAATGTAATGCAATTGTTTAACTATAAATATTGTGCACTGTTATTAAAAGTTACCCCTTATGCTCCCAGATCCTGCCCCCCGGCAGCTGCCATCCCATTCCCATGCAGGTTGTCCTGTTCCTGTCATTTATGCCTGATTAAAACCTGCAAACTCCAGCTACCTCGAATCTTGACTCTTATTTATTGAGCTATCTGTTATTGTATATCTAGTCAAAAATAGAACAGGTATTTAATTATTTATTTACCACACAAGAACCCGAAAGTGCGCAAGCACTGGAAGGGACCATGCAAGAAACTACCATTGCAGAACGGAGTGACGAAGAACAGTACTAGCCAGTAGAGTGTGGTGGTGAGAGAGCAGCCTATCAAGTCATGCCTCGCAGCCCAGGTACCGAGGGAAAGGAAGGAGGACTGAGAAGAAAGGCTATGGTGAGTGGCTGCCCACCGGTCAGCGACCAGTGAGTAGGGAGCAGCCAGATGAAGACACATACTAGGCTGGGAAGACTGATCAAGGCACATAAGAGGTTTGAGGACTATAACATGGAGACCAAGTAAGACTGTTCTGTATTTGCTTCCACTGACTACCACGGTAGTTCCTGGACTATTCTGACATCATTCATTGTTTTCTTACTATTGTTGTGTGTAATGCTAAAGGGGGGAGATATGTGGCGACGTGCTCTAGTTGTTCAGAGCGTGCGCCTGGGGCTTCTGGGAACGTGCGGCGACCATGTTTGATATGCAGCAAAAGAGAGTATCGGCAAGTCGCGTTCCCAGCGCTCGGGACATAAAAACTTTAAAATCTTAAAGTGTGCCTGATTGTTTATTTAAATCGGACTTGTATCGTATGCACGCAGTATTTCTATAGTGTGAACCATGACAAAAGGCAGCAGAACATACACAGGTGGGAAAGTGTCAATATGCAGCGCACGTGTCTGGTGTGTGATTTCCTATGGAAAAAGGGAGACTGCTCTATGTAATGCATCACCGTAGTCTGACATGATTGTGGGCATGCTTTTGCAACAGTTTAGGGGCTGCATCAAAAGTGTGATGCAAGGGGCGTGGCCCGGGCCAACAAGATGGCGGATGCGTGAACCCGGGGCACTTCTATCGGGTCCGCTCTATCCGGCCTCCAGCTCTCATTTAAAAAAAATGTCTTTATTAAGTTTTGCACCATAAACAACATTAATAGACGGCGTCTTACAGCATGTTACTTCAGTATGTAGCAGGGGCATCAGGGCAGTTAGACAGACATACAATAAGTGAGAAGTCTTGCAGGGCATTCATGAGTGCTTCCAGCGGTGTAGTTCAGCCGGGGTTAGGTAGACCCTGTGTTGGATGAAGAACTGTATATTTGTGTAGCGTGAGCTGAGGGTGACGTACTTGGGGTGCTCCAATGCCCATTCCAACTCCTTCTCATGCAGTACCCTCCTAAATGTATCCTCCCAGGTTTGACACAGTGCCGTAAGGGGGTAGCCATATGTTCACGTAAGGGGGTGGCCATATGTTCATGTATGGCTTTATATAGCCAGGTGATCAGATGCTGACCAGCGCCCATAGTCAGTATGGTTTGGAGTGCTAGGTGCGCCGCGAGTTCCCCCTTCAAGAGGCTGCGACATGTCTGACTTAGCTGTTGGTGTAAGAGGAACTGTCCATGTGGGAGGTCATTCTGCTCAGCCAATTGGCTGAAGGGGAGAAGATGGCCCTCGGCAAATAGGCTGCCTGTTGCGAGCGCCGAATGACCAGTCCAAACTCTCAGCTCTCCTGTGGTGTAGAAACCTGTATTGTAAGAAAGACCTACCAGAGGCAGATTCGGGGCATACAGTAGGACTCCCTGGGAGAGTCAATGTATCCTAGTCCTGCACACCTTTGCCACTGTAGTCCTGAAGGGGCCAGGGATCTTCGTGTTGAGCCTTTGATAAAAGTAGATGTCGAAATTTTAGGGATGGAGAGCGGTCCGGACTCGGTTTTGGTTTCGTCCAGATATCGCCCAGCTGGCCAATGGGACAACCATTGCAGCTGTCAAAACATGGGGCCCTTGGGCCTCCTTGGGACAGGGGTAACTGTAAATTAGCAAGAGCAACACGTCTAAGCCCAGGCACCAATATGAGTGCACTTAGCAGAGAATCTAGTTCCGTGAAGGAGAGTGGTGTTATGAGCGGAAGATTCGTGAAATAGTACAAGAAGCGAGGCAGAATGACCATCTTTGCCAAAGTGATAGTACCCATGAGAGCCAGGAGGAGGGACTGTCAGAATTGTATCTAAGTATGAATTTATGCCAGGGCCTTCCGGAGGTTCCCCTCTATTTGTCCTGGGGTCTATGGTAGAGATAAACCCCTAAGTAGCGGGTCGTCTGTGTATGCCAGTTGAGGCGAATGTCTCTGAGGTAAATATCCTGCTGTTGTTGGTCTGGGCAGAGTGGATACACGGTTGATTTGGCCCAGGTGACACGTAGACCCGCACTGTTGGCATATTCTGCCAGGATGTTCCAAAGTAGTGCGAGGTCAGTTGTGTTGTCTCGTATATAAAGGAGTATGTCAGCCTCGAACAGGGACACTACATGTGTCCTGCCCAAAAGTGGGTTGCACAACTCGCGACCCTCTCTGCACAACCATATGGCAAGGGGCTCCATGGTGAGTGTGAACAGCAAGGGGGAGAGCAGGCACCTGTATCGTGCCTTAACCAACTGGGAAGGGCACTGAGGCAAGGCTAACCAGGTGGACCCGAAAGGTCGGTTTGGAGAATAGCAATTTAGTGTGGGCTAGTAGTCTGGGTCCAAACCACATGCGGGTGAGTACTGCAAACAGGTAGGGCCACGTCAGTGAGTCAAACGCCTTCTCCAGATCGAGGACAAGTCAAGCCAGCTGCGGAAACCGACCCTGTACCTAGTCCTGAACATGAAGGCGGTGACAGATATTCTGTGAGGTGCAGCATCTGGGGTGCAGACCTTTTGTTCTGTGTGCACCAGTTCTGGGAGGACCTGGCCATACCGATCAGCTAAGGTTTTACATAGGATTTTATAATTGGCCCTGAGGAGGGCAATGCGCCTGTACGCAGCTAGCAATGAGGAGTCTCTGCCCGGCTTGGGAAAGGAAACAAAAAGGCATTCTCATGTGGAGTGCAGGAGCTCCTCTGTGTTTAGCGCCACATTATACATCTCTGCCAATCATGGAGATGAGTGAGGAAAAAGTGCCATGCTACTCCAGGGGCAGGCCGCCCAGTCCCAGTGCTTTGTTGCGGACAAGGTTGTGGATTACCTGCGTTACGTCACTGGGTGATATCTTTGACTCTAGTGCAAGTCTGGTGGAGGCTGGGATGCATGGGAGATCTATGCCCATAAAAAAAGAGGTGGCAAGCACAGCTGATGTATCAGGCAGGGCTCTATAGGTGGACATGTAATAATCATATAAGGCTTGCATTATGTCGGTTTGTGCACAAACTGTAATGCCTGCTGAGTTGACCACTTTGGTGATGGGGCAGGTCTGAAACTCCTGCAGGACCAGCCAGGTCAGGGGTCTGCCAGACCGGTCACCCTCACAGTGGACCTTTGACACATGTGCTGTGAAGTTGTAACACTGCGGGTCCTCTAAGAAGGCAACATGCGCAATTTACACATCTCCAAGCTGTGTGATCAGTGTAGGCTTGGCATCTGTTGTTTTGTTCAGCTCCATGAGAGTGCACTCAGCTGAGACTATGTCCCTCTACAAGGCCTTAAGGACTCCAGAAATCTATTGAATACAGGTTCATCGCATCACCACCTTAAAGGTGTCCCACTCAAGCACCCTAGGGAATGCAGTATCGTGGTTTTCAGAAAAATACTGTCGGATACAGATTCCCTGCTCCTCTCGGAACACCTGGTCCTCCAAACAGTTGTGTGGTAGGTAGCTTCCACATTGGGGTAGGAGGGGACGGTGATGCCCATTGTACATCGATGATGAGTGCATCATGGTAGTATACCACTCACCCTAGGTAATCTGTTTGGTAAAGCAGGTGTATCAGTGAGGTAGAACAAAGGAATCAGCCAAGTGGCACTCGCAGGTTATGTGGGATAGAGTGGAATGAGTAAAGCCGGACGTCAAGATGCTGAGACTACCACACGTCTGGAAGTGACCAGTGGTGCACCATGCCTCGAAATCGGTCTACCTGTCCATATAAGGGGGAGCAGAGGACAAGGGGCTGGATCTATCTAGTGTCGGATCAAGCACGCAATTGTAATCTCCACCCAGCACCTACAGCATCATGATCTTAGTGGTGAGTTCAACAGAAATGGCAACCCAGAAGGCCCCTTGTTCACTGTTGGGTGCGTACACACTTTCCGATAGGAGCCGCCAGCCATCTAAGCAGCCCTCAAAGAGTGCATAGAGGGCTTTTTCATCAATGGTCATATTTTTCTCTTGAAAGGGTTCTCCAGGTAGTACCCAGTACAAGGCATTCTTTGCATATGCGGAATAAGTAGTGGCACATAGGAGGCCCCTCCAAAGTTTGCGCAGGCCGTCTAGGGCTCCCGCTGTGATGTGGGTCTCTTGCAAAAAGACTATTTGTGCCCGCTGGTGCCTAATATATAAATAAACAGAATAACGTTTTCTGATGGTGTGCATATCACAGTTCAAAGTGAGAAAGCGTATGTCTGTGGGTGCCATAGCAAGGTGCTAGTGGTGCACCCCAGAAACCCGCCCGCTGAGATGAAGCAGGTGTTTGATGGGGTGTGTTCAAGGGTGGAAAAGTCAACTAGGGAATCAAAGTGTCCCAATACTGGGAGCCTACCACAACTGGTGGTACGTCCAAACTAGGCATATTCATTTTGCCCTTACAGTATCCGATAGTGGAGTATGCCAGTGTTGATAGGGGATCATATTGATGACCTCAGGGGGAGACAAGAGTGTAGGTAACAGATAGGGTACAATCATAGTAGGCCTGTGAGTGGAACTCCCATGACGGGAGTAGTTGTGCGATGCTGCATATGTATCAAAAGAGCCATGAGTTAATCGGCTCTGAGCATCTGTGTATGCTGACACAAGAGTCTTCTGACTGGAGGATACCATCTTCGATAAAGTTCATAGTGTACTTCGAGAATTGTCATGTTGACCTAAGGCCATTCGCCTGGATGGTTCGTGAGGAAATGGTCAAATGAGCTTGTCTGCTGTCTGCGGTGTCGCCAGTGGGGGGACTCTGATGCTGTATAAGAGTCATTAGAGGGGGGGGAGTCTTCTTCTGAAGAGAAGATGTGTGGACACTTATCATCTTTATCCATGAAGTTAGGCCCTAGGTTTGCTGCAGCCTGTAAGGCAGCCACTATGATTTGCTACAGGTTGGGGAAGCTGGTCGAGGATATCTGAGATGGAGGCCTCACGTTAGCCTGTCTGCACCCAGCCGGACCAGGAATGCGCAATGCATCAGAACCCCTAGCCAAGGTTCCCCCTAATGTACACCAGGGAACGGCTGATGTAGCTTAACATAGGTAGACTCCTGCCCTGCTGTATTGCTAATAGTGAAGAAAGGTTCAAAAATGTGTATTGAAATCACTGCAATTTTATATGCCAGATGGAACAACTCTCGTCAGTATGCATGCCAGAGCTTTCTGCCCTCCCTCGGGTTACTGACCCCACTTTTACCAGATTGAAATGCACTTTACTTAATACTCACTCTTATTAAACACGAAATTGAATTTTTAACCATGTTGATGTTTACACTCCTGATATTGCATTTTAAATGAACCCTGGGCTAAAGAGAACTAGAATCCAGGTTTAGTTGATGCAATACCAACAGCCTATGGGGTCACTAAGTTAGACCTCTGGGCAAGCGGGCGGCGGTTTAGCAGTGGTCTATCGTAACCACCTTGAAGTCGCCTGTGAACCCTTTACTATAGCAGACAGTGAAGCTATGCTCTTAAGATGTAAGTTAAGCAACAATCTTACTCTTAATGGCCCACTGATTTATAGGCCGCCTGACCTGAAAGCCAGATTTCTAGATGAACTAGGTGATATTCTGGACTCATGCATGCAGTGCCCTAATTTCACAGATCTGGGTGATTTTAATTTTCATCTGTAAAACCTTAATAATAAAGATTCTGAACTACTCCTGGTTATTTTTAGTGGTTTCAATCTTATACAGATGGTGAACTTCGCAACGTATGTAGCTGGCCACAAGCTTGATGACATTTTTTCAAATAATTATGATCTACAGCTGGAAAATATTTGTTCAATTAGCGGGTCAGACCAAAAAGCTATGGATTTTAGTCTGAAAATATGGCATCCTTTTTCGTGTGCTACTAAAACTATGAAAGGCAAGAAGATCCAAGCTTGGAATAAAATCAATAAAAATTAATTGAATAATCTTTTAGATAGGTCCAAGCTACTAACAACATAAATAAAGCAGCCGATAATTACACCGAATGGATCAGGGTGGCAGTGTTAAGTTGGCTCCCTCTAAAACCATTAAAAGTCACAGAAGTCGTCCTTCAGCTCTCTGGTTCTCGTCTGAACTTAGGGAATTAAAACAGAAATGTCAGAGACAGGAGTAAAAATGGAGAACAAACTGTCTCACTGAAGAAAATATTAGTTATAATCAATATATCCAGGAATATAAGAAATTGATTATAAATGAAAAAACTATGGGGCATATTAGCAAGGGCTTTATCGCCGCTTTAGCAGCATTTTTTGCAGCTAAAGCTGCAATTTATTTTTATATCGCCCTATCCGCAAGCTGTCTCTAACAGGCGTTAGCGACAGCTTTCTGGCAATTGCGGCAGGTTTTCCCATCGCCTTGCATGCCAGCGATGATTATCGCTAATGACATGCAAGGTAGGCGTCCCCAACTAGAAGCGACTGAAAACAGTTGCTAACACTACTTCCCCCATTAATAACGCAGTCGAAATGATAAAAAAAAGTTGAGCTAAGCACGATTATCGCTAGTATTTAACACCTGCTGAAAACCTGATTTACCTGTATTCTCAATGGGAAGTGGATTTTCAGGCTAAGTCCACCATGGCATTAATGAGTGAATATCGCTAGATTTCCAGCGATATTCAGGCATTTTGCCGCTATTGCTGGATATTTTAACACAGTGGAGATAAACATTGCTAATAGCATGTTTTGTCCGCCAAAATATCCAGCGATAGGCAGCGACAAAAATAAACGTGCTAATCGCATTTTGCGATAAATATCGCAAGTTCTTGCTAATATGCCCCTATGTTTTCCTCTGAGAAGATTCCCTCGCCAGCAATTCTACAAGAGAACTGTTTAAAATTGTTCAGGTGCTCTAATCCAATTATCAGCTGTACACTGCGCATCAGTCCAACTCGCAGTGATAATTTATTGTATTTTTTTAGAAACAAAGTGGAGGAAAAACACAGAGAACTGAGGGGCATATTAGCAAGGGATTTATCACCGCTTTAGCGGCACTTTTTGCTGCTAAGGCGGCGATTTTTATATCACCCTATCAGCAAGCTGTCGCTAACAGGCGTTAGCGACAGCTTTCTGGCAATAGCGGCCGGCTTTCCCATCGCCTTACATGCCAGCGATGATTATCGCTAATGACATGCAAGGTAGGAATTCCCAACTAGAAGCGACTGAAAACAGTCGCTAACACTACTTCCCCCTATTACCAACGCAGGCGCAGCGATAAAAAAAGTAATGATACGCGTGATTATCGCTAGTATTTAACACCTGCTGAAAACCTGACTTATCTCTATTCCTCAATGGGAGGTGGATTTTCATGCTAAGTCCACCATGGCGTTAATGCATCAATATCGCTGGATTTCAAACGATATTCAGGCATTTTGCCGCTATCGCTGGATATTTTATCACAGTGGAGATAAACTCTGGTAATAGCATGTTTTGTCGGCTAAAATATCCAGCGATAGGCAGAGATAAAAATAAACGCGCTGAGCACGTTTTCCGATAAATATTGCAATTTCTTGCTAATATGCCCCTGAGTTCCAGTATCCCGGCCACAAGCCAGGCCTTTGATACTAATGGGACAGTTTCCTCTAGTGTCATTTTTGGCACGTCCCCCCCTCTTACCACAGAAGGAGTAGCAGAACTCATTAGACTAACCAAATCAGGAGCTCTGTCCGATCTTAACCCGCTTAAATCTTACATAATATAATAGTAGAGCCGGGAGGTCCGTCGTTAACTATGCTTCAAAATGCCATTAATAATTCAGATAATTTTCCTCTTGAATGGAAAAAGGCCTCTATCCTTCCGCTGTTGAAGAAGCCTGCTCTGGTCCCAAATGAAGTAAAGAACCGTCCGCCCACATCTCACATCCCTTTCTTGGCAAAAATACTTGAGACACACTGAACACCGTACTTTCCGATTTTTTTGAGGCAAATTAGGTTCTAGATGTTGCAAAATTTGGCTTTAGGCCGTACAATAGCACTGAGTCTGCCCTGGTAGCGGCAACTGACGAGCTGAGTAGCATCTTGGATAACACGGTGAAGGTTGCGATGATCCTACTGGATCTATTGGCAGCCTCTGACACCCGAGCCATTCTGTACAACTTGATAGCATTGCTAAGATTGGAATTGGAGTCTTAGCTTTAACCCTTCTATGATCCTTTCTCTCTGGCAGGGAACAATCAGCTGCCCTAGGGAATTTTGTGTCAAAGCGCTTTTAAATATATACGTGGCCCCCCCGACCAGATTAATCAATATATTTGGCTTTTCAGCTGTTGCATACAAGGATGACACTCAAATCGTAGTGTCAATTTCTAACAATGTAATGTTTTTGATATAACCGAAGTCCTTGTTTTTGGCAGGGACGCTACCTTTCTGGGACAAATCGTGGTGGCTTGGACTCTGGGCTCACCTCCTATTCAAGTCTTTCTTTTAATACCTAGGTAAATAAACTTGCCTTATCATGCTTTTTCCTGCTATGCACCTTAAGAAACTCTCTCCACTTCTTAACCTATGATTTACAGAAGTCAGTGGTTACAGCGCTGGTCTTGGCCAGGCTGCACTACTGTAATGCCTTATATTTAGGCATTCATCAATGAGCATTAAAGAGACTTCAAATTCTGCAGAATGCTGTAGCCCAGCTCCTTAGGAGGTTTCCCAAATCTGAGTCAGTTTCAAAGGTTCTTGTTGAGCTTCATTGACTCCTGGTCATAAATAAAATATCTTTTAAGGCACTCTGTCTGGCACACAAGCCTCTGCATGACAGAGGTTCTGACAGTCTACAGAGGAGTTTATTCTGGTACGCTACCGGGAGAACCCTGTGCAAGGGCACCTCCAGAACCTTTAATGTTCCTAAAATTAAGAAAATGACTTGGTGTGGCCGAGGTTTTGTCTACATGACGTGCCACCTTTGGAACAATCGTCGTGGCACATCTTAGAGTTCAAGCTAACCTGCTCAGTTTCCGGAAACATCTTAAGACTGGGCTGTTTTCTCCCTCTGATGATATCTTCTTATATAAACTGCTGCCTCAGTGTTTTTGTTTTCTGGCTAACTCCAGTGCCAAGATGCCCTAGGGCATTTGAGTGCTTAATATAAACTATTCAATATCAATATCAACTTGTGGTTTAGCCCATTGTCCGCACCACCATCTGATCCACAGGCCACGGAAACCCAATGCTGGCCCTGGCACATTCCATTGAGGGCTCTCCCTGGTGCTGATCAGTCCAGTCCCTTGCCTCCTTCGGATCAGTAAAGAAAAAGGTGGCACCGCCAAAAATTATCTTGAGTCGGGAGGGGAACAGCAGTGTGTATTAGAACCCCTGTTGGCGAAGGCATCGCTTGACTTCTAGGAACGAGGAATGCTTGTGCTGAACAGGTCCGGTATATTCAGGATAAAGCATGGTGTTTTTGTCTTCTACTCGAAGGGGGCCTGTCTGCCTGGCCATGCGAAGTACCGCATCACAATCCTTGAAGTGGAGTAGTTTTGCCAGCATGGGATGGGGAAGCGAGCATGCAGGAGGGCACCTTGCTGGGACCAGGTGCATGCTCTCCTGGGAATAGAAGGAGGTACAGTTCAAGGCCAGGGTGAAGGTATTGAATCAGGTCTCCAGTTAGGTAATGGGGTCTGTTCCCTCAATTCCCTCTGGGAACCGCAAGATACGAATGTCCTACGGGAACACCCCTCCAAGTCCTCCGCTCTGTTCTCAAGATGGGCGACCCAGCTCAGCAGGTCCCGGATCACTGACTGATTTCCCTGTGTGAGCAGTTACAGGGCAGATAGGGTCTTCTCGCTATCTGAAACCCTCTCTGTAAGTTTACGATGGTCATCCCGAAGAAAGTTAAAGTCTGCAGTGAGGGAGCTGAATCTGGCCTCCATGGAGACACGTAAATGTTCAATCACCGCCATGACCTTGTCCAACGTGGAGAGGCGTGGTGTGTACACTGCCTGTAGAGTATCCAGAATCATAGAGGGTGGATTTGTGGAGGTTGATGGCTGGGCTAAGGTGGCAGATTGTAGCCTTCCCATGATGGAGTGCCCCCCCTGGGGTGTGAGGATGATGCAAGAGGGAGCTCGCTGGTGCTGGAGCGAGAACCACATGAACAGGAGGCTGGCGCTGCAGTCTTCAGTTGCATGCAAATGTGTGTCATGCCAGGCCGAAGGGGACTTGGGTCCGGGAGAGAGTGGTGCACAGCCTAGTACCAGTCTGCCGATGATTCGCCATGTGCCTTAATGGCAACGCCGATGTGTGGCAGTTAGTAGATGGGATAGGTCTGGTCCCACTAGCTTGTAATGAGTCAACAAATTTCAGGTGTGCCTTGGAGATTTTGAGGTAGTGACCCCAGAGCCAGGAACTGCCCAAGATCCCCTGATCAAGTAAGCCAGGAATCAGGAGGTTGTATCCAAGGGTCCTACCAATGATGTAGGGTGTCGTATAGGGGGATGTTTCTCCCAAGCTGTTTGATGTTTAACCGCGGCCCTTGTGTACCTCGATTGTGGCACAGACTGGGCCCAGCTGCAGTGGAGGGGAAGGAACTTTTGGCCATCATGCACCACCGCCCATCAGTGCTGCTCCTCACTCTGATCTGCACGCTGCATGTGCCTAGATTATGGCTCCAATGTGCTGTCTATAGTGAGCTAGGCAGCAGAGCAACGCAGTAGTCCACCGCTGCCTGATGTTCAGTGCTCCACTGTTATGGTGCCAGTGCAGTGCCCCGGCCAGTCAGGTTGGCAAGGCCAAGACCCATCCTTGGCCATGGCGCTGAACAGCCAAACCTGAACGCCATCTAGGAGTCACCCCACGCTGCGTCCACTCTAGTTGCAACCTGCTGCCGCCATGATGTCAGCCTTCACAGGGCTCACATGCCTCCATGCAGCACAACCAAGTCGCCAATCTGAGGCACCCTACCTCACTCATGAGTCTATGTTTGTAGGCCATATGGACACTGTCTGTCGATGGGCCGGGTGCTCCCTGCTGTCACTCTTGGCCACCAGGAAATAGCTTGACCCCATGCGCCGAGTGCGGCAGCTCCCCTCCCCAGGTTCCCAGCCACAAGTACCCCTCCGCAATCCCCAGCATGGGGCCCCTGGGCTCTCAACTCCTGCCCATCAATGGTGTGCCCCAGGGTCTGAGTAGTGTGGCCGAGGCCACGACCGCCGACTCCCCTCCATTCGCTCGTCTTGCAGGAGCAGCATGATTGAGTGACAGCTGGGCACTGCTATGTTGCCAGCCACCATATGGCTCCCCAAAAGTGACCTCAGAGTGGTGTGCATGGAGTCTTTGGTGCCCTGTAGCAGCTCTCCTGTCAGGTCACTGGTCAGGGTGGAGAGTGATTGTTGGGCAACCTGCCAGACCACTAAGGATTTGCGCCAGCCATCTTGGCTGGCCTAGCAATTCTCCTCCGGCCTCCAGCTCTCATGGGGGAAAAACCCTCACTAGCCAACTTAACTGCTTAAAGGGGGAACTCTTCCTTCACTCGCAGGATTGGCTGCAGCCCTTGGCACACCAGCGGTGACACATGGCACCTGGGTTCGGGATGACGGGCAGGGCCCTGAGGTGGGCACAAGGCCTTCACCAATGTGGGCTGAGACACAGCACTCTCTACATGTGCTAGCCCCTGTGGACTGAGTAGAGGCCCTGGGTGCATCCACTGTGGACATGGGCCCACATGATGTCAGTAATCAAGACCCTGTAGAACACACCCCCTGCACTTCTCAGGCACCTGTTGCTTCCAGCGGTGTGGTGTAACGAGAAGGTAAGCAGAAGATGTGAGGGGCAAAAGCTTGCTTTCAGGGCTCCCTTGACCACTCCTCCACATGAGAGTCGCCTGCCAGATCAGGGTGGGGGTGGGGGGTGGAGACGCCTGACTTCCTGGGCTGGACTGCCCCTTGTATGCTCAGCAAGCCCTGCCATAGGCATGTTTGAACCCTTTCCTGGGTGTGGAGCCATGGCCATGGGCTCCACCTGACCTGGAGATTGCCTCATACTTTTGCCAGACTCTGAGCAGCAAGGACAGTGGAGCTCAATTTCTTGCACCTCCTCTCTTGTGCCTCAGTCTCAACATTTGTCCCCCCAGTGAAGTTTGTGGGGGAGAGCACCTGACACCTTGTAGGGAGTCCTCATCACCTGAACATGAAGACTGCCATGGGTCCCTGTGACCCTAGAGATTACATTGCCACCAGCACTCCTTGGACATACCCCTTCCACCTGACCAAGGGCCATATTGCCTCCACCACTGCAACTCCCTTGTGACTCGCCTGTACATCACCCCGACCCACTGTAATCCGCTGTTGCAGACTCCTCCTTGACATGAACATGACTTTGTGCCCCACACTGCTGAGAGACTGTGGAGTGCAGCCTCAGTACTTCCCCTCGTGAATGCACTGGTGAGCTAACACCAGTGACTTGCCCGCATTACAATAGCTTCATTGGGGTGCCAGCCACCAAGAATCACCTGGCATGATCTACATGTACACACCCTACATCACTGGGTGACCTCGAACTCCTTGGAGACTTTAAGCACAGTGGTTTATCTGTGTCTCCACTCCAGCTAGGGCAGGGGGTCAGCGCACGAAAGAATCCAAAATCAAAAGGTTCCGTCTTCAGTCCTCCTAATGCACTACAAAAGAGGTTGAATTGCCACGGTCCAGATCAGGTGGGTTAAGCAACCTACAGGATAGCTAAAAACAACTTGTCACCAAGGCCCTGCTCCTCCAACTTATCCAGGCACTTCGAGATGACATCAAGTGGGTCATAACAGACTCCAACAAGATATCTACCCCTCTAAAGCGATATTGGCGACATTAGAGAGAGGGTATCACAGACCAAAACCTCCATCCACAGATTCAAAGAAGAGGGTGAAGTACTGCAGCAGTGGATCCTCCAGCTCGAGGACCAACATATCCTCCTGCAGGAGAAATGTGAGGCAGTCGGAAGCCAATCACACCACAATAACATCCGAGTCTTGCGGGATCCGTCCAACCATCATCAGAGATGCTGATGTGCCCAAATACCTTGCACATCTTTTCAGCATTTTCCTCGAAAGAAGACGAGGCGGCCTAATACTCATGGGCAGAGCCCACAGAATGATTCCCCTCTACAGAACTGGGAAGCGCACACCAGATGTGCTCACCTGTATCATTGCTTTCGGAACAAGAAGCTGATTATGGCCTTGCCCCATCACCTTCAATTTTGTCCACCTCCTTCTCTTTCAAAACCTCTTGGTGGCCACACCTTCAAACCAATTACGGACTTCCTTACTGATCGCAATACCAATTACTGCTGGGCACACCCATTGTATCCTCTTCTCCTGGAATATCCAAGCACAGTCCATAGCCTTGTTTGTGGGTGGGGGGACAAAACAAATCCTGGGGGTGCATGTGGAAGCAGCAGAGTCTGCAACCCCCAATGCCCAGGGGAGGCTTTGTTTACCGGCATCCAAATGGCAGACAGTCTCTCAACAAATGGGCCGACGCCGGCAGGGTCCCAAAGTAATTGAAACCAGCACATCCCAGCTTTTGTAACACCTTCCCCGTTCCACTGTTAAAATTTCACAGAACATTGACTAAGTGAATACAGCATCTCCATTCTCTTTCCCCCTTCTCCTGGATCTGCTTGCTACTGGGTAGACCAAGCCTCAGCCTATTTCTTTTCTGTATCTCCCATATTGGGCAGGGGCCCGGGGATGGATCTATTGCTACACTGCCGGTAACCCCCTACTAGAACTATTCACTGCGGGTGACAATGCTGCCTCGAGTGGAGAGCAGACTTCACCGTTTGACAGTTTGCTTTCATTAGTTTATTGATTGTTAATATGCTTTAATGTGTTACCATTTGGAAGGTTTGGGAGGAAAGGGGTGGTATACACTGGGGCTGCCCACCTGTTGCACCTATTTCCTAGATCAATTATGAGGACACCACGACACACTACGTTAACAGCACTCAATCCTTACGAATCCTGCACTGCTAAAAGTTGTCACTTGCAATGACAGGGGCCTCAATAATCCCTCCAAAAGATTTGCCATACTGGGAGAATTTAAAACGACAGATGCCTCTATTTGTCAAATCCAGGAGACCCATCTCCTGAAAGTTGATACTCTTAGACTCGGATCCAGCATACTCCCACTCCAAAATCATGCCTCCTTTATTGTTAGAAAGGTTGGAGTGATGATTCTTAATGTTCAACCATGTGCTTCACGGAACACAGATGCAAGTCGAACAAAGGGACAGATGGTTGCTTGTCAATGACTCCTCGAAAGGCCAACCGCTCTGCTCTGCCTCAGTGTATACCCTAATTCTGGCCAGGAATCTTCTAGAGGGACATGCTTTCAACCATTATGGTCTTTGCAAATGATAGAGCGCGCAGGTCACCCGACTAGTCTTTTACCAAAAATAGTCACCTGGGCCCATAATCAATAAACAACTTAATATTAAAACTTGGGTTACCTTCGCTCTACTATCAGTGTATTTTAACATTTAGGACTTTTGACTTATCTATACCTTGACTTACCAACCCACGTCACCGGTACCTAAAGTCCTAAGGGATCAAGGTGTTAGCATAATAGGATAAAATAACATTTGCGCTCATATAATAACCACAGACTCGGGAAGATTTAAATTCTTTATCTAAGTTTCTTAAATGGTCACCATCCACAGATTGAACACAAAAAGACTTTCAATTATGAAGATCAGAATCAAAATGTAACTATGCAAAAGATGTATTAAACTAATTTCGATCATTTAGCAAATAGGGAGGGTGAAGAGAAGGAACATAAAAATATGATCAAAGTATTTAAGCACTTAACAAAAGGGAAGGGAAAAAGGGAACATATGTCAAACTTTATCAAATAGGAAGGGTAGAGAGAAGGATCATAATATGCAAGCACTATTATCAAATATGTAACATTTAGGGAGGGTGAGAGAAGGAAACAAGTCAATGACGAACCCACATTAACTATATTTACCTAGGAATGGTGTGAAGAACTAACCCTGGCCACAGGTCAGTTTAAAGGACATAACCCCGAAAAGTTGCAGTCGCCAGTAGACTTGCAGGTGCAGATTCAGAATCAGGACAGGTAAAGCCAATTTGGATCAGGACAGGACCACCAAAAGTTTAAGACTGGCACCCGCAGTTAAGTTGCAACGCCTGCGCTACTCCCTCTCTGCAGCAAACAGTCAAACCCCGATTGGGTTATCGCTTTCCCCAACAAATTGCTTCGCCAGCACTTCAGCTTTTCAGAACCTCGATTGGGTTATCGAATCTTCTGACAGAGTGCTCTGCAGCCCTCTGCTTTTGGTCACCTATTGAGTGCGTTGGGTCAGTGACAGGTCAGCTATTCAGACAAGTCAGACAATTTCTCTAGCTAAGCCTACTCTAGTTATACTATTTTTCAGGGCAGTGTACCACCCCCCAATGTTGCAAATGTAAGGACCCGACCATCATAGTATTTTTCTCACATATGTTTTATTCCACCCGGCAGTGAATGTATCAATAATGATTACAATGTAGTCTATATCTCAGTTCAGTTTCCTTCACAGAGGTCAGAAGTTGACTTTCCCATGAACATCTTCTAGCAAGTCGTGCCTTGGCCGAGTTTCAATGACATATGACATAGCTCCTTCTGGAGTTTGACATGCACAGTTTGGCTTTTCAAGATGGAGTAATAGAATCTCTCGGGCCCAAAGATTACAATATATGAAAAGTAGAAAAGAAACAATATTAGAACACAGAATAAATGAATGCACTGTATACCACGTATCGCTACTCTATTCCCATTATTTTATTTGTAACTATTGCGTTACGGTTAAGCACAACGAACAGCTTAGCAAAAGCAGCAGTGCAACCTTCATGCATGCTGTAACACAGAGCAGCCATCTTAGTTCTAGTGCGCAGAAGCAAAAGATTCCCTCCAAAGCAAAGAGTATGTCATGTCACGTGAGTTTGACAAACGCATGCGCAGGAGAAAATCCCACGTAAAAGCAGCCATTTTAGTTGCAAGTGGATTACTGTTAGTAAAAGCACATATACAAGCTTCATCTAGATGCCCAAAATGTAGTGTAATGCAATATTAGTAATACGAACATGTTGATTAATTCATTAACGTTATGTTGAGAGGGTTGAGTACAAGCAAGTCGCGTTATGTGCAAATCCTTGCTCCATTAATCCCCTCTTTGATGATATTTTATATCATCACCAATTAATAAAACAGATGCCAACTTTTCACAATTCACCCAACTCAATTTCTTCAATCTTTCTTCTAGGATTTTTCCCATTATTTAGATGAAAGGTTTTCATTTTCTTCTAAATGTTGCCATTTAATTCTTCAAGCTCCATTTCATTGCAATTTCTTTTCTTCCCTCTCTCATTTACTGTATATCTCTTTCTATGTTTAGGACATTTGCAACAAATTATTAACCCTAAAATTAGTAGGCCTATTCCCACCATTGGCATCAGTATTCTACCTACAAAACTTTTCCCTACATTAGAAATCCAGCTACCTAATGAGGAGAGACCACCAGTCAGTCTCTTCCATGCACTATCAACCTTTAGTGGTTTGAGCTCTTTTTCCAAATGTGTAATACTTCTTACATACCCTTTAATTTCCACACTCTTGTCAGGTATGTAAGTGCAACAATGTTGCACTTTCAAAATTCTACAGAATCCAACCTCTTTTTTCTAATAATGTATCAAGAGCAAGTCGGTTTTGTAAAACCATTAATCTGATCGCAACCAATTTGGTATTGATCATCAAACTTATGCGCGCTTAGATAATTTCCTTGCCACAACATCTTTCATGCCCCATTTATCTGACGCAGAGATCTCCCCGCGCTCGCTATCCGACCATGCCCTTATCTCTGTACAGATTGCATGTCTTGACCAGCGGCCACGGTCCTCGGTGGTTGCCCGCCTGAGGGCCACGATCACTCAATACTTCGCAGATAACGACAGGGATGGTATGTCACTAAGGTCAGTGTGGGAGGCCCTTAAACTGGTTGCTCGGGGGGACTTGATTGCGGTGTCTGCGTCGTTAGCACGGATCCGTAAGGAGAAGCCTGAAGAGTTAGAGAGGGAGGTAAGGGGCTTAGAGGCAATACATAAGCGGACCGGGGCACCTCGCATCTGGAGAGAGTTGGAAACGAGACGACGCATGCTTAAACATCTTGACCTGGTTCGCTTGGAATACTCCCTCTTGCGCCATACATTTTTCCTCAGCGGGGACAAGGGGGCCGGATGTTAGCACATAGGCTGAGGGGCCGAACGCAGCAGGCAGCCGTCCAGGCCATCAGGGATGCATCGGCGGTGAAGCAGATTGCCGATTTCCTTATCGCGGACTCTTTCCGGCGGTTTTACCACACCTTGTATAGCCGGGAACCCACAGAGTCGGAGCATGTGCAGGCGTACTTGGCTTCATGTGGAGTAACGCCCCTCTCTCCGACCTCGGCGGCTGCGCTCGACGTGGAAATACGCATTGAGGAAGTCATCTCCGCGATCTCGCGGTTGAAGCTGGCCAAATCACCGTGTCCGGATGGCTTTTCAGCCATTTTTTATAAAAAGTTTTGCATGGAACTAGCGCCCTTTTTAACCTGTCTTTTTAATTCCTTCCTAGAAACGGGAGAGGTGACCCCTTCTATGTCAGAGGCGGTGATCACAGTCATCCCCAAGGCAGGGAAATACCCCAGAGAGTGTGGATCGTTCCGCCCGATCTCCCTACTCAACATTGATGCGAAGCTTTTCGCTAGCATTTTGGCTGCCCGCCTTAGCCCCTTCATGGATGGCATCATAGAACCGGACCAAGTGGGGTTCATACCAACGCGACAGGGAGGAGAGAACACGAAGAGGCTTTTGCACCTCATGGATTCTGTACACCGCTCTCACAAACAGGCCCTTTTCTTATCAATAGACGGGTAGAAGGCCTTCGACCGAGTCGATTGGACATACTTGTTCGCGGTTCTTGAAGGCTTTCGGACTGGGGGACAACTTTATAACCTGGTAACCTGGGTGCGCTCCCTCTACGCGGCACCGACGGCGGCGGTCCAGCTGAACGGGTGTAGATCGACCCCTTTTCCCATCACCTGCGGGATGAGGCAGGGGTGTCCCCTGTCGCCGCTGCTCTTCGTGCTCTATATGGAGCCCTTTAAGTTTTATGAGCTGCGGAGTAATAGGTGAAATCGCGTTCTAGAGGATATTAACTGGGCTGTTTAGACCCCGAACATTCAAGCTAACAATTTTCAGATCTTTACCCTTATTCGCTGTAAGGGGAAGAAAGCATTAGACAAGGCACCCGTGACTGTACAGGCGGAGACAAGTCGGGCTTCACCTTAGGTGCAGGTTTAGCCACTCTCTGCCAGTCGTCAGACCGTCGTCGTCGTCATCGCCTGCCGGGAGAGCCGTCGTCCTCAGAAGAGGGGGCCGACTGTTCCAGTCCCAAGATGTCTCTAGCCGCCTCGAGGGATCGGACCTGGATAAGCTTGGCCTTCCATTTGAAGATGAGCCGGAATGGATGCCCCCAGGAATAGGGAACATTTTGCTCCCTGAGGTAGTTGGTGACAGGTTTGAATTCTCTTCGCTTCACCAACTTTGAGGGCGCTAAGTCCTGAAAGAGCAAAGGGCGGTGATCCCGGAACTGATTAAAGATAATGAGGACACCATACGCAACACAAATGTGGGTAAACTCAAAACATTTCAATCATTTTAAATTTCACTGTGCACTGCACCATTAATGTCCCAAGACTCATGATGTGCTTACCTAATGTCCATCACTCGCTCTCACCTTTCCACCACAGCTGTGAAGCATCTGGATAGAACTATCACTGCCACAGAGATAGTAGAGGCCATTGGACAACTCAGGACCTCCAAGGCTCCAGGAATGACGGGTTCACCGCATTATTCTATAAACTCTTTGCCCCTCAATTGCTTCCTATCCTAACAGCATTTTTTGAATGAGTTAACCATAGACATAGTAGAAACCCAGAGCATGACTGAGAATTCCATTGTCCCGATCCCCAAACCATGCAAGGACACACGTGCTATGTCCCTCCTATCAGCCGATTTTCCTGTGCAATCTAGATCTCAAAATCCTTGCCAAAGTATTGGCCAACTGGCTAGACAAGCTACTCTCCGCCTTGCCCCCCCCTGACCATGATGGCTTTGTCCTCAACTTTGGTGGCAAAACCAAGCATGTTCTACACCTGATATAGCCAGGAAGAAGGCCAGGGTGGCAGTTCTCCTCTCTCTGGATGCAATCAAGGTTTTTGGGGAGTCTTTGAATATTTGCTCCTTACTTGAGCCACAGCGGACTGCATCACATTGCAGAGGAGTTTAAGATCGTCGGTTACATGTCCGGGCTGACACCAGCGAGGGGGTCAGAACTACATTTCCCTATAGCCCTAGCGGCGCGCACGCCACTTACGAGGAGGAGTGCGGAGTGCCAGGAGGCTCTCAAATAGCGGCCAGGGCTCCCACAACGTGGGAGTCTTTGAATATTTGCTTCTTACTTGAGCCACAGCGGACTGCATCACATCGCAGAGGAGTTTAAGATTGCCGGTTACATCTTCGGGCTGACACCAGCGAGGGGGTCAGAACTACATCTCCCTAAAGCCCTTGCGGTGCGCATGCCGCTTACGAGGAAGAGAGAACCAGGAGGCGCTCAAATAGCGGCCAGGGCTCCCGCAGCGTGGGAGTCTATGAATATTTGCTTCTTACTTGAGCCACAGCAGACTGCATCACATCGCAGAGGAGTTTAAGATCTCCGGCTACATGTCCGGGCTGACACCAGTGAGGGGGTCAGAACTACATATCCTTATAGCCCTTGCGGCATGCAAGCTGCTTACAAGGAGGAGAGCGCCAGGAGGTGATCAAATAGAGGCCAGTGCTCTGGCAGCACTGGGCGTCTGTCTCAGGAAATAATAATGCTTAGGAGAGTGAGTTGGGTGGGTAACATGGACAAGACCTGTGAAGGGGATTGTGTTGTTGTAAATTTCCGTCACCCTGAATTTGTGGCCTGTGTACCAGATGAAGTTTAAACAAAACATGGCTGGCAAAGTGAACTTCAATATGTTGGCATTACTGCAGGACCCCATGGGTACTTTTATAGACCCAGAACTGAGCAATGTTTTCAATCCAGCAGAGCCCAATGTAGTACTATAAATGAAATAATTCCATCTATGCCAAACAGGTTTGACCTTCTGAGACGATGCAGTGAGGTGGATTGACTGAATTTAACAGTAGCACAAATGGATGACAACCACTTGATAAGTAGGTCTTTGAGTCCCCCTACAGAAATAATCTGTGTAGATGTATCTCTCCTGAATGAAGGAATCCTTCCTCCCTCCCCCAATGGTGTTGAGATAATGCCAGCAGTATGTAATCTTTTCCCTCACCCTGTTAGCATTGAAGCTGCGCCAGTAGAAGGCACGCTGATTGGCGCTTCTAATGACCCCTTGTTTTTTAGCAACCCTATTGGTTCTGACCCGGCGAGCAGTCAACCCACCAGATCACTGCAAATTATGTCATGGAATATTGCAGGGGCTAAAAACAATCTGCATGATACATCATGGCCTAATAGCATACAGTACCCACACAGACGAGCAGACAGACCCCGCTTACCTGACTGGTGAGAGCGGTGAGAGCGGTGAGAGCGGTGGGGTGAGTGCAGCGGTGACGGCAGTTTTGGCGGCGGCAACCTTTCCAGTCTCGGTTTGTTGCACCTCATTCCGGTTGATTGTTAACCTGCTGGGAGATATCTGCATGACGGGGTGGGTCGAAATTGTAGTGCGCAGAAGTTTGGACCCGGCGGCCAGTTCCACAAGCAGAGATGGGCTGTGGGAGAGAGCGCGAGAGGCTGCTCGGGGTTACAGAAAAAAAGTCGGCAAGTTAAATTTCTCCTTCCGGGGTAAGAGCGGAGACTGCAATCCTGCAGCTTGTGCCTGGGCAGATGGGACAGGTGCAAGCGTGGGAAACTCAGAGAAGACTCAACAAGGGAATAGCAACAAGGTATCCAGCGTAAGGTTCTGGGAAAGAGAAATAAGCTCTAGCTTGCATGAAAACTGACTGGTTTTACTAGAAGAAAAGCGCAACGAGAGGCATTGTGAGATTGCTATAAATGCAAATTTGACTTTAAATCCTTGCTGGATGAATGAAAGGAGTGGTGAAAATCTCTCCCCCAAGGAAGCAATCGAAGAAGGGGGACACTCACATAGCAGACAAAAAAGCGGAACTGAGGCAGAGGCAGAGGCAGCAAAGGCTGAAGTAGAAAAAGATCTGTATCACAAAACTCAGGGAAAACGGACAACAATTACACTACTTCACCCTACTGAGAGACTTGGTTGCCTGTTCTTGGTTCCTGGAGGAGCGCGACGAACCTGCTGCCTAAGCAGAGCTGACCCTTGCCACCACTCTTTCCACGACTCGCCGGACCCGCTCCGCGTCGTTTTGTTCTGGGAGGCTGCAGCGAGGTTTACAGGAGGAGCGCGGGGAAAGGCGAGTGAACCAGCGGGGTTGCGAGCATAGGCAGGGACTCCAGCGTCCAGGAGCCCCTGCGCGCCCAACTAGCAACACCTGGGCTGCTCTCCCCGCTGGCCACGCCCCCGCCTATCAGCCCATGAACTTACAGTTGTAGAGTTATAAGGAGTGCAGTGTCACCGCTTCGCGGGAGCGACCAGGAGAAGCCCGGGACAAGGGCGGGACCGTCTGTGGCCGTCCGGGGCTGACAGAGGCTGGGCTGGGCCACGTCCCTTTTTCCTCTACCAGCAGTCTCTACAGACGGCCGTTGAGGCCCTTGGTGTTCTCTACATCCATGTCTACCCGCTCAGGAAGACCTCTAAGGAGTGAAAGCGACAAAGGAGCTATTGCAGGGAGCCCTGTGATAGGATCTATGGATCGGTTTATTACCAGGGTGGCGGCTGTAATAGAAAAGGAGATCGCTGTGTCAGAGCGGCGCCTATCCGAGATCTACCTCCCCTCAAGACGTTCATCATTGGGGGCTGCTGTACAAGCGTCTACTCCGGCCTGTGAGCGGGTTCAACCAGTTCAACCAGCCCCTACTGTAGGAGTTCAAGGTGATTCTACTGACCCGTCCCACCTGCTTGAAATAGGGCAAAACATAGACAGGGTGGAACTTGCGGCCACGCTCTTTCCTAGTGGTATTGAGGAAGAGGTTGGTCTTAGTATTCCATCTCCACCTGTATCACCTAAACCCCCAAATGATGCAATTAGTCAGTCTTCATTGCCAAATTCGCCCACCCCCATTATTATAATAACAGACGGGGTCTTAGAAGGGGTGCCCTCAAGTAGCCAGATTCCAGAATTTAGGCAGGAAAAGAGAAACAAAAGTAAAAAGATAAGACATCGAAAAAAGGGTAGACTGGTAAGCCAGGCGTCACTTTACCAAAATACTATAAAGCCCCTGGGTTTTGGCGCGGAAAACGTAAGGGGCACGACTATAGGGAATAAAGATGTGGCAGAAGGGGTTGTAGTGGCTACCGTGAAGGGGCCACTGCCTAATGACGTTACAGCTAATGCCTCTAACCCCCCTGACCCTGTAACTATTGACATTATCCTAGAGAAGGTAAATAGTCTCTTGATGCCCCTTCTAACACAGGTCAAGAGCCTGGGGTCTAGAATAGACAAATTAGAGCAATCAACCCTCGACGGGTTTTACTCACTCAAATCCACATTTAAACAACTAGTCAGAGTGAGTGAAAGCCCTGACATGGGTCTGATGGAGAATGAGCCCCCAGCAGTTTCATTACCACCACAGAGAGTCCCTATGCCCCCAAAACATTTAAGTAAGGGTGACACTAATAGATTACAAACCCTAGCTCCCAAAACTTTTCCCCCTCCTAAAGCAGGGTCGAATCTTAAGGGGCCACCACCGCACCCAGAGGTTGCCACACCTAAGCCTAAACCACTGCCACAAAAGCAGCCCCAGACAACCAGTGGCAAATTAAAAAATATACAAACACTAGGCTTATGCGACAAAGCTCAGGGACTAGTAACAGGGAAAACTTCCATTTCCGCCTCCCGACCTACACCTCCAATTACCACTGTACCGGCTTCTAGGAAACCAGTACGTCGTATTCCTCCAATAAATCTCCCGCCAGACTGTCAACCGTTTGTTACAGTCCTGGTAAATGTCCCCCCACTAAAGGAAGACCAGTTGGAAAATCACGAATCGCTTAAGAATAAGTGCATCCACTGGCTAAAGTTAAATAAGCCAATCCCGCCAGGTGTGGACGGGATTATTCTAAGTGTCCGTAGGGTAGGTTGGGTAGGGCAGGGAAAGAAAACCCAGGAGGGGGATTGTATACTAATAAACTTTCAGGACCCCAGAGTAGTCCCTTCAATCTGTACCCCAATAAATAATATGCGGGCCCTAGGGGTTAAAGTAGTAGACTTGTCCTACTTCTACCCCAGGCAAACTGCTAGACTAACTGGAGAAAGCTTAGGCTCTCCTGAGACACTTAGGGCCGGGGCACCTGGGGGTAGAGGGATGAACCCAGTGTGGGTGTCAGGGTCCAACTGACTACAGGAGGATGTTCCTCGGGTATGCAAAAATGCAGCCGAGGACAAAGTATCTGTGAGTGTACTAGACCCTATGGCAGTATTATCCTCCCTAATTGACTCCTCTCCAACTGGGGATTTTGGAGATACTAGTGGGACGAGGTCCACAGACAGGGGTATTCCTGCGTCTTGCGACACTCCAGCTGTGACGGGCCTAGATTTTAAGGTTTTCAGCTGGAATGTCGCAGGGATCGCAAGGAAGTTGGCCTTGCCTGACTTCACGGTATGGGTCGATAAACACTCTCTGTGTATCTTCCAAGAGACGTGGAGCTTAGTGCCGGTACACAGGGTGGGATTCTCTTCCTACTCTGTCCCCGCACTGACCTCGAAAACGGGAAGAGGCCGACCTTCGGGTGGCTTGCTCATTTGGGTAGCAGCCGCCCTAGACTGCAGAGTAGAGGAACTTCACACAGGTCACCCGGACATCCAAAACATTATTTTAATAGATCAGCGGGGAAGACTGGTTTTAAATGTCTATAATGTTTATGCCAGAGGGACTAAGGGTGGAAGAAAGTCACCTGTAATATCCCTTCTTGAGACCCTCCTAAACAAAACCCCCCATAGGCTGCGTACACTGGTCGTGGGCGACATGAACTGTACGTTCGAGCCTTTGGGCTCGGATGTTGCCCTTGAACAAGATGAGGAGGACATTAGGCTGGGGATCCCTGTATTGGAACTCCCACCTATCAGAAGGTGGTCCGAAGTAGCGCTACAGTTATACTCCCTGAGCCTGGAATTAAATTTAAGGGCAGTTAATGGGAGGACAACCTCTGATAGGGGGGGTGCCCACACGTACAACAGACCAGGACGAACCTCCAGGATAGACTATATACTAGTAGATGTGTACCTATGGAAGCATGTGAAGGACATGCTAGTAGTCCCAACAACTGAAAGTGATCACAACCCACTTTCCTTAAGCATGAAACACTGGTGGCAACCTGCAATAGAAGGTCACGATAACCCGGCAGTAATGCCCCCGACGAGTCCGAAGTCTCGCCATGTGGCAGACGAATAAAATGGGCTAAACTGGTCCTATCGGAGGCAAGGGTCGGAGAAATTTTTTTCCCTCTTAAATCATGCAGTGGCATCCTTGGGGTTGTCCCTAGATGGGGTGGGCAGGGCAAGTGGACTCTTTGTCTCCCTAGTAGAGGCCCTGTCTAATGTGTTCATCATCCTTTCTAGTAAGTTGAGCAACAAAAGAAGTAAAAAACCTGAAGATGGATGGTATACCCAGCTATGTAGGGCCCACAAGACAAGGCTTGTTGAGGCAGTAAAGCGCAATTCCCACAGTGATATACAGGTAGCAAGGAAGGTCTACAATAGATCCCTCAAAAGTGCTAAGAGGGAGTGGGAAGACAAATTCTGGGAAGATCTGCTCCAAGCTAGCAAATGTAGGGACTCAAGGGCCTTTTGGAATCTTATAGGATTACGAAATAGGCCAGAGGCAGCTATGAGACCCTGTAACATCCCGCCACAAAGTTGGGTAAAACATTTTGGAACTTTATACCTCCCGGCAGAAGGGGAATTGAACGTTAGGGCGCACTCCCCACTAGCAATTGAACCACACGCCTATGATCTCTTTACCCTCTAGAGATTGAAAAAGTGATAGGGTGGGTAGCCCCACGCAAGGCAGCTGGCCCAGATGGCCTCCCGGGGGATCTTATGAGGGCATATCCAGTTGAGTGGGGTAGGGTTATTGCAGCACTCCTTAACGACATCATGAGGGGAGGGCCAGTGCCAGAATCATGGAAAGGGGCGGTGGTGGTACCGGTTTATAAAAAAGGGTGTAGAGAAATCCCGGGGAACTACCGCCCTATAAGCCTGATAGACTCCACCCAAAAGATAGCCGGTAAAGCCATACTTGGGAGGATTCTTCATTGGGTGGAGGAGAACAACATACTATCGGATTTTCAGGCAGGTTTCCGGGCAGGAATGGGGACAATAGAACAGGTGTTTAGGTTGGCACTCCTGGGGTGGAAGGTGGTGGAGCTAGGCAAGGGCAGTCTATACTTGGCCTTTATAGACCTAAAGACTGCCTTTGACCTAGTCCCGCGGGAAGAACTGTGGAGGGTGCTTCATGAGTTGGGACTGCCCCCCTACATCCTGTCCCTCCTCGTTAGCCTTCATGCCCATACCTTCGCCCAGGTTCGCTGGGGTAAAAGCGGAGAGCTGACCGAGAAAATACCAGTGTCCAGGGGCGTGAGACAGGGCTGCGTCCTGGCGCCCACCCTTTTCTCACTATATGTGAATGGGGTGGTAGAATATCTTCAACTAGACCCAGCTGACGCTCCTTGTCTCGGAGGTGTGCGGATCCCCACCCTGCTATTTGCGGACGACACGCTTTTGATCTCTAAGACTCCGCAAGGTCTCCAAAAACTGCTAACCCGCTTTCAGGATTTTTGTGCTTCTAAGGGCCTAGTAATTAACGTGGACAAAACTAAATATCTAGTCCTAAATCCCCCAAGGAAACTGGGCCGCCCACCCACGCTCAATTCTGTTCCCTTGGAGAAAGTATCCGAATTCGACTATCTTGGAATTCGGATAACGGACAAAATGTCTTGGGTACCCCACATTGACAAGATGGTTCTTAATCACAAAAGGGTAGGAGGAGCCTTGTTGAGGGAATTCCGGGCTTCACCTAGGAGAGCGCTTACCCCAGTAATTGACATCTACAAGGCCAAGGTAGTAAAATCGGCCTTGTATGGGGCAGAACTGTGGGGTCACTGCCGTCTGGATGCCCTGGCCACAGTGGAAAGTAAGTTGCTAAAATCCATTATTGCCATCCCTCCGAGCACTCCAACTACACCTGTGTTGTTGGACACTGGCTGTAACAACATCAAAGACCAGGCCCAACTCCGCCCCCTCCTATTATGGACAAGAATTTGGAGGGGTGAAGAACTGAAATCATATGCTGATGGTCTGGCTGAAATAATGAGTTTGGGCGGCTGGGTCAAAATAAGATGGCTGAGAGACACTAAAAAGCTTCTGGAGAAAATCGGATTGGGGGATTGTTGGTCAACACGCACAGCCCCACCAAAAGAGGTTGTGAAGAGTCTTTATTGGAAATGGACTGCGGAGTATTTAGTTACAAACGCGAATCACTGCAAGTCCACAGCTGCTTTTTTAGTGGTAAAAGACGTGGTGGCATTTGAGCCTTATTTGGACCTCATTACCCTCCCTTTTGACCGAGCACTATATTTTAAATTTAGAGTTGGCTCTCTTCCGCTTGGGGCTGTGGTATCAAAATGGAAATCAGCTGCTCATAAGTCTCCCAACTGCGCATGTTGTCCGAGCAGGATTGAGTCCATCACGCATATCCTGTTTGAATGTCCGGACTATGCAAAGCCCAGGAGCACTTGGCTTAAACCACTTTGCCGAAATATGGGTACTCGTAGTTACCTAGTAGCTTTGCGCATCCTAATGACGGACACATCCCCCCCCATCATATGTGGAATAGCAGTTTTGGCTTATTCGTTGCAAGAGATTGTCAGTTGCAGTTTAATTCTCTTTTTAGCTAAATTATCCAGGGCATTGAAAGTCCTTTTATCTTTTTAAACGTGTTTATTACTGACTTCTTATGTATTGGTTTTGTACATTTTTATATGGTTGTATTGTATTGTGCTTATAAGATATCTTGCATATCGAATAAAAGCTTATGACTGACTGACTGACTACTTCACCACTGGGAGAAGATAAATCTGTCAAAGATAAAAAAGAAAAAGGTTTCCCACATTTTTCAAAATTTCCTTATTTTACAAGATCTAGAACGAAAAGGACACAAGCAGCAGGAGCTTCGTTTTCTGTGTCAGGGAGAGCGGAAGAGGGAGGAACAAGGTCTGCATACTGCCTCAGAAATCAAAACTTAGGCAAACAGAACCTTTCACAGTCTACAAAAAGGTGTATGACCCCAAAAAGCACAAAGAAAAATGTGAAACATCCTCCACGCTTAGAGGAATTAACAGAGAATATAAAAAGCAGAGGGTCTAGAAAAAACAAAGACCAGAAAATCAAGATTACACCTTCTCTACGATCATACTTTAAGGTACAACAAGTAGTACAAGCAAGAGGAGGGGGTAAATGTCTCGAAATTAATACGACTGAAGTAACAAACACAGCAATTATAGCGGGTACGGCACCCCTGCAAGTATCTGTACCAGTACTAGTACTAGACAATCAGTGTGATAGCCCATTTTCTGAAGAAGTGGCGATGTTTACAGACAAAGAGACACCAGTGAGAGTAGATATGCAGTCATCTCCAGCTCCAGACTCAGCTCCATTTCCAAATATAAATGTAACTCTCCCAGTGAAACAATCGATACCCCCAAACGAGTCTCCACAACCAATACATTTACCTCAAGCAGGTTCAATGACCACATCGCAAGTTGTAAATGATCAAGAAATCGACTTAGAGTTTCAAGCGGATGAACCAGAACTAGGACCAGAACAAGAACAAATGGAGTATATAGCTAAGAACAAGACAGAAAAAATCCTGGAGGTTTGCTTGGACAAAATGATGGAAAAGATAACGGGGGAAATGAGAGAAACATTCTCTATTTCAGAAGGAAACCAGAACAAAATACAGGAAGTCGTTGAGAGTCTTGACCAGAAACTAAATGATTGAGGTGTCAGAGTCACATCGGTTGAAAATGAGCTCGGCTCCTTAAGCACAAAAATAGACACAAACCAAAAAGAAATAAGACAATTAAAAGACAATGAGAAAGCCATTAATGACAAATTAGAATCTTTGGAAAATCAAGGAAGAAGGAACAATATTAGAGTATTGAATGTTCCTGAAAACTCAGAGGGATCTGATATCAAGGCCTACGTTATATCTCTCCTAGAAGAATACCTTCCCTGGACTAAAGACTGCGACTTGGCAGCAGACATTCAACGAGCCCACAGAGACCCATTCAGAAAGAGTAAGGAGAGGAAAACTCCGAGAAAAATCCTGGTAAATTTCAGAACCTACTCCCTGAAGGAAAAAATATTGAGCGAGGGTCTAAAAATTGGGAACTTTAATAAAGACAATTGGTCATTTCGTATAAGATCAGACATATGCAAAGCCACACAAGACAGGCAATGGGAGCTAGGGCAACACATGCAGGAACTGAAAGCCCTGGGAGCAAGTGTACAACTGAAATTCCCTGCGTCCTTAAGAATAATGTGGCGAAATAAAATGCATAACTTAAGGGAACCTAAAGAGGTAGAAAACCTTATTCAGTCAATAAAAGACCAAATCGAGATCGATAAACTAAACCAGGAATAATGTAGCAACGAAGTACTAGGAACAAACTCCTTCTTCTAAAAAAGCATAGGAAGGAAACATAAAATGGGACAGAACACCCAGTAGTAGGATACATAATGAGAAGCACCCACGTAATAAAGAACAGAAAATAAAATACCTGGAGATTCGGTGCACGAAATCGGGTGTGATAACACCTGAAAAGAAGAAAAAGGGAGGCTTCCCCAGGGAGGGAATCTCAAGTAACACTCAAACACACAAATGCAATTTTGTAAATACACACGGGTGGGGAGCAAGGTAGGGAAAAAAGAAAAAAAAATCCTCAAAATTGGAATATAAAAGGAAAAGTAAGGGAGTTAATGGCTGCCTCAATCGAAACAACGACTTAAGATGGCAAAAGAGAAATCAATAAAAATTCTAACCTGGAATGTTAATGGGCTTAGAACCCCCGCTAGAAGAAGAAGGTTTGTGGAATACTTGAAAGAAATAGATAGCGAAATTATCATTCTTCAAGAAACACATCTACAAAATGCAGAATGGACTCAACTGGTAAAAAATTTAGGTTGGATTGGATCAAGTGTACACACAACACAAGAGTACAATATAAAAGGGGTAGCAATCATCATAAAAAAATCCCTTAATGCCAAAATAGAATCGGAAGAAGTAGACAGCAATGGTAGATGGGCAATTGCTAAAGTCAGAATTGAAGACCGTATCCTCACACTTGTGGGATATAATGGCCCAAACAGGGATGACCCAACACCCCTTAAAAAATTGTACTCTGAACTTTTAATATTTCCAACCCCGATTGTTATGGGAGGAGATTTCAATATTATAGAGGATCCTAAAACAGACAGATTGCCTCCAACAAAACAACGGAATCTACCAAAAATGAGGGAATGGCCAGGGATCTACAAAAAAGACCTAATTTTGGAAGACATGTGGAAGCAAAAAGGGGTAAAAAACTGTCTGTACACCTACCACAACAAGAAATTAGGACACAAATCTAGAATAGATTTCTTCTTAATGAACAAATCTTTGCGAGCTAATGTGAAAAGCATTGAACATTTACCTGCGCACTTATCAGACCATTCTGCGGTACAGCTAACTATAGTACTTCCACAACCCCATCTGCCCAGCAGGTGAACAGTTGACCGATCAATCCTTAGAGACGAACAAAGTGTAGAGCAACTCATAACAACCTCCCTTCATTACTTTGAAGATAATGCTGTCGGAACATCTAAAAGAATAATGTGGGATGCTTATAAAGCGGTAATAAGAGGTAAACTGCTTAGCTTGGCAGCACACAATAATACAACAAAAAAATTGGATATTAAGAAGTTGGAACTGGAAATTAAAGAAGTAGAACTACAGTTAGAGTGTGACATAACTCAAGAATTAAGGAAAAACCTAGAAGAGAAGCATCGTAATGTAAAAGAGAATCTGACGGACTACCTGGAGAACATAGTCAAAGAAAAATGTGAGAAGAGCAAATTAGCAAATTATGAATATGGCGAAGGTTGCGGGAAAATGCTAGCCTGGAAAATGAAAACTGATCAGACCAGAAATAATATCTTAAGTATTTACAACCAAGATCAATCATCCACCTGTTCAGACGATGTCTCAATAAGGCAAGAATTTTCTAAATTTTTCACTTCTATATATAAAGAAGACACAAACCCATCAGATGAAGATATCAAGAATTATCTTGAGAATGTTCCCTTTCCAAGCCTGACAGAGGAAGAAGTGAATTTCTTGAACGCCGAAATAACTTCAGAAGAAATAAGAACTGCCATATGTAACCTAAAGAGAGGAAAAGCTGCGGGCCCAGATGCGTTGCCTAATGAATTTTGTATCGCTCTAAAAGAAACACTGATCGAACACTTAACAGAAATAATGAATAAGACTTATCTGGGACACGAAACGATACCCGACTCATGGAATGATGCGACGATTAGCATTTTATTAAAACCAGGGAAAAATCCAAAGAACTGCGCATCGTATAGGCCAATATCACTTCTCAATTGTGATTATAAACTGTTTATGAGTGTAATAGCTAAAAGACTATCAAAGGTTATGGCTAAATTAATTAATCCGGATCAAAAGGGTTTTATAAAGGGCAGACAAATCCAGGAAATTACCCACGAACTAGTGGCGACAATTGATGTAGCTGTCTGCGAAAAACTACCTCTAACGATTGTCACATACAATGCTGCCAAAGCCTTTGATCGTGTAAACTGGGCCTTTCTAAATAAAACCATAGAAAAAAATAAATTAGGGAGCAACTTTAGTAACATGGTAAAAGAAATCTATACTAACCCAAGAGCAAGGATAGCAGTTAACGGGAACCTCACGGAGAATATTAAGATTCAGAGAGGCACAAGACAGGGTTGTCCCCTGTCCCCATTACTCTTTAATCTGTATATCGAACCCTTGGCCTGCTCTATTAGAAATTAATCGCGCATAACACCTTTCAAATATCGGAATTGGACAAAGAAAGTTGCTCTTTATGCTGATGATCTTATGGTGTTCACTGATAACTACAACTTCTCCAAACTAGAGATTGAGGATGTAATGAACAAATTTGGTAAGGTCTCAGGTTATCAGATAAATATCGACAAAACAGAGGCAATGACCTGGAACACTACTTTAAACACACCTCTTTTAAAGGATAAAATAAAATATTAAGGCATCACTATAACAAAAAAACTCGGAAAAATATCGGAAACAAACCTAAACATAGTGGTGAAAGAAACAAGAAGACTACTTAAAATCTGGTCAGGTCTGCCACTAAGTTTTTTAGGCAAATCAAATGCAATAAAAATGTCAATCATTCCCAAATTCACTTATCTCTTTAATAACATTCCGTTAGAATTTAAAAAAGAAGCCTTAAAAAAAATACAAGGAGAATTATCTAGCTTTATTTGGTCAGCAAAAAGTACAAGAATCGCATGGAACAAACTCAGGAGAAAGAAGGAACAAGGTGGAATAGCAAGCCCTGACATACACGAATATTATAGATCTTTCCAATTCAAAAATTTCAGAGTCTTGTTAAAGGAACATCAAGCCTATCCAATCTACTTACAACACCTAACAAACAGTGAAGATTATTTCCTATTCAAATTTGGCCACCCAAAATTCTTTAAAAAAGTAAAATTGAAGGTTCTGAATAACGCTGTTAAGCTTTGGAATCAAATAAGAATAGCCACAAAGATCCCCTACTATAGTAGTATGGCTCCAATATGGGACTCGCCAGGCACCCCAGAATGCTTAAAGGACTTACTATCAATCCCACTCAGACAATCTGGAATTGAAAAATGGGGACAACTACTGGTTGAAAATGATTTAATATCCTGGGAACATTTGCAAATAATAACAGAACGAAAAATCGCAAAGTTTAAATATTATCAACTATGCAGTTGGGCAAATACTATTCCGAAAGGATTAACAGATCCGAATAATTTGGAACCAGAAATGACGAAAGAGGTGGTAATAAAGAAAGAAGTTTCAAAGTGGTACTGGACTCTAATTGAATCCGGCGAAGAAAAAACTACTACACCTGAAAAGATATGGAGGAAAGATCTACCAAATGAAGCCTTTGATCTAAGTCAAATCTGGAAAAAATCAGTAGAGAAATGCTGGTTGTGTGTAAAGCACGCACCCTTAAAAAGAAACCACCTTTTCTCTATACATAGAGCATATTGGACACCCAAAAGACTATCAAAGTTTAAAGGCTCGGCAGTAAAATCGTGCGCCAAATGTGGTGAAGAAAAGGTGGATGATATCCACATGTTTGGTGGCTGTCCAGCACTTACGCAATATTGGCAAGAGATCGGTAAGACACTAACTGCAGTACTGGGGACACCTATAACTGTGAGTACTCTTTTAATTATTTTTGGGATCCTTTGTAATACTCAACCAAATCTGATGAGGCTAAGTAAGCATCAAGAAAATTTACTGTTCGTTATGGTTCTGTTAGCACGCAGAGATATTTATATTAACTGGATAAAACCAGCCCCACCAACTCATGAAAATTGGCTAAATGCTATAATAAGAACTAGCAGATTGGATAGAAAAGGGAAACAACCCAAGAGAATGAAATACTGGGAAATCTGGGAAAATTATGTCACTTCTAGATGACAAACTGGAACCCCTTTTCAATTGGAGTTTGTCTTTACCCTTTTTAGCTCCTTTTCCTTTTTTCTTTTTTCTTTTTTTTTTCTTTTGGATTCCAATGATTAAGCGGATCAATAATTCCAGGCACGATATGAAATCGGCCGAACATCTCAAGGGCCAGATACGAACAGAAACAAAGGAATTATTGAGCAAGATTAAGGTGTACGGAAGGAAACTGACTGGGTAGATCATGAAATTGAGAAACCCCACTTGTATCCATCGTTAGACGAAAAAAGGGGCAGTATGGTGGAACAACTACTCAAACACGGTCGAACTCCCAAACACCTTTATTCTTTCTTTGTATAAACCGCAATATGAGGGGGAAAAAAAAATAGCATACAGTACCACAATTTGATCTTAATACAAGAAACATGGCTTGTAGAACCTTTTCATGTAAATGGTTTTAAAAACATTTTTACTAAAGCAACCCTGTCTAAGGCTGGAAGAGTAGGTGGAGGCTTGGCAGTGCTAATATCGGTGACTTCCCCACTGACCTTAAAGAAAACTTTTATTATCTCACAGCACTTCTAGTTCCTACTCTTTAGTGTTAAGGGAAAGCAAAATATTGCAGTGATTAATTACTATATTAACATTTTTAATAAAACGAGATCAGGGATAATCACTACGCTGGAGTATGAACTGGATAATTTCTTGAAGAGGCTGGGGGGCGAATATATAGTAATATGTGGTGGTGATTTTAACATCGAACAATGTAAGTCTCTGACAATGGATCAATTTTGCCACATAGATGACTTAGGGGATTAGATTACTCCTTTTCACATAATCCTTACGGTGAAATACTTAATTATGTCATATATAAATATGGCCTGGAAGTTACGAATGCCTATGATGGAGTTGTTGACAAATATACTTACGAGGGGGCAAGATCTTCTTCATGTGTTGATCACTTTTTGACATCAAGGAATAGCAGGCCTTTTGGGAATGATTGTGTTATATTGCATAGCTTACTTAGTGATCACCACCCTCTCCTGTTAATGTTAATTTCCAGTTTATATTTAACTGAAAAGGTATGTGTCTCTGCAGCTCATATGGGAACACAAGGAGAAAATGGGCTTTCAATTAAGTGGACAGGCGTTAATCCCG
Source organism: Lissotriton helveticus (assembly GCF_964261635.1). Taxonomy (NCBI): domain Eukaryota; kingdom Metazoa; phylum Chordata; class Amphibia; order Caudata; family Salamandridae; genus Lissotriton; species Lissotriton helveticus. Next base: position 1,327,604,039 of record NC_136059.1, read on the forward strand.
CAACTTTCATGGACAATATAGCTGCAAACAACAACCATGGCAAAGAAGTTTGTTTAAATGAATCCTCTAACAATATTGATATTTTTATGGCTTTTCAGAACAGTTTTATAGGAATCAATAAGGATCTGAAATGAAAAAAACAAGAACAATAAAAATAAAAGAGAATATTGTCCACGATGGTTTAACCAACAATGCTCCAAACTGAATAGAGACTTGAAGGAAGCTTTAAAAGTTAAACCTAGAAACCTGGAAATAATTAGAAGCCTTAGGAAATGCTACAAACAAGCCCTAAATGCAAGAAAAATAGAAATTAGAGAGATTGCATGGGACAACCTGGTCCAAGCAGGTTAGACCAAAAACTCCACCCTTTTTTGGAAACTATAGATCAACTCTTGTTTAAGGATATTTCATCAAGGGTTGATACAGTAGTGACACCAGCAGACTGGCTTATGCATTTCAAAGATATTTTTAACCCCACCAAATGACCCAATAAAATAGACGAAGATGGCGATATTATTTTATTAAAAATAAGTAAAATTGAAAATCACTGCAGATGAGATTAGAATTGCTCTACAAAATAGTGCAAGTGGGAAGGCTGCTGGCCCGGATGAGGTCCCAATAGATATCTTTAAATATAATGTTGATTTTTGGTCCTCCATTTTAGTTAATCTTTTTAACGCAATTACTGAGGGTGTGCTGCCCGCAACCTGTGCTGAAAGTATGATTGTCCCTATTTAAAAAAAAGTGTTTGTTAGAAGGCAAGGGAACACTAAAGGTAGCCAAGGACCTGTATGTATGTATGTATAGATATTCTTGTATAGCGCGAAAACTGTCACCCAACGGGCATCCTGGCGCTTAGACTGTCCTGGTACTTACACATACATTACACGATTACATTGCCCTGGGAAACAGGTGAGTCTTCAAAGTTTTTTTAAAAGAATTAAGATTTTCCAAGCCTCTCAAACCCAAAGGAAGGGAATTCCACAATCTTGCAGCCGCAAATCTAAAGGACCGACCGCCCGTCCGGGACCTCAGTATCTTAGGCACAACCACCAGGTGAGAAGAGGCTGACCGTAGCAGCCTAGGCGGGGTGTACCAGGAAAAGAGGTTCCGCAAAGGGGGCGGACCTTGCCCATGTAGGGCCCTGAACACCAGGCATAGAGCTTTAAAATCAATCCGCTGGGAGACTGGCAACCAGTGGAGGTCCCTAAGTGCCTTAGTCGAGGAATCCAAGCGGCGGCGTGAGAGGGCCAGTTTGGCGGCAAAATTTAGCACCCGCTGTAATTTTCCGACTAAATTGGCCGGGGCTCCCAGAAGTAGTGCGTTGCAGTAGTCAATACGACTTAAAATTATGCTCCGCACTACCTCTGGTCTTACCTGAGGCGGAAGCAGGGGCAAGATCTTACGCAGCGAGCAGAGCAGTGCCATACAGGTAGACACTGTACGGTTCACTGAAGCATCAACCTGCAGGTTAGTGCTAAACACTACCCCCAGATTACGGACTGACTCTACGGGCGAACTAGCGCTCTGAAAATCTGAAGGCCAAATATCTGGCGGGAGTGGTCTGGGGATGCTGTCCAGGGAGCAGGGCAGCACCTCAGTTTTTGCGCTGTTGAACTGCAAGGAGTTATTACCCAGCCATTCAGCCATGGTGTTCATACAGCGATGAAAGGCCTCCTGGGACACTCCATCCTTACCCTCAAGGGAAAAAATGAGCTGGGTGTCGTCAGCGTAGTTGGTGACCGCGATGCCAAAAGATTTAATCAACATGATCAGGGGGCGGAGGTAGAGATTAAAAAGAATGGGGCTAATGGCTGACCCTTGAGGTACGCCCTGACCAACCCTTCGGATGTTTGATTTAAAGGGTGGGATGGCCACTTGCTGATGTCTGTGATCGAGATATGACTTCAGCCATTCAAGGGCCAGCCCAGAAACTCCCACCTCCGCCAATCTCCTGATCAGTATTGTATGGCTGACCGTGTCGAACGCGGCCGACATGTCGAGCAGTACTAAGAAGGCCGCCCGACCCTGGTCGGCCCGCGTTCGCAGGTCATCAAGAACGGTCACCAAAGCTGCCTCAGTCCCATGCGCTGGTCTGAAGCCAAACTGGGCCACATCCAAACAGTTGTTAACCTCAAGAAAGTTGGAGAGATGTTTTGTGGCCCATTTCTCAAGAATCTTAATAGGGAATGGCAACAGAGAGATGGGTCTGTAGTTGGCTGGGCAGGCAGGGTCCAGATTTTCCTTCTTGAGTAGTGGACAGACAACCGCCAATTTCCAGCTGTCTGGGACCCGCGCCGAGCTAAGGGATTGGCAGCAAATGGAGTAAAGAGGTGGAAACAGTTCTTCCCGACACAGCTTCCAGAATTTTGGTGGAAGCTGGTCAGACGGATAGCCCGAGGATATGCCATCGGCCAGTGCACAGAAGTCTTCATACGATGGTAGGGGCAAGATGAACATTTCCACTGACTTAGCGTCCTCCTCCACTATCTCAGCACAGTTTGGATGATGCACAGTCTGACCCGCTGGCAGAGCAAGATTATTTAAGATGGTCACAATCTTATCCTCAAAAGCCTGTCCCAACGAGTCACAAAGAGCTTGAGAGGCAGGTATAGTATTTTTTATACAAGCTGGATGGGCCAGATCTTTTATGACCTTAAATAGGGTCTGAGACTTATTTGCCGCGGCCAACAGAAGTTCTTCTAGGTATCTAGCCTTAGCCAGCTTGATCTGGGCTTTATAGGTCGCCAGCGCTTGTTTAAAACGGGTTCTGCATGGTTCCAGGGTAACAATTCTTTGTATTAAACAATGGTCCTTGTTGAGGCAAAAAATAGAGAGTGAATATAGAACGCAATTGAATCTATATAGTCTACCCAGCCGGATAAACAGTTTAATATAAAAGAATAAGGTTTCTGTTCGAGGACAGTTGCAATATCCAGTAGGATACAGTCCTGTATCCAGAACAATACATATACAGTGTGACATGGTGAAAAGGGTGACTATTTAAACACATAAAATAAAAAAAGGAAACAAAACAAAATGCAAAACAGTGAGGCAAAACAGAAGGAAAGCTTGTTCATAAATATACATAATGTGACAAGCTTAATATGAAACCACATTAAAATACAGTTATTTGTGTGTACGCTGTTTTGTATAGTCGATGACATTTCGATCCCTATCAAGGGGTAACTGGGATCATCATCAAGACAACAAATACTGTAAGCCTGATATAACACTATGAATGTGAAGTAACCGGACTCAGCTATCTGAATTACAATTTTAGTCGGTCCTGTGCCTCGGGAGACAGGGTGTTGATCAGGAAAACGAGGGCTGGTCCGAGCGGGATGCCAATGGCCTTATAGAAGCTGCTGCCCACTTTTTATCTCTATCAGACTGTACTTTAGAACATGTTTTGATATGTAATGCGGTTATCACCTTCAAATGGCCATCAAGCGAAGGAAGGAACTTTTATATTTGGAATCACTGGTTTATGAAAGAAAATTGGCCATACACTCTATGATTTGAATACTTTGGTCTATTTAAAAATATATATATATTTAAAGACTTTATTCAGCACCAAATAGAATGCACAGTAGGTTACAACCAACCAGAACAATATATGTGTACCAGATGACGATACCATACATAACAAATGAAGAAGGGCAATGCAGGAGCGGGGAAGTTTTGTCCGGTTCGATCAGAAATACAGAGTGCCATTTTCCAATATAGGAGAATTACAAAGACAAAAAAATGAACAAAGTGCAAGAAGAACAAAAAATACACAATATAGCAAAGGAAATGAAATCAATAAGCATGCGAGAATCAAGAAGGCAAGTCGGGCAGCACAGATACAGGTAAATACCAAGAACGTCATGGTGGTCTGGGACACGACCCACGCATCTTGCCACAGGTCCGCTAGCACAGGTCTCTCCTCGTTAAGGAGCGAAACTCCACAGTTGACAAGCATTATGTATGGGAACACACCAGTTGTTATGCCCACGCCCCACCCCCCGGTCCAAGGTAGACTGCAGTGCAGAGCCCAAATTGGTGAGTGTGACGTCTTAATTGCATTTTAAGCTCTTGTAGTTTTATGTGCTGTTATGTAAAATTAATTGACTGCCATGGTGTATCTATACTATTGTTTAAATATGTGGTTTTAAATATTTTAATTGGGGGAAAAGGTTGATGGAGATGCACTTCGGGGAAATAATTTGACTATTGTAATTTATGTAGAACTCTTTTATGGATATATTTTCATATACCGAATAAAGCTTGTTTTGACTTTGACTGAGTAGATTGGTTCGTGCTGTTCAATTTTCTACATAAGTTCTGCCTGGGAGCTCACTTTCAAGGCTGGATCTCTGCACTCTAATGAACTCCCAAAGCTAGGATCAGAGCAAACATTTAGGCTTCAGGCCTCCTCTCTATCTTCAAAGGCACCGGTGAGGGATGCCTCCTATCCCTCCTTCACTTTGACCTCCTCCTGGAACCCTCTCTGCATAAAATCAGGGACCATCCAGAGATACATGGAATCTCCTTTTGCTGAGACGCCTTTAAGGAGTCTGCTTTTGCAGATGACCTACTCCTTACCCTCACTGAACCAGCGGGGCTCGTGACCAATACTAAGTAGTATCTTCGAAAGAAAACCAATAGCGACAATATGTCCCGTGGATATGTGTTCCCAATGGAATGTATCCTCGTTGCGTAAAGAAGTATAAGCGCGACTCTCCTCGGAGATCGCACTGGAGACGTGTAGCTCCTGTGCAGTACGCCCGGGATGTGTGGCGAAACAAAGCCTGGAGTGGATAACTCCGGAATTGCGTGTCTTGGATCAGACGAGTAGTGTAGCTGATCCGTTTCTTCCCGGGTCGCCGTGTTCCAAATTTGGTCCACATATCCACGGGACATATTGTCGCTATTGGTTTCCTTTCGAAGATACTACTTAGTATTGGTCACGAGCCCCGCTGGGGCGGAAGTATCTCCAGTGGAGCGACCTTGTATCTTTTGATTTCTGCACGATAGCTCTGAGGAGTCGCGAATATACTGTTCGCACGCGACGAAACACGTGTCGTCTGGTTGTGGAATAAAATCTGAAAACACATCAACAAACACCAAGAAATTGCATTATTATGTTTTGTTGTCCATGGCGGTTTCAATGGTGTCACTAAACGGAGACACGACTGTAAAAGAAACTTTTTGTGTGTGTTCATAGGCATTTTGTTATATTACTTCATTGGGTCTTGTTTTATGAATGGAGAGCATGCTCCCGGCTTGCTACAGTAGCATGTAGCAGCAGATCGTCAAGTGATGTAAAGTAAAAGATGTATAAGGGTTTTTTTCCCACACTGTTTTTACAAAACCACATGATTTATTTGTAATAATCAGGTGAGTTCTGATTTTGGTAACAGAGGGGTTGATTTGAAGTTTGGTGGACAGGGTACTCCATTTAATGTGACAGAGTGTCCTGTGCACCGAACCCACGGTCTGCCTCCCTCATTAGGGTCGGGAGGACTACCAGTTTTCCTTCAACAGAGCCCCCATTTGGTTGAATCGACAGAAAGCTTCCAGTGATGACCCGACAGAGTAGAGGCCATCAGGGGAAGGGTATTACACTGTCCACCCAACTTAGGGTGGGCAATATGATGCCTTTGTTTCTCCATTGCTGCCAGGGAGGGAATAAAACAAATAATTACTTCCACACACAGGAAAAAAAACTGCCTGAGTGTGGGATTCATTATTTGTTTTCATTAACAAACTCCAACTTTGGCAGTTTGTTTTTGAAAAATTATAACTTTGGTGAAGTTTGGTGAACCGCTGTCCATCAATCCTTTGTACCTTGAAAGGAAGCAACATGATTTTGGTTACCATCAAAGTACCAAGATCCCCACATAGCTGGTGGTGATCTATAAATTTAGCAGACAGAAGTCCGTTAGGGTGGTGGGCATAATGTCCTCCACCACTCTGACGTACTATATTCTGTCCTCCAAATTCTACATCAGGCCCAGAGTCTTTATTGCTTTCTGACTTGGGGGTGATTTTATCGGAGTTTGTATGGATAGAATCACGAGCTGAGGAAGCAATTCATTACAAAACACAAGAAAATACTCTAGTATCACTCTGAAAAAGACCTGGGGCCACATTACACAATAAGCGCATTTTCATTGTTTGCGCCGAGTGCACCTTTAAAAAGGTGTATCCGGCATAAACAATGAAAATGCACCCTATTAACGATGAACGAGCTCCCCCAGGGAAGCCACAAACTCATGCTGCCTTGGGGGTAGCACAATCCTGTAAAACACAGAATGGCTGCTTTAAAGCCGCTCTGTGTTTTCACAGTGCAGGTGGCAACGCGCTTGCACTTTTAAAGGGGATAAGAGATCCCCTTGCAGGCGGTTGCAGTCCTTGACTACACCCACCTTCAAGGGGATTTCTGGGGGGTATAAAGGGCCCCCTCCCACCCCTCCAGAGGGCTGCTCTCAGGGGGGACACTGACAGTGAACCACCTTTTAGGAGACGCACTGTCAGTGCGCCTCCTAACAGCTTCTTTGCCTCTGAGCCTGAAATGCGCTGTGGCTGCAGAGGCAAAGGGATTTCCTCATTTGCTTGTGGCACACCCCCATGCAAATGAGGGTCTGCACCCTGAAGATAGCACTGGTTCTTTATATGCGCCAGCGCTATCGGTATTACAGAAGGGGCTACAAAAGTGTCTGCGGCCCCTTCTGTAATACCAAAGTGTCCCGGGGGCGCGCAAAGTGGATGCAAACGCCCATTGCGCACCCGAGGCACTTTCTGTAATATGACCCCAGATTTGTTTCAAGGATAACAGCGATTCTAGTCTGAGAAGTTACCCTTTATTCCAATGGTGATAAGTTCCTATTCAAAGACTGTATGGACCACCTTACCTAAAATGGCAGAAACAGAAAGAGCATCTGTATCTAGCTGTCGTGTAGGGACTAATGAGAAGATTTGCGAACAATAATAACCATACTATTCTTACAAATATAGAAGATAGCTTTTCAAAGAAGTGAAGGAGCGAACAGCAGGCTCTTACTGAAGTGCTGATGTCAAATAATGCCTTGACACTACATATCTCCAGACACTTCAATACCAAGATTTAAAAAGAGCTCTAATATAACAGGGATAGCGTTTCAGCAGGGGCTCGGTCCTTTGAAGCTGTGGCTTTAGCAGCACCCTGACAGCTCTTCAAAAGTTCCAAATGTTCAACAAAGCATTTTAGATTTTACAAAGTGGTTCTTGGAATTTAGCTATATCATTGAAACTCTTACAACTTTCAAGGGATCTGATAAAAAGTCAGTGTAAGTGAATTCCTGTATAAAAGTGGAAGTAAAGAAAAGCACGAAATGATTGAATTTGTGATGGCAGTGCAATGTTTTAAAATTGAATCTGAAATTGATATTTTCAATATATTTCCTTCCTGGCATCTGGCAGGTGTTGCAATTGACAGCAATTTACAGGGGCTGTCTTTTAATATGCTTTCAAGTAATGACAAAAATATTCTTAAAAGTTGTCAAGTGTCAAAACCCTATTTAGTGTGCTCTAACTTTGGCAAGGCACATTCTCAGACAGTGATGTATTGTTTTGATTATTATGATGTACATATTTAAACATTATGAATTTTATTATTTTTCATTTTAAATACAACAATATGGTTTAACATTATGCATGAGCAAATCTGCTCACGAGGGTTCCAAAATACTTCCTATGTGTCACTTCAATTTCCTGCTGTTTTGGAATTCATAAATGTTCCCTGGAGTATACCTGTCATTGCCACAGGATCCGGTTCCCCCTGAAATCTACTCCCAAAGCTTTACACCTTAGGTTGGAGTATAGGTACGATTTTTTCATGAACTTACAAAGATATCAATAAGTTCATTTGTGATGATATGACTATCGCAGTCTTCTCAGAAAGACTCATTGAGTCATTTCAGGAACTCCATTTTCACATGAACAAATACATACAGTGTATTTTCTCATGTGAAAAATCCTGAACGAGTGCGATTGCACTTGCTAACTTTTTTCCTCCATAACAAAAACAACTTCTCCTACAACCCTACCAATTCTGTGGGTGTTCCCTTCCTTATCTTACACTGGGAATGGATTTACTGCATCTCCTGACAGGAGTAAAGCTACAACTATTTCTAGGATAGGATTGGGTTATAGATAAGTTTGTGAATACCCACCATCTCATGATTTTGTGGGTATTCCCACACATTGAAGCAAATCTCCTCCTGTTAGGAGATGTACATATGGATAGTATTTTAGCATTACATCCCACTGCTGAGGGCTATAGCAGTTGATAAACGCCATGAACAAAAACAATTCATTTGAGATGCAGGTGAAGGTCTTTAATAAGGTAGAGGCCCTATAACACTGGCACATTCTAAGGCAGGACTATAATGGTATGAGAACAATCCAATCCACTGATCGTAGTAAGCTCCAAATTAAAAGAAAGAAACAGGAAGGGTCCTATATAAGCCGTTATCAGCCCTGAGACACTCCATTGTCTTCAATGGAGCTCTCGATATTCCAATGTTCTAATAAACTATATAGAGTGCTATTACTCATGTTTAAATCAGCTTGCAGGAGCAAACTCATCGTGTGTGAATTGCTTGCATTGTTAAACCAAGGTATTTGGTCATGAAAGTTAAACTTATTCTGCAGGTGGCTTTGGGAATCAAGGAGGCCCAGGCGGTATACTCCATTCTGTTTGCGGAGTTTGCGGAATTTGGGGACTCCCCGCAGGAGCGTGGAGCTCACGAATTCCACCTTCTGGGTGCAAAGCAGAGTATTTTTTCCATTTGCATGCTCGAGATTGGTTTTGCCACTTGCTTGCGAGTGCCACGATATTCCTGGGTCGCCAGGGCGGGCAAAACTTCATGCCTGCTCACAAGGTTTCCGATCATGATGGCTCCAATGTGGTACCGGTTGCGAACACGCCACTTGAGTAGCTTTTCAAGTGAATTTTCTTCTCCAATGGACCATTGGAGTTGTTTTTCTGGGCAAGAAGCCTTTCTATTTTAACCTTTTTCTCCAAGAGGAAGGGAGTGCCCCATCAACTCCAACTGTATGTTCCTGCCCAGCAGCCTCCTCCCAGTGCTTTGTCCATTTCCTGGTCACTTTTCATTTGGACTTGGAGCTGGAAGGATCAATCTCCTTGTCTGTTGCATAAATACCATTGGATTTAAGGACTTTGTATTTTATATATTTGAGATTTCACACAAAAATTAAAAAAACTCTTATATAAGGGTGTTGTTTGTTTGATAGAGGACATGCACCATTATTTATTTGTACTTCTATTAAATTTTTCAAGGTTATTGCAGTGGGTGCCCTGCATTTTCGGTAGGGGCGAGTTATATTTTTGCAATATTTATGTATTTTACTATGTGGCCTAGTCTGCCATGGGCTTTCTAGTAGGCCCAGATCAGTGCTAGTCATGGGTGTATTAAACAACTGTTTCTGTGATATTTGTTGTTTTACAGCATCACTTAGGGCTTGGAATGGCATTGGATTAAATTTAAAATGTGGTGTTTCGTTTTTGTGTACAAAAGGTGTATATGTGGGGTAACATTTGATGCTTTGGGAGGATTGTGTTGTCAATTTTTTTTAGTTCCGATAATTTTTGTTTTTGGCACTGCTGAATTAATGGTAATGTTTTTTTCTGTGTTACCATGCCTCCTTTGTCTGTGCAGTGTGTGTGTGTGTGTGTGTGTGTGTACACACGTACATGCACACGTTTGTGTGTGTGGGTGTGTATGTGTGTGTGTGTGCCATAGTCCATCATTGATTTGACTTTGTTCTCCATGCCATGTGGCCAGGGATCATTTTGTAGTGTCTGTGTCCATAGACCTGAATGTGTTCTCTTTGTTCGCCATGCATCCATGCTTGCTGTTGTTGTTTCGGCATGTGGCAGGCAGCCATTTTGTACATCGAACCTGTGTGCCTTTGCCATAAGCTTGCATGCAGTTTCTATTCACCATGCCTCCTTGCTTGCTGTTGTTATTTGGCCATGGGACAGGCAGCTATTTTGTGCATCCAGCCAGTGTGCCTTTGCCATAGCCTTGCAAATGTTCTTTGTTTCCTGTGCCTCCTTGCTTGTTGTTGGTGTTCACTCATGTGGCACTGGCTGGCAGCCATTTTTTGCATACAGCCAGTGTGCCTTTGCCATAGGCCGAAAAGTATGGATGTGATATCAGTTTAATGATATGCTTGAGGATCATTGTAGTACATAAATTAAGAATATGATTTTGATTTTGATGAACATTGATCATATACATGCTTTTTTGCATTCTTTTTTATTTAGCACCTCCTTGCCTCACAATAGGTTTCTTCTCATCCTCCCATACAAACATCAGCACTTATTGATTTTTTCATTTGTATAATTTTATCTTTTTTAATTTTATTGTTTTCATTTTATCTAATTTCATTTAATTAGCTTTTTAGTTTTCAATTTTGTTTTTGCCTCGGTCCATCCATCCATTCATCCATCCATCCATCCATCCACCATAGGCGAACAGCTGTGCAATAGCATTCTGTTTTTAAGGTATTTTTCCATTCCCGCCTGGACACCCTGGCTGGGGTGCACTGCAGACACATCAGCATCATTCAATTTTCTAATGATTTTTCCATTTCCCTCAGACCACACTGCTTGCAATAGGCGCACACTAACCTTAATTTTTTTTTAAAGATTATTACTCCATTTACCCATGCAGTTCCCTGAGATTCACAGGTGCCTCCTTTAGAATATATGAACATAAACGAAAAAGCTCTATCTGCATATGCATTTTATCCTGATGTGGAATTACATTTTAAAGTATGGTAGTGTAGTTTGAGTTTTAAGTAGCTATATTACCTATGTGACCAACCATACAAATATTGCCTTTGTTTGTTCTGAAACTGCAACAATGCCATGTTTCACTAAATGTTTTTCTTGCTTCTTTACTTTTTGGTACACAAGATAAGAAGAGAAATCACCTGTAGTACCGTCACATGTCAGTCCTTCATTTGCTTCCACCTGTGCAGCTTAGTGCTTTAAGATGGTCCCAAAGAAAGTTGATGCCAAGAAAGTGGACAGTGAGAAGAAGAAGCTTTCCATCAGTGGCATGTCACCCAACCCTTTTTCACACAACGTTGTGTGCCTACTGCACCGACCTCCGGGGAGCAAGCTGGGAGCAGCACTCCCACATCAACAGCACCACCCAACCTAAGCCGAAGAACATGTCTGTCAGTGAGGCAGCCACTGCAATCAAGGTGACGCTATTGAGCAGGGACGTTGAATTGGATATGTCCCTTTCGTAAAGTAGTGCCCAATAGTTTCAGTCAAAGTGGACAGCAGCCACAGCCAGCAATAGTATATCTTCCTGAGCAGAACTGGAGGTTCAGTATCTTGCAGAGCAAGAACCTCATCTTTTAGAATTGTTGCCTGCCAGACGTCCAGCAAGGAAATAGAAGGGTACGACTTCACAATCTTTTTCAAGTACAACTTCTGATGATGATGATAAGGACGTGGAGTGGACCCACACAGAGTCAGGGAGACGCCAGAAGAGGCAAGGGAAACAAAAGGTTCCTGAAAGCCTTAGAAATATGGAAGGGGATGGTGAGGAGGATGATGACGACAAGCTAGCCATTGTGAAAGGTGACACAGAGGAGTCCAACATTGCTATTCAACCTGCTCTTATGGATATGGCACAGGTGGAACCGCCAGCTCCCATGTTTGCAAAGCCCTAGCTGAGACCTGCACTAACTCAGTAGAAGTATGCACAGCAGAGAGTCAATCAATGACAAGCCCACCTCCAGTTCTTCTTCAGGCCCAGTAAAAAAGCACTACTTCCCAGTTTGGGGCAATTTTATGATTAGCAAAGATGCGGAGAACATTGTAATATGCACCATTTGGCACACAAGTGTTATCAAGGTATGCCTGGTTTGCATTATTCTACTGGAGGCCAAACGACACATATGAAAAAACATCATGCAAACCAGTGCACGGAGCACCTTATAAAAATTGCTGAACGTGGTGGTGAAAGTGAGGCAAGCCGGGGAACATCAAATACAAGTCCAAGCATGGAGGGTGATATCCTCGTGTAAAGCAGCCCTGTCACAAGCAGTTGACCAGCAGAATCATCCACCTCAGTGACTTCACAATGGCACAAGACTCAGAGTCATATGGAGACACCACAGCATACAGTGACTGCCCTAACATGAAGTGCACAGAGTCTACCACCACCTACTTCTCAAAGGTCACCTGCATCAGTGGCCCCAGAATAGAAGAACAAAATACAGGCTACTATTACTGGCATGTTTAGGCAGGAGGGGCCCTATGATGCAACCACCCAACAGCATGCTTGTAAAATGGGAAGCTGGCAAAAATGTTAGTGCTGGACCTCCTCCCTTTTTCTTTTGTGGAAGGAGTGGGATTTTTAGAATTTGTGGCAGACATCTGTCCGAAATGGAAGGTTCCAAATCAGACCTATTCTGCCAGAGTTGCTGTTCCAGTGCTGCATCACTATGTACTGCAATTGGTAGGATAAACTAAAAAAAATACCCCCCACTTTGAACCATAGCTTTGATAACCATAAAACAAAGTAAGCAAAATAGGTGAGCAGCATGCCTCTCTCCAAGAGGAGCTCCCTTGCTAATTCATTCAAGCAATCCAATTATTCATTCTTCCTTTCATTATTCTATATTCACCCATAGCTACCATGATTTAAGTTTTATTTTCTCTCATACAGCCTTTCACAAAAATGTCCAATCCATTATCCAGCCATTCAGTATCCACCCTTTCTATCAGCCCTCCTTTCACCCCATCCCTTTACCCAAGAAGGAAGACAGCAGGTAAGGGTGTCAGAGCAACTTTATTTTTTGCCAGCAACATCAGACAACAACTCCCGTCCTGTAACCCAACACCATCATTGCAACACCCCAAGATTCTTCCCTAAGCCCACAACAATCATAAAACCGAACATTAGGGAAATAATAAAAACATATATTATTACTTAGTAGACTGAATGGAGCCCTCAGCTGTGGCATTGATGGTTGGGGGCTCCTCCTCAGCTCTTCCCGGAACCTCCTCTGCACTGCCCCTCTTCTTGCCCTGGGGTGCTGATATAAGAAATTAAGAAGATAAAAAAAATAGATTAGTAATGCAGTAAATCTCCACAAAATGATTATACCAGGCAAATGCAGCCATATTGAACTTTTTCTAAAACAGATCACCTACAGTGCTAGATTTGAGCCTATTGACTGTAGTTGAATTGGCCCTACTAATCCTAAAATCCCTATTCTAAATTTCCTTAACAAAACCTACATTTGGAACTAATGCATTGCAATGAATGATCTTTGATTCTGTTCTCACTTCTCACCCCCCTTGATGGACCAGCTCAGTCTCCCATTTTTGCAATGCATAGGTGCATGTCGCACATCACAGAGAAATAGCTTGGGACTGTATGAGCTACATAAAGAAAGACACAGAGAATGCTAACTCACTGATATCATCGATTCACTATGGTGACAGGAGGACAGAAGAGTCTGCAATGGCTTCTTAATTAATTAGCTAAAGCGAGCACCAATTAGTACAATTAAGTAGCACCGAGCACCTGTCTAGCTGAAACTGTATCACATAATAATAATATTCTAACATCAAATAAACATAACTTACCTCTGAGTGTGAGCAGCATGCTATTCAGAAGAAAATGTTAGCATTGTAGACCACAAACACAGCAAATAATTAATACTCCCGTAGCACCGGAATCTCGACACCGAGCAAGCCCTGCTCCAGGATATACGCCCATAGGTGCATCAGCTGCTGGACAGTAGTGTTGAACCTGGCTGGTGCACAACACAAACCGTCACACCCTCCCCCAGCATGTAGGGGAGGTGGCGTTGCAGAAAACCCCAATGCTGCCACCTCTACCTCAATGAAGATAGCCTGAGGCTGCACACCTGGGCGGCGCTGCTGTCCGCAGGGTAGGTGGTTGGTCAAGGGCCTGATGCGGCCACTTCTCTATTTTGACACGACACTGGGTGGGGGGAAAAATAAAAACAGGGGAAATATGCAAGGAAGGAAGGGAGAGAGGAAGGGATGAAGGAAATGAAAAGAAAAAAAATTTAAAAATCCCCGAAAACATGAAAAAATTGAAAAAAAAACCGAAAAATACAAAGGCACAAAAACACACACTAATATAATTTAAAAAAATATGGGTAGATCAATTCAGAAGGGCAGAGGATTGAAAGGGTTAACAGGAGATTCTAAAATATACCCAGCACCATGATCCGAACAGAGAAAAGAAGATGGCCACATTCATGCAAACCATTTGGTGCCATTCATGCATGATTTCCAACGTGAGAAGACACTCCGAATTGCATTTGACATGATAGCGCAAAACGAACAAGCTCTCCAGGAAACTCCACTCAATCACGGGCCTCCACATAGCACGGCAGAGTTCTTCGGCCACTACGCAGAGTTCTGCCACGGCCTGGAATCAAGCCTACAATTTTCTGAAGAATACTGCCGGAATATTTTTGTGAATTGCTTTTGGTATGATCAGATATAAATTGAACATGTGCTTATGTGAAAATCTCTGAGAAAGTACTAAGGCACTTGCTTGCTATTTTATTTTCTATTCAGAAAAGGTTTTTTGCCTCTCAAAATCTCTCCTATTATCCCCCATCAATTTTAGGACTGCTTTCTGTCAAGTATTACCCTGGATATGAAGTGACATATTTTTCTTTAAAATGGCAAGAAAAAGATTATGACTATCGGCACATTCACAGGTTTATAGGTTTGCACAAACTTTCCAGGGTACCCCCTTTCCTACCATGCCTCTGGATCATCTACTCACCATTCATGTGAGCAGATTTGCTTCCATGAGTTGTCATACCATACTAGTTAAATATTAGCTGCGGATGAATCGTTTTACAAGTTTAAATCCATGCTCTTAAATTACAAATCAGGGATTTAGAAAAGAAATTAAAGTCATTTGTGCATGTAAATTTCACTTACGCATGTAAAGTGCAAATGTTTTGTGTATCTAGATATGGGCATTTAGGGATCTGTTGCACAATCTATTTGTCCCTATCTGCTGCTTGGTCTCCATGCGCTCATTTATCCTATAATTCCCCAAATTGTGGCCCTCATTAGGATATCGGTTTTTCCGCATCCTCCGGGCCGGCGGAAGAGTCCGCCGGCCCGGAGGATGCAGAAAAACCGCTGCGGAGCCTTCACAGACCCCCCCGCCAGATTAGGATGGCTGGGGGGGTCTGGAAGACCGTCCGCAGCTTTTCCGCCGCGGTCGCTTTCCGACCGCGGCGGAAAAGCTCTAACATGTCTGGCGGTGTCTATCAGACACCGCCAGGCATATTAGGATGTCAGCATTTCTATGCCTTTCCACGGCGGCATTTCCGCAGTGAAAAGGCATACGGACTTTTGTTTGGGGGCCCGTTGCGGGCCCCCAGGGGTGAAGGGGGGGTGGGGGGTGCACATGGGGGGTACCTATGGTACCCCCCTGCATTTGCGTGCACGAAGTGGCAGGCACCTCGAGGTGCCTGCCGCTTTGTGCATGCAAATGCACTGCTTTCATTTTTAACCTTGCCGCGGGTGCTGTTTGAAGCAGCACCCGCCGCAATGTTAAAAATACAGGATGTGACCGCCAGGGTGGCGGTCACATCCTAATTGCACAGGAGGGACCGCCGCTGCCCCTGCGGACGGTCCCTCCTACTCTGGGGTGGCGGACGGACGCAGGTCCGTCCGCCATCCTAATCGACCCCTGTATGTGGTGCATCCATACAAAGACCAGCCCACACCTCAATCGAGAAATGGGCTACAGTCAGCAAACACATCTTAATTCTTCCTGTCTGCTACTATAGCCAAGCATGTAATTGCTGTGTCCTTACTCTCTGATTTGACATATGACCTAGTACATTCATGAGCTTCTTCACAGTGCCACTCATTGGGCGGTATCAGTGCCCTAATAAAGGTTTCCTCAAGCAGCCCTTCTCTTTACTGGTGGTTCCAATGTGGTGCTGTTGTATCAATTGCCTGGTCAATCTGGATCTCTGATCTCATCCAAGATTAGGAGTTATCTATCAACAACTATGTTTCGCAACAAAAGATACAGTGCAGAAGGTCACATTCTTCCATAGGATTTACTAGGATTCTCCATCTGCTTTGAAGTAATGTTTGACTAACCTAATGACTGTCTCTAGATTGCCTTGTGTTCAGACTTGGGCATGGTTACAACCGCTCAGTTCTCGATTAGCTGGGTTGCATTAGGGCACCATCAATCGTGTCAAAAATGGCTGTACTGTTCAGTTATCTGGACCTTCAAAGATGTTTAGACAAGCTAATGGTAGCCAAAATGGAGACACCAATCTGGGAAGCATTTTCATAAGGCAGTGAAACAAAGATGCACATCACATAACTACTGAAGGATGAAGCTTGTGTATCTTTGCAAGTGTAGTGTAAGACAGGAAAGATGACAGTATTCTTGATGGCAAGATGTGGGAAGTCAACTACCAATATGGCACGTTGGAAGCCGCTTTCAAAATACAAGTCTTTCTTTCCCTGTCTGATTTTCTTTTGAATGCAAAGGAAGATGATATGGCAAGCCAAAGCAAATTTAAATGGTTCACTCCCATAATATCGATGTTAAAAATATCGATGAAAAAATATAGAATGCAAAAATATCAACTCCCTATACCTAAACAGGTAAGTACAAAAATATTGAAGTCAAAAATATTGAAGTCAAAAATATAGATGTCAAAAATATGTATTTAAAAATATAAATAAAATATAATAAATATATTCAATAGTAATATTATTTATAACAAAATAATTACATTTAATAAACATGTTAACTAAATATCACAAATTAACTTAATTTATAAAAATATAAACATAATAATTTGTACATATACATAGATGTAACTATTATCTTTTTTAATTTTTACACTTTAATATTATATAAAAATAATATTATTAAAAATAAAAATTATATAATAAATTAAAACATTAAATTATTTAAACAAATTAAAACTTACATTTCGCAATTCAATAAATACAACAGTAGGGAAAAAGTTGGCTAGCAAAATTAATTACATTTACTACTCCAACTCCAGTGAGTGCAACAGTAGCGAAAGTGTTGGATAGCGGAGAAGTAAAAATTTATATTTTTACTCCAGAAAGACAAACAGTAGGGAAAGTGTTGGATAGCAGAGAGGAAAAAATCACTATTCCCACTCCAAAGAGTGCAACAGAAGGGAAAGTATTGGATAGCGAAGGGTTAAAAATTACTATTCCCACTCCAGTGAGTGCAACTGTAGGGAAAGTGTTGGATAGCGAAGGGCCAATAATTACTATTCCCACTCAAGTGAGTGCGACAGTAGGGAAAGTGCTGGATAGCAGAGGGGTAAAAATGACTATTCCCACTCCAGTGAGTGCAACAGTAGGGTAAGTGCTGGATACTGGAGGGGTAAAAATTACTATTCCCACTCCAGTGAGTGCACAAGTAGGGAAAGTATTGGACAGCGGAGGGGTAAAAATTACTATTTCCACTCCAGTGAGTGCAATAGTAGGGAAAGTATTGGACAGCGGAGGGGTAAAAATTACTATTTCCACTCCAGTGAGTGCAACAGTAGGGAAAGTGCTGGATAGCGGAGGGGGTAAAAATTATTATGAACACACATCTCTGTGTGCTTACTGGCATTGTTAATAATTACACATAGAGCCTTTGTCTGTGAACAAGCAATGTGCAATGCATGCTTGGATAAAATGTTATTTTTTCATCCGCAGCCGATCGGCCTGATTTAAAGTCTGGGATTTGCGGTACATTCACCGAAAAGCATTCCCTTTCTGCCCTGTTTAAAGTGAATATACATCAGGTTGGGCAGAATGTCAGCCCCGAGGGGGAAGTGAAGGTTGCAGACCAATCTACCCCTGGGGTGCTTCTGCTGGCCTCAGAACAGGGTGGGGATAGGTTAGTTAGGGGAAGAGGTGGGTTATTTCAGGGCCTATAAAGGTGTCAGGAGAGGCATATTGGGCCTCATCTTTACACCAAGCACCACTGGGAAGGGAGATAGATTATTTGGTTGCTGTCCATTTAGTGTAGTGGCCTACCTTAGTTTGGGGTCAAAACCGACGGTTTAGCGATTGCAGCGCAGGATAGGCAGGCGGTCTGGGCTGCACTGATCATGCATACGTACGGCAGGTATGGCCAATCAGCTCAGGCCTGGCGTGCTCGACCAGGCCTGGGTCGGTACGTGGCGCCCGACGTGTTCCGTGTCGGGCAGTGTAGTTGCGGCAGTAGCAGCTTGCCTCGCTGAGCTGCTGGCTGCCGGTGAATCAGGAATGGGCAATAGCAGGAGTACGAAGGGCGCTACGGGAGGCAGCAAGTGCGGAGGCCAGAGGAACAGCCTCACAGCGGGTCTCCCATCAGAGACTCAAGAATGAGGGATCCAGCCTGAGGTTGGGGGATAAGGCCTGTGAATGTAGAAGCCACAACATCACATGTTCCACGGGGGGAAAAGAAGGAACTAGAACTCACAGGGGGGAGGCGGGCCTATAGACCTCTCAGCAAGGCCCCACCTCGGGAGACTGATGGGCAATTGGGTGAGCCGTTGGGCTCAGTAGTTTAAAATGCAAATTGGTCATTCCTGGGTCAAGGGTGGAAAGCCTGGGGGAGGGGAATGCCATGCCCAGGCAAGAACATTGAACAGTTGACCCTATGAGGGGCAGGGGCCACCAGGCCCCAGGGACCCCTAGGTAAATAAGTGGCAGAGCAGCTGAAGTATATGGACATTATTCACAAGGCGCATATACATTTCGGGGGCTATGCCTGGTTCAGCTACGACGAGGAAGTTAGGGCAAGGGTCAGTCTCTATATGGATAAGCCTTGTGTGGAGGTGGATTCTTAGCTTTAGTTGCAGTGGATGTCGTCCGCGCAATCCTTGGCTTCAATGCATACGGCCAGTGGCCTGCCTGTGACATACCAGTCCTTTCGGCCCGTCCCGCTCCACTGGGAGTGGATTATGTGCAGCAGCCCTCTGGACCAACCACTGGGGCACATTGGAGCTTTAACAAGGGGTTCTACTCCTGTCACCCCTGTAAGTTTAAGAATTAATCTTCCAAGTGCGGAGGGCGCTACCACATAATGCAATGTTTTACACTTACCAGCTCTGCAGAGCAGTGGACGGCCTCTAGAGGCCAGGGGCAGTCTGGATCTAAGGGCCCCTTCCGCACCTAAGGTGGAGGCTTTGGCACCTTGGCTCTCTGCTTATCCTGACAGGGAAGGGACTCTGCAATTGAAATTGGGGTTCACTGAAGGATTTGGGGTGGGGTTCCAGGGTCCATCGGGGCATAGGTGGGTGGACAATTTGGGATCAGCTAGGGAACTTTCTCAGGTGGTAGCAGCGAAACTGGACAAGGAGTTGGCTGAGGGAAGAGTAGCGCTTCCATTCTTCGAGTGGTCTCTGGAGGATTTGATCATTTCTCCACTAGGTGTGGTTCCCAAGAAGGAGCTTGGAGAATTCAGAATGATTCACTATTTATCTTGGCCGGAGAGTGGGCCTGTCAATGATTTCATTGCCAAGAAGGATGCCAGGGTGTTGTACGCCTCAGTAAATGATGCCATACACCTGGCAAAGTGTGATGTCAAGTCTGCCTTTCATTTGCTGCCCATTCATCCTGTTGATTTCTCTTTATTTGGAATGAAATTTGGGGGGTGCCATCTATGTGGATAAAGTGTTGCTGATGGGTTGCACTATTTCTTGTGTCTTGTTCGAGCTCTTCTGTATGTTTTTGTAATGAGTATTCAGCAGTAGCAGTGGACATCGTGGAGTGTCTCATTATCTTGATGATTTTTTGTTTGTTTGCACTCGAGCATCAGGAGCATGTGTCCAGCTGTTGGGGCATTTTGAGCCTTTAGCACGGGATTTCGGCACACCTTTGGCTTCCGAGAATACTGTATTACCTAGTGTTGTGTTGACATTCCTGGGCATTAAGCTGGACTCAGTGTAGTGGATGGCTTGTCTGCCAAAGAAGAAAGCGGAGGAGATCCAGATTTTTCTGTTGCATGTAATTGGGGAAAGGAAGATTGAATGAAAGACTGAACTGAGGGTGGTGCAAAAACTGTTGGGTTTCCTGAACTTTGTGTGTTGGGTGGTGAGAGCAGGGAGGACTTGTTGCAGGTGTCTTGGCATGGCCATGTCAGGGGCAGTTCTGCCGCACCACAGGATGTGAATCTCTTCTGGGGGGTCTGAGTGGGCCTGTGTGTTTGACAGACAGAACTGGATAAATTCAACAGTGTGTCCTTGGACTTTTTGGAGGAGAATACAGTGTGGCAGGTCCAGATATGTGGCCCAGGCTCTGGAATTTGGTATTTTCTGGCATGGGAGATGGTGTGCGGAGAAGTGGCCGCGGCATTGGCTGAATAAGGGATGGAGTATTGCCTTCTTGGAGTTTTTCCTACTCTTGTTAGCTTAGGCAGTGTGAGGCAATTAGTTAAGGAACAGGACAGTGCTTTTCCATGTGGACAACATGACAGTGGTGGATCTGGTGAACAGGCAGCGGACAAGGGACTTGAGGGTGCTGTGACTGTTGAAGGGGTTCATGCTTGTGTGCTTGTGGCTTAATGTGATGTTCATGTTGAAGCTTGTGCCGGGGGCTAGTAATGATATAGCTGATTCCTTGTCTCATTTACAGTGGCACTATTTTGCCAGCTGGCTGCCAGGAGCAGAGTTCAAGACAGATTTGCCGGCAGAGATCTGTGCCTGGGGGGAGGGAGAGTTGTTGGACTGGTTGAGTAGTTATTGGCAGAGTCCACCAGGAGAAGTTACAGGCTTTGGAGAATTTTTGGACAGTTCTTCAGAGCTGATGCGGCTGGAGCAGCAGGATACTGAGTGGGGAGGTTTGAGTTTTTTTCTAACTTGCACTGATAAAGGTTTGTCGCCTAAGACTATTGCAGGCAAGTTGGCTACAATTTATTTCCATGGCAAGCTGTATTTTGGTTTTGTCCCTGCCAAGGATGAGATTCTGGGAAAGGTTTTGAAAGGGTTAGGTGGGTAGAGAGGTGTGGGGAGGGTGGTATTGCGGGAAACAATTACATTCGAGCTGCTGCCTAATATGTTGGCAGTTTTGCTGCTGTGTTGTTTTGATCCATTTGAGGATGTAATTTTTTGTCTATGCATGTGCTGGATGTTTTTGGGGCATTTTGGGTTTTGGAACATTTGGGTACTGCTCACCAAGTAGGGATGTTGTATGACGAGGTGCGCTTGGAGCAGGGTAGGGTGGGTATTTGATTGAGGCGGTCTAAGTCGAATCAGGCAGGCAGGTGGAGATGGGTGTGGCTGTGTGAGGGTGGTAGCAGTGAGATCTGCCCTGTCCAGGAATGCCGCAGTTTCCTCTTGTTGTCAGGTAGGTGTTTATTGGGCATCATTTGTCATGCGGAGGGTAGCAGGGTCACCGCTTTTCAGTTAGTGGCAGTTTTACGCATGGCAGTCCGCAGACTTGGTAGAGACCCGACTAGGTTTGGAACGCATTCCTCCCTGATTGGGGCGGCGATGGCTGTGGTGTGCTTGGGATGGTCATGGGGAAGGATTTGTCAGATTGGCAGGTGGAGGTTGAGATGCTGTGAGCGCTATGTGCAAAGGTAGTAGGGCTTCTGTCTCAGTGGGAGGAAAGGGCGCCTCGGCTAATTGTCTCTTTTTTATACCACAAGATGCGTGAGCGGGCCAGGGACCAAGATGGTTACCTGGATTGTGGGTCATTCCTTTGTACACTGGGCAGCGAAATTTGTGAACCAACAAGTTTATGAACGAAACCTGGGCTTGAGGAGCAGCCGTGACGAGGTGCTTTGGTCAGGTAAAAGGGGAATGCATTGGGGGCATTGTTGCCAAGGTTGACAACGTTGGTTCTGCAGAGGGGCTGCCCAGACATGCTCCTGATTCATCTTGGGGAAAATGACTTGGTTTGTTTGTCTGGACTGACTTTGCTCCAACATATGTAGAGGGACTTGGAGGTGATCAAGCAGAATTTTCAGGAACATGTGTAGTTTGGACTGAGTTTGTGCCACAGAGTGTTTGGAGGAGAGCAGTGAAACATGCTGCAATTGATATGGCCTAGGGAAAGCAGAACAGGGCAATGAGGGTTTCTGCCAGGCTCATAACATCAAGGTGATTGAACATGTGGGGCTTAAATAAGAAGAGCCAGATCTTTTCGGGCATGATGGGGTGCACCTTTCTTGCTTGGGCAATGCTTATTACATGATGGAATCGTGTGATGTGGTGAGCGCTTTGTGGAACTAGTTGATTTTATGCCGTAGGTTTTACTGCTGAGAGGCGAAAGGTGCAACTGATTTTGGTTGGGCCGGTAACCACCCTACGGGAATTTCCTGGTTGGTGATATTTTGTGGGGGTGATGAGTCATATGCAAGCATGTCCACCCCTCAGGGGGAGGAATGTCTACAGTTGACTGATGGAGGTGAGTGGGATGTGATGCTCAAGAGAAGGATATTCAAGGGAGGATGTTTGGAGGGCAAGCGATAGAGCAATTGGTTATACAAAATGAGGTCAGTGAGGGAAAAGGAGAATGAAGAAAATGATATGGTCTTACTGGGGAAGAGGAAGCGGGTGAGTTGTGAATGGTGCGGGGAGTATGGAACTGGCTGGTCATGTCAAGATTTGCAATTTTGGGATATTGTTAATATTAATAAAGTGTATTAGTATGTTAGCAACCTTTTCCTAATAAATGGCCTTTTACTCTATTGCAACAATGTGGAGTGTGGTTATTGCACAATGTAGGCCCCCGGGGGAACTGAAGGTCGCAGATCTGTCTTCCCCGGGTGCTTCGTGCTGGCCTCAGGACAGGGTGGGGATAGGTTAGTGAGGGGGAAGGGGTGAGTTCTTTAAGGGCCTATAAAGAAATTGGGAGAGGCATATTTGGCCTCTTCCTGACACCAAGCACCACCGGAAGAAAGATAGATTTTTAGGTCCTCCCGCCCACCCTACATTATGTAGGGCGGGTGGTGGTGATGGTGGTGGTGGTGATGGATTTGCAGCATATTGGCAGTTTAGGCAGGTTGCAGGGCTTAGGAGATATTTTAGGGGGCTGCCTCAAATACAGGCATATCCACCCCTTGGGGGGAGAAAGGGTGCACAGGTGACTGATGGATGCGATAAGCAAGGGAAGGATCTTCAAGGGAGGATGTTTGGCGGCCAACTGAAGGAACAATTGGGTATATAGAATGAAGTCAGTGAGTAAAAGGGGGATGAATGAAGAAAATGATATGGTCTTACTGGGGAAGTGAAAGTGGACGAGTTGTGAATGGTGCGGGGAGAATGATACTGGCGGGTTTATGTCAAGATTCATAACTTTGAGATATTGGTATTGTCAATAAAGTTAATTAGAATGTTAGCAACTGTATCCTAATAAATGACCTTTTATGCTATTACAACAACATGGAGTGTGGTTATTGCATGAGGGACATCCTCCGCTTTTTGGCACATCCTTGTAAAAACTAGACACATCAGGAAAAATATGCATTGGTCACATAAGGGGGGTTTGCATAGAAAATAATGATTTTACAAGCATTTTGTGCAGTTTTTCAGCGAGTCACTCATGAAGAAAGCCTATATGCACTTGCATTAATTATACTCATGAGCCACCAGAGTAGCGTTTGGGATGAAAAACCTAAGCAAAAAATTCACTTTAGAATGAAATGCTTGTGAGTAATCAGCATCCAACTCATACTCACAATAAGCATTCATTACACGGTGGTGTAGACTTTGGAAAATATGAAATGATAAACACTATGGGTGGGTCAATAATCAGGAACTATTGAAAATAAACTATGTTGGATTGATAAAAACATCAAAAGCGTAAACCCAAACACAACTGTGTATGGTGTTCAAGTGTACTCCGCTGAGCTCAGGCAGAATATCACTCATATTTATAACTGCCATAAGCATATTAGATAAAACAAATCTGGCTTCAACTGTGACACTTTCAGAATATTTTACTTGCAAGCCAAAAGTTTGGTTTGAAGCGATTGTGGTTCAAACGTTAGAAATGAAATGTCATTTAACATTTATGTAGCTGTAAGATGTTACTGCAAAAGTGCTTTTGGAAGATATTAAACAATGAGGCTTATTAGGAGAAGTGGAGAAGCGTGGCTCAATGGTTAGAGCGGCAGACCCTGATGCAGAGGTCTGGCCCGGGACTAGGGTTCAATTCCCGCCTCAGCGGGTCTTGGGCTCAATTTCCTCTAACCTGATCATTCTTGCCTCTGTGCCTATTCTAATCATGGATCCCACTCTGCAACTCTGGGCAATAGCTTGCTTTATCTCTACAACGGCCCCAACAGCGCTGGGATGCCTGGCTTCACCTTGGGGGTGCCCAGGAGTGGACATTTCACAGGGAAAAGCCAGGAAGGGTTCCACAGAGGTATGCGTACAGCGCCAGGAAACCCCAGTAGGGGTATAAGTGCGCTTTACAAGTACACATTCATTTAATTTAATTTCATTAACCCTTGGCCGGTGATCCATCCAGCTGCTAGGACAAGAGAGACTCCTTTGGTCTGGCAGACGCCTGCTTTCTATATCTAAAATCCTACCACCCTCCGAAGTGAGAGGGAATTTGCATCGAAAATGTTTCCATTGACATACCAGGGTCCATTTTAGGCTCCACTGTCAGAATTAAAACACTTCCCCACCTCCTAGTGGTAAAGAGGGACCAAAAATGAGAAAGAGCAGAGCATTGACTAGTTCACAGAAGACGTCCTTCATATGCTACACTCAAAATGACTCCCCCACGTGACATTTTGAGGTATAAATGGGAAAGAAGTATTTTCTTTACTCCTACAACCCATATCTGCACGCAATGCAACTGCAAAGCCATACTGTGCACTAATTGTTGTTTTACAAGAGTGACAGATATGACAATTGTGTAAACAGAGCACTAGTGGCTACACTCCTTTAGAGAGCTACAGAAACTGTAGAGGCCAAACTGACAGATGTCAAGAGATAAAAACAGGCGAGAAATTGCAGTAAAAAGATGAATTCCTCATAGGTCAAAGGGTTCCAGGGAGGGAACATACATGTTGCTATTCCTTGGTCCAGAAAGTTATACTAGATACCAAAACACCATGGATCAATGAGCGGTGGTCGGACATAACTAACGCATAGACTTTGTAGAATAGGAGAAGTGGGGGTTGTATAGAGTGGATGATAAATTAGGAGGAAGGAGAGAGATGACTGTTGGAGAAATTATAAATTTCTAGAAGGGATTCACATTTAAAAGTGAACAAAACAGCGACTAAAGATGCAGACCAGTGGACCAACATTACAGACTTTTAGACAATGGCCATTCTGAACCTAGGATGCTGTTATTGGCATGTGCCCTTACTTTATATAAAACTGGGGGCTACATTATCCACAAGACAAGTTTAGTAATGATGCGTAGTTTGGATTTGTGATCAGTGGGATGATCGTGTATGTTATAAAAGGTATGAGACATAGACCTTACATTGGCCAAGAGACAAAGAATGTTTGGTGGGTAGGTGGGGATAGAATTAGTGGAGAGTATGGGGTGGTGGATGAGCAGAGTAGAACATGAAGGGAGCTGAGAGGGGATGAGGAAGAAGACAGACAACAGTTGTGAGGTTTCATGTGTGCACACTGGATTCGGGCACATGTGGGGACCATCTGTTCCCTCGTCTTGGTAATGAGCTAAATAAATCATCGTATGGATATGTGATGTACACCTCCCAAGACCTGAGATCAGCTCCACTCAATCATTCCGTGCCGTTCACATAGAATCTGCACAGTCTGACCCACGAATTACAAATGATTTAACATTCAATGAGAACTAACCAAGAGCGACATAAGTTCAACCGACAGAGGAGAGGTTCTCAAGATGCTACAACTATTTTACCCTAACGTTACCCTTATGCTTAGGGGTGACCCAGAGGTGCATATCCCAAGAGGTTGAACTTGATGTATTCCGAATTTATGGTGTCTACCCAGGATCAGTGTATGTGTGAGCCAAAAGGTTTTAACAGTGCGTTCAAACTTTCTGAAAGGTTTGTACATAAGCACCATGATAGAATCTACTGAAGGTAATAACTCCTCAAAGATGTAATCATCTTTATCACAAACAGTCAGTGTGGTTCACTGAGTAGCGGCATCAATGTGACACACGCAGGCACAGCTTTCAGCAGGATTCAACTTATTTAACCAAAGATTCTACGTGGCCACCCAGGCGTGTTTACGGTGTGACATAAGAGATTACAAATGATTTCTCTAAAACCTCAGGGGATCCACCAATAGGCATTGTGTCTGCAACCCAGGGAGTCACCAAAATGTCATGGTGTACACCCATGAGAGGCTCAGTTGTGTTCCAAGATGTTATTATACTCTTGAAAGGTTTAGATCGATCTTCAAATGTCAGATACATGCAGTCTTCGTCAACTCTTATCAATCAGCAAACATGTTAATGGATCCTGGGATCCTTCAAGGGTTGGCACTATTTCACATTTTGATTCACATCTGTGTTCAGCTTTTGGAAGAGTTGAGTCATAGCATTGGTATCAAGGTCCTTTTCTATGCAGATATTAAGCAACTGCTACAGTCGTTAAACCACTGGCCTACAGATGGAATAAGCTGCCTTAGCAACTGCTTGTTAGCAGTACAGGCCTAAATGGCTGAGCGCTTTTTGAAGTTAAATGGTAATAAAAGTAAGATTATGGCTGTAAGGGGCAATCCATCGATATAGACTGAAAGTCTTTGGCCTACCTCACTGTCAGACATCCCGGCACCAGTAACTAAAGTAAAAAATCTGGGTGTCTGACTTGATCATAATTTGAGAATTGAGACCCAGTTTCAGAAGAGCTGGTCCTCTTGCGTTCCTCTTCTATGCTCTTTAAAAAAGATTGTGCCTTTCAATCCATGGAACAAATGTGCACAGTAAATGGGTCTCTAATATTATGTCATCTGGAATATGGTGTCTTAGCACTACTGAGGCACTTCTAAGGAACAGAATATGGTGTCTTAGCACCACTGAGGCACTTCTAAAGAACAGAATATGGTGTCTTAGCACCACCTCCAGTAGTTGCAGAACATGGTGATTCACCTCATCTATGGTCTCCAGAAAATTCTTGACGTGAAAGGTGCAAGACAAGCTCCACAACAACTCTCCATCCAACAAAAAATTAAATTTATAATATTCACTTTTACATTTAACAGGCACCGTATTGGTAACAAAATGATATTGGGCATCATCACTCCCTGTGTTCCAACATGAGCTCTTAGATCTTGCTCACAGAACTTGCTCATAGTTACATATTTTCAGAAAATGGGCATGCAGAGGGAGAGATTTCTCTGTGCTGGGTCCTAAACTGAGCAAGCACTCCTTGACCATATTAAACTGATGACTGTATATGCCCTGTTCAAAAGCATTTTTAGACCCAGCTCTTCGGCTAATCAGACCTTCTGATTTTGTCTCTGTCCCCAGCGTTCCTAACTGATTAATATCCTAGTACAAAGATGCCTGTGGTAGATGTTATTTTGTATAATGAAATAGAAAATTAAGTACATTCTTAGATCTGTTCTGATAGAGGGAAGACCATTTCTTGACTCAACAAAGAAGGAAAGGGTCTTGGCAGAGGAGAAGACAAAAGGCTCAGGAAGGTGCTTTAGAAGAAATTCAGGCTATCACCAAGACTGCCATTCACCTCCTAACATGCCATGGGGGAGTCAAGTGCATCTCTGGCCTATCTATGTGGAGACCCGCACGGTACTTGAGGTTTTTCTGGGAAATGTGATATGGGACGCCATCACCTATACTGAGCATGTCAAGAAGAAAACCATCACTGCCATGAATGTGAAGCATGCCCTTAAGTGCCAGGAGTGTACTTTCAATGAATTTTGCAGCAAAATACTCTACTTATTCCCCAAGAATAGATGCAATAATCTATAAGGGCTCATCCAGAAGCACCACTGACACATCCCATGGAGGCCAGCTGCCCCAAATTCAACAAATACAATTGCAAACAATCAATAGGTTCTACCAAGAAGCAGGGTTTGTGCAGCCAAAGTTGTGGACAGAGCTGTGCATGTCAGACTGGCTTATTGGCTAGACAGCAAAAGTTAGGAATCAGTGGTCGAAGTGTGGAAAAAAAGTAGGGGAACTGTGGGCGGAGATTCAGGGGGCGGGAATAACCTGAGGATTGGATCAGTGGGCGGAGTCAGAGGTGTGGCTAGAAAGAGCAAAACATTCCAATTTTTTGTACGTTTGGCATTTCACTGACCAGTTACAGCTTATAACCTTATTTAATTCAAACAATTGGTAGACATGTTTATTTGAGGTTTAATGTAGAAGGTATTTACGTTGAAATACCTTTACAATGTGGGACTTGTTTCCAATCACAGAATACACTTATAAGTGGAATCATAAGCCATTTGTCTCCGAGCCATGCAGTTTCTTTCTTCAGCACTTCTACTCCCTTTTTCTAACAATTTCTGAACAAAAACTGTGGGTTTAAATTCTATGACAGGAGGGCCCACAATTTTTTTAACATTATAGAAGACAGACAATTGATTGATATTCTGTTCCACAGTGGTGTGAGCACATCATGCATTACACTCCTCCGGGTGCCTGTCTCCAACAGAGGAGGAGGAGAGAGCATGGTGGGGGGGTGCATTCCTCCAGAGGGCTCTTCCGTCAGATTATGCCTAGTCCTGCAAGTATAATACACTTTTTACCCAACTCTGTGTTGCTTGTTTTATCACCCTAGGAAGGATGAAAGGGTGAGTGGCTCTGTCAGAGATTTGAACCTGTGACTGTGAGGCCCCACAAGGGTCCCTGGAAAGGATGCATTAACCCACTGAGCCACCAGACTGCATTTCAAGTACATCTCTTTAAGAGAACCAATTTTTTAAGCTTCTGCACCCCACCTCCTTCCTTTAGCCAGAGTTTTTACAGCTAATGGCAATTAGCAGAGCTCTCTCTCGTTAACAAAATTCACCACGGACCGGAGGGAATTGTGGCATGGAAGCCATTGGCAGCCACTAGTTCGCTGCCAGGAACCAATGGTATTTGTTTATTGATGCAAATTAAAGCAATGCCTCTCTTAGGAGGGATTGGAGCTGATAAAAGCATTTACAGAAAAGTTCTCATGTTAGCATTACACGGATGCAGAACAGGCAATTACTCCTGGACATCCAGATAAGACCTACAATAAAAATAACTTGTCTTTAGGTAGCACTTCAAACCGCACTTCCGCATTTCTAAGCACTGAATATAACAGGTGTTATTTTTTATGCAATTTAATGTCTGTTCAATTTTCAGCGTAGAAAAAAACAGAACTTAATAGAAAATACATTTGTATTCGTTGGAGTGTTTAACTCTCTGAGCTATCTGGCCGGATCCAAAGTGATTGTGTATGCATTCATTGCTTGTTTCGCAAAGCTTCCTTTCCTGTTTTTCTATTTTAGTTCCTTCATACAGAGCTCGGGATGATGTGAGGACACTTTACCAAAATGAAATTGATTGGGACAAGATACCTGATTTGGAGGATAAATGGTCCGGCATTATTATTGAACATTATTATTGTTGTTGTGGGTGTTTCACTATTTGCTGCTGCACAGACGGGGTGGGGGGTGTCTCTGGTGTGTTCTGATGGGTGTTAGTATGTGCATATCATGGAGTGAGTGCTATTGTGTGCACAGATGTAGAAAAATAGGGGCCTAATCATGACTTTCACTGTTATGGTGGGGGGAGGCCAACCCCTCCTGAAATTACAGTTACAGCTGTGTCACCTGTGACTTCTGTGCATATACCGGTTTTTGGCTCACAATGGGGAATAACATACTGAGTGCGAAATTACAGCACCCCTTGCTGCTGTTTTCCCACCATTACTTGGTCAAATGACTGCTTTTGGCAAGTGGATCTGTGTCTTTTGGCAAGTGGATCTGTCTGGGTTTTACTGTACTTAGTACTAAAACATGTAAAGTAAAATCCACCAGTTTTTTGGTGCTTCTCTTTAAGCTTTGGCTTTGCCAGTGCATGTAACCAGTATTAGATATTTCATTTTGTTGTGAATAATTAGCACTGAAAAATTGTTCAGGTTTGAAAATATGAGTGAATTAAACCTTTGAAGATCTGCGGACGGGGTGGTAGTCTTCAGAGTGTCTCAAACCTTCCCTTTCTTCCAGTCATATTACTTTACTCTGCAGTCTGTCTGCTACACACCTACACTTAGGGCTTTAAGTGGATGAAAAAATTAGGGGGGGTCCCTGAAATGTCAGAGCCTAAATTAATTAAGGGCGTTGTTTAAACGTATACACTAAAATTCCTCTACCGTACTCAGAACCACTATCCCACACATTTGCATAGAATCACAACGGCAACCGGCATACCGGAATATTGCTCTGTGTGCCTTGCAGCAGCGCTGAAGACTGAACAATCACAATTTCTGAACACTGTTTTGCCCCTGATAGGAATTCAGAGAAATGCACACTACCTTTAGCCACAATTCAATTTTGCCCGTTATATATACTTGGATGCAACTCAGTTCGAATCATGCACTACACAAGACCAATATGCTGCCTGTAAAAAAAAAAAAGTTTACACAACATCCTTGAACAAGCATTAAAAATGCAATATGGTCGCCTTTTATTAAGTTAAAGCTATTTATTTTGCTATACATTAACATTAGCAAGGTAAATGGCTTTAACTTAATCAAAGGCGCGAACTATTGCATTTTCAATGCTTGTCTTCTTTTCCAGTAGGCGTCCCTCAGTCTGCGTGAGCCTGAAAATAAAGGGCAGAGGTGTTCAAGGGCGGGGGCCACCAAAGCATCCTGATGTGACCATTGTATTGGTCACAGTGAGGGGAAGGCAGGTAGCCTTGGCAGTAATGAGCTGTAAATCACTGCACAGCAGGGCCATCAGAGTTAGCTGTTTTGCGTGCTAAACCAAGACTGATGGCCCTTTCAGCTTGCTTTGCAGGTCCCTGCCCCCAGATACAGAGGCAAAGGGAGAGGAGGCAGTGGGCACTGCAGAGGCTTTGCTGGATTTGCACCACACAGAGGACACGGCTGAATGCTAAAGTTATCATTTTTAATTAGGAACATTCCTGCCGTCCTGGGACGCTTTTTAAAAATAAAGAAGTAGGGGAACGGACTGTAAATAAAATTCAAAGTAGGTGCACGCCATGCCCTGCCGTTCCCGCCCACTTCTACCACTGTTAGAAAGAGACAAAGAACTCAGAGGTGTGGAGAGAGTGTGTACTAGCTGAATAAATGGTTGATAGAAAGTGAATGAAATTACAGAGGAGCAAAGTAGTTTAGTGTAAGAGATTTGCTAGATTAGATCTTCAAGAAGAACACTTAAGAGAAGTACTGTTTACAGGTACGGGTAGGGAACCTGATTTTGGACAACTGAAGGCAGTTGCGACAATAACACAGGTGCATGGATATTGCACATATTAGGAGAGACAGTTGAACAGAAAGAATTGGTAGAGGACACTTCAGCGCAGTTAAGAACAAGCCACCTCAGATGATAGGGTTTGAAAAGCACAGTTCGAACAACTCTGCTTAAAGTTGCACAAATTAGGAGACTAGAGCTGAAGTTTAGAGGGGATGTACACATGTGTAACCTCTCTGGCCCAAATACCTCCACACCCCAAAAAAGTCATATCAGGACCTTTCCACAGAAACTCACACTTTGCTGCTATGGACTTTTGCTGCGATGTTTGGGATAGGTTATATAGAGAGAGAGAAGACGTAGTGTAGATGGAAGGTTACCTGCTTTCTACAACTATACAATAGCTGTTAGAAGATGAGATAACTCCTGCCTTGCCTGGGACACTCGCTCTGAAAACATGGTTGAACACAATCCTCAGTGGCAAACCCTTGGTGATTAAAAGGGAGTGTTGGAAAGCAACACACTGGACCACTTGTCAGCCACACACAGGAGGGTGAGGTGTAGGTGAATGAACTTCAAGGTGCAACAACATAACTCATAAAAGAGGTCCCCTGAAATGTGGACCTGCAGAGTCATAATGAGACAACACTTCAATTTCAAAAAGCTTTATTCGAATTGAATGAACAAATTCATAAAAGCATACAAAATAAAATCACATTAGAAACAAACAGCGATTATATTGACGATATGATCACTATTTGTGCTATACAAATAAAAAATATTTGAAAATTTGGTAAAAATTCATTTTTAAAAGGATTTTTGAATCTTTATAGACAAACATTTACACATTCCAAGGGTATTCAAGTTAGATGGTCTTTCTAAACCTCAGAATTGCCCTCAGGAGGGAAGTTATCGTACTAATGGTGTACTCGTTGCCTAAAGTTCTTAACTTATTGTAAGCCTCTCTGGACGATCTTAGGCCCCATGAAACGAGAAGAGGTTTCAACAATTTTCTCCTTGGATAACTATAGAAGGAGCAAAAGAGGATACAATGAATGTTTGATTGAGTGGACACATCATTACAGGGACAAATTCTTTTTTCCCTCGACCAGTCATTGCAAAGAGTGAGAAGCATACGTTGATAAAAAGGTTGCTCTAGCAAAAGATACCGCTGGATGCCCTGATGGAGTGTTACCATGTCGTGATTCATAACAGTTTTCTTTGCCCTTTGTTCCTTCCATTTTTTGGATTCAAGGTGTTCTTGGAGGGATTTATTTAGAGCAGATCTTGACAAAGACTCCATGGTGTCTGGGTTGGAAAAATATTCCGAGTGCCCAATTTTGTGGAGCAAATTTTTAATATAGGTAAACCATTTAATGGTATTGGCTCCGTCACATGCCAGACAGTCCTCTATTATGGCTCTATTAAGGGTCGTGGAAGGATTAGTCCAGACATTGTGCCAGAGTAGAACCGGGGCAGATTTTATAATGTCCGAAACATGCTGTAGGGCCACTTCCGCGTGCAACACATAGGTTGATGTGCTCTTTGGGGCAGCCAGTAGGTATCGCAGAAACCGGTTCTCGATGCGTTGGATAGCCTCCACTGACTCAGATCCCCAGATACCTGCCCCATAGGTTCCAGTTGAGACACATTTAGCCTTGAATATTTGCAGCAACTCCCTAACTGGCCTGCTCTTTAACTTTTTAGCAAAATTTGAAAGTGAGCCTGTTACTCTGGTGAATGCTAAGGCCCTAGCGTTTACCGCGAATATATGATTTTTCAACTAATACAAGTTCCACGCATGGCATTACCACGCGAATTTTACATCGCAAGTGGCTTTACCACGCTGGAATTGACAACGAAGGATTGTACCACGGTAGGAACGTCTTACCTGCACGTCTTTCTCCTGCAGCCCCTTACTTCCATCTACCATGGAAACAAGCGTCAAAACACGTCTTCTAAAATAAATAAAGGACTGTTTTTTTTTACGTACACTGCACGTCTTTGAGGGAGGGTCATTCCTTTTTCTTCATCAATACCACAGAGCGTTTTTTTTTTTATCTAACTCGCTCGCTCGCTTGTTATTTTTTGGGGGGGAGACCCCCCCAGCCCCCCCAGCCCACGTCTTCTAAAATAAATAAAGGACTGTTTTTTTTTACGTACACTGCACGTCTTTGAGGGAGGGTCATTCCTTTTTCTTCATCAATACCACAGAGCGTTTTTTTTTTTATCTAACTCGCTCGCTCGCTTGTTATTTTTTGGGGGGGAGACCCCCCCAGCCCCCCCAGCCCCCTCCCAACCCTCCCCCAGCCCCCCCATCACGACTGGACGGAATACCACGTCTCCCCCCAAGCCACGCTGAACGTTTTTTCGTGGTCAAGACGGTCGTTGAAGGCTCCCTCGTTGAAGAGACGTTTGCGGGGTAAGTGGATCGTTTAAAACGTCAATCGTGGAAAAGACATCGTTGTAAATGATGTTTCCCGTTTACCGCAGGCTTCCATGAACCCTTTCTTTCAAAATGTACCCCCAAGTAGCAAAAGATGTCCGCGAGCTCCACCCGCCTTTCGTCCAATGTAATCGAACAAGGTGCTCTGCGTTTGTTTGGCCCACATGACATGGTAAACGTCTTTGAAACGTTTACGCGTAAACCCCTTGATTGCATAAAGTGTGAGAATTTTTGCACTGCTTTTTGGAGGTCCACCCTTGTCTGCGAGAGAATAGCCGCATCATCTGCATAAAGGAGTATGGGGATAGGTTTCCCTTTTACTGTGGGATAATCATAGTATTGATCGGTAAGGAAAGACCCCACGTTGTTTATATATAAGTTAAAAAGCAGGGGTGCAAGTAAGCACCCCTGTCTTACTCCTCTATGAATGCGGAACAAATCTGAACATTCCCCCATTCTACCGTGTCTCACACTAGCACCTGCCCCAATGTACAGTTCTCTAATAAAGGTGAGTATGCGGTGATCCAGGCCGATGTCCCTTAAAGTTTGCCACAATATGTCGTGATTAACACAATCGAATGCAGAACTAAGGTCTACAAATGTTATGTACAAGTTGGTTTTTTTGGAATGAATATATTTAGATGTTATTAGGGATAGATTTAGGCCCTGGTCAATTTTCCCTCTTCCTCTCCTAAACCCACATTGTAGATTAGAAAATATCTGTTGTTCATCCAACCAGTCCTGCATTCGAGCAAGAATGATCCTGCCCGCTATCTTCATAAGGCCGTCGAGAAGGGATATTGGGCGATAGCAAACAGGATCATTCCTGTCCCCCTTTTTGTAAATCGGGACCACCACAGCCTCTGACCAAGTGGGAATAAAGCCAATTTTATTTGAAGAGTTCAGAACTCTAGTGAGAAGTGGCGCCCAGAGATCCGGTAGGTTTTTAAAAACATCAATGGGGACACAGTCAGGCCCTGGAGCCTTAGCCGCTGGACTTTCTGCTAGAGCCTTATACACTTCTTCCAATTGAAAGTGTATATCCAGTGGGAAAGAAGTGCATAATTCCTCATTGATAGTTGTTGCAGAGGGAGATCCTTCTAAGGGGGCTAAATTGCTGTAGAGGGCCTGAAAATGGCTCACCCATTCCTGTGATGAAATGGCATTGTCTATCCGGGGGCCCTGGCGGTCTTGAAAAAAGGGGCATTTACCGCCTTCCAGAAGGCAGTGTTGTACTTTAGCTCAGAGGCTGCGTGGAGAGCTGACCACGCTTGCAGTTTTAGATCTTTCTTCCTGGTTGATAGGGCAATGCGATATGTGCGCCTTGCTGATTGGACGTTTAATCTGGATTGTGGTGAGGAGTGCAGGGCTGTTTTAAGTGCCGCAAGTGCCCTGGTACAATTCGCATCGACCAACCAGGGGAGCCCTTAGCTGTATTACGTGGGGTTCTAACCAAGAGCTGTTTTATGGCGGAGCAGATTTTAATAAAGGATCCAAGAA
Organism: Lissotriton helveticus; assembly: GCF_964261635.1. Classification (NCBI taxonomy): domain Eukaryota; kingdom Metazoa; phylum Chordata; class Amphibia; order Caudata; family Salamandridae; genus Lissotriton; species Lissotriton helveticus. Next base: position 1,327,639,413 of record NC_136059.1, read on the forward strand.
TAAGGTGGGGATCCTCTTCAGGTGTCAAACAGATGTTAATTTCCTCTTGGGCATTAGTAACCAGATTTTTAGGAAATTCGCCGGTGTGACCTTCTCCCATTTGATGCAAAACCCATTACTTTGGCAGAGGATGGGATTCAGGTCATATTTAGCGTGTTTTTTTTACATGAGTTATCATACTTAAGGTTGAGAGTTACAGAAATGGGGAAGTGGTTGCTCAAACCAGTGAGGACGGTCTCCCATTTAGTCACCAGCGAAGCATAGCGCATCGAGAATACTGTAAAGTCAATAATTGAGTTTGCCCCTCTCCCATTAAAGGTGGGGCTAACTATTTTTGGGGGACTACATAACTCATTTATGAAGGCTAAAGAAAAGTCAGCTAGTATGTTATTAAGCAAATCCCCTAACTTAGTATGAGAAAAGTGACTCATGAACCCCTGGTTATCTTCCTCCAGACCACACACACCCAGTGAGCTCCGGGGGCAAAGGGAACAGTTGAAGTCTCCTACCCACATCAGGAGCATATCTCCTGACAAACTTTCTTCTATCTTGGTCAGGGCTTTTGAGAATGTTTTAATAACGTTCTCTACTTGGACTGTGGGGATATTGTTATAGAAATTTACTATAACAAAGTTTTTAAAGGGCCCCATGATGTGATTAAAATTTGAAAAAAGTTATTGTCAGTGACACTTTTAAACACGGAGGGACCAGTAGTAATTGAAATGTACAAGGATAGACCTCCCTTATGTCTACCTCTTCTGCTTGGTAGTGCCGGAGTAGAATAAGTTTTATAGCCTAGAAGATGGAACTCTTCAGTTGCCCAAATTTCCTGAAGGCATATAATGGAATGGGTCATAGTCAGTGATTGCCAGCTTACATCGTTGATTTTTGCAGCAAGACCCGTTACATTCCAAGTTATAATACTTCCAGGGTTTTCGAGAATGGGCCAAAGATTTGGTTCACTCGGAAGCAATGAGGAAGATTCAAGGTTACATGTTTGTAGGGAGGTGGGGGTCAACACCATAGAGTCAATAACAGTTTGACCGTTTGTTAGTTATTGATCATATGGCTCATTAGTTCGATTCTGAGAGGGTGTCTTGGAACAGTCACCATGCCCGAGTCAGTCTACTCCGTCTAGTCCTGTAAAGGCATCAAATCTATTGGCTACTGGGATTAGGTAGTTACGCACCCCTTGCACTCCCTGGTAGGGGTATTTCACAGCATGTTGGGGAAATATTAAGGACCTAGGGTAAAAATAATTTAGTTGGCGGGTCTGTATCCCCAGATTTCCAGTTTCCTGATACCACTCGTTTAAACACTTAGCGACCCTGTGGTCTTTAAAATTAATTATTACCACGTCGCCTTTGGTGTCCTTTGGTCTCTGGCCCAGCCATTTCGCTCTCCTCACCAGCAGGATTTCCCCGTTGATATTGGGGGGTAGGGGTCTGTTAAATTTTAGCCAGTAAATGACTTTATTTTTAAGGCTCCTGTAGTCTTCAAACTGCCCTGTTGTTAATTCAGGGACCCCAATCAACACAGCAACGTATGGAGCTGATTCAGGAGGGAGATCGATTTGTACGTTCGGATGAGTACTATTACCACTCTCTGTATGGGATCTTGAATTATTATATTGGGATGTGGCTGTTACGTTTTGGCTTCCCACAGTGCCCTCTGTCCTTTTACAATTCGATATATTGGGGACAGTCTCAGGTGGCACAGACCCGGTTCCTTTTTTCCCAGCACTCTCTACTCCCAATGAACTTTGCAATGGGGTTAGAGCATGAGTGTTCTCCGCCAGCATTTGTGTGTGTTGTGCAGTGTTATTAATTATACTAGGGTTATTTGGATTTAAGTGCCCTTTACCTGTTTTAGTAAGAGTTTTGTTTTCCCTCCCCTGTGACAATTGTGCATCCTTGCTATGATTTTTACCTGATGAGAGGGGTACTGGTGACGCTTTCTTGCAAATATAGTTTTTATAAGTGTTTTTTATGAGCTCCCTGGTCTGTTCAGCGTTCGTCTGTGTTGTAGCTTCCAAATCCCCCAATTTCTCAGATATGATTTTTAACCTGTGTACAATGGGTAATATTAGCGATTTAACTAATTGTTCAAAATTCCCAATTAGTTCTTTCATAATGGGAAGATGCAATGCTTGATTCTCCAGCCCAATTTTCCCAGACGGTGGGGGAGATTTCAACGGGCTTCCACCCGTCCTCAGAGAAGAGTGCGTTTTTTTTAAAGACTTGGCACTTCTGCCTTGGAGAATACCCCCCGCGTTTCCTCTTTTTATGTCTACTGATCTGATCCTGTTTCGCAGTTGGAGGTGTAGATGTTAGTAGATTCACCAGGGATAACTCTTCAGATGAGACTTCGAGTGGTTTTTCTACCTGCGAAGGATCTTTAATAGATTCAGCCGATTTATCCTGGTCCCTTAGCTGGAATGGGATGCTAGTATCACCCTCATAAATTTGCCCCCCAGCCCGTTCTAATGGGGAGGTGGCTACGTTGATCATCCCCAGCGAGGAGCGCTTATTACACATAGAGGGAGACAGGGGTAATCTAGTAGACAGGGACTGAGAGTCCACAGGGACACTGACAGTAGAAGGGTAGTTAAGCTGCACGTCTGTTGAGGGGTAAGTACCTGGAAGGGATACGAAGGATGGAACAAGATATGAATCTTGGGAATTGTTTGTAGTCATAGATATGTTAACTGATGAGAGAGGGGGAAGTGACCCGGCAGGAAGTGAGAGACGTCTCTCTGTATGCTCGATGGCGTTTACCACCACTCCAATAGTCTTTTGGAGCATACGTTCAATTGCCGTTAAACTGGGCAGGGTAGATTTGGACTGTTTCTTGGCGAGTGAGGCAGGCATTATACTATACTTTAATGAGGCCAAGTTATCCCACCGATTTTGAAAGCAATAAGGACGGGTCAACAGTAATTTTTCACATGCGGCAGGTAATAGTTCGTAAGCAGTCTATGCGAAGTCCTTACTGTATTCAGCAGAGTGATCCGAGGATGTCCTGTCGCGGAACCAAGGGGGGGCCCAGCCCAGCCTCCTTCGGCCCCCGAACGGCCACAAAACCGCCCCGCCCTTGACCCGGGCTTATCCCGGCGTGTCCCACGCGCGTTCCCGCGACGCGGTGGCTGCAGGGAGGTTATAGCGCCTCTGGGCGCAGTAGTGACGGCATCAAAGAGCGCCGCAAAGGATCTTGGGTGAGCGAGTCCTCCACTCGGCGGCCGCAGCGATGTGGAAAGCGGCAGCGGGAGGACTCACAGGGGAAGCAGCCGGTACAAAGGTCCAGCAACAGGAGGAACAACCAGCAGGGCGAACAAATGCTCCACAATGTCAGGTCACAACACTTCAAAATAAAACCACATGCAGAAAACTGTAACAATCAACAATATAATGCAAAGATATCCCAGCTTCCCAGTATAACAGATTAATTGGAGATCCAGGGAAGGAGGACAACAAGCAGGCAACCTCACTGCATGAAATACCATGAAAAGTATGAAAAGTACGCAGAATTTGGTGAGATGATGTGACTGTCATGTAATTGAATTTCATGGCTTCATGTGTGAAATGTTCATGTGCACACATTCTTTGTGTAAAAAGTCACTTGAGATGCCGGCAAGAGAGTGACTACAGCATAAGATGTCTAACAGAGAAGTATATTCTGCACAGATCCGTCTCCTGCGAACCAAAAATTACGCGAAAATGCATAATTCTAGCTTCCGCGAATTTCACAAAATTTGCAAGCCTAATTAAACTTTCACCAATCGCTAGTGGTATGAGAGCCCTGGATCCACAAAAGTAGCTCATAGAATCCTGAAGAAAAGTAAGAAAAGAGCAAGACAAAGTTAAGTAAATGGGGAATAGCAAAAAGCTCATGGTGAGAAGAAAAAAGACAAGCATAACAAAGGTGTGGGGTAAAAAAACTTCTGCTACAGCGAAACAAGTCAAAACAACATAAGAAATGTCCAATGCAATGAGAGAAGGAACTTTGAGGTCTTAAATTCTTCTGCTGAGTTTCGTGACCCAGAAGTGATTGACTGAGAAGGCAGTTCCTGGAAATATCAATTCTTCAGTGCCTCCCAGATTTATTTATTTATTTATTTGTTAAGCTTATAAGGCGCGCAGCTACCCAACAAGGGTTTCCTGGCGCCAAGACGGAGCATACAACAGAGCAGAACCTTCAGCAGATGTCACTGATCAAACAGCCAGGTTTTGACATGTTTTCTGAAACGTGAATAGTTGTCTTCTTTCCGAATGGAGGCAGGAAGAGTATTCCAGATGGATGGGCCTAGATAGGAGAAAGATCTCCCACCCACTCTAGAAAGTTTAAACGTAGGCACCCAGAAGTTTGCCGCGGTTTGAGATTGTAGATGACGAGCGGGTACATGGGGATGCACTAGCGCTTGAAGATATGTGGGAGCGGTGCCAGCTTTTATCCTAAACATATAGCTCAGGGCTTTGAATTTAATGCGATTCTCCACCCTGAGCCAATGTAGATCGCGTAGGTAACCAGAAATACTGGAGGTTTTTGGAACCCTACAAAGCAACCTAGCGGCAGAGTTCTGGATAAGCTGCAATCTATGTACCACTCCCTTGTTTGACCAAAGATACAGAATGTTTCCGTAGTCAAGTCGAGATGTAATAAGAGCATTGACTACGGCCTTTTGGGTGGAGACAGGCAGCATCCAAAGGATTTTCTTGAGACATTTTAGAATGGTGAACATAGAGCAGCTACTTTCCCAGTTTGTTGGTTCATAGACAATGTACTGTCCACAATGACACCCAGGTTACGGACATGGCTGGTCGGAACAGGGAGATTGCCCATTTGAGTAGGCCAGTGGGAGGACTTCCAAAGATCTTTATGTTGTCCTAAGATGAGAACCTCCGTCTTATCTCCATTTAATTTTAACTAGTCGGTGGTCATCCAGTTGGAGATATCGGTAAGGCCCTTTTTAAGATGGGAAGGAGCCAATGGACTGGAGTCAGAGAGGGAAAAGATGATTTGGGCATCATCTGCGTAGGTCATGAGAGTAAGGCCAGCCTGGTCTGCTATATCTGCTAAGGGCTTAACATACAGATTGAATAGAAGTGGGCTATTAATTGAACCCTGCGGTACCCCATGGAGTGAGGTAAAACTTTTGGAACAAGCTGAAGCTGACATAATTTGAAAAGTGCGGTTTTCTAGAAGAGAGCAAATCCATTTGAGTGCTGCACCACATATACCAGTGTTTTTCAGTGTATTTATCAGCCTTTTGTGTGAGATGGTATCAAAGGCCGCACTGAGGTCTAATAGAATGAGTGCAACAGTTTGGCCATCATCAAGGAGCTTACGGATCTTTCCGGTAACTCCCAGTAGTGCTGTTTCAGTGGAGTAGCCGGGCCGGAAGCCAGATTGTGAAGAATGGAGGGAATTGTTTGTTTCTGAAAAATGTGTTAGGAGAGAGTGGACATGTCTTTCTAGAATTTTAGAAAACACTGGTAAGAGAGAGATGGGTCTATAGTTGGACAACACTTCGGGATCAGCCATAGGTTTTTTCAACAAGGGAGTCACCATTGCATGTTTCCAGAGGGCAGGTACAGTAGATTGTAAGAAAGAAGTGTTAAGTGTATCGAGAATCACCTCCAGATGAGAAGATTCCAGTTGTTTAAGGATATTAATGGGAACTGGATCCATAGGCGATCCCTATTTAATACTATTAAGAAGGGCCTTAAAGTCGTTCATTTTAATGGGAGGCCAGCAATCTAAGGTGCCCGTAGGGGCGGGGGCAGTTACAGTTGCTTCTTGACTAGTGATGTCAGCATTTAAGCTGTTCATTTCCAGAATTAGGTTGTCGATTTTCCCTATGAAGAATTTGGCGAGATTGTCACACTGTAGTTCATTTAGGGGACGATGAGTTGCAACTGTTTGGGAACCTGCCAATTCTTTAACCATATTAAACAAGGTTTTTGAGCGGTTGGTAGCTTCTGTGATGGTTTTGGAAACGTACAAGGCTTTTGTTTTTATGCAGGAAGTATGGTAGTTATTTCTCGCATTAGTGTATATAACTTTCTTCTCCGGTGAGTAGTTTTTACGCCATTGTCTCTCCAGTGCTTTGCACTTTGTCTTCTCAGTTTTTAGTGAGTCATTATACCAGGGGGCTGGGGGACGATGATTATTGAATTTTATGTGTGGTGTGGGTAGACATGAGTCAACCGCTTCAGAAAGCCAAGTATGAGTGGCCTTAGCAGTACTTTCCATATTGAAATCATTAGGGGGAGATTTCCACAAAGTGCTTTATTAAAAGCCGAAAGGTCCAATTTTTTCCAGTTCTTCCTCAAAGTAATCTGTGAAAAGGGAGGAGGAGCTGATGGAGCTGGTAGTTCTAGGGTAAATTTGGCTAGGAAATGATCTGACCAGCATATACCACTCGTGCAACTCTGTGCCATGTCTCCCAGCAGGCGCGCAACCGCCATTACGGCAGGGCCGGACTGGGAACCAAAACCGGCCCTGACAAAGTGCTCGGCCGGGCCCCCACCCCTGGGTGTTGGGGGTGCGGCCGAGCTCTTTGCCAGGGCAGGTTTTCGGCCGATTTTGTTACAGGGCAGATTTTCCTGCAAAAACGGTTCTGTAACAAAAACGACCCCCAGGGGCCCAAAACCGGCCCCCACCCATGCGGCGCACCAGGGGATTGCCCTGTGCCCGCTACGGCCAGTCCAGCCCTGCATTGGGGTCAAAGGGCTTCAGTCCCCATCCCCGTCGTGTGTGTCAGCACGGGCTGAGACAGCTTCCCGGGAACACACACAGCGGCACCGAGTACTTCACAGGTCTTTAAAAGACAATTTACTTGTTAATGAGGCTATGTTATTCTTTCACCCCTCCTTAGAGCCCCTGCATCTTCACTCTGCCGATTGCTGGAAGAATTACACCCTCCCCGAAATTTTTATTACCCCCCTCCAACCCCCCTGCCCCCCCCCCCCCACCCCCACCCTCGAAATGTCACTCTAGTTGTGCCTCTTTCTCCCAGTGATTCTTCAGCCCCGACTCTGCTTCCAATGTGTGGACAAATAATATTTTATCTTGTTCCGACACCTAAGCACTGACCGACCGTTTCTATATGAGCTCAAAAATGGCTACTTGCAGTACCCCCTACAAATATGAAATCAGCTCAACGAATGGAAGAATTGAAGACTAAAGTAAAATAAGCAATTACAAATTCTAGTGTACTTACGATAAAATGGAGCTCCGCTTAAACAGGTCGTACAGGCAGAGCATACCCCAATTTACATTTTGAAACAAACAAGGCTTTTTGAAAAAAACGCTGAAAACATTGAGAAGGATTGTAAAACATGTTTTTTAGAATATGTCGGTAAGTACCAAGACCCACCCACATCAAGCTGAGGTGAGGTTCACAACTTGATTCCCCTCCCTTTAAATAGCCTACAAAAGAGGCACTGCTTGGGTCACCAGACTCGATGAGCCAATCAACAGCCTTTTCTTGAAGCTCTCAGCTAGCTGCCTGATTGCAGAGGCCCCTGTGGCCTGGAAACGAAGTCCTCCATTGAGTTCAAACATTGTTCTGAGGGTCTTTCACTCCATTTCTCCAAAATGCTTAACGCTTTCCCATCTCATTGTTGCTTGGTTATTTGTACCTCTGTTCAGGTGCACTATATAAATGATAAACATTACACGAAAAATAAAAAGTGACGTTCTCAGATGCAATCGTTTGACAAGACAGACAATAATCGATAATAAAGAGCTCATAATAGGCCCTAGGGCACTGCAATCTAAACTATTAATTCCAAATACCTTCGGATCAGCTGCCAATAGTCCCTCGTGCACTCAAGGTAAGATGGAGGCAAACGACATAGCATACATCAATTCACAACATTTTGAAACAATAGCCGTTAACGTTAAGCATAATTACTACACCTAAAGGCTGCGGCCTGTCAGAGTGCTGTAACGCAGGGTGGCCATTAGCGACTCATTAACCCGTTAAACTCAGAGCCACAGTTCTCTGACCTCACAGACGTAGACTAGAGTCCAGGCTTCAGGTCTGCCTTGAGTGCTGACAACTGATGCGGCAATTAACAGAAGAGGTTCTCACAAGAAACTATTCATATCTTTTAAAATACCGCTGGGATCATTTAACTAACTAATTTGGTCAGCCAAGACGACAAACGGAATCCCGGTCTGTCCTTCTGCAGCTTTGTAAACCTAATCTTCAATTGATTGGCGCCGAACACATCTGAATACAATAAAACATTTATTAGATTGGTTGCAGCCCTGAAGTGAGCACTTTGCTGCTCTGTTGTTTTGCTCATCCGATCCGCGTCTTATTTGAATTATTTAGATGACGGGATAGTCACTGAAACAGGAGATGTGAGGATTAGTAGTAAATGGCGTAGAGGAGAGGGAGTCGACAGCGTCAGCAGCGCCCTCCTTTTGCGGGGGATCACGTGCAGCGTCATTGAATAGAGCAAGCGGGTCCTTTTACTGTGCAAATGGTATCGTGCCGTGAAATGACTGACCCTGTTCGTTCCTGATGATCAATACTCTTAAAAGCATCGTTCCATCTTAAGGAATAGATAGATGTGTTTAGGCTACTGAAGTCACATTTCACCTTCAAAACTTTAATATTCCTACGGAAATGGGCCACTGCTTAATTTGTGCCACTGTCTGCAAAAGGGAGAATGAAGGAAGAGAACTGAGGGGCGTAGCTTCAATTGATGCAGCATCACTGATTGAAATAGAAAAAAAGAAGTGCAGGTACTCTTTATCAAAGTACCTGCTTTTTCTGAGAAGTGCTGGTACTCGCCAACTAAAAGTGTTACATTTCTCTTGAGAAGTGCTGGTACACTCCCTCTCAAAATAAAAAAGTGCCGCTACTCCTACCGGACAGTACTGGCCCATTTAAAGCACTGTAAGCAGCAGATGTATTAGCACCGGAGACTGGGGCCCGAAGTACCCTCTCACCCCTGATTATTGCTGTATTTTATCATTCAAAAAGCAGCCAGGGGATTTATTTCCTTCCTTGCACTAGGGCCCATGACCCGCTGGCTACGCTACTGAGAGAAAAATAGCAAGAATTAATGACAAACAGAAAAAGAAGAGTTGGAAATAAACTGTAAGAGTGAGATAAAGTTTTGCTATGATTACTTACCGGTAATCCCCATTACTTTTAGTCCTACTCGTCCACCACCCAGTCATCACTAATGAGATATATTCCACTGATAGGAAAGAAAACAGGAAACGCTTTTAGGCTCCACCCACCCTCCTGCCAGGGGCTATAATTACATAGCCAACAGAAAGCACTTCCTGACATACCAAGCAACAAAGGCCTGAGCAGGGAGGGTGGGTAGGAAGTATGACTTGGTCGAGGACAAGTTGGACTAAAAGTAATGAGGATTACCTGTAAATAATCATAGCATTACCTCTACGTCCCTCGTCCTAGACCCAGTCATCACTAATGAGGCATACCAAAGTAACCACAGCAAGTGAAAAATACTTGAATAAATACACAGAATCAGGGGGGAGGAACACGCCCCACAGCACGTAACACACCACAACCAAAATTGGTCCGGTCCGACAGAGCACATTTCAGACGATAATGCTTCACAAAAGTAGAATCAGAAATCCAAGTCCCAGCCCTACAGATCTCATCAAGGGAAACCCCATGAAAGCAGCACTGGAAGCAAAAACACCCCTACTGGAACAGGCCTGAACCCCAGAAGGGCAAGGTAAACCAGAGCCCGATAAGCCAGGGAAATCCAGCGACCCAGAGTAAGATGGGAAGCAGCCTTCCCCCAACCAGCCAGACCATAAGTCACAAAGAGAGAGTCGGAAGAACGAAACACAGCCGAGCGTTCAACATAAATAAACAATGCACGCTTCACATAAAAAATGTGCAGTAACAGCTTAGAAGGAGAGGAAGGAGAAGGCAGAAAGAAGGGAGGTTCAACTCCTGAGAGGAATGAAACCGAGAACGAATCTTTCGGAACAAACCCTGGATCCAAAGAGAGGACCACTGCGTCATCCAAGAAACACAAAAAGGGGGAGAACAACGCAAGGCAGTGAGCTGACCCAAGCGCCAAGCAGAAATAACAGCAACCAGAAAAGCCACCTGAAAAGAGAGGAATTTAAGGTCAACTGACTCCAAAGGCTCAAAGGGAGAGGACTGCAGAGCCCTCAGGACCAAAGAAAGATCCCAAGGAGGAATTGGAGAACGTGCAGAAGGAGAGGAGAGAGAGAAACTCCGTGAATAACCGAGAAACTAACAACCCATCCGAAGACGGGAGCAAAGTTGGATCCTGGAAAGCCTGAACAGCAGCCCACTAACCTTTCAGAGTAGACAAGGCTTAGTTCTTCTGAAACCCATCCAGAAAAAATTGAAGGACAGAAGTGATAGGGCAAGAGGTAGGAGACTGACCAAGCTCAGAACACCAGGAGGAGAAGGAAGCCCAATTTTAGAGTAGGAGGACAAAGTGGACTTCCTAAGGGAGGCCTCCATCACTGTGATGAGGTGGTCAGGCAACCCCGGACCCCAAGAGACAGCCGCTCAACCTGCAGACTGCCAGGGTGAGAGGAACCAGGAGGGAGGGAGAGGTCGAACTCAGGGGAGACGGGCAGCGAGGCAGTATCCAAGGAGGACCGACTGCCAGACTCAGCAACAACGGGAACCAGGGCCTCCAAGGCCTGTGAGGTAAGACAGCCACCACCTGGGCCCCCACCCGCTGCACCTTCAGCAAGAAGGCCGGATTCAGAGGAAAAGGAGGGAAGACGTGCAGCAACCAAGGACGCCACAGGAGAGACAATGCCTCCACTCCCAAAGCCCCCAACTCCGGAATCCAGGAACAAAAGAGGGGAAGCAGTGCATTGGTCCGGGAGGCAAACAAGTCCAGTTTGGAAGTCCCGAACCTCCGACAGAGCAGTTGGAAAATCATGGGGTAGAGGCACAGGGTCAGAGACAATGGATGTATGTCATTACGACGCGGTGTTTACACCGCGCTACCATTACAACGCAATTATCACAACGCAAGTCGTTACAACGACTTGCACTGTGGGTGCTGGACTTAGGAATAGTACGATTTACTATTCCAACTCCAGCCTACGCAACAGTAGGGAAGGTGTTGGAATAGTAAATCTACTATTCCTTAGTCTCTAGCGTCATCCAGCGCAAATCTTTGTAACGACTTGCGTTGTGATGACTGCGTCGTAATGGTAGTGCGGTATAAAGACCGCGTTGTAATGGTCGTCTCCCGTGACAATGGAAACCTGTGACTCAAGGCATCTGCCACCACATTGTCCACACCTCTGATGTGCTGAGCAGGGACGACCAGAAAATGACACTCCGCCCAACCAGCAATCGCACAGGCCACCAGATTCAAAGAAGTACTGTGAGTACTGCCCTGGTGTTTGATGTAAGCCACAGTGACTGTGTTGTCGGTCGGCACCAGAACATTGTACCCCAGTAGATGATCCTGGAAGAAATGAAGAGCACGTTCCACAGCATACAGTTCCTTCCAGTTAGAAGACCGACGGGACTCCTGCCACAGCCATCGAGCATGGACAGACCACGGACCCAGAGTAGCCCCCCAACTGGACGCACTGGCATCCATCATCAACCCCACTGAAAGCGGCGGATGCAGCCACATCCCCTTGGAGAGATTCGAAGAATCCAGCCACAACTGGAGAACGGACATAATCTCCAGAGACACCGACACCGCAAAGTCCTGGGCCGGGAAAGGCACCCAACGGTGAAGATGCCACTGCAAAGGCCGAAGATGGAACCTGGCCCATGGAACCGTGAAAACAGTATCGGCCATATGACCCTGCACCTCAAGCCACTGAAGCAGGGGAGCCGAAGCCCGAGACAACAACACCTTCAACAGGGACTGAAGGCTCAGAAGTCGGGAAACAGGAAGAAACACCTTGCCCAGAACAGCATTGAAGTCCGCCCCAATGAAGGACCTAAGGGTGGCAGGAAGAAGGTGGCACTTCGGAAAGTTCAGGAGAGACACATGGTGCTCGAGTGCAGGAATGGTTAAAGACAGGTGCTGAGACATCACCACAGGTGAAGGGGCCTGGAGAAGCCAATCGTCCAGATGAGGAATCACTGACACTCCCAGGAGGTGAAGATGTGCCACCAGGGGAGCCACCACCCTGTTGAACACCCTGGGAGCGGACCGGAGACCAAACAGAAGGACACATAACTGCCAATGACGACCCTCCAGGCAAAACTGCAGAATCCGCTGATCTTCCAGAGCCACTGGTAAATGAAGATAAGCGTCTTGGAGCTCCAGCATAGACATCACCCAACCCTCCTGAATCCAAGGGATCAAACTCTGCAGGGTCTCCATCTTGAACAGGATCTTCTGGACAAACCTGTGCAAAAGCCAGAGGTTGATCACAATGCAAAACCCCCCTGCGACCTTCAGAACAAGAAAGATGATCAAATTGGTCCCCAGGCCCCACTCGCCTTCATCAGGAACGGGGAGTGAATGCCGTCCAACAGAGACCAACGACGAGCAGAGGAGGGGAAAGAAACTTGATCCGATACCCCTGGCAGAGGGCATCCAGGACCCACTGGTCAGAAGTAGTCAGATGCCAAGCAGGCATGAACAACAGCAGCCTCCCACCAACCATTGGTCGACCACCAGCGGGACGACCCCGGGGAGTGGCATAGTCAGGAACACTGAGGATCCTGACCAGCATCCTGAGGGGGCTTCTTCTGGAAACAGCGGTGAAAACCTTTACCAGCCCCTTTCTGCCCTCAAAAGGAAGACTTCTGAAAACGCGAAGGCTGGCGGAAAGACTTGGCAGCAGAGAAGGAAGAATCTTAATGATGAGATTGATGCCTGAAGGACAAGGAATGCTTACGTTCCTTGAACACCTTGTGAAGCTTCTCCTCAAGGACGTCCCCAAACAGACGAGGCCTAGTAAATGACAATGCAAAGCCATGGAACGTGTTGCGGCATCCATATTCCACCCCTTCAGCAATATATTCCAACGAGCAGCAACAGATGAACCACAGGACAAGGCAGAAGCACGCACAGAATCAAAGGCAATATCCAAGAGGAATTCCGCCTGATGCTCCGTGCAATCCAGCAGATCCGGATAACTACCACCCTCCTGCATGGTGGAAAACAAGTTCTTAAAGTCAGCCAAAAGGGACTGAGGGACATATGCCCCTTAGACACTGGAACAGATAGCAAGGTGGGACACCGCATACAACCTCTTCAGAGCAGAATCAATATTCCTATCCACCCCATCACAAAGGATATTATTGTCAGCCACAGAAGGACAACCCACCAAACTGGCCACAATAGAATCCACATGCACAGATTCAGGAAACGTATTGTCCATGTCCTGCAAAGGATAGAGCTTGGACATAAAGCAAGGCATCATTATACCGATAGAGCACATTTTCAATGACACACAGCATGTATATGTTAGTATGTCAGTCGAGTCTTGTAGGGGAAACCTGCAAATGTTCTTTTGCTTCCATTCTAACATTTGGTGGTAGACACCTGAGGAAGGACAGGGGACAAGGGTGAGCTCTGGAGGATGCAGGAGGTAGTTTGGTACCATAATAGAAACAGTCAGCAGATATATGGGCTCGATCGACGGAGGAGGGAACAATGCATAGGCAGGGTACTTTTTCCTCAGGTTTATTGGCTTTTCTCAAACTAACTCACTCAACCTAATTGACCCATTCCAGGAACTCAGGCCTCTTTTCTGCTGCTATGAGGGCCTAGACGCCCTTGGGCATTCGTGCGCTATATAAATCTTTCTCACATCACATCACATCACATCACATTGGTAAGAGATACTAGTTTACCTCAAACAAAGCATGATGCAACTTCTAATCTTTTGAGATGCTCCGATATTATTAACACTGATGATGTGTGAAAGATTTTGGCACTCAGTCGCATTTACTCAGGTTTGCACATTCTGCTTCATAAATCAGTGCAAGAGCAGGAAACACTAGGCATGCCATGCCCAGTCATGGCTGGTATGAATCGCGGGTGGCAGGGAGGGGATCTTGCGCAGAAAGGGTTACCCCTGGGGGGGAGGTTTAATAAAAAAAAATAAGAGTGAAATTAAGTTAACTTACCTTTGCCGGCCCGTCCTGTGTCGTCTGTCTGCGTTGTCCTCTCTACAACAGGAAGCAGCGTTGTGATTGGCTGGGACGCTGTCACCACAGGCATCTATGGGGAGGCCATGTTCTCTATGTAGGCAGCATGCAGCCTACTTAGAGAAAATGCAGAGTGTGTATAACTGGTTTGGTAGGCCCTGGGGCTGACCAAACAGCACCCACAACATTTGGCAAGCCACTCCTCCCGTGCCCTCCTTGAGTAGGACCTCGCATCCACCCACCCACCCCAACCAAACCCTACTTTCTGCTTTCTCACAGTGAGAGAAGCAGAAACATAAAATGATATTTAAAATACAATTTTATGTTTCTGCTTCTCGCACTGCAATAAAGAAGTGGGTCAATACTTCTCTGCCCACATGCAGGAGCCGCCCCTGGCCATGCCATGTTTGTACAGCACTGAGCACACCACAAACACCTGGGCCTTACCATAATTGTTTGCTAAGCTTAACCAGTTAAGAGGAAAATATGAGAACACGTTCTGCATCTGCACCTTCTGGCAAAAACTGTGACAAATATGTTGTTCACAATTCACCTGTTTCTAATAAGGATTTCGTTATATGATCCGTGTCCTTCTACTCCTTCAACAGAACGTCCATCACAAAGGGATGGATAGGCAGCGACATAGTAGCAGGCTTCCTAAACTGAGGCAAGACAGCATCCTGTGAAGTGCTGTCTGCAACCTCATCCGTAAAACCCATGTTCCCCCTGACATGAGAGAGAATGTCTGGCAAAAAGTCCTTGGAGATATATTTGCCCTTCAAGTCCCTTGCAGTCAAGGAGGCACCATCAGATGAGTTTGAGCTAGAAACATCTGAATAGTGGTCAAGACCCCCACCAGAACGACCACCAACAGACATTCTGGAGGACTTCAAGTCAGACAAAGTCTCCAAAATCAGGTGCTTCAACCTGCAATTATCCAACCGGGTCTGCTTCCCAGGAGGGGCAGAATCCCTACTGTCTGCCTGGGAAGAGGAGACAGGAGACACATGTGTGCGCTTCCTCAGGTGTTTTCCCATAATTAACACAACCACACAGCAAGAAAAAAGCCCAAGACCCAGAAACATCCTCCGTAAGGCAGAACAGGTGAAACGAGTGAAAACCAGGCGGAGTGTGGCCAGCCGGAGTAACAAATGCCCACCAATCACGGCCAGCGAAGGCCGAAAGCAGGACGCAGGGACGAAGTCCCCAACGAAAAGGCTGAGAGCCGTACCCAAAGTTCAACCCAGGCACCCCACAGCAAGACAACAGCGGCGCGTCCGGAGGCCAACCCAGGTGTCCACAAGGAAATGCAAACACGGAGCATCCAGAGACCAACCCGGGTGTTCACAAGGCAGCCAAATGCAGCACTGAAGCAACGAAGCACCCGGAACCCAACCCGGGTTCTCAGAAGGCAGCCAAAAACAGCAGTGAAGCAATGGAGCACCCGGAGCCCAACCCGGGTGCTCATAAGGTGAGCCCAAATTCACAGACTCAAGGAAATCCACAGTGCACCAGGAACCCAACCCATGTGCTCAATGTGCAAACAACATCACCCGCGTGCACACCAGTCCACTCAGCCAGAAGAGTGGAGCCAACGTACACGGCACTGCCAACAGCCGGAGACGAGGCCCAAAACCGCCGACCCAGCACAACAAGGGCGGAGGAGAAGACTACACGTGCTCCATATGGAGCCCAGCCCCGGCGCCCATCACTCCGCCGGGGACTACACTGGAAGAAGCAGACTCACCACAGACTCCAGGAGACCAGCGCAGCCCACCAGCCGGGGAAACGGAGAACCAAATGGAATCCAGAAACCCAGGTGTCCCGACTCCACCAGCTCCCACGAAGGTCCAGAAGCACCCCCAGAGCCCAGCAAAGGAGGAAACAACCGGACAAGCAAGTAGCAGGTAAGTGCCTAGCACCTACCCCAGCGTTCCCTATCATGTTCCACCGACTGGAAACAAAACAGGAAGTGCTTTCTGTTGGCTATGTAATTTTAGCCCCTGGCAAGAGGGTGGGTGGAGCCTAAAAGCAATTCCTGTTTTGTTTCCTGTCAGTGGAATATACCTCATTAGTGATGACTGGGTCGAGGACGAGGGACGTAGAGGGAATAGGAGGTGTGGGGTGATGAAGAGTGAGGCATACAGAGTAATTAACACTAGGCTGTCTTGATTTTTTGTAACCCTAGCATTTGGCGGCGCACTTATGTTTTTTACAACTTATACAAGGGAACAAGGCTTATTCTGTGCAAGTGCCATGGCAAAGGAATGTGGTGATCATGAAATGACAACCACTGCTTATAGAGATGTGAAATTTGCCATTTCAGGTCATACTTAGAGAAGTATATAAGTGTAGTGTTATTTCTGATATGTAATATTATCAGTTTCCACAGATTCCAGCTAAAGGAAATTGTGTCAAGTGCAGTGTTTTAAATGGACAGTACTCACCGGTACTGAGTACTGGCACTTCCACATTTTCTGGCCGTTAGTACCCGTACTTTTCTTAGGTGAGGGAGAGTACTGTTACCCTCATTTTGAGCACAGCAGGCTCAGGTTCGGTATCTCCTCCAGCTCAGAGCAGATGCCGCTCTGCTTTAGAGGAGCTTGCAAGTCTCTGAGACCCTCAGTGGCCTTTTGTGTAATCGCTGTTGGAGATTCCAGCAGCGCCCTCTTAAAAGTCCCAAGACTGCAGGGGGTTGAGAAGGCTTGCCTTGCATCATGCTGTGATCAACAGGACAGGGTCTAGTCAGACCCTGAACTTTTGATCAGGTGTGCATTGAATTGATACTGGCTAGTGGTGGTTTTTGTAAAAAATATCTGTTTATATGCCTATTTTTTTTTATATTTGGATATTTATTGTATTAGTTGATGTATTGTATACTTTCTGCTTCCAATTTATATATGAATCAATTGTATGTGTATCCTCCGTGCTAAATGTATTGTTGATGCTTATGTATCTTTTATGGCCGAATGAGCCGAAATAAAGATTATAAGATGATGATGATGATGATCAGGTGTGCAATGGCTATTAGGCTTAAAGTGCTTAAGGCCCCCCACCCCTTCCTCCATCAGGCATGTGAAATGGGCTGGTGCTGCCAGTCAGTAATCCTGTCACATTTAAGGAAACGTACTGCCGTACTAAAGTGAGCGGCAGCCACAGACAATTCTCTACCATCCCCAAAGCCGTTTTTTCTCCGTCTTTTTGTTCAGCACAGAGGCTGCTTTCCTTTGTGTGCCCCTCTGTTGAAGCAGGAAACGAAGATGTAAAGTGGATACATTATGTTTATTCAAGTAGTAACATCATAAGGGCCCACAAGTAGGTGGAAACAGTAACGTGTGAAGAACAGCTCTCAAAAGATCAAATCCGTCGAACATTCTATAAGGCTTTTATATAAGATAAATGAACGTTCCAACAGATGATACATTAAACACTAGTCTAACAATGAAATAAAGATATGGAAAAATATTAGATGATGAGTATATACAAAAATAGCATAGAAGGAAGGGGGAGGGATGAATGAAAGGAAGTGAGGTGACAGGTGAAGTTAGGATTGACACTTTCTTCACATAAAAATACCAGATATTGGTTGAGTTCTGAAATCATGAATGGGCTTTGAAATGGTATATAAACACAAAATTGAGTATAGTCAAAAATGTTGTGCATTTCTTGTTAACTTTAATAATCGTTTATACATACATATATATATATATATATATATATATATATATATATATATATATATATATATATATATATCTATATATATATATATATATTACCTACTGGCGGTCGCCAGTAGGTATATATAGTTAGGATTTTTTCTCTATGGGATTTTTGAAAATTCTATGTCTAATAACTTTGGCGTTTGTGGACGGAATTGGCTGAAATTTTCAGGAAAATGGCACATTTTGTTTCTGAGCAGCCCTTGAAAATTTGGGGGGGGTTCGTCAAGGGGGGGCCGAGAAAAAAGGGGGGTCCCAAAACGTGTTTTTAACATTGAGTTTTCCATAGGGCGGTTGGCCTCACTTTTAGCCCGAACGGCTGAATGGATTTGCACGAAACTTGGCAAAATTGTAGGGACTGGTAGCCCGATGTGCCTTTGCTAGGTCTCAATATATGTGCTTCAGTGGATTTTGAGAAATT
Source organism: Lissotriton helveticus (assembly GCF_964261635.1). Classification (NCBI taxonomy): domain Eukaryota; kingdom Metazoa; phylum Chordata; class Amphibia; order Caudata; family Salamandridae; genus Lissotriton; species Lissotriton helveticus. The sequence continues at coordinate 1,327,657,684 of NC_136059.1, forward strand.
AACGTTCAAAAAAAGATATATATCTGTAACAGCGGACCGGGCAGCGCTCCGGTTCGCGGACTTTACGCGTTACGGAGCTTTGTGAAGCGAAGCTGATTGGTTCTCTGGCGTCTGTGAACATTCCAAACAGTCCGTAGCGGCCGCCATCTTGTCTCTCGGTAGGATCGAGAGACAAGCGGAGGCCAAAGCGAAGGGGCAAATGACCATAAGGGGGCATAGTAGATCCTCCCTGACCCTCTAGGTTTGATGTGGAGGTTTTAAAAGGGCCCCGCGGGGCAAAAAAAAAAATAATAATAATAATGGAACGGCTGAATGGATTTGCACGAAATTGGCAAAATTGTAGGGACTGGTAGCCCGATGTGCCTTTGCTAGGTCTCAATATATGTGCTCCAGTGGATTTTGAGAAATTAATGTTCAAAAAAAGATATATATCTGTAACAGCGCTCCGCTTCGCGTACTTTTCGCGTTACGGAGCTTTGCGAAGCTGATTGGTTCTTCGGCGTCTGTAAACATTCCAAACAGTCCGTAGCGGCCGCCATCTTGTCTCTCGGTAGGATCGAGAGACAAGAGGAGGCCAAAGCGAAGGGGAAAATGACCATAAGGGGGCATAGTAGATCCTCCCTGACCCCCTAGGTTTGATGTGGAGGCTTTAAAAGGGTCTCGCAGGGCAAAAAAAAAAAATATCGTTTTTTAAGTTTTTTTGCGTGGAGTGCGCCCGGTTCGCGAACCGGGAAGCGTTCTGGGGAGCGTACTTTCTTGAAAATTAGTGAAAAAAGTTAGACTAAAATAATAATTGTGAGTGATCAGATGTAGGGTAGCTCTGAGAAGAGCTTTTGGGTTTATGGTACATTTAGTTACTTATAAGTAGGTACCAATGCACAGTCTTAAATTCAGAGTGAAAATTCTGTTGCCCTCATCTGAGAAGTGAACTCCATCTCCTCTGTAGATATCTTGCATGTAGTAACGCAAGTTATTGTTGTACAGGGAGCCCATTCCATGGTCTCTCATGTAAGCTGAAACAGATTTGTTTACATGCTTCCTCGATTTCTCAATTTGTGGACAAAATTGGTTCGACCACCTCCATTTCTGTCTTTGGCATATATTTGAATATACCAAGGCAGTCTGAGGAAAAAGTGCCATCAATTGCTCAAAGGTGTCCTTTAAAAGCATTTCCAGACCTACCCCAGTCAAAGTGCCCAAATCATTACCTCCACAGTGCACAATTAACAGGTCAGGTTTTGGCAAATGCATAAAGGTTTTCACCAATGGTATCAATTGGTGACATTTTAATCCTCTGTGGCCAAACCACTTAATTTCCACATCTTGTAAATTGAGGTTAGGTAAATTCCTGTTTTCAGCGTACCTCTGAGCCCAATAGATGTAACTATGTCCAACAATCCAGACAGAAAACATGGCGAGAGAAGGTTCTCCTGCAGTCAGATGAAGTGTGGCAATGAAATGGCAGTTGAAAAAATGAGAGTGTAAAATGAAAAAAACTGAGGAGTTTCTGTGTTAATGAAGCAGTAAGAGTGATTGGTGGATTTTGATTGCTGAAAACAGAAAGTTAGGGTGCATGGATGAGTTCGTTGAAAGATGTATTTTGAGTGGCGAAGAAAAAATCATTAAATGAAAGTATGCACTGGATATGCAGGTGCACTGAGAGTTCAGAGTTCAATTGCAACATTGTTGTGTGAACTTGGAAACACCAGAGGTCTTGCAAGAGGTGGTTGCTATGCAGAAAAAGCAGAGAGGGGGCAGAGGGGGGAAGGGTTTTGATTTGAAAAAAAGTGAGGGAAGAGTTTTGATTGGGTGACATGAGAGATATGTGTGAAGAATTACAGCATTTCTGTGCTTTTGATAGCTGCAGACTCTGGAGTGCATACCTTTTGCTCTGCTGAAGACAAATTGGTGATTTTCTGAGACTGTTTTGAAACTCAAAGTATTTGCTAAGGTGAGAAAAGATTTCTTTAATTTAGATAGAACATAGTGTGCTTTAAGGAGAAAATTATGAAGAAAGTTGTGTTTTTCAAATGTTGGTTTGTCTGAAGTGTTTTACAAATAGATTTTGTTTCTTTGAGAAATTGTAATTGGAGAAAATGTGAAGTATTAGTACTGACAGGGTTTTTATGTGCATAGGAGCTGTGGAGTGTTTTCAAATTATGACTTGTAAATCGTTTTTGAGGAAAAGCAATGGTTTTAATATTTATGACAAGGACATAATGGTGTATGCTTCTTTATAAGGTAATTGAGAGTCTCTGATGTTATTTTTCCCATTTCAATGTAAGAAGTTTCTCTGTGGAGCAAATTGCTTGTAAATATGCTCCCACCTGTGCATGGCAAATTTAGATTTTGAATGTTTGCGTTACATAGGCATGTTAAAGGTGACCGAAACATGCTGCAAAGGCAATCAAAAAACGCATTCATGTGTCTTAAGGACATTTTAAGTCATTTCCCCATGTGGAGTGTTTTTAAATTATGACTTGAAAATCGTTTTTGGGGAAAATGAAGGCTTTTAAAATTTATGACAAGGACATAATGGTGTATGCTTCTTTATAAGGCATTTCAGTGTCTCTGATGTTATTTTTTTCCAATATTAAATTAAAAGACCTTTCCCCGTGGAGCAAATTCCTTGTAAATATGCTCCCACCTGTGCATGGTAAATTTAGATTTTGACTGTTTGAGTTACATAGTCATGTTAAAAGTGACCCAAAAAAGTTGCAAAGGCTTTAAAAAAAGACTTTCATGTGTCTTGAGGACATTTTAAGTCATTTCCCCGTGGGCAGTGTTTTCAAATTATGAGTTGAAAATCGTTTTTGAGGTAAAGGAATGTTTTCAAAATTTATGTGCGCCATATGCCCCCAAATTTCTTTTTCAGGGGTGCAGCAGGGTGTTCTTGAGACACCCCTGCACCCTCGGAAAAATTCGTAATTTGCAATGAGGTAATTGCTAATCGCAAATTGCACCTTCATTCGTATGGGCCTCCTGCTCCATGGAAATGAATGGGTAATTTGTAATTAGCAAATAGCTCATCGCAAACTAGGAATGGTAAAGAATCGCTATTTATTCCTTAAAGTTCGCTATTTAGGAAATGCAAAAAACTTTGATGATACATATGGCGGTTCATCTCTAACAAGATAAGAAGCATAGGGATAGATTTATGATGACTGGCGCATCACCAGGGATGTGTTAGTCATCCTGTGCCGCTGTTCCGCCACCTATGGTGTGCTGCATTTACAATGCGGCGCATCATGGGGCAAAAACAGCACAGATGCGTGACGTATCTGTGCCGTAAAGGTGGCGCATTGCTGGAGTTGTATCGCAAGAGTGATGAAGCTCCAGCAAGGCTCAGGGGTGCCCCTGTCGCAGGGTTTCTGTTCTCACACAGAACTGTGCACAGAGGATTGGAACCTCGGTGAATTAGGGTGCCCCAAAAACTCACCTTAGTAATCAAAAACCCCTTAGCAAGCTAGGTACAGTGTCACATTGGATATATATAACAAACTCTCAATGTTTAGACAATCCAGAATATGAACTTATAGTACCTCAGGATACGTGGAACTCATGAACACTCGGTCGTTATATATTTCTTAGAAACCAGAACATGGAGTTAAGAAGAACACATGTGTATTTGAAATGTTTATTTACTAATGCCGTCTTCTCAGGCGTAGTATCTTAGATAATACAAGTACACATATTATCAGTAGCAAAATTACCAGCATAGTTACTAGTACATAAAAAGCGAATGGTGACAGTATGTTAACATGCTGTAAATGAATAAGAGTTAGCAACACTTATAAGCAGCCGCGGGCCGTGGAGGGAGTTACGGTGGGGCAGGGAGGCGGGGAGGGGGAGGGGCAGGGTGGAGAGGGCTCCACCCTGCCCCTCCCCCTCCCCGCCTCCCTGCCCCACCGTAACTCCCTCCACGGCCCGCGGCTGCTTATATCTCACCCTCCCTAATACACATATTATATTATTTGCTAAGAAGGTCTCTTTGTGTTGGTTTAGGGCGTGCCCATACTTTAGTGTCTTAGATTTGAAGGAATCACATCAGCATACACCAGCTCTCTCTTCATGTGAACCGCATCAAGTGTTGTGTATGTGTGTTCGGCAAAGCAATATAAAACCCGCCTCATGCCCAGAATTGGCAGAAGCTGCACTTATGTTATGAGTATGAAGTCGTGGAGATCAGACCTCATAACAATTCTGTATCGTGTTGTTCTTGAAACTTCAGCACTCGCTGTACAGATATAGTTTAACAAGCAAAGCAGATAGTAGAGCAATAACATATTATTCTCATGTAAACCACGATGAACTACTAGGTTGAAAGCTAAAGCAACAACTAAGTGTCGTGTGCAGAAGTTGCAAAAAAGGAAAAATGGCGTTTAAACCGGTAATGAGCCCATGCTAACTTAACACGGTGTAAAGATATCCAGGATCTAGATGACACCTCCCCATGATCCGGAAACGAACTGAATAAGATAATAGAAGTGCCATCTCATGAGAGCAGATTGCAACTTTATATGTGGACGGTCCGCAAGGTAAAACATTAAAAACTAGGAAAATTTAATGCTAAAGAAAAATAAAACAGCCAACTACTTTATCGAGGCTTAAGCCAATAGGCAAGCTAAATAATAAAAACTTGACAAATAAGTCAATGAATTGTCAATGAAATGCTAGTACTCAGCATATCAAACATGAAAAAGGTCTATGACATAACTGTGTATGCAAAATAAGCGGCAACAGCCTCCAATAGGAAGTCACCGTCTTCATCCGAAAAGAGTTCAGCCATCCAATTTAAAAGCGGAAAAGAACATACGTGCTCTCCCAGCACCGGATCCTCTATCACCATCAGAGGACAGCTCGGTGGGTTTTCAAGAAAGCTCTGTTCCAAGAAAGACTGTGTTGCCGCCAGTAAATTCCAGGGACCAATTAGTCCATGCATCAGTGCCACAGCCATAATCCTTTCGCCAGGACAAACCAACTCGTGAGTAATGATAGGACTCATCAGCTGATTAAAGTCGACGTCAGGAGAAACCGGTCCGCAGAGACACAAATCAATGGCCCAATCGAAATCACAGGTCAGGCAGTGAAATACAGGCTGGACACAGGTGAAGTAGGAGAATCGAAAAGATAATCCATATGCTGTGCTTAATATCGCCAACGGCATTGTGCCATAATATTCAAGCATGCGATTGCGGAACAGCGTCAGCAGCTGCAGGGCGGGAGCTTGCACAGGAGGGACATCCATATTTAAAAATGTAAAAAAGCACAAGAGCGTCCGCTGCTAATGCAAGTAAAAATGGGAATCCACCAAGCACAGTGGAAAAAATAGAATGAAAGAAAGCAGGGATGACTCCAAAGATTTTCTCAAATGAAGTCACGAGACCACTGGTAACAACTTTAAAAAAGTGCGCCAGGCCCTTTGTAGAGGACGCGTTAAAGATAGTCCGAACCATCTTGCTGAAATGGAAAGGCGAATCAGTATTTAAAAGGGTCTGCACCTCTGTACGGGTGTTCGCTATGTGAAGCACGAAAGTTTCACGGGCTGAACTCAAGGCCACCTCTGTCTGAGACAAAAGAGCTCTTATTCTTGCCATGCCGTTGAAATCTGCTCCCAAGGTTGGTATTTGTGGCCAGATTGAAAACTCCCTATGTTCATGTGTGGGAGGAAATAGAACATTTCTGCAGCAAATAACCCGTTCACTTACTGTTACGATAAAAGGAATACTTTTAATTAACCCAGAACAATCTTCATTATTGAGCATCAAATAACTACCATTTTCCAACAACTTGAACGTGGGGATGATAGCAGGAACTGGCGTGCCTTGCAACACGCAAGCCATATTTGGTCGGTGTTTGTTGCATGAACCGTGTAACTGTATGTGCCTACACATTAGTGAATGATCTGGCGTCTCAGTGCATTCCTCTCCATTCAGATAAACTTCTTGATCATCTTTGAAACATCTGTATGTGTATGGAAGCGACCAGACCTCATGAAGAAAACCACTACCTAAAGGTTCATAACAACCTATTGGTATATATTTCATACAATTTGAAAACTTATATAAAGCAAAAGGCAGCGTTATTAAACCGTGGATAAGGCACGTTGCCAAAGCAGCCAACCTTTTGGATTTATACTGGAAATGTTAAAGGAAGAATTACGGAGTAGGGCCTGTAAATCTTTAATGGACAACCGAGTAAAATTACTCCAACCATCATATTCTTCTAACTCCGGGATAGTAGGGGTGTTTAATTTTTTAGAAGTAGCCAATCCAAAGCATTTGGTCTGGGAAATTGTTTCATTCACAAACAACATATGATTTGGGATGAGACATGCACGGTGCAAAGCCTCAGTGCCTTGTACCTGCCAGGTTCGTGAACCCCAAACTGATGTAGATCCTGGATATCTTTACACTGTGTTAAGTTAGCATGGGCTCATTACTGGTTTAAACGCCATTTTTTGCCTCCTCAGCATCGTTGGACATGGTTAAATAATAGCTGCAAAATGTTACTCTTGTTAAACAATTTTACTATTATAATCTCTGAGATTTGTCTCTTACTCTGCAACATCTCATTGTTGTTATCTTTCTTTAAAGATAAAGACAACATCAACATGAGCGACAATCAGCAATCAGTTGATTTCGACCTCATCATTGAACTCGTAATTGAAACACCAGTGGATGTTGATCCCTTGGATGATTTCAATCCTGAGGATGAAGAAGAACGTGATGAGGATGCAGATTTGTCAGAATTGTATGACATAGGATGGGAAGCTGACGTGCTTGAGCCTATGGAACTATACAAATTTATTTTATAAATTTATAATAAATAAAAAGTAAATATTTAAACCGTTTAATTTAAAAATAAAGACACCTTCAAAAACAGGTTATGTGTAGTGTCTTCAATAAAATATTAAAATATGGTCATAAAATTAGATCAGATTCATATATAAAACAGCACAGGTAAAATGAATATAAATTCCATTTCTTTTCTGCTATTTCTGTATTCTAAATTTGCCATGTACAAAAAAATGTTCCATGTAAAAATGTTAAGTAATGTGTTAAGTTTTTGATGACTGTTATTAATTTACTGTTGGGTAATAGTGGTTAATAACATTTTTTATTATATTTTACCACAGATTCAACTGCAGATCATTTCAAGATTTCAGCATGCCAACCAAAGAAAGAGTGAGAAAGGCTGCAAAACGTCAAAGACAGCAGGTGAATGAAAAAAAGCAGCAGTCCTCTAACAAAAAGATTTGTCAAGTCACCAAGAAAGCACCGGGTAAGAGTACAAAAACATTCATAAGAAATATCTGTAGTAAAAAAAATATTACTACAGAAAATGTTTCAGTCCAGAAAAGGAGAAGCAATTCAAACGGTAAGGAAAGGCCAATGAAAAATTTTACTGCTAGAGTAAGAGATAACTCTATGCATGAAAGTAGAAGGAAACAACAGTTTAGGGACATTCGTAAACGAATGTTCCGCAACAGGATAATTGGCAATTTGTTAAAAAATATTAAGAAAGGTCAACAGAAAGTGGTTTTTTATAAGAGAAAAAAAATAGTTGAGAAAGTTATTGATCAGGCATTTGAAATTAAACGTAAGTTATTTATTTTGACAATCAATAGAATTAGGAAGCTAAACAAGGCAATTTATGATTTCAAAAGAAATAGTAGATGGAAGAGAATAGTTAATCGTAGTAATTTTTGTGAAGTTTTTTCTGGAGAATGGATGCATAGTTCAAGCTCTGAGGCATTTTTTAATGAGGAGAGTTATTTCCAGGATAATGATTTGGTGCATGCAGTTGACACCAGTGGTCGAGCTTATGAAGTGAAAGATGGTTGTCCAGTTGAAAAAGAAAAACTTGTGACAACAGAGATAGAAGAGGTGTTAGGTAATGAGGTTTTAGGGAGACGTCCTAAGGGTCCTGTGTACACCTGGAAGTGTAGTAGTATTTGCAGTGTACGACAGGATTCCATCAATTTGCTTTGTGATTTTATACGGTCATTTAATAAGAAAAGTTTGAAGCAGAAAATGAAGTTGTTGCAAGAATTAGATCCTTGCAGAGTGAGAGAAGTGATAGGTTTGCATGGTCATTCACTGGCTTGTCTTTCCAGGAGAGTATGCCAGAGTGTTTTTCATCATTTCAGGATGCTAGCAGTGCATCATAATAAAGTGAGGAAATTAGTTAGAATGTTGTATTATGCTAAGAGTCCAGCAATTATGCTTAAACAATTATGCGCTGCTCTTTTGCATGGTTCTGAAATAGATGTGAAGAATATATGTGAAGAAATTGAGTTTTGTTACTTTGGAAGTAAAGAGGAGAATGTTGAAATTGACCAAGAAGAAGAGAGTAATGTGGAAGATAGTGTACAGGTTTCCAGTACAGATAATTTCCAGAGGGAAATTGCGACGTTTGAGGTGAAATCAAGTGAGAGGCCAAATTTCACTTGTGTGTGTTGTCGACGCACTTATTATAAGAATCAGACTAAGTTAGTGGATTTATATGGAAAAAGGGAAAGGGAAAATAATAGTGAATGGAAGGATTTTACAACATACTTGATGGTAGAAAATTGTTTTGATTTGGGATTGGATCAACGTGTGTGTACTTATTGTTGTAACAAATTAAATCAAAACCAGATGCCTGCTAGAGCAGTTCATAATAATCTGGAATTGGTTGAGATTCCTTCTGAATTGAAGGATTTAAATACTTATGAATCTATTTTGATTCAAAGTATCCATCCCTTTCAGGCTATTGTAAGAATGGAGCCAAAGACAGGGAAATTGCCTCCATCAGATTTACAGAGAGGATTAAAGGGAAGAGTTGTTTATTTGCCTCTAGATTTGAAGAAAAACATTAACACAATTGGAGTAGAAAAAGTGGAAGAGGAACCTCTTGTTATCTTAGTTAATGGGGTTCCGACAAAGAATAAGAAAATATGGCAAGATTTAGTAGATGTTAGGAAAGTCAAAAGGGCAACATTGTATTTGAAAAAATATAATAAATACTATAAAAATGTATATGTTGCAGAAGAGGAAGTAAGTGAGGAAGAGGATAGCGATTTGTGTACTGGTCAAATTGAGAAAGTAGAACCCTGTACTAGTGAAGAAATATATGAACATTATAGTGTTCATCCTTTGCATTCCAAGGAAGTCATGGGGAATGCTATTGAGTTGTTTCAAATGAAACAAGCGAAAGGGAGTCCCATTAGTGTTTGGGAGGAAAGTTTGGAAGCTCGGTGTTTACCACAGCTTTTTCCAACAGGTCAGGGAGGAAGATATGATGAGCGACCTCATCAAATTCCTGCTTCTGAATACCGGACTTTGCGATTGTATGCAGGAGATCCTAGGTTTCGACAATGCATTCCTTATTTGTTTCATCTCCTGTTTGAAAGCGATCTGTCTGGACTGTCATATGCAGTGAACCACATCTTGAAAAGTGGTATACACATGCAAAACATCTCGGCAAGTGACTTTATGGATAAAGTCAATGTCCAAGACAGTATTTTGGATTCTCACCTGATTAATCTCATGGCGTGTCAGCGTGGTACTAATGAGTACTGGTACCGTCGTCATGGTGATTTAAAATGTATGCTGAGAAACTTAGGAACTCCCACATGGTTCCTCACTTTGAGCTGTGCTGAGTATGGCTGGGAAGACTTACTTGAATTTCTACGAGAGGCAAATGCTAACGTAGAAAACATCGAATTCAAGACACCCGGAGAACTGTGCTCTTTGGATCCAGTCAATGTATGTAGGTACTTCAATAATAGATTTGAAGGTATGATGTCTTTCATCATGAATAAGAAGAATCCACCTCTTGGAGAGGTGTTGGATTTCTTCTGGAGGAAGGAGTACCAAGCAAGAGGTGCTCCTCATATACATATGTTGCTGTGGATCAAGGATGCACCTAAATTTGGAACGGATGCAGAAGACTCAGTGATGAGTTTCATAGAACAGTATTCTACGTGTGCTGTTCCAAACGCAAAGGAGAAAAAAAGCCTAAGAGAAAAAGTTCTACGTTTCCAAAGCCATCGATGTGGAAAGTACTGTCGTCGTAAATTCCGGAACAAAGACAAGGTCTACACCAAATGTCGTTTCGGCTTTCCACGACCGGTGATTTCTAAAGGAAGAGTGAACAGTTTGATGTCTTCGCTGCGACATAATGTGATGAAGAAATCACCTAAAAACACATACAATTTGAAGAGGAACGAAGAGTCTAAGTACATCAACGACTACAACCCGGTGATTTTGTCCATGTGGAATGCTAACATGGATATACAGTTTGTGGCTGATAACTGTATGGCTGTGGCTCGGTATGTGACATCTTACATCACCAAAAAAGAGAAGACAGAATTGAAGGATATGTGGGAGGACATTTCCCATGAAAAGAGCCTCAGCAAGAAGTTGTACAGTTTCAGTCTGAAGATGTTGTCGCATCGAGAAATCGGAGCTTACGAATGTTCTGACCGGTTGTCTTCAGCAAGTCTCTATGCCAAGTCCAGGAGTATCGTTTGGGCGAGTGTTGGTCTTGCTGCAACGCGTAATCGAGTTCTCAAACCTGTGCGGGAAATTGAGTATTTGGCGGAAAAGGAGCCAAACAGTACCGACATTTTGAAGACCAACATGTTGGATACATATTATCCAAATCGAAGCAGTCACCTCGAGAATGTTTGTCTGTATGAGGTTCTGCAAAATTACATATTCAAGAGGAACATCAAAGAAGATACTGAGAAAGGAGTGTATGCTGTAATAGGAAGTGAGGGATGTCTGGTCAAGCAAAGAAAATGCCACTTGATAAACCATCGAAAATTGAGTGGCGAATCTCCTGAAAAAAAGGAGTTTTTCTATTTAGCACTTTTGCAACTTTTTAAGCCTTGGCGTGCAGAAGAGGAACTGCTTGGAGATTTCCTTTGTTACGAAGACTCTTTCAATGCTGCCAAGGAGACCATAGAATGTCCTGCTTTTCCCAAATATGTAGAAATGTTGAATGTGGAAATTGAGCAGGAAGCAACGATTGCAGCCGAGATTGCCAGAGACAGTTCTCAGGACAGTCAGAGTTCTGCTTCATTGAGTCAGGATCCACTAGGAGGACCTCTTATCGAAAATGAAGCTGCCACTGCTATGAATGAAGTGGAAAGAGTCATGGCACATGCTCAGGAGGATGCGGTTAACTTAGAAGAGTTGGAAAGACAACTCAACGTTGAGCAGAGGAAAATATATGACGAACTTACCATGCAAATTGATCATGGATTAAGTCATGACAAGAAAGAGTGCTCATGTACGTCGTTGAAGCCTGTCCGACTGTACGTGAGTGGAGAAGCGGGAACTGGAAAAAGTTTCCTTATTAAAGCAATTTCATGTTATTTGCAGGAAAGGACAGAGTCATCACTGTCTTGTGTTGTCACCGCTCCAACTGGACTGGCAGCACATAACATTAAAGGGATTACTTTACATCGTTTACTGATGCTGCCAGTGGAGCATGACAACAAATTAGAATATCACAAGCTATCTGGAGATGCTTGTTTTGAAGTTTCAAGAGTCTTGAGGAAAATGAAACTTCTTATCATTGACGAAGTAAGCATGATTTCCAATGTCATGCTTGCCTTTGTGCATTTGAGAATGCAAGAAGTTCTCAAAACAGAGTATGATGTGTTATTTGGTGGCAAACACATCATTGTTTTCGGAGATCTTCTGCAGCTGACACCAGTGAAAGGGCAACCTCTGTTCAAAATGCTCACGCATGAAGATACCAGGAAGTGCTTAGGGAGCATTGGCAACGTCAATATATGGTTAAACTTCAATTATGCTGAACTGCATGAAAATATGCGTCAGGCAAAGGATGAAGTTTACAAGACTATTCTACAAGATGTTAGAATTGGAAAAGTGACCGAGCATGGGAAAGAAGCTTTACATGCACGATTACTGACAAATTTATATCCAGACGAAGATGTTGTGCCTGAGAATATTTTTCAGAAAATTACTGAGAAAAAATCTGGAATATGTTTGATGCCAACTCTTGCAGAATGTGCCAAATTCAACAACAAAATGTTGCATTTAGAAAAGCAAGAGATTGTGAAACTGGAAGCTATTGACAGAGTAGAGCATATGGGATCAACAATTATTTTGTCTGAGAATCTGAAAACAAAATTGGATTCATTAGAGAAGAGTATATCTAAAACTGCAGGTTTTGAAAAGACTCTGAATGTGTGCTTGAACTGCCGTATAATTTTAAGAAGGAATTTACATGTTGAAAGAGGTCTGGTAAATGGATCAATGGGTAATGTTGATTTTGTGAAATACAGAAATAGAGATGGAATTGAATTTTTAAAAATTAAATTTGATGGCATTGAGGAAGTACAGCTAATTGGTTGTTGTTCTGCTAGATTTTTGCTTGTAAAAGACTTATATGTTCGTCGTAAGCAGTTTCCTGTTTGCTTGGCATATGCTGTGACAATCCATAAATCGCAAGGTTTAAGTGTAGACTGTGCATTGGTGAATATTGGCAGTTCTGTGTTCAAGGAGGGTATGGCATATGTGGCATTGTCACGAGTTAGAACTTTATCGGGATTGTACTTGATTGAGTGTGATGTCACAAACATTTGTGCGGATCTAGATTGTGTTAAGGAATACAATAGGTTAAGAAGAGAGTATGCACCACATTTGCCTCAGTATCCTTTGTTTGAGAAACGTGTGGTAGGCCGGAAACGAAGAAATGTGACCAATACTGGGGAGGTTGTAGCAAAAAGACGAAAAGTCGATGAACCTGAAATTATAAGCAGAAACAAAAAGGATTCTGTTGAAGATGTTGTTGGTTTTCAATTTGAAAACAGTTCTGGTGTCAACTGCTATGCTAATGTAGTGGTTAATGTTTTGTTTTCTCTAGAAAATGTAAAAGAAGAGATTGTGGTCAATTCTGATCAAAGATTTTGCAGTTTGTTAAATTCTGTGTTAGAGAAATGTAGCACTGATAGAACAAACATAGAAAGTGTGTCTGAAATTCGAAATCTGTTAGACAGATGTTCAGGCCAAACACAATTCTCTCAAAATAGTCAGCAAGATTGTCAGGAGTTTTTAATGTATATGCTTGATGTATTGCAAGATGAAGGTGTAGATGTAGATCACCTGTTTGGGCTTTCTTATCAATGGCAGCATGACTGCGAGAACTGTAGGGTATCAAGTACTACTAGTGTAGACTCAGAAAGATTTATATATTTAACTTTGCCAGACAGTAAATCAGTCTCTTTTAATAAGCTAGTAAAAGCAGCTGATCACAACATGGAGTGTAGCCAATGTAAATCTGAAATGATGTCCACATTATTTATACGAACATATGGCCAGTATGTCATTTTAATGTTCCAACGATGTAGGCCTGATGGAACAAAATTGACAACTTTAATTAAAAATTTTGTGGCTTCACAGTTGTCAATATCAGGAAGGACTTTTGTAACTGTAGCAATTATATATCATGATGGTCCTTCAATAACATCAGGACATTACACAGCTTATTTAAAGTGTAGAAATGGCTGGTCATTCTGCAATGATTCTGTTTTAATTTTCAAAAAAAAATTGCCGTATGACCTTAAAAACTCTTACCTGGTGTTTTTAAAACCAAAATTTTAGGGAAAGAATCTCGGGATGTGCTCTGAGGAATTTCAAGAAGTTCTAATGGCTCCTACACGATTTGGCCTTGAGGATAAGTGTAGTACAGAGACATAACCTCTTACCATAACACTGGACGTCATGGAGAAATACGTGCACTTTGAATGAGTTCAGAAAAACTGTTTCTTTTTATAAGCTAATTGAAGCAGCCAATCAAAACATGGAGTAGAGGGAATGTAAGTCTGCAATGCTGTCTACTGTTTTACATTGCTTTGTGATTAAAAGTGATGTAGAGAATTAAATAATTGTACTAGTCATAAAGGTAGTGTAAGTCTGCTTCATAGTAAGCAGTATCAGTGTGATAGGAAATGTAGAACATGATTGAGCAAGAAGGGGAAGATATTACTAGTCCAGGATTGTGAAAATGATCTTCAACATTTTAATTGTGAAAGTTGCGGAAATACAACATGACGGGATTGGCTTAAAAGAATTCTAAGAGTTATAAATGGCTCAGACACGATTTGGCCTTGTGGAAACGTGTGGTAGAGAGCGAGAAGTCATTTATTGTATGTAACATGTTTTTGAAAACGATGGAGGTTTTCTTTCAGAAAGTGGCGGGTTGAAAGTAATAACAGCACAACAGAGTGTAAGCTGTTCATAGGACATCCTTGGCCGTCATGGAAAGTAAGTTAACTTTAAGGAGTTCTGAATTCTGATTTGTTATGTTGTATGGGTTTTTTAAACACAATTATTTTGATTGTGTTTTTTTTTCCCCGCTGTTATATGATGAATACCTTCAAGTCACTGTTTTAGTGAAATTTGATACATTCTGAGAACAGCAAAAATAAACCATTTAACATGTATAATTAATTCTGTTCTGTTTGCATTTATGATGTACATGTAGAACTGTGTAGGAGGCATGGAGAAGGTGAGGCTTCTGTAAGTGTCAAAGTTGTTGCATACAGTGCTCATATTCTACGTAGTCTTTTATATTTCATTACTTTCACTGTTTCTGACTGATCTAAAAAATTTTTTTTTAAAAGAACAGTAAGTATAAGGGAAGGAAACAGACAGTTATGTTAAAAGAAAGACAGCTATAGGGAATAAACTAGGGATACTGTTACCCGCAATCCTCTGCTGATGATGTCACTGAGCATGTCATGAATGATGTAATATGTGACATCATCAGCAGTGGATTACGGGTAATAGTATCTCTAGTTTACTCCCCTATAGCTGTCTTTCTTTTAACATAACTGTCTGTTTCCTTCCCTTATACTTACTGTTCTTTTTAAAAAAAAAAATTTGGGGGTTCGCTTCCGGTTCGCGTACCGGCGAACGAACTGGGAAGCGAACTAAGAGAAATAGAGGTTGGCACAGTTCCAAATATTGTACCAATTTTTTAATAACGGGGAGGTAGTTCTGAAAAGAACTTTATTTTTTATTGTTTTTGTTGTTTTATATTTTTTTTATTATTTTTCTGAACATTTTTTTACTTTTTTTGAATTTTTCTGAACAGTTTTATATTTTTTGGGGTTTTTTTTCGGAGGGGGCAACGAAAACGATTCATTGTAAAGGGCTCAACAGGAGCAACAAAAAAAAAAAAAGAATTTATTATTTGGGGCGTTTCGTACAAACTTGCATATGATTAGCATCACTCTGATCAACAGAGCTATTGACACTTTCTCTGTAGCAAATGAATCCACTGCAATGTACGCAGACTTGTTTTACTTCACCAAATCTCATTTGTATATTTGGCACCATCTCCCTGCCCTCTGGTCCCGTTACTTCCGGTACAACAGATCTTCTGGCCATAATAGGGAGATTATCTAGGTCGTTACTAAACTGTGCAGCACTGTAGTTGTTAGGATGCCACCTAGTCATATGGCGATGCATTGTGTAGTTTCCGAAACTGTATTTTTTGTCGGTCCCTCTGGACAGTCTATCTTGACATATAAGGCAAGTTACGTATCTTGCATTTACTTTTTTCTGACCTTTGGGAATTTTAAAAAATTGCCAAATGAAGTTTTCTTTCCGGTGAGACGTCCTGGGCTCCTCAGGCAAAAACTGCCTCTCTTCGTGCTCTTCCTCCTGTTCCTCTTCTTCCTCTTCTTGCTGAATTATAACTTCAGCAGGTGGTCCACTCTTCCTTGGATGTGGTGGAGGTGGTGGGGAAGCACCAGCTGAAGCTACTAAAGAAGCCATTGCTCACTGGTAACAAAGGGTCTTTCTCTCACAATGATGAAAGTCAGAGTGAGGAAAGAAGGAGGGATTTTCATCATTTGGGAAAAACAATAGTTCTCAACCAATGAAAAGTGTTCATTTTAGATTATATGACCTAGTCTTACATCATTAGGAAAACAAAAGTGAAATGAACCAATGAAAAGTGTTATTACCAAGTCACATGACCTGCTGTGTTTACGTTACGCGCTTTGCACCGCCTCCCGGTTTGCTTCCAGAAACCTGCGCTTTGCGCCTCGGTAAGCGTACCAGTTCGCTAACGTAGCACGTCATATGACGTATCACGCGACAACGCGAAACGTCATGCGGACGGGAGGCGTCACGATGTTGTTTTCTAACGCGGCAGTTGCGGTAAAGGAACGTTTACCGGCTCGCGGTCTATTTCGCGGCATCAAGGTCAGCTAACGGGAAGCTTCCTGATTCGCGAAGCGGGAACGAAGAAAAACAAATATTTAAAAAAAAAATTATTAATAAACATATAAAATATATTTTGGCATTTAAAGAAGAATACATTTTACAGCTACAGATATTAGCTGTTAAAAAACCAATGAAATTCACTGAAAAAAACATAGGTTATAGACCATATATAGTTAGGAATTAGCATTTAGAAAACCTTATTTTACTCACACAAAACCATTGAAATTCCATATATAGTTAGTTGCACTAACTATATATCGCGCACCCGCAATCCACTGCTGATGATGTCACATATTACATCATTCATGACATGGTCAGTGACATCACTGATGACATCACTGATGACATCTCAAATGACATCACTGATGACATCACTGATGACATCTCAAATGACATCACTGATGACATCATGACACACCAATACCAGTTACTACATACGCACTCACTGATTCCTACGTCTACACACACATTCACTCATTCACCCATACAATCACTCATACATACAGTCACTCATTATTACAACACTATCATATGCACTCATACACCTATGCAGACAGTCACACACTGCCACTCATCCATGGAGTTACTCACACACCAAGTCAGTCCTGTAAAGAATCAATCACACTTCCATTTCCTCATCTATACAGTTAAACACAGAACACCATACTTCAGTGACATCACTGATGACATCACTGATGACATCTCAAATCACATCACTGATGACATCTCAAATGACATCACTGATGACATCATGACACACCAATACCAGTTACTACATACGCACTCACTGATTCCTACGTCTACACACACATTCACTCATTCACCCATACAATCACTCATACATACAGTCACTCATTATTACAACACTATCATATGCACTCATACACCTAGTCAGTCCTGTGAAGAATCAATCACACTTCGATTCCTCATCTATAGTTAAACACAGAACACCATACTTTTCACACATATACTAACACATACTTACTCTCTTATACAATCACTGATACAAGTACACATTGATATGCACAGTCACACACCTCCAAGCCAGCCACACACACACTCAGTCTTCCATACATCCACTCATTCTTCAATATGTAAAACGTATTTAAACTTTTACAAAAACACACAGACACTAGATGATGTCATCAGTGATGTCATTTGAGATGTCATCAGTGATGTCATCAGTGATGTCACTGACCATGTCATGAATGATGTAATATGTGACATCATCAGCAGTGGATTGCGGGTGCGCGATATATAGTTAGTGCAACTAACTATATATGGAATTTCAATGGTTTTGTGTGAGTAAAATAAGGTTTTCTAAATGCTAATTCCTAACTATATATGGTCTATAACCTATGGTTTTTTCAGTGAATTTTCAAGGTTTTGTAAATGCTAATTCCTAACTATATATGGTCTATAACCTATGGTTTTTTCAGTGAATATATATATATATATATATATATATATATGCCTGTGTGCTTGCCGACCTGTGTGTGCCTATTTTTGTGTGAGAGAAAGAGGGAGATAATCAGGACACTCTCAGGAGATATTTTAAAGGGAATGGGCTTTTGTGTTCATTTCAGCTTGTTTCACTCTCTATGTGTGTGCACGCTTGAGAATATATAGTATTTTCCAAACAACAACAAATAACATATGGCATTAAGAAGCAGCACATATTACAAAAAAAAGGAAATGTTAACATATAATCCTGTTTGGCTTTCTTTTTGTGTAATGAGTTAACCTGTTTTGTTTACATAAACGCATTTCTCATGCGTTTTGATATGTGCTGTAACTGGTACAGAGGTCATTATGTATCATCATATCTTGCCCTTAGCCCCGCTCATTTGCCATAAATCTAACTCATTTTAATGAGTACCTGCACTTATTTTTTCCCATTTAAAGCACTGGTAAAATGCGTTCAGTGGATTCCTTTCCAAGGGCTCTTTGAGAGATTCTGTGGGCTAGAACATGCCTGCTGCTGTATTCAGGCGAGTACACAAGGAAACCTATAAATCCACCCAATTCTAGGGCTACAACAGAGATGCAATCTGCAGAAAGGGAAGCACATGGCGGTTGTATACAAAGATTCCATCCCAATTTCCCGCAATGACATAAACAGGGCTGTTGAAGGATGCGCCCTACGACTACGGGGTGGCAGCCGTTTCCCCAAAGAGAAATTTAATATAGATTCAATCCGTTAGGGAGAGTGTTTTGTACCTGATGTGCTGCTCCCCAAGTTCCAGGCATTGTCTAAGAAGCCACACCTGGCTCGCCTTTGCATCAATGGCCAGATAGCTTATTTACATGGTTGTGTCTGGTGAATGGGGGCCTCCCCTCCTGGGTCCTGGGGGTCCATCCTTATGCTAGCACTGTCTCAGTTAAATATAACAACTGTGATAAGGAGACGCACATACGATGAGTTATTGAAGGACACAAATCATCATATGACATACCACTTAATCAGGTGCACATTGGAATAAAGACATGACTAAGCATGAACAATTACAGTTGAGGTCATTATAAAACATTTAATAGTGAGGACCATATGCGTTCTGCATTCAGATTCTAGTTAGTCTGCCAACACACGTTTCGTCCTGGGGCCTTGAGCTTTACAAGGCTTTTAAAGTTTTATCAATTAAAAATAAATAATTATTCATGGAATCACTAAATTAAAATGGTCGTCCTGAAGAAACTTTTTGTACGTGTTGTAGGCGTCTATAAATTCACTTTCATAGAGTAAAGTAAGTCAGTCTTTAAATGTAATCAGGCAGTTCATGAGGTCCATACCCATGGGATTCAAGGACATGTCATGAGTAGGGCCTGTTGAAAGGCTGTTTGAATCACATCACATGGTCTGTATTCATGATGAAGAACAATAATCATTAAAGAAACATCCTCTCCGTATAACTCAACTAAAATTGTGCAACACTTGAACAGAAAAGAGCCCAACATCGAACTTAGGAAGCAACTGACTTTTATTCGTGAGGTCATTGGCAGTGCGCGCTCAAAGTCCTTACGCGTTTCGGCGTCCTCTATGCCTTGATCACAGGTGAGCGTAGGTATATTCCTAGTGGTCACATGCCAGCAGTAATGTCCTACTGGCCCCAGAATGCACCACCGCAGTCATTGTTAATATGCCATGAAAGTTCCATCTTTGCTTAATAGCGTGATATTTTTCATACTTGCAGTGTTATTCATGGGCGATGCATCCACTTGTTACATGCTGCAAGTGCAGGATGCTGTACAACGACGTTATTATGTGTGGCTTCTGCGATGTTACCAGAGAGAGGAATCTGCCTCTCTCATCTCCCTTTCACTCCGTGGATCCCTGACATAATATCGAGGGACATAATATCGAGTAGCAAAAATATCGTTGACAAAATATCGACAGACAGAATATTGAGTTTGTATCTACAAACAGGTAAGTATAAAAATATCGACTACAAAATATCGTTTACAAAAATATAGATTATGAAAATATCGACTTTATTAAAAACAGTGTTAAATTAAATTAATATTAAAAATTAATTACTAAAATATACTTAAAAATACTCAAATTACCTTATAATAATGAAATAATTAATGAAAGTTATAAAAAAAAATTACAATCATATTTGTTAAAACATATATATATAGTAACATAATATAATTAAATAATAATCAATATTATTACCGTAGGATAGCAGAAGTGTAAAAACTACTATTCCCACTCCAGTGGGTGCAACAGTAGGGAAAGCGTTGGATAGCGTAGGGGTAAAAATGACTATTCCCACTCCAAAGAGTGCAACAGTAGGGAAAGCATTGGATAGCGTAGGGGTTAAAATTACTATTCCCACTCCAAAGAGTGCAACAGTAGGGAAAGCGTTGGATGGCGTAGAGGTAAAAATTACTATTCCCACTCCAGTGGGTGCAACAGTAGGGAAAGCGTTGGATAGCGTAGGGGTAAAAATTACTATTCCCACTCCAGTGAGTGCAACAGTAGGGAAAGCGTTGGATAGCGTAGAGGTAAAAATTACTATTCCCACTCCAGTGGGTGCAACAGTAGGGAAAGCGTTGGATAGCGTAGGGGTAAAAATTACTATTCCCACTCCAGTGAGTGCAACAGTAGGGAAAGCGTTGGATAGCGTAGGGGTAAAAATTACTATTCCCACTCCAAAGAGTGCAACAGTAGGGAAAGTAAATACTTCATATAGTATTTAAAAAAATATAAATTAATATCTATAAAAAATTAATTTAAAGTAATTACCAATTTAATATACTATAACATATAATCAATTAAAATTACAAATTAAAATTAAATATTACTATTAGTTACCTATTAATCCAAATTAATTACAAATTAAAAATTAATTAATTAACAATTAAAACTTATTTAACAATTATTTCAAATTAAATACAATTAAATAAATTGAATTATTTAATTAATTATAAATAAATTACTTCCCACCCTATTCCCCTATAAACCCAAGACCCGCTACAGAAAATAAATTAGTAAAATTAACATAATTAGCAATTAATCAATTAAATAAAATTAATTGGCAATTAAAATTTAATTAATTACCAAATATAAATTAATTAACAATTAATTAAAAATGAATACCAATAAAAAAATTTACATATTTAATTAATTTTTATAAAATTACTTCCCACCCTATTCCCCTATAAACCCATAACCCTCTACAGAATTTAATTACGCAAAAATTGAAAAAACAAATTTCCTTATTTAAAATTAATTATAACATAAATACACAATTTTCACACGTATAATGACATAAAAAACACTATAAAAATTCGATACTATTAAAAATTCGATAATTTTAATACCCTATATTATATACTTCGATATTTTAACTTTATATATTTTTAACATTCGATATTACATTACTTACCTTAAAAACGATATTTTTGATGCCTATAGTCTCTCCATTCGATATTTTGTCCAGTCTATATTTTGAACTCGATATTATGTCCATTCGATATTTTGTAGTCGATATTATGTCTGTTTACCCACTCCGTAATTGCCATATTGCCGCGGAAGTCCTTTCAACTGGCAAACAACGGAGAGCGATCCATGCCCCCTCGATAAATATTCAAGAAAACACCTCCACGTTGCCTGGGGGCCCCGGTCCTGCAGGGCTGGCTCATTTACAGGAATGGAGATCCTGTAAACATGCGGGTTAAACACTTGAACAGAAAAGAGCCCAACATCGAACTTAGGAAGCAACTGACTTTTATTCGTCACGTCATTGGCAGTACGCGCTCAAAGTCCTTACATGTTTCGGCGTCCTCTACGCCTTGATCACAGGTGAGCGTAGGTATACTCCTAGTGGTCACATGCCAACAGTAATGTCCTACTGGCCCCAGAATCCCAGAATGCACCACTGCAGTCATTGTTAATATGCCATGAAATTTCCATCTTTGCTTAATAGCGTGATTTTTTTCATACTTGCAGTGTTATTCATGGGCGGTGCATCCACTTGTTACATGCTGCAAGTGCAGGATACTGTACAACGACGTTATTAGGTGTGGCTTCTGCGATGTTACCAGAGAGAGGAATCTGCCTCTCTCATCTCCCTTTCACTCCGTAATTGCCATATTGCCGCGGAAGTCCTTTCAGCTGGCAAACAACGGAGAACGGTCCATGCCCCCTCGATAAATATTCAAGAAAACGGATGTATGACATTACAACGCATGCTTTTACATCGCATGCCTTTACAACGTGGTTTTTACAACGCAAACCTTTACAACGCATATCGCTTTGGGGTGCTGGATAGTGAATAGTTTAATTTACTATTCCAACTCCAGTCCCCGTGGACACTAGGGAAGGTGTTAGATAGTAAATTAAACGTATTTTCTATCCTAGAGCGCCCCCAGCGCAATGCGTTGTAATGGTTTGCGTTGTAAAAGTTGCGTCGTAAAGGCACTGCGTGGTAAAAGTTGCGTTGTAAAGGATGTTTCCCCAAGAAAACACCTCCACTTTGCTGGGGGCCCCCGGTCCTGCACGGCGGGCTCATTTACAGGAATGGAGATCCTGGAAACATGCGGGTTAAACACTTGAACAGAAAAGAGCCCAACATCGAACTTAGGAAGCAACTGACTTTTATTCGTTACTTCATTGGCAGTACGCGCTCAAAGTCCTTACGCATTTCGGCGTCCTCTACGCCTTGATCACAGGTGAGCGTAGGTATACTCCTAGTGGTCACATGCCAGCAGTAATGTCCTACTGGCATCAGAATGCACCACCGCAGTCATTGTTAGGGGTCGATTCCGATCCGGTAAAAAGCGCTCAGAATTGCCGTTCGGAGCGTTTTTCCCGTACGAATCGTACCCTGCAACGTCCCCCGTACGAACGACGAAGTACGATCCGTACCAGGAGCCGTACTCCGTACGAATCGTACAGGGACCGTACGAATTATATCCCCGTACGACTCTCCCTCAGAACCTGCTGTACGCGATATCTGTACGGTTCGCGGCCGATTTTTATGAACCGGCAAGTACGATTCGTGTTGGGTACGCACCGTACGACCCTTTTCCTACGGGAGCTGAAAACAGCCATAAAAGCAGAGTTCGCCCCGAAACAGGTACGGAACGCCCCCCCCCTGGTTACGGCGCATACACCCCATGATCGCAGGGGTACGTGCGGTACCCCTGCGATCATGGGGGGTACGTGCCGTACACCCAGCGTACATGGGGTACGCACCGTACCCCATGTACGCTGGGTGTACGGTGCGTACCCCATGTACGCTGGGTGTACCGCACGTCCCCCCCATGATGGCAGGGGTACGGCACGTACCCCTGCGATCATGGGGTGTACGTGCCGTACGGTGTGTATGTGATTGTGCGCTTTTCCGTACGAATCGCCCTTACCTGACGTGGACGGTACGACTCGCGTCCTGGTACCCCGGTCGGGATCGTACTCGTCGGGTCGTACGGCGTCTGTACGAGTCGTACGGAAACGGCTCCGGATGCGATTCATACGGACGGTGATTTTACCGGATCGGAATCGGCCCCAAATATGCCATGAAAGTTCCATCTTTGCTCAATAGCGTGATATTTTTCATACTTGTAGTGTTATTCATGGGCGTGCATCCACTTGTTACATGCTGCAAGTGCAGGATACTGTACAACGACGTTATTAGGTGTGGCTTCTGCGATGTTACCAGAGAGAGGAATCTGCCTCTCTCATCTCCCTTTCACTCTGCAATTGCCATATTGCCGGATACATATATATATATATACATATAGATCTATAGATATATATATATATATTAACACTATCACTAGAGGCCCCATGCTCACATAAATCAATTTCACTGACAACACGGAATTGGCTATTCACTGGGCAGCTCCTATGGGTTGCATGGTAATTGGGTAATGCCCGGTTACTCACCGGTAATCTTCATTACTCTGAGTCCTGGTTGTCCCGATATATTCCTGAACCCATCCCTCCCTCCCTGTTTTTGTTTCCGGAAATAGTTTTTTGGTTTGCTATGGTATTCTAAGGATGTGAGGGTGTCATACTTCCCCCTTTATGCATGCCAGATAGGCAGCACCATATTGAGGGAAGTATCCAACCTCTGCTAGGTAAAAGGTTTCTCTGGAGCAGACAGGCTGTTCCTGGATAAGGAATGTGACAGGAAGACGGACGAGGAGGTAAAATACAGATAGAGCACATTTACAATGACACACTGCATGTATATGTAAATATGTTAGTCGAGTCTTTACAGGGGGAACCTGCAAATGTTCTTTTGCTTCCATTCTCACACCTCAGGCAGGACAGGGGACAAGGGTGAACTCTGAAGGATGCAGGAGGTAGTTTGTAACCATATTAGAAACAGTCAGCAGATATATGGGCTCGATCAATGGGGGAGGCAACAATAACTAGGCAGGGTACGTTTTCCTCAGGTTTATTGGTGAGAGATACTAATTCACCTCAAACAAAGCATGATGTAGCTTCTAATCTTTTGAGATGCTCCAATATTGTTAACACTGATGATATGGGAAAGATTTTGGCACTCAGTCGCATTTACTCAGGTTCACACATTCTGCTTCATTAATCAGTGCTAGAGCAAAAAACATAGGCATGCCATGCCCAGTCACGGCTGGTATAACTCGCGGGTGGAGGGGGGGGGGGGGCAGGTTTAATTAAAAAAAGTAAAAGTGAAATTGAGTTAACTTAACTTTGCCGGCCCTTCCTGCGTCGTCCGTCTGCATCGTCCTCTCTACAAGGAAGCAGCCACAGGCAGCCTCCCTCCCCTCCCCTCCCCCCCTAAGCCAATCACAATGCTGCAATGGCAGCGTTGTGATTGGCTGGATGCCGACCCCATAGGCGTCTATAGGGTGGCCATTTTCTCTATGTAGGCTGCATGCAGCCTACATAAAGAAAATGCAGAGTGCGTATGACTGGTTTGTCGGCCCTGGGGCCGACCAAACTGTCAGAGCCCATAACAGTGGGCAAGCCACTCCTCCCATGCCCTCGAGTAGGACCGCCCACCCACCCGCCCCAACCTAACCCTATCTTCTGATTTCTCAGAGTGCAAGAAGCAGAAACATAAAATGGTATTTAAAATACCATTTTATGTTTCTGCTTCTTGCACTGCGAGAATGCAGTGGGGCAACATTCCTCCGCCCACATGGAGGAGCTGCCCCTGGCCATGCCATGTTTGTACACCGCTGAGCACACCACTAACACCTGGGCCTTACCATAATTGTTTGCTAAGCTAAACTAATTAGGAGGAAAATATGAGAACACGTTCTGCATCTGGACCTTCTGGCAAAAACTGTGACAAAAATGTTGCTCACAATTCACCTCTTTCTAGTAAGGATTTTCATTATTTCGTATAGTGCTTTTGGGTCACTTTCAGGCACTTGACAACACTTCAATGTATAAGGGATGAGACATGGAGAAGGAGAGATGAACCAAAGTTTAAATAAAGATGGTGGCCTGAGAGAATGGAAGAGGGTGGAATTACAAAGCACGATAAAAAAGTGTGGAAGAAGGGGAATGTCGACAGGTTGTCAAAGGAAGCGCCCTACAACTCCAGAGAACAAAGGAGAAGAGAGAACTTAATTTCCCTCTTAACCTAAAGCTGGAGAGTCAGAGGGAGTAGACCTGCGGCAACTTGGAGAATACCTGCTCATTGCCCCAAGTACTTGGGACTGGTGAACGACAAAGACATTGGCTTTCAAGGACAAAGACTTCAGGAGTGAATGGGAGCCTTTACAATATCAATATCAGAATTATACAACAATAATAATGGTAGTAATAATAAAAATAAAGAAGACAAAAAGAATGACGCATCTACTGGCTTCAGGCTGAACTCACGTTTTGTACCCATGGCAACAAGCGATGCCACTGATATTTACAGCGAACTTGTGGTCAATGAGTTAAAAAATCTGCACAAACGGACCAGTGAAAAGAAATTTGTAAACTTGCAAAAGGAAAAAGATTATTATGCTTTCCTGAATAAACCAGCATTGAATAGTAATTGCATTGTGTGCAATGCTGACAATGGTGGGAATGTGGTGTTATGGGGCAAGAGCAAATATCTAGCTGAAGCCTACACACAACTCAATAATAGATCCAACAATGTTAAAATCACGAAGAACATCATGTTAGCAGCCCACAGCAGTTAGAATTCAGAATTGCAAAATTGGTATGACCAACATTTGGCAAGTCATGAGGAGTTCATGTTTTTAAAGATCAGCAGCCCAGTGACACTGGTGTTTTACCTGATACCCAAGGTTCTCAAAGATTTGATTAATCCTCTAGGGCGCCCTATTATATCAGCTATAGGTAGCGCCCTGAGGAATTAATCAAAATATGTGGATTTGTTTCTGTGTAAACTGGTGAAGACTATCCCTTCCTATATACAGGACATGGGGACTTCCTCAAAAGGATTTATGATCTCCCTTGGAGCGCAGACTTTTTACTCCTGACAACTGACATAACAACACTCTACACGAGCATTAAACATAATGATGCCTAAATGCAATGAAACAGTTTTTTGGCAGTAGACCTTTGAAATTATGGTCGCATACGCAGGTGCTACTACGAATGACAGAAACTTGACTCACTAATAACTATTTTCTTTTCAATTAAGAACTTTTTCATCAAACATGCAGAACTGCGATGGGCACCTGCTTCTCCCCCAGTTTTGCGAATCTGCATATGGACTGGTGGGAGGTGCAGGTGGTCCGGACACAGGACCAACATGAAGGGCAGGATCATATATTGCATTGGAGTCATTTTATTGATGACTTCTTTAAGTATGGAGAGGCTCAGAAAGGGAAGCAAAAGAGTTCATCAAGAAGCTTCAGGTGAAGTACCTCAATCTTAAATTTACATATGATATCAATGCTACACGTGAAAACTTTTTAGATCTAACTGTGTACATCAAAGATGGGAAATTGATCACAAAGTTGTTCAGAAATCCTACAGCTGGCAATACGTTGCTTTATGCAACCAGTTTCCATCCCAAAAACTTGATCAGAAGCATCCCCTATGGGAATGCTTAAGAACTATGAGGAACTGCAGCAATAAGGAGCAGATGAGCAGAGAGTTGACGTGTTTGACAACTCGCTTCAAGGTGGGGAGATACTCAGATGAGTGCATCAGAGGAGCAGTAGTAAATACAAAGAGAAAGACAGGGGAAGAAATTATTTTTGAAGAAAGCAAATCCAAAAGGAAAAAAGAGGAAAAGGGGAAGGATCAGTGTAGAATGATACCAACATACAGCACCCAAGAGGCCAACTTGAGAAACATCTTGGATAAACATTGGCACATCATATCTAATGATCCAATACTGGGTAAAATAGTATTGCGTAAACCCCAGATAACATTCAGACATGCTAAATCCCTTAGACCTGTGGTTCCCAAAGTGTGCGCCGCGGCACCCCGGTGCGCCGTGATGAACAGCCTGGGGCGCCGCGATGCCGCGCAGGATGGGTCGTGGAAATTGCAGCCGCAATTCCTCCCCCTCCTTTGTTCACACCCTAAATGGAAACGACCTGCTGCTCAGACACCGAGTAATGCGTGTGATGTCACAGACAGACGACGCTGGATTGCAAGTGTTGTCACGCACGGATGCGTGCTCACACAGAGACCCCGAAGTTTCATTTGTGATTTTCCTATGTATCGTGTCTTCTTTAACCCCTTCCACGCTCATGACGAGCTGAGCTCGTCATGAACCGCTGCTTTTTAAAAAAGTCAGCGCACAGCGGGAAAACCCGCAGCGCGCATGGGGTTAAAGGACGCATCGGGGATTTGTTCAATGTTGCTCAAATCCCAATTTACAGATGATTTACCAATTTGCCCCAACAGAACGGTACGTAATGTATTGATTAACTTTAGCTCTCAGAAGACGAAGAGCCGGGCTCTGTAGTTCATGTAATGGGCTGGGGTCACTAATTGGGCATTTTTGACTTTGCAATCGATGCTTCTTTTTCCCTCTTTCATTTTGTCTCGGCCCTTCTTAGATTCTTATTGTCTTAACTTCCTACATTTATTTTGCTCGTGCCTGTGCGCTTCAATCCCTGTCCTTTCTCCATGACAAGTAGTTGTCATTCCGTTTCGTTTTTACATGGCAGTATATGCTGCTATGATCTCAGGACATGGTTAAGGATCAGTGTCGGACTGGGACAGAAAATAGACATGGCCACCAATATAAAAAAATAATTACAGGGCCTTGGCTTCATTAGAATAATATCAGGCCATAACTTTCCACTTCTGGGTTTTGATTTAGCATATTGCATTTTGGGAGTTGTAGTCTTGGTTCAGGTTCATTGAGCCAATTGCACCAACGAACCTGATAATGATGTAAAAGCAAAGTCCAGGAATGGAAAGTGGTGTTCCTGAGACATAGATCCATCTGGTCGCAGGTGCTGTTCATCTTTGATAATATTGTGCTTGCATCCTGCATGGATCTCCACTAAGCCCACTTGTTTAAACACCAATGTACGCTTCCCCATGGACACTGCCTCTTCTTCTCAATGCTGAACAAAAATGCAGGATGTATGACATTACAACGCATACTTTTACATCGCATGCCTTTACAACGCGGTATTTACAACGAATACCATTACAACGCATAGTGCTTTTGGGTGTTGGATAGTGAATTATTTAATTTACTATTCCAACTCCAGTCCCCGTGGATAGTAGGGAAGGTGTTGGATAGTAAATTAAATATATTCCCTATCCTAGAGCGCCCCCCAGCGCAATGCGTTGTAATGGTTTGCGTTGTAAAAGTTGCGTCGTAAAGGCACTGCGTGGTAAAAGTTGCGTTGTAAAGGTTGTGCACCAAAATGCATGTTATTGTCAGAGTATTATGGGTATGTACGTCTTACAATAGTCCATCCGTAGTGCAGGCCAGTGTCTTCAATTATCTTTTTGAGAGACTATACAGTTTTGGGCCTGTCCCACTTGTCCTCTGTACCCAGCCCACTTAAAACACTGGGTAGATGGGATCTGGTGAGCCATCTTGGCTTCATCAGAGCGCACCTCACGTAAACTTCTTGTAACGTAACAGAGCTCCTTGAGCCTTTCTCTAGCCTGGTTACTTTTAGAGGGAGTGCTTTATGCTACTCTATGATGGTGTTGTATGCATTGAGATGTACTTTATAAGATCTTTGTGATTGCAAATAAGGTTTTATGGTGATGGCTACTCTCTGAATCCTTCATCACGTCTAGGCTTGATTCTTCATGTAGACCAGTGGTTCCCAAAGGGTGCGCCGCGGCACCCCGGTGCGCCAGTAAATAAATGGTGGGGAGCCAAGGCCAACTGCCAATTAGGTCAAGGGAGCCAGGGGTCAAAAAAGTTTGGGAACCACTGCCTTAGACAAACACTTGTCAGCATTACATTACAAAATGAGAAACATGTAACCTCAAGTACATCCTGCTTGAGCACAAAACGGGTTTCTTGAAATGCACTAAGTGCAAGGCCTGTTTACACAGAAAAAAACACTACATCCTACATGTCTAACTTATCAACAAATGTCAAGAAAATTAAAGGCAAATTTACTTGCAAAACAGAGGTTGCGCTCTACGTGCTCCAGTGCCCTTGTGACCTGAGGTATGTGTGCAGCACAATTCTGCCTGTCCATAAGTGCATTTTACAACATCTGAGGGCGATTAAGAATGGCGATAAATCATATCCAGTTGCGCGCCATTTTGAGATTTCCTACAATATGAATGAACAAGGCTTAACCTATTTCGTAATTGATGACATCCTGCCGAATGCTAGAGGAGGCAATCATGAGAAAAAATTAAGGAAACTTAAGTCTTGCTATATTATTGAACTTAATAAGAAACTCCAGATGGATTGAATATGGAAGAAGACTTCCATACTCACCTGTGAAGACTCAGTGTTAAATAGTAAACTTTCTATCGACCCCTTTGCATGATTTTAAAATTTTGATTTTGTTGTTTAAGTATCACATTTACACTTTTGTAAGACAGCTGTTTTTTAATAAAGGAAATTAATTCATGCTGAGGAATATTCCCACATAGGCTAAAATGAACATGGTGTAAACGTTTTAGCAGCATGTGAGACATACCCACTTGGGCTGGAGCTGAATCTTGAGACTGGAGAACATAAGCCAGATCATGGAAGTAGGCTGCAGTCTAATTTGGAGTACTGCAGCCCTGTACGAAAGGCGGTGGTGGGGAGTGAGTTTCATCCCTGAATATTGCTGAACGCATTTATTTTAATACATTATTTATGAAACTGAGTGTGTAATTGCAGTACACTGTGTGTTATTACTCAGCATGTAAATAGATTGAAGTCAGAATTTTTGCGACTTGCTAATGGATTTGAATTGTGACTAGAAAAACTCACGTGACGCACAACAAAAAAATGTGTGTATAAACAATTGCAAAACTTCACTTCAATATTGGTGAGCAAGCCTGCAGGACAGCCGAAACGTGTCCAACGGGAGCCGGTGAATAAACTATTTTTGCATCTGTACATGGCGTTGTCATCCTTGCTGCAACGAGGTTAGCGAATAATTTTGTGGACCTTGCTTGGGTGGTCCGTTACAACGACGAGCTCTCTGCTTAGGAGCTGCAGCGGTGAAACTCAGGCATTTTCACGAGGATATATATATATATATATATATTCACTGAAAAAAACATAGGTTTCACACCAGTTATAGTTAGCTGGAAATTTTACTCTCATAAAACCATTGAAATTCCCACGTTATAGTTAGTTGGACTCACTATAACTTGCGCGTGCAATGCACTGCTGATGGCGTCACATATTACATCACTCATGACATGGTCAGTAAAATTTCCAGCTAACTATAACTGGTGTGAAACCTATGGTTTTTTCAGTGAATTTCATAGGTTTTTTTAAATGCTAATTCCTAACTATAACTGGTGTGAAACCTATGGTTTTTTCAGTGAATTTCATAGGTTTTTTAATAGCAAATATCTATAGGTATGAAAGTAACAAATGTTAAATTGTGTAAATATTTTTTTTTTTATTGTTTGCTCCGGGGCGCTCCCGGGGCGCGTACTGGTGAACGTACGGGTGAGCGCAATGTTACGAAGCGCCCCGGGGCGCGTACCGGGGAGTGTCCCGAGAGCGCTATTCCCGCGAACGAAAACAACATCATGACGTTTCGCGTAGTCGCGTGATGCGTCATATGATGCACTGCGTAAGCGCACCCAGAAGCACGCGATCGCATACGATCAGGCAACGTCTCGACTTGCTTACGCGACGCGCCCCGAGGCGCGCCCCGGGGCGCGTAGCGTAAGCGCGTCGGGTCATGTGATCTAAAAATAACACTTTTCATTGGTGCAGATCAGTTTTGGTTTCCAAATGATGAAAGCTTGGATCATGTGACTTGAAAATAACACTTTTCATTGGTCCAGAACACTTTTGTTTTCCAAATGATGAAAGCCCCCTCCTTTTTTCCTTATTCTGACTTTGTCCTTTGGCTGAGGAAGACCTGTTTTGAGTTCTATCTCAGAAAATGGCTACAGTAGTATCAGCAGCTGGAGCATCTGGCCCACCACCATCTAAAAGATGATTACGTTGGTGGTGAACAGGAAGAGGAGGAGGATGAGGAAGAGGAGGCACAGACAAGGGAGTTCCTGCCAGAAGATAAACAGCCCTACAAACCCAAAGAGCACTTTATATGGCAGTTCTACAAACCCCCAAGGGGTTTTAAAAAAGTCAACGCAGCAAAGGTGACTTGCTTAATTTGTGGTGCTGAGCTATCCAGGGGGAACCCTAACAAAAAGTATTCCTTCGGGAATCACACGATGATTCGCCAAATGATGTGTGCGCATCCAAACAACTACTCTAATGCAGAGTTAAGGGACCTCTGCAGTAAACTACCCCCATCAACGTCTCGACGCTCAACATCAAAACAACCCACTCCTTCGGGTTCAGGGGCAAGAGACACATTGGCTACTATCCAACCAAAGTTTAATGATTACAAAATTTTATGCAAATATTGTAACAAGTTACTTGCTTATGGTGAGCAAAGCATTGAACTTATTATGGTTTCTGGTGATAACCATAAGTGTCCCAAAAAACTCTAATTTTTCCTGATTTTTTTCATGCTCCAGTTGAGCCATTTACAATTCCCTGTTTTTTGTTTCTCCCCATAAAAAATACAAAAAAATATAAAAGTGTTCAGAAAAGCCAAAAAAAGTACAAAATGTTCATAAAAACATAAAAAAATATAAAACAACAAAAAGAAGAAAAAAAACAGTTCTTTTTAGAACTACCTATATTTTTAAATAATCTATGTCAATTTTTTTTCTGCAGGGTACGCGTACCGGGTCGCTCCCCGGAGCGCGTACCGGGAAGCGCACCAAAAAAAAAAAGAAAAAAAAATTAATGAAGGAGTTAGCATGAGGGAAGAACACAAAGAGAGTATTGTTAAGAGAAAGAGAGCTAGAGGGAGAAACACAGAGGGATTGTTTATTACATAATTAAAAACAGAGAAAGTGTAATAGGGCGAAAGTGAGAAAAGTAAAATCACTAAAGGAGCGAAAGAAGGGAAGAGAGAGGAAGAACACTAAACTAGAGATAGTGGGAGAATGTGAGTGGGTGTTGAAAGAAAAATATAGGACAGAAAAAAATTGAAAATGAACGTTAGTGGCGTAACTGGGATAAATGAAGAACGGTGAGGGAGGGTAAGAAAAGACCAGTTAGTATAAGTAAAGAGGGGTGAAAGGGAGTGAAAAATTGAATTAGGATAAGAGATGGGGAGTGACAAAGACAAAGGACAGAGAAAATAAAGGTGACAGTACCTGAATGGGTTTGAGTGAAATAGCAAACAAAGATAAGTAATGCAGTTTGTGTGATTTATAGGGAGTCAGTGGGTGTAGGTCGAGGTGTGGGTGTGTAAGGTGTTTCTGTGGTTGTGGCTGTGTGGGGTGTTTTGGTGTGGGTGGAGGTGAAGGTGTGTGAAGTATGTGTGAGGAGTGTATGGATATGGGGTGTATATGTGTGTGATGTATGTGTGTGTATGGAATGTGTGTGTATATGTGAAGAGTGTGTGGGGGAGATTTTTTGTGTGTATGAGGTGTGTGTGTGGTGTGTGTGTGGGGTGTATGTTAGAGGTGTGTGTATCTGTTGAGAGGGGGATGAGGTGTGTGTGTAGGAGTAAGGTAAATAATTAAGAAAAACAAAATGAGTGAAGAAGCAAAGGAAGGGAACAGAGAGTAAGTGAAGTAAAGAATAGGGATTGAAAGAAGTTGAATATGAGAGGGGAAATAGGGAAATTTGAGTAAACATGGAGAATAAGAATAAGTGAGGGAAGCAGAATAAAGACACAGGAGTGAGGTTGGTTGAGAAAATATTAGTGAGCTTAAACCAAAGGGTGATGACAAAATACATTTTTATAGTCAGACTTACCATATAATTATTATAACTTTGTATCTGTGAAAGATAGAAGAAAAAATAAGTTATAATTAGTGAAATTTGTATTTTAAAATAAAAGATACAAATGAAGAGGTTAAAAATCATAACACTGTATTTAGAAATAAAGTAAGAGTGAAGGACACAGAAAGGGCAATAAAGTAAGGTAGAAAGATAAAAAGAGAAAAAAAGAAATAGAATGAGAGCAAATTACTAAGAGTAAGGCATATAGATTCACTGACACAGAGGAAGATAAGAACAGAGAAATGAACTGAAGGTAAGAAAGATACTAAAACAATGTGAGTTAGCAAAACTAAATCAGGAAACAGTAGTAAGCAAAAAGATAATGACTGAGACGGAAAACAGTCTAATTAAGGATGCATTTAGAAGAATGAGGAATAGAAGATAACTGAGAGTAAGTGAAGAACAGTCATAGAGTGAAAGGATGAAGGGAGAGAGGATAATATACAATGATTGAGGGAAATGGACTGAGGAAGTTAGTAGGCAGACACACTAAGAGAAAAACTGAGTGAGGTGGAGTACAATGAGTGAGAAAAGGAAATGAGTAAGGGAGCAAAAAAAGGAAAGAGAGGAGAAGACGACTAAAACAGTGGTACTGAGAGAAAATAATTTGGTGATGAAAGTAAAGAGAAGGACATTGAAAGAAAGAAAATCAGGGATAGTAATAGAATCACAGTAAAAGAAATGGGATGAAGAACGATGAGAGAGGAGCAGTGAAGTTGTTCTAAAAGAAATGATAGAAGGTGAACATAAGACAAGGAGAGTGAGGCACTGAGGACATAGAAGTAGTGAACGAAAAATAGAGAGAAGAGGTCAAAAGTAAGGAGAAAACAAAGATAAGCGAGGAAGAGTGGGTGATTTATAGTGATAGAGTGCAATAATACTGCTGAGTGAGTAAAGAGGAATTACTAAAAGAGCAAAGGAGGTAAATACGGAAAAGGGAAGTAAAGCAGATAGACTGAAAGCTGAAAAGTTATGCAAGGGAGAGAGGGGATGCACACAGTTGAAATGAGAATGAGGAGTTGTCAAAGAAGTGGAGTAAAGGAACGGGGGTTACAGAGAGTGAGAAAAAGACATAATAAGTGAGTAAAAATAGCTGAAAGAGGATGGAAAAAGGAAAGTGAGTGTCAGAGAATGGGAATACAATTTAATTTACAGAATCAAAAGTATAGAATAACTTATACAACATGTTACATAGTTTCTTTTTGCTGTTCTCAGAATATATTGAATTTCACTTAAAACAGTGAGTTCAAATTACTCATCATATGACAGCTGGAAAAAAACACAATCTAAAAGATTGTGTTTTAAAAAAAACCTTAGATACTGACAAATGACAAATGTACACTAATCTTTGATTGACTTACTTTTCCTTGAGGCCAAATAGTATATCATGGAGGTCCTTTTCTCGTTGCAAAGTACTTTGCTGTTCACTTAAAAATCCATTTTATCGACTTTCTACAAGAAAAGCTCCAAGAACATCTGAAATATTTTCAATATTTTCATATACTCCTTTTTTTCAATCATGACTCTTTACTCATTCCTGCACCTTTCCATTTGGCCAAATAGTGTCAGATGTATGAGTATATATGAGTACTCCTCCCGTCTTCATAGGCCAATTACCTTTACCTAGATTTTGGCTGTAAAAACACTAGGTATGAATTTATAAAGCCAAAAGGCAAACGTTGTTTGAAAGTCAAATGAGTGTCGTTACATTGGGTCCAACCTTTACAACTTTTTAAATAGCATGTGTAATGCCCTGATGTTGTAGAAGGACCATCATGAAAAATAATAGCTACAGTTGCAAAGGTTCTTCCTGATATCGATAACTGTGAAGCCACGAAATTTTTAATAGAAGTTGTCAATTTACTTCCATCAGGTCTACATCGTTGGAACATTAAAATGACATACTGACCATAATTTTGTAGAAATAATGTGGACAGCATTGTAGACTTACATTGGGGACACATTATATTGTGATCCGCTGCTTTAACTAGATTATTAAAAGGCACTGATTTGCAGTCTGGTAAAGTCAAGTATATAAATATTTCAGTGTCTATTCTAGTAGAACTTGATAAAGTGCAATTGTCGCAGTCATGCTGCCATTGATAAGAAAGGCTAAAAAGATTTTTTATATCTACACCTTCATCTTCCAATACATCAAACATATACATTAAAAATTCCAGACAATCCTGCTGAATATTCTGTGAAAATTGATTTTGACCAGTACATATGTCTAGAAGATTTCGAATTTCTGAAACACTTTCTATTTTTGCTCTATCACTGGTACATTTCTCAAACACGGAATTCAACAAACAACATAATCTTTGATCCCGATTTTCAACAATCTGTTCTTGTATATTTTAAAGAAAAAAAACAACATTAACCACTACATTAGCATAGCAGTTGACACCAGAACTGTTTTCAAACTGAAATCCAACAACATCTTCAACAGAATCCTTTTTCCTTCTGCTTACAATTACAGTTTCGTCTACTTTTTGTCTTTTTGCTACTACCTCACTGCAATTACTCTCATTTCTTCTTTTTCGGCCTACCACATGTTTTTTAATCAGAGGATATTGAGGCAAATGTGGAGCATACTCTCTTCTTAACCTATTGTATTCTTTAATACAATGTAGATCTGCACAAATCTTTGTTTCATCACACTCAATCAAGTACAATCCTGATAAAGTTCTGACTCGTGATAATGCCACATATGCCATACCCTCTTTAAACACAGAACTTCCAATGTTCACCAAAGCGCTATCTACACTTAAACCTTGAGACTTATGAATTGTCACCGCATATGCCAAACAAATAGGAAACTGTTTTCGGCGAACATATAAGTCTTTCACAAACAACAATCTAGCTGAACAACGACAAATTTGTTCTATTTCGTCAATGCCATCAAATTTAATTTTTAAAATTTCAATTCCATCTCTATTTTTGTAATTCACAAAACCAACAACATGACCCATTGCTCCATTTACCAGACCTCTTTCAACATTTAAATTCCTTCTCAAAATGATACGACAATTTAAACACACATTCAGAGTCTTTTCAAAACCAGCAGTTTTAGATATAGTCTTCTCTAATGAATCCAATTTTGATTTCAAATTTTCAGACAAAATAATTGTTGCTCCCATATGCTCTATTTTATCTGTAGCTTCCAGTTTCACTATCTCTTCATTTTCTAACTGTAACATTTTGTTGTTGAACATGGAACATTCTTTCAGAGTTGGCATCAAACATATGCCAGATTTCTTCTCGTTAATTTTCTTAAAAATATTCTCTGGAAGAATGTTTTCATTTGGGTACAAATTTGAAATTAATCGTCCATGAAAAGCTTCTTTCCCTTGCTCACTTAGTTTTCCGATTCTTACATCTTGTAAAATATTTTTATAATCTTCATCCTTTGCCTGCCGCATATTTTGAAGCAGTTCTGCATATTTGAAGTTTAACCATATATTAACGTTTCCAATGCTCCCTAAGCACTTCCTGGTATCTTCATGCGTGAGCATTTTGAACACAGGTTGTCCTTTCACTGGAGTCAACTGCAGAAGATCTCCAAAAACAATAATATGTTTTCCTCCAAATAAGACATCATAGTCTGTTCTAAGAATTTCTTGCATTCTCAAATGCACAAAAGCAAGCATTATATTTGACACCATGCTTACTTCATCAATGATAAGAAGTTTCATTTTCTTCAGGACTCTCGAAACTTCGGAACACGCATCTCCAGATAGCTTGTGATGCTCCAATTTGTTATCATGTTCCACTGGCAGCATCAGTAAACGATGTAAAGTAATCCCTTTAATGTTATGTGATGCCAGCCCAGTTGGAGCGGTAACAACACAAGACAGCGGTGATTCAGTCCTTTTCTGCAGATAAGTTGCAATTGCTTTAATCAGAAAACTTTTTCCAGTTCCCGCTTCTTCACTCACGTACAGTTGGACAGGCTTAAATGATGTACATGAGCACTCTTTTTTCTCATGACTGAATCCATGTTCAATCTGTTCTATGACTTCGTCATATATCTGTTTCTGCTCAAGGTTTAGTTGTTTCACCAAATCTTCTAAGTTAACTTCATCATCTTGAGCTTGTTCCATAGCTCTTTCCACCTCATCCATGGCAGTGGCAGCTTCATTTTGGATAATTGGTCCTCCAAGTGGATCCTGACTCAATGAAGCAGAACTCTGACTGTCTTGAGAACTGTCTCTAGCAATCTCTGCAGCAATTGTGGCTTCTTGCTCTATTTCTTCATTCAACATTTGCAGATAATTTGGAAAAACAGGACATTCTATGGTATCCTTGGTTGCATTAAAAGAATCTTCGTAACAGAGAAAATCTCCATGTAGTTCCTCTTCTGTACGCCATGGCTTAAAGAGTTGCAAAAGAGCTAAATAGTAAAATAACCTTTTCTCTGGATTTTCGCAACTCAATTTTCAATGATTAATCAAATGGCCTTTTTTTTGTCTCACTCGACATCCTTCACACCCAATGATAGCATATATTCCATTGTTAATATCTTCTCTGATGGTTCTCTTATAAATATAGTTTTGCAGAACCTCATACAAACAAACGTTCTCAAGATGACTACTTCTATTTGGATAGTATGTATCCATCATGTTGGTCTTCAAAATATCTGTACTTTCTGGTTCTTTCTCCGCCAAATATTCTATTTCTTGTACAGATTTCAAAACTCGATTTCGTGTTGCAGCAAGACCTACACTCACCCAAATGATGGTTCTAGATTTGGCATATAGACTTGCTGATGACAATCGATCAGAACATTCATATGCTACAATTTCTCGATGCGACAACATCTTCAGACTGTAACTGTATAATTTCTTGCTTAGACTCTTTTCATGTGAAATGTCCTCCCACATTTCCTTCAGTTCTGTCTTTTCTTTTTTTGTGATGTAAGACGTCACATATCGAGCCACAGCAATAGAGTTGTCAGCAACGAATTGAATATCCATGTTAGCATTCCACATGGACAAAATCACTGGGTTGTAGTCGTTGATGTACTTGGACTCTTCGTTTCTTTTTAAATTGTATGTATTTTTTGGTGATTTCCTCGTAACACTATGTCGCAGAGAAGACATCAAATTATTTACTCTTCCTTTAGAAATCACTGGTTGTGGAAAGGCGAAACGATATTTTGTGTAGAACTTGTCCTTGTTTCTGAATTTTCGACGACAGTACTTTCCACAACGATGGGATTGAAAGCGTAAAACTTGTTGCCTTAAACTGTTTTCTTCGGTAGTTTTCGGAACAGCACATGTTGAATACTCTTCAATGAAGCTCATCACTGTCTCATCCGAATCTGTTCCAAATGTGGGTGCATCTTTAATCCACAACAACATATGCATGTGAGGAGCACCTCTCGCTTGATACTCCTTTCTCCAAAAGGAATCCAAAACCTCTCCAAGGGGAGGATTTTTTTTGTTGGTAATAAAAGACATCATAGCTTCAAATCTATGATTTAAATATCTGCATACATTTACTGGATCCAAAGAACACAGTTCTCCAGGTGTTTTGAATTCTATATTTTGTATATTTGCATTTGCCTCTCGTAGAAATTGAAGTAAGTCATCCCATGCATACTCGGCACAGCTAAGAGTGAGGAACCATGTAGGAGTTCCTAAGTTTCTTAGCATACATTTCAATTTCCCATGACGACGGTACCAATACTCGTTTGTACCACGCTGACATGCCATGAGATTGATTAGATGAGATTCCAAAATATTATCTTACAGATTCACTTTCTCCATAAAGTCCCTCGCCGAAACATTTTGCAGATGTTCTCCACTTTTCAGTATATGGTTTACTGCATAAGAAAGCCCAGACAAGTCACTTTCATACAGTAGATTAAACAAATAGGGAATGCATTGACGAAACCTTGGATCTTCAGCATATAATCTTACAGTTCGATATTCAGATGCAGGAATTTGAAGTGGTCGATTGTCATATCGTCCACCTCGACCTGTTGGAAATAGCTGTGGAAAACAACGACCTTCCAAACTTTCTTCCCATACACTAACGGGACTTCCTTTTGCTGCTTTCATTTGAAACAATTCAATTGCATTCCCCATTACTTCTTTGGAATGCAAAGGATGAACAGTATAATGTTCATATATTTCTTCACTTTTAGAGACATCAACTTTTTCAATTTGGCTGACTGAACAATCACTGTCTTCATCTGCAGCTGTTCCCTCTGCTGCAACACATACATGTTTATAATACTCATTGTTTTTGACTAAATACAACGTTGCCTTTTTGACTTTCCTAATATCCACTAAATCTTGCCAGACTTTTTTACTCTTTGTCGGAACCCCATTAACTAGAATAACTAAAGGTTCCTCTTCTACTTTTTCTATACCAATTGTATCAATATTTTTTTTTAAATCTAGAGGCAAATAAACAACTCTTCCCTTTAATCCTCTCTGCAAATCTGAAGGAGGCAATTTCCCTATCTTAGGCTCCATGCGAACAATTGCATGAAAAGGGTGGACACATTGAATCAAAATAGACTCAAATGTATTTAAATCCATCAATTCAGGGGGAATGTCTACCAACTCCAGATTATTATGAACAGCTCTAGCAGGCATTCTGTTTTGATTTAATTTATCATAACAATATTTACAAATACGCTGATCAGAACTCAATTAGAATTATTCACCTTTTCACTTTTTACGTATAAATCAACTAATCTAGTTTGATGCTTATAATGACTTCGTCGACAACACACACAAGTAAAATTCGGCCTTTTCACTTGATTTCACCTTAAACCTGGTAATTTCCTGCTCAAACCTTTCTGTACTTGAAATCTGTACATTGTCTTCCACATTACCTTGAATTGCTGTGTCAATTTCTACACTATCCTCTTTTTTATCAAAATAACAAATCTCAATTTCTTCACAAATCTTCTTCACATCTAATTCAGTTCCATGCAAAAGAGCACTGTTTAATTGTTTAAGCTTAAGTGCTGGACTTTTTGCATAATACAACATTCTCACTACTTTCCTCATTTTGGTATGATGCATTGCTAACATCCTAAAATGATGAAAAACACTCTGACAGACTTTTCTAGAAAGACAAGCCAGTGAATGGCCTTGCAAACCTGTCTTTTCTCTCACTCTGCAAGGATCTAAGTCTTGCAACAACTTCACTTTCTGCTTTAGACTTTTCTTACTCTATGTACGTAAGAAATTACAAAACAAATCAATTGATTCCTGTCGCACACTACAAATACGACTACACTTCCAAGTGTACACTGGACCCTTAGTACGTCTCCCTAAAACTTCATCAGTTAACACCTCTTCTGGTTCTCTAGGCACAAGTTTCTCTTTTTCAATCGGACAACCGTCTTTCACTTCATACGCTCGACCACTGGTGTCAACTGCATGCACTAAATCATTCTCCTGGAAGTAACTCTCCTCATTAAAAAATGGCTCACAACTTGAACTGTGCATCCATTCTCCAGAAAAAAACTTTACAAAAATTAGTCCGATTAATTACTCTTTTCCATCTACTGTTTGATTTGAAAACATCAATTGTCTTGTTAAGTGTCCTAATTCTATTGATTATTAAAATAAATAATTTTTTCTTAACTTCAAAAGCCTGATCAACAATGTTCTCTATACTTTTCTTTTTCTTATAAAAAGCAGCTCTCTGTTTACCTTTCCTAATGTTTTTTAACAATTTTAAAACCACCCTATTGCGAAACATTCGTCTACGAATGACTCTAAACTGATTCTGCCTTCTATTCTTATACATATTATTCTCTCCTGCTCCAGTTTTAGGATTCTTTGAGGTTCTCTCCTTCCTTTTCAAATTTACTCTCTCATTTTCTTTTTCTACATGCTGTCCATCATTTTTTTTTAAAGCACATATGTTCCGAATAAAAGACTTAGGGCCAGATGTAGGTAGCCAAATACCGGTCGGTAACGGCCGAATTTGGCCATTACCGACCGGTATTTGGCTACCGAGATGTAGGGGGACAGTAACGGGGCAAATCGGTAATTTTACCGATTCGGTAAATATACCGGTCGGTAAATTTACCGACCGGTATATTTACCGAATTGGTAAAATTGATATGTAGGTGGGACTCTTCTGAGTCCCACAAGGCCTACAAAAACGGTATTTTACCATCAAATTGTATTTGATGTTAAAATACCGATTCAGGTGTGCATGCACATGTGTGCATGCACACCTGTGCCATATGACAGGCAGACCTGCCCTTAGGGCAGGTATGCCTGCCATATGGCCCAAACCTTTTTTGGGGGTGCTAGAGGGTGTCAAAGTGACACCCCCGCACCCTTGTCAAAATCGGTATTTACCGATCAGTAAATACCGACCGGTAATGCCCCATTCATTCCTACGGGCTTCAAAGCCCATAGGAATGAATGGAGCATTACCGGTCGGTATTTACCGATTCGG
This sequence comes from Lissotriton helveticus, assembly GCF_964261635.1. Taxonomy (NCBI): domain Eukaryota; kingdom Metazoa; phylum Chordata; class Amphibia; order Caudata; family Salamandridae; genus Lissotriton; species Lissotriton helveticus. Next base: position 1,327,699,283 of record NC_136059.1, read on the forward strand.
TAAATACAGATATTTACCGAATCGGTAAAATACACATCTGGATGGACCTACATGTCCACCCTTCATATTTACCGATTCTTAATTACCGAATCGGTAAAATTCGGTAATTAAGAATCGGTAAATATTTTTTACCTACATCTGGGCCTTACTTGTCTTACCAGGAGCTTGGTTCCTGTGTTTTGAAGTATTTGTTGTGGAAGAGTGCTGTAATTCCGTTGCTGTTTTTGATTTTTCTCGGTTACGTTGTTTTCTTGTCCTTTCCTTTGTGGGCATCTTTGCTTATTCTTGAAATCTTGATTTCAATCTCTGTTAAAGAAAAAAATAGCACATTATAGACCACTATTACCAAACAACAAAGCAATGACAAAAAGCAAACGATCTATTCAGGGTTACAGATCAGGTGAGGATTCTCCAGGGGTACACAAAAGGTGAGGCCTGTATTGAAGAGTATAGTGGAAGACAGCTCTGTCCACAGGTACAAAGAAGATGAGACCTGTGTCTAAGTCCACTGCATTCTTATACACAGGCTTCACCACCTATGCTTCCCGGGAAAGCCCTCTCTCCCACTACAGTCTTGATCATAAACCTCACCTCCTCTATCCCTCTGGACATGTCTCACCTCATCTGCACAATCTACTTCCTAATCTCAGGTAACACAGATGACATAATTGATCCTCATTTATAAAACCATGCGTCAGTTTTGCATTACTGAAGCGTCACTTTTTGTGACGCATTGGCATCATAAAACATGTGCCTTGTTGCATCATATTTAAAAAGTGACGCATGTAGGTAGATGCGTCATTTTAAAACCTTTTGCACCACATTATACCTCTGTCAAGTGTAATGTACAGAGAGGGGTCATTTCTCTGCAAAAAGCCTCGTAATAATGACACAGTGAAATCTATAAAATTTCACTGCGTCACATTTAGGAAACTGTTATGTCAAAATCTTGCACCTGCCTCACAGTAGGGATATGACTGAGGCAAACGCTTTCACATGGGGCTTTCCCCATGTGATACGATTCTCACACCTAAGCAGGAGTGCAGATGAGATGAAGACTCTCCTGGGGAGCACAAAACGTGAGGCTTGTGTCCAAGAGTGCAGCGGACAGGACTAAACTGGAGTAGTGTGCATGAAAAAGATGAGCCTCATTTATAAAGCCATGCGTCAGTTTTGGGCTACTGATGCGTCACTTTTTGTGACGCATTGGCAGCATAAAACATGTGCCTTTTTGCACCATATTTAAAAAGTGACGCATGTAGTTAGATACGTCATTTTTTAAACCACTGCACCACATTATACCTCTGTCAAGTGTAATGTACACAGAGGGGTCATTTCTCCGCAAAAAGCCTCGTAATAATGACGCAATAAAATCTATGAGATTTCACTGCATCACTTTTAGGACACTGTTACATCAAAATCTTGCACCTGCCTCACAGTAGGGATACAACTGAGGCAAACGCTTTCACATGGAGCTTCACAATTTTACAAAATACAATTCCTCTATGCAAACAAACTCAATATGCTTCCTACACTGAGTTAACACAGGTAACATCATTGTAAAGAGTCAAATTGACACCTGTGTCTAACAGTTCAGTCGGGGATAGGCTTCATGAAGCCTAGTCCTCTGCACTCTTAGACACAAGCCTCACCACCTACGCTCCCCAGGAAAACCCAAACATGTACCTTTTTGCGCCATATTTAAAAAGTGACGCATGTAGGTAGATGCGTCACTTTTTAAACCTCTGCGCCACATTATACTCAAAAATGTAAAAGCCATTCATTTTCCCCAAAATCGTTTTTGACATCACATTTAGGAAACACAGCACAGATCCTATGTACAAGCATCTGCCTCACAGCAGGGATAAGACTGAGGCAAACGCTTTCACATGGAGCTTTCCCCATGTGATAGGATTCTGACACGTAAGCAGGAGTGCAGATGAGATGAAGACTGTCCAGGGGATCACAAAAGGTGAGGCTTGTGTCCAAGAGTGCAGTGGACAGGACTAAACTGGAGTAGTATGCAAAAAAAAGAACCTCATTCATGAGGCCCTACGTCAGTTTTGTACTGCTGATGCGTCACTTTTTGTGACGCATCGGCGGCATAAAACATGTACCTTTTTGCGCCATATTTAAAAAGTGACGCATGTAGGTAGATGCGTCACTTTTTAAACCTCTGCGCCACATTATACTCAAAAATGTAAAAGCCATTCATTTTCGCCAAAATCGTTTTTGACATCACATTTAGAAAACACAGCACAGGTCCTATTACAAGCATTCCATATCATTACTGAAACCTCACTATTTTACAAAAAACAATTCCTCTATGCAAACAAACTCAATATGCTTCCTACACTGAGTTAACACAGGTAACATCATTGTAAAGAGTCAAATTGACACCTGTGTCTAAGAGTGCAGTCGGGGATAGGCTTCATGAAGCCTAGTCCACTGCACTCTTAGACACAAGCCTCACCACCTACGCTCCCCAGGAAAGCCCAAACATGTACCTTTTTGCGCCATATTTAAAAAGTGACGCATGTAGGTAGATGCGTCACTTTTTAAACCTCTGCACCACATTATACTCAAAAATGTAAAAGCCATTCATTTTGCCCAAAATCGTTTTTGACATCACATTTAGGAAATACAGCACATTTCCTATGTACAAGCATTCCATATCATTATTGAAATCTCACTATTTTACAAAATACAATTCCTCTATGCAAACAAACTCAATATGCTTCCTACACTGAGTTAACACAGGTAACATCATTGTAAAGAGTCAAATTTATTTCTTTAAACATGCACACATTCTTTATTCCTTTTAAAAAATGTAAAAGCCATTCATTTTTCCCAAAATCGTTTTTGACATCACATTTAAAAAACACAGCACAGGTCCTATGTACAAGCATTCCATGTCACTACTAAAACTTCACAATTTTACAAAATACAATTCCTCTATGCAGTAAAAACTTTTTACCAAGCATTATCAAAAAGCTTGACACAAAGCAACATTAAAAAAACACAATTTGCTTCCAAATCTTCTCCATAGAGTATACAAGTCTCTATATATATTAAATGAATCATAACTCACCTTTACAAATGCTTTAGGAGATTCACAACAGTGTCAGATACACACACCAATATTTCTTTAGCAGAGCAAAAGGTATGTTCTCCAGGCACTGCAAACCTTAATGGCACAGAAAACCTCTAATTCTACACACATATTGCTCATGGTAACCAATCAAAACTCTTCCCTCTATATTTTCAAACCAACACCCTTCCCCCCCTTAGCCCTTTCTACCTGTTACCATAGCAACTCCCTCCTCACTGAGCTCTCAGGTTTAAAAGTGTATTCTACAATGTTGCAAATCACCTTAGCAAGGATGTTTGACCTGCAAATACACCAGCTTATCTGGTGCAATGTTTCTTTAAATGACTTTTTTTTAACCATTCAAATTACTTCTTACACAGAACACAACCATGCACCCTAACTTTCAGTTTTCAACTATCTCAATCTACCAATCATTGCTTGTGATTCAAGAGCACTGAAAGTCTACCGATTTTTTTTTCCGCAAACTCCTATTGTTCCAACTGCCATTTCTTTCCCACACTTCATCTGACTGCACCAGAATCTCCTCTCACCATGTATTCTGTCTGGATTATTGGACATAGCTATATCCACTGGGCTCAAAGGTATGCAGCTAGCAGAAATTTTCACACCTTGATTTACAAAATGTGAACATTAAATGGATTGGCCAGAGAGGATTAAGATGTCACCAATTGATTCCATTGGTGAAAACCTTTTTGCATTTGCCACACCCTAACCTCATAATTCTGCACTGTGGTGGAAATGACTTAGGCACTTTGACTGGGGTAGGTCTGGAAATGCTTTTAAAGGACACCTTTGGGCAATTGATGGCACTTTTTCCTCAAACTGCCTTGGTATTTTCCAATATATGCCAAAGACAGAAATGGAACTGGTCCAACCAATTTTGTCCATAATTTGAGAAAGCACGGAAACATGTGAATACATCTGTTTCTGCTTACATGAGAGACTATGGAATGGGTTCAATATACAACAACAACTTGCGTTACAACATGCAAGATATCTACAGAGGAGATGGTGTCCACTTCTCAGATGAGGTGAATAGAATATTCCTCCTGAATTTAAGACTGTGCATTGGTACCTACTTGTAGGTACCTAAATCAGCCACAGAACCTAAAAGCCCTTTTCAGGGCTACCCTATCTCTGATCACTCCAAATGAATATCTTTTTCTAATTTTTTTCATTGTTTTTCACTAAAGTACGCTCCCCGGTACGCTCCCCGGTACGCGTACCGGGCGCTCCCCCCGCGAAAAATACATTTTTTTTTGCCTATTTCGGCCTCCTAAGACACCCTCAGAAAACCTAGAGGGTCAGGGAGTGCCTACGATGCCCCCTTATACCCATTCCCAACGTTGTTTGTCCTCCATTTTCTGTCTTAAATCTACCAAAAACAAAATGGAGGACTGCCGTAGCGCTGCCGGTACGCGTACCGGGGCGCGCACCGGGAAGCGCTCTAAAAAAAATGTTAAAAGTTAATTTACATAAAAACCACTGGAGACACTTTCACCAAATATAGAATAGCTCATACTACATACCAATCCCTACCATTTTCCCAAATTCGATGGAATTCCATTGAGCCATTTAGCCTGTAGACCTCTCTAAATACCCTGAGGTAAATTACTTCACAAAAACACATCTGAAGTGTTAGAATTGACAACCAATTAAAATGTTACTTTCATTTTCTACTTTTTTTACCTGACATTTGATTGGTTATGTACATGAATATATATAAAGAAAGAGAGGGAAACACAGCCATTTTGACTACTACTTCCTGGTGTACATTTCAAAAGGATTTTCACTAATAACTTCAACTTCTTTTTAAAGGTAAGTTGTTATTTTGAAAACTGAAGTATATTGTGCACTTTAAGTAAATATGGAAAACTTTTTTCTGATAGTTATATACTATCCTCTGTAATAGTTATAGATTTAGATAGACTTCTCTGTTATAGTTATGGATGGATTTAGGCTTGTATAATTATGAATTTACTTAGGTTTCATCACATACACTTTTTTATATTTCTACTTCCAGTATGATACCATACACTGCCCAAAGATAAATTCACTGTTAAAAACTACCTATCTAAACTTAAACCCAACAGTGCCCTATCTCTACTGATATATATTTTTTTTATGCAAATTTCTGCCAAAATGGAAGGAGAACAAAAAATTTAATTTGAAATTGTCCTTGCAAAGAACAATGAAGAAAACATTGAACCAAATGACATTGAATTCATGGACAAATCACGAGACCATGAACTTCTACAATGTGTAGAATCTGTGGATTTCCTCCTTCAAAATGAGGACATTTCGGACACTGAAATGTTAGACGTTATATTTACTCTGGAAAATGAATCTCAAAAATAAATTTATATTTAATAATGCGAAAATTGTTTGAGACATTATTCATTTGTATATGTAATTCTTAAACTAGTACCAAATTGATTATAATGTAAAGTCAGACTTATAGTATACTGTGCAATTTTTTTGTGTTACATAGTAATTTTGTTCATAGATACTTCCTTTCTCCCACTATATTATCTCCAATTTGTATTTGACATCTCTTATTCATCTCCTGCCTCCATGTTCTTTCTGCTTTCCTGACAGACTATGATATGGATTCCATATAGCACAATAACTTCTGTAACAACATGCAAGATATCTACAGAGGAAACGGTGTACATTAAATTTAAGACTCAGCATTGGTACCTATATGTTGGTACTTAAAACACCCAAACAACACAACAACTCTATTCAGAGCTACCCTACCTCTAAGCACTTTAAATTATTATTTTAGTGTTTCACTGAGTTTTCCCCATGTGTGGGGTGGGGAGGTGTGTGTGGGGGATGTGTGGGGTGTGTCTGTGAGGTGTGTGTGTGTGTGTGTGTCTGAGGGGGGATGAGGGGTATAGGTGTGTGTAGGTGTGTGGGGTATGTGGGTGTGGGTGGGGATGTGAGTGTGTAAGGTGTGTGTGTGGGTGTGGGTGTGTGGGGTGTTTGGGTGTAGGTGGGGGTGTGGGGGTGTGAGGTGTGTGTGGGGTATGTGTGGGTGTGGGGGGTATGTGTGTAGGATGTGTGTGTATGTGTGGAATGTGTGGGTGTGTCTGTGAGGTGTGCGTGTGTGTGTGTGTGTGGGGGGGAGGTGTGTGTGTGGGATGTGTGAGGTGTGTCTGTGAGGTATCTGTGTGTGCATGTGTGTGTGTTGGGGGGGTGAGGTGTGTGTGTGAGTGTGTGTGTGTGGGATGTGTGGATGTGGGTGTGGATGTGTAAGGTGTCATGTGGGGGCGTGGGGTGTTTAGGTGTGGGTGGAGGTGTGCGTGTGTGAGGTGTGTGTGGGGAGTGTGTGGGTGTGGAGTGTGGGGTTGTGTGCGTGTGGGTGTGTGTGGTACGTACTTGTAGGTACCTAAAACAACCACAGAACCAAAAGCTCTTTTCAGAGCTACCCTACCTGTAATCACTCAAAATGATTATTTTACACTATTATTTTCACTATTTTTCACCAAAGTACGCTCCCCGGTACGCGTACCGGGCGCTCCCCCCGCGAAAATCGAAAAAAAAAAGATTTTTTTTTTTGCCCCGCAGAGCCTTTTATGGCCCCCACATCAAACCTAGGGGGTCAGGGGGGGTCTACCCTGCCCCCTTTTGGTCATTTCCCCCTTTGTTTTTTGCCACCTCTTGTGTCTCGATCCTACCGAGACACAAGATGGCGGCCGCTGCGGACTTTTTCGAATGTTTACAGACACCCGAGAGCCAATCAGCTTTCCATGCGCAAGTCGCGTGGCGCGCCCGGAGCGCTCCCCGGTGCGCGTACCGGGGCGCGCCTATAGATATATAAATTTTTTTGAACCTAAATTACTCAAAATCCTCTGGAGCACATATCTTGAGACATAGCAAAGGCACATCGGGCTACCAGTCCCTACAATTTTGCCAAGCTGGGTGCAAATCCATTCAGCCATTGGAGCTAAAAGTGCGACAGACCGCCCTATGGAAATTAACATGGGGAAAACACGTTTTGGGACCCCCTTTTATCCCGGCCCCCGCTTGACGGATCCCCCCCAAACTTTCAGGGAAGAAGCGGAGAGCCACGAGGTAAAGTTGCTGAAAAATTCAGGCTGATTCCTCAACCGGCGCCAAAGTTATTCCCAATAGAATGTTGCGATTTCCCTATGGAAATCAATCCTAACTATAACTACCTACTGGCGACCGCCAGTAGGTAATATATATATATATATATATATATATTCACTGAAAAAACCATAGGTTATAGACCATATATAGTTAGGAATTAGCATTTAAAAAACCTTATTTTACTCACACAAAACCATTGAAATTCCATATATAGTTAGTTGCACTAACTATATATTGCGCACCCGCAATCCACTGCTGATGATGTCACATATTACATCATTCATGACATGGTCAGTGACATCACTGATGACATCACTGATGACATCTCAAATGACATCACTGATGACATCACTGATGACAACATCCAGTGACTATGTTTCTGTAAAGTTAAAATATGTCTTACATATTGAAGAATGAGTGGATGTATAAGTGTCTGGACGAAGGATTTAGTAGGTGCATGACTGAATGTATGAGTGAGTGATTAAATGTGTCTCACTGAGTGCATGGGTTAGTGACTAAACTGTCTTAATTTGTGCATCATTATGTCTGTTGTTCTGTAAACTGCTGCATGTGTTGATCAGTAGCTATATGAGTAACTATATGGGTTATTGATTGATTGCCCAAGTATTTGCATGGGAGACTGAGTGTGTGTGTGGCTGGCTGGGAGGTGTGTGACTCTGTACAGATCAATGTGTACTTGTATCAATGATTGTATAAGAGAGTAAGTATGTGTTAGTATATGGTTGAAAACGTAAGGTGCTCTATGTTTAACTGTATAGAGTAGAAAATGGAAGTGTGATTGATTCTTTACAGGACTGACTAGGTGTGTGAGTAACTCCATGGATGAGTGGCAGAGTGTGAGTGTCTGTATAGGTGTATGAGTGCATATGATAGTGTTCTAAACATGAGTGATTCTATGTATGAATGATTGTATGGGTGAATGAGTGAATGTGTGTGTAGACGTAGGAATCAGTGAGTACGTATGTAGTAACTAGTATTGGTGTGTCAATGGTTTCAAAAATTATACTCTGTTTTTAACACTGGGTGAAACAGAGGTTATATTAAAATGTGAGGAGATGCATTGTATTGTCACATGAATGATATCATCAGTGATGTGGTCATTGATGTCAAATGAGATGTCATCAGTGATGTCATCAGTGATGTCATTTGAGATGTCATCAGTGATGTCATCAGTGATGTCACTGACCATGTCATGAATGATGTAATATGTGACATCATCAGCAGTGGATTGCGGGTGCGCAATATATAGTTAGTGCAACTAACTATATATGGAATTTCAATGGTTTTGTGTGAGTAAAATAAGGTTTTTTAAATGCTAATTCCTAACTATATATGGTCTATAACCTATGGTTTTTTCAGTGAATTTTCAAGGTTTTGTAAATGCTAATTCCTAACTATATATGGTCTATAACCTATGGTTTTTTCTGTGAATTTCATTGGTTTTTTAACAGCTAATATCTGTAGCTGTAAAATGTATTCTTCTTTAAATCCAAAAATATATTTTATATGTTTATGAATAATTTTTTTTTAAAATATTTTTTTTTCTTCGTTCCCGCTTCGCGAATCGGGAAGCTTCCCGTTAGCTGACCTTGATGCCGCGAAATAGACCGCGAGCCGGTAAACGTTTCTTTACCGCAAGTGCCGCGTTAGAAAACAACATCGTGACGCCTCCCGTCCGCATGACGTTTCACGTTGTCGCGTGATACGTCATATGACGTGCTACGTTAGCGAACTGGTACGCGAAGCGAGTCGCAAAGCGCAGGTTTCTGGAAGCAAACCGGGAGGCCCTGCAAAGCGCTTAACGTAAACACAGCAAGTCATGTGACTTGGTAATAACACTTTTCATTGGTTCATTTCACTTTTGGTTTCCTAATGATGTAAGACTAGGTCATATAATCTAAAATGAACACTTTTGATTGGTTGAGAACTCTTGTTTTTCCCAAATGATGAAAATCCCTCCTTCTTTCCTCACTCTGACTTTCATCATTGTGAGAGAAAGACCCTTTGTGATCACTGAGCAATGGCTTCTTTAGTAGCTTCAGCTGGTGCTTCCCCACCACCTCCACCACATCCAAGGAAGAGTGGACCACCTGCTCAAGTTGTAATTCAACAAGAAGAAGAAGAAGAGGAACAGGAGGACGAGCACGAAGAGAGGCAGTTTTTGCCTGAGCAGCCCAAGACGTCTCACCGGAAAGAAAACTTCATTTGGCAATTTTTTAAAATTCCCAAAGGTCAGAAAAAAGTAAATGCAAGATACGTAACTTGCCTTATATGTCAAGATAGACTGTCCAGAGGGACCGACAAAAAATACAGTTTCGGAAACTACACAATGCATCGCCATATGACTAGGTGGCATCCTAACAACTACAGTGCTGCACAGTTTCGGAACGACCTAGATAATCTCCCTATTATGGCCAGAAGATCTGTTGTACCGGAAGTAACGGGACCAGAGGGCAGGGAGATGGTGCCAAATATACAAATGAGATTTGGTGAAGTAAAACACACCTGCGTATTTTGCGATGGATTCATTTCCTACGGAGAAAGAAGCATCACTCTGATCAACAGAGCTATTGACTATCATATGCAAGTTTGTCCGAAACGCCCAAAATAATAAATACTTCTTTTTTTTGTTTTGTTGCTCCTGTTGAGCCCTTTACAATGAATCGTTTTCATTGCCCCCTCCAAGAAAAACCCAAAAAAATATAAAACTGTTCCGAAAAATTCAAAAACAGTAAAAAAATGTTCAGAAAAATAAAAAAAAAAGTTCTTTTCAGAACTACCTCCCCGTTATTAAAAAATTGGTACAATATTTGGAACTGTGCCAACCTCTATTTCTCTTAGTTCGCTTCCTAGTTCGCTCGCTGGTACGCGAACTGGAAGCGAACCAAAAACAGTAAGTATAAGGGAAGGAAACACACACTTATGTTAAAAGAAAGACAGCTATAGGGGAGTAAACTAGAGATACTATTACCCATAATCCACTACTGATGATGTCACATATTACATCATTCATGACATGCTCAGTGACATCATCAGCAGAGGATTGCGGGTTTTTTGGCAACATGCCTTATCCACGGTTTAATAACGCTGCCTTTTGCTTTATATAAGTTTTCAAATTGTATGAAATATATACCAATAGGTCTTTATGAACCTTTAGGTAGTGCTTTTGTTCATGAGGTCTGGTCGCTTCCATACACATACAGATGTTTCAAAGATGATCAAGAAGTTTATCTGAATGGAGAGGAATGCACTGAGACGCCAGATCATTCACTAATGTGCAGGCACATACAGTTACACGATTCATGCAACAAACACCGACCAAATATGGCTTGCGTGTTGCAAGGCACGCCAGTTCCTGCTATCATCCCCACGTTCAAGTTGTTGGAAAATGGTAGTTATTTGATGCTCAATAATGAAGATTGTTCTGAGTTAATTAAAAAGTATTCCTTTTATCGTAACAGTAAGTGAACGGGTTATTTGCTGCAGAAATGTTCTATTTCCTCCCACACATGAACATAGGGAGTTTTCAATCTGGCCACAAATAGCAACCTTGGGACACGTTTCAACGGCATGACAAGAATAAGAGCTCTTTTGTCTCAGAGAGAGGTGGCCTTGAGTTCGGCCCGTGAAACTTTCGTACTTCACATAGCGAACACCCGTACACAGGTTTGCCTTTCAATTTCAGCAACATGTTTCCGACTATCTTTAACGCATCCTCCACAAAATCCCTGGCACACTTTTTTAAAGTTGTTACCAGTGGTCTCGTGACTTCATTTGAGAAAATCTTTGGAGTCATCCCTGCTCCCTTTCATTCCATTTTCTCCACTCTGGTTCGTGGATTGCATTTTTACTTGCATTACCAGCGGACGCTCTTGTGCTTTTTTACATTTTTAAATATGGATGTCCCTCCTATGCAACCTCCGACCCTGCAGCTGCTGACACTGTTCCGCAATCGCATGCTAGAATATTATGGCACAATGCCGTTGGCGATATTAAGCACGGCATATGGATTATCTTTTCGGTTCTCCTACTTCACCTGTGTCCAGCCTGTATTTCACTGCCTGACCTGTGATTTCGATTGGGCCATTGATTTGTGTCTCTGCGGACCGGTTTCTCCTGACGTCGACTTTAATCAGCTGATGACTCCTATCATTACTCACGAGTTGATTTGTCCTGGCGAAAGGATTATGGCTGTGGCATTGATGCATGGACTACTTGGTCCCTGGAATTTACTGGCGGCAGCACAGTCTTTCTTGGAACACAGCTTTCTTGAAAACCCACCGAGCTGTCCTCTGATGGTGATAGAGGATCCGGTGCTGGGAGAGCACGTATGTTCTTTTCCGCTTTTAAATTGGATGGCTGAACTGTTTTCGGATGAAGACGGTGACTTCCTATTGGAGGCTGTTGCAGCTTATTTTGCATACACAGTTATGTCATAGACCTTTTTCATGTTTGATATGCTGAGTACTAGCATTTCATTGACAATTCATTGACTTATTTGTCAAGTTTTTATTATTTACCTTGCCTATTGGCTTAAGACTCGATAAAGTACTTGGCTGTTTTATTTTTCTTTAGCATTGAATTTTCCTAGTTTTTAATGCTTTACCTTGCGGACCGTCCACATATAAACTTGCAATCTGCTCTCATGAGATGGCACTTCTATTATCTTATTCAGTTCGTTTCCGGATCATGAGGAGGTGTCATCTAGGTCCTGGATATCTTTACACCGTGTTAAGTTAGCATGGGCTCATTACCGGTTTAAACGCCATTTTTCCTTTTTTGCAACTTCTGCACACGACACTTAGTTGTTGCTTTAGCTTTCCACCTAGTAGTTCATCGTGGTTTACATGAGAATAATATGTTATTGGTCTACTATCTGCTTTACTTGTTAAACTATATCTGTACAGCGAGTGCTAAAGTTTCAAGAACAACACGATACAGAATTGTTATGAGGTCTGATCTCCACGACTTCATACTCATAACATAAGTGCAACTTCTGCCAATTCTGGGCATGAGGCGGGTTTTATATTGCTTTGCCGAACACACATACACAACAGTTGATGCGGTTCACATGAAGAGAGAGCTGGTGTATGCTGATGTGATTCCTTCAAATCTAAGACACTAAAGTATGGACACGCCCTAAACCAACACAAAGAGACCTTCTTAGCAAATAATATAATATGTGTATTAGGGAGGGTGAGATATAAGCAGCCGCGGGCCGTGGAGGGAGTTACGATGGGGCAGGGAGGCGGGGAGGGGGAGAAGCAGGGTGGAGCCCTCTCTACCTTGCCCCTCCCCCTCCCCGCCTCCCTGCCCCACCGTAACTCCCTCCACGGCCCGCGGCTGCTTATAAGTGTTGCTAACTCTTATTCATTTACAGCATGTTAACATACTGTCACCATTCGCTTTTTATGTACTAGTAACTATGCTGGTAATTTTGCTACTGATAATATGTGTACTTGTATTCTCCACCCTGCTTCTCCCCCTCCCCGCCTCCCTGCCTCACCGTAACTCCCTCCACGGCCCGCGGCTGCTTATAAGTGTTGCTAACTCTTATTCATTTACAGCATGTTAACATACTATCACCATTCACTTTTTATGTACTAGTAACTATGCTGGTAATTTTGCTACTGATAATATGTGTACTTTTATTATCTAAGGTACTACGCCTGAGAAGACGGCATTAGTAAATAAACATTTCAAATACACATGTGTTCTTCTTAACTCCATGTTCTGGTTTCTAAGAAATATATAACGACCGACTGTTCATGAGTTCCACGTATCCTGAGGTACTATAAGTTCATATTCTGGATTGTCTAAACATTGAGAGTTTGTTATATCCAATGTGACACTGTACCTAGCTTGCTAAATAGTTTTTGATTACTAACGTGAGTTTTGGGACACCCTAATTCGCCGAGGTTCCAATCCTCTGTCCACAGTTCTGTGTGAGAACAGAAACCCTGCGACAGGGGCACCCCCGACCCTTGCTGGAGCTTCATCACACTTGCGATACAACTCCAGCAATGCGCCACCTTTACGGCACAGATACATCACGCATCTGTGCTGTTTTTGCCCCATGATGCGCCGCATTGTAAATGCAGCACACCATAGGTGACGGAACAGCGGCACAGAATGACTAACACATCCCTGGTGATGCGCCAGTCATCATAAATCTATCCCTATGCTTCTTATCTTGTTAGAGATGAACCGCCATATGTATCATAAAAGTTATTTGCATTTCCTAAATAGCGAACTTTAAGGAATAAATAGCGATTCTTTACCATTCCTAGTTTGCGATGAGCTATTTGCTAATTAGCCGAATGTAGCCCAATGAAGCCCAATGTAGCCCAATGTAGCCCAAAGATGGCCGCCAGACACACAAAAAAACAAATGTAGCCCAAATATCAGCCAGATGTAGCCCAACTATAGCCCAGTGACAGAATGACCAATCAGCTTCGCAAACCTCCGTTACGCGAAGCGGAGCGCTGTTACAGATATATATCTTTTTTTGAACGTTAATTTCTCAAAATCCACTGGAGCACATATATTGAGACCTAGCAAAGGCACATCGGGCTACCAGTCCCTAATATTTTGCCAAGTTTCGTGCAAATCCATTCAGCCGTTCAATTATTATTTTTATTATTTTTTTTTGCCCCGCGGGGCCCTTTTAAAACCTCCACATCAAACCTAGGGGGTCAGCGAGGATCTACTATGCCCCCTTATAGTTATTTCCCCCTTTGTTTTGACCTCCTCTTGTCTCTCGATCCTACCGAGAGACAAGATGGCGGCCGCTACGGACTGTTTGGAATGTTGACAGACGCCGGAGAACCAATCAGCTTCGCTTCACAAAGCTCCGTTGCGCGAAAAGTCCGCGAACCAGAGCGCTAACCGGTCCGCTCTTACAGATATATATCTTTTTTTAAACGTTAATTTCTCAAAATCCACTGGAGCACATATATTGAGACCTACAAAAGGCACATCGGGCTACCAGTCCCTACAATTTTGCCAAGTTTCGTGCAAATCCATTCAGCCGTTCGGGCTAAAAGTGAGGCCAACCGCCCTATGGAAAACTCAATGTTAAAAACACGTTTTGGGACCCCCCTTTTTTCTCGGCCCCCACTGGACGAACCCCCCCCAAATTTTCAAGGGCTGCTCAGAAACAAAATGTGCCATTTTCCTGAAAATTTCAGCCGATTCCGTCCACAAACGCCAAAGTTATTAGAGATAGAATTTTCAAAAAACCCATAGAGAAAAAATCCTAACTATATATACCTACTGGCGACCGCCAGTAGGTAATATATATATATATATATATATATATATATATATATATATATATATATATATATATATATGTTACATACTGGCGGTCGCCAGTAGGTATATATAGTTAGGACCTAGTTTCCATAGGAAATCCACAACATTCTATTGAGAATAACTTTGGCGCCGGTTGATGAATCTTCGCGAATTTTTCAAAGAAGACGGCCCGCTCTGCTCTGCTCCTTCCCTGAAAGTTTTGGGGGGATACGTAAAGTGGGGGCTGAGAAAAAAGGGGGTCCCAAAACGTGTTGTCCCCATGCAATTTTCCATAGGACGATTAGACACGGCTACAGCCCGAATGGCTGAATGGAATTCCAAGAAATTTGGCAAAAAGGTAGAGTCTGTTTCACAGATCGCCCTTTTGTTTAAATGGTGTAAATCCCTCCAGTAGTTGTTGAGAAAATTAAGTTTGAAAAAATGTATATCTATAAGCGCGCACCATGCGTGCGCGAGCCGAATTCTGATTTGCTGTCAGCCGTGTGTCAACATTCCAATCGGTCAAAATCAGGAACTGTTGGCCGCCATTTTTTGTCTGAGACAGAGGCTAAAACTGAAATGTGTGAAAAGGGGGCAGTGAAGAGACTCCCTGACCCCCTAGGCCTAAAATCGCGAGGTGCACGCACGTACCTACAGCCGCCATTTTGTGTACTTTCAGAAGAGAGTGAAAAACGAAAGCAGAGAACATGGTAAAGGAGGCAGTGAAGAGACTCCCTGACCCCCTAGGCCTTCTCAGGGGGTTCCTGAAGGACCCTGAAGGGCAAAAAAACCCTTTTTTTCAAAAATAAATTGCGAGGTGCGCGCACACCAGAATAAAAAACAAAAAAATGACATTCAAATAACAAGTTTGTGTGTTTAGATGTTGGGTGGCTCTAAAAAGAGCCGTTGTGTTCATTGAGTGTTTTTTGTACCTTACAAGTAAGTATCGATGCAGAGTCTAAAGTTTAAAAGGAAGACTCTGTTCCCTTCACCTGTAAAAGGTACACCATCTCTCCTATAGATGCCTTTCATGTTGTAACGCAAATTGTTGTGGTATATAGAACCCATACCATAGTCTCTGCGGAAAGCAGAAACAGACTTATTCACATGTTTCCTTGCTTTCTCAATCTGCGGACAATATTGGTTGGACCAGTTCCATTTTTGCCTTTGGCATATCTTAGAATATACACAGGCAGTTTGTGGAAAAGGTGACATCAATTGCTCAAAGGTGTCTTTTAAAAGCATTTCCAGACCTACCCCAGTCAAAGTGCCTAGGTCATTGCCACCACAGTGCAAAATTATGAGGTCAGGGTGTGAGAGATGCAAAAATGATTTTACCAATGGCATTAATTGGTGACATCTTAATCCTCTCTGGCCAATCCACATAATATCCACATTTGGTAAATCAAGGTTGAGAAAGCATCTATTTGCTGCATGCCTTTCACTCCAGAAAATATAGCTATGTCCTACAATCCATACTCTAAGCATCTTGAAGGCAGATCTGGTTGTACTCAGATGGGCTCTGGAGGTGAAATGTCAGTTTGAAAAAATGTGGTTGAGATTCAGTGCACTTGAAAAACAAGAAATGATTGGTGGTTTCCTATTATTTAACATTGAAAACTAGGGTGCATACTACTGTTTTTTAAAAGGAATAAAACTATTGGTTTAGAAAAAGTCATTGAAAAGAACATTGCACAGGATAAGCTGATAGACAGAGTTATCCCAGTCAGGGCTTGGGTTGGACACTTTTCCAAGATTTTTGACCCAAACAATCAGAATCAGGAAATGTCACCCTGGAGGAAATTGCTTATGATCATATGGCTGCTAATATTTTGAGTCAGTCTTTGAAATCAATGATGTGATCCTGCCAGTAGAAAGTAGCCTCTGGAGAAAGCCATGGTCTTGATTTAATTTATATTTATTTAAAACACATCTTCCATTCTGGGCACCCATAGCCACAAGCATCCTAATTATTAGCGAGAACTGCCAATCGGTTGCTGGCCCTTCTGGATACTTTTTGTATCTTAATGAATGATCTTGGGCTGTTAAGAAACTTCTCCAAGTCATTTATAATGAAATGCGGACATAGGTTTTCTAAACCTAGAAAATTCACTCTGTGTGGTAAAGAGGTGGCAAAAGTCCAAAATTGTACTTATCTGGGAATTCTGTTGGATTCAGCACTTAATTGGAATTTAAAAAGAAAAATAAGAGCCCTTCAATTCCAAAGGGCAGCTGACTCCACCTTTTATTTTGCTAAAAGTTTAGGGCACAGACGTGTAAGGGAGATAGTCCACAACCTTAAAATCAAATGTCTGTCTGTTGGCACATTTGGAGCTTTTGTGGGGATACGTAGATATCAGTCCCATGCAAAACATTGAAAGAAATTTCTATGCGGACTTTTGGACAGTACACACTATTTACCCTTCATGTTTTGTCACGCGGAGGTGGGACTCAGGTTTGTGGAGAACTTTATCAAACTGCAAACTGCAACATTTGCTACTGTGATTAAGAACGTGGAGAAATCCGGCAAACCAGTTCACGAGAGATGTGATGTCGGACTGCCTTGCTCTGGACAATGCTTCCAATATTCCCTGGCTGAGCTACGTTAAGAAAACCTTTATTTGCCAGGGGGCACCTGAGCTGTATCTCAGTCCCAAGAACTCCTTGCACTTTACGCTTGATCTGGCAAAAGTCCAGTATTATAAGTGGTGCCAAAAGGCACTCATGGTGGAATTATCCTCCAAGCACCAAGGTATACCTCTTTGGAATGAAATAGTAAGTCCTGCTTCAGAGTCTTACTGATAACTCATTGCAAGTAAATGGAACAGATTTCTCCTCGTGAGGCTGAGTTTCAATCCTGTTCACTTTTTGCTGGCCTTTCCCACTCAAGGTCATGGTAGTGGACCCTGTGGTGACAGGTCTAGACAGAGCACAATGCGCTTAATTTTAGTCTGCATACTTTATGTGTGCAGACTAAAATTCACAAAAGATCACAATATGCAGGATCAAAATTAGATCTCGTAAGTAAACTTTTTTCTTTTTACTGAAACTAGGTAGCCCTTAGGTGTGTTATGCTGTGATCAATTTCATCAAATGCTCTCTAGTTACTAGAAAAATATATTGATACGGGTGAATGCTTTATTGATGTCTTTTATATTGACTTTATTGCTTGATTTATCTGTGGTAACTTTAATGACTGTTTTTGTAATGTTGAGTATCTATATATATATATATATATATATATATATATATATATATATATATATATATATATATATATATAAGCGAAACACATGTCAGGGGTTGCTTTTATTCATTTCAGGTTGGCTTAGATGGTATTGTACCAATCCAAAGCTGTAAAACAGTGCCTGGAGTGGTAAAAGGCTTTGGCCATTTTACAGCTCGGCATGGATAGCACTGTGCTAATCCAATGCTTAAAGACTTTGCTGTAGAAATGGCAAAATACTTTTCCCTTTCTATCTTGGCGTCAATGGCACTGTGCTAATCCTACGCTTAAAGACTTTGACGAAAAAGCAGACATTTGAGGTGAGCAAATTTAGAGTGTCGCTGTTGTTGAGAGTGCTCTATATTGGAGCTGCTTTCCACATAAACTTGAGAACTACCCAGAGTTCTCTGCTCCTTTTTTTGCATATATATATATATATATATATATATTCACTGAAAAAACCATAGGTTATAGACCATATATAGTTAGGAATTAGCATTTACAAAACCTTGAAAATTCACTGAAAAAACCATAGGTTATAGACCATATATAGTTAGAAATTAGCATTTAAAAAAACTTATTTTACTCACACAAAACCATTGAAATTCCATATATAGTTAGTTGCACTAACTATATATCGCGCACCCGCAATCCACTGCTGATCATGTCACATATTACATCATTCATGACATGGTCAGTGACATCACTGATGACATCACTGATGACATCTCAAATGACATCACTGATGAGATCACTGATGACATCATCCAGTGACTGTGTGTTTCTGTAAAGTTTAAATATGTTTTACATATTGAAGAATGAGTAGATGTATAAGTGTCTGGACGAAGGATTTAGTAGGTGCATGACTGAATGTATGAGTGAGTGATTAAATGTGTCTCACTGAGTGCATGGGTTAGTGACTAAACTGTCTTAATTTGTGCATCATTATGTCTGTTGTTCTGTAAACTGCTGCATGTGTTGATCAGTAGCTATATGATTAACTATATGGGTTATTGATTGATTGTCTAAGTATTTGTATGGGAGACTGAGTGTGTGTGTGGCTGGCTGGGAGGTGTGTGACTCTGTGCAGATCAATGTGTACTTGTATCAATGATTGTATAAGAAAGTAAGTATGTGTTAGTATATGTTTGAAAATGTAAGGTGCTCTATGTTTAACTGTATAGACAAGAAAATGGAAGTGTGATTGATTCTTTACAGGACTGACTAGGTGTGTGAGTAACTCCATGGATGAGTGGCAGAGTGTGAGTGTCTGTATAGGTGTATGAGTGCATATGATAGTGTTGTAAAGATGAGTGATTGTATGTATGAATGATTGTATGGGTGAATGAGTGAATGTGTGTGTAGACGTAGGAATCAGTGAGTACGTATGTAGTAACTAGTATTGGTGTGTCAATGGTTTCAAAAATTATACTCTGTATTTAACACTGGGTGAAACAGAGGTTATATTAAAATGTGAGGAGATGCATTGTATTGTCACATGAATGATATCATCAGTGATGTGGTCATTGATGTCAAATGAGATGTCATCAGTGATCTCATCAGTGATGTCATTTGAGATGTCATCAGTGATGTCATCAGTGATGTCACTGACCATGTCATGAATGATGTAATATGTGACATGATCAGCAGTGGATTGCGGGTGCGCGATATATAGTTAGTGCAACTAACTATATATGGAATTTCAATGGTTTTGTGTGAGTAAAATAAGGTTTTTTAAATGCTAATTTCTAACTATATATGGTCTATAACCTATGGTTTTTTCAGTGAATTTTCAAGGTTTTGTAAATGCTAATTCCTAACTATATATGGTCTATAACCTATGGTTTTTTCAGTGAATTTCAATGGTTTTTTAATAGCAAATATCAAAACCTTTACAATGTATTCTTCTTGAAATCGAAAAATATTTTTTACATGTTTTTAATACAATTTTTTTTAAATTATTTTTATTGTTTCGCTCCCGGTACGCGAACCGGTTAGCTTCCCGTTAGCTCAATTCGGAGCCGCGACCCGGTCCGCGAACCGGTAAACGTTCCGTTTGCGCAACTGTCGCGTTAGAAAACAACATCGTGACGCGTCGCGTCAGCATGACGTTTCGCGTTGTCGCGTGATACGTCATATGACGTGCTACGTTACGCTGCCCAGAACGCTTCCCGGTTCGCGGACCGGGCGCTACCCACGCAAAAAAAACAAAAAAAAAATTTGGTTTTTTTTCCCCGCGGGGCCCTTTTAAAACCTCCACATTAAACCTAGGGGGTCAGGGAGGAGCTAGTATGCCCCCTTATGGTTATTTCCCCCTTTGTTTTGGCCTCCTCTTGTCTCTCAATCCTACCGAGAGACAAGATGGCGGCCGCTCCGGACTGTTTAGAATGTTGACAGACACCGGAGAACCAATCAGCTTCGCTACGCGAAGTTCCGATACGCGTAAGGTCCGCGAACCGGGGCGCTGCCTGGTCCGCGCTTACAGATATATATCTTTTTTTAAACGTTAATTTCTCAAAATCCACTGGAGCACATATATTGAGACCTACAAAAGGCACATCGGGCTACCAGTCCCTACAATTTTGCCAAGTTTCGTGCAAATCCATTCAGCCGTTCGGGCTAAAAGTGAGGCCAACCGCCCTATGGAAAACTCAATGTTAAAAACACGTTTTGGGACCCCCCTTTTTTCTCGACCCCCCCTGGACGAACCCCCCCCAAATTTCCAGGGGCTGCTCAGAAACAAAATGTTCCATTTTCCTGAAAATTTCAGCCAATTCCGTCCACAAACGCCAAAGTTATTAGACAGAATTTTCAAAAATCCCATAGAGAAAAAATCCTAACTATATATACCTACTGGCGACCGCCAGTAGGTAATATATATATATATATATATATATATGTATATATATATCCAAATCAACACAGGAAGCCCATTTGAAGCAGATCCACACGAAGTTAAATAGGCACATTTCTTTATTTGGATCCATTTCACAGCTCGATCCCGAGCTGCTCCGAGCACCACCTTCTTACATGAGAGCCTAACGCGTTTCAGGAGTTACCCTTTCATCAGAGGCAAGGTTCGAAGGTTCTGAGAAACAGTCTCTGGTCGTACACCTCTTCAAATACAAATCACCTGCCAAGTGGGCATAGCCAATCTTGCACTGTGTTCTGTGCCTTGTAGTGTACTAACCCTCTTCCCACAGTGGGGCTGCTTCTCTGACCTCACAATAACCACTATTGTTCCCCCAGTGGGGTGAAGGGCAGCGCTGGGAGCCTTCCGAGAGCGCTTTGTAGCTGCAAAATCGTGCCAAGGCAGCGCCACCTGCATGGCGCCAGTCTTTACTTCGTTCCGTGGCAAACTCCTGGAGTGAAGCCTGCCTTGGACCCTGGTCACAGGTGGGGTCCGCCTCTCGACCGAGCAGCAGCCGAAAATATCCAAATCAACATAGGAAGCCCATTTGAAGCAGATCCACACGAAGTTAAATAGGCACATTTCTTTATTTGGATCCATTTCACAGCTCGATCCCGAGCTGCTCCGAGCACCACCTTCTTACATGAGAGCCTAACGCGTTTCAGGAGTTACCCTTTCGTCAGAGGCAAGG
The DNA here is from genome assembly GCF_964261635.1 of Lissotriton helveticus. NCBI lineage: Eukaryota > Metazoa > Chordata > Amphibia > Caudata > Salamandridae > Lissotriton > Lissotriton helveticus. Next base: position 1,327,720,659 of record NC_136059.1, read on the forward strand.
TTTGAAGGTTCTGAGAAACAGTCTCTGGTCGTACACCTCTTGAAATACAAATCACCTGCCAAGTGGGCGTGGCCAATCTTGCACTGCATTCTGTGCCTTGTAGTGTACTATCCCTCTTCCCACAGGGGGGCTGCTTCTCTGACCTCACAATAACCACTATTGTTCCCCCAGTGGGGTGAAGGGCAGCGCTGGGAGCCTTCCGAGAGCGCTTTGTAGCTGCAAAATCGTGCCAAGGCAGCGCCACCTGCATGGCGCCAGTCTTTACTTCGTTCCGTGGCAAACTCCTGGAGTGAAGCCTGCCTTGGACCCTGGTCACAGGTGGGGTCCGCCTCTCGACCGAGCAGCAGCTGAAAATATCCAAATCAACACAGGAAGCCCATTTGAAGCAGATCCACACGAAGTTAAATAGGCACATTTCTTTATTTGGATCCATTTCACAGCTCGATCCCGAGCTGCTCCGAGCACCACCTTCTTACATGAGAGCCTAACGCATTTCAGGAGTTACCCTTTCATCAGAGGCAAGGTTTGAAGGTTCTGAGAAACAGTCTCTGGTCGTACACCTCTTGAAATACAAATCACCTGCCAAGTGGGTGTGGCCAATCTTGCACTGCATTCTGTGCCTTGTAGTGTACTAACCCTCTTCCCACAGTGGGGCTGCTTCTCTGACCTCACAATAACCACTATTGTTCCCCCAGTGGGGTGAAGGGCAGCGCTGGGAGCCTTCCGAGAGCGCTTTGTAGCTGCAAAATCGTGCCAAGGCAGCGCCACCTATATATATATGTATATTCACTGAAAAAACCATAGGTTTTAGGCACGTTATAGTTAGGAATTATTATTTAAAAAACCTTAGAAATTCACTGAAAAAAACATAGGTTTCAGCCATGTTATAGTTAGGAACTAGCATTTAAAAGACCTTAGAAATTCACTGAAAAAACCATAGGTTTCACCCATATTACAGTTAGCTGGACATTTCTCTCATACAAAACTATTGAAATTCCTCCGTTATAGTTAGTTCAGCTAACTATAACTCACGTGCCCGCAATGCACTGCTGATGATGTCACATATTACATCACTCATGACATGGTCAGTGACATCACTCATGACATCACTGATGACATCTCAAATGACATCACTGATGACATCATCCAGTGAATATGCGTCTTTCTGAAAAATACATAGTTTTTTATATGTATATCTAAAGGTCGATGGAAGAATAAATGGGTAAATAACTGTCTAAATGGATGTTTTTTTGTAAAAATTATTGCATAACTGACTTATTAAGTGTATCTTAGGGAATACATGTATTAGCGAGTAATGTTTAAATATGTAAATATCTGTATCAGTGTCTCACTTTGTCTATAAGTGGCTGCATGGGTTGGTGAGTAGCTACATGAGTGTGTATATGGGTTATTATTTGGTTTTTTGAGTATCAGTATGAGTGTCTGTATGGTTTGGTGGGGGGTATAACTTAGCGCATAAATGCATGAATGAGTGACTTACTGTTTCTATGTGTTTTGAAGACAGCATGTTTACATGACTGTATGGGTGGAGGAGTGTGTGTATGGGTGTGTTAGTGAGTGAATGATTGTCTCAATAGTATCTTTATGAGTAACTACATACGTTTTAATCTAGTATATGTGAGTATTGATGTATATAAATGATTATATGTGAGAGTGAGAGGTTGGAAGAGTTCCTGTATAAATAAGTATGTGTTTCTATAAGTGATTGTTTAAGAGAGTAAGTATGTGTACGTTTCTGTTGAAGGAAGTGTAGTGGTGGGTGTATAGCTGTATATGCAAGTAAATGAATGTTTGATAGTTTATTTGCATGTATGAGTATGTGTGTGAGTAATTCTATGGATGAGTGTCAGTGTGTAACAGCATGTATAGGTGTATGAGTACATATGATGAGTGATTACATGTATGAGTGACTATATAAAAGTGTTGGTGAATGAGTGGATATGTATGTAGATGGTGGAATTACTGTATAGGTGGTTGTAACTGGTATTGGTATCTCCATTTTTTTGAACAATTTAGTTTCTGTTTTTGAATGTGTGCATCAACGGTTATATTGCGCTGAGAGCAGGTCTGCCACTCTGTCACAAGGATGATGTCATCAGTGATGTCATCAGTGATGTCATGAGTGATGTCACTGACCATGTCATGAGTGATGTAATATGTGACATCATCAGCAGTGCATTGTGGGCGTGCGAGTTATAGTTAGCTGAACTAACTATAACGGAGGAATTTCAATAGTTTTGTATGAGAGAAATGTCCAGCTAACTGTAATATGGGTGAAACCTATGTTTTTTCAGTGAATTTCTAAGGTTTTTTAAATGCTAATTCCTTACTATACCATGGCTGAAACCTATGGTTTTTTCAGTGAATTTCTAAGGTTTTTTAAGTGCTAATTCCTAACTATAACGTGCCTAAAACCTATGGTTTTGTCAGTGAATTTCAAAGGTTTTTTAAAGGCTAATTCCTACTTATAATGTGCCTGAAACCTATGGTTTTTTCAGTGAATTTCTAGGGTTTTTTGAATGCTAATTCCTAACTATAAATTGCCTGAAACCTATGGTTTTGTCAGTGAATTTCTACGGTTTTTTAAATGCTAATTCCTAACTATAATGTGCCTGAAACCTATGGTTTTTTCAGTACATTTTTAAGGTTTTTTAAATGCTAATTCCTAACTATAACATGCCTGAAATCTATGGTTTTTTCAGTGAATTTCTATGGTTTTGTAAATGATAATTTTAAAATATACGAATTATTATATTTCTTTCTCTTTATAGTAATTTTCAAAATTTTCTATTATAAATACTTATATTTATTTTTAAAGTTACATTTCATATTTTTTATGTAAAATAATAACAAAAGTAAATTCAAAAAGAATGCACTGCTAGTGAAACTGCCTCGGTGAATTTGTAAGTGTTTGTTAGAGGCAAATTTACAACACCCTTGTGCCTCTTTTACACCACCGTTGCATCACTTTTCTGATGAAGCAGTGGTGCAAAAGATGTGCCATGGTATGTGGTATTTAGAATGTGACGTATCTGGGAGGTACGTCCCATTGCAAATCCCTGTACCATGAGACATTCCTTCATGGGGGGAAGAGGCGTTCCAGCGCAGGAACACTTCCTAAAAGTGGCTGACTGAAATGTACAAGATTTCACTTTGTCACTTTTGGGCTCATGCTGTGTCAAAACCCTGCACTACCTTGAAGCAGGTGTAAGGATTGACACAGCAGTCTGAGCATAGGGTCCCCAGACCATTGCTGGAGATACGTTGCACTTGCAACATAACCCAAACAATGCACTACCTTTACACCACAGATACATCACATATATGTGCCATTTTTGACCCATGGTACACCTCATTGTAAATACAGCACATCCATGGTGGTGGCGTCACGAAGCACAATAATTGACATATTCCTGGAGATATGCCAGTTATTGTATATGTGCCCATTAGTGTTTTAATGTGGTGAATGGATTACTACATACCGATGAATGAGTCAACAACAGTGAAAGGGTGTTTGGTGGAAGTGTAACGATACAAACTGGTAATTTGAACGTATAGAAGACAAATTTGCAAGTACATAGAAGACTGCATACATTGTCTAGAAGGGTTTGAAGCAGTCTATGCCCTAAGGCCTATTTGAATGCTTGAGTACTTAGGTAGTGAGTGGATGATTACAGTTCTGCAAGGAAAGTTCCTCACTAAATTTATTACAGCTTCAGTTTTACCACGGTACAATGGAAAAGAACTTACTGCTGACTGGCTCACTACAATACTAAAACAGCAGTGTCAGAGTGTTTGGAGGAAGTCCAAGGATACAGACTAGGGAATTGAAGGCATAAAACACAAGTTTGCAGGTGCATACAAGACTGCATGTATACTCCATACGGATTTCAAGCAATCCATACCCTCAGACCCACTTTGCATATTTTAAATCAATACAAACATTTAAAGAATATATAACTGAATTTATAACTGCTTCACTTTTAGTACAATAAATACATTAGTAGATAGTGCTCAAACCTTTATTATTTTTAAACAATACATTTATTCTTGTAACATCTCATAATTTAACAGACATTCCAATATCAGTTCATCGGATATGTCACTCAGAACAATTTCCTCGTTAGCAGTTCCTGAATTAATTTGTTCTAAAATTTCAACATAATTTGATACTTCCAGAAAATCTCCATCAGAGCTCTCGTCTTCAAAATCACGTCTGCAGCACTAATTTCGCCTTCTTCACTCTCATTGCCTGTGACAGATACGATTAGTTCTTCAATTATACTCAAGGTAATATCCAAAACCTCCTCAGTATGAGGCTGTTCTCTTTCCATAATTTTTCCTTAATGTTCATGCTCCTTGTATAAAAATATAATCAGTTAATTTTATCACTTTTCGTAATATATAATACAAAACTACCGTTTTCACCTATTTTGGCCTACAAAAAATACTATATAAATACTATTATCTAATAACATTCCATTAGTAGAGTTTTAGTCCTTTGCAAAGTTATATAGGTATAATTACTTATAAGGATATCCTGTTCTTAGCTTTTCTTAAATTTTGAAACCAGTCACTCCTTATGACTGTAGGAAAAGACTCAGGCTGTTATAGTAAAATGCACTACTAAAAAATGTAGAATATGTCTATTCACCTTACCCATTCCAAAATAGTAAATGTGTTTTACTAAAATGCAAAAGATACTATTCATTGTCCAGAATAACACTGTGTATCTGTGTATATTTAGACATCATTATCAAACTACTTTTTGAATACTTCATGTGTTTACTCTATCTCTCTTCCTCATCTATAACTTACTCTAACTCTACTGATTACCTACCCCTTCGACTTTCGAACTAGCTTCTCCTCTAGTATTTATCTGCAACCTTGTAGCTTGCGGTTCTTTATTTTTCTCACTGCTTATAACCTATAATTACGTAACATTCATTAACCTAGGCCTCTCAGTTTATTGTCTAATTTTTATTTTATTAATTTCCTTGTGTTCCTCTACTAACCTTTCTTTATGCAGTTGCTTGTTATCTATTTTGTCAATCCTTGAATATCTTATGTTTTTCACTAATGTTCCTTCTTAATTCAAAAGTTTTTCTAGTATTCCTTACTCAATGTGTTCTTTTCCCTTAAGACCTTGCTTAACATGATTTTTATTGTTTCTTGTTTTAAGTTAGAGAAAATACATCTACTGAGTACATTCAATATTGTCTATAATGTCAGGTAAGTTTACTTACTCACTAACTTGTCATACAACGTTCTTTAACTCTCACAGAAATATTTCCACTTTCTCTTCAGGAATGTCTAAGGAGCAATTGAAAATGGGTCTGAACTCCAGAACGTCTTCAGTGAAGTGCGCACTCGTTAGTGAGCGCGCGCCTCACCAAGGATTCCCCACAACTCTTTGGTAAATGACTAGATCGCTACCGCGTCTTTCTGCCGCGGCCCGTGGAGGAAGTTGCAGCGGGACAGGCAGGCGGGGCGGGGTAGGGTCAGGGTGAGGGGTGATAAACAACGGAATCTGGATGATTGCAGGTAAGTAAACAATTAAATTAATAAAACAAATTTCGGGGCATATTATCAACAAAAGGCGATAGATTATCAGGAAACACCAGAACCTGGGCTGCTATGGGAATTTACAAGGGCCTATTATCAAGCCCATTATCGCCGCTTTATCGGCAGTTTCCTGCCGATAAAAGCGGCGATAATGTATCGCCTTTTGTTGATAATATGCCCCTTTGTTCCGTTCCCTGCATCGCATTTTGCGATGCAGGGCGTGGTACAAAATTCATTTTATCAATTTAATTGTTTACTTACCTGCAATCATCCAGATTCCGCTGTTTATCACCCCCCACCCTGCCCCTCCCCTGCCCCACCTGCCTGCCCCACCGCAACTCCCTCCACAGGCCACGGCTGACAGTTACTTGTACTTACCTTAAGCATAATAAATAATACAAAAATTATACATTATAAAATTATTACTTGTGGAAGACACGAAAAAATACAGTTACAAAATAATTTGTAAACCATTTAATTTGCCTTTTTTGCTGTTCTCAGAATATATTGAATTTCACTAGAAACAGTAAGTTCAATAGTACTCATCATATAACAGCGGGCTAAAAATAGACAATCAATAGGATTATCTTAAAAAAAACATTCAACATTCTCAATACCAATTTAAAAAATTGAAATAAAACATATCTTAAATGTTTTTTCTAAGAGCAATTTCTTACGTAAATATGATACATCTCAAACAATCATAAAATAACAAAACATTATGATTAACTTTCTTACACTGTAAAAAATGTTACTTACAAATATATGCTGACAAAATACACAACAAAAAGTCCTTAATGGTTTCACACACTTTTCCACACGGCCAAATAGTATGCATCAAATCCTTTGTTTGGAAGTTGTTAAATAGTAATCCTGAACATCCGCCTCCCAGCCTTCTGATCCAAAACCACCGACATCATCTACGGCGCCCCCAGGACTCATCCATCAGTCCGACGCTGTTCAACATCTACATGGCCACCCTCACACAAGTAGCCCACCATTACAACCTCAACATCATCTCCTACATCGACAACACCAAGCTCATCCTCTTCCTCACCAAGAAGCCACATACCACCAAAAGCAACCTCCACGACACATTGAAAGACATCACCAATAAAGAGCAGATCTGTAAACATAAACTCACACAAGATCAAGGTACTCATCCTCAGACCCACCCCCTCAGCCTCGGACAACTCCTGCTACCTGACTACACTGTGAACAGTGCCAACACCTACCAACCATGTCCACAACCTAGTATTCAACCTCAACTCCTCCCTCTCCATGTGTAACCAAGTCTACACCGTCTCCTCGTACTGCTGTAACACCCTCCACATGCTCCGCAACATTTACAAGTGGATCCTACCCAAAAGCAGAAGAACAGTGACACACGCCCTCATCAGCAGCAGACTACACTGTGGCAAAACACTCTACACAGGAATTCCAGCCAAACACCTACAACAACTACAACAAATCGAAAAGACCTCCTCCTGAGTGATTATGAATGTTGTTTACACATAAGGGGTATGTAGAGTACACAAGAGACACAACCAAGAAAAATTTCTCAGTTTGAAAAAACTGCCCTCACTCACATACCAAGGAATGTGACATGCTTCATCGTAGGGCCTGCTACAGACGCCCTGGTGTAGCCACATCCAGGGCGGAGCATTAGGGAGGGGGAAAAATAATAAATTCCACACCACGAAACGTACAACCAAATAATGTCAATACGTGTTACTCGTTGTACGTATTGACATTATTTGGTTGTATGTTTCATGGTGTGGAATTTATTATTTTTTCCCCCTCCCTAATGCGCCGCCCTGGATGTGGCTACACCAGGGCGTCTGTAGCAGGCCCTATGATGAAGCATGTCACATACCTTGGTATGTGAGTGAGGGCCGTTTTTTCAAACTGAGAAATTTTTCTTGGTTGTGTCTCTTGTGTACTCTACATACCCCTTATGTGTGAACATTTGAACGTATTTGGGGGCCAGGGGTAGTGGAGTTTAAACAATAATGGCCCTCTCTCCTCCTTTGTGTTGATGATTATGAATGTTCCCTGCTGCAGCCACATCACTCAGCACCTGATACACCTACACTGCCTCAATATCAACAAGAGGATCACCTTCAAGCTCCTCATCCTCACTTAAAAAAATACTCTACACCAGACTAATCTACCTTAACAGCAGTAATCCTAAAGGGCAAGTGTTGATCTTAAAATTTTGCCTTTAAAAATATTAGGTAAGAATTTGGTAACTCTTTGGGCTAACGTTGCTTAAAAACTAATTGACTATCATTACAATGTATCCCACCTTTCAGAGATTTTAAATAAACAAGGTAATGTCCAGATGTGGTAGAAGGTCCATCATGAAAAATAATTGCAACAGCTACAAAAGTTCTAACTGATATTGAACATTGACCAGCTACAACATTTTTAATTAAAGTATCCAATTGTCTTCCATCATCTCTACAACGTTGCAGCATTAAAACAACATACTGTCCATATCTTTGTATAAGTAATGTTGATGACATTTCTGATTTACATTGGCTACACTCCATGTTTTGACTTGCTCCTCTAATTAGATTGTTAAAAGACACTGATTCACAGGCAGGTAAAGTCAAATATATGAATCTTTCAGTGTCTATGTTAGTGCTACATGTAAACAAACTATTTTGACAGTCATGTTGCCATTTATAAGAAAGGCCTAAAAGGTTTTCAACATCTATACCTTAATCTTCCAGTACACTAAAACGCATAAACATTAAAAATTCCTGACAATCTTGCTGAATATTCTGCGTAAATTGAGTACAACCAGAACATATGTCCAAAACATTTCGAATATCACAAACACGTTGTATTTCACTTTTATCACTACTACATTTCTCATAAACAGAATTCAACAATGAACAGAATCTTTGTCTCGATTTTTTACAATTTGCTGTTGCAAACTTTCAAGAAAAAAACCAACATTAACAACTACATTAGCAAAGCAGTTGACACCACAACTATTTTCAAACGGATAACCAACATTCTCTTCAACACTTTCCTTTCTCTTTTTGCTTGCAGGCGCAACTTCATCTTGTTTTTTTTCATTCTCTACAATTTCACTACAGATATTCTCAGATCTTCTTCTTCTACATACCACACGCTTTTCAAATACTGGATATTGACCTAAATTGGGTGCATATTCTCTTCTTAACCTATTATACTCTTTCACACAATTTGCATCTTCACAAACCTTTGTCTCATTAAAATCAATCAAGTACAATCCAGATAAAGTTCTGTCTCGAGACAAAGCAACATATGCCATACCTTCTTTAAACACGGTACTTCCAATATTCACTAAAGCACTATCTACACTTAAACCTTGTGATTTATGAATGGTCACCGCATATGCCAAAGAAACAGGAAACTGTTTTCTGCAGACATACAAATCTTTTACAAGCAAAAATCGAGCTGCACAAGGACTAAGTTGTTCTACTTCAGCATTTTAATAAAATTTGATTTTCAAAAATTCAATCCCACCTCTATTTACATAATTAACAAAATCAACAATTTTACCCATTGCTCCATTTACTTAACCTTTTTCCACATTCAAATTACGTCGTAAAATTACCCTACAGTTTACACATGCATACAAATTCTTTTCAAAACCAGCAGTTTTACTTATCAATTTCTCTAAGAGAATCCAATTTCCTCTTCAACTTTTCACTCAAAATAATAGTGATTCCTTCATGTTCTATTTTATCAATTGCTTCCAATTTGATAATTTCTTCATTTTCCAACTTTAACATTTTTTCATTGAATATAGCACATTCACGCAGTGTTGGCATTAAGCAGATTACAGATTTGTTTTCTGCAATTCTCATGTATATTTTCTCTGGGAAAATATTTTCATTTTGAAACAAATTGGAAAGTAATCGTCTCTGTAAAGCTTGTTTGCCATGTTCGCTCATTTTTCAAATTCTAATATCTTGAAGAATAGTTCCATGATCAGCATCATTTGCCTGTCGCATATTTGTAATAAGTTCCTTATACTAAAAATATGACCAAATGTTTACATTTCCAATGCTCCCCAAAGACTTTCTAGTATCTTCATGCACCAGTGTTTTAAACACTGGTTGTCCTTTAACAGGAGTAAGTTGTAGAAGATCTCCCAAAACTATGACGTGTTTTCCTCCGAATAATACGTCATACTCTGTTTTAAGAATTTGCTGCATTCTTAAATGCACAAAGGCAAGCATTAAGTTTGATACCATGCTTACCTCATCAGCGATCCGAGCATTCATACGCTCCAATTTCTCGATGAGATAACACCTTCAAACTGTAACTGTATAATTTCTTACTTAGACTCTTCTCATGGGAAATCTCTTCCCACATTTCCTTCAATTCCATCTTTTCTGACTTTGTTATGTACGATGTCACATATCGAGCAACAGCAATGGAATTGTCTGCAACATATTGAATATCCATATTAGCATTCCACATGGACAAAATTACTGAGTTATAGTCATTTATGTATTTTGACTCTTCATTTCTTCTTAAGTTGTAGGTATTTTTTGGAGACTTTCTTGTGATAGTATGTAGGAAAGATGACATAAAACTGTTCACTCTCCCTTTCGATATTACAGGTCGTGGAAATGCAAAACGGCATTTGCTGTAGAATTTGTCCTTAGATTTGTACTTTCGACAACAGTATTTTCCACAACGATGGCTTTGGAATCGTAAGACTTGTTGTCTTAAGTCCTTATCTTGTGTACTTTTGGGTACATCACATGTAGCATATTCTTCAATAAAAGACAACACAGTATCATCTGAGTCTGTTCCAAATTTGGGAGCATCTTTGATCCATAATAGCATATGTATGTGTGGAGCACTGTCTTCCTGTAGGGGATAGACAGCAAGGGGGGAAAGTTTTGCAACATTCTCAACAGTCCGAAACATACCCCTGCTACCGAGTGTATTTGAGCCTTCATAGAAAGAGTTGAGTCCAGCTCCATTCCCATATTTTTCACCTGAGAAACAGCTCACACAGGGGGTGACATATCCTGGGGCTACCATTCAGACCAAGTGTCGGGTGGCCCATGCCCAAAAAAGATAATCTCTGACTTCTCTGAGTTACATTTAAGATGGTTATAACTCAGCCAAGAGAAGACTTTAGAGAGGCAGATGTTAATCAGGTTACCATCAAACTCTACTCCTTTCTCGCAGGTAAACAACAGCTGAGTGTCGTCAGCATACAACACTATCTTGGCACCGAAATTCTCAGCAAGAGAGGCCAACGGGGCCATATACAGTTTAAATATTGTGGGGCTCAAGATCGAACCCTGAGGCACCCCCACACTCAGTGAAGGAATCTCTGCCGAGAAAGGAGGGGTCCAGATGGTTTGAGAGCGATTGGCGAGAAAGGACGAAAACCAACTCAACACCTTGCCTCCGATACCGGTGTTATTAAGTCTTTGCAGTAATCTTGAATGAGGCACTGTGTCAAAAGCTGCGGAGAGGTCCAACAACACCAAGACGGCATTGCCTCCTCTATCCAATGTAGCTTTAATGGTTTCTGCTACTTCCAGTAGAGCAGTTTCAGTGCTAAAGTTGGCTCTAAAACCCGACTGGCTAGGGTGTAGCAGCGCCTCAGTTTCCACATAATTGGTTAAGACCTGATTTACAAATTTTTCTAAGACCTTCGAAAAGAAAGGCAGAAGGGATAAAGGCCTGTAATTACAGGCTCCCTCTGGATCAGCCAGTGGTTTTGTTGAGTAGTGGAAGGATTTTAGCATGTTTCCACAGTTGTGGCATCCACCCTACAAGCAGGGCGGTGTTCAGGATAGGGTTCACACAGGGATTAATCACATCTGCCAATGTGGATAAGACCTTTGAGGGACAAGGATCAGTGGGCGACCCTGTTTTCAAGGTTTTCATGAACACCGAAGATTGTTCGAGGGTCAACTCCGGAAACTCCTTAAGGGAGGCACTTGGGCTGGGGCCTACCACTTGGTGGTCACCCTCAGCGACCTCCAAACTAGTAGTAGGAGCTTCAAAAGAATCCTGAATCAGTTTAATTTTTTCATAAAAGAAAAGGGCCATTCATTCCGTCCAATCTTTTGTAGGTCTAAACGGTTGGCTCATAGCCGCCGGAGAGGAGAAGTTTTTTACAACATTAAACAAAGTTTTACTTTTATTAGCCGCCAGGTCAATTTTTGTTGACAAGTAAAGTTTCTTTCCCTTACGGACTTTCTTATAGTGAGTTTTCAAGGCCGATTTATAAGTCAATTTAACTGAAGGATGGTAGCTTCTCCGCCATTCTCTTCCGAGATGTTTGCAATACCTTTTACTGTCCCTTAAGGCCTCAGAGAACCAAGGGGCTGAGACTCGAGTAGTTTTAGCCTGTTTTATCGAAGGAGGGGCCAGTTCATAGGCTTGTTGCTGTAACCATCCCTCTAAGTCATCAAATCTTGTTCTAGATCACCACTTAAGGGAATCGGTTGCTGTTGCAGAGCGCACTGGATGACCGCAGGTGTCATCAAATGAAGTGGTCTAACACAGTGTCCAACCTTGGTTATATTTGGTAATTGGGGCCTTACTACATCTCTACAAATTTTAAAATTAATCAAAAAATGATTGGACCAGGTGAAGGCTAGGGGAGCATCTATATAAATCTGATTTGAGGAGAACACCTGATCTAGTATATGCCCTTTATCGTGCGTAGGGAGACGCACAAAAGGGGACAAATTAAAAATGTCAAAAGATTCGTACAGTCTTAGTAAATCGGGCTCCAAGGGTTCATCCATATGTATGTTAAATCCCCCCAAAACCATGCAGTGACTGTATTTAGTTGCAATAGGGGAAATGGCATGGCTAATAGAGTCCAGAAAATGTTTCGCCAAACCAGGTGGTCGATAAATTACTACACCTGCTATAGATTGGTGGGCCGGGAATGACAAGAAAAAACCCAGGCTCTCTGCCCCCTCTCTCTCTACCTCTGCTAGAGGGGTACAATTAAAAGAGCTCCTGTATGTAAGGGCTAACCCGCCGCCTCTCCCCACAGGGCGATCCTTCCTCAAGATCTGATAGCCCGGGGGGATTGCATTAGCAATGGTAGGGTTTGAGGCTGCCGTTAGCCAAGTTTCAGTAAGAAACAGCACATCGGGGGAGACATCCGTCAAAAAATCACAGATTTCCAGTTCATGTTTCTTTAAGGAGCGATCGTTCAATAGAGAAACCTTCCAATATGTATCTAGGGCACCAAGTCTCCTAGTCAAAGTGATCGCATCCCTATTAACTTTGTGCTCTCTAAGAAGTGACCAAGCTGGCCAATCACACTCTTTACACCTCATGGGGCAATTGTTCAATATCCTCAATGAGTGGGGTCTGCACACCAAAACCTTACCTAGATTTAGCAGATCTTCTCTGCCATAGGCAATTGTCTGCGGGGATCCCGGGCGAAACCAGCAGCATCACCGGCCCTGGACCCTTCTGGGAAGCGGACGGGAGCAGACGGGCTTGCCTTAGGCGCACCTTCGGCGTGCCAGCGGCGCGCCCGGTGAGCATGTCTGCTGCGCCCTCGCGCCGCGTCCCGTTTTGATTGGGCCAGCTTCAACTACTAGACCGCGCCGAAGTGAGTAAAATGGCGGCTAGTGGTCCTAGAGCTCCAAGAATACTGGTTCGATTCCCCTTCCTCCAAATTCAATTCCCACAATTAAAACAATACACACAGCCCGATAATTTCACTCAAATAGATTTAAAGCAAATTAAAATGTAAAGTGCAGAGTGCACGTAAATTTTAGCAGCAAGTGAGGTAGGATGTTGTCAGTGCTCGAAATTAGCTTGAACTAAAGAACTCGCGCCGCGTCCCGTTTTGAAGCGGCCAGCTTCAACCACTAGACCGCGCCGAAGTGAGTAAAATGGCAGCTCGTGATCCTAGAGCTCCAAGAATACCGATTCGATTCCCGTCCCTCCAAATTCAATTCCCACAATTAAAACAATACACACAGCCCGATAATTTCACTCAAACAGATTTAAGACAAATTAAAATTTAAAGTGCAGAGTGCACGTAAAATTTAGCAGCAAGTGAGGATGTTGTCAGTGCTCGAAATTAACTTGAACCGGGGCTTCTATGGGAATTAACAAGGGCATATTATCAAGCCCATTTTCGCCATTTTATCGGCAGTTTCCTGCCCATAAAAAGTCGATAATTTTAACACCGGTCCTTGATAATATGCCCGTCAGTGCCATATTATCAGTAAAGGGCGATACATTATCGCCACTTTCATCGGCAGAAAACTACCGCTATTGCGGCGAACTGATATTAAACAATAAAACATAACAGCATGCATTATAGCAAAACACATTTACTACTATAAAACGTTTAACAACGGACGAATATTGGGGCATATTATCAAGACAGGCGATAACATTATCGCCGCTTTATCAGCAGTTTACTACCCATAAAGCGGCAATATTATTATCGCCTGTCTTGATATACCCCATAATTCCTTAATGTACAAAGATGCACCGCACACACTCCCACACAACTTATGAACTCACCTTTCAAATGTATTTGTAGATTAAGAAGAATACCACTCACACAGTGGATATTCTTATTCAGAATCTCTCTAGTTCAGTGTTTGCGGCAGAACCGTCAAATGGAACATTTTCCCTCTAATTGTACACATACATACATATAAATAACCAATTAAAATCCTGTGCACATTAATTCAAAACAAAACACACATTTCTATTGGTTTAACATTCCAAACCTTTCCAACTGACATAACTTTCCACCCTACCCCAACAGATCATGCAAAAGTCAACTGTCAACAGAGCTCAAAAGTTCAGCACTGTATAAAACACTGCTCCTCAACAAATTTACACTATGTATAAGCACTTACATATAAGTACCAATAAAGCAAAAAGGTCTCATTACAAGCAACAAAGATATAAACACATAAACTTGATAGATATCTATAAAATATTTATTTTTAATTCATTTTTCTTGCTTACGTACGCTTATGGAACAACTTTCAAAATTTGCACTGTACGCGCACAATAAACATACCGTAAAAAAAAAAAAATAGCATACATCACTCATTTTTAGAATCACCGGACACCTCATCCACCGAGGCTCAAATATAACGTTCAAGACCATAGGGAGAGCCCCAAATCCACCACGGTACCAGCTGGCTCCCTGCGTCATTCGGGAGCCGTAATTGCTTTTGGTCAGAGAAACCAGCTTACATACTGCTCTCTCAGACGAAAAACAATCTGCTTTCCTACTTCAAAGAGAACTCTCGCCCAACCATACCAAACAGCAGAGTCCCAGGAATAGGCACCCTATAACACTACAAGAGCCGACCCTCGGAGACGGTGCTCCCCAGGGCCATCAAAGGCTCAACAAAGGCCATCAAAGATTTTGAACTTGGACATCATTGTAAATCCCCCTAAGCAGTCCTACGGGATCAGGAAGTCCTATTGCAAATAGCAAACTTTCCCACTCAATCTACACACATATACAAATAAATAAAAAATCACATGTTTTCCCACATTAAATTCAAAACGAAACACACATTTATATTGCTTGAACTTTTGCACCCTTTCCAACTGACAAAACTTTCAACCCTTCCTCCATTCCACAATCTGCCAGTTAACATAGAAACACTTCAGGGAACACCTAACTCAGCACACAGGTGAAAAGTTCATCATACATTGTTGCAAATTAAAACAGCAAGTAATCTTGCCTTGAGAATATACCAGCTTGTCTTATGTAACGTTCTTTGCTAACACTTTTTCTTAACCAATACAAATCAGCCTTTTAAAACACAGAAACATTCATCGTAGCTTAGTGCAGAATGTTCTCGAACAACTAATCAATCCTTTTCCGCCTTCATGTCAGTTACTGCCAGTGATCAAGAGCACGGAGGATGCTCGAAACGCATTTGGCATTGAGGGGCTACCACACGCTGCAAATACCTGCTGCCTGCGATGATTTGTGCATTAACCCCTACTTGTGTGGAATCTTCTTAGGGGCAACTCTGTGTGGATAATTACTAGCGGCCGGCCCGGTCGCGAAGATTCCCCGCCGCTTGCTAAGCGGACCCTGTGTGTCTGATATTGCGGACACGAATTAGGAAGGAGGGAGCCTCAGTCGGAGGTAAATATTGGCCGGCTTGCAGCGTGGAGTGCAGCGCTCTCAGCCAACAAGGTATCATATTTGAAAAACTGACTTTGGCAGGTGATTTCCACTGTGATTGATGAACATGGGAGTCTTGTGGCATTATTTTTTGGACTATATCAACCACAATGCCGCTGTTGACGCCCTCTTGGGCGGGACTCTAAAATACAATAAAGTGTTTGTTCCTAACCAGCCCGCCTTCATGTCAGTTACTGCCAGTGATCAAGAGCACGGAGGATGCTCGAAACGCGTTTGGCATTGAGGGGGCTACCACACGCTGCAAATACCTGCTGCCTGCAATGATTTGTGCATTAACCCCTACTTGTGTGGAATATTCTTAGGGGCAACTCTGTGTGGATAAATATATATATATATATCCAACAATCCTGTCGGAACAGCCACCACGTCTTGAATCACGCGCTGCCGCCAGCAAACAGGACACAGACCCAATATCGGTGCGTTAGTTGTTTATTTCCCCAAAGGTCAAAGACGCGTTTCGCAGCTTAACGCCGCTTGTTCACTCGACAAATGTTGTGGCATTGGGAAACATTTTTAAAGTGGCAGTGCATAATTCAAGTGAGTCACGTGAATAACAATCTCTATGGAAATGGAAAAAATACTGTTACGTACCTATTTACAATATTGTGTGCAAATTTTTAAACTTTTAGATGTTTGTTTGTGTGCAAATATATATACCCACAAATTAGCAATGATGCGATAGAGGTTTTTGAGAGGGGTGTAAAGCAAGAATTTGAGAAAATACGCAGGAAGCAACATTTTAAGAAATGCAATTTAAGCAAAGCACCCACAAAGGCTATTGAATCCCTTAAAAATGAGGCTCGGCGGGGCTGCGAGCGTGCGGGGACTCCAGCATCCAGGAGTCCCTGCGAGACCACGGAGACAGCATTTGGTCCGCTCTCCCCGCTGGCCCGCCCACCGTCCACCACTCCTCCTATATAACATAAGTAGACTCCCGCAGCGCGGGACGCAGCCCGGGACAAGACCGGGCTAAGAGCGGGCCGTTCGAGGTCTGAGAGGACTGGACTGGCCCACCCTCTTTCGCCCATCTCTCATCACTGACTAACTGGGTTTTAATTCGTCATCTTTTGCATTGTATTTGGAGGTTTACCCCGGTCCCTGTTCCTGTCTTACTATGTGTACCAGGTCAACTCGTAGCAAGGCTGTTAAGGGAGGCCCATCAATTAGTGGTCCTATGGATGACTTCATCACTCGTACTAATCTTGCGATTGACCAAGAAATTTCCAAATTGCAGACTCGTGTCTCTCTAGAATTGGCTGACGCAAGAAGACTATCGGAGGTGATGGCAGTCTCAAAAAAATCCTCATTGGGCCACATAGCTTCTGCTGTTACTCCGGAGCGACCCGCCCCTTCTAGTTCTCTAGTCTTGCAGGCAGAAGTCCATCAGGTTCCGATTTCACAACCCCCTTTTCCAGCCCCAGGGCCAGTTGACGACGCAGGTGATCCGAATTCACCTGTGATATCTTCCAAGCAGAATGTCAGTTTTAATTTTTCTAACCCGGCATTCTTAAACTCACACAAAGGCAAACATGATGCCAGCCCTAACTTCCCCGCCCCGGTAATTTTTGGCTCATCTAAGATCAATACTAGTAAGGGCAACCTACCCAAAAGGAAAAGGATTTCCCGGTATACTTACTATCGCAAGAAGGCAAGAGTTGCGGTGGTTCTGAAATTGCCCAGCGTACTACCACCTAATGCAACAGAAGGGACTATTCTCAGGGAACAGCCACATCGAGAGGGGGCCATTGAGGGGTCAGATCCTGCTCCTATTACTAACACTGTTCAGGATGGGGGCACACATGGTGAGGGTCGGGAAGGGCAGGATGGGGAATTTATAGGTATAGTTTGGGAAACACTGAAGAAACTTCTTTCCCCCCTTGCTCTCAGACTCTCATGCATTGAAAACAGCTTGCTGGAGATGGAAAAAAGCATTATCGCTCTGGCTACTCTTGGCTTGAGAAGTCTTGAAAACCAGGGCTTCGGTGTAGAGGATGCAATACCACAAGTATCACATCTCCCTCCCCCCATACCAGCGCCTGCACGCCCGGTTCCTAAGCCACGAACCCTGGGTGTGAACCAAGTTACTGCTGTTCCTAAATCTAAGGTTACCGCCCGTCCCTCCCCCCAACCATCCTTAAAGCCTACTATAGGCCCTCTTTCTAGACCTCTCCCTAGTGAAGCTCGCCCCCAACACTCTCGGGCCCCTCCTGTCAAGAATAATTTTAGAGGGGGCTATATCGATCTTCCCCCAGAGGCCAATGATTATGTGGTTGTTTTGACGGGTGTTTCTCAGATCGAAAACGGTCACTACGAGAACCACTGGTCCCTGAAGAACAAGACAATGCACTGGCTTAATGCGAACCGCCCAATTCCTAATGGTCGGAAGAGCAGAGTCCTGATGGTGCGTCGTGTCCCCTGGGTGGGCCCCACAAAGAAAACTGTGGTTGGGGACTGCATAGTGGTGACCTTCGAGGACCCACTTACAGCACACCACATTTGCTCTTGCCCAACCGATGAAGGTTCTCGTGTTATACCCAGGCCTTTGTCTTTCTTCTATCCGCCACCTCCCAAATACACACGGAAAAATGATTGGTCCTTAGTGCAGCGCCACGCATGGAGGAGCCACCCCACTACCTATCAAGATACTTTTGCGTGTTGGAGTGGCCTTTCTACCTCGAACAGGTTTGGTGGCCTTGAGGAGGTAGATTGACTTGCAAGGCAACCTAACACTGATGTATTGGCAACGGCCTCCCTACCCCAGGCCCGAGGGCCCATTGATAATCTCTCTTTAGATTCCTGTCGAGCAATCTAATTTCTATTGCTGTATTTCTCAGCAACAACAAATCAATAATATAGACCCAATCAAATTAAATAATAAGAAAATGAATAAACACTTTCTCAACTAGTAAATATTCAAGCACCAGGATCAAAGTACATAAGTGAGCTTTCATGCACCAGGTTCAAAGTACATCAGTCCAAAGTAACGTAGAAATTTTCAATCCAAAGTTCTTTTCTGTCTCACGAGTTCTTTATTCACTCGAAGTATTCAAAAGTTCCACATTTCTCAATTTCAAATCAAAATTTCAAGCTTCACAACTTCCAATGTACATCAGCACAAGCCAACACGTGTTTCGTTGGGCAATTATCAATGCCAGTCAACTTCATCAGGGCTGCACGCCAAAGTAATGCAATATAAGCTCAAGTATAGGTATAATAACACAAGTTATAAGTTCAATTTAAGAAGAGTTAAATTAATTTCCAAAAAGATCACCACCTAGGTGAAAGCATAAACACAGCACCCTCATTATAGTGACAAATCTTATATGTATTGAGTGGATCCCAGTGTAAAATCATGACACACAGAAAAAACATTCTGTCATTGCGCCAAATTCGTGCCACATAATTATATTACCTTAATCAAAAAGTTTTTGTCCTTTAATGTCTAGCAGTTTCAGCACCTATGTGGCTCTGCAAACATCAATTCCTGGAATGATATAGGGAGGCTCTAAGCAATGTCACCACTGTAACATGATAAATAATCAATCATCAAGGGCCACATAACTTCAGTCCGTATGCATCAATATAAGCCAAGCGTAGCAAATATAAATTATAACAGGAACAACCTTTCCAATTATCTGGTAAATATTAAAGTGATAATCTCTCTTCATTGTCTGAACAGAGTCTTACCACATACCCAGTTCTGGAAGAAATTCTAGACGCCCCATCTATAGAGGAGGGATTGCCCACTCCGATTTCCCTAGAATCCTATGTTGCAGTACACTTGTTGGTCCCACCGCCTATGACCCCCTCGCTACCCATGCAGAACTCCTTCACAGATGAGAATTCAACTGGTGCTATAAGGGCTCCCATCCAACACCAGGCCAAGTTTCCTCAAAGGTTACCCATAGCGGCTGTAGGACTGGTCACCCCTGCACGCACCCTGGCTGGTGTTGATAATTCGCCAAGGCTTCCTTCCCCAGGTGACCCTCTGATAAAAATTTTAAGTTGGAATGTGGCAGGACTTGCCCGTAACTTCGACATTCCTGAGTGGAATGTTTTCTTGGACTCCTATAACATCTGTCTTTTGCAAGAAACCTGGTGCCTTGAACCCAGGCACAGAGTGGGATTTACATCCTACTTTGTCCCAGCATCTCAACCTTTAGGTTGCAAGGGTCGCCCGTCTGGCGGCCTTTTAATATGGGTCAGCATCGCACTTGGTCTAAGCGTAAGCCAAAAGTTCACTCATTCCCCAGACCTCCAGAGGCTATCTATACGCTGCCAAGGGGGAAGTAAGCTAGAGGTTTTTAATCTCTATCTAAGGGGGGCTAGGGGTGGGGCATCATCGCTTCCTACCACAGGGCTAAATGGTGAATTAAGTGCCTGTAGCACTGACTCCTATGTGCTCCTTGCAGGTGATTTTAATTGTTGTTTTGAGCCACTCGCGAGGGAGGACATTCTTGACTCATGGGATGAGGATACAAGGAGAGGCATCCCTATTCTGACTCTTGATCCAATTCGCAAATGGTCCCAGAGTGCGATAGATATCAACGCACTCTGTATGGAACACGATCTGAGACCAACCAATGGTCGATCTAAATCCGACCCTATGGGTGTTCACACTTATAACAGAATCGGATACACCTCCAGAATAGACTACACCATGCTGAACTACAACCTGTGGCCCTTCCTGCAAGACATGGAAGTCATAGCATCCTGTGATAGTGACCACAACCCTCTATCCCTAACCCTCATCCCGCCTTGGCATGTCAGGAAGCCAGTTAAGTCTGCCCACCTGTGGAAAACATCTCATGAAGTTGTTCCCTCCAACTGTGGCAGGCGTTTGAAATGGGCCAAAGCAGCAATGGATGAGGAAAGGATGGCACAAGCAGGGTCCTTAATGACAGCGGTGGGTTTACGCCTAGATGAACAGGGAATCAACACTGCAGCTGTTATAACGATATTTACAGAAATTACTGCTGCTATAAGTGATTTGTTTTTCATTCCCCACACCAGTCTGAGGGTCACAGTGAAAGGCCCTTCTAAGTCAAGAGACAAGTGGTATTCTACTGAATGTCGGGCTGCTAAGGGGGCGCTCATTTCCGCAGTGAAGACCAAGGACACAGCCAACATTAGATCTGCGAGGCAATCTTACAAGAAATCTGTGGCAAAGGCCAAGGAGGCACATGACTATAAATTTTGGAGGGAACTATCGGAGGCGAGCTCTACGAAGATTCCAAGGGGTTTTGGGACTTATTGAGACCTAGGAACAAGCCTATCGATCTACAACTTACCTGTAACATTCCTGGTGACGTTTGGTTTGCTCACTTTTCCAAGCTTTACTCTATCCCATTGGGTGAACCCCAACCAAGCATGGGTCCCTTGGTCAGTCCCCCAGCCATAGCCATTACCACAACTAATGACTGTCCCTTTAGTGTTAAGGAAGTTGAATGGGCGATTAAGTGCATTGTAACCAATAAGGCTGCAGGCCCAGATGGAATTCCGGGAGACTTGTTGAAGTTATACCCACTACTGTGGAGTAGATTAATTGCCTCACTCCTGAATGCAGCTGTCCTGGGAGCCCCTCTCCCTGACTCCTGGCGGGGCGCAGAGGTCGTCCCTATTTTTAAGAAGGGCAGTCGGGACGACCCAGCAAATAATCGCCCGATTAGCCTGCATGACTCAACCCAAAAAGTTGCGGGCAAAGTGGTATTGGGTAGGATCTTGCAGTGGGTGGAGGACAATCAGGTTTTGTCAGATTTCCAGGCGGGTTTTAGATCAGGGACAGGCACAATTGAGCAGACATTCCGCTTTTTAATGTTATATTGGAAAGTGGTGGTACTGGGAGGAGGCAGCTTGTATCTAGTCTTTATAGACTTGCGAACTGCTTTCGATCTGGTCCCGCGGGCCCAGTTGTGGAAAGTCCTGGATGGGTTGGGCATACCCCCTTATTTATTGGCCCTGCTTATTAAGTTCCATGAAAGCAATTTTGCCCAGATCAGATGGGGTCTCCAGGGGGAAAAAACATCTCGTATCCCTGTAGATAGGGGCGTTTGCCAGGATTGTGTGCTGGCCCCCACTCTGTTCTCGCTTTATGTGAACGGAGTGGTGGAGCATCTTCTTCAGGAACCATCTGATGCACCTTCCCTGGCGGGTAGGAAGATACCAACGCTCCTATTTGCTGATGACACCCTTCTGATCTCTAAATCTCCATCGGGCATCCAAAAGTTGCTTTCTAGATTCAAGGGCTTCTGCGATAACAGGGGCCTTTCTATAAATATAAGCAAGACCAAATTCCTTGTCATTAACCCCCCTAGGAAATCTGTCTTCCCCCCTGCTCTGGACCTTGTTCCACTCGAAAGAGTCAAAGAGTTTGACTACTTGGGTATAAGACTCTGCGACACCATGAGTTGGAAGGCACACCAGCAAAAGGTGTTTCTGACCCATAAAAGGGTTGCAGGGGCTCTGCTCAAAGAACAACGTGCCTCATCTATTAAACCTATTGGGACACTTCTGGACATCTATAGGGCAAGGGTGGTGAGTGCAGCTTTGTATGGCGCGGAACTGTGGGGTGTACAGAGAGTTGATTGTTTAACTTGCCTTGAAAACAACTTCCATAAAGATCTCATGAAGTTACCCCATAGTACCCCTACACTCCCCCTCCTGCTTGATGCAGGCACATACCCTATAGGTGAGCAAGCTAGGCTTCGTCCCCTCTTATTGTGGGCAAGGATATGGAATGTTCCAGAATTGTGCAGCTATGCCGACGCCCTACGAGAACTCCTATCTTCTCCGAGCTGGCATAAAGTAACTTGGCTCAAGGAGGTTAAGCGGCTCCTCTATGAATTGGGTCTAGGCGATGCTTGGGTTAACAAAACAGCTCCTCCTAAGCAAACGTTAAAGAAGGTCTATTGGCTGTGGGTGGCTAATGTGAGAAGGCGCAACCCTAACCTTTGCAAATCTGCTGCTCAGTTTCTTTTAATTAAGGAGCTCCCACTTAGAGAACCTTACCTGGACCTGATCCACAACCCTGGAGATAGATCATTGTATTTTAAATTCAGGGTGGGAGTCCTCCCTGTGGGGCTGTTTACTTCCACCTGGAAACCACCATTGCAAACCATACCATACTGCCCCTTTTGTGTCTCAAAGGCAGAGTCTATTGCCCATTTGCTGTTCGAGTGCTATGCGTATGCGGCCCCCAGGTCGAGATGGCTCAAGCCACTATGTAAAAGCTTGGGTACCAGATCACACTTGGTAGCCCTACGCATTCTATGTTCTGATGCCAGACCCTTTTTTGCCTGTTGCATGGCAAAATTCTTGGGTTGGGTTTGTCGAATAAGGTCTGCAAAGATGCTATTAATTCAGTAGAGTCCCTTTTACTTGCATGAGTTTTGCGATCTGGCTAATAACCTATCCTTGTAAAGCTATGCCTATCTGTAGGTTCTTAATTTTTTGTATTGCCAATTTGCTTCCGAAGCTTCTTTTTTAATATCAAATGTTAAATGTTTTTATCAAATTGTTATACTGTAATGCAATGCTTTTATGATATGTTTTTATATCGAAATAAAGCAATACAACTACTACTGAAAAATGATAACAACATCATAGTGAAAAAATCGGACAAAGATGGCAATGTAGTTGTCCTCTCCAAAGAGATGTACCTTAGTGAAGGACACTACCAGTTACCCAATAAAGATAACTATGAAATATCTAGCCAGGTGAAATATGAACAGGCAGTCAAAGAATATCAGAAGCAATTGGGAGAATGGAAAGATCAAGGATTACTGGAAAAAGAGGAAATTGAGTTCATCTATTGTAAATACCCCAAGCTCCCGGCCTTCTATCTACTCCCCAAACTCCACAAAAATGCCAGCCGTCCCCCCGGGAGACCGATTGTGTCTTCAAGGGGGAGTTGTTTAGAAAACACTTCACGCTATGTTGACTTCTATCTGCAGCCACTGGTACAACAACTTCCATCATTCATTAAAGATTCTGGTGACTTTTTAAGACTGATTGATGACATTGAGTGGGAAAGTAATTACATGTTGATGACTCTTGATGTGATGAGTCTGTATACGTGCATTCCCCACGAGGCAGGGATTAAGGCCTGCCATCATTTTTTGAAAACAAGGTCTATCTCATATCTATTCCACACCAAAATGATCATCGATATGATGTATAAGTGCCTGACACAAAACTTTTTTGTCTCTGACAAAACAATATACCGTCAAATACTTGGGACTGCGATGGGGACTTGTTTTGCTCCCAGCTTCGCAGGATTGTATCTCGGTTGGTGGGAGGAGCAGGTTGCCGTCGCAGTCCCACTATATAAGGAATGTGCAGCACGATGACAACATTTAGGCGCCATCACACGGTCCGCAAAAGCGGCAGGCTTTGCTTCCGCGGCTGGGCTTAGCCTGCGGGAGACCGGCTGTCCAGAAGCAGCAGAATGATGACAACAGGACATTACAGTGCAACTTTTCACCGGCCCACATGGGTTTGAATTTTGCTTTTCATTACCTTTTGTTATTGATGAACTCACTTGAGATTATTAATTGGCGTGCACTACAAGACCCAGAAGGCCGCTTTGTGACCACGCCCACTGAGGCAGGCTCTTTTAAAACTGCGTGCACTCTACATCATCAGTACAAATGGATGCGATTGAAGAGGGGATCGTAATCCCAAAACCGGTCTGGCTGTTTATTCTGATGGTGAAATCTTGTCTGCATCTCCTGCTGGTTGCTGCTCTCATAAAGAAATGGATCCAAAAAATACCGATCTTGTGGCTTCTTCCTTTCGTGGCTAAACTTTGAGTTTGGATATATATATATATATATATATATATATATATATATATATATATATATATATATATATATATATATATATTCCACCAAATCCAACTTCGAGCAAAAACAAGAAGAGGGCACGCACAGGAAGTAGATAAAATCTGCAGCAAGTCTTTATATTCATGGGCCTCCAATGACTCTGCTTAGAAGAGAGACGCGTTTCGGCAGGGAACCTGCCTTTGTCAATCTAAAGGTCCACCATGTTTGAGTTGCCTTTAAATATCACAAAGTGCTAAACACAAACGAAATACTACATTACTAATGTGCGGTAAGTAAGTACATTTCACACTTCATACGATGCCTACTGATGATAAACATGCACATATGTTAAATGCATAATTGTTTGTCACATATATTAGGCAACACTGGTAATTTACAGAGACAATGTTAAAAATCCCCGTCACGTGACCACCACAAAATGTAGATTAACATTGCAGATACAATGTTACTACCAGAGCCATCTGATTTTTTATGAAAGGTGTTGAACTAAGTTTTATAAAACATCCGCACATTATACTATCTATGTGCACATAACTTTGAAATAAAAAAGCCACATACGCAAATCAACAGCTGATTCTATGTCATCAATAATGTAAAAATGGCATATGACCATGTCCCATATATTTGTAATGTACCACAATGGTTTTTAAAATGGCAAAATGGCAAAAGACCTTGTCCCTTTCTATCTCGGCGTCGATGGCACTGTGCTAATCCTACGCTTAAAGACTTTGACAAAAAAGCAAACATTTGAGGTGAGCAAATTTAGAGTGTCGCTGGTGTTGAGAGTGCTCTATATTGGAGCTGCTTTTCACATAAACTTGAGAACTACCCAGAGTTCTCTGCTTCTTTTTTTTGCATATATATATATTAAGGACAGGAAATCCACAAAATTCATAAGAGATCGGATCGATTATGAATCAGGACGCATATATACTTTTGAAAAAAAGTTTGATATGGCCAGACGCCAGAAAATCTTTAGTGGGCAAGCTGTCCAACAGACACCGCTGCAAAGTGATGCAAGTTCGGAAACTGGCTCCGAACAAGAATCTGATGATGGAAGCCGACAGGGACCAAGTGATGTACGACTGCCCGTCACAGATGAATTCCGTTTTATGATCATGGAACAACAGTCCGATCATCGCATGGGGAAGGGAAGGGGGTGGGGAAGGGGAAGAGGCAGAGGAAAAGACGACAAAGAAGAGGAGGCGAGGGGTACAGGAGGAGCACAAGGATGGCAAACAAAAAGAGCCTTGCGCTCGAATACCAAGAAGTAAATGATATTATGGATAACGACACCACTTTCATCAATTTGAGTTCTGTGGTGTTGACTGAGGAAGATGAGAAAATCCTAAAATTAGGTCTGTCCTATTGTGATACAAACAAATTCAATTATCCAAATAGCAGGATGGACCTGTATCGGTTTACTAGGAAACTGAAATTGGCAACGTTACATGCTGGATGAACTAACAGTCAGCAGTCAGACTTGGAAATTATATCAGATACCCCTTCGACCTTCCTCAATGTCAATGACATTCCGGCATTAACTGATATGATTGTACTTATGGATTATACCTCCCAATTGATGAGTAATGATAATACTGAACAAGAGAACATTTTACAAGCAAGCGATCATACACCGTTCAGAGCTCCCTCAAAGTTTCTCCCACAAACTATGAGAGATAATGTGGACCTGTTCGGGGAGAATTTAACAAGAGATTTGAACAATTTGTATTTTCAGGATAATCAGAGGAAATATAAAATAAATCCAGCAAAGGCACTCTTCCACAAAACAGTGAAAAAATTACAGATGGAGGATGGACTTCTAGTGAAACCTTCCAATAAAGGAGGTAATGTGGTTCTTTGGGGGAAAGAACAATATAAGAAGGAACTAAGAAGAAGGGGTCCCAGTGTGGAGTAGAGCTAATTACCAAAAAATTAAATAATAATCATACTGCACTGAATGGGCCTACTATGTTTTATTCACAAAATAGACACAGCTAGGATATAGTATCCCACAATAATCATTGTAAAACAGGTTGGTTAGTGCCCAGGATTAAGGGAGGTGGTAAGGTGAGGATAGTGCGGGTAGGGAAAAGTGACCATAAAATCAGACAATTATCTGACACAGTAGTACAATAGTTGAAATGTACACATGAACATAAATCAAAATGGTCAATTAGACATCACATGCCCCATATAGTTCATAAATGTCGCAATTGTGGAAGAAGGGGCTGGAAAGTAGAGACAGTTGTCGACGTTTCGACCCACTATTATGCAGGGATTAATGGAACCCTTGCGGCGGGGTCTTCATCAGGACAGGTGTGGGACTAACAACCTATCTATTCGGTGCTCTCCATCTTGCATGAAAGTCTGGGAATATCCAGGGAGGATTATGGTTGCATATTAATTGCAGTCCACCACGTTGGAGCGGAAATCAAAAATGGCCCGGGGACGGGAGGCACAGGAGGCTCAAGGATCAGAGATTTAGGCGTTGGTCCGGGTGGTCCCCATGAGGTTGCGTGGCGTTGCGAATGAATCAGCAGATACCCGCGTGGAGAGGAAATCAGAACGGCGTCTTCTCGTTCAGGTCGGGGAGTGGCCAGTCCACCCGGACCACCCGGACCAACGCCTAAATCTCTGATCCTTGAGCCAGAAAACTTACCGCCACCACCGCCGAGAGTCTGCTGTAGGTACCAGCCGCCACCGCCAAGAGTCACCAAACTCACAAACACCGCGCCGCCGCTCCGGGGACTACAACACCCGCCGGCGCTCAACAGGTGACGAACGAACGCGGGGAGAACGCGCCAGGAGGCGCTACAAATTCCACGACACCCCGGCAGAGCAGGGGAGCCAGAAAACTTACCGCCGCCACCGCCGAGAGTCTGCTGTAGGTACCAGCCGCCACCGCCAAGAGTCACCAAACTCACAAACACCGCGCCGCCGCTCCGGGGACTACAACACCCGGCAGGCCACGCGGCGGCGCACAACAGGTGACGAACGAACGCGGGGAGAACGCGCCAGGAGGCGCTACAAATTCCCCGACACCCCGGCAGAGCGGGGGAGCCAGAAAACTTACCGCCGCCACCGCCGAGAGTCTGCTGTAGGTACCAGCCGCCACCGCCAAGAGTCACCAAACTCACAAACACCGCGCCGCCGCTCCGGGGACTACAACACCCGGCAGGCCATGCGGCGGCGCACAACAGGTGACGAACGAACGCGGGGAGAACGCGCCAGGAGGCGCTACAAATTCCCCGACACCCCCGCATCGCGGGACGCCCGGGGCGAAGCCCGGGCAAAGGGCGGGCCCTCTACGGCCCTCATCGGCAGGAGGAGGCAGGGCCAGAAACGCTGCAGGAAACATTTGCGTCTCCCTTACCTCAAGTAAGATCTTTTGTTGTAAGATTCTGCTACCTGACATTTTATCTGTACAGAAGTGAGCTTGTGTTTATATTGAAAACATGTCTACTAAACCTAAGGAAGTCCCGCTAAATACTCTTGACAATTACCTTGTCAATACTGTCAAAAAAATAAATACGCAGAGGAGAAATTCCCTGGGGTTGAGCCAATCCCCAGACTTACGATGTCTGTCCCCCTCCGCATCTATTCTGATCGACGATACCATTCTGCAGGAAGCTCATCACGAGGTCATAACTAGCGGCCCTATTTCTCAAGGAGCAAGTGGCACATCTGTTAACATAGCCTCGGCCCCTGAGGTATCCAACGTAGAGGCTGAAAGCGACATTAATATCGACTCCGATCAGGAGAAACAGTCTTGTGTCTCATCTGACGAGCAGTCGCCCAAAGGGCGTGCCACCAGGCCAAGACGATTATGTACCAACAATCCACCAAAGCAGGTTGGATCACGACCGGGGATAAGAAGGAAGAGGGCTATTACCCCAAAGTCAAAGCAAGTGAACACTGTGGAGGACAAATCAATTCATATATCTGAGGACGCTTTTTTTGAAAGAATTGCTGATTTTCTTGAGCTAAAAATCAACTCTATTATTAAACCCCTAATATCGAAAATTGACAAATTGCAGGCGGAGATTAAGAAGCTGGGTGGACTCCATATTATGGTTGCTGGTGGGGTAGAAAATATAACTATGCTAGTCACAAATTTGAGCAACAAAACAGGGGGAAATGCTGTTAGAGATGTTGTAAGTGATGGGGCAGGAGACCAGTTGCCAGAAGTGAACTCACCACCTCATCCACCAACATTGACTGTCAACAGCGAGGGTTCTCTATTAGTCAACATTCCAGCAGATAGAACCCCTCCCGTCAGCATCCCCCCAGTACAAGCTCACTCAACGGACCCCCTACAATTTATAGTCGAAGCCACACCAGTGGTTTTAGTTTTAGCAAACGTCCCTCCGCTAGAAGGGGGAACAGCGGAAAGCTCCACTTCTCTCACAAGCAAGGCCTTACACTGGTTAACCAGTAACATGCGGCTAGCACCAGGGGGAAAGTATCATTTGGCAAGTGTAATTAAGTCAGCAACTAGGGTCCCCTGGTTGGGAAACCGGCCAAAAAAGTTTAAAGGGGACTGTGTGGCAGTGAGCTTTTCAAATCAAGACGTCCTCCCTAACATTCTTGCTAACTTATTCCCTCCTCAACGCAGACAGGGTACTGTTGTTCCCTTAACCCTAAAGTTTTTTTACAGCGAACAGCAGAATGTTACCCACCCAAGGACTCCCGCGCCAGGGTGGGATAGTAATTGGGATTCAAACCTCAGATGGGGGCAGGACCCAAGGTATAACGTAGCAGCCCATTATTCTCATTTAGTACAGCACAATTCTTTTGCAGAACCCCTTCAACTGTTTAATCGCTATGCCCCTTTATCCTTCATGGACCAAAACGATTGACTCTCCCCTAGATAAGACAGCAATGGTGAGGGTCTTCAGCCTGCTTCCAGTTCATTAGACCGGAACTCTGCAGGCACTAGGGTCTGTAGAATTATGAGCTGGAATATCGCTGGCCTCAAAGCCAAATACAACAATAAGAACTGGCTGGAGATAATTAGATCCAACGACGTTCTTGCCTTTCTAGAAACTTGGGAAACGTCAGACAGACTGGCTCTGGACGGCTTTTCCCACTTTATTGTACCGGCAGTTCCTAGTAAAGCAGGAAGGGCAAAGGGGGGCTTGGCTATATACATTTCACTAGATATTCAAGGAAAGCCAAGACAGATTAAAACTAATTCAATAAACATCTTAGCGGTTGAACTAACTATATCAAATTCTCAGCCCAGAATATTTGTTAATTTTTATAATTCTCCCGTCAGTCTAACCCCAAACGAGCATCTGGTAACCCTAGAGGATTTCCTGTCAACCCACAGTGAGAATAGTGTCCATGGGTAAGAGGTGATCCTTATGGGTGATTTTAACATCCATCCATGCCATGTGGATTGCCATGTGGAACACGAGGAATTTTCCCCCTATTCCTCTACACCGCATTTCGAACACTCATTACGTGGAGAGGCTCTGGAATCGCTCCTAGCAACTTTTAATCTCTATGAATCACATAGTTGCTCTACAGGCCCGAGGTTACCAACATACGTGGGAAACGACACAGGCACAATTGTAGATTATATCTTTTTATCATATAGTATTCTGCCTGAAGTTATTAATTATAAGGTAGAAACTACAGTTTTTAGCGATCATAATTCTGTAATTTTAGAGATCGTATCACAGGGAGTTTTGGGAAAAAGGGAGACTGATGCTCTATGTGTGACAGATTTAGTCCTAAGAGATCAGAATCGCAGACTAAAATGGGATCAGGTAACCCCAATCACCTTTTTACAGGATACTCTGGCTAAAGTTGAGAGGAGGTTGCCATTTGCTTGGATAATAACAACTCTGGTACTACCATGATAGAGGCTTTCAATGTTATCTGTCGTCAGGTCAATCTAGACCTGACCGTAAAGAAAAAGCCTAATATGCTCAGGGGCCCCAAATGGTTTGATTCAAATTGCTCCAAGGCTCACTCAACCCTTCTAAATGCCCTAAAAAACAAACCAAGAGATAAAGAGCAGATAGCATCACTAAGGAAACATTACCGTTATGCTATCAGGTTGAGGAAATCTGAGATTAAAAAGGAGGCCTGGAATGACTTATTGTCACCTGATATACAGAGAGACAGCGCCAGATTTTGGGCAATAATAAACCATCCCTACTTCGTGGGACTAGAGAATCAGAGAGCTGACTGCATTATACCTGACGAACAGTGGGTTACACACTTTAGTAACATCTACAGCTGCCCTGATATCACCCCTGACTGTGAGATGCATTTCACACAAGCAGTAACCACCATCTCTCCTTTTAGTTTAGAGGAGGTGAACAAAGCAATTAATGACACACTCTATAAAAAGGCACCGGGGCCCGATGGGGTTCCCGCAGATTTCTTTAAGAGCGCCCCTGAACTAAGTGCCAAAATTCTCACAAACATTTTTAATGCTACAAGGGATTTCATCTTTCCTGCTAGCTGGGCCAAGTCCACAATAATACCAATCTTCAAAAAAGGACAGAGAACAGATCTTATTGATTCCAGTGTTAAAATCTTGGGAAGAGTCCTTTTAGGAAGACTGACTCAGCTTTTAGAAGGGAAGGGTGCCCTATCAAATGCACAATGTGGTTTTAGAGTAAAAAGAGGAACATTAGATCAGTGCCTAAACCTAGAACTGATCATAAACAAATATGCTATCGCCAAGGGGGGTTCTCTGTACATGGCCTTTATGGACCTCTCCTCAGCCTTTGACCTGGTCAACAGGGCTAAGTTGTGGAGGGTCCTTTTGACCATGGGCATCGACCCCCCTTTGGTCGGATACCTGGCCGAGCTACACAGGGACCTTATGACCTCGGTCAGAGTGACCAGGGAAGGGAGATGCACTTGCCACTTTAAGTCAGAGAGGGGGGTCAGGCAAGGGTGTATCCTTGCCCCCCTCCTCTTTACTCTTTATATAAACGATCTTGAGGCAGTCTTGGCAGCATCCCATACCGACATTCCGCGTGCAGGTGAGACAAAGATACCTGTCCTCCTGTACGCGGACGATGCAGTCCTCTTGGCACGCTCTGGAGTGGCACTAAATAAACTCCTTTTATCTTTTGGGGATTTCATGTCCTCACTGGACATGAAAACCAACACAGAGAAATCTCATGTAATGATTGCAGGAGCCGCAGGCAGGAAAAGAAAGTCAAAAACATTTTTTTGTGCTGGGAAAGAGGTACGGAGAGTTCCATCTTTCCCATATTTAGGGGTGACCTTTGACGAAAAGGGCATGTGGGGCCCCCAGCATTCCGTCAAAAGCAACGCTGTGGCAAGAGCGGCAGCTGGGTTGCTTGGCTTCGCTAAAAAACTTGGAGCCCGCCCCATGGAAAGCATTATAAAGGTCTACAACGCAAAATGTTTGTCCGTTGCCCAATACAGCTCTGTTATTTGGGGGTACACTAATCACGACAAAATTCAGAAGGTGGAAAACAAATTTTTGAGAACTCTGCTTTCTGTCCCCCAATCAACTTCCACTTTTGCAATACATACAGAGCTTGGTTTGGGCTATATAACCGACATTCTAAAACTAGCCCCAGTTATCGGATGGATGAAAATTTGGCTTAACCCAGAGCTTACATTAAATCATATCATCTTAAAAGATTGTTTAGCTCTGGATAGAGCCCAAAACATTCCGTGGGTAAAATATGTACATATGCAGTTAACTTTAGCCGGTCGACCTGAGCTTTTCTCATCTCCACATCTGATAAAGCAGGAAGACCTAAAAATAGTAAAAAATACCCTGTCAGATTTATATGTTATGGAGAGGGAAGCCACAGAGCTAAATAAACCCATGGTTAGGAAACATTGTTTGTTGACTTCAGTCCCAGGAATGGAACCATATCTTTTCCTGGTTACTAAACCATACCATCGTTTCCTTCTAACGAGATTCCGTTTTGATCTGATTCATTTCATTCTGGACAATTTTAAAACATGGAATAGACCCGATAATGCTGAACCATGCGATTGTGATCACTTTTCCACCCAGGACATGATTCACTTCACCATGTTCTGCGGCCATTATACTGAGATTAGAAAAAGATATTTGCTTCCAATTTTGTCCAATCTGGGTTTTACACAGGTAAAAACAGCTTTGATGTACCTGCAACTCCTTCCTAATGTAAGAGTAGCTTTTCATGTTGCTAGTTTTTTAGTTGCAGGAGCACGCATAAATAAGCACCGCATAAGAACTAGGCACCTTATTCCTGAACATTGACTACCCTTTTTTATCTCACTGATTTTAATACTCTTAACCTTATGGTGTAACTCATTTTGTACATTGTGATTTTAGAGTTTTTAAATACTGACTGTATTAATTTGTGATCCGATGAAATGTTGCTATGTATTAATGCTCGTTCTTTTATGATTTTTAATAATCGAATAAAGATAATTGACTGACTGACTGACTGACTGATAGTATCCTTTCATTGTCACTGCACAAAAGTTCCTTTTAACTTGAAAGTGTTAAAATGGCCGCTCTATTAACAGGCAACTTGTTTAGTCTTGTATGGTCCTTTTACTATGTTCATTACCTTACCTGTGTACTTATGGAAGCATTCAATGGCAGTACAAACATCGTGATCAAGGGAGCATGACTCCCGAAACGCGTTGATGGATGTAATACATACTAAATAAAAGCCTAATTGAAAGATATCCACGTACAAGTGCCGGATGACTTCTTTGAATGAACAAAAGAAATCCTATTTCGAATATATATATATATATATATATATATATATATATATATATATTTAGAGAAAACCAAACGAACTATGAAAGCACGCTCTCAGGACAAATGAAGAAGTAAACACCGGAAGGTCTGAAAGTGCTGTTTATTCCACAACGCGTTTCACCGTAAAACGGCTTGATCACGTGGAAAGCTGAATGAGAGGCATAGTTTTAAAGTGGTAAAACAGTAAACACAAACATAGGACTGGTATTCGATAATCACACGTAAGTTAAATTGCCCAACTGTACATAAACTCGCATGTTAAATTCACAAGCGGGCATGTATTAGAGGTGCTGCATTGTTGAACCTTAAAACACATATGAATAACTGGTAATATCGAAAATTATCGCAAACCAAAATTAAACATATAATATGAATCCCAACACTGTGGGGAAGTCTGTGAATCTGCGCATATGATATGCAGGTAAAATAACCCCCAAATTGTTGCATATATTTGCACTGAATTGTGCCGATCGTGTGGCAGTAGAGTCCCGCCGGACCCCGCCCCCTGTACCGCCCATGGCGTACAGAACGGCAAATGCCTTCACAGTCCAAGAATGTTATTGTAACAGAGCGCCTCCTCTGTAAATCAAAAACAAACAGCACATACCTCATGCTCTACAAGGGCCCGATCAAGTATTCGCAAGTGCTCGAATACACAGTGGAAATATTATACCGTCCTATAGATAATCTGTCTCTCAAACAGTCAAGTGCCCATAAAGTGCCGACGCTGGAGAAGAGAAGGGAGGATTCCCGTGAAGTGAAGTGATGATGAAAAAGGGCCCCTCTCTTGCTCCTGCAACAAAATAAATATGTGCATGATTAAAATTGTAATGCAACATGAAACAGCTAGACATGTTAACATACAAGTAAATGATATCTCTAGAGCTACTAATGTCTTAAGGTATGGAAGACAACAAAGGACGTGCAATATAAATACATTTTACAGATCACATACTCATGTGTATAAATGCTCATTCCTTCAAATGCACAGCCAGTTCCTCATCCTGGTTAAGACCCCCCGGAGTCTTACTCTGGAAATCTATGATCAATCTAGATTCCCTCTGTCGGAGTTTTAGAACCCTATTGCCTCCTCTAGGATTCAATGGTATCTGTTCTAGAATGATAAAACTGAGATTCTTGACATTGGAGTAATGGTGCTCCTTAAAATGTCTTGCCACAGGGTATTTGGGGTCAAAGTTGGTAATGGCTCTCGTATGTTCCAAAATGCGCTTTTTGGCCATGCATGTGGTGCTGCCTATATACCATTTGTGGCATGTGCAAATGATTGCATATACCACAAATGTAGAGCTGCATGTTAGAAATGGGGTAATTTTCTTGGTGATCCCATTGTAGGACACTTCCTTGCAAGATTTGCTGTTGGCGCAGGCCTTGCAATGGCCACAGGGAAAGAAACCATCTAAACCTTGAACATTAGCTGGGGGATAAGTGGTAATGTCACTGTGGACTAACATGTCCCTGATACTCCTGCCTCGTCTGTACGTGATACTGGGTCTCTTGGGTAACTCTTTCCCAATCACGTTATCGTTTTTTAGGACTTCCCAGTTCTTGGATATTATTTTTCTAACAGCCTGGAAATCTGTGCTGTAGGTCAAGATAAGTCTAGTCACATTGTCCTCATCACTCTCATCGTTAGGTTTGTCACAAATAGTGTCAACCCTTTTTATGGAGTCCGCTCTCGTCTTGGCTCTCTTGAGGACCCAGTTAGGATAGCCCCTGCTCTTAAATCTGTCCAATATGACCATGCTTTCCTCTCTGTAAGCCTTATCATTGTTGCAATTGTGTCGTGCCCGCAACAGTTCGCCGAATGGAATGCTCCATTTTAGACTTTCAGGATGGCTACTAAGAGCGTGTAAAACGCTATTTCCGGCCGTGGCCTTGCGGAAAAGTTTAGTATGCACCTGGTGGTCCATGATCTCAATTTTAACATCGAGATATTCTGTGTCGGTCAAGCTTTTATTCCCACTGAGGACAATGTTTGCATCATTGTGGTTAAGTTTGCTGATGAACAAGTCTGCCTCTTCTAACGTACCTCTCCACACAATGAAGAGGTCGTCAATGTAGCGTAGCCACATAACTACATTTCCAAAATCTTGTTGTAGCATGGGATCAGAATGGATGTCCTTCTCCCATTTACCCATGAATAGGTTGGCCAGGCTAGGTGAAAAGCAGGAACCCATTGCTGAGCCACTGACCTGCCTATACAGTTCACCATTAAATAAAAAGATGTTATTCTCGAGGCAGTATTGTATCATACACAGAAGCATGCGTGTATGTTCCCTGTACTTGATGGGCCTGTCTTTGAGAAAATATTCACACGCTTGCAAACCCTGGTTGTGGTCAATTATGGTGTAGAGGCTTTGAACGTCTAAGGTTATCAGCACGTAACCCACCTCCCACTTTAAGTCCTCAATTTTCTTCAAAAAATCTTTAGTATCCTTTACATAACTGGGGAGTTCCATCACATACTCCCTTAGGAAATGGTCAATGTACTTGGATACTCTTTCCGACACACTGCCACGTGAGGACACAATAGGTCTCCCTGGGGGTGTAGTGGCATTCTTATGTATTTTGGGCAGTAAATATAACACCGGGAGGACTGGGTAATCACATTTTAAATATTCGAATTCCTCCCACGTAAGAATGCCCTTCTCCTTCCAATCAAATAACAAATCCCACAAACTAGTAACACTGTCATGATAACGAGTCATTTCAATGGGCTCATAAAAATGTTTGTCGCACAATTGTCTCCTTGCCTCTGTAATATACATATCTTTGTCCATCAGGACAATATTCCCTCCTTTATCCGCAGGACGGATAATAATAGTCTTATCCTCCATGAGAGATTTCACTGCCTGTCTTTGTTTGTAGGTCATGTTGGATTGTTCGTTGGATCTGCGTTTATAGTGTTTATGTCTAAGTTCGTTGAGACTTTTGTTAACACAGTCCTGAAAGACATCAATGTTATCATGTGGCAGTATTGGCAAGAAACTAGATTTTTTCTTAAAATCCGTATTGGCTGCTGCATCAGTACAAATGTCCAATTCTGACAGTAACTGTGTGGTGCTGCCTGCCATTGCATCTTGTGTAGCAAACATATCAGTTTCCAATTCAGTCAGTAACTGTGTGTTGCTGCACGATCTTTCTGCTTGCGTACCGCTTATGCCTAATGACATGACCATGTTCAAATTGTCACAATCTCCTACATCAAAGTTATATGCATTGGAGACAACTGATGTTGCACCGATATGGCCTGTATCACCTTTAAGTTTGTACCACTTCTTGAGCTTAAGTTTGCGGGTGTATTTGAATAAATCAATTCTATTGTCAGTGTATCGTGAAGGGTATGAGGGACAAAATGACAGACCTAGGCATAGTGTTTTTTTCTCTATCATGTTAAGTTTTCTTTTGGATAGATTTACTATGGTCATATTTACCGTTTCGTTATCCACTAGTACTTTCTCCTGTTGGCACGTCCTTTGTTGGTTCCCACTGTGCCATAGCCCTTGTCTTTTTTGCCATCGCTGTCTGATTCGTATCCTCCTGTTGCTCCTCTTCCCCTTCCGCGTCCTCTTCCGCGTGTTCCTTTTCCTCGTCCTCGGGGCTTCGGTACCGGTGTCTCCCTCGTTGTTACACGACCCCTTCTCAGAGTCCGGTACTCGTCTAAAAAAGTCACTTGCTTTTTTCCTTTGGCGGGTGCCGTTATATTTAATGAGACATCTGATTCGCTTTCGCTGGTGATATTCTCCTCTGCCCTTGGAGTTGTCGCTTCTTCCATTTCTTCCACCACAATAGTGCCGGTGATGTCATCCTTATATAAGTGGTCATATTTATGGCTGAATGTAAGTATCCTGCCGCTGTCATAGTCAGCGTAGTCGCGATTGAGTTTTCTCTCTTTTCTCGCTTTTATTTCTTCTTCGTGCTTGGATAGTCTTTCTTGTATGGGCTTCAGTTTCATGTTCAAACTTTCTGTTTCCATCAGTTTATTGAGTTCTTCCATGAGTTCTCTTATCTCTTTGATGAGTTCCTCACGGTCTATCCATGCATACTTGATTAGGATTTCCAACATTCTGCGTGAACTGTTTGCTGAGTTAATGGACCACTCCTCTAACATCAATGGATTGGGTTTTTCATACGTTGGTGTAGTGAATATGCGCAACCCCCTAGGTACCATGTTTTGTTCTACATAATGCTGTAGGGATGTCGCTTCCCACCACTTAGTGATCTCCGTTTTTTTCAATTTTTCTAATTGCCTTAACTTATGTTCAACCGGCTCTATTGTTATAGTTGGTTCCTTTCCCTTTGTCACGTTACTTGGAAATATTTTCCTTGTGAATAGTGTCCTTGCAACTCTTGCACGCTCCTCGTCCTCTTCCATGTTGGAAAACCTTATTTAAACAGCACCAAAAATCTGTGTCTCCGGTGTATATCTCACTGTCCCCCCAGTGTGTATGCTGGGTTCCTTTTGCCAAAATGTTAATTGGGGAATTGTAATAGTCTGTGCAACCGCGCGTAGGTCGTGCGCGTTATGCCAGTCACAATTTAAAGGTGTGTCGGAGTCCGTTTCAAATCCCCAAGGTACTGTTGCAAGTGTGGCGACCCCCGCTGCCCCGGAGTGTCTGAGTGATGGCAGGCAACCTCCGTTGTCCGTCACACCCCCCCAACCCCTCAGGGACGGAAAGTCACCACTCCCGCTTACCTTCAGTCCGGAAATGTCATGCGGACATGCACCTCCTTCTTTCTGTGTTCCCCAAACAATAGCGCTGGCCGGTCCTTAACGAGATCCTCCAAGTAAATCCATACCACGAAAGCAACTCCTACTGGATCTCAGCGACCCGTGAAAGGTGGCGTGCACGCCGGCGGAGTAAAGCCGACCAATTTGAATTTAGAGAAAACCAAACGAACTATGAAAGCACGCTCTCAGGACAAATGAAGAAGTAAACACCGGAAGGTCTGAAAGTGCTGTTTATTCCACAACGCGTTTCACCGTAAAACGGCTTGATCACGTGGAAAGCTGAATGAGAGGCATAGTTTTAAAGTGGTAAAACAGTAAACACAAACATAGGACTGGTATTCGATAATCACACGTAAGTTAAATTGCCCAACTGTACATAAACTCGCATGTTAAATTCACAAGCGGGCATGTATTAGAGGTGCTGCATTGTTGAACCTTAAAACACATATGAATAACTGGTAATATCGAAAATTATCGCAAACCAAAATTAAACATATAATATGAATCCCAACACTGTGGGGAAGTCTGTGAATCTGCGCATATGATATGCAGGTAAAATAACCCCCAAATTGTTGCATATATTTGCACTGAATTGTGCCGATCGTGTGGCAGTAGAGTCCCGCCGGACCCCGCCCCCTGTACCGCCCATGGCGTACAGAACGGCAAATGCCTTCACAGTCCAAGAATGTTATTGTAACAGAGCGCCTCCTCTGTAAATCAAAAACAAACAGCACTTCGGGCCCTTGTAGAGCATGAGGTATGTGCTGTTTGATATTACCAGTTATTCATATGTGTTTTAAGGTTCAACAATGCAGCACCTCTAATACATGCCCGCTTGTGAATTTAACATGCGAGTTTATGTACAGTTGGGCAATTTAACTTACGTGTGATTATCGAATACCAGTCCTATGTTTGTGTTTACTGTTTTACCACTTTAAAACTATGCCTCTCATTCAGCTTTCCACGTGATCAAGCCGTTTTACGGTGAAACGCGTTGTGGAATAAACAGCACTTTCAGACCTTCCGGTGTTTACTTCTTCATTTGTCCTGAGAGCGTGCTTTCATAGTTCGTTTGGTTTTCTCTAAATTCAAATTGGTCGGCTTTACTCCGCCGGCGTGCACGCCACCTTTCACGGGTCGCTGAGATCCAGTAGGAGTTGCTTTCGTGGTATGGATATATATATATATATATATATATATATGTGCTGCGGCAACTGACGCGGCAGTGGCGACCATTTTTAAACACATTTCCATGATCACAATAAACATGAAAGAAGGACCATTACTCAATCTTCCTTGAGCGCCATCTTTGAGTGGCCCGATGTTAACACACTGGCCAACAGTATAGCAAGCAGTATTGGAACAAAGCCGGTTTCCTTGATAGCACCGTGTATCGGCTAAACATGCTTAATAATACGTTATTTGTACCCAAACCCCTATAACAATCAATGTAAATATTTCAATACGTAAATACATATTGTCTGTCAAAATACAATCGCGCTGTGTATCGGCCAAGTGCCCTTGACGGGCTTAATCCTTTTATATTTGTGCAAGTTACATATTAAACATTGACTGAATGGGCGAAATTATTATGCTCACATCATTTGGAAACCTTTACTAAACTTATGCCGTCTATCAGCATTTAGTGACCAATAATACTTGCAAACAAAATCAATTAATTATAAATCATCTTCAGTCATGTTATATGTGGACATCCTGAAGAAACACATGCATCAACTAATCTCCTAAATGCACTACCAATTCTTTCCCACTGTTAAGACCCTTAGGGGTTTTGGTCTGCAATGCAATAATAAAATGAGACTCAAGTCTACTTAGCCTTTGGATTCTGTCCCCTCCTCTGATGTTAACTGGGACATGGTCCAGGACAAAGAACATCAACAGATCCCTGTTGCTTTGGTGCGTGCTGGCAAAATGTCTCGCCACAGGATATGTCTGGTCTTGCTTTGAAATAGCTCGCATACGCTCTAAGACGCGGACTTTCACCGGATGGATGGTGCTACCCAAGTATCTTAATCCACATGGGCACACTAGACAGTACTCCGCATATGCAGTGTTGCAAGTTATAAACTTAGTTATGTTTCTTTTTACTGTAGTTTCAGGAATGTTATATCCCAAAACCCTTGTACTATGCTTACAGCCCTTGCACTTGCCACATGGGAAAAACCACTGCATCTCTTTGAGAGTCCCTGCTCTAGGTGTATACTTGGCTTGATGACTATGAACCAGCATGTCTTTAATCGCGCTAGCTTTTTTTAAAGTAACAAATGGTACATTAGGTATGTCCTCACTAATGGTCGTATCCGTTTTCAGGATATGCCAATTCCTCTTAAGAATCCTCTTTAGAGTCATGGCTCCCTCAGAGAAAGTGGTCATTTATTTGAATTTGCCACCCTTCAGATCTTTCTTACATCTGTTGTTGTCACTTATAAGGCTCTGTCTGGGGATATGTCGAACCCTGTCAAGAGATTTAATCAGAAGTGTGTTATCATAGCCCTATTTATAAATCTGGCGATACATTCTTGTGCAGCCCCTTCAAAATCACAGTTCAGAGAACTGTTTCTTTTGAGTCTCAAAAGTTCGCCAAATGGGATATTCTGTACATGTTTAGAAGAATGGCTGCTGGACGCATGTCAAATTACCAGCTGTAGACTTTCTGTATAAAGCTGTGTGAATTTTGCCATTGCTGATAAACACCTGCAGGTCAAGGTAGTTCACTGCCACTGAACTAACCTTACCTGAAAAGTGTAGATTCAAGGTGTTGTCATTAAGGATTGTGATGTAATCGTATGCAGATTCAGCTGATCCTTTACAAATCAGGAACAGGGAATCAATCTACCTGTTCCATGCAATGACGTCTCCGGAGCCCTGTGCACCCTGGTGCGACCTGGGCACTTGCTCCTCCCACGAGCCAATCAACAAATTTCCATAGCTGGGGGCGAAGCAAGTGCCCATAGCTGTCCCAGAGATCTGTTTGTAATAATCCTCATTAAAAGAGAAAAATATTGTTGGTTAAACAGAACTCTGTGAATACCAACAGCATCTCATTATGTGCTGCATACTTCAATGGGCGTTTATTCAAATAATACTGAATAGCTCTTAATCCACTTGAATGTCCTATACAGATGTATAAGCTAGTAATATCTAATCCCACTAGCTGATAGTAAGGGTTCCACTTCAGTGCCTCAATTTGAAGTAAAAAATCTTTCATATCCAATACATAAGATGACAACTGCAGCACTGCCTGAAACAAAAAATGGTCAATAAACATAGACAAATGTTCCGATGAGCGGGTGCCAGCATTTGTGACAGAGTAACCATCCACCAATCCTGTCTTTGACTGGGATTACCTGCTTTGCGTAGCCAACCTCCTCTCCATCATGGGCAGCCTGAAATTCTACCCAGGTACCAGTTCACTGCAAAGTGTTGTTTTACAAAGGCACTTTTTTCATTCATTAATCATTCGCTAAATTGTTCTCTAATTTTCTACATTGGTTTTGGAATTTTATAGTGT
Source organism: Lissotriton helveticus (assembly GCF_964261635.1). Classification (NCBI taxonomy): domain Eukaryota; kingdom Metazoa; phylum Chordata; class Amphibia; order Caudata; family Salamandridae; genus Lissotriton; species Lissotriton helveticus. Next base: position 1,327,762,356 of record NC_136059.1, read on the forward strand.
TGTATTCATTACTTTGAAATTGTTGATACTGCATGAACTTAGCAAGCGCTTCTCTGGGGATTGCTTGCTGCCTATGCCATAGCTACCTTGGGCTGAGCAGAGATTCTCTCCGGACTCTCTTTAGTACAGTATGGGCTGACATGACCCAATCATGCCTAATTCTAGTCACAGCTTCCGACAGCGAAGGGTTGGTTTTAACTTTTTTTGCCAGGTCTGATTTTGATTTTCAGTCCACAGAAAAATAAAAAATAATCAGCCCCTATATAGTTTTGATTTGACTTGTATTATAGTGCCAGAATTTCAAGCAATCAGTTAACATGTTATAGTTTAGGCAATTTACTTCTAAACTTCTGTTGATCATAATTTTGCGACATAATTAGATAAGGACCTAACTAAGTAAGTGATCTCACAGGTCAAACACAATATGCCGGGAAATAAAGCACTAAGCTCTGATGGGCTATCTTCGGAATATTATCGTACGTATCCAGACCTCTTTTCAGAGAGACTGCTAGTGGTTTTTATGGAGGCCACAGACCTTGGGGAATTCCCTAGATCTATGTGGTAAGCAATCATGACTGAGATACAGACAAATTAGGATTATACCACCCACTTTTCATGATGGACATGGATGTCAAGATATTAACTAAATTGCTGGCTAGTGGGTTGCAGACCATGATTGGGTCCCAAGTACACATTTATCAATGTGGCTTTATCCTAAACAGGAGCACATTACTGAGCATAGGTAGGCTCATGCACGCCATACACCCCATGCAAGACTCTGATTCATCATCAGAATTAGTGGCCATCAATATCAAAATGGCGTTTGATTCCATTGGGTGGCATTACACGATGGCGGTAGTGTCCAAAATGGGCATCGTGCCACATTTTAGAAACTGGATCTTGCTGCTTTACGGTGAAGCCCATGTCCAAAGTTCGTTCGGGGGGTTTAGATCTCAAAGGTGTGGAACATTATAAGACGAACTCGACAGGGGTGTCCTCTAACACCCTTATTGCTTGCTTTGCCAACATAACCCATGGCCATGTTTTTGCCCTAGGCCTTACAGCAGTGGACACCTGGGGGAGAGGATGCCTTAGTGTATCTTCAGTGGCGAAATATATTAGTATCAAGTATACTGGAGGAATTGAAAATATTCAGACTGGTCACAGGGTTGAGTATCCAACCCATTAAGTCCCTGGTGTTTCCCTTGGTAGGCCTGGTTGGGAGTCTGTTGGACCAACTGTCCAGGGCGGGATTGAGATGAGAACTAGACAGTTTCGGGTATCTGGGGACATAAGTGGGCCACACAACTGAGAAGCAATATTACTACAATATGGAGAGGGTCCTGTCAGACATATAGGTCTCTATCATCTTCTGGAATAAACTACCGTTGTCGGTCACTGGTAGGGTTGCAATAGTGAAAATGATAGTGCTGCTAAGTTGTCTATACACTCTTCAAAACATACAATTCCCAATACCTAGGAAAACATAAAACAATTCAATAACCTGTTAAGCTCACTCATTTGGGCAGGAAAAAGGAGCCAAGTTGAATTAAATATCCCAAAACTAGACATGCTGAATGGGAAGTTGGGTCTACCAGACCTGGAATTATACTGTAATGTAATACAAAACCGTCCAGTGGTCCTCTGTGAATTCAAGGAGAGATCCACTGGCGGTCACCTGTGGAGAAATATATATTAACATCTAGATTATCGTTTTGAGATTGGGTATTTAGTGTAATTAGGCCACCCAATTCCCAGACACAGTGACGTGTGTAATCAAGCCCATTCTTGACACATGTAAAAGCAGGCACACTTAAAACAGTTGAGTGAGACACAACAGGAAAAAGTGGCTACTTCATATTACAAAACAAGTATGAATGCAAATAAAATCATAAGCAAGGCTTACTCACAGTCGTCTGGTGTGATGCCTCAAATCAGGGCCCCGGCACGGGGCTCAAGGTATTCTGTATCCTATAGAACATTATAGGAGAGAGGAGAGAGACAAATAATGGAGGGATAAAACCTCTAGGTACTTCAGACCAAGGGAGCTGTAAAAAGAATTGCTAGAGAGTTAGCATTTTAAAACTTAAGCTGGTAAGATGTAGGACCCACACTGCCCACATCCAGGGCAAGCTTGTGATTACACCTGTCTAGGCGTGCTGGTAAGTGTGAATAGTGTTCGCTTTTAATAAGTGTTTCAATAAGTAATGTACTGACAAAGAGATTCCAGCACTGTTCTATTAATAAATACTTAACTACAACCAGAATAGTGGCAGCCATCTGGTTTCAATCATAATTGCTTGACTAAGAGCAGGATAGCATAAATGGGAGAAAAGCCATATGAGATGACAATGCACCAGGATGTGAGCAGTCGGTAATCGTAACTGATACACGTGCCCCCAATGGGTACGATATTACTAGAAATGTCTGTCCAATCATTAATAAAGTGGTAAATAAAAACTGCTTCATAGAAAGAAAGGTTGAAGTGGAGACAGAATGACAGCATTTATTGTCTCAGGGAATGCAGGAGGTGGTCTTTGTGGCTGGTACACGTGCCCCAGGTGGGGCTGCCCGTATAGGTGTGTATAGCTAAAGTAGTAGGCCACCAATGGTGGGTGAGAGAAATCGTTGTTTAAAAGGAATATCCCATCCCACTTAAGTTGTCATGTTTCCTATTTTTATTTCTCTTTCTTACTCAGACCCAGGTGTTCTACTGTGTTATATAATATCCAAAATATACTATTTGTGCAATCAACTACAACGCGAAACAAATTGGTGCACAGAAGGGGATAGTTGGACAAAAAACTACTTGCAGCCATCTTGGGTTCACTGGATCTCTTACTATGTTTGATTGGAGGGAAACAGCAATGCGCACATTTTCGGTCTCAAGTATGTCAAGGAGTAAATGCATGGGGGCTGGCTAAATCAAGGACACTGTGTGAACCCCCATTTTCCCGGCAACCACCTCTAAGGTGGTTGCAGCCGTTCCTGTGACTTAATCGCACAATGTCTCTGGAGAAATCGCAGCAGGGAAGCAACAACACACTTGGTGACTTATTTCCCGGCAATCTGTGCATAACATTCCAGGAGGTACAAGACATTTTTGGGTTGGACTCTGGCCAATTTATTCAATTTGCAGCACTGACTAGAATGGTCAGGGAAATTTTGACAGGGTCCCCAAACACACCAGACAACTTTCACACACTGGAAATACTACTTGAGGGCTCCTCCTCTAGACACTTGGGGGGTATATTCAAAAGAATGTGTGATAACTACCGCAAGAGTAGCATAACGCAACTTTCAACATCGCAGCCTATCGTGGGAAAATAACCCTGCGTCAACGTGGAATTTACAACGCGGCGGTAGCATGCGATAGTCTTCCGAAACCATGGACAATGTCAGCGATACAACCACCTTGATGGAGACGAAAACACAAACCACAACACCCAAAAATCTGCGATGGGCCAAAGCGCAATGAGGAAATCAGCAATAAGCAGTGCCAGGCCTGCAACAAACACCTAGCAAGCGGAAAACATCACCATAAAAGTAGAAAAAACACATAAATACAAACTGACTAACACCCACGCACCATGAAGGCAGAAAGGAGCAGGCGCAGTGGACGAGAGCAACCCCACAAGCACCACGGACGACCAGCCCGGGACCTCGGGTACAGGGAAGGGCAAGGCCAAGAAGAAGAGGAAGACAAAGTTCAGTCCGCAGGTGAACAGGATCATAGTCATGGATGTGATAGAACACCATCAACAACTGGAATATGGTGGGACATCGTGGACAAGGTGAATGCTGTCAGTGAGTACAAGAGGACACTGGATGAGGTCAAGAGGGGATGGGATGGCATCAAGCGGAGGACCAAGGAGAAACTCTCTGCCAACCAGAAAGCAGCAACGTAGGCTGGAGGTCGGGGCCCAGTGACACAGCTTGAGCTGGATGGCATGAAGAAGTTTATGTCGACAGTCATCAGTGTGGAGACGGTAGCTGGAGTCAGGGGATCGGACACTGCTCGACAGGACACAACACAACCGCAACAGGGTAAGTGACCACCAGGTACTGGGGGGACGAGTGGAGATGGGCACAATAGCACACATGCACAATCAAGCAGAGCACAGTGCACACCCACAATGACTCTGGGTCCTCCCCCAGATGTACGGACTGTCACAATGTACAATGCCATGCTGTCTGAATGTCAACATGTACCATGCGGCTACATACATGTGGACACATTGTAATACACAATCTCCCCTCCACATCATAGGGGCATCTTCAACACCTCCTGCAGAGCAGTCCCAGCCACTCTTCATTGATGACCAGGAGGACAACACCAGCATCGACACCCAAACCATCCAAAACATCATTGATCTCATCCACCACTCACCTGCAGGATTGGGGCAGCTCAGCTACATCAAGGAGACCCCACCCACTACCCAAAGTACCCAGCAGGATGCACCCAGAGCCCCGACACTCCACCAAGACCCCTATGAACAACACATGGCCTTCCAATGCTGTGTGCTGGAGTGCCAGAGGGAGACCGCAGAGCAGGTGCGGTTTGTCTTTGGCATCAAAGCAACCAAACTTGACGCCATTCTTGGGTGTGTAGGCCCGCTCCATGGTCTCCAAAAAGCCCTGACTGACATCGCTGGAGTCATGACGCTGAGAGAAGAACACCTGTCCGCTCTGAGTGGCTCCAGCAAAACCAGCTGTGAGCTGGCACACATACGGAGGCTCATGGAGGACATGGTGGGGATGGAGGTGGAAAGGATGGCAGCCACCGCTGCACATCAGTGGAATGTAGCTGGGATCTACCATGCACTGCATATCCTCCTCATGGCTTTGCTGCCACAAGGCGTGGCAATGATGAATGCTGCTGCCCCCACATCTTCCACAGCTCTACTCCCTGGTGTGTTGCTGCCTGCCAGGGCGGCAGGCCTAACCACTCTGGCACCTGATGTGTCAGTCGGACACAGTGCGGCCGACAATCCGGCTCCTGATGTGTCCGGGGCACACAGTGCCGCAGCCCATACAGCAACACCCACAGGTGGGGCAGAGCACACATCCTGGGACGAGGACGTGGATGTGCCTGTGATCCGAAGGACTCAGTAGCATTCATTTCCGCCATGTGGCATGTTTCTGCTTGGTCCCGCACATGGCCTCATGACCTTCCATTGACCCCGATTCACACAGATGCACTCACCTTGGACAACGACATGGACTGCCACATCCTGTTTGATGACCAATGACACGGCGACCAGACTGCGGAATGTACCCCTCCTCTTCCGCAGTACTTGTCATCCCTGGATGGACTCTGGCTGGCCCTCCATAGGCCCATATTGTGTAATGTGTTCGTCTTTGCCCTGTACCGCCCCAGCTGCAGAACTGCACTAGATGTGCAATAAACATCCAGTGACACACTGCTGTGTCATTTCTTTCATCATTCATGTATGTATGTGTGGATGAAGGTAGAAACAGTGATTTCCCTTGCATCAATGATGCTCATCCTGTGGGATGCCAGTCAGAGGGTGCTACATAGTAATTTTTTCTACCGGTCCCGTGGACACCACAACTGGGACACACTTTATCAGCCACATTCATGTCCGGACATGGATTGAACCACCGAGCGGGGGACCTCATTGCTACCTGTCGCAGGCAAACTCGCTGGTGGTGTGCAGGTCAGTGATCTAGTTGTCAGTATGTCACAGCCACTCCCTGAAGGCAGGTTTGCACGCACACCAAACCAATCCGGCACAGGCGTCACAGGCCATTTGACCCCGCAAATATAAGGGGTGACTGTGGATGGACCCGAGGCCCTGAGGCTGGCATGGGCCTACCACCACGTGGAGCTGACTGGGGTTGAACAGGGTTTGTGGCACATGCTGCATTGTGGCCAGCACAGGCACTCCGCAAAGGACGGTGACTTTGGATACACTGAGTCATTGGCACCTTAAGCTGCTGAGCGGGTGTGCAGCCTGCGATGATGCCCCGTCCAGGTGGTCCGGAATGCTCAATATGTGTGTGCTTTGCTGGACCGTAGTGTAGGCAGAGCCAGCGGGCTGCGCCATCCTACTGACATTTGGCCTCGCTTCCGGAATCACAGAGTTGGTTACTCATTGGGCTGAGTGGCTGTGTAGCCTGCAATCGTGCCGGGTGACCTGGTATGTCCTATGCGATACAGTAATCAAGACCCAGCACCAGACGTGAGACCTGGTGGCCTGCGCAGTGTGGCTCCATGGTGTGGAGGGTGTCATGTCCGCGGGCCCCGGCTTGTGGCTTGCAGCAGCATATGGTGGGACCTGCTGTCTACACACCGGTGGCGGAAGGTGAGCAGTGAAGCCCGGGTGTGCATGGGCTGGCATGCTCCGATGGGTGGTGGGAGGGGCTGGGGTGCCTCTGCCTGGCTGTGCATGGGTGGGCGGGCGATGTTGTCTTGTGCAAGTGTGTGTACTATGCAAGTCATGTATCTGGACTCTGTTTCAGATGACGGCTCTGACTCTGATGTGTGACCTGGTGTACTGCTATACATACCTGCAAGTGGTTGGAGACACACCAGTGGCAGCAGGTGAGCAGTGTGGCCTGGGTCCCCCTCTATTCTTCTCTCTCTTTGCCCCTCTCTTCTTCTTCTCTCTCTCTCTCTCTCCCCCTCTCTTCTTCTTCTTCTCTCTCTCTCCCCCTCTCTTCTTCTTCTCTCTCTCCCCCTCTCTTCTTCTCTCTCTCTCACCCTCTCTTCTTCTCTCTCTCTCTCTCTCTCTCTCTCTCTCTCTCCCCCTCTCTTCTTCTCTCTCTCTCTCTCTCTCTCTCTCTCTCTCTCCCCCTCTCTTCTTCTCTCTCTCTCTCTTCCCTCTCTTCTTCTCTCTCTCTCTCCCTCTCTGTTCTTCTCTCTCCCCCTCTCTTCATCTCTCTCTCTCCCCTCTCTCTTCTTCTTCCTCTCTCTCCCCCTCTCTTCTTCTCTCTCTCTCTCTCTCTCTCTCTCTCTCTCTCCCTCTCTTCTTCTCTCTCTCTCTCTCTCCCTCTCTCTTCTTCTCTCTTTCTCCCCCTCTCTTCTTCTCTCTCTCTCTCCCTCTCTCTTCTTCCCTCTCTCTCTCTGTCCCTCTCTTCTTCTCTTTCTCTCCCCCTCTCTTCTTCTCTCTCTCTCCTTTGCCCTCTCTCTGTCCTTTGATGTGCACAGGACACACCTTCTCATCATGTTTTTGTCTTCAAGGCTTCGGAGGCGCCATTTGACTTCATTTCATTTCAGTGTTCATTTCAATAAAGTTTCATTGGTTGCTTAGAGAGTGAATGTGTGATGCTCAATTCTGTGACGACTGTGGTGTTGTCCACAAATGAATTATAGAAAGATTTAAATATTGCTTTCAATACGTAGGTTTAATCAACCTCATCCACAAACTGTCACTGGTCAACTGACCAGCACAAACACGACATTCCAAATGAGGGCATGCCACTCTAGAATTAACAAGCACAATACATTCCATATTCAATTAAAGAAGACAAGAGCACATTATATAAATATTAAGCATATCATCACATATCTCCCTTCTCAACAAAACAAAAAAAAATGTATGCTGGATAAAACAACAGAAGAAAAGAAAATTGCAATACTTAAAATAAGAAAACAAGGTACCAATAAATGAATAATAACAGATCATACATAATCCTTCATGTAAGCAGGAGCTCTACGTATCCTTTGACTCCTTTCGCGAACATCACAAGATGGTGTGGAACAATCTGTAGAAATGTGAACTGAATTAAAGAATGTGTTACTATCATCAAAATCGTTTTTGTCTAAGCATCTTAGATTTAACAAATACTACACGGCTCTTATTCCAAATCCTTTCATCCTGTGTTTTAACAGCATTTCTAAAATTTTTAATAACAGGTCTAACATCAGTATAATTTGACCAAGATCTACGCCCAACAGGTATTTTTATTTTAACTAGGTCTCCAATCCTGACCTCTTGAAATTGAACACATTTTTTGTCATCAAAATACCTTTTTCTACAATTTGCTTCCTCAATTCCCTTTCTCTCCATTCACCTATACCATTATCTACAAGTCCTTTATTCAATTTCATCCACCCAGGACACCACAAGGTATTTGGAATTCTGCCTTTAAACAATTCAAACGGAGATCTCCCAGTAGTGGAATGAGGGGAACAACGATAAGCAACCACCCTTTCTTTAAGAGCTACCTACCAATCCAGCCCATTCACCCTAGCTAACTGAATACATTCTTTTAGTGTCTTATTAACCCTCTCCACAGCTCCATTGGTTTCAGGATGATACAAAGAACATCTTTTATGAATCACCCCGCATCTCTTTAAGAAATTCTCAAAAACATTAGAACAAAACTGCGGTCCATTGTCACACAAGATACTATTGGGAAAGCTTTCTCTCTTGAACACCTCTTCCAAGAACTTAATCACAGAGTCAGAAGTTATCTCTCTGACTGCACACACCTGAATCCATCTTAAGTATAAATCAATAACAACTATCAGATAAGGAGTATCAGAAACTACACAAAGTGGACCCAAAATATCTATAGCAATCTCATCCCAAGGATGACAAGGTAGATCCCTACAAACCATTGGCATCTGTTTGGTCTTGAGGATCTTGTCGCTAGTACAACATTCAACACACTCTCTAACCATTCTCTTTATCTCCAAATCCATGCCTGGCCACCAGAATTGTGTACGCATCATTTCCTTTGTTTTAACAATTCCTAAATGCCCACAATGTGCATGTGTCACTAATCTTTTCCTAATCCCTAAAGGAGGCACCAGTTTCATGCCACATGTCAACATACCATCAGTAATTGAAAGTTCCTCACAAACAAGAGACCATGGCTTTTCCAAACGTTTATTTTCTCTCAACAAATTTATGACCTTGATCATTTCCTCATCCTTTTCCAATTATTTCTTCCATTCATCCTCCCCAATAGCACCTCCTGTAACCTCACACACATTGATTACATCCTCAACCTCAAATAACTCCTCATCACTAACACCTTCCTTATTCACCAATCTTGACAAACAATCTGCAGACTTATTAGCAACTCCAGGGATGTATTGTAAATCAAAGTCAAACTCCTGCAAAGAAATAATCCACCTCCTAATCCTAGATGATATGGCATCCAACCCTTTCTTCAAAAAAACCTCTTTTAATGGCTTGTGGTCCGACAAAACACAAACTTTAGTTCCCCAAATCAGATTTTTAAATTTTCTTAGAGCCCAGAAAATCGCCAACAATTCTTTCTCTATTACGGAATAATTTAACTCCGGGCCTCTAAGACACCTTGATGCACAAGCAATTAGAGACTCTTTACCCTGTTTACTTTGAATCAAAACAGCACCAAGGCCTTTGTCGCTTGCATCCGTGAACATGTAAGTTGGAAAACCAGGAACAAAAGCATCAAGAGACGGAGCTTTCTTCAACTCCTCCTTTATATCTACAAATTCTCTCTTACATTCACTTGACCACTCAAATACCACACTCTTTGCAGTAAGTCTCCTTAAATTTTCAGTTTTATCAGCAAAATGCATTATAAATTTCCCATAAAAATCAACAATGCCGAGAAGCGAAATGAGTTCTTCCTTATTAACTGGCTCTGCAATTTTGTCAATTGAATCAACTAATTCTCCTTTAGGAAAAACACCTTCACCCTTAATGCAATGCCCAAGATAATTTACTTCTTCCATACCGAATTTACACTTTTCTTTCTTAAGTGACAAACCTGCCTTACTCGATCGATCTAACACCGCACACATACGTTTATTGTGTTCCTGAATGTTACTACCATATATCAACAAATCATCTTGATAACATTTTACACCTAAAATACCTTTCAGAGTTCTGGACATGATACATTGGAACACAGAAGCTGCGGAAATGAGACCAAAAGGCATCCTTCTAAATTTGAAAGTGCCCATAGGTGTAATAAAAGCTGTTAACTCCTGGGAAGCTTCATCTAATTCTACCTGATGGTAGGCAGATGCCAAATCTAGGGTGGTAAAATACTTCGCACCTTCTAATGTTCCCACAATTTCATCAATGTTTGGCAACGGAAATCTATACACTACCACCTCTTTATTCAAAGCACGTAAATCTATGCATAAACGAATTTCACCTGTCGGCTTCTTAGCAATAACAACCGGGGCCAACCATTCTGTGGCTTCTACCGGCTCAATAATTTGGTTTTCAACAAGTTTATCAATTTCTTTCTGTACTTTCTCTTGCTCATTTAAAGGAATTCTCCTTACCTTTGCTACAACAGGAATGGCATTCTGCTTTAACTTTATACGATGTTTATAGCCTTTTAAACATCCTAAACTTTCTTTAAAAACATTAGGAAACTGATCTGCAAACAATGAAGACATATCATCAATTTTTTGTATCTGTACCTGAGGTTACGCATTTGGATTAAGTTTAACACCTAAATCTCGTTAATGTTGCCAACCTAACAATGCATCACCCTGTTTGGCCACATAAACTTTTCCTGCAATGATACGACTACCAAATTCAATGGAGGCCATAAAGTATCCCAACATTTTGATAGGTTTTCTCCCATATCCCAAAGGAGAAATATCACTTCTTAACATTTCAACCTTGTTCAGAACATTTTTAAATACAATTTTTCATCTATCATAGTAATTTGTGAACAAGAGTCAAATTTGAAGTCGATTACAGCATTGCCAACTTTTACTAAATGTGAGGGATGCTCCAACAAATTTCCATTTACCTGAAAAGTAACAGTTTTTACCTGGGGTTGTGACCATCTCTTAGCAGAACCATCTCTTTTATATGATCTTGTTCTACAACACTTTGAGAAATGCCCCCTCCTTCCACAAGTATTACACGTAGATTTTAATGCAGGGCAGTTAGGGGAATTGGCCAAATGAACAAGATTCCCACATCTAAAACACGAAAAACTATTGCTTTGAATTGTAACATTAGCACTGAAGCTATTCACCATAGTGCCGCTTTTATCTACTGTAACCTTATCCTCTTTTTTTACTTGACATATAACCTCCTCAACTTTAGTTTCAGACTTTGTTTCTGAGTCTGTTGTCTTCTCTTTTTCTCCTTTGAGTTCATCTACACATTTCGTCATGTGCTCTACTTGTTTCGCAATAACTAATACCTCATCCAAAGGAGGTTCATCTTTTAACCAAAGTTATTTTCTTATGCTATCATGTGCACATTTTAAAACAAACTGGTCTCTAATCCTTTCTTCTAAAGTTTGACCAAACTTGCATGAAGCAGCCAACTTCCACAATGCCGAGACATATTCTTCCACCGATTCATCTTTCTTCTGCCCTCGCAAGCCAAAATGATATCTTTCCTTTATCGTGCTTAGCCTGGGTAGATAATGTCGATCAAGTTGTTCAATAGCTATTTCATGTTCATTTAGGTTTCTTTGTTCTGACGCACTTAGTTCAGGCAAGTGTTCCAAAACATCCTGACCCTCATCTCCCAGGCAATGCAACAACAAAGAATGCTTTCTCTCAGCACTCAAGTTCGTGCCGCACACCCTTGCATAATTTGCGAATATTTTCTTCCATTTCTACCATTTTACATTAGGTTCACCTGGACTTGTTAGAAAAAATGCAGGTTGCGTCACATTTTGCATTATTACTTTTTTGTAATTTCATCCAAATTTTTCACAGTTAATATCAAAAGAATAAAATAAACTTTTCCTTCCTTTTCTCCTCTTCCTTTATCCTTGTCTGTTATGCACTTTTCCAGTAACAGTATTAATGAAAAAGCTTATTTCTCTTTCAACATGTGTCAATAAAAATAAATGCCCTTTTCAATTCACCTGCTCATGAGAAGTAAAAATAAAAATACACTCTTCTCATGTTTACAACTAATCAGGTACGTTTGCAGAGCTAATGTCCTTTTATTCTTAAATCCTGTGGAGCTCTCTTTCCTTGTTTATTAGGTTGCCAAGCAACTACAAAGACAAAGCGTCCTTTCTCATCCCTTGAAAGGATAAGAATGTTCCATTCATTGACATCACAGTGCCGATGACGTTATGTGCGTCTACCGTCACTGACACGCACCGTAAACGAGCGTGACGACCTTTCAATCCTAGACGCACTGCATGTAATCAAATTGAAATGCACAGGAACGTCACTGGAACGCACGACGCTCTCCAAATCTCCGCTTCAATTTTATTTTCAAAGAAGACTCTCAAGGAACACTCCTCATAAGGCTCCCACCTTACTCCTCACCAATATCTGTTGTCTGTGCTCAGCTCAACACGTTCAGTCAGCCGCTGGGAAGACAGAGCTTCACTTCGAACTTTACCGCCGCAGAAGGAGTGGTGCTTGAAATAATCTTCCACTTGCGTTGAGGTAAGGCTTCACCCGATCGTCGCCAAATAAATGTGGTGTTGTCCACAAATGAATTAAAGAAAGACTTCAATATTGATTTCAATACGTACGTTTAATCAACCTCATCCACAAACTGTCACTGGTCAACTGACCAGCACAAACACGACATTCCAAATGAGGGCATGCCACTCTAGAATTAACAAGCACAATACGTTCCATATTCAATTAAAGAAGACAGGAGCACATTATATAAATAGTAAGCATATCATCACAACGACACATGTATGTAACCAGTTGTGATTGTGCGGCATCAGGCGGGTTATTTCGTAGTGGCATGTCTTTGGTCGGGGGTGGCAGGGAGGGGTGGTCCTGGGTGTGGTGTCAGTGGGTGTTGTGGCCCTCTTGGGTGTCTGTGCTGCATGTTCAGTTGCTCCATTGCATCTGTTTGTCTTTAGGTGTGGCTCTGGGCAGTGCTCCCCTTTGTGGTGCAGGCTTTGGTCCGACTTTACACCAGGTCCGAGCAGGTGTTAATTTCCTGCTGCGGACGCACCTTATCGCGTGTTTTGTGTTCTTATCGACAATCTGGATGGTCGTTGTGAATGTTGAGATGATGTGTTGTCGCAGCTTTTTGCACGGCAACGCCTACTGTGCATCTCATTAGCGATAGTTGTGGGGGTCCTTTGTGGCGATGTTTTTTGCTGCTGCTATCGTGGGAAAACTGGTGCTGTGGGCTGTTTGCCCCGGCTTGTGAATGGGGGGGGGGGGGTACATTTATCACGACTTTGGTTGCGATGAAGTGCCGTTAATTCGGCGATATCTCCTTGTGAATATGCCCCTTGGTTTCCTGATTGTATGAAGCACTGACGCAAGGCTAACCAAAAATAGTAATGCCCTCTAGAAAACTGTGGGAGGGAGACCTTGCAGATCCATTAACAGATGGAATAGTAGATAGGCTGTGAAATGTTCCATAGTGTGAGTGTCAATGCTAGATTTAAATTGGCACATTTCTATGGGTGTCATTGCGTCCACCCTCCACCAGATGCCTGTCCCAGATGTGAAATGGGAAGTGCAGAATTCCTACACATATTTTGGAGTTGCACTGATATAGCCTTCTACTAAGGAATGCAACCCGGCAGCTACGTAAGACAACATAAATTTTCCTGGAGGCCCCCTCGACATTGTTGGTTAAGCATTATCCCTAACCCAAAAAATCTAAAGATGCAACAGAAATTTGTACTCTTGGTATTAGTGATAGCAAACCAGAGGATAGCCATGATCACTATCGGATAGAGGATCAACCCTCAAGTTCTGGTCTTGAGACGTGGTAGAATGGGCACTTACTTAGGAACGATGCATGAAAGAAGTGTGCATGGATGACAGTATGGAGGAAGATTGTACAACATGGGGGGGAACTCTTACAGAAACTGACAACCCCAACAAAACAATGCACCATTGGCTAACTTATCCGACGCACACAACGGGGGTTTATCAGACGGCGGGAGAGCCAGTCCTGCTAGTTCACACCTGAAGAGTGCCCCGAGATAGGCGAATTGAGGGGCTAAACGAATATAGTGCATAGTAGATACAGTGCAGGAGAGCGATTGGGGTGGTATGTAAAGTTTCCCAGGGGAGTATGAAGTACATATATGATGTAGGAATCAGCTGGACGGAAGTGGGAATGGGGGCTAGAGTTAATTCTCTATTTGATGTACAAGTTGTAATACAATTGTCATGCTTAAGCTTGTCCTGTTTATTGTATATTTTACCTCTAAAATTGAATAAATAAAACATTTAAAAAAAGATAACAGTAATTCGAAGCCAAGAGTGTATTTTCTATTAACCAGTAAGAAAAATATTTTTCTGTCATGAGTTTTAAAAATAAAAATGGGTGTCTTATTGTTATAATTGCACCTGCCTGCTACAAGTACTGTTCTATTAAAATTATATGTTATGGCTCTTGTTTATTATTATTAATATGTTGGTATGCATGTGATCACGATCTTTTATTTGCAGCATGTTTTCTTTATTTTTGTGGGATATCTTTGCAAGAAGAAAAATAAATGAATTTACCATTGCACCAACTTGCTCAGAAAACTGATTTTTAAAGTGGAATTCTATGATCGACACATATAATTATGTTTATTTATCGTTAGTTTACTGTGATATTCCTATATTTGAGTCCTAGCTTATTGCTAACATATCATGAAAGCAACAAGCCATAGCACGATGTGAAGCATTTTGCTGTAATGTATGCATTATGAGGCCACTGATTCTAAGAGAGGCAGATCAAATAGTATAATTTATACATCCTCCGTTTTATCCTTAAATGAGCAGCAGATCTTACACATCACATCGCTATTTCTGACGGGAGAAGAGATTCTGAAAGGCCATTGTTGACGGTGTAGCCTGGAAGCCTTCTTGGCAAGATTGCATTTACTTCCTATCAATCATATTTTTCCCAGCAAAGGGTTTTTTCTCATGTTCAAATCCACTCCATTGACAACATGCATTTCCAGCTCATCAATGGCCTCTGGGGACAAAATTGATTTCTGCCCCATGACTCATCTGAAGCCAGTCTGCTGCGCGCGAGACCGATCTGATCATGCTATAGAACACGATGAAGAGCAGCAATCAATCAACCACTTCCTCTCACCTGGCTGCGGTTTCTTCGCGGAATGGCGGGGGAATACTGGATGTACCTCCACAAAGTGTATGTTGGTGTTTTTGAGGCACGTTGCTAGCATTTCATGTGCTAAGTTAGAAAGGAAGATTTTAGATTTGCTAAAGAGTAAGGGGTTGGACCTTTTGTTAGCCAACTTCACTTTAAGGGCTAAAGTTAGGAATAGCGATTTCCTAATTGTGATTTCCTGCGAATCGCAATTAGGAAATCGATGTTCCCTATGTAAGAAACTCATTGAGTTTCATTTAGCAATTCAGAGTGGGTCGCAAATAGACCTACCTCATGCATATTAATGACGTGGGTAAATTTGCCACCCACTATGATTCACTGCCATCACAGGGATGGTGGCCTGCTGGGGTCAGCAAACCACCATGTCTGTGATTGCTTTGAAATCGACCAATCTTTTTTTTTTTACACAACTGGTTTTCCTTAAAGGAAAATGGGAATGCATTTAAAAAGAAATAAATGAAAGTCGAACTTTATTTTTTTTTTAAAGTAGGCAGTGCTCCATGGGGACAGTGCCTGCCTTAAAAATATTTTGCCAACAATTCTCAAATGGGAAGGGGTCCCTTCGTGACCTCTTCCTATTTTTCAAATGGGAGTAAATTGTGAGTGTTTTGAGACCACATTTCGGTCGCAAAACATTGATACATACCATTTGAGTTCGGTTTTAGGAAGGGATCTTCCAAATATCTAATCGGAAAACCCAAATTGCGATTAAGTTACAAGTTACCGAATCACAATTTGGGCTTTATACATCCCAAAAAGCATTGGTGCAGTCGCAAACAGTTTGTGGCAGCAAAAATGCTTCGAACATCTAGCCCTAAGTGATTTAGTTTATGCAATGGGTATTGAAAGCCCCATATAAATACCAATAAAATACACTTCTCTGTCTCATCACGGTGGTTTACATGAGGCGCAGCAGACAATGCTCACTATGTGCTGTGATTTCACTGGAATTATTTGTTCAGTTTTATGACTGCATGATACAGTGGACAAAATGGATTTATTTATTAAATAACACACTTAGGGGCCCATTATGATTCCCCCCGCCATATTAGTATGGCGGGGGGGACCTCGGCGGACGGAAAGGCCGTCCACCGCTTTTCCGCCCCGGTCGCCCTGCGGCCGGGGCGGAGAAGGAATAATATGGTGGCGGAGTCTATCAGACACCGCCAGCCATATTATGATGGGCAAGTGTGGATGCATGCGGAGAATCCCTGCGGGGGCCTGTTGCGGGCCCCCAGGGACTCCAGGGGGTGGGGTTGCACATGGGGGGTACCTATGGTATCCCCCAGCTGTTCCATGCACAGCATGGCAGGCAGTGCATGGAAGTGCACAGCATGCTTTCCTGCCATTGTGGCGGGCGGTGCTAAGTGCACCGCCCACCACAATGGTAGGAATGCGGGATGCGCCTGCCACTGTGGCGGGCGCATCCTAATGCTGCCCACGGGACCCCCCCCTTATGGTGGGCGGTCCCTACTACCGCAAGGATGGCGGGCGGGAAAAGTCCGCCCGCCATACTAATGAGGGCCTTAGTCTTAGAAAGGGTTCCAATTCAGAAAAATACGAACATTCCACTATTAGATGCATTACTTTGTTGATCACAATATCTTCATAAAACAATGTACCAATAAATGAACATTTTCTCTTCCTACTTCCCGTGATTTATCCCTGTCACAATTGAACATTCATCTCATTACATCGGAGTAAGGTAGATCAAACAGCACACACCCATCCACAGTGTGCCACCCGATATCTGCTTCCTTCAAACATTCATGTGATTTGGAGGGAGGAGGATATCACACAGTGGAACACAAGAGACCTGATTCACAAATGTAAATGCGTACTTTTGTGCAAGTTAACTATTGTTTGCTATTCACAAAGGCATTTTACGGTTACTATATTTAGGACTGCGGAGTCACCCTACATAAATAGCTAGGACTGTCCGTCTTCTTATCTGCGGAGACTCTGCAGTCGTAAAGATACTACCAGTAAAATACCTTTGTGAATAGAGAACAATCATAAACTTGCACAAAGTGTATGTTCGCCTTTACGAATCAGGTCTAAAGTGAGCTGTAAACCCACACAGCTGATTAAGCACAGTATGGAATGTGCATTGTGTATTGAGGAAAATAATATCAAGCTGGCCTTCATAACTGAGACCTGGTCAGATAAAGCCTCAAGACCCGACCTAGTTAAAACCACACCCCAGGATTTTTCTGTTACACACAAGATAGACCAAATAGGAGGGGTGGAGGACTGGTGGTCATATATTAAAACGCCCTGGAGCCTTCCTTTCTCACAGTCTCCAATCTGGCCTGAGAAGCTCTGTCGCTTAGCGTATGTACTTGCTGCCATGATATATTCAAGGGGATCCATCTTTACTGCCCTCCTGGCCCCATAGGTGATTTTTTAGAGTCCATTGGAATGCTACTAGAGGAGGGACTCTGCTCCGACTCTTTTACAGTAATGGGGGATTTTAATTTTTATCTTGAGGATCACAAAGACCCCGATACCACGAAGTTGTGACAAGTGATGGTTGGGGGGGATCTTAAACAGCTGGTAGAAGGCTCCACCCATGTAGCAGGACACACTCTTGATGGGATTTATTCCAACAATCCCAATCTGACCTGCACTGAGGTGCTGTCACTCCCTTGGACAGATCACTCCTCCAGTCTATTTGAATTGTCAGGGCCAACTTATCTGTAATGCAGATCAGAGCCCATTGAAAAGATAGCCACAAGGCCTGGAAAGACATCAATAGCACAGAGCTAGGAAACCTACTCAAAGCAACAGCCCAGAGCTTTACCTCGAGAGTTGACAATGCTACTGCTGCCTGCATGGAATGAATAGATGCCGCATGCAGAAAACATGCTCCAGTAAAATTGTGGACTGCCAGGCAGGCCCATCCATCAGCCCCCTGGTATTCAGAAGAATTAAGAAAGCAAAAACATGCCTGTAAAAGGCTAGCGCAAGCCTGGAGAAGAGGCTACAATAAGATTGATAAAGAGGTGCATAAATCAAGTCTCACTCTTGATAAAAAAAATACTCCTTGGTACTAAAAGGATGTTTTTTTCGGAGCCGATCAATCAGATAAAATCCTCCCCAAAAGAACTTTTTCAAACACTAATTAAACTCACTGCACCCAATACACCTAAAATACAGAGCAGTCAACAATTTGAACCTCTGGATGCCTGACTGGTGGCTGGAAGAATTGGGAACTCACCGGGAACCGACTAAGAAAGTTAAAAATCCGGGGGGTCATTGTGGACATCTTCACTGGCTCCCAGTCAAACATTGGGCGCAATTTAAAGCCCTTTCTACGGTCTACAAGGCCCGAAAGAAAGCAGGCGCGACTACTTGAAACAATGGTTTCAATGGTATGTTCCCAGAAGAACCCAGCGCTGTATGGCAGCAAAACAAGTGATTGTTCCCCCAGTTGAAAAAGCTAGCTGGGGTGGCCGGAGCTTCATTACATGTGCCGCAAAAGCTTGTACCAATCTACCATTCCACCTCAGAAATGCAACCAAGCTCCTCTCCTTCAGGAAAGGGCTGAAAACCTGGTTATTTACGCTATATTCATTTACTCAACAATAACAATTTGGGCAGTGCTCAGCGCCAGGACACCTTAGGGTAACAGTTGCGCTTTAGAATAATATTAACATAACATAACACATACCCTGCGGATTCCCAGCTTGTGCTTGGATAGCCGCACAGGACATTGGAGGCAGACTGAAAAGCGTTTGTTTTTTTATTCCTTTTTGGACAGGGGTAGTGCCTCACAATCAGTGCACAATTCCCAGCCCTCACCATGGTCTAGCCCTTCCTGCCACACCGAAAATGTTTTAGGAGTTGGGAGGTCTGAGAGGGGCCTAATTTAGAATGGGTAGTAATGGAAAATGTAATTGTGGGATACTTGTAAAGCGCACTGTTACTCTACCCGAGTGTCCTGGCGCTGTAGACCGCTGGGGAACCCGTCCTGGCTTTCCCTGTGAGATGGTCCCTTCTGGGTATCTCCAAGGTGAAACCAGGCATCCCCGGCGTCTGTGGGGGGCCGTTGTAGAGATGAGGCAAGCTTAATGCCCAGAGTGTGTTCCCTGGTTAGAGTAGGCACCGATGCGAGAATTATCAAGTCCGTTGACTCTGGCCCACAACCCTGCCGCGTTGGGAATTGAACCCTGGTCCCGGGCCGTTCTCTCCTTACAGGTCTGCCGCCTCTAACCAGTGAGCCACACCTCTCCACCAACACCTGTAGTTTTCACACCCTTGGCTTCCATGCCTCATTCAGCCTAGTTTCTAAAAGCAAGATACAGCTGGCTGTAGTGGAATTGGCCTTTACAGTCCAGCCTAGTGCTATGTATTTAAACTTCTGAGGAGTGAATCTTTGCAACAGTCCCTCAAGGAGGCAAGCGTAGAACTTTAGGCTTCACAAAAATCTGTCAGAAATTGGTGAAACACACAGAGTTATGTCATTAGAACACAAAGGGGATCTAAAGGAAAACCTTGAAGGTTGCTAACAGATATTTGCAGTAGGCTCATAACCCACTGAACTTCTAAGTACTACAGGAACCAGTGGCCTGCTGCTTGCACATGGATCTCTTAACGCTGAAATCACTATTATATGTATCTAGGATTTGGACATGTGATCTATAGGTTACATGCACTTCCTAGCAACAGGCACATCAAACATCTAAGAATTTTAGTAGATACAGTCTGCTAGCGGATATAGCTGGTAGGATATTATAGTGATCGGGTGATCCTGAAGTGTTTAGTCTATGACAACCTGCGGCTGTGCCTGCCGCTAAGTAAGCTCCTATTCTTAGCTCATTAAAATAGAAAAAAACACTGAGGTTTCTAATGATACATTTTGTGAACATTGTTATTTAGCTGCACAGTTGTGCTAAATTTAATGTAGGTGAGGCGTCATCTCCGGTTTTTGTTTGTAGCAATAGTAACAAGGGACAGTAATTGTTTGTTTTTCAGGTCCAACCCTCCCACCCCCCTTTTTGGATTATTTTTTCTAAAAATCAAAATGAATATTTTGCCGAAAGTGCTCCTTTCATACTGGTGGAAACACTTTCAGCGAAAATTCCCAGAGTGTTACCTTTAATTTGATGAATGGGCAAAACCTGGACAGTGGAGGCCATGGTTCTGCTTCCTCATCATGGCAGGCACATAAGAGCATAACCAAAGCTCTCTAAATGAGTACCAGATGGTTTATATTTACTATTACCTCAGCATCCTTCTACGTTACATAAATTATAGTCCTCTTGTTTCCCATTGTAATATGCTCGCGGCAAACATTCACAAAGTTATGTTTGTCTCGTCATTGTGCCAAATATCTACAAGCTTGAGTGTATCTATATGTTTCATCCTAAATTTTCATAGTAATAAAAACTACTATTAATACTACTATTGCTACTACTACTACAACAGTATTCATAATGATGATGATGATAACAATCATAACTACAATAACAATAATAACTGCTCTCACTGACATTAAAAGGTGCAAGGTGTGTTATATTGTTGTGCTTAAAGGCTAGACGACATTAAGGGCTGATAAGCTTCTGATTTCATCTAGCCTTCAAGCACAACAATATAAAACAATGTTTAATTTATTTTATACTCCTGCCAAAATTGCACGATGGGGTGGGGCAAATGAAGGCAAATGTACATGCTGTGGGTTGGGTCTGGCTGATAGTCTGCACATGTTTTATGCATGTCCAGAGTTGAGAAATAGGATGGAGGCCTCTTTGATGGAGGTCACATGGGCACAGATTGTGATTACTCCTACAGTTATGCTTTTGGGAATATTGGAGGACGCAATGGCAGTTCAAGAGATGTCGGCATTTATGTATTTAATATTTATCGCTGTGGCTAGAATGTGCATAGCATCACTCTGGCGGCAAAAAGAACCCCCAACCATTGAAATGTGGAGAGGAAGGATTTACGCTGTGTGTAATATGTAACATAGTTTATACGCCCTCAAAGGGCACCAGAATCGGAGATTGGGTATTAAGATATGGGGGGCTCTAGTGGATCAATTAGCGCCTACGACGCCTTAATTATGTTTTTTCTTTGCCCTGGCGTCTATGTCTTGCGGTGCCTCTGTCATAGCTGTGTTTTTTATGTCTTTGGTATAAACGAGGCAAAGTATATGTAATTATGGTATTTAAAGGCATAATGATGTAATTGACCGCTACAGCAGTATAGTCATATAGAAACATTATATGTATGCATTGTTTCTTCTTCACTTTGTTGTTTTAAAAATATACATAGAGAGATTTTTCTGTTGTTTTCCGTTTCATTTCGTCTGTCCTTTCAGCCCCTCTTCTCCTTTGTGGTGGAACTCAAGGCTGACTAGAATATCATGGTTGGTTCTATTTGTTGTGTTTTTGTCCATGTCTTTGTAATTATTTATAATTGCTTATTGGCTTAACAAAAATAAAAAAGGTGCAAGGCGTTAGGCCTCTGCGAACTCAAAAAAACCCACTTAGAAAATCCATATAATAATAATAATAATAGTAAAATTTATAGAGCGCATGGTTACGCCATCTCGGCGGGTCCCCGCGCTAGGTGAGAGGACGTAGACAGAAAGCGAAAGCAGGAACTGCCTTGTGCTAAGCAGAGAACAAGTGGGTTTTAAACAGTTTTCAGAACTTAGGGCCAGATGTAGGTAATTTTAATTTACCATCTCTTAAATACCGATTCATACCGAATCGGTATTTAAGAGGTGGTAAAATAGAGGGGGGGAGATGTAGATATTTCAGGTTCGGTAAATACCGAATCGTTAAGATTCGGTATTTACCGATTCTGTAAATACCGAATCGGTATTGCCCATTGATTCCTATGGGCCTTGCAGCCCATAGGAATCAATGGGCAATACCGATTCTGTAATTAAAGAATCGGTAAATACCGATTTTAGCAAGGGTGCAGGGGGTGTCACTTTGACACCCTCTGGCACCCCAAAAATAGGCATGTGCGCCATGTGGCACACAGACATGCCCTAACGGCATGTCTGTGTGTCACATGGCACAGGTGTGCATGCACACATGTGCATGCACACCTGGATTCGGTATTTTACCACCCAATTGGATTGGGTGGTAAAATACCAAGTCTTAAAGCCCTGTGGCACTCTGACATGTGCCAGCTACATCTGCATTTACAGAATCGGTATTTTACCGAGTCTGTATTTACCGATTCGGTAATTTTACCGAATCGGTAAATACAGAATCGGTAAAATACCGATTCTGTAAATGCATGCCCTACATCTCAAAATCCAATTACCGGTCGGTATCGGCCGAATTCGGCCGTTACCGACCGGTAATTGGCCACCTACATCTGGCCCATAGTTTCCGAGCATTCTAGCCTCAGGGGGATCGGCAGTGTATTCCAGTTCTGAGCAGCTAGACACCGGAAGGAACGACCACCCATTTTGGCCTTCTTTACCTTGGGGATTACCAGCTGTCCCATCCCGCTCGATCTAAGAGATCTGCTAGGAAAATACTTGGTAACTAGGTCTCTAGGGAACACCATAGAGGCCACACTCATCTGTCCACTCTTTCAACCCACGATGAAGCATTCTCCCACTCCCAAGAAGGCAGAGAAAAGCCAGGAAGATAAGCGAATGTGCTTTTGGGATAGGTAACAACTGGTGCTAGGCTGTTATCTCTTACACAAGCGCTAAGAGACCGATGGTAACTAGGCGCTATATAAATGGCAATTTAACATAACATAACATATATAATGCCCAAGCAATACCATGCATGACCCTCAGAAGTTCATAACACTGACTTTCACCTATTGTTGTGCTCCCGATGGTATGCGAATGCAATAATCCTCAAATGAGTACACTATAAAATGAAGGTGTACTTAATGATGCTTTTAACATCACATTGAAAATCTGTGCATGTTCTTCCAGTGTTGAAGTTCACTGTACCCATGTGATTCTCCTTACAGTGTCCACAGATGGGGAAAGCGGTTTGTGATTTTTTAAATTAAGTTCTGTCAGCAATTTGTTTAGATTATGAAATGATTGCTGCTGGCAACAATGCTGCATGGAGAAGGTTGTCTCTCGTATTTGAGAGATGACTTACACCACTGCGAGCATAGGCATGTCTTTTATTCTAATAAAACGCCAGTGTTTATTGAGAATATAATAAAGTTGATAGTTGTGCTAACTGCACATGTAATAATCATTTTTTAGGTCTCGGCTTAGCGTACACTAAGCAGCAGTGTTCGCGCAACCAGAGTCCTGTTCTCGGCGTTTTGAATATGGACCTTGAAATTCCACACTGCTCGTGTGTGTGTATTTCCTAGAACCATTTTCATTGGGCTTTGCGTGCGTGTACTTTTTTAACAGAACACGCAATAGGCCATGGGCGGTCGCGTAGCTCCACCCATGGCCTATTGGTGTCTGTTACACGCACCAAAGGCCATATATCTTCAATTATCAGACATGGCCGCGATAATTGAAGACATAGGCTCGCGGGTTGTTTTGTTTTTTTAACAATCCCGATCGCAAGCTGGTTTCTTTAGTGCGAGCTGGGCTGACTATGTTGTCCTTGAGAAGCATCAGGCGGCGTTTCAAAACTTTAATTCAGTTTAGATGGCTTGGGGCAATTCACAAACTCATTGAAGAGTGCATGCAGTTGTTCTACAGGAGTGCTAGTGGCGTACTCCTGCACACCTCCATTGTTGCTGCAGTGGTTGGTGTTTTACAGTACCTTAAATAACAGTTTAATGTACAATCCAACTTGATAGCACTCTTTTCATCGCCTCGAGAGGATAAAAGGCTGAGCATGCCTGGCAGGATTTCTACCTGTGACCTGCGGGTCTCTGTATGTATACATATGTACGCGCACGCGCACACACACTTGTGCATTAACCCACTGTGCTGCCGTAGCAGCTCATAAATGAAGTAGTGTGGCTCACTGGTTAGAGGCGGCAGACCCGAGAGCAGAGGACGGCCCGGGACCAGGGTTCGATTCCCGGCGCGGCAGGTTTCTGGACCAGGGTCAGCGGACTCGATAATTCTCTCGCCTCGGTGCCCACTCTGATCAGCGTTCACACTCGGCAACTCTGGGCATTAGCTTGCCTCATCTTCACTAACGGCCCCACCAGACCGCCGGGGATGCCTGGTCTCACCCTGGAGATACCCATTAAGGGACCATCTCTCAGGGAAGCCAGGAAGGGTTTCGCAGCGGTCGAAGCGCCTTGGGACCCTACGGGTAAGTAGTGCGCTATATAAATGCCTATACATTTACATTTACATAAATCAAGGTGTCACCTATAGTAAGTGTTCATGGGGGAGGGGAGGCTGTCTCCTCTGTGTTGCACATTCCAGTCTCTGCCAAGTGCAGAAGGTGACACTGCTTGCAGCAGGGCAGCGCCAGGTGGAGCCTGGGGGGATCGCCCGTGCTTCGTGGGATTGTGTTCAGACACACAGCCTCCTGCCCCCCCGCCCTGGAATCCGTGCCTACCTTGCAGCAGCTGCACAGCCTGGAGTACCTGGTGATTGTTGCTGCCCATATATACCCTGTCTCTGCCGCGAGCGTAGCTCCCGGGCCCCTCGGAGCGCTGGGACTGACTCACGCGTCTGCCTCATTGTGTCCCTCTCACACTTCCCTCTTCCTCTCCCCTCACCTTCCTGCATCCTGAAGTCTTGCTTATTCCCGGGGGTGCCCACGCCCCACCCACAGAAAGGTTTATGATCTTTAGTTACTTTGTTCCTTTTGTATAGCGCCAACATGTTTCCTCTGGCCACTTCTAAGCGACCCGTCCATAGCTGAGTTTTTG
Source organism: Lissotriton helveticus (assembly GCF_964261635.1). Lineage (NCBI taxonomy): Eukaryota > Metazoa > Chordata > Amphibia > Caudata > Salamandridae > Lissotriton > Lissotriton helveticus. The sequence continues at coordinate 1,327,787,177 of NC_136059.1, forward strand.
ATATTTACTTTGTTTGTTTTATATAGCTTCAACACGCTGTCTCATCACCACTTCTAAGCACGCCCCTTTCTAGTTGGATTTATAATATTGTTTTGCATAGAGCCAAGGTGTTCCCTCCGGGTCAGTTCAAAGCGCTCCGTCCCACCAACGCTTGGGTGAGGTGCCCTCACTGGTGAAATTGTACTAATTATTGTCATTCATATAGTGCACACTGTAGGTAAAACGTACTACAGGAGTGCAACTTTACATACTCCAAAGGCCAGTGAGAGTGTGTACATGAGTAATCCCCCCGGTACTACTTCCAGACTCATAAATGCTAGCGTGAATCATCCTCAAAGTCTCCCTTAGGAGCGTGTTTCAGCTCAGCTGACTGGCACACATTTTAACCACCGTCGAAAGATGAAAGTTTGAGCCTGTCCCACTGGAAATGAACATGCCCGTGATTGTCTCTGAAACGCATGATTTAACTAAATAACCTATTTCACGACCTGAGCTCCATGTCGGTGTGATATTTAGTTAGGAGGTGCCAGTTGGCGCAGTTCAGTGCCAGCATCTAATTCGTCACTTCCCTGTGTGTTTTTCTGCTTGTAAGCGTCCCGGCAACTTCTGCCATAGGCCCTCCTCTCAAGGTGGGCATGCCTCAGTGGGAGGCCAGGTGCGGGCCTGGGGCACAGAAGCAGCGCGCGAGCCTTGGTTCTCCCAACAAACAGTGTCGCGCGCTCCCCGCCTGTGCCCGGGCCTTGTCCAATTACTGGGAAGGGATATTACGCTCACTGTTTGTTGTGGAACCCGCCGCTGCCCCTCTTCTGTCAGTGCAAGTTCTCAACACATCTGCAGGGGAAAGAAGTTCCAGTAACAATGAGGAATAAGTGTTTTAGTTGGCACGGCTGCACTACGATAGATGCCAATTAGTAATAGCTCTTGGCAGTTCAGGTAGTTCTTCAACTCTGCCTTCAACTGTTCCCCGGAGAAATTATTCAATTAAGTGCAACTAAAGTTAATGCCAATGTTTTTAGTCTTTTTCTTGCTTTTCAGTGACGGATAACAAAGTGAGCCACCTGTGCCCACCGAAGGCGCTGCACCACGTGGGAGCCAAGGCCCGGCATCACCGTTTACACACAGGCTGACACTACTTCTGGATTCAGGGCGGGGTAGCACTGGGCCTTTCATACCAGGCTCTGCGTGACCTGCACGATCTTTAGTGCCAACTGCAGCCGAGCAGGCTTACAGCACTGAGCAAGCGTACGTTTTACAACCCGCGAGAGACTGTGGGGGTCATTGGGATGGCGGGCGGACTAAGTCCGCCCGCCATCCTAATGACCCCCATATCCTATCGGTAATTGGGACCGCCCGCCATAAGGGCGGGCGTACCGTGGGAGGTAATAGGATGCGCCCATCACTGTGGCGGGCGCTTCCTGCATTTTTAGCATTGTGGCGGGTGGTGCTCTCAGCACCGCCTGCCACAATGCTAAAAATGCACGTATGCATTTGCATAAACAAAGCGGCAGGCACTGCGCGGTGCCTGCCGCTTTATTTATGCAAATGCAGGGGGTACCACAGGTACCCCCCATGTGCACCCCCACCTCTCCTTCACTCTGGGGGGCCGCAGTGGGCCCCCAAAGTGAAGACCGCATGCCTTCCGCCACGGAAAGGCATCTAAAAAAGCCCATGCTAATATGCCTGGTGGAGTCTATTAGACACCGCCACCATATTAGACCTTTTCCGCCCTGGTCGCAAGGCGACCGGGGCGGAAAAGCGGTGGACGGTCTTTCCGTATGCCGCGGTCCCCCCGCCATAATCATATGGTGGGCGGTCATTTAGGTGAGGATGGCGGACGGATTGCCCCCGCCAGGCCGGCGGTGGCTACCGCCAGCCTGGCGGGGGCAATCCGCCCGCCATCATAATGGGCCCCTATGTGTCTGTGTGCATACCCAGAGGCGCACACTGCACCAGTGCACGCACCTCTCCTTTTATTTAAAAGCATTCCCAGCTCGAGGCGCCCATGCATGCCTGTGTTGTGAGTGCCTCCAGGGGTACATATGCTCTAACACTATGGAGTCTCAAGGCGAGAGTGGCATGTCCTGTGCCCTGCCCCAGCACAGTCTGTATGTGTGTTTGTGTGTATGTGATGTGAGAGTGTGCTCATATGGGTGTGTGTATGGGCATGTGAGAGAGCGTGGGAGAGTATGTGTCTGTGTGCATACCCAGAGGTGCACAATGCACCAGTGCACACACCTCTCCTTTTATTTATAAGGATTCCCAGCCCGAGGCGCACAACCACACACACACACACACAACACCACACACACCCCCACACACAGCCACACACACACAACCACACACACACACAACCACACACAGCCATACACACACACACACACACACACATACATACTCTAAACCTCCTCTCACACCAACATTCATCAACAATAGGCTGACAACTAATGCCAAAGGCTTGTTTTCAAACACTTCCAGACCGTAAGCCATCATGTATGTGGACCTCTCTCAGTCAGCGTGGAAGGCCCCCTCCCACTGACCATGATAACTCTGTGACACATCGAGCCTCTGTTCCCCTCGGCCCTCACGGTCTCACGGCGGGGGACACGTCATAGTGCACTTCCTGCAGAGTGAAGGGAAGCTACCGCTCTCGACTACTTCAAAGGCGCCGCAGCGGTGCTCACAGAGGCGCTGGCCCCGCAATCATGACTCCGCAGGACCCGGGCAGGCCAACCCGGTACATGAGGGAGGCAGCAGGCGGCACTTACGCAGCGGAGCCTGGCTATGCGTGGCCGCAGAGACCCCTTGGCTCCGGCCCCCATGGCCACATTCCTCCGCTGCTTGTCAGGCGCTCCGCCCGCCAGAATCTCATCCCGAGCTGGAATATGCAGGGCTTCGGCGGCCGAGCTGGTGCCAGCACCAGTCAGGAAACAGAGGGCCCATTGGGCAAATGGAAAAAAAAATGCTGACGACTAATTGAAGGAGACAGTATAACGCTGCAAGTAAACAATACAGTCTTGAAGGGCTGTCCCAAAGGGTGGTAAAAAGGAGGGACTAAGAAGCCTCATTATCAATCGGAAGCCAGCATTTATTATGGACGATGACGCCAACCATTGAAAAATATGGGTGGGCTTCCACACCACTTCTAAAAAATACCCTAATACAACATGCCTGGCAAAGCGAGCAGCGCTTTGCGTTGCAACACTAGGCAAGACCTAACAAGACCCAGAGGAGGACAGGGAGAGGCGACTAGGCAGATAGATAAGGAGCAATGGACAATTGGACAATGGGTGTTAGTTCAAACACAGAAAATGGACAAAGTCATAAAATAGGAAACTGAAAAGAGGAAACGACGGTAGGGTAGATGGGTGGATGATAGTCTGGTATTCTGACTTGCATAGAGAGTTACTCTCCAGAGAGAGAGAGAGAGAGAGAGAGAGAGAGAGAGAGAGAGAGAGAGAGAGAGCGAGAGCGAGAGCTAGCAAACTTGTCTGGGGAGTAGGAGAGAACTATAGAGCAAGAGAGCAAGAAAGACAGAGAGATGGCGTTTGGAAATCCTTATTTGTGCATCTGAAGTTGGTACTAAACGCCAAACAGGTGGAGGCAGCGCGAAAGTGAGAGGTCAAACTTCTATAACGATTTTCACATACTCCAAACTACATTTTTAATCGATAAACCTTTTAGCAGTCACCAAAAAGTTGTCTTAAATAACCTATCACACTTCTCAAAAATGAGACTATGATTTTCCATTAAGCAATTTACCTTTGTGTCCGTTGCCTTATCAATCAGCAGCACATCCCAGCAATACCGTGAACAAATCAATTTCGTTCAGAGCCAACATAGTTCAATCTAACTAAAGTAAACAGGTTTCAATCAAACAAATATACATCAAATCCTAAATCCAGTACGCTGTAAAAAGCAGCAAAAATTTGACTTCAACGTCTTGTCAGTTTCTTTTTTTACAGAGATAAAAAAGCACAGCACCTATTCACATATACTCTTTCTGCTTTAAATGCAACAGGAGATGGCTCTTCCTCCCCCACCCTTTCATTGAAAATTGTTACATTTACGTTTCTACAGTCTCAGGCCTTTGATCAGACTTTTAATCTGCACTTCTCCTGCCTTTACTTTGTTTTTTGCCTTATTTCAGACATTGGTTCACCCTTTAATTCTCTCAGTGTTCTCCAGAATCTTTCATTTTGGCTGTGTTCCGCACCATAAAAAATACTTTGCCAAAACAGATCTTTTTACCACTTTCACGTATGCAAAAGAGCCCCGCTCATCAATTGTCTCAACCCAGACCCCATATTATCAAGATGATGTCACTCAATGCAAATCTAAGGGTGGCTCCAATCCCAAAGGTTCTCAGGTATGTCTTGGAAATACGGTTGTGACTTTCATAGCCCAGGCTTATGTCAGTTCTTAAATAGAATGAACGTGTTCCTTTCCTTGGTGTGTAAATTCTTGAGAAGTGTATATCCTAATATCAATGGTGCTAAAATATAGCCTGCATCTTAGAAGGACTACTGAAGACTTGTTCTTTGAGAAATATTGAAAAGTAAACAAAGGCTTAAAAAAATCTCCCTTGCACGGCAGGTAGGTAGAGATTTTGGGCAGAAGTATTAAGCTTTTGCAAGTGTGAAAAATACATTTTCCAATTTTACACATTGACATATATCCCGCACAATGTTTATTAAACCATTTGTCAATGAATATCGAATATTCGTAGCACTTTGGACACACCTACACAATGCATGGAATTTGCAGTGTAAAATATCTAAATTGTATGTACGGTTGATGAAATGCACTAAATGCTACATACTGAAACTGTGAATTGTAATGACATTTTGCACTTTACATTTTTAACCAATGTAACTGCACTTTCAAGCGGAGGAGAAAAGCAGCAAAGCATCTAAATTGCAATTCATATTCCATGTTTTGCAGTCTATTTATTGGAATATGGGTTAGAATGATCAACGTGCTAGGTCAAAATATCATCCACTGTTATGCAGACCACAAGATATTTTCAGATTCTTAGCCTCTCTTGGATTCACTAACAAGCCGTCAAGAACAAAGCTGAGGGAATTTGGGCTAAGCTGGTACTGTAATAAAACAAAAGGTAAAAGGTTACACAGGACAGCTGATTGCAGGGCGCACTTTGTTCTGGATTATTGATCTACTACTAGGCAGGGTAAGATCTTCAAGAGCTTTGAAGTGGCCTTTTCTGCAGTTTGGCACATCCAGGAGGCCAGGCTGAAAGAGCTAGTAAGTGGACGGTTTTTGTTTGCTTGGGTCCCATGGGCAGCGACAGGACTAGAAAAAACAGCCCACTCCAGTTTGGTCCCATGGGCCTTAATGGTATCAAACATCAAGCCCACACAGATACACTTTCAAGCTGGCCTGTTGGGCAGTGCCGGACAGCTCGAAATCTTCACCGTTGCAAAAGAGACAAGACATTCATTGTTTTCACACACATTGTCATATTTTTGAGTATATGCAGATTATTCGGATCTGATTTTACAGTCTGAATACATATAACTGATTTATTACTAGTGGTGGCATCTAAATTGATTATGTACGGTTGGAAAAAAGAGGACATCCCTTCTTCCACACATGCATACACGGCGGAATCCACTGATAGATGTGAGAAGATATGATTACATGACACTGAAATTACTTTCGAAGAGAAAAAGGAGGTCTGATCAATTATGGGACAAATAAGATACGCCTATATAGAGGTCTAAATCTCAGTAAGTGTGATGTAAAAAATACTATGAGATGTTTAATAATGTTTAAAATATTTCATGTTTCTATTTCAAACTGCTTAACTGGTGGATGACATTTTCAAGGCTTCTATTTCATATATCTTTTTTCCAAATTTTCCATTTATTTGCTGCTTGCATATGTACTTTAGGCTATGTGTAGACAGTGTAAAAACCTATCCATGGTTGTGTATCCTTTTCTGCCTTTAGTGTATGATATTTCTTTTTATGGTGGGGATTACAGCCTATAGCAAGACAATATACTTTAATTGTTTAGAATGTGACATAAAATAGTGCATGCTAATATATATATATTACCTACTGGCGGTCGCCAGTAGGTATATATAGTTAGGATTTTTTCTCTATGGGATTTTTGAAAATTCTATGTCTAATAACTTTGGCGTTTGTGGACGGAATTGGCTGACATTTTCAGGAAAATGGAACATTTTGTTTCTGAGCAGCCCCTGAAAATTTGGGGGGGTTTCGTCAAGGGGGGGCCGAGAAAAAAGGGGGGTCCCAAAACGTGTTTTTAACATTGAGTTTTCCATAGGGCGGTTGGCCTCACTTTTAGCCCGAACGGCTGAATGGATTTGCACGAAACTTGGCAAAATTGTAGGGACTGGTAGCCCGATGTGCCTTTGCTAGGTCTCAATATATGTGCTCCAGTGGATTTTGAGAAATTAACGTTCAAAAAAAGATATATATCTGTAACAGCGGACCGGGCAGCGGTCCAGTTCGCGTACTTTTCGCGTTACGGAGCTTTGTGAAGCGAAGCTGATTGGTTCTCCGGCGTCTGTAAACATTCCAAACAGTCCTTAGCGGCCGCCATCTTGTCTCTCGGTAGGATCGAGAGACAAGAGGAGGCCAAAGCGAAGGGGAAAATGACCATAAGGGGGCATAGTAGATCCTCCCTGACCTCCTAGGTTTGATGTGGAGGTTTTAAAAGGGCCCCGCGGGGCAAAAAAAAAAAAAATAATAATAATCGAACGGCTGAATGGATTTGCACGAAACTTGGCAAAATTGTCGGGACTGGTAGCCCGATGTGCCTTTGCTAGGTCTCAATATATGTGCTCCAGTGGATTTTGAGAAATTAACGTTCAAAAAAAGATATATATCTGTAACAGCGCTCCGGGCAGCGCTCCACTTCGCGTACTTTTCGCGTTACGGAGCTTTGTGAAGCGAAGCTGATTGGTTCTCCGGCGTCTGTAAACATTCCAAACAGTCCGTAGCGGCCGCCATCTTGTCTCTCGGTAGGATCGAGAGACAAGAGGAGGCCACAGCGAAGGGGCAAATGACCATAAGGGGGCATAGTAGATCCTCCCTGACCCCATAGGTTTGATGTGGAGGCTTTAAAAGGGCTCCGCGGGGCAAAAAAAAAAAAAAAATCGTTTTTTTGGTGGGGTGCGCCCGGTTAGCGTAACGGGAAGCGGACTGGGGAGCGTACTACAAGGAATGAAGAATGATTGACTTTTAACTTATTGTATGTTTATAGACTTTTTTTAAACTTTTTTTTCTGCGGAGTGACGTCTCGGCCTATCTTCACGGGATGCAGTCCCTACCATCTCGGCGTTTAAGCCCAGGGGGACCGGTAGTGTGGGAGAGATAACGGGGCATATTATCAAGGGGGTTTATCTCCGCTTTTTTGGCTTTAAAAGCCAAGAAAGCGGAGATAAAATTATCTCCGTATTACCTAGCTGTCGCTAACACCAGTTAGCGACCGCTAGTAGGAGATAGCGACCATCTTGGGCCCCACTTTGCATGTCAGTGATATTTATCACTAATGACATGCAAAGTGGGCATGCCAAGATGTTAGCGACTGGAAACAGTCGCTAACATCGCTATCTCCTATTACCAACTTTTGGAGATATTCGCACTAAGCGCGAATATCTCCAAAAAGTAACACCTGCCCTGAGCAGTTCTTAGCCATGTTATCCAATGGGAGGTGGATAACATGGCTAAGAGCATTAGCTCGGTAATGCATGAATATCGCTGACTTTTCAGCGATATTAATGCATTGCGGCCGTTTTTTATCGCATTTGCAATAAACCTTGATAATAGCAAGGTTTATCTGCGATAATTTCTGACGATGCTTAGCGGTAAAAAATTCGTTGCTAAGCATCGTTAGGGATAAATATCGCTTAACTTTGGTAATATGCCCCAACGTCTGTTAACGTTCGATTCGAAGGAAATCAGGAAGTGTTGAAAAACATTGTCTGCGCCATCTTGCCTTTTTTCAAATGCCACACTTTTGTCATGCACGGCAGCCATTTTAGATGACTTGACCAGACCCACTCTCTGCACGCTGTCGATCCTTAGCATGGCTCCCCACCCTCGCAAGCATCTCCCCCAGGCACTGGTCACCCCCGCTCTCTGTCTTATGCATGGGCAATAAACCTCCCCCCCATCTGCGCTGCTCTTCCCTGAGAATCACACCCTGTGCCCGCCCGACACCTCCCTTTCGCCCTATTCACTACCGCACCCTCTGACACTCCTCTTCCTCTGTGTCCGATTGTCCAGGCCGGTCCCAGGCTATCAGCTAGCCTTGCAGATGTAGTTTATGCCCCCAGCTGTAAAGAATCACCCCTCTTCAAAGGAGTTATAGTAGATCAAGGCCCATACCCGATGAGATCCGTCACACCACACGCGTTCCTACTATCTGAAAACCATCCTGTATTGTGATTGGGGAGGGGACCGAGCCTGAAGCGGAAGATTCCAGGGATGACTCTTTGTACATCAAAGTTTTTACAATTATGTGTCACATTAAAAATATGTAGCACTCCAACAAAGTAGTAGGATTATAAAACTTTAATAACTTATAAATATATACAACAAAACAAAAACAGTAAAAACATTTAAACATTTTTAGGGAAAAAGAAGGAACAATGGTCAGTAGCGGTCGGTTGTGCGAATAGTCCCAAGGCAGCACAACGTCCAGATTTCTGGACGGCACCCAGGTGATGTTGCCTGGGTGCCGCACTGATTTGGGTATCCGGCGTGGGGCGTCCCGGGGGGTGGGTCGTCAGTAGCGGTGTGTTGTGCGAATAGTTCCAAGGCAGCAGAATGCGCTGAAATGTGGATGGCACCAAGGTGATGTCCAGTAAGTTGCCGCCCTCCGAATAACGGCGTGGGGCGCCCCGGGGGGGGGGGGGAGGCGGCGTGAACGGGCCTCCCCAGGTGGAGCCTCGTCTGCTGTAGTGGGGCGCCCCTTTACCGTTTCAGTTGCCATTCCGTCCGCTTTTGGTCCACTGTGTCAAAATCCGCAATTCAGCTGAGCTGCGCCCACTCTTGCGGTGCAGCGATAGGCGGCTGTCACAGGACTCTCAAAATGGCGGCAGGCTCTTTCCTTTTTGGGCCTGGTCCACTGAAATGGCCCTGGGACACCTTGGAAATCGGACGCTTGTCTGCTAGGTCTTGGACCCCATTCTCGAAAGCGTCCCCTCCGCCTTGAGGATTCTACAAAAGTCTTGGGGGCCCCCGACTCCTGCATGCTTCCGGTGGGGAGCGGCTGCCATGATTGCTCGCGGAATGACCACGACGGAGCCACGAGATGGTGGTGCTTTCATGCTGACGCCAGCTTCAGTCTGAAACATCCAGAAACAAGGTGGGGCTTTCATCGTTTGGGAAAAAAAAAAAGTTTTCATCCAATGAAAAGTGTTATTTTTAGGTCATATGATCAAGCCTTCCATCATTAGGAAACCAAAAGTAAAATGAACCAATGAAAAGTTTTATAAACAAGTCACATGACCTGTTATGCGGCATAGGGTATAAAAAGCGTAGAAAATCCGTTGGCACGTGAGGCGGCGTCAGTAGCGGACCGATGTGCGAATAGGCCGAAGGCAGCACAACGCGCCAAGATCCGGATGGCACCGAGGTGGTGTCCAGCAAGTTGTCGCACTGGTGTGGCCATCCTACAATGCTGAAAGTCGGCGTGGGGCGCCCCGTTGGCCTGTGAGATGGCGGCAGTAGCGGACCGATGTGCGAATGGGGCCAAAGGCAGCGCAACAATATTTTCTGAATAGAAGACACCACAAGGCGCTGAGATGCCAAGATCCGGATGGCACCGAGGTGGTGTCTAGCAAGTTGTCGCACTGGTGTGGCCATCCTACAATGCTGAAAGTCGGCGTGGGGCGCCCCGTTGGCCTGTGAGATGGCGGCAGTAGCGGACTGATGTGCGAATGGGGCCAAAGGCAGCGCAACAATATTTTCTGAATTGAAGACACCACAAGGCGCTGAGATGCCAAGATCCGGATGGCACCGAGGTGGTGTCTAGCAAGTTGCCGCACTGGTGTGGCCATCCTACAATGCTGAAAGTCGGCGTGGGGCGCCCCGTTGGCCTGTGAGATGGCGTCAGTAGCGGACCGATGTGCGAATGGAGCCAAAGGCAGCGCAACAATATTTTCGGAATAGAAGACACCACAAGGCGCTGAGATTCGGTTAGCACCGAGGTGGTGTCTAGCAAGCTATGCAGCTGAGTTGCGTGCGCACTTGTGGCGAATAGGTCGAAGGCAGCACAACAATGTTTTCTGAATAGAAGACACCACAAGGCGGTGAGATTCGGTAGGCACCGAGGTGGTGTCTAGCAAGTTGCCGTACTGGTGTGGCCATCCTACAATCCTGCTCCGAATAACGGCGTGGGGTGCCCGAAGGGGGGAGGGGGGGGGGAGGCGGCGTGAACTGGCCTTCCTAGGTGGAGGCTCGTCTGCTGTAGTGGGGCGCCCCTTTACCGTTTCAGTTGCCATTCAGCTGAGTTTCGGCCGCTCTTGATGCTACAGCGACAGGCGGCTGCAACAGGACTCTCAAAATGGTGGCCTGTTCTTTGGATTTGGGCCTGGTCCACTAAAATGGCCCTGGGACACCTTAGAACTCGGACGCTCGAATTTTTTTTCCTTTCCTCTACATGCAAAAAAAGGTAAATGCCCGGTACGTTACACGCTTCATCTGCCACGATGTACTCTCCAGAGGAACCGAAAAAAAATATAGTTATGGTAACTATACCATGCATCGTCATATGGAGAGGTGGCACCGATTAATTATAGTGCTGCATAAAAGAGAGATTTGGAGGAGAACCCCCGACCTGCCAGTACATTCATCAAAGAAGTGGCACTGACAGCATCAGAGGCAAGGGAAACGGTCCCAAATATTTAGAAGAACTTTGGAAAGATTAAAATGACATGTTTAGATTGTGGCAAATTAATTTCATGTGGACAGATGAGTGTCACTCTAATAAATACAGCATATGAACATCATCATAGTCGATGGTTGGTAGAGACATTTTGACTATATCCTGGACCTGCCCGTCCTCGCACAAAATGGCGCCGGAATAAATGAGACTCGTAACTCCTTGTTGTGTACTGGTTGCACAACCTTGATATCACGAGATACGTATGCAGTTTTGAAGCACATGGCGGGCGGGGACGAGAATAGATTGAATATTTCGATATCCCTATTGATATTAAGTTCTGATGTGTTATTGATTACTGTACTATTGAAAGTTCGAATTAACGTCACCCATGGTACTTGCCCGCAAATGTATATCTAGATAATTTTATTGTAACTGGCCCTGTCGTATTTTAATTATAAAATGTACGTCCACCGATTCCGCAACTGTTAGACACTTTAGTTCTTGCAACCTAATGGCCCGCCCGTTACGTTCCTCTACAGTGTAAATGTCTACTCATCATATACGATTATAATTTGCTCCGTGGCCGGCCCACGTGGTTATAGGCCCGTATTTGTATAATGACATTTTCACAATAAAGGTTTTTAAAAGAAAACATGGTAGTAGTATATACATTGGTAAAGTTTTTAATAATAGTCACTGTTTTAGAATCAGTAAAAGGCAAGTGAAATAAAGCAGACCAATTACATGAAGGGTAAAAGGTATAATACGCAGGAACGCAGTAAAGATAAATGGTCAAGGGCTGTTGTGTTTTCTACTCCTGCAACATAAAGTGATCGATAAGAATCTCATATTCAGGCGTATCGGCGACTAAGACAGCAGGCCGACCCTCTTTTGCTCAACGGCTCCGTCATGGGACGAAGAAACACCCTTTTTCTCGAAAAAGGAATATATTTTACTTGCAGGACAGTTGTAAATTTTCCGGGAAAGTACATTAGCCTGGAACATTATAACATATATTTAAGAAAAAATAATGTTCGAAAGTAATAAAAAGCGTAATTTTTAGGTCATATGACCAAGCCTTTCACAATTAGAATAAGAAAAGTAAAATGAACCAATGAAAAGTTTTATTAACAAGTCACATGACCTGTTATGCTTACGTTACGCGCTGCGCGTCGCGCCCCGGATCACTTCCGGATGCGCTAACGCGGCGCGTCATATGACGCATTACGCGACAACGCAGGTCCAGAATATGGTCAAAATGTCTCCACCAACCAGCGGTCGGAACACAACCCTTTTCAGCAGGCTAAATAGTTCTGTTAAATGACAACAGAAGGGACAGGCAACAAGAACCATCAGTCAAAGAGGGGAGGGCTAGTTCTTCTCTACCGGGTCACGTTGGGGCGCTACCGGAACTGATCGAATTGGGAGTCTACAGTGTTTCTGGATGTTTCAGACTGAAGCTGGCGTTAGCATGAGAGCACCACCATTTCGTAGCTCCGTCGTGGCCATTCCACGAGCAATAATGCTAGCCGCTCCCCACCAGAAGCCTGCGGGAGTCGGGGGCCCCCAAGACTTTTGTAGAATCTTCAAGGCTGAGGGGACGCTTTCGAGAATGGAGCCCAATCTCTAGCAGACAAGCGTCCGAGTTCCAAGGTGTCGCAGGGCAATTTTAGTGGACCACGCCCAAATCTGAAGAGCCGGCCGCCATTTTGAGAGTACTGTGGCAGCCGGCTATCGCTGCACCGCAAGAGCGGGAGCAACTCAACTACATGGTGAGCGAGACGCTGTAGTCGAAAGAGCGGGCGGTAAACAGCTGAATAGCGGAAGAGGCACAGTGTAGCAAAAGCGGGCGGAATGGCAACTGAAATTGTAAAGGGGCGCCCCACTACAGCGTGTCTTTAGGTGAAACGGATTGTGGGACAAGGTCAAGAATGGAAGAGTTACCAAAAGGCAAAAAGTTCCGCTTGATCCCGGGAGCCGGCCACCTATGTCGGGGGCGATCTCAGGCCACACCAGGGGAACACGACTTGGGGAGGGAGCCGGAGCCAAGCGCCCCCTCCGAGTCCGTGCCATCACACCGTCCCTCGGGGGCCTCCGTCAAGCGGTTCAGGGTGGCACCGCATTACATTGTTCACAAATGCAGTCACGTCCTCAAACAGCCCCCACTTTACTTTGAGAATAGTGAAGCTGAAGCAAGTGCAAATAGGCTTCAGACAGTGTTACAAGCACTCCTCAAAACTTTGAACCATCAGAGTGCATGAGTTTCATGCTCGATCGATTGAGCTAGCCGGATCGGGCAACAAAAAGTATAAAATAGTTATGTAAATAGTTGTTTAATAAAATGTTTTACCCTGTTACTTTGCTGGTGTGTTGTATATATTTGTAATATTTGCATAGAGTTTATCGTTATTTTGGGCGGGGTGGGTGGCGGAGCCGAGCTGTATTGCAGCCATCATGGTGTGGAGTTCAGTTCATCTCAATAGTTTTGTGTTTGTCATGAGGGGTTGTTCCTAATGTTTCTATTTTAGCGAGGTCAAAAAGAGATCCCATTAGTGGCCTACTGATTTTGCTCGATTCCTTTTGTTTTTTTACACGATTTTTCGCTATCTGCAAAGACTAAACAGAGTATTGCGACTCTGTGCTTGTTTGTAAATAGAGAATGAACCAAAGAGAACCAATTCTAAAACAGTAAATGCTTGGATAACAATCAATCAAATGGAGAGAGAAGCAGGCACGACGGATTACAACGGGGGCAAAGGCCTGCGTTAACTACCCTTCACTATCTGCAAAGAGAGAGTACTCGTAATAGAAATGAGGGGGAGGGGGGGGCAGCATTCAAAGCAGATCAGTGTGCATAAACACGAAAATGTTTTTACTTACCACGTACTTGACATTCGACAGCTTATGATATTTGCTATTAAAAAACCATTGAAATTCACTGAAAAAACCATAGGTTAGAGACCATATATAGTTAGGAATTAGCATTTAAAAAACCTTGAAAATTCACTGAAAAAACCATAGGTTATAGACCATATATAGTTAGGGATTAGCATTTAAAAAACCTTATTTTACTCACACAAAACCATTGAAATTCCATATATAGTTAGTTGCACTAACTATATATCGCGCACCCGCAATCCACTGCTGATGATGTCACATATTACATCATTCATGACATGGTCAGTGACATCAATGATGACATCACTGATGACATCTCAAATGACATCACTGATGACATCACTGATGACATCTCAAATGACATCACTGATAACATCTCAAATGACATCACTGATGACATCTCAAATGACATCACTGATGACATCACTGATGACATCTCATTTGACATCAATGACCACATCACTGATGATATCATTCATGTGACAATACAATGCATCTCCTCACACTTTAATATAACCTCTGTTACACCCAGTGTTAAATACAGAGTATAATTTTTGAAACCATTGACACACCAATACTAGTTACTACATACGCACTCAGTGATTCCTATGTTTACACACACATTCACTCATTTACCCATACAATCATTCATACATACAATCACTCATCTTTACAACACTATCATATGCACTCATACACCTATACAGACTCTCACACTCTGTCACTCATCCATGGAGTTACTCACACACCTAGTCAGTCCTGTAAATAATCAATCACACTTCCATTTTCTAATCTATACAGTTAAACATAGAGCACCTTACATTTTGAAACATATACTAACACATACTTACTCTCTTATACAATCATTGATACAAGTACACATTGATCTGCACAGAGTCACACACCTCCCAGCCAGCCACACACACACTCAGTCTCCCATACAAATACTTGGGCAATCAATCAATAACCCATATAGTTACTCATATAGCTACTGACCAACACATGCAGCAGTTTACAGAACAACAGACATAATGATGCACAAATTAAGACAGTTTAGTCACTAACCCATGCACTCAGTGAGACACATTTAATCACTCACTCATACAGTCAGTCACGCACCTACTAAATCCTTCATCCAGACACTTCTACATCTACTCATTCTTCAATATGTAAAACATATTTAAACTTTACAGAAACACACAGTCACTGGATGATGTCATCAGTGATGTCATTTGAGATGTCATCAGTGATGTCATCAGTGATGTCACTGGCCATGTCATGAATGATGTAATATGTGACATCATCAGCAGTGGATTGCGGGTGCGCGATATATAGTTAGTGCAACTAACTATATATGGAATTTCAATGGTTTTGTGTGAGTAAAATAAGGTTTTTTAAATGCTAATCCCTAACTATATATGGTCTATAACCTATGGTTTTTTCAGTGAATATATATATATATATATATATATATATATATATATATATATATATATATTCAAACCAAAGAGTTGCCTGCTGTAGAAGACGCCCGCAACAAGTAAGTATTGCCAAGGATTCACTTTATTGCAAGAAGCAACACGAACACCAAGAGCTGGCTCACGTTGTCACGTACTCCTGCCCGACCCGTTTCATGTAACTAAACACTTCATCAGGGGCTCGGGCTCAAAAGTCAATGGTGAGGTAATTTTCGGCGGCATCCATTATATCCAAATTACCCCGTCTCAGTGGGCGTGGCAAACACAAGGCATGCTGGTAATTGTGGTGCGCGTCGTTTTTCTCATGTGAGCAACATCATCCATTGCTTGGCTTTTCAAATAAAATATTATCCATGTGGATTGTGGTCAGGCTCAAGTCACTCGAGTTGCTTTACTTATCTTGAAATAATGGCACTTGTATCCATAGGCAAGTCCGACTTCACGGGCTCGCTGGGATGCTGGAACAGCACCGGGGCAGTCTTCCGCGGCTCAGGCCGAGACCCTGATGAAGTGTTTAGTTACATGAAACGCGTTGGGCAGGACTACATGACAACGTGAGCCAGCTCTTGGTGTTCGTGTTGCTTCTTGCAATAAAGTGAATCCTTGGCAATACTTACTTGTTGCGGGCGTCTTCTACAGCAGGCAACTCTCTGGTTTGGATATATATATATATATATATATATATATATATATATATATTCACTGAAAAAAACATAGGTTTCAGTCACGTTATAGTTAGAAATTAGCATTTAAAAAACCTTAGAACTTCACTGAAAAAACCATAGGTTTCAGGGACTTTATAGTTAGCTGGACATTTCACTCGTACGAAACCATAGAAATTCCACCGTTATTGTTAGTTCAGTTAACTATAACTCGCACCCCGCAATGCACTGCTGATGACATCACATATTACATCACTCATGACATGGTCAGTGACATCACTCATGACATCACTGATGACATCTCAAATGACATCACTGAAACTTCAAACCAGAAAGTGTTGGCAGCCATCTTGTGACTCAGTAGAACCGAGTCACAAGAAAAAGAAGAAAAGGGGGCAGAGTAGAAACACCCTGGCCTGCTCGGGGCGTCCCACACGGACTCCCTCAGGCCAAAAAAGCATTTTTTTAAATATTTTCGGTAGGATTCATGCTGGATGCGTGAATAGGGGCCAGAAAAAAAAACAAAATGCATATTCCCACGCTTCGTTTCTTTAGGCCCCCGGGTGGGCCAGGTCCCAGGGGCAATGTTTTATTATGGTGCGGGGGCGTGTGCGGGCCCCTGCAGCCCTGGGGACCGGGACTGGCACCTCCGTGGGTGGGGCTTTAATGATAGTGCGTGGGGGCATGCAGCCCCCCAAGTCCCGGGGACAGCCACCTCCCTGGGGCATCAATAAAGTAAATTACTGTGAGAGGGGTTCCTGCCCCCCCCCCCCCACAGTACCCCGGGGACCACCACCTTCCCGGGGCACACTGAAATTTAGGGAGGGGGACCATTGCAGGCCCCTAAGCCCCGGGGGCCGCCACCTCCCAAGGGCTTCAATACAATTACAGAAGTGTGGAGGGCTCCTGCCCCTCCCCACACTGCCCTGGGGACCACCACCTCCCTGGGGCACTAATTATTGAAATACGGGGGTCTGGTGCGGCCCCTCAGCCCCAGGGACCACCACCTCCCCAGGCTATATACATGTTGGGAGGGGGGCCATGTGGCCTCCTCCAGGAGCTCTTCATGGCCTTGGCGACCACCACCCCCAGGGCCGGCTTCAGCAATGTCCTGGGGTGCCCACCCCTCTTATATTGCAGTTTGCAATGCCAGGGTGGGAACACGGCTCAAACCCTGTCATTGCAAACTCTGCTCTCGCTCCCATGAGGTAAAGCGGAATTGCTTTTGGATAAGGAGAGCTGCATGTCAACAGCTCCCCTTGTCCAAAAGCAATGTCGGCTCCAGCAGGAGGTGGGGAGCCGGCTGGGACTGCAGGGGCATTGGGGCTCCCCCTGCAGTCCCCAACATGAGGCTTGGCCCAGGGGGATGGGGTCCCGGGGGCCAAATGTGGCCCAGGGAAGGGGGGCCACATGGCCCCCTCCCATTAAATTGTAAAAATAAAACAAAAGAGGCAAAGCCCCAGGGGATGGGGTCCACGGGGCTGAAAAGGTCCCAGGAGGGGGGCCCCATGGCCCCCTTCTTTAAATGTTGTTTATTTTATTTTTTATTAAAACTTGACCATGCCCCAGGGGATGGGGTCCCAGGGGCCTAAATGGGCCTCAGGAGGAGGGCCCCCTTCCCTTTTAAATTTTTATTTTAATGGGTCAGGCCCTGGGGGATGGAGTCCCTGGCCAACAAATATTAAGTCAGTCAGTAAGTTAAAAAGCTTTATTATCGGTTAAAAAACATAAAAGCACATAAATACACAATACAAATAAAAACAAGTCATAGGGCAACAGTAAGATACATTCATAAAACGGCCTATACGAATAAAAAGGTTAAAAGGTTAAAAGGATCCAATGATGCAGACATAGCAGAAACCTGTGCAATTCAAGAAAGTGCAATCAATGGACAGTCCCTGGACAATTTATTTGTAGGGTACCTTCTGTGCTACAGTATTTATGCTAACACGGGAGGGGCAGTTTGACATTTTTGATTTTAGCGCCTCTAGTGCACCACATAGACAGTAACAATCTAGCAGTCGCAAACACAATCAGGGGGGTGGTGTCATATTTTAAGATTCTAAATACCTCCCTATAATCCCTGAGACCCCTAGACTTGCAGAGTTGAATGATCCATTTAGCTGTTGGTTTGGAGTAGGAGGGGCAGAAGAGCAGAACGTGCAGAACCGTCTCTTCACTTCCATCACACCCCAGACAAGAACTCGATGTTTGCGGAGCATTTGACCACTTGTTTGTCACGGCCCTTAATGGCAATGTTCCATGTCTGAACTGGACATATAGTTTCTTAGCCAGTAGGGGCCGGATATCATCCAGGAATTTCTCAAAATGGGGAATAACCTTGATATCCAGAAAGGTATTAGTCAGCCTACCCAAAGAGGGATTCGATAATGTAAGTTCTGTTCGATATTGCATCAGTGCAAGGCTCATCGACCTCTTGGAGGTTAAGGCACAGGTTTCCTCAGGAGAGGACCACACGTCTCCCCTACCAAGTATGTGGCAAAGCTGTTTAATGTACCTTAGCAAGGAGATTTTTCTCACCCCCCTTATGGAGAAAAGGTTCCTTAGGTCCTCCCTGTAGCTCGAGAGCTCAGGGGTGGACCAAAGTC
This sequence comes from Lissotriton helveticus, assembly GCF_964261635.1. Lineage (NCBI taxonomy): Eukaryota > Metazoa > Chordata > Amphibia > Caudata > Salamandridae > Lissotriton > Lissotriton helveticus. The sequence continues at coordinate 1,327,805,705 of NC_136059.1, forward strand.
GCCTCCAGTACAACAGGGGATGGTTTGAGATGATCTCCTGTATAGGAGCCAAACCTAGATCTAGCCGTAATGGGGTCAGAGGGGTGCTCTGGGGAAGTCTCAAGAGGCGCCTGATAAAACTATTCTCGGTAGAGGATAAAGAGGTGGCGGAGACGTGGCCCCAAACATCTGCACCATAGAGCGCTCCACCCCTCGCCGGGGCTTTGTAGATTTCCACGGGCGGTCCCAATGGTTTACAAGAGCTCTCATTGTACACCTTTAGGATACTGCCAGTGGATTGGGCCAACTTCAGGTTTGCCTTAGCCATGTGGGACCCCCAATCCATTCTATCATTCAATGTTACCCCCAGGTAGTCAAAGGTAGACACTCTTTCCAACACCGAGCCATCCAAATGGGGGGGGGGACAGTTGAATGATTTGGCGTTGTAAACCATAAACTTAGTCTTGGAGAGGTTAATCTCCAGATTCCTCGATCTACAAAAATAGCAGAACGCCTCCAATGTTCGCTGGATACCCATGGAAGTTTTTGATAGCAGAAGGCTATCATCAGCGAACATCAGGGCTGGTATCTTGCGACCTGCTAAACTGGGTGAATCTAGATCCCTCGCTCCCGTTAGATGTTCAATCAGCCCATTGAGGAAAAGGGAGAAGAGCGTGGGGGCCAGCACGCATCCCTGCCTCACTCCCTTTTCCACTGGGAATGGATCAGAAAGCTCCCCATTCCTCCCGAACCTCACCCTTGCATAGGTACCTTGATGCATACGTTTAAACAGATGGCACAAGTAAACTGGAGCACCCATCTCTAATAATATAGCCCAAAGCTTGTCCCTCTGGACTAAGTCGAATGCGGATCGAAGATCTACAAAGATCAAATACAAACTACCAGCCCCCAAAGATACCGTCTTCCAGTAAACCAACTGTAATCTAAACAGTTGGTCGATGGTGGAGACCTTCGCTCGAAAGCCCGCTTGGAGGGAGGTTAAGATTGATGTTCCTCCATCCAACTCTGCAATCTCGATGGTAAAAAGCGGGCAAATAGTTTCTGGAGGATATCGATGAGACTGATGGGGTGGTAGTTGGACGGGTCGAGAGGAGAAGCCTTTTTGTGGATGGGGATGATTTCTGCACTCAACCAGGTTTGGGGGATCTTCATGCCCTGTAGGATGGCATTAAAGTATAGCCAGAAGTAGGGGGCCCATACCTTCTGTTCACTCAGGTATAGATCTCCAGGCATCCTATCTAGGCCCGGAGCTTTCCCAGGTGTCAAACTTTTAAGGGCCGCCTGAATTTCAAGCAAGGTACAGGGTGGGGCAATCAGGACCCATTGCATCCGGAGGGACTAGATCAAATGTACTCTTTAGGGGAGCTAAATCTACTGGAGATGCTGGGTCGGTGAGGGAGTAGAGAGGCTTAAAATGGGCTAGCCAAACCTCTTCACTTAGGTTAGGAATTATGGCAGACGTCCCTTCTGCTGATCCTGATCTAACTAGATTCCAAAAGGTCCTGTAGTCGCGTCCGTCCAGAGCTACTTTTATGCTTTCCCACCTTAGAGCCTCCCACTCCGACCTAGCATCCGTAATCATTCTTTTATAAATTTTTCTAGCCATTCTAATGCTCGACAGAGATCCAGATTTTACCTCCTTCACAAGGGCGTTTTTAGCCGCCCTACAATTTTTGTTGAACCAATGGGCCAGATTTTTTACCCGTTGCCGCTTATTATCGGTGGTATAGAAATAATCGGCCAAGGTAGAGACGAGCTTATTATAAATATGCTGCAGGTCCTGAAAGTAGGGCAGGTCATAGTTTGGACCCAAGAGGTCACAAGCCTCAACTAATATTAAGAGAAGTGGGGCCACACAGTCTCCCTTCTAAGCATCTTGCCGGAGGCCCCACCCCCTCCCTGAACCACTGTGCAAACTCGCCTCCTGGTGCGTTCTAAATTGGAGGGATTAAGTCCCCTTGAATTCTAAGGGTCCTTAGGGGCCAACTAGCCCACTAGGTGCCTTCAGTAAGCCCCACACAGTGGGATTGCTGAGAGGTGGTCCTATGCCATGCCGCTTTTTACACCACTGTGCAAACGTGTCTCTTGGCGCATTGCTGGTAGGGCGATGAGGTCCTCTTGTGTCCTGTGGACCTCAGGACTAAAGTGGACTTCATTCCATGAGCAGTAGTGCACCAGGAGGTCTGTTTGCAGAGTGGTGTAAAAAGGGGCGTGACCTGGGACCACTCTCAACAATCCAGCTGTGTGGGGCTTTTGAGATACCAGGAGGACTAGTTGGCCCCCAAGAACCTTCAGGAGGCAAGGGGACTTCATCCCCCAACCAAGAGCGGGCTAGGAGGCACGTTTACAGAGTGGTGGAGAATCAGGGCATGGCCTGTGTCCACCTCTCAGCAATCTCACTATCTGGGGCTTACTGGAGGTATCAGGTAGGCTAGTTGGCCCCTAAGGACCCCCACAAGCGAAAGGGACTTCAATCCCTATCCAAGAGCGCACCAGGAGATGCATTTGCAGAGTGGTAGGCAAAGGGGGCGTGGCCTGCAATATGAACTTAGCAATCCTGCTGTGTGGGATTTACTGGAGTTAATAGGAGGGGTAGTTGGCCCCCAGAGATGTCCTTGGGGCTGACTACCCCTCCTTTTACCTCCCGTAAGTCCCAGACAGTAGGATTGCTAAGAGGTCTTCGGAGGCCACGCCCCCTTTCTCTACTACTCAGCAAACACGCCTCTTGGCACACTACGGGTTGGGAGATGAAGTCCACTTTACTCCTGAAGGACTTTGGGGGCCAAGAAGCCCTCCTGGTACTGCCTGTAATTTCTACGCAACAGAATTCCTGAGCGCTGGTCGATGGCCCAGCAACCTTTCTCCACCACTCTCCAAATGCGACTACTAGTTAAAGAAGCATTTGCAATGTAATAGGTTTCGCAGTTGCGAGAGTTAGAGCTATTAGCGTTTTAAATGTAAAAGTTTTTTACAAATTTTTTGGGGAGTAGAGTGGATGTACATTGTGTGTAGTGGAATTATGTGGTATATTGTGCAGTGAAATTATGTGGATAGAAAGTATTTGGTATTTGGTCTATAAATTATGTAGAGTGAGATTTTGTGTTATGGAGAGTAATTATGTTCTATAGTAGTCTGTGTTGTGAAGTGGTAACCTCAGGTTTAGTCTTCCTCGTTTCTATAGAAGCTAAACTATGAAGTCAATGAGACAAAAAAAAAGGAATCACTGAGGAGCACTTCTGGACCTAGTCAGAGGTATGAGCAGGCCACTCGAATTATGTGACTGTTTGGCTGCACTGACTTTCGCACAATTATACATTTTCCACATTAGCCACATAATCAATCATCTGCAGATTTGAGCAAAAAGAGCAATGTTTCTAGCTCAAAATGGCTCAGACGTTACGAAAAATGCAGCAAAAAGTGTTACAGCGTGGTGGAAGGTCCTTTGCACACCTAGAATGGTCACATGTTACTTATTACTAAATGTGGGTGTTAAATTGGTACTAAAGGTGTGCAAGTCACTCTTGCTTATTTCTGCACCTCTCTTGCCTCTTTCTGCATTTCTGTTGCTTCTTTCTGTGCCTTTCTTTCTTTTTATGGACTTTTCCTGCCTCTTTCTACACATCTCTTCTACTTTCCGTACCTCTTTTGCCTCTTTCTGTACCTCTGCTATCTCTTTCTGTACCTCACTTGCTTCTTTGTGAACCCGTGTGCCTCTTTCTGCACCCCTCTTTTCTTTCTGAACTCCCCTTGCCTCTTTCTGCACCTCTGTTCCTTCTTTCTGCACTTCTTTTGTTTCTTTCTGCACCTCTCTTGCCTCTTTCTCCACCCCTCTTCTCCCTTTCTGCATCTCTGAGCTTCTTCCTTCACTCCTATTGTCTCTATCTCCACCCCTCTTGCATCCTTTCATACCCCTATTGCCTCCTTCTGCACCTCTGTTCTTTGTTTCCGTACTTCTTTTGTTTCTTTCTGTACCTCTCACTTCTTTCTGCACCCCTTTTGCCTCCTTTTGCACCCCTCTTGCCGCTTTCTTCACACCTGTTCCTTCTTTCTGCACTGCTTGTGTTTCTTTCTGCAGCTCTTTTGCTTCTTTCTGTACCCCCTTGCCTCTTGCTCCACCCAGCAACCCTCTTTATGAGCACCTGTTGCTTCTTTCTGTACCTCTGTTCTTTCTTTCTGCACATCTTTTGTTTCTTCCTGCACATCTCTTGCTTCTTTCTGTACCCCATATGCTTCTTTCTGCACCCCTTTTCTCTTTGTGTACCCCTCTTGCCTCTTTCTGCACCTCTGCTCCTTCTGTCTGTACTTATTTTGTTACTTTTTGCACCCATTTTGCCTCTTTCTGCACCCCTCTTGCCTCTTTCTACACCTCGGTTCCTTCTTTCTGCACTTATTTTGTTTCCTTTTGCACCTCAGTTACTTCTTTCTCCACTCCTCCTTCTTCTTTCTGCACGCCTTGTGCCCCTTTCACACCCCTCTTAACTCTTTCTGCACCCCTTCTGCCTCTTTCTGCACCTCTGTTCCTTCTTGCTGCAAATACAAAGCGAAACAGGTGAATGAGTTTAGATTGCGCTGGGAAGATACACAGGTATAAGTCAATATTTGTTCGAACTCTAAGGATAAGGTCTCAGTCACCCAACAAAGACCAAACAATGTGATAAGAGGAGCCAATCACTATTGTAAAGTAGACACACAATGATATATCCTGAGCTCGATAGGCTGAAAGAAACAATTTTTTTAGTCCATCAAATCCAATCAGAGAAAGTAGTGATTTTTTATATCTTCTTCATTTATTTCCAATTTGATCAGGAAAAACTTCAATCTTCACCCAGAAAACAAAACAAAAAGCCGTTGCCAACACGTGTTTCGTCTTGGTATGGTAACCAATGACTTCTTCAGGGCTGAAATAATTACAATAGAAGCAGTCATTTATCTAGTAAGCTAAATAAACATATATCAAACATTAAGACCACACCTAAGATGACAAATATCATACAAAGTGGCTGTAGTTGTGAGTAAGGATCCATAATCCAGTCCTACCCCAATTAAGCAGGTCTCCAATATTGAGTATATTACAAAGGTTGTTTATATATACTAAGATGGTTAAACTTTTAGGTTACCCAGAAAAACCTTATTCATTTAGACATACAGAATTAACCACCAATACTTCTCATTGTTAATTATACCACAAGATATGATACAATCATGTAACATACACTGGAGGTTAACACAAGGTCAGCAGAGAAAGAGAGAGATAAAAGTCAAAATTAAGCTAAAAGTAAAACACCACACCCAAAACGTGAAGAAACGGATAAATTCCAAGTTAATCCAAGTAAAGAACAAACAAATAAATATCCAAAATCGCAAGGCCCATAGTATACCAGTGTAAGCAGAACAGTAGTTGATAGAAACCAAGGTAAGGGTATACTAGTATAATTCGCTCACCTATGGCTAAGGTAAAATCGGTTCATAAGCGGCAGGTTATATTTATACTGATCCACCGCTTTCACCAGTGTAATCTAAAATGAATAGGAATTAATAAATCAAACTGATACGCTATGTCGTATACATCCCAATAGTCAAGCAACACAGGTAAGTACTAGTTATAACATCCATGTGTAAAAAATTATAAAGGGGCACTCACTAGAAAAAGTTGTATTTCACGCTTTCGCTGGGTGGTGAACAGTTTACCAATCAATAGATGGAGATCCGCCGATCTCCATAGAAGTTATATATCAAGGTCCACAATGAATATTATTTTTGTGTATTAAACACGGGGTACCCTACAGAAAAAACGTTTATTCATAATCCTTAATAATATATTTATAACCAAAATATAGTTATACCAACCTACAGTATGTAAAGTTAACATTTAAGAAAACGAATTTATTATGTTATCCGTTTTACACTAATAAACCTATTCATATAAAAACAAGTAATTTAAACAGTCCATTTAAATATCGTAACCGAAAATCCCAGTTAATTCCTATTATTGGATGATCGATATCAACATCGATACCAATGTAGTTAGCAATTTTCTAAGCAAAGACTAGTTAAAAAGTAATATACCGATCATTATTCCTAAGTTAAAAATGACGTCTGACATCAATTCCTTACCTCCGAGTACAGAGAGTAGAAACGACAGTGTCTCCGTGAATTTGGCGTTCAACACGGGCGCCATGTTTGTAGCCTCATATACTCCTCCATGAGTAATGAGAAACAGAAAGAGGACTCAACAGTATACTTCCGAATAAAACGAGATTCGCATCCATCTTGGAGTGGCAAGAATTGTAATTAATGATAATTCGAAAAACAAAAGCTTAACTACTTATTAATACGCCAAAAAGAGGGCCTCAAAACCAAAGTTTCCAACCTCAATTATTTGGAAAACACTCATATTTATAGCGAGTGTCATAATATTTCATAGAAATCGACCAGTGTCACAAGCACCAAAAAGGGGGGGGGGGGGAGTGGGTACCACTACAGTTACGTGCAGTAAATATGCAAAAGTGAATAAAGAGGGGTGAAAATAAATTTGTATATAAATGTGAAAGGAAAAATAAAAATAGGCGAAAGAGGAAGGAATAATGAAACGAACAACAGATTAGAGTAATAACAGAAAAAACTAAGTTTCTAAACCTTACAACACAACAATCATATAAACATATTCATAAACAAAAACATTATTCAGAATGATATTTACAAAAGAATCATATTGTCACAAATCCGTCCGGAGTCAAGACATATGATACAATACATCAAAATTACGGAATTTTCTAAGCAAGCTCATCATCTATCTCAATACTTTTCAACATAAGAAGTATTGCATCTCCCCATCAAAATTGAACCCCTCATCCACCGCATTGGCACGCATAATCCAACGCGCCTCTTGTTGTCTCAGCTTCAATTCACGGTTCCCACCCCTAGTTCCAACAGGTACGACTTCTATACCATGGAAGGACATAGTTAGGTGTTCCGTTTGCGATGTGCATTTCATTGCATGTGCTGCTATTGGAACTCTAGCATCTCGGTTTTTAAGAGCTCTAAAGTGTTCACTGGTCCTATCCTTTAATCTTCCAATAGTACTACCTATGTACACCTTTTTACATTTACATAGAATGGCATATATAACATATGTAGTATTGCAGTCTATGTGTGTTTTGATGTTATAGACTCCAGAATTGTTATACTCAAAGGATTTGATACCATGCAAGGACATTCTACACATACTGCAATCCCCGCATCTGAAAGACCCCTTATTGTGGGTATGAAGCCAAGATGGTTTATGGCTACTTCTGGGATAACTGGGGCTGATTATGTTTTTAATCGTTAAACCTCTTCTATAAGTTATCGATGGATGAGGTAATAACAGATCTTTTAGTGAAGGGTCAGATGTGAGCATAAACCAATATTTGTTGAGAATTTGATGAATCTGTTTTGACCAAACACTGTAACTCGTGACCAATCTAATAGGGTTCTTGGTTTTGACAGGTTTACTTTTCAATAAAAGAGTTTCCGTTCGTTTCAGTTTCAGAGCTCTATTCTTAGCCCTTCTAACCACATCATGTTTATACCCTCTAGACAGAAATCTATTCTCAATGTCGTCCACACACTTTAAAAATTCAGTATTCTCATTACAGTTTCGACGATCTCTATGGAATTCCCCATAAGGAATTGAATTTATTTGGGAAATCGGATGTGCACTACTTCCATGTAGAACTGAATTACATGATGTTTCTTTTCTAAACAACTTACTACATAGTTTACCATCATGAACATATAGTTTGAGGTCAAGAAATACTATTTCAGTTCGACTATAGTTGATAGTAAAGGTCATGTTGTACAGATTAATATTCATGTAGTTAAAAAAGGTCATAAGATGTTCCACACTTCCTGTCCAAATAAATAAAAGATCGTCAATATACCTTCCATAGTAGTTAATATATTGATGCCACGGAGCACCACCCGGGCCCCAGATGTGCACCGCCTCCATCCACCCCATATAGAGGCAGGCGAAGGACGGTGCAAATCTGGAACCCATGGCTACTCCACATTTCTGTCGATACCATCTATCATTAAAAAGGAAAACATTATTTTCAAGAATAAGTTTAGACATGTTTAGTAACATATTGGTGTGGTCAAGTAATTCTACCGGTCTTTTGTACAAAAAGTATTCTAGTCCCTGGATACCCTTATCATGTCCGATGTTGGTGTATAGCTGGGAAACGTCCATGGTGACTAATAACATTTCAGGTTCCCAAGTAAGATCGTTTAAAATATTGAGAACATCCTTCTTATCCTTGATATAAGAGGCTAAGCCAGTGACATATGGCCGAAGAAAGATGTCTACGAATTCCGATAATTTCTCGGTTGGTCCCCCTATACCGGAAACTATGGGTCTCCCAGGGGGACAGGTAGCATCTTTGTGCACCTTAGGCAAGGTGTACAGGCATGGGAAATGGGGGCGGTCCACCAATAAGTATTTGTATTCCTCATCTGTTAGAATAGTTTCATGATGGCATTGTTTAAGGTACATATTGATTTGTGAAACAATTGAAAAGATAGGATTAGATGGTAATTCAGCATACCAGACTCGATTATTCAATTGGGTATAAACCTCCTGATCATATTTTACTTTGTCCATGAGGACGACATTACCTCCCTTATCAGCCTCTTTGACTACAAGGGAGGAATCTTCAGACAGAGTTTTAAGTGCTTGTCTTTCCCTTATCGTTAGATTATTGGTATATGGAGATATCTTGGTCTTTTTAATCTTAGTCTCCAAAAGGTTAAGTTCTTGAACAATAATCTTATGAAATGCATCTATATTATTATTCCTAGGCAGTTGTGGTGTCCACTTGGATTTGCTTTTAAGTCCACTGTCCTCACTGTAGTTAGTACAATCTTGCTGCACTTACTTTGTTTTTTCTGCACCTCTTGCTTCTTTCTCCACGCATTTTGTCTCTTGCTACACCCCTCTTGCCTCTTTCCCCACTCCTGTTCCTTCTTTCTGCACTTATTTTGTTTCTTTCTGCACCTCTCACTTTTTTTTGTACCCCTTCTGCCTCTTTCTGCACCCCTCTTGCCTCTTTCTGCACCTCTGTTCCTTGTTTCTGCACTTATTTTGTTTCTTTCTGCAGCTCTCTTGCTTCTTTCTGTACCCACTTGCCTATTTCTCCACCCCTCTTCCCTCTTTTTTCATGCCTTTTGCCTCTTTCTGCACTTCTCTTCTACTTTCCGTACCTCTTTTGCCTCTTTCTGTACCTCTACTACCTCTTTCTGTACCTCACTTGCTTCTTTGTGAACCCGTGTGCCTCTTTCTGTATCCCTCTTTTCTTTCTGAACTCCCCTTGCCTCTTTCTGCACCTCTGTTCCTTCTTTAGGCACTTCTTTTGTTTCTTTCTGCACCTCTCTTGACTCTTTCTCCACCCCTCTTCTCCCTTTCTGCATCTCTGAGCTTCTTCCTTTACTCCTATTGTCTCTATCTCCACCCCTCCTGCATCCTTTCATACCCCTATTGCCTCCTTCTGCACCTCTGTTCTTTGTTTCCGTACTTCTTTTGTTTCTTTCTGTACCTCTCACTTCTTTCTGCACCCCTTTTGCCTCCTTTTGCACCCCTCTTGCCGCTTTCTGCACACCTGTTCCTTCTTTCTACACTGCTTGTGTTTCTTTCTGTAGCTCTTTTGCTTCTTTCTGTACCCCCTTGCCTCTTGCTCTACCCAGCAACCCTCTTTATGAGCACCTGTTGCCTCTTTCTGTACCTCTGTTCTTTCTTTCTGCACATCTTTTGTTTCTTCCTGCACATCTCTTGCTTCTTTCTGTACCCCATATGCTTCTTTCTGCACCCCTTTTCTCTTTGTGTACCCCTCTTGCCTCGTTCTGCACCTCTGCTCCTTCTGTCTGTACTTATTTTGTTACTTTTTGCACCCATTTTGCCTCTTTCTGCACCCCTCTTGCCTCTTTCTACACCTCTGTTCCTTCTTTCTGCCCTTTTTTGTTTCCTTTTGCACCTCAGTTACTTCTTTCTCCACTCCTCCTGCTTCTTTCTGCACACCTTGTGCCACTTTAACACCCCTCTTAACTCTTTCTGCACCCCTTCTGCCTCTTTCTGCACCTCTGTTCCTTCTTTCTGCAATTACTTTGTTTTTTCTGCACCTCTTGCTTCTTTCTCCACCCATTTTGCCTCTTGCTACACCCCTCTTGCCTCTTTCTGCACTCCTGTTCCTTCTTTCTGCACTTATTTTGTTTCTTTCTGCACCTCTCACTTTTGTTTGCACCCCTTCTGCCTCTTTCTGCACCCCTCTTGCCTCTTTCTGCACCTCTGTTCCTTGTTTCTGCACTTATTTTGTTTCTTTCTGCAGCTCTGTACCTTCTTTCTGTAACCATTGTGCCACTTTCTATACCCTTTTTCCCTCTTTCAGCACCTCCGTTGCTTCTTTCTGCTCTTCTCTTGCTTCTTTCCATACCTTTGTCCCTTCTTTCTTTAAGCCTTCTGCCTCTTTCTGCACCCCTCTTCCCTCTTTCTAAATCTCTCTTGCCTCTTTCTGCACCTCTGTTCCTTCTTTCCGCACTTCTTTTGTTTCTTTCTGCAACTCTCTTGCTTCTTTCTGTACCACTCTTGCTTCTTTCTGTACCCCTTTTGCTTCTTTCTGCATCCCTCGTGCCTCTTTCACACCCCTGTTCCCTCTTTCTGAACCCCTCTTGCCTCTTTCTACACTTGTTTCTTCTTTCTGTAGTTGTTTTGTTTCTTTCTGCACCTCTCTTGTTTCTTTCTGTAACCCTCTTGCCTCTTTCTCCACCCCACTTCCCCCTTTCTTCAACTCTATTGCTTCTTTATGCACTTTTCTTGCTCCTTTCTGTATATCTCTTGAGCTTTCTGCACCCCTCCTACTTCTTGCTGCACTCCTCTTGCCTCTTTCTTCACCTCTGTTACTTCTTTCTGTACTTCTTTTGCTTATTTCTGCACCCCTTTTGCCTCTTTCTTTACCTCTGTTAGTTCTTTCGGCACTTCTTTTGGTTCTTTCTACACCTCTCGCTTCTTTCTGCACCCCTCTTGCCTCTTTCGGCACTTCTGTTCCTTCTTTCTGCACTTATTTTATTTCTTCCTGTACCTCTCGCTTCTTTTTGCACCCATTCTGCCTCTTTCTGCACCCCTCTTGCCTCTTTCAGCACCTCAGTTCCTTGTTTCTGCACTTATTTCGTTTCTTTCTGCAGCTCTCTTGCTTCTTTCTGTACCCCCTTGCCTCTTTCTAAACCCCTCTTCCCTCTTTATTCATGTCTGTTGCCTCTTTCTGTACCTCTGCCCCTTCTTTCTGTAATTCTGTTATTTTTTTCTGCACATCTCTTGCTTCTTTCTGCACCCCTCGTACCTCTTTCTGCACCCCTCTTCCCTCCTTATGCACCCCTCTGAAGAACAGGGATTTCAAGTACCCAGCGGCGCCAGGGACACGCCCAAAGTCTTCGGGTTCTCCTGTCTTGGCAAACAGAGACACGGAATACTTCTTGGTGGCGTCGGAGATCAAATTTATTAGCTGCAGCTGGTAACAGTAATCCCAGCAATACAACACGGTGTACAACTCAAGTAACTGTTCAATTTTCATAGAGCAAGACATCATTATTTATACACAATTTGCTTCATTACAAATGTACACCCACTGCGACAAATTCTGACCAATAGTATACATTTTACATACATCATCACATTCCAAAAAGCTCACTTTACATCGTCCCAACCCACAGGTTAATTATTAGGACTGTCCCAAATTCGATCTTCGCAAGCCGGACAAAACCCATAATTAAAAGCATTCCCCATGAAATGAAAAGTCGTAAGAAAAGAAACAATTTAGATGCTGAGTGAGATAAGACATGTGCAAGAAAACTAAAAGTTAACGATCTCCTGAACACTGATTGCCAATTTCAGATAACGATCAGCTAGTGAAACTGGTTTTGCAAAAGGTCGGTTTCAGGTGAAAGGGTCAGTCTCTCTGCAGTTCATTCAGAGTCAGAAAAACCCAAGTTAATATATGCACGCACTCAGAAGGCCAGGCCACTTGTTTGTTGGGCCTACTTCACAGACCTACGTGAGGGCAAGACGAAAATGGAGTCACGAACAAAATGGAGTCAATTTTGAGAATTACAGAGCCTCACCTCTTGCCTCTTTCGGCACCTCTTGCTTCTTTCTGCAAAACACTTGCTTCTTTCTGCACCTCTTTGCTTCTTTCTTTACCACTTGTGCTTCTTTCTGCACCCTCTTGCCCCTTTCTGTACCTCTGTTCCTTCTTTCTGCTCTTCTTTTGTTTCTTTCTACACTTCTCATGCTTCTTTTTGCACCCGTCTTGCCACTTTCTCTACTCCTGTTGCCCGTTTTTGCATATCTGTTGCTTTTCTGCACTTCTCTTGCCTCTTTCTCCACCACTCATCCCTCTTTCTGCACCTCTGTTGCTTCTTTCTGCTCTTCTCTTGCTTCTTTCCATACTTTTGTCCCTTCTTTCTTTAAGCCTTCTGCCTCTTTCTGCACCCTTCTGCCCTCTTTCTAAAGCCCTCATTTCTCTTTCTGCACCTCTGTTCCTTCTTTCTGCACTTCTTTTGTTTCTTTTTGCAACTCTCTTGCTTCTTTCTGTACCACTCTTGCTTCTTTCTGAACCCCTCTTGCATCTTTCTGCATCCCTCGTGCCTCTTTCACACCCATGTTCTCTCTTTCTGCACCCCTCTTGCCTCTTTCTACACCTGTCTCTTCTTTCTGTTCTTCTTTTGTTTCTTTCTGCACCTCTCTTCTTTCTTTCTGTATTCCTCATGCCTCTTTCTCCACCCCACTTCCCCACTTCCCCCTTTCTCCATCTCTATTGCTTCTTTATGCACTTTTCTTGCTTCTTTCTGTATATCTCTTAATCTTTCTGCACCCTATATGCCTCTTTCTGCACCCCTCGTCCTTCTTTATGCACTCCTCTTGCCTCTTTCTACAACTCTTTTACTTCTTTCTGTACTTCTTTTGTTTGTTCCTGCACCCCTTTTGCCTCTTTCTTCACCTCTGTTCCTTTCTGCACTTCTTCTGTTTCTTTCTGCACCTCTCGCTTCTTTCTGCACCCCTCTTGCCTCTTATTGCACCTCTGTTTCTTGTATCTGCAATTAATTTGTTTCTTTCTGCAGATCTGATGCTTCTTTCTGCACCTCATTGCCTCTTTCTCTATCCCTCCCCTCTTTCTGCACCCCTGTTGGCCCTTTCTGCATCCCTGTTCCTTCTTTCTGCAGTTTGTCTCTTATTTAAATTTGCCCCCTCTCTTGCCTCTTTCTGCAACTCTATGGCTTTTTTTCTGCACTCCTCTTCCTTCTTTATGCACCTCTCTTGCTTCTGTTTGCACCACTTGTGCTTCTTTCTGTACCCCTATTCCATCTTTCTGCACCCCTCTTGCCTCTTTCTGCATATCTGTTCCTTCTTTCTGTTCTTCTTTAGTTTCTTTCTGCACCTCTCACTTTGTTCTGCACCAGTCTTCTGTCTTTCTGCACTCCTCTTGCCTCTTTCTGTACCTCTGTTCTGCACTTCTTTTGTTTCTTGCTACAGCTCTCATGCTTCTTTCTGTACCCCTTGCCTCTTCCTCCACCTCTCTTCCCTCTTTCTTCATGCCCTTTGCCTCTTTCTGCACCTCTGTTCCTTCTTTCTGTACTTCTGTTCTTTCTTTCTGTACATCTCTGGCTTCTTTCTGCACCCCTTGTGCCTCTTTCTGCACCCCTCTTCTCTCTTTTTGCACCCCTTTTGCCTTTTTCATAACCTCTGTTGCTTCTTTCTGCACTACACTTGCTTCTTTCTGCACCTATTTGTTTCTTTCTTTACCACTAGTGCTTCTTTCTGCACCCCTCTTGCCACTTTCTTTACCTCTGTTCCTTCTTTCTGCTCTTCTTTTGTTTCTTTCTACATGTCTCTTGCTTCTTTCTGCACCCCTCGTGCCACTTTCTCTATTCCTGTTCCCCCTTTTTGCATATCTGTTGCTTTTTCTGCACCTCTGTTGCTTCTTTCTGTACTTCTTTTGTTTCTTTCTGTACCCCTCTTACCTCTTTCTTTATCTCTGTTCCTTTTTTCTGCACTTCTTTTGTTTCTTTCTGCACCTTTCGCTTCTTTCTGCACCTCTTTTCACTCTCTCTTCACTCCTCTTGCCTCTTTCTGTATCTCTGTTCCTTTTTTCTGCACTTCTTATGTTTCTTTCTGTAGCTCTCTTGCTTCATTCTGCAACCCTCTTCCCACATTCTGTACCCCTGTTCCCCCTTTTTGCATCTCTGTTGCTTTTCTGAACTTCTCTAGCCTCTTTCCCCATCCCATTACTCATCCCTCTTTCTGCACCTCTGTTGCTTCTTTCTGCACTACACTTGCTTCTTTCTGTACCCCTCTTGCCACATTTTCTACTCCTGTTCGCCCTTTTTGCATATCTGTTGCTTTTTCTGCACTTCTCTTGCCTCTTTCTCCACCACTCATCCCTCTTTCTGCACCTCTGTTCCTTCTTTCTGCTTTTCTTTTGTTTCTTTCTACACTTCTTTTGCTTCTTTCTGCACCCCTCTTGCCACTTTCTCTACTCCTGTTTCCCCTTTTTTCATATCTGTTGCTTTTTCTGCACTTCTCTTTCCTCTTTCTCCAGCACTCATCCCTCTTTCTGCACCTCTGTTGCTTCTTTCTGTACTTCTCTTGCTTCTTTCTGCATCTGTGTCCCTTCTTTCTGCAACCCTTGTGCCTCTTTCTGTACCTCTCTTACCTCTTTCTGCACCTCTGTTGCTTTTTCCTGCACTTTTCTTGCTTCTTTCCGTACCTTTGTTCCTTCTTTCTTGAACCCTTCTGCCTCTTTCTGCACCCCTCTTCCCTCTTTCTAAACCCTCTTGCCTCTTTCTGCACATCTGTTCCTTCTTTCAGCACTTCTTTTGTTTCTGTCTGCAACTCTCTTGCTTGTCTCTACACCACTCTTGCTTCTTTCTGCACCCCTCTTGGTTCTTTCTGCATCCATCGTGCCTCTTTTACACCCCTCTTCCCTTTTTCTGCACTTCTCTCTCCGCTTTCTATACCTCTGTTTCTTCTTTCTGTACTTCTTTTGTTTCTTTCTGCACCTCTCTTGCTTCTTTCTGTATCCTTCTTGCCTCTTTCTCCGCCCCACTTCTCTACTTCACCCATTCTCCATCACTATTGCTTCTTTATGCACTTTCTTGCTTCTTTCTGTATCTTTCTTGCTTTTTCTGCACCCTCCTCCTTCTCTCTGTACTACTCTTGCCACTTTCTGCACCTCTGTTACTTCTTTCTGCTTTTCTCTTGCTTCTTTCTGCACCTCTGCCCCTTCTTTCTGAAACCCTTGAGGCTCTTTCTGCACCCCTCTTCTCTCTTTCAGCACCCACTTGCCTTTTTAAACACCTCTGTTCCTTCTCTCTGTATTTCTTTTGTTTCTTTGTATAACTCTCTTGCTTCTTTCTGCGCCCCTCTTGATTCTTTCTGTACCCCTCAAGTCTCTTACACAACCCACTTTCTGCATTGCTTTTGCCTCTTTCTGAACCCTCTTGCCTCTTTCTGCACCTCTGTTCCTTCTTTCTGCGCTTTTATTGTTTCTTTCTGCAGACCTCTTGCTTCTTTCTGCACCCCCTTGCCTCTTTACCCACCCTTCTTCCTTCTTTCTTCACCCCTTGTATCTCTTTCTACACCCCTCTTCCCTCTTCTTGCACCCCTCTTGCCTGTTTCTGCACCTCTGTTGCTTCTTTCTGCACCACTTGTGCTTCTTTCTGTATGCCTTGTCCCTCTTTATGCTCCCCTCTTGTCTCTTTCTGTACCTCTGTTCCTTTTTTCTACTCTTCTTTTATTTCTTTCTGCACCTCTCTTGCTTCTTTCTGCACCCCTCTTGCCACTTTCTCCACCCCTGTTCCCCTTTTTGCGTCTCTGTTGCTTCTTTCTGCACTTCACTTGCCTCTTTTTCCAGCCCTCATCCCTCTTTCTGCACCTCTGTTGCTTCTTTCTCCAATTTTCTTGCTTCTTTCAGTACCTCTGGCCCTTCTTTCTGCCACCCATGTGCCTTTTTCTGATCCCCTCTTGTCTCATTCTGCACATCTGTTCCTTCTTTCTGCACTTCATTTGCTGTTTTCTGTAACTCTCTTGCTTCTTTCTGTATCATTCTTGCTTCTTTCTGTACCCCTCTTGCTTCTTTCTGCATCCCTCGAGCCTCTTTCACACCCCGTTCCCTTTTTCTGCACCCCTCTTGCCTCCTTCTATACCTGTTTCTTCTTTATGTACTTCTTTTGTTTCTTTCGGCACCTCTGTTGTTTTTTTCTGTATCCCTCTTGCCTCTTTCTCCACCCCACTTCCCACTTTCTCCATCTCTTTTGCTTCTTTATGCACTTTTCTTGTTTCTTTCTGTATATCTCTTGATCTTTCTGCACCCTTTGTGCCTCTTTCTGCACCCCTCCTCCTTCTTTCTGCACTCCTCTTGCCTCTTTCTGCACCGCTGTTACTTCTTTCTGTACTTCTTTTGTTTGTTTCTGCAGATCTGATGCTTCTTTCTTCCCCCATTGCCTCTTTATCTACCACTCCCCTCTTTCTACACCCCTGTTGGCCCTTTCTGCATCCCTGTTCCTTCTTTCTGCAGTTTGTTTGTTTCCTTCTGCACATCTCTTGCTTCTTTTTGCACCCCTCTTGCCTCTTTCTGCACCTCTGTTGCTTCTTTCTGTACTCTTCTTCCTTTTTTCTACACTTCTCTTGCTTCTTTTTGCACAACTTGTGCTTCTTTCCGCACCCTCTTCCATCTTTCTGCACCCCTCTTGCCTCTTTCTGCATCTCTGTTCCTTCTTTCTGTTCGTCTTTAGTTTCTTTCTGCACCTCTCGCTTCTTTCTGCACCCCTCTTCCGTCTTTCTGCACTCCTCTTGCCTCTTTCTGTACCTCTGTTTCTTCTTTTTGCACTTCTTTTGTTTCTTTCTGCAGCTCTCATGCTTCTTTCTGTACCCCTTGCCTCTTTCTCCACCCCTCTTCCCTCTTTCTTCATGCCTGTTGCCTTTTTCTGCACCTCTGTTCCTTCTGTCTGTACTTCTGTTTTTTTCTTTCTGCACATCTCTTGCTTCTTTCTGCACCCCTTGTGCCTCTTTCTGCACCCCTCTTCTCTCATTTTGCACCCCTCTTGCCTTTTTCAAAACATCTGTTGCTTCGTTCTGCACTAAACTTGCTTCTTTCTGCTCCTCTTTGCTTCTTTCTTTACCACTAGTGCTTCTTTCTGCACCCCTCTTGCCTCTTTCTTTACCTCTGTTCCTTCTTTCTGCTCTTCTTTTGTGTCTTTCTACACTTCTCTTGCTTCTTTCTGCACCCCTCTTGCCACTTTCTCTACTCCTGTTCCCCTTTTTGCATATCTGTTGCTTTTGCTGCACCTCTGTTGCTTCTTTCTGTACTTCATTTGTTTCTTTGTGCACCCCTCTTATCTCTTTCTGTACCCCTGTTCCTTTTTTCTGTACTTCTTATGTTTCTTTCTGTAGCTCTCTTGCTTCATTCTGCACCCTCTTGCCTCTTTCTCCACCCCTCTTGCCTCTTGTTTCTTCTTTCTGTACTTTTTTTGTTTTTTTCTGCACATCTCTTGCTTCTTTCTGCATACCTCAGACCTCATTCTGCACCCCTCTTGCCTCTTTCTGTACCTCTGCTCTTTCTTTATGTTCTTTTTTCTTTCTTTCTGTACTTCTCTTGCTTCTTTCTGCACCCCTCTTGTCACATTCTGTACCCCTGTTCCCCCTTTTTGCATCTCTGTTTCTTTTCTGAACTTCTCTAGCCTCTTTCCCATCCCATCACTCATCCCTCTTTCTGCACCTCTGTTGCTTCTTTCTGCACTACACTTGCTTCTTTCTGCACCTCTTTGCTTCTTTCTGTACCACTTGTGCTACTTTCTGCACCCCTCTTGCCTCTTTCTGCACCTGTTCCCTCTCCCTGATCTTTTGTTTCTTTCTGCACTTCTCTTGCTTCTTTCTACACCCCTCTTGCCACTTTCTCCAACCATGTTCTCCCTTTTCGCATCTCTGTTGCTTTTTCTGCACTTCTCTTGCCTCTTTCTCCACCACTCATCCCTCTTTCTGCATCTCTGTTACTTCTTTCTGCTTTTCTCTTGCTTCTTTCTGTACCTTTGCCCCTTCTTTCTGCAACCCTTGTGGGTCTTTCTGCACCCCTCTTCTCTCTTTTTTGCACCCCTCTTGCCTTTTTCTGCACCTCTGTTCCTTCTCTCTGCAATTCTTTTGTTTCTTTATGTAACTCTCTTGCTTCTTTCTGCACTCCTCTTGCTTCTTTCTGTATCACTTTGCTACTTTCACACCCTCTTCCCTCTTTCTGCACCCCTTTTGCCACTTTCTGTACCTGTTCCTTCTTTCTGTACTTCTTTTGCTTCTTTCTGCACCTCTCGCTTCTTTCTGAATCCCTCGTCCCTCTTTCTGTACTCCTCTTGCCTCTTTCTGCACCTCTGTTCCTTCTTTCTGCACTTCTTTTGTTTCTTTCTGCAGCTCTCTAGATTCTTTCTGTGCCCCTTTGCCTCTTTCTCCATCCCTCTTCCCTCTTTCTACACGCCTTTTGCCTCATTCTGCTGCACCTCTGTTCCTTCTTCCTGCTCTTCTTTTGTTTGTTTCTGCACTTCTCTTGCTTTTTTCTGCAAGAAAGAGGCAAGAGGGATCAGAAAGAAACAAATGAAGTACAGAAAGAGGCACAAGGGGTGCAGAAAGATCAAGAGATAAACAGAAAGAAACAAGAAAAGTGCAAAAAGAAGCAAAAGAGATGGAGAAGGTGGGAAGTGGGGTGGAGAAAGAGGCAAGAGGGACACAGAAAGAAACAACAGAGGTGCAGAAAGAAACAAAAGAAGTACATAAAGAAGAAACAGGTATAGAAGGAGGCAAGAGGGGTGCAGAAAGAGGGGACAGGGGTGTGAAAGAGGCAGGAGGGATGCAGAAAGAAGCAAGAGGGGTACAGAAAGAAGCAAGAAGGATACAGAAAGAAGAAAGAGAGTTGCAGAAAACAGCAAACGAAGAGCAGAAAGAAGGAACAGATGTGCAGAAAGAGACAAGAGGGGTTCAGAAAGAGGCACAAGGGTGACAGAAAGAAAGGCCAGAGGCACTGAAAGAAGCAAGAAAAGTGGAGAAAGAAGCAACAGAGGTGCAGAAAGAGGGATGAGGGCTGGAAAAAGAGGCAGGAGAAGTGCAGAAAGAAGTAACAGAGACGCAAAAAGGGGAACAGGGGTGGAGAAAGTGTCAAGAGGGGTGCAGAAAGAAGCAAGAGCGGTGCAGAAAGAAATAAAAGAAGAGTAGAAAAAAGGAACAGAGGTACAGAAAGAGACAAGAGGGGAGCATAAAGAGGGACAAGGCATAGAGAAAAAAGCACGAGTGGTGCAGAAAGAAGCAACAGAGGTGCAGAAACAGGCAAGAGGGGTGCAAAAAGAGGGAAGAGGGGTGTAGAAAGAGATACAAGGGGTGAAGAAAGAAGGAAGAAGGGTGGGTAAAGAGGCAAGGGGGTGCAGAAAGAAGCAAGAGGTCTGCAGAAAGAAACAAAAAAAGCGCAGAAAGAAGGAACAGAGGTGCAGAAAGAGGCAAGAGGGTTCAGAAAGAGGCAAAATCAATGCAGAAAGAGGGTTGTGTAGGAGGCTTGAGGGGTACAGAAAGAATCAAGAGGGGCGCAGAAAGAAGCAAGAGAGTTATAGAAAGAAACAAAAGAAATACAGAGAGAAGGAACAGAGGTGTTTAAAAAGGCAAGTGGGGTGCTGAAAGAGAGAAGAGGGGTGCAGAAAGAGCCTCAAGGGTTTCAGAAAGAAGGGGCAGAGGTGCAAAAAAAGCAAGAAAGATACAGAAAGAAGCAAGAAAGTGCATAAAGAAGCAATAGTGATGGAGAAAGGGTGAAGTAGAGAAGTGGGGCGGAGAAAGAGGCAAGAAGGATACAGAAAGAAGCAAGAGAGGTGCAGAAAGAAACAAAAGAAGTACAGAAAGAAGAAACAGAGGTATAGAAAGCGGAGAGAGAAGTGCAGAAAGAGGGAAGAGGGGTGTAAAAGAGCCACGAGGGATGCAGAAAGAACCAAGAGGGGTGCAGAAAGAAGCAAGAGTGGTGCAGAGACAAGCAAGAGAGTTGCAGACAGAAACAAAAGAAGTGCTGAAAGAAGGAACAGATGTGCAGAAAGAGGCAAGAGGGTTTAGAAAGAGGGAAGAGGGGTGCAGAAAGAGGCAGAAGGATTCAAGAAAGAAGGAACAAAGGTACGGAAAGAAGCAAGAAAAGTGCAGGAAAAAGCAACAGAGGTGCAGAAAGAGGTAAGAGAGGTACAGAACGAGGCACAAGGGTTGCAGAAAGAAGGGACACAGATGCAGAAAGAAGCAAGAGAAGTACAGAAAGAAGCAACAGAGGTGCAGAAAGAGGGATGAGTGCTGGAGAAAGAGGAAAGAGAAGTGCAGAAAAAGCAAGAGATATGCAAAAAGGGGAAACAGGAGTAGAGAAAGTGGCAAGAGGGGTGCAGAAAGAAGCAAAAGAAGTGTAGAAAGAAACAAAAGAAAAGCAGAAAGAAGGAACACCTGTTCCTTCTTTCTGATCTTTTGTTTCTTTCTGAAACTCCATATGAGATCCTATTTGGGCCAAGAATGTGGGTACCTGATCTTGATTGTGAAGGTGCAGTGGCAAGTGAAAAGCCTTTTGACATCAATGCTCGTTTGGCTGTTTTACAGGATCTAAATGAATCCAGGACACAACAAAGTAATGTCCATCTGAAGCAGATCTCCACTGGGGAAGTCAAATCAGTCACAGCAAGACCTGTCTGGATCCCAAAAGTCGGGTATCTGGTCAGAGAGAAAATAGCAGACAAGAAAGAATTTGGGCCACCCTACAGAAAGCCTGTACAGGTCCTAGCAGTTGAAGGAACAAGACCTGTACTTATTCGCCTTTTTCCGGAAAAAAAGGAGAAAATAATTGTCTCAATCAACCTAATCAAACCACACTATGTGGCCAATACTGAGTAGTAGGCCACTTGGACTCCAAAGTAACAGGCACCCTCCTCTCACTACAATTCAAGAAGTTCAAACGGAAAGACTCATCACGTTCATAGAGTCCCCAGCACGGAATGATGGACTATGCAATAATGTCATGGAACTCGTTCCCCTTGAACCTGAAGTTCAAATTCAGAATCAAAATGAAAGACAAATTTCGATTTGACCTAATACAGATGTCTACATCAACATACCTCAACAAGAGCAAACTATGATTTCCAAAAATCCTGATGCAATACCGAGAATTGATCGGACTGCTTCTGGTAACTTCATAAGCTTTGCTACGTTTTCTTTGGATCCAAGTGAACCTGAAACGATGCCAGCCCAACAATCACACAAGCACCAAGTTAAAGACTTTTCGAACTTTCTTAAAAAGACTTACCTGGTGTCCCCTTGGGTAATCCCTGGGATACTTTTCTTTCTTTTCTGGTTAGGCTTAGTAAAAGTTTCTGCATGCTTATTAATGGAAAATACCTTCGACAAAGCTCTGCAGCCCAAAAGGGGAATTTAATTTTAAAACCACCTCAATCATCTCATCGAGAACAAAAAAACTTGTCATCAGTGAACATTGCAGCAGTTCCTATACGTGATGGTATAGTTTGGGACAAGGTGGATTTTGATATATTTGATCCTACCGAACTTTTTAGAATTCCTCATATATTTAAAATATCATTGAGTGATATCAGTGCCTCAAGAACATTTTCCGATGATTGGGACTTTGAAACTGTAAATAACATGTTGTCTGACTTGGAAAAATCTGCTGCCTTTTCTAATAGTGAAACATTGGAAAGCACACCTGATTTCGAAACAATATCAACATTATGGTCATCACTTTCTGCATAAATCTGTTAATCCTAGAAATGTGTGCACATACAACATTGCCCACACCGCCGAAAGGCAGTTCCAAATCCTTTACACAAAAGTTTCCATATTTTTCAGGGTTTAATATGTCTGACCCAGCCTCATATTTTTATAAGGTTGCACCAACATCAGCACAGAAAAATATGTTAACAAACACAAAACAGATTTACCCTGCTTCCTTTTTTGCCCAGTTGTCCGAACAACGTTTTGACTTATAGAAGACACCATAGACTTAAAATCAGTCTGGGGTACTAGAGAATGGCAAGTTCAGGGAACAGAAGTTTTGTTTAGAGCATGTCTTATCCCTCAACAGATCATGTTTTGGAACGAGACGTGCTACAGACGTCTTGCCTTGTACAAGCAAAGAACAAAGACAAGAACACACCTTGGATGCCACCTCCATCATTATTACATTGGATGATATTATACAATACAACAGATCAGACCCCGATTGGAAGAAATGGTTGATTTGGCCCACAGACAACAATAGTTGTCAGGCAAGATTCATGGGTAAAACCGAAGGGCTTAGTATCCATAGGCCAGATCCACGTCATGTACAGAGAGAACATCCAGGTGTAGTGACATCCTACAGTGTTGGGAAGTTGTGCCTTGATTAGCTAAAAACCTCAACACTCACACAGGTGAAACAACACTTATCCTTACTGTTACAGGATGTGGATCTCAGGGATTTTTTACTAGGTCCCAGGAATCCACGTCAGAAACGTTTCATTTAGGCTGTCTACATTGAAATATGGAAAATAGCCCAACAAGAGGCCGCAGAGAGACTTCATGAGATAGACCGTATAAATCTGAAAAAATCTCTAGCAGTGGTAGACAAAGGGTTAACTACATTGACCTCCAGGATATATCCCTTAGGCAACATTGTATCTTCTGCGATAGACATACTAGAACAAGATTTGGCCATATTACAACACGGGCAATCTCAATTATGTTCTCTTATGTTGTTAAGCTGGACGCTGCAATCTTTGCCTGCAGGCTGTGTGCCTTGGCGTTTTACTAACAGCACGTCTATGTTCTCTGAAAACAATCTAACAGATAAACAGAAAGAAATGGCACAAAGGGGAGCAAAATATGCAAAGCTGCAAATTGAAAAACTGGATAGATTAGGCTTTACAGTGGCAGAATCACCATCCACAGAATGGCTAATCCAAAGCCACAAAACTATCGGTCACTACTTTTCAGTTTCAGTATTGCCTTGAACAAAAGCAGGCAGGCAGATATTAAAGAATGGGTAAGGAATACATTAAGGAATCAAGGGAATTACTATACAGATTTCGATGCTGGAGTGGGGATCGAGAAGTGTTTCTAAGCGGTACAAACTGTGAGAACGCTTTAAGTGGATCACTCATATGTCAGGCTATAATGCTGCACAGGGCTTGTAATGGTTCTGTAGCGAACTTGTCCTGTCATTTGAGGGGTGCCCCAGCTGCAATTACTCCAGCATTCAGGCTACTTTCAAATGGGAGCTACTTGATGCTGAACAGTGAATACTCCTGGGTGTTGCATATCTGGTAACAGTTGGCACCAGGGTTACTTGCTGTATGCAAGTATTGTTTCCACCGACACATACAGTCAGGGAGGTACTGTTATGGCCTTCACTGAACATTTTTTTAATACGGTTTGATACTCTAAGAAGAATGAAAGCCATGCTTTTACAGAAGTCTGAGCCCTTAACCTCCGCTAAAGAGACTTTTAATCTCCAGATCGCAAGTTCTGCAGCAGAGATAGAGGTGCTTATCCATACAAACTGCCCTTTCCTTTCTTGCAGATATGGTAAATTGTATCTTTAACATATCTGATACGCCAGGCATAGTCCACCTATTTAAGAACATAGGTTCTGGGCACCTTTCAGATGATACTTGGAGTTATACCCAACTTTATACACTCCCTATTCGGAAGCATCTTTGGAGGACTTCCGCTAATCCTGTTTCTAGTAGCAGGTATCCTGATAGTCTTCCATCTGCTATGCAAAGTATGTCCCAGTCACCAAGGATATGGAAAAAGCACTCTAGGAGCTTAAATACAGTGACCGCATGGTCCTCTACTTCTGGGCTGACTAAAAAGTTCGGTGGGGTCACTCACCTACTGCACTCCCGCCCCGGTCCGCCGCGTCCATTCTGGGCATTTGATGCAGAGGGTGAGGAGGAGCCCAGCACTTCCGGACACATAGCAGTCAGGTCAGCGCTCTAGCTGCCCCTCCCCCCGCCCTACCTCCTATATATGTGTGTGGGACAGCGTCCGCGCAGCGGGCGCGACGGAGGCGCGCCGAAGTTGCGCCAAAGTTAAGCCCGTCTGCGCCCGTCCGCGGCACGACGGGGCCCGGGGCCACGACCCCTGTGCGAATTAAGCAGACCCACACTCACTATGGGAGACAGGAACTGCTAAATCTACATCCACCCAGGGCGGGGCCATGCTGGCACTCTATGGAGGCACTAACACTCCGAGACTGCTTACTGTTTTCCTTTAAGGGCAGGAGGGAACCGGCTAGTGGGATATTCAATAAGAGAGTCCAGGGAGGCTTGCTGAATTGCAGATCGTTAAGTAAGCACTGCAATCAGATCTGGGATCTCCTTTTGGATGAGAAGCTGGACTTTCTCTTCCTAACGGAGACTTGGCTGGGGGAGAACTCTGACCCGGACATAATAGAAGCTATCCCGCCAAGCTACTCCTTGGCCAGAATAGATAGGAGCGGGGGGAGGGGAGGGGGGATTGCCATTGCTATTAAGTCTCAGCTTGAATGCACTCTAGAGCCCCTAAAAATAGATAGCTGCGAAGCCGGACATTTTACTTTGAAACTAGGGCCTCAATACTCTGTGTCGGGGATCCTCGTATACAGACCCCCAGGAGGGCTTAAAGATTTTAAGACTAGTCTGGTAGAGGGTATTGCTCATTTAGCTATAAGGAAGAGCAGACTTCTGGTGTTAGGAGACCTCAACATCCATCTTGAAGATGAGCAGGTCAAGGAGGCCATAGACTTAAGGCAAGAATTGCAGGCATTACAATTAGAATTGAAAAACACTACTCCGACCCATAAGCATGGCCATCTACTGGATCCAGTGTTTGGAAGTTGGGATGGAGTGAGGGTGGATACTCCCCTTCCTGTACCTTGGTCGGATCACTACTTAGTCCCCTTTAAAATACACATTTTAGCTACTGACACACATAGAGGGGAGAATAAGAACTACCACCGTCGCAAATGGAAGTACTTTTCACAAGACACCTTCAATAAATTGCTGCAGGAAGGGGGTCCGCCGGGGGCGCTGACTGCGAAAGCGCAAATAATAAGCTAGAGGAGCGCATTCTTAGTGCCCTCGATGCGGCGGCCCCGATGTGTCTATCTAAGGCAGGGAGCAGAGGTAAAAAGTCAGCTCCTTGGTTCACACACGATCTGCAGGATGCAAAATCGGACTGCAAAAGAATGGAGCGTAGATGTTGGGTGGACTTTTACTCCCAGATGAAGACAACGTATAAGGAGGCACAGAGAAAGCACCAAATTATGGTGCGAGGAGCTAAAGCCACCCACTATAAAAATCGTATCGGGGAGGCAGAAAACTCCTCGAAAGAACTTTTTAAGATCTTCAAGGAGATTTCTTTGGTAGCAAACTCTAATGCCCCAGGCATGTACTTCAGATTTCGTTTTTCTCTAAAACGCTTCCGGAAGACTGGAAGAAAGCGGTAGTTCTTCCTATAAAGAAGAAACCCAATGTGAGCGATGAAGTACTTGAGAACCTGAGGACAATCTCTCTACTACCATACCTAGCCAAAGTGGCTGAGAAAGTGGCTAACTCTCAACTGATGGCACACTTCGAGAAGGCTAACATCCTGCATTCCTCTCAATCAGGCTTCCGGTCGGGTTTCTCGACTGAGACGGCCCTTTTGAGAGCGACTGAGACCCTGAGACGAGAGGCGGATGCCGGACACACCATGGCACTGGTGATGTTAGACCTCAGTGCGGCGTTTGACACTGTAGCTCATTCCATCTTGCTGCAGTGTCTAAACAAAGCGGGTGTCACTGATTCCGCGCTGGGGTGGCTGACCTCCTTCCTCACAGGCCAAAGCTCTCAGGTTCAAGGAGGCTCCTTTAGATCATCAGAGATGGCTTTAGAACAGGGGGTGCCTCAGGGCTCTGCCCTGAGTCCAACTTTATTTAATCTATACATGGCCCCCCTGGCCGAAGTGGTGCAAGCGTACAGCGTGGAGTTAGTCTCCTACACCGATGACACCCAACTGCTGATCTCTCTGTCCCAAGCACCTTCAACGGCGGCATCCAATTTTACGGCCTGTATGCAAGCTCTGGCAGTATGGATGAACTCGCATTGTTTGAAGCTAAACGGTTCCAAGACCGAGGTAATGGTGGTCGGTGGGGCCAACCTGAGCTGGACAGCGGACTGGTGGCCATCATGTCTAGGTCCAATGCCTGTTCCCTGTAAGGAGGCAAAGAACCTGGGAATATGGGTTGATCCCACTCTATCCTACGAAGGCCACATTCGTCGCCTAGTGGGAAAGTGTTTTGGGGTGTTAAATCACACCTTAGATTTACTTCCTCTTGATGCCAGACGCACCATGACTCAGGCACTGATGACGTCCCGTATGGATTACGGAAATGTCCTGTTTTTTAGGCGCCACAGAAAAAAGCATGGGGCGCCTGCAAGTTCTCCAAAATACGGCCGCTCGTCTTGTCCTGAGACTTCCCAAAAGAGCAGCATCCAAAC
The DNA here is from genome assembly GCF_964261635.1 of Lissotriton helveticus. Taxonomy (NCBI): domain Eukaryota; kingdom Metazoa; phylum Chordata; class Amphibia; order Caudata; family Salamandridae; genus Lissotriton; species Lissotriton helveticus. The sequence continues at coordinate 1,327,832,285 of NC_136059.1, forward strand.
CTGCTCTCGCAGCTCTACACTGGCTGCCGGTCACGAAGAGAGTTATGTATAAATCTCTCCTAATATGCCACAGGATACTCTGGCATAAAGCTCCATCCTATCTCCAAGACCTGGTACATAGGTATGAGCCTAGTAGAGCTCTACGCTCAGAAGGGACGGGCCAGCTGACGATTCCCCGTGTAAAAAGAGCAAAACTGGGAGGTCGCTCTTTCAGAGTCGTAGTGGCTCTAAATTGGAACAGACTCCCGATATGCCTCAGACTGGAAAGATCGGAGGTCAAGTTCAGAAGTCTTTTAAAAACCCATTTATACAATCTTTAAAGCATTGCTTGGGCGGGGGAGGTGCCAAATGTTGTTTGCTAATCTTTATCTCCACAGCGCGGGGACACGCCGGGATGGCGTCGCCAGGCGCTTTATAAACTACTTTATTATTATTATTATTATTATTATTACAACATCTAGGCACGCCTCGCCTAAGAGAACTAAGTGCATCTTGGTTCCTGTCATATCGATCAGTCTGGATGGACTGCATCTTACCTGTCCTCTGCTGCCTATTATGCGGAGAAGAATGCGTTGTATGACATTCCCATCATGTGCGAACCGGATGTGAATGCTCTACTGGAACCGATAACGGTCCATGTTCTGCAGTGTCCGCAGCGTATTCCAATGTTGATGGCGCATTCCTTGAGCCACCGCAGGTAGTAACTGCACCTTTTGGTATGGACACCGGCTCCTTCACTGACACCCAGGCTTTGGACGGCGCACACGCTGCCCCAGCACTGACTGCGGTCAGCGTGGAACATCATCTGTGCTCAATTGAAGTAATCTGAGAGATGCTACAGGGGCCGTCTACTGCGGAAGCAAGCAACGAAAATGTTGCATCTACCAGCCTGGACACAAACAATTGACTCACTTGGCTCATCGTGTGCTGGAAGAAATTCACCCATTTGAAAACAAGCTCAATTTGGGAACTAAAAAACTAAATATACATTCCTTTCATTTTTGGGGCATTCATGGCTTTCTATTGCTTATAGTGGTTTGGACTATAACTATGGACACTTTAGAGCTATGGCTTGCAAAGATTTTTTCTTTTAACAATAAAAAAAAAAAAATGTTTTAGAAGTACCTATATCTAGTTAGGCTAGTAGTACGGTAATAAGTTACATATGTCATCCAGTCGGAAGAGGAGTGGGTGTTATATTCTACGTAGGTACCCTATATAGGCGCAGGTAACATTGCAACCTTTCACCTATATTTTTCCTTACATTACATACATAATGGTTCTTAGGGACTGACCTTTTACTTAGATATGCCACTGCATTCAGAACGAGGGTTTTTCCATAGTTCAAATCTCATACATTATGCATGAGGTTTCTTGGAAGCACAGCAAGACTATGATCGCCTGTATAATATCTCTGTATAAAGTTCAGACCCAACGTCATCCTTCAGGCTGACACAGTAACACAGCAAGGTAGGACCCCTGGGTAGAGCTGTGGGTATATATACATCACAGCTTGCTTAGAAAGACAGAGGGAACCAAAACTTCCCAGCTGTCACACTGACCAGAGACGCTGAGATTGCTGCATGCAGACTCTCCAGCTCGCAGTGGTCGAATATCCCTCGCTGGGTATCCCACTGGAGACCAGGATGGGGGCCCATATTCTCTCATTCTCAGGTAATGGGGATGACTAGATCCCAGAGGTATTCTTGACATAACACCTACACAAATGTTAGGTACATTTAGGTACACTTAGGTACATCAAGTTAGGGAGGCATCATAGGAGTATGCACCTTTTATCATGTAAGTTATGCACTTCTGTGTATTCATGATTACTGGAAGATGGTAGAACTGTACCAGCCTTTTACTTTCATAGTACTTCTAATCATATATCTCTGCTACTGTCTAATGGTTATTGCAGCTGATCTATTCTACACTAGAATACCAACTGTTGAATAGATTTTTATTAAAACTCACAGCCTGTTTTTTCTGTGTATCTCTGAGACAAACTAAGTGAGCACAAGTGACTGAGGGAAAGGTAGTATATTGTTTCCACAATCCTGAGGGATCAGGGTTGTCATGTTCTGAGATTGCCAGAATCTATTCTCTCTTTGGTAAGAGGAGATTATAGTGGCACTGTGAGCTAGCTGATACAGACAGGCTAACATACCCGGTGGGGGTGCAAGGAATCAGTCTGCCACCAATCCCACAGTTTATGTTATCAAACATGCAGATCCTGTATAGGTTATATAGGAGCTACATGACAGGGGAACACTCACACAAATTGAGTATTACATCAGCAAAGGCAGGCAGGACCATTGCGGAGGCTTCAGATGCAAGGAAACTAAACAGAGAATCCAGAAGGCCAGAAAGAAAAAGATCAGAAGATCCACACAGCAGGAATCCCCTCATGACTGCAGAATTGTCAGGAACCCAATTGCTAGCACACTTTCTGCACCAGATCAAAGAAAGAGGAAATTGAGTTGGCACTCCAAGTCAAGAAGGTTTCGCCCCCATCTGGGCTGCTGTTAAGTAAATTGCCGCTCGTAATAGCGCAGCCCGGCTCGGACACAACCCAAGATGGCGGCCGCCATTTAACTGATGCTAAGCGCTCTAGTCTTTCTGTGAAAGGCTTTACAAGCATGCCACGATGATCCATTAGCAGGGCACAAGGGAGTCTTGAAGACTACAGTACTGTTGAAGAGATACTTTTGGTGGCCGGCAATGATCCCTTAAGTGAGGCAATACATCCACTCTTGTGAAAAATGCCTTAGGGGAACAAGTAACATACAGGCCCCAGAGGGAGAACTTCAACACCTTCTCACAGCTCCTTACCCCTGGCACACCATCTCTATGGATCTTATTGTAGACTTACCAACCAGCCAAGGTTATGACACCATTCTGTTTTTTGTAGATACATTCTCTAAAATGAGCCATTTTATTCCCTTAAAGAAGATTCCTAATGCCCCTCAATTTGTTCATTTATTCACTCAACACATAGTCCGAGCTGATGGAATTCCTGTAGTAGTGATTTCCAATCGAGAACCTCGGTTTGTTTCTCGGTTTTGGAGGGCCTTCATGCAGCGGTTAGGAATAGATTCACGATTCTCCATGAGCTATAACCCAGAAACAGACGGCTAGACGGAAAAAGTCAATCAAGAAATCGAACAATACCTTCGTCTGTACCTTCAGGATCAAGACGAAGAATGGCCAAATCTTATCTGGACGGTGGAATTCACATATAACAATGCGGAACATGCTTCTGCAGGTTTCTCACCATTCTACTTGAATACTGGCAGCCATCCAAACATTATTTTAGGAAAGTCAGATGACAAGGTACCGACCATAAAAGACGTCAGTGAAAGAATCCAGGAAACATATCAGTCAGCTAGGAAACACTTGACACAAGCCAGACACTTACAAAAGGTATGCAGACCTGAAAAGAAGATCAAACCCTAAATACTCAAAAGGAGACTTGGTCTAGTTATCTACAAAACACTTACACCTCAAGGGAAACAAAAAATTTCAACCTAGATTTTTGGGCCACTTCAAAATAAACAAAATAGTCAATCCCGTCACAGTGAAACTCTCCATCCCCTTCCAGATGATAATTCACCCTGTCTTTCATGTGTCCTTGTTAAAGAAAAGCCCGGCAGATGTAAGATTAATCTCCCCACCAAATCCAGTAATAATAGATTCACACTCCGAATATGAAGTCAAAAGAATTCTAGACTCAAAGTTCAAGAGAGGTAAACTGTAATATTTGATTCACTGGAAGGGTTACGGCCCAGAAGAAAGGTCCTGGGAACCCTCCGATAATGTGCACACTTCCAGATTAGTGAACCAATTTCATAACACTTTTCCTAACAAGCACAAGCTGGGAGGGCGTTCCTTGGACGGTGGTACTGTCAGGAACTCAGTTGCTAGCACACTTGCTTCACCAGATCAAAGAAAGAGGAAATTGAGTTGGCACTCCAAGTCAAGAAGTTTTCATCCCCATCTGTGGCTTCTGTTAAGTAAATGCCTGCTCTTCATAGCGCAGACCGGCTCGAACACAACCCAAGAAGGCGGCAGCCATTTAACTGATGCTAAGCCCTCTAGTCTTTCTGTGAAAGGCTCGAGCTCAAGCAAACAAGTAGCGCAAGCTCCCTGTGAGCCACGCACTTCAACTGAAGAAATCTGCGACCAACAGCCTTTTCTCACAGCACTTTCTCTGAAGAGAAAAATCTTGACCCGAGTTGCCCCAAATTTAGCCTGCAAGTCGCGGAAGGGTCTGCACATTGGGAAATCTGAGAATTTCTTTGCCGAATCCCTGAGTATTTATTGTCAGTACGAATTTCAGAAGATATCTCCGAGTGCAGCAGAGTAATTACGACTTCCTGTCAGCGTTCATCTCCGAGAGTTTAGAGTGTTTCCAAGGCTACTTTGAGAGTACAGAATTATTTCTTCATTATAAGAGAGTGAGGCAATCAGTTGCGAAGTTTAGGTAGGTAGTTCAGTAAAGGGAATTGTTCGAAAGAGAAATACAGAAGAAGTCAGAGACATAAAATTGTTCTTTTCTCCCTAATAGATCACACTAGAATCGCAACACTTCAGGAACATCTTACCAACAGCATATCAAGAGAGAGGCAAATCTGTAAAGTATTCAGGTAGTGAATATTGTAGTTCTATTAAGGAAGGTAGCAAGAGGAATAGGGAGGAGTTAGAAATAGAAGGTTTGTTCTTTCGCCCTTTTGCAGGTTGGCCAGACCCTTCCTGATTCTAGAAGACAGGTGTGAGATTGTCATGCTGAAGATTCCAGACTAGAGAAGGTTGGCAGCTCCTGGATTTGCAGGCAGTCTCTCTTTATTCCCAATCCCCTTTCCCCCAGTGGGTGTTGATACAGGTGTTCTCTCTCGATAGCTGTGCAGGGGACTTGGGACCTATCATCTGCTTCCATGGAAGAATTTGGCACCTAGGTAAGATTCCTGACAAGAATGCCATACAACAGCAACCCAGACTCGAACAGTGCAAGGCACAAATGCCCAAACATCGGAAGAAGGAAAGACCACCACAGGAGAACCTCTTTGATAACAACAACGGGGCCAGATGCTACCCTGGTTACCATTTCACCGGACACACCCAGAGACATGGCCCAAAGGAGGCCAGCCAAACTGGAAACAACCAGATCAGTAATGAGTCAGCAATCAATCCACAAGAAATCTGCACGATTAATCTTCCGTCACAATGGTCAACACAATATGCACCAGCTCAACCATGTGGAGAGCCAGCAAAGGATCCAAGAGCTTCGGTCCAAAGGCATCCAATAGAGCCATCTAAATCAGAATCAATCAGACCGGTGGTCAGACATTCATTGACCCTCAAGGAATTGTATTGCCAACCCCCGCTCCAATGGCCATCGCAACTTGTGTCAAACAAACAATGCGGTGAACCATCAAATGATCTGAGAGCAACAGACACTATTATATTTCTGCCAGAATACTAATCAAGAGGGAGAGTGGACATTTAAATAGGGGAAACGTACTGCGACTTTTGCAAACAATCAAAAACCTGGATAATCTGAGCTCAATAGATCTACTCTCATTTGAGTTTATACAAGCTGATAATTGGCAGGTCCCAGAGGCAACCAAAATGACCTAGATAAGAAACCAGACAGCCAATGGTCATAATAGAGGCAAACACATTTCAACCTTGGGGGATAAGGTTATATTTCAGCAAAAAGCTAACCAGAAACAAGGACTTAATTTGCCTGCAAGATTTACACACCACCAAATCAATATTAAAAGAGCACAAAGCAGCTCTGTATCGTCCAACTACAAAATGGGGGTGCCACAAATTAAAGGGCCCATAACTAGAGATAGCAGATATCAAATGGACAAATTTAACGTTAATAATCAAGGTTGATCACCCTCAATCACAGGGAATCCCGGCACCAGTCCATCTCTGAAAGGGCATGCGCGTCTGGTACATCAACGGCCGGGCTAGCAAGGCAAAGGACACTGAGGTATTAAACTATCTGAAGGCAGACACCCCTGCAACCCACCAGAGTTTCAAGACGGAAGTAAAAAAAGCAACGCAAACCGTATCCATAATTGAAGACAAAGAAACTTTGGCAACAAGGGCACATGGCTGGTGTGTTCTCGATGATTACAAAGTCCTTAAACCACAACCATACTTAAGTGCAGGATTCAAAATGAAGACAAAGGAAAAATTCTTAAGATACCGCCTGGGCATCCTTCCAATACTCCTGCATCCACCCCCCTGGGAAAGGAAACCAGGAGACCATACTTGCCACCTATGCGGAAATGGAAGCGAGGATCTTGTGCACGTAATCTGCATCTGCACAAGCCTACTGGACATCAGTCACACCTTCAAACAAAAAGGCATTAGGACCTGCAGGCAGGCGCTGAAGCTAAGCTTCAATCCTACTGTCATCCAATTAAATTGCCGCCTCACGAAGTTTCTCAGTATAGCAGAAAGAAGACTGACCCAAACATTACCTCAATACTAGCTCCCTAAACCATCCGCATTGTCAACTCGACGCAGGTTCTGCTGTTTAATGTATCACACATTTATAAGTATAAAACAGCACAACGCCCCAGATCTTACAAAGCGATTTTTCTATCGGCAAAACAAAAAGAAAGGAACAATTACCCTAAACATCCTTTGCCTATTTTGCACTTCAACTAGCATTTTACACCCAGGAAGGATATTTAGGAACTCGTCGATAAATATATAAGTTGCTAATTTATTAATATAGTTTTACTGTCCATTTGAATTACAATCTGTTCCCAGTTGCCGCTGCATCCCAATCATCGGTGATTGCCAAGAAACATTATATGCTTACCATTGGTACATACTCGGAATGGAAAACGTCTTTTTAAGATCGCGAACTACTAAATATTTAACGATGTAAACGAAATTGCCAAGTTTTCAATTAATCATGCAAATAAAGATTTACTTACTTACCAACTAAATGCTGGAGTAACTTCCATTTCAGGATGAGACATGGGAACGGATTATCACCAGCTGTGTGGGGGTCTAGAGGAAGGACATTCTCCACACGGAAAAAAAAGTTTTTTCCTCCAGAAAATAAGATAATAACTTTAGTCAGCAGAACAATGAAATCTTGCAGTCACTAGACAATTTTCTTAATCATTTACTTTATAACCTAGAAGTTAATCCAGTAGTAATTTGGGTAGTGGATTTCATCACTAGGCAGACAATATGTACTTTGAGCACACTTTACTCATACCTCCTGTTGTGAAATGTTTATCAAGATCTGGATTAATTTTGACTTTGTACTTACATTGAACCTGTTCTCAGGTGGGGAATAAAATCAAGTTACTTTTACCGGAAGGGCAGGGGTAGCTTGATTTGATTTTATCATCATTTCAAAATCTCGGGCACATCTGCCCAAGGACTTAACTATTTTGTACAATATCTTAAGTGATCATATTCCCATTACCCTCACATTACCATTGGAGCGGTATTGATCATCTCGAGTACCTGTAGAACCTCTCCCAGTAAAACTTTATTTGATGAGGATTGTTCACATGCACACCGTAATTTAATCTGAGTACTTAAACTGCATTGATGGCAGCTGAAGTAAAATCATGTAGAGCTAGGTACAAACAGGCAATTTAGTTAAGAAAGGAAATGATGAGGCTGGCTGCCTAAGTGCAAATAAGTGAGGTCAGCAGTAGGAAGGACACACCCCTTTTTTTGGAAACCATTATTGCCTCTTTCTTTGGTGAGGTTCACAATATTATTGTGGACAATGCCATACCTTCACACCAGTGGGTGGAACACTTTCAAAGCTCTATCAAAAACTCTGAATAGAACCAAGGGTAAACAGTGGTATTCAAGAGATACCAGATTTACAGATAATTAAAATAAATGTGTGAGAAAATTTCACACCATCATATCTATGCCACTCTGAGATAAGGTTAAAGTACCTAGAGGATCATCTGAAATTGACCACCCTGTTGCTCTTGTTCTCTGTATGGTCTAAACCAGAAACGTTGCTTAATCAAACTGTAATCTTAGACTGCTTGAGACATGAAATAGCTGATAAAATACTGTGGTTGATATATATCAAAGATCACTTTGCTTGAATAGGGAAAACTGAACCTTTTGAGAATCCAGGAAACATTAATTCCTCTAGCAAAGTGTCCGTCAAACACAGCTATCCTGCCATGGTAAATAGGAATAGGGAGGTGGCAGAGTGTAGTAAACAGGGAGTGACTGCTTACCTTCAGCTGTTAACTACATCTCATATGGAGCCTTTTCTCTATCGTGTCCCTACCAACTGTTCCTGTTTTTATTTGGCGAGATTTCGCTCTATTATGGCTCATTTTATATAGGGGCAGATGTATCAAGCATTTTTGCATTCGCAAACGGGCAGATTTGCATAATTTTGCGGTTTGTGTACGCAAAAATTACTTTTCCAGTGCAGCAAACCTAATTTTGCGATACAGTAACCTGTTACCAAATCGCAAACATGGCTTTGCGATTCGGTATTAGGAAGGGGCGTGTTTTGGGCGTCCCTTCCTAATACCAAATCGCATCGGTATGTATGAATGTTTTGTGATCGCAATTGCAGTCACAAAACATTTGCATTTTACCACCTACTTCATGTAGGTGGTAACCCATTCGCAAATGGGAAGGACCCCTTCCCCTTTGTGAATGTTTGTAAAATCATTTTTAAGAGCAGGCAGTGGTCCCACGGACCACAGCCTGCCCTTAAAAAATAAACTGAAAACGTAATTTTTCATTTTGTAAAGCATCTCGTTTTCCTTTAAGGAAAACGGACTGCTTTTACCAAAAAATATTGCTTTATTGAAAAGTAATCACGGACATGGTGGTCGGCTGACCTCAGCAGGCCACCATCCCCGTGATTTTTGCGATTCATAGGGGTTCACAAATTGTGACCTACCTTATTAATATTCATGAAGTAGGTCATTTGCGACCCCCTAGGAATTGCAAAAGGTGTACTGTGCACCTTCATGCATCGCATTTTGCGATTTCCTAATTGCGAATCCTTGTGATTCGCAATTAGGGAATCGCAAAATGCTATCTACATACATCTGGCCCCTTTGGTCTCTTATCCAAAGGTTGATTTTAGAGACCCTGTCCATGTGCAGTTTCCTCACAGCCGATGCTCCATTCTATGTTTTTTTGTAAACTTTACACAGTCCCAAGGAAAATGTTTTTAGTACACCTACTGAAGATTCTTAATATTCGAAAATGTAGACCTGCGCGGCTGCACTTTTGCAAGTTGAATTGATCTGTTCAGTGGTTCAGAAATTTCCTCCTCGCCTGCCTATGCGCAGGCGAGGAGGAAATGGATCGTCCCAGTGTGCAAAAACTTGGGGTTCTCTCACTGTTTGCATGCATATAGGGTCCTTAAGACCGATCTATCTGGGCACACAGTTTTTGCACTAGCCAAATACCTGGGGATAGTCTGACATAAGAGAAGATATTTTTTAGTTGGGGATGTATGACAACTGTTAAATTGTAAATTTATTACAGTAATAATGTCTGTATGTTTGAGGCTGGTCTCCATTTTGTAAATTGGTTTTACATGTTTTTAATATTTTATTTTTAGTCGTTTTTGATTTAATGTTCTCTGTACCTTTTATGGCAATATGTTGCCGAAATAAATATAATGATGATGATGAGAAATACATTTCGGCTGCGGTCAGGTTTATAAATATGGTTGGCAAGTGAGCCTCAAAGTATGTATTTGTTTGTACGAACGCACTATTATATCTAGCTTCAGATTTGGATTTGGGTACTTTTTCAAAGCTGATTTTAACTGTACCTACATTTCACAGCTTGCACATTGTATTGTATTATGAAATCTTTGACGTCTATTTGAACATGTCGTGCGTGGACCATTGTGTAATTTTTACATGTATTTTAATTTGATTTTGCAATTTTATGACTTAAAAAAGCCGAATAAAATAAATTCCGATTCGATTCGAAGAGAAAATACAAGGTGCAATTACACACTTAGCTGCCCTTTCCACTGTGTGGAATTGTACACTATATTCAATTCTACGACGTATAATTTCCCACACAGTGAATACGCAGCTTTCAGAATGTCACATGACAGGTGTAATAGAACACCTGCAAACCTGCACCTGTTGTGACTGTCCAATGTATTGTTACATCTGCTTTGTGAATTTGAACAAAGAGTAAAAGTACACTCGTGTGGAGTCAGAGAACTTTGCCAGTGCTTTTACACTGTTTGGATGATTAGGGACCCATGTGAATTGGGGCGGGGAGTTGGGGTCCTTTGTTATATCCTCCCCTGATTTCTGCTTCATTGTACAAGGTGGTCTTATGTCATGGTCCAGCTTTTATTGCAAGCATAGGTAATACGCTGAAATAGAAAAGAATCACAACTGTCAAAATATACAGATTACGTTGCTACTAAAAACGTGCTATAGCCATAAACCATTGACGAGGAAAAGAACCTAAAGGCTCAATGCAAGAACTCCGCAGACATCTTCAACCAAACAGAAATCTCAAGAGGGCAGGGAAGAATGATTCACTGGTTAAAGGTTATGGAGATCTTGAGAACATGGGGGTGGCAAAGCAATGATTTCTAATGCAGTGCCCCTGGAGTCTCTGAAACTAAAGTTAGCTACCACTGAGAACCCGTAAAAGAACAAACAGACCAGAAGCTCTTCAGAAAATTAAAAATTTAAATAGGTTAAAAAGAAAACAAGGATGGGGCCTTTTTTAACACAAAGGCTGCAAGCAAGTTAAATGACTGCTCGTCATTTTGGAAGATAGTTAATAATCCTTGCTTTAAAGATACGTCATGTACGATGATTGAGGTTGCCATACCCCCTGAAGAATGAGTAGATCATTTTGGGAACATTTACGTATGTGGCCCAGTGGAGGGATGTAAGCAGGCTATAACCACCCAGGAAGAAGTGGGTACTGTATTTCTTATTTTCACCCTTACAGAGGTGACAATAGCCATTAATTAAAAACGTGGTCCCAGTCAACCTTTTTAAAATGAATTTAGAATTGTGAGCCCCACTTTTGACTAATGTCTTAAGAGCCATTTGTAGACATGAAGTTTTAAAATCATTAATGTGGAATGTACACGTGGCTTTAGGATTGACAGGGGTCAGTCAAGGATGTATTCTTGCCCCTTTTTATTACAGTTTATATCCATAATTTAAATAAAGTGTTAGTTGAACAAAGTAGGGCAGTCCCACATATTGGGAAGCGTCCAGTTCCTGTACTTCTTTATGTGGATGACACAGTCCTAATGCGCGCCCTCCAAGAGGTCTAACAAAATTCATGGACATATTTGTTGATTTTATTGCCAACTTGGATCTTAGGATCAATTTATCCAAAGCGTATGTTATGAAGCCAGGCCCAAATGCTGACAAAAAAAGTATCCTTTTAGAGCTAGAGGGGCCAATTTGGCCACTGTTGATTCCTTTTTGTACCTGGTTCTTTTATTTGATGCCCAAGGGACATGGTCGCAGCTGATTACTACAAGGAAACTATGATTCGTGAAAATTATTGCTGCAACCAATTCCTTCTCTGCTAAACTTGAGGAAAAACTAATAAAGGATCTATATAATAATACATTCCTTTATTCGGTATTTCATAATAGAAATCCATAAAAGCATTTTGTACACATTATGTCATAAAATAGAAAGAGAGAACAATATTACAATAAAAGTTTGCAGGGGAAAAAGTGCTTGGAAAATAATTCAGTTTTCTTAACATTGAATTCATTTCATTGTGTTATAAGCAGTTTTCTCACAGATTATTTCTCTGTTTAAAAATACATTTTAAGAAGTTAACCACGTGGTAACAAGTAACTTCAGAATCCAAAAATTGAAGGCGCAACATGGCAGGGCGACACTGTCTTAAGTTCCACGATTTCAGCAATGGTAGCAACCAAATTTTGCGATGGACATGATAGAGCTTGCAGAACAATACTATATGTATAGTGGTCTGTACAGATGTATCATCGCATGGACAGAGTCCTAACGTTTGTTCCCAGGTGTTTCTCATGGGAAAGGCTACTAACCGGTGGAAAAGGTTTAGTCTGAATCTGGTTAGTAAAAAACAATCAAAAATGCCAATTTCAAGCGTTAGGTAGGGCTGAATTGTGGGGACAAGATGGACCGTGATTGCATGATGGACAGAAGGTTTCCCTATTTCACTTGTGAGTCTTAGTCCATCCTAGTGGGTCAAAGCCATTTCTTTCAACTCCTTCTTGGATATCTCACAGATCTTTTCTGGTGTAATATAGTATGCCTCCAGGCCTATGTCCGTAAGAAAATTTCTGAAGTACGTGAGCCATTTTCATTTTTCCCAAATGTTCTAGTGCCATTGAATCTGCCAGAATCCCTTTGGTTAGAATGTTTTTATCTGAGGTCCATATACGCCGCCACAATAGCAAAGGTTGAATTTTTGCCAGGTCCTCAATGTGCGGTATGCCTAGTTCGATATGGGATGCATAAGTGGAGATTCGCCTTGGTGCCACCAGAAGAAATCTTAAAAAGGAGTTTTCTGCCACCTGTAGAGCACTAACGTCCACATGCCCCCAAACCCCAGCCCCATACAGAGCTACTGTCTGGCATTTTGCATTATAAATTTTCAGTAATTCCACAGGGGAGCGTTTGCCCAATTTTTGCGAAAAGGACATCAGAGCTGCTATTGCCCTCTTAAAGAAATGTTTCCTTGACTCGACTGCCGCTTTCCAATTTAGTTTTTCATCTATTGTGATGCCCAAATAAGGATACTGGGCCGTCAGTTCGAGCTTTTGGTTATTGAGGGATATATCTCTAAGGCCTTTTTCCCTTTGCCTGCCACCATTACAAAGGTCTTCTTGATGTTGATGTGGAGGTCAAGGGTCCCCATGAAGTCCGCATACCTGGTCAATGCCTTTTGTAGCTCGCGTGGTGTGCGGGCTAGGATGACAGCGTCATCTGCATAGAGCAGAGCGGGGATCAGGCATTGTTTTATTTGGGGGAGGTCTTGAGCCCCCCTCAGAAGCTCCATCTCCAACCTGTTTGTATAGAGGGAGAATAGGAAGGGGGCCAAGACACAACCCTGCCTGACTCCACGCTCTACTCCAAAGGATGCGGTCAACTCACCCCTAACACCGTAACGTACTCTTGCTGATGCCTTGGAGTATAGTTCCTTCAGGAAATCTAGAAGTGGGGGGTCCACACCCATTTTTGACAAGACTAGCCATAATTTTGAATGGGACACGCAGTCAAAGGCTGCGGACAAGTCCACGTATACCATATAGAGCTTGTCTTTTTTTGCATGTATGTATTTTCCCACAATTATTGACAGATTTAAGGCCTGCTCCACTGTACCGAAACCTTCCCGGAAGCCAAATTGTAAGTCAGACAGTACCCCTCTGTCCTCTGCCCACTGTTGGAGACGCTCAAGGATAACCCTACCGGCTACCTTACCCAATGAGTCCAACAATGAGATGGGGCGGTAGCAGGTAGGGTCCTGGCGGTCTCCTTTTTTGAAAATCGGGACCATAACAGACTTGGTCCAAGATTCCAAAAGCCCCTTTTTTGCTGATACCACGCAGACCCTGGTCAGTATGGGGGCCCAGAGGTCCGTATTATGTTTGAAAATGTCCACCGGGACTCCGTCGGGACCCGGAGCTTTTCCGTTTTTACTTAAATTTAGAGCCATAAGGACTTCGGATATGTCGAATTCTATTTGAATTGGGTAAACGACAGCTGGGTCAGCTATTTCCTCACTTCCCAAAGGCGTTTGCTTCCTAAAAAATTTTGAGAAGTGAGAAACCCAAGCTCCTTCTTCTATGGCCACTTCTATTTTTGGGAGGTTATCGTCAGCTAAAAAGGGGGATTTTACTACTCTCCAGAATGCTTCACTGTTTTTGTTTAGGGCACTTTTGTGTAGTTCCTCCCACAAGGCCTGTTTTAATTCGGCCTTTCTCTGATTTCGGGCAGACAAATATTTTTTTCTGAGTCTGGGAATTAGCTGTGGATCTATATGTTCGTTATTCAGGCCACTTTGAGCTTGGAATGTGCCGAAGTGCAACTATGATTAAACCAACCTCTCTTATTTGCTGTTTCTCCCTTTGATTTTTTTGTTAGGAGACCCTTGATGACAGTTAGGATTTTAGAGAAGTTACTTAAGACTTCCTCCTCTGTCGTATTTAGATCGAGGCATTTTATAATATAAGGGTAGGCAAGTTTAATTGCCTCTTCTGTAGTTTGCCCGGGAAACTATGATTCGTGAAAATTATTGCTGCAACCAATTCCTTCTCTGCTAAACTTGAGGAAAAACTAATAAAGGATCTATATGTAAAGCAAAATATTTGTCTACAGCCATGTTTGGGGCGGGTAACTGGGGGTATGTAAATGTGGCCAATTATGGTTACAGTTGGCTAAAATGCATGTTTAAGAAATTATATATCAGTTCCCCAAAGTACTTCCACTGACATATGCCACCGGGAGCTGGGTTTTCATTTTTTTGGAAGATCTTATTAAATAACTTCTGTGCATTGGATCGGACAAAGCCAGAGGCCAATCTGAATAGAAAGGTCATCATAGACTGCCTAATGTTAAATCGTTGAGGAAAACTTACTTGGATTAGTTACATAAAGAAATTCTTTTCAAGACTGGGTAGGAACGAAATCTTCAATGACCCTATTTTCTTAGGTCGATTTGGAAGGGCGCAATTTAAATTTATGGCACTGAACATGTTGGAGAAAGGGCGATATAATAGGTATTATGGGACACCTTTAATAATCTATTTATTTATTTTATTTATTTATTTTATTTAATGCAATTTTATGTAGCGCGAACATTACCCGAAGGTGTTGGAGCGCTTTACATAAGAACCAGTTGCGATACATAAGGACTCAGGATTACGTGCGTTGCATAAAAGATACAAACAGAAAAAAATTGCAAATGTACAAGTTATAGTCACACAAGGAGGAGCACTCAAGGAAGGGATACAAATGGATATACTCTAAGAGTCATTTTTCATTTCAAAAGCTTTATTCGATCATTTGAAAAAAAAATCATAAAAGCACATATGATACATCAATAATACAAAACATTTGGTGAAATGTTAAAAGTCATACAATCAATAAAAGAGAGGGGCGGCAAAATAAGCAAGGGCTGCTAATTTTGCGGAAACAATGCATTCACTTTTAGGTTCAAAGGCCATACTTTTCCTGGCGGACACAGATTTCAGAATAAATATCGCTGTGAAAAAACACACATCCGGTTCGTCAAGTGCAAATAAAAGCCTCATAGCAGTTTTAACAGTTGACACAGAATATTTTTTAAAAAGCGGTTTAAGGTAGGCAATACGGAGATGCAAATACAAAGGACAAAGTAGCAAAAAGTGCTCGGTGCTCTGCTTCGAAAACCCATCACATGGGCAGGGTGTTGACGTATACTTTTTTATCAGGGGGAAAGCCACCAGATCGTAATCTGGTAAGGACGTACTGGTGGGATTGCTTGGTAACCACTTTTAAATACTTAGAATAGCCAAAGCTTGCCTGATTATTAGAGTAATAAAATTGGTGTGTTACATACAGGAAAGTGGCATCACTACGTAATTTGGCTTTAGCCCCCAGATATACTAGTTTGAGCTCCTTTTTTGAAATATCAGTAGCACTAACGGGGTCTAAAAAAACATTAAAATCGAATACATCCCTAAATGTTGTTATGACATAATTAAGCCATGGGATCAGACTATGTTTATCCAAACGGAGGCAGTCTTGAATGATTCTTCTGGTAAAGCCAGTTTCCTCCTTGGCCCAGATAGATCTCCAGGCCATTAGTGGTCTTAAACCTTTGAGATCAGTCAAGAATTCCAACCCAACCTCCTGGTGAACCAGCCCAGTAGAGGCAGAGGTTGGAAGACAAAGAAGTCTCTTTAGAAAGTTGTTTTCCTCCACTTGCAGATCTCCATGGCAACAATGTCCCCAAACACCTGAGCCATAAAGTGCCACTGAAGCACATCTAAGGCGAAAGATATGCAACATGTCCCATATACGACGAGTTCCTAGTTTAGAAGCAAATTTAAAAACACCGAAGGTGCCTCTGCCCATCTTAGCCTTGACATTATGTATTTCCTGTGCCCACGTGCCCTTACTGTTAAAAGTGATGCCCAGGTAGCAGAATTTATCTACCACTTGGATTTTTGGGTCCTCAAACTGGAATGATCTTAGTTTCCTTACCTTCTTCCCACAAGCCATGATAAAAGTTTTAGAGTTATTAATTTTTCATTCCTCCCCTTAATAAAGTCAAAAAATGTATCCATTAGTCTCTGCAGACCGACCGGTGTTCTAGATAGTAGGACTGTGTTGTCTGCATAGAGCAATACGGGGATCGATTGGCCCTCAACAATTGGTGCATCAGCATTGACTAATCTTAGCTCGGAGTCCATGGCGTTAATAAAAAGGGAGAAAAGTAAAGGGGCAAGGACGCAGCCTTGTCTAATGCCTGATTTGACCTTGATGTTATTGGTACATTCCCCCGCTTGGCCAAATCGAATCTGGGCCGATAAATTACTATATAATCTAGCCAGGAAATAAATAATCGCAGCCGGTGCGCCCATATCTAATAACGTGGTCCACAATAGGGCGTGATCCACCAAATCAAATGCGCTGGAGAGGTCCGCAAAGCAGAGGAATAACGCGCCCTGCTTGGCGCGTGTGTATTTACCTATAATAAGGTCTAGGTTAATACACTGCTCGATGGTACCGAGGCCCTTACGAAACCCAAATTGGGAATCTGCAAGGATGCCATTCGCCTCTGCCCACTCCTCCAGTCGCAAAATAAGCACCCTGCTCATTATTTTTTGGGAGGAGTCTAGGAGGGAGATAGGGCGATAGTTCTTGGCCTTGCCTCTATCTCCTTTCTTGTAAATTGGTATGATTATAGACTCACCCCATGTTAATGGGGTGCTTTCCATAACTGCCGCATTGAAGACCTTGGTCAAAAGGGGGCCCCATAACAAAGTGTCCGCTTTATAAAGATCAATCGGCACCCCATCAGGCCCAGGGGCCTTCCCTCCTTTACTTTTCTGAATAGCATTAACCACCTCTAGGTTTGTAATATTGAGGGGTAGGTTTGGGCCGAAGGCTACAGCCCTTGGACATATGGGGGCTTCCCCCTCCGGATTAAAAATACTAGTAAAAAAGGCAACCCAGTTTTCCTCACTAACCTGGGCAGATAATACTGGGAAATCCTCCTTCTGTAAAAGAAAGGGGCTATTCACTGTGTTCCAAAAAAGCTTGCTATCCCGGAACTCTGCCGCTTTCGAGAGGTTGTCCCAAGCTTCCTCCCGTAGCTCTTGCTTCCTATGTAACAGATGGTCTTTGTAGTTTGCCCTAAGGGATTTAACAGCTCCCTTGTCCCTGGGACGGCTAGAAAGCGCTTTCTTGAGTTCTTGTAGGGACTTTGTACAGGCCCCATCGAACCAACCTACAATACCCCTTGACCTACTGACCTTGGTAATAGTTAGAATCTTTTTAATTAACTCGTTTATTTTCACAAAGTTGGCAAGGATGCATACAGCGCCTGCATTAACATCCAAGCAGCGCTGCAGCTCCTGGAGACTCGCAGCCACAATTTTGGTCAGCAACTTCTCTGAGTTGTTCCTGCAGCATTTAATCCTGATGCCATTTGGCCTACATGGGATTATTTCATCAACAGTCTTTCGGGGGGCTTGGACCTTCTTCCCCCAGATGGACGTAGACATAGTGATGCCATTATGATCACTAAGGGCCACATCTACAAATTTCGGGATAGCACAGAGAATGCTGATGTTCTCAGAGACCGACAGTGGCTAAATTCCTCCCTACAAAGGTCGGGACGGGGTTGCCCTCGCTATCATTTGCGGGCACATAGATTAATAGTTCTAATTTGAGCATTAAGGTGTTGAGTGACTCTCCATAAGGGGTCTGAATAAAATGAGCCCGGTCCTCCCCTTTATCCCCATCAAATCCACATACATTCGTAAATGAGATGGGGCACGTAGGGATATTAAAGTCCCCCCCCCAGATGAAATCAAAAGGTACAGGGTTGGCCCCACATAGTTTGTCTACTGCAGTCTCAAGATCGTTAACTACTGTGAAGCTGGAGGAATCAAACACGTTGTTGTAGTGGTTGATTAACAAAACATTAAGGCCCCCGCTTTGCCGCTGCCAAAGCATTTGTGAATGGAACCCAATAGTTATATAAGATTTAACTTGTACCGGCAAGCTCACAGACAATAATATCACAAGCCCACCTTTGGCCCTTCCCATGGTTGATCCCTGCGCCAGGCAATTGAAGGAGACCTACCCATCAAAATGAATCTCTTCCGTGGACCACGTCTCTTGTAGACAGAGTATGTCATGGTTAGTTACATTCTCCCTCCAGCCGAGTGACTCTTCCTTTTGCCGCCATCCGGCAATATTCCAACTCATCAATTTATACCCAGTACCATGGTCTCCCTCATCCTATCCTGTGTTCTCCCCCGTAGGCGTGTGAAGGAATGTCATTTTCTTTGGGACCTCCAAACTATGGGATTGCTTATCGCACAGGGGGGTAGTGGGTGTAAGGTGAATTGTTCTTGGTTGGACTACAACCGTTGGCATGCACTCCACAGGGTCATACTCTGTTTGTTTAATACTCCCCACCAAAACTTCTGAATTCGAGTCTGAACTTCCCCCCATGGATGACAACAGTTCGACAGGGGGTAGTCAGTCTACTGCATCAAGGCAGCTAAAGTGGTTGTAATCACAAAGGGGAGCACGGATTGGCATTGGGTCTGGTCTACCGTCAAATCTCCTTCATCTCCCCCTACGGTCGACCCTTGTCCAATCATCAATGTCTTTCCCATATGCCATGCGGTTTGGAGTGTAGAAGAATGACAGTGGCAAAGTCTGGATAGTGGAATCGGGTGACCTATTAAAACCGGCACAAATATAGGAGACAGTTCTGGGGTCCCTAAATTTTACTGTTATGCAGTCCCCGTTTATAGTTTTTGCTGACTTACCCAACCAGGGCAACCTTCTTATCATTATAATCTCACTAGATAAGTAGGCCGGCAAAGGTCTGTTCCAGTTTAACCATTTAACAACCTTACTTTTTAGGGAGCCATAAGATTCACCTTCGCCCTCTTCTAGGGCAGGGGCGCCTGCCAAAACCACCATATAACGGTTAGCTTCCGGTGGATAGTCCGGTAGCCGGGGTCTACTGACACTACACTCTTTTACCAGCACAGGCGGTGCAAGCTTACCGCTATCTGCGTTCCCAGGATTATCACTACCACTAGGAAAAGGTGCAGGAATCTGCCTAGGGGGAGCCTGATGGACCGGATTAGAGTCTGGTAAACCAGGTGGGCTACAATTAATGATGGGGGCTCTGCTATCTACAGGGGGTGGAACCCCCCCTGGTTGGCAATCAGGGATGGTAACTGCACCCGGCTTATTGGCCACCTTTGAGTTTGCTGCTAGAGCAGATGTTAATTTCTCAATATTAGCCAGTCTAAGTTCTATTTGTTCCATTTTGGCTTCTAAGGGGTATAGGATAGATTTAAATAATGCTCCCAGGCTTTTAATAGTCAACTCGGTCCCGGGCTGAGTTTGCAAATGAGGGGCAGAGGGGGGCAAAGTTAAATCCACCATCCCATTAGCAGATAATTGTAAACCCCGTTATAAGCCCACCGGGATTAACACCACCACTCTGACACTTGGCTATTTTAGCTTTACTCCCATCTTTCTTGTTGTAAACCCGTTTCCTTTTAGGGATAGCCCCTTCTTTAGTCCCTTGGCGCAAAGTGCTATTGACAGTAGCCCCAGGTTCGGTAGGTGTAATCTTATGATTGTCAAGGATTAAGTCAATTTCGGGCAAGATTTCATTAACCAGAAAATCCAAATCCTGCGAATCATGCTCATACACTCCAGGGGTAATGTCTTGCTCTGTTATACAGGACACTGTAATAGCCTTATCCAGGATCCTATCAGGTGTTTTAGCGTTGGCAATTGCTCCCAAGGAAGATCTTTTATTAGCAGAAATTTCAAGCGACATACGTTTTTCCATAAATGATATCTCTTTGTCAACTAGGGAGTTTGCTCTGATTAAAAAATGTTCCATACCTCCTGCAGTAGGGCCCCCAACAAGCGTTGACTTACTCCTTAGTTCGCGCCCTGATATAATTCACAAAGTTAATAGTGATGTTACAATACCAGGACCAAGAGGGGTGGGCCGGTCCGGTCCTGATCGGTCAGGAACGGGCAGAAACGGGCCTGCCCTTGGCCCGGGCTTAGCCCCGGGCTTAGTCCCGTGCGCGTCCCGCGTGCGCGTAGAAGTTACTCACTGATAAGGGCGGAGGGCCAGGAGGGGGTGGGAAGAGGACCAGCTGCGGCCGATCAGCGCCGCTGAGCAGGCTGGTCCTCGCAGTCCCGCCTCTGTCCGTTTGTGGGGAAGGTGATTTTGAGGCAGGTCCTCGGGCTCCCGGCAAACTCCCAACGAAGATGTCCAGGCACCCACGAGCGGCACCCGCGAAGCGAGGGCCGCGAGATGTAGCGTGGTGATCAGGAAAAAAGCAAAAGGCTCCGCCGCACTAGAAACCCTCCAAAGTTACACAGGAAGGCTCTCCCACCAGGTGCGTGCTCCACTCGGACTTTTCAGCAGGAGGGGGCGGGAAGAGGACCAGCTGCGGCCAATCAGCACCGCTGAGCAGACTGGTCCTCGCAGTCCCGCCTCTGTCCGTTTGTGGGGAAGGTGATTTTGAGGCAGGTCCTCGGGCTCCCGGCAAACTCCCAACGAAGATGTCCAGGCACCCACGAGCGGCACCCGCACTCCAGGAAGGGATACAAATGGATATACTCTAAGAGTCACATAGGAATGGTAGAGAGTACAACGGTCTACTGCATATACTAGTGATTAGAGTTATCTCTATATACACAGGGAAGGGATACAAATGGATATACTCTAAGAGTCACATAGGAATGGTAGAGAGTACAAAAGTCTACTGCATATACTAGTGATTAGAGTTATCTCTATTTACAA
The DNA here is from genome assembly GCF_964261635.1 of Lissotriton helveticus. Classification (NCBI taxonomy): domain Eukaryota; kingdom Metazoa; phylum Chordata; class Amphibia; order Caudata; family Salamandridae; genus Lissotriton; species Lissotriton helveticus. Next base: position 1,327,853,341 of record NC_136059.1, read on the forward strand.
AGATATAGAATTAGTAGATTTTCTCAGGTCAAGACCCAAAAAAACAGGAGAGCAGAGTTCCATTAAGTGGGGTCGGAGGGGGGACGCAGTCACAACACCAGGGGAGGGTGGGAAGGATACAAGGGTATGGAGAAAAGGCAAATCAGAAAAAGGAAGAAACATTTAAGGATCGTCAAGAGGGAAACGAGGGAAAAGGGGAAAGGACGAGGGAATGTACAAGATGGCGGGTCAGGGTCCAGAGAAAAGCGGCCGTAAACAGCAACAAAATGGCGGCCAGGACAAAAGAAAAAATGTAAAGAAGTCCATGAGGGTGACCCAGTGAGTATGGATTAGAGTGCCAGGAGAAGTCCGTGGGGTACATAGTTCAGAAATCAAAGTCAGGAAGCGCTCTCCCGAGTACAGGCTCATGGCATGCATGTTGCAGTGGTAGCTTCCTGTGCTGGAGCTGCTGTTCTGGCTGCAGGGCGAGTTGTAGAGGGAGCCCTTTCCGGGCGAGTAGTTGAGGGACAGGGAGGGAGGGATGCCAGTCATGAGTGCGGTGAGGAGATCGCTCCCCACAACTTGTGGGGAGCCCCTCAGCGAGGTCATGATGTTATCCACGATGAAGCCCTGGCCGTGGTGCTGCGGGTGCTGCTGCTGCTGGTCGGGGCCCTCCAGGCTGAGGGAGCGGCCCGAGGGGTTGCCGCTTGACATACTGCTGCTACTGTCCGGGCTCTTGATCTTGGGCACGGGGTGCAGCGCCAGGGAGGCAGCCTGTGAGGGTGACAGGGGGTGGACGGCAGCCCGGTGGAGGGCAGCCCGAGACGGCCGTCCTTAGAAAAAGACTCTTTTCGAATCCGACTCCCGGCATCCCTGGGTCATTGAGAGGGAACCGTCCCTCCTCCTGCTGCGGGGCTCGGATTCGGATCTGTAGGGCTTGGATTCGGATATTCAGGACTTGTTATCGGATCTTCCCGCCTTGTGCCCCTTGTTTTGTGTTTTTGCGCAGTCGGGCACTAGACTGTACTGCTCAATCCACGTTGAACTGTTGATTGTTAATGAAGGCTTTCCATTTTATTTGGAAAACATATACAACATCCAACATAGATATCTTTTAACAAGATTTAGGTGCAATAATATTCATAGATTAGTATGATTTCCACAAATGAATGATTGGTCACCTAGGTTTCCTAGGTGCCCATGTGATAATATATCAGAACAAAGCATAGAGTTCTTTAAATCTTTTGTGTACATTTTATGATACCCTCAGGAAGCATTTGATTTTACCAACATTGCGTGAGTATAACCTCAGGTGCTACAAACCTGCTATGACATTTCTCCATCAATTACCCAATCTGAAAATTCGTTCGGCAATATCTACTTATATATGGCGCTGTATGACTCTCTGGAAAGGAATAGGGAGTGATTACTAAAATATAGATTAAAGAATTAGGAAATTTGTTTACCTACTATGAACTTTTATAGTTTTAAACGTTTTTATTTTTTATTTTAGTGTCTGATATATATTTTATGCTTTTTAACTTTATGCTTTTTTCACTTATTAATCTAATTGTATTTTGTGCTTTTATGATCTCGAATACAAATTCAAATAAAGTTATATTTTTTTAATTATGAATTTGAATTTGGCACCAAGACTCAAAATGGGACCAATTTTTGGTGTAACTGATAACTGTAGAAGGTTGACTGGACTCCTGAATGGGGAGGCCTACTTCTTTGGAAGAGACCCTTCTCTGAAAACCAATCTTTCAAACTCTGGGTCATGAGATGAAGATTGTGAATGGATTGAAAAGGAAGAACAGGAGATGTCAGTCGAGTAGGAAGAAATCAGAATATCAGATGAGGATCTATGGCCAACTGAAGATTACCTGGGAACAAAGGACATTGTGTCCAAAAGATAGAGAACAAAATCCCTGTTGGTATTCCCCTCCTCAAAACTTCTCCAGCACCCGCAGGAGGGAGGTGGAAATTGTAGGCAAGGCATAGAGAAACCCTTTGAGCCATGTGAATGTCAAGGCAGCCATCTTTATGTCTCAGAACAACAAACCTCTGTGCAAAGCTGGGGAAGAGGGGCAATAGTTGGAGCTACACATAGGTCCTACCACAAGAGATTGAACTTTTCTGACACAAGGTGAGATGTTTCCTGAGACAGGATGAGGGAAAACCTGCTGAAAACATCTGCCAAAGCTTTCTCTCTCAAACCAGAAGATGCACAGCTCTCAGACTGAGAAGACAAATCTCTGCCCAAGAGCATAGAACCTGTACGCACAAGGGTAACATTGGCCATATTACGTCTGTCTGAGTGTTTAGTTAGGCTTTGCCATCTGGTTATCTGTTCAATCTAGGACCGTATAGTATTGTAACTGAGGTACAAACTCCTGAAGGCCCTGGAATATAGCAGAAAGATCGCACCAATTTGAGGAGTGTAGAACCTCAACCATCGGCCAGTGACCCATAAACATGATGTTGCTTCATTGTACATTTACAACCCTATATGATTGCTACTGAATGTTGCTAGCAACTTGACACAGCAGTTTCACAAGGATCTATCATATTGAGTCAAAGCAGCAGGGTGCAGGATAATTCCTAAGGATGGACTGAATTGACTGTCCAAAATAGGTAGAAGTCCTCCTTCAGCAGAGACTTGAAACGGTACGTGAATCCGCATCAGAACCCCACCCTACCTAGATAACTTAACTGATTGGGGCAGACCCATGCTGCACATAATATCTGCAGGTTTAACTTGTACAGGTAAGTGACAATGTAAAGAAAACAACACTTACTATCAGATTTACCCGCAGTGGTTGACAGGGTGAAAAGCAGGCACCACATCTGAAGGGAAACAGAAACCAAAACGGAAGTGCTCAGGAGTAAGAGAGTCTATCATGGTGGACAGGCAGAATTTAGTATAAAGAGGGAAGAAAAACTTGAGATCTATTGTCTGTATCTACATGCATTCTTCCCAATGATATGTTACAGAGTTAACTGTCTCAGAAGGAGGCGAAACTCAATTAGGTAAGTAATGGGGCAAGCATATGGTTGATAGATTTTGTCCTAAGCAAAATTAAATCTGGAGAAAGAAGCAAAGCGGCATTGCTGTTGGCAGTCCTAATCTGTGTAATGGCCACACTGAACCTGGTTCCATCATCAAGATATTCAAAGCTGCTTCAGGATTCCTACCATTTTGATGCTATGCTTTCCTGTCTCCTCTTTTCAGTTGAGCCTTCCAGGTGCAATATTTACTTCCTGGATCACTGACACAATATCAGAACCAAAAATATAGTCTGGACAGAATATCACGTTGAAAATATCCAGGACCAGAATATCGAGAAGGTAAGTATAGATTTCCTATTCTTAACTCCACATCTATGTACCTTGAAGATTCATATATATCATCTGGCACATGTATGTGGAGTTATATATAGTAAACCGTTACTTACCTATAGAAACTTACCTTCATAATATTTTTGTCTTCGATATTCTTGACACAATACTTTGTCCCACAATATTTTTGAACCTTCTCTCTTTTGCTATCCAGGCTCAGACAGATTTGATGAGATTTTTCTATATATGGCTGCTTTTTGTCTGGAATGGCAAAATGGGCAAAAAGGACATAGTGTGATGAGTATGCCCAGACCATGTTCCCATGTTTACTTTGCAACAGGACTCAAGCTATACCTAACTGCAAAAGTACTAGTAGTCTGACACTAATCTGGGGGTGCTTGCTTTCCCATTCTGAAATGTCCTGCCCTGTCAGTTCAGTCTAGTTTGTTCCTTTTGGAGCAGGAATAATACTGATTTGCATATGGTTGGTCTTTGTCTGCAATGGCAAGGTGGTCAAAAAATGATGGATTGGAATGCGGGCCGAGCAATTGCCAGTGGCAGATACATTTTGCAAGCATTCCATTCATCACCTTTGGATTTTTGTCAGCCACAGACCTTTACCAATAGATGGGATTGGAGGAATGCTCATATGTGGCCCTTGTGCAGCCTATGTGTACATTCATGGAAGATGATTGTCTCCAAACAACAGTCCCCAGTGAGTATCCAGGATTACAGGTTCAGTTTTTTCAGTTTCTGAATTGGAACACACAGAGGGGCCGATTCCGATGCGGTCGCATTCTGACCGCAACGGAATCAGCTGTTTGGATTGCTTTCCGATCGACCCGTTTTGATGGGGTTGGTCGGAAAGGAATCTGAACCGGATTTCTGAATGACTTGCACCAGGCTCGTAGAGCCTGGCAGCCATTTGGAAATCCTCCATCAAACCCTCGGATGGAGGTATTCCGATGGAAGATTCCCACTGCCTTTCTGTGCCAGCCTTTCTGACACAGAAAGGCTGTCAGAATCCTACTTTGGGGCCCCCCAGCAGGGCCCCATTGGTGCAAGGCCTCCAAATGGAGGCTTAGGGGGCACCTATGGTGCCCCCTGTTGATCCCTGCACCCGGTGGCAGGCACCTTGAGGTGCTTGCCACAGGGAGCAGGGATGAACTGCAGCTCTGCTCTTTGCAATGAGAGCATGCATTCCGGCCAGGATGCATGCTCCCATTGTAAATAATAGGATTGTAACTGAACACTGTTCGGTCGCATCTACTTGTTGGGCTGGTACCGACGACAAGAGGTCATTCGATTCCAATTCCCAACCGATGTCGGATGGACTCCGGTCCGTCCGACATCGGAATCCGGCCCAGAGTGTTTATCCCCTATGTCTATCTCTCTTTCTTTGTATGTGCTTCCTTTACTTCTCCATGGCACTTGTGTGGTTGCATTTTGTCACACATTTTATATTTGACATCCTTTGTTATCATGGGGAGGCCAATATGTTCTGCTTAGGTTGAATACATATGTATACCACTGGCAGGTACACATGCAGATTAACATAATTGCTGTTACCTGCCCAGACCATACATTTCCTTTCGATGGATCCCTCGTTGACTCCATTCACAGAAAGCTTCCTCTGACAGGAGTGGCGGCCATCAGATGAAGGGCATTTCATTGCCCATCCTATTTAGGGCTGATAGAGTAATGTCCTTTTTCTTCTGGCTATCACTAACAGGTAAAACTATCTGTGAGGGACAGAAAAACACATACAGTGAGCCCCATGCCTTGGGAGAAAACCCCCAGGGTACGGGGGGTGATTCGATTTGTGTTTTCTCAGAAACAAACATTTGCTTTGGGAGTTTGCTTCTGAGAAACAAAAAATTGTTTTGTCAACGGCTGTCAAAGTCAATGGCAGCCATCCACCAAACATTTAGTACCTTGAAGGGAACCACTGTGACAATGGTTCCTTCATGGTACAGAGATAACCTCTGGGCTGGCTAGCATCTCTAAATTTGAATGACAGAGTACCATTGGGATGGTAAAGATAATGTTCTCTGCCACCCTGGCAAACACTACTCCGTCAGTCAAAGTCTACATCAGGCCATTGTGGTCTAATTCAGAGTTTGACGGATAGGATACTCCATCACAAATTTGGCGAATATTTCATCCTGTCATATTTTTGTTGTTGTATTGCTTTATTTCGATATAAAAACATATCATAAAAGCATTGCATTACATCAATTTGGTAAAAACATTTAAACAGTAGATAATAAAAAAACCTTCAGAATCAATTAAGCAATGCACAAATATAAAAACCTATGAATCAACAGTGGCATTAAGAGAATGGTTAGTTAGCCAGGTCATAAACTCTTTTACAGGCAAGAGGCACTTTACTGAATCAATAGTTTCTTTGCAGTTCTGATTCGCCAGGCCCAGCCCAAGAATTTTGCCATACAACAGGCAATGAAGGGTCGGGCATCTGAGCGTAGTATACGTAGGGCTTCCAAGTGTGATCTAGTACCCAAGCTCCTACATAGTGGCTTCAGCCATCTCGACCTGGGGGCCGCATACGCATAACACTCAAACAGCAGATGGGCAATGGACTCAACCCTTAGGTCACAGAAGGGGCAAAAAGGTATGGTTTGCAATGGTGGTTTCCAGGTGGAAGTTAACAGCCCTAGTGGAAGAACTCCCACCCTAAATTTGAAGTACAATGATCTGTCTCCTGGGTTATGGATTAAGTCCAGGTAGGATTCTCTATATGGAAGCTCCTTAAATGAAAGAAACTGGACAACAGATTTACAATGCTTCGGATTGGACATTCTCGCATTAGCCACCCATAACCAATAAGCCTTCTTCAGCATTTGCTTAGAGGGTGCTGTTCTGTTAACCCAAGCATCTCCTAGACCCAATTCGTGGAGAAGCCGCTTAACCTCCCTGAACCAGGTTACCTTATGCCAGCCCGATAAGGATAGTAGTTCTTTTAGGGCATCGGCATAGCTGCACAGTTCTGGAACATTCCATATCCTAGACCACAATAAAAGGGGACGTAGCCTAGCATGTTCGCCTATTGGGCGAGTACCTGCGTCAAGCAAGAGGGGGAGTGTAGGGGTACTGTGGGGTAACTTCATAAGATCTTTGTGGAAGTTATTTTCGAGGTAGGTTAAGGTGTCAACTCTCTGTACACCCCACAGTTCCGCGCCATACAAAGCTGCACTCACCACCCTTGCCCTGTAGATGTCTAATAGTGCCCCAATGGGTTTAAGAGATGAGGCGCGTTGTTCTTTAAGCAGGGCCCCTGCAACCCTCTTATGGGTCAGAAACACCTTTTGATGGTGTGCCTTCCAACTCATGGTGTCGCAGAGTCGAATACCCAGGTAGTCAAACTCTTTAACTCTTTCAAGTGGGACAGAGTCCAGAGTAGGGGGGACAACAGATTTCCTGGGAGGGTTAAGGACAAGGAATTTGGTCTTGCTTATATTTATAGACAGGCCCTTGATGTCACAGAAGGCCTTAAAACTAGAGAGCAACTTTTGAATGCCTGCTGGTGATTTTGAGATTAGAAGGGTGTCATCCGCAAATAGGAGCGTCGGTATTTTCCTACCGGCCAGGGAAGGTGCATCAGATGGTTGTTGAAGGAGATGCTCCACCACTCCGTTCACGTAAAGAGAGAACAGAGTGGGGGCAAGCACGCAGCCCTGGCGGACGCCCCTATCTACAGGGATACGAGATGTTTTTTCCCCCTGGAGACCCCATCTGATCTGGGCAAAGTTGCTTTCATGGAACTTAATAAGCAAGGCCAACAAATAGGGGGGTATACCCAACCCATCCAGAGCATTCCACAATTGGGCTCGCGGGACCAGGTCGAAGGCAGTTCGCAAGTCTATGAAGACTAAATACAAGCTGCCCCCACCCAGTACAACCACTTTCCAATATAACATTAAGAAGCGGAATGTCTGCTCGATGGTACTTGTCCCTGTTCTAAAACCTGCCTGGAAATCTGACAGAACCTGGTTTTCTTCCACCCACTGCAAAATCCTACCCAATACCACTTTGCCCGCAACCTTTTGGGTTGAGTCAAGCAGGCTAATTGGGCGATAATTGGCTGGGTCGTCCCGACAGCCTTTCTTAAAAATAGGGACGACCTCAGCGCTCCGCCAGGAATCAGGAAGAGAGCCTCCCAGAGCAGCCGCATTCAAGAGTGAGGCGATTAATCTGCTCCATAAAGATGGATTTTTCTTCAACAAATCACCCGGAATTCCATCTGGGCCTGCAGCCTTGTTGATTACAATACACCCAATTGCCCTTTCGACTTCCTTGCTACTGAAGGGACAGTCATTGATTGTAGTAATGACTGGGGATCTGACCAAAAAACCCAAGCTTGGTTGAGCTACACCTAATGAGACAGAGTAGAGCTTGGAAAAGTGGGCAAACCAAACATCACCAGGAATGTTACAGGTAAGTTGGAGATCGAGAGGCTTATTCCTGGCTCTCAATAGATCCCAGAACCCCTTGGAATCTTTCATAGTGCTCGCCTCCATTAACTCCCTCCAAAAACTGCAATCATGGGCCTCCTTGGCCATGGTCACAGTTTTTTTATAGAAATGTCTCGCAAGTCTGATATTGCCCGGATCCTTGGACTTCACTGCGGAAATAAGTTCCCCCTTGGCAGCCCGACATTCAGAGGAATACCACTTGTCTCTTGCCTTAGAAGCACCTTTCACTACAACCCTCGCACTGGTTTGGGGAATGATAAACAGTTCGCTTAATGCAGCAATAGTTTCTATGAATGTCGTTAAAACAGCTGCACTAGTAATACCTGGAGCATCGAGACGTAGTCCCAGCGCTGTCATTATGGTCCCTGCTTGTGCCATCCTTTCCTCATCCACTGCTGCTTTAGCCCATTTCAAGCGCCTGCCACAGTTTGAGGGAACAACTCGTGGGATGTTTTCCACGAATAGGTAGTCTTAGCTGGCTTCCTAACATGCCAAGGCGGGATGAGGATTAGGGATAGAGGGTTGTGGTCACTATCGCAAGATGCTATGACTTCCATGTCTTGCAGAAATGGCCAAAGGTTGTAATTCAACATAGTATAGTCTATTCTGGAGCTGTGTGCCGTTCTGTTATAGGTGTGCGAACCCATAGAGTCTGATTTGGATCGGCCATTGGTTGGTCTCAGATCATGTTCCATGCAGAGTGCATTGATGTCAATTGCAGTCTGCGTCCATTTTCGGATCGGGTCTAGGTTCAAAGTAGGGACGCCTCTCCTTGTATCCTCATCCCAAGAGCCCAGAATATCCTCCCTAGCCAGTGGCTCAAAACAACAATTGAAGTCGCCTGCAAGGAGCACATAGGAGTCAGAACTGCAAGCGACTAATTCACTATTTAATCCTGTGGAGGATAGCGATGATGCCCCACCCCTAGCCCCCCTTAGGTAGAGATTAAAAACCTCTAGCTTCCTTCCCCCTTGGCAGCGTATAGTTATCCTCTGAAGGTCTGGAGAATGAGTGGACTTTTGGCTTACACTTACACCTAATGCGATGCTAACCCATATTAAAAGGCCGTCAGACGGGCGACCTTTGCATCCATGTTGTTGGGAAGCTGGGACAAAGTAGGTTGTAAATCCCACTCTGTGCCTGGGTTCAAGGCACCAGGTTTCTTACAAAAGGCAGATGTTATAGGAGTCCAAGAAAATATTCCATTCAGGGATGTCAAAGTTGCGGGCAAGCCCTGCCACATTCCAGCTTAAAATCTTTAACAGAGGTTCGCCTAGGATAGTCAGCCTTGGTGGATTAACAACTGCAATCGAGTTAGGCGCAAGAGCAGCCGCCCCTGCAGCCGCTCTGTTTAGCCTTTGCAGTGGATCAATCTGCTGTTGGTTAGGAGCCCTTATAACACCGGTCGGGTTCCCGTCTAATGGAGCATTCTGGATGGGTAACAAGGGAATCGTAAAAGGTGGGACCAGTGAGTGCACTGCATCATGAGATTCTGGGGAGGTTAAGGTGTTTAATGTGTTTGATCCCTCCTCTACAGGCAGAGCATATGGCATTTCTTCCAGGGCTGGGTGGCTAACGAGAGTAGGTTCAGTCAACAAGGAAAGGGAATCAATGGTCCCTAAGGTCAGGGGTGGAGAGGCCTTTTCCACTGTTTCAAGGGTAGGTTGCCTTAGAAGTCAGTCTACCTCCTCGAGACCACCAAACCTATTCGAGGTTGGAAGGCCATTCCAGCATGTAGAGAGATCTTGGTAATTAATAGGATTGCTCCTCCATGCATGATGCTGAACCAAAGACCAGTCATCTTCCCGTATAAGTTTGGGGTGTGGTGGATAGAAGAAAGACAGAGGCCTAGGTATGACACGGGAACCTTCACCGGTGGGCCAAGAGCAGATGTGGTGTGCCGTATGTGGGTCCTCAAAGGTCACCACTATACAATCCCCGGCAGTGGTTTTCCTTGTGGGGCCCACCCAGGGGACACGACGCACCATCAGAACTCTGCTCTTCCGACCGTTGGGAATTGGGCGGTTCACATTGAGCCAGTGCATTATCTTATTCTTCAGAGACCAGTGGTTCTCGTAATGACCATTTCCAATCTGGGGGACGCCCGTCAATACAGCCACATAGTCGTTGGCCTCTGGAGGAAGATCAATGTAGCCCCCTCTAAAATTATTCTTAACAGGAGGGCCCTGGGGCTGTTGGCGAGGAGCTTCACTGAGAGGAGGTCTAAGAAAAAGACCTACGGTAGAATTTGATGGTGGTTGAGGGGAGGGACGCTTAGGAACCTTAGGTTTGTGAGCAGTGGTAATTTGATTCACACCCATGGTCCGTGGTTTGGGAACTGGGCGTACAGGAGCTGGTACTGGAAGAGGAACGTGTGGGGCTTGTGGTATTGGGTCATCTACAGCAAAGCCCTGATTTTCTAGACTTCTCAAGCCAAGAGTGGCCAAGGCAATAATGCTTTTTTCCATCTTTAGCAAGTTGTTTTCGATACATGAGAGTCTAAAAGCAAGGGGAGAAAGAAGTTTCTTAAGAGTTTCCCAAACTAAACCTATGAATTCCCCATCCTTCCCTTCCAGACCCTCATCATGTAAGCCCTCACCCTCTGCAGTTATATTAGTAAGGTCAGAGGCTGTCCCCTCATTGGCTCCCACTCGCTGCGACTGATACCTGGGGGTAGACCCTCCTATTACAATGGGTGCCGGTACACAGACCAGATTCGGCTGTTGGACCACCGCAATTTTGGCCTTCTTACGGGAGTAAGCAGACCGGGAATTACGTTTCCTTTTGGGTAGTTTTCCATTAGTATTAGTGCTCTTGGATGTGTTAAAAATTACTGGGGTGGGGAAATTAGAGCTAACATCCTGCTTACCCTTGTGTGTGTTTAGAGTTACCGGTGTGGGGGAATTAGGACTAGCATCCTGCATAGGGGTCACCGCAGGCAAGTTCAGTTCGACTGTCTGGGAAAAAGGCTCTGGGGCTGGGGAAAGGGGGTGTGGAATCGGGATCTGATGGACATCTACCTTCGCGACTAGACAATTGGGGATAGCCGGGCGCTCCGGAGTGACCACAGTAGCTATGTGGCCCAGAGAGGATTTTTTGGAGACTGCAATGACCTGTGATAATCTTCTGGCAGCAGCCAATTCCAAAGAGACAGGAGTCTGAAGTTTGGAAATTTCTTGGTCGATGGCTAGATTGGTGCGAGTAATGAAGTCATCCATGGGGCCACTAATTGATGGGCCACCCATGACGGCCTTACTTCGAGTTAACCTGGTGCACATAGTTGGACAGCAGCAGCAACCAGGGTAAAACCTCCTAGCCTAGCACTACAAAAAGAAAGGTTAGGTGGTTCACCTGTATGAACCCAATTAGTCAGTGACGGTAAATGGGCGAAAGAGGGTGGGCCAGTCCAGTCCTCTCTGACCTCGAACGGCCTCAAACGGCCTGCTCTTAGCCCGGTCTTTGCTCCGGGCTGCGTCCCGCGCTGCGGGAGTTTGGTGATGTGATATGGGCGTTGCAATAGGCGGGGGGCGGGCCAGCAGGGAGAGCGGACCGGATGCTCTTTCCCAGTCTCGCAGGGACTCCTGGATATCCGAGTCCCCGCACGCTCGCAGCCCCGCCGAGCCTCTCACCCTAAGCCGCCTTGAAAGCCCTCACCGTCAGCTGGCGCTTGCAACAGCACGACGCGGCACCCGCGGAGCGGGTGCGGCGAGAGGTGGGTGTGAGGTCTGCTGGGTCCGCTACACACACACCGCCGAGTTGAAAGTGCCTCCGTGCCAGTAAAATCAGGTATCCCAGGGAGGGAAGGTAGAAAGTGCCTTTAAAGTCCTGCAATAGGCGGGGGGCGGGCCAGCAGGGAGAGCGGACCGGATGCTCTTTCCCGGTCTCGCAGGGACTCCTGGATATCCGAGTCCCCGCACGCTCGCAGCCCCGCCGAGCCTCTCACCCTAAGCCGCCTTGAAAGCCCTCACCGTCAGCTGGCGCTTGCAACAGCGCGACGCGGCACCCGCGGAGCGGGTGCGGCGAGAGGTGGGTGTGAGGTCTGCTGGGTCCGCTACACACACACCGCCGAGTTGAAAGTGCCTCCGTGCCAGTAAAATCAGGTATCCCAGGGAGGGAAGGTAGAAAGTGCCTTTAAAGTCCTGCAATAGGCGGGGGGCGGGCCAGCAGGGAGAGCGGACCGGATGCTCTTTCCCGGTCTCACGGGGACTCCTGGATATCCGAGTCCCCGCACGCTCGCAGCCCCGCCGAGCCTCTCACCCTAAGCCGCCTTGAAAGCCCTCACCGTCAGCTGGCGCTTGCAACAGCACGACGCGGCACCCGCGGAGCGGGTGCGGCGAGAGGTGGGTGTGAGGTCTGCTGGGTCCGCTACACACACACCGCCGAGTTGAAAGTGCCTCCGTGCCAGTAAAATCAGGTATCCCAGGGAGGGAAGGTAGAAAGTGCCTTTAAAGTCCTGCAATAGGCGGGGGCGGGCCAGCAGGGAGAGCGGACCGGATGCTCTTTCCCGGTCTCGCAGGGACTCCTGGATATCCGAGTCCCCGCACGCTCGCAGCCCCGCCGAGCCTCTCACCCTAAGCCGCCTTGAAAGCCCTCACCGTCAGCTGGCGCTTGCAACAGCGCGACGCGGCAACCGCGGAGCGGGTGCGGCGAGAGGTGGGTGTGAGGTCTGCTGGGTCCGCTACACACACACCGCCGAGTTGAAAGTGCCTCCGTGCCAGTAAAATCAGGTATCATATTACAAGTTAATTGTGGCCTATGGTAATTGCAATACAGCAGATGGGATAGCTGAAAATCCTGTCTGTCAAATTCTGAAAAAGCCAGATAGTTTGCTAGTATTTACAACAGACAAATAAATATGCATGCAAGTATATAAAGGATGTGCCCAATTATTAAACAGGTATGTAAATCACAAGCACTCCCATAAATATTTGACCCCCATGTTCATCTATATTTTTATGTATCTAATTATAATTGTGTTCCTCCTTTGCTAACCCACGTGTAGCATTTCAATTAGACATGCAATGTTCTTCAAATTAATAAATTAATAGGTAAAGATGTGCAAAATATTGTGCCCTCATCAAAGCCTTTCAAAATACGTTTGTGGAACATTTCACGAAATACATACAGAACAAATAACAACACCCACAGAAGGTGGTAAGAATGTCCTTAGGTTCAGTAGCTGTTGCCAGTCTCATTTAATAAACATATGCGTGCAAAAATAGAGCACAATACGATATTGCAGGAAGGTTTTAGATTGTGAGATCATTGCAAATTTTAGACATCTTTCAAATAATACATTCTCACATTTTTAGAGGGGAGATAACCATAGCCCTTTCAAATTATGAGGATAGTTTGTCACTTTTGGAGCCAACAAAACCCAGACATGAGGCTGAAAATCCTAAATTGAACATCCATCAAAGTTGATAGTGCGTAGGTGGCACAAGAACAGCACACACTCTACCATTAATGGCAGACAAAGAAGCATGGAGGAACAGGCTGTCACAAAATAAAATAGAGCAAAACAGTAAACACTTCTAATATATCATATTGTGATATATAGCACTTTATTTTTTTTTTTAAATTCTTTTTATTGTTGCATCAGGTGAATCATTAGTACCATGAACAAGACATCGCGGGGGAGCGTCAACATTCCGCTCTACCCGCCGTTACGCAACTTTTTAAATAGACAGTTACATTGCATTCATCCTGACGAACTTATTATTTTTCATTTTCACCCCGAACTCCCCCCCCCCCCCATCAACTATAAGTAAAGGCAGTAACTGAGGGACCTCTCCTCGAAGCCCCCCCCACCCATCTTCCCCTCCCCCCCCAGCAGCATGAACCCTTCCAACCACTCCCTCCCCCCCCGCCCCTCATGGCTCTCTCGGTCCTCAAAGTTGTGTGTCAATGAGTATAAGCACTCCCCATGGCCCGTAGCCTTCAAGTGCACATATGCTGGAATCAGCGACCTACACACCATGTCTGTGCTTCATCCTACCACCCGCCCACTTCCCCCCCCGGTCCCGCCCTCCTACTCCAGTCCATGGTAGTGCCTCCACTTGGCCCATATTTTTCTAAATTTTCGGGGGCACCCCCTAGCTTTATACGTAACACGTTCAGCTGCCATATACATATCCAGGCCTCTTCTCCATTCCTCGAGATTTGGTTTCCCAGGCGCCCCCCACAGTCTTGCAATGTCCCTTTTTGCGACCACCAGGGCCAGCAGCAGAAAAATGAGCAAGTATCGCGTGATATCCACCTCCGTGGACATTCCCAAGAGCGCCAATTTGGGGTCCCTGGGTATCTCCACCTCCAGTATCTCACTCAATTCATTGAAAATCTCGTCCCAATATTCCTGTATCACTGTGCATCCCCAGATGATGTGGAAGAAGTCGCCCGTTGGGTGCTGGCATCGTAGACATGCGGTGTTAGTAACCCTCCCCATCCGGAAAAGCCTCACCCTGTCAAAGTATGCCCGATGAAGGACCTTAAACTGAATGAGGCGAAGCCTCGATTTTATGGCCACTTCTCGGGGGTGCATGAGTATGAGTTCCCAGTCTAGGTCCTCCAGCGTGCCCACATCCGCCTCCCACCTCTCCCTGAGGACCTGTAGATCACCCAACATGTTATTTGTCAGTGTTTTGTAGGTCATGGATACCGCCCCCCTCTGCATCTGTTCTTGCAGTAGGCGGCCCTCAAGTGGTGCAAACTGGGGAATGTCAGTGAGAGATATGTGTTGGGCTCCCCATGCATGTCGCAGCTGTATGTATTTGTAATATTGGGTTCTCTGGAGTCCAAACTCCTGTTGCAGTGCTTGGAATGTTTTAAGCTCCCCCTTTGCTATGACATCCCCAACTGTGGAGATGCCAATGTCATCCCACCTTTGAAACCCGCGCAACTTGTTCAGTTCAGTCAGCCACCTACATGCCCATAGGGGGGTTTGGCGGGTGAGCCTTTCATGCCAACCCATTCTAACCGACGCTCTGCGCCACGCCGTCAGGGTGATCCTAGTCGCGGGAAGAAGCTGGCGGCCTCCCCTCCCCCCATATAAAAAGTGGAGCACTGTCTTATTGCCCCATTTAGACCTCTCTAGTGCATAGGTGGGGTGGTCCGCCGGGGCGTGTATCCAATCGTTGATCGGGGTGAGGTGTTCCGCCCAGTAATAGGCCTCCAAATTAGGCAATGAGAGACCCCCACTATATTGGTGGCGCTGCATAGTCGTGAGTGCCACCCGGGCCTGCTTCCCCAGCCACAAGAAGGAGCGGAGATCGGTATGGATTTTCCGCAGAGTCTGAGCCGGGAGGGGATAATACTCATTTTGCAGGGCGTATAAAAACTTTGGGAGTAGGATCATTTTATACAGGGCAGCCCTGCCCAAAATGGTGAGCGGGAGCGGCCGCCACCTATCCATCTCCGCCTTTGCCGCCACCAAAATTCTATCGACATTGTCCGTGTAGGAGCGCTGCACATCTCGGGTGATAAAGACCCCCAGATACCGGAAGCCTGCCGTGGTGTGAATGAGCAGCTCAGGCAGCTCCTCCCCTCGCGGGGCACCTTGTGGGTCGTATAGGACCGACTTATGCCAGTTTATAGTATGGCCGGCTACCGCCCCAAAGTCGTCCAGTTCCCTGAATAAGGCCGGTATCGTCGTGGCCGGGTCGGTCACATACAGCAGCACATCATCGGCGTAAAGGGAGATCTTCTCCTGGTCAGTGGCCGATTCCCCCCAGTGGAAGCCAGTCACAGCTCGGTTGAGCCGGATGCGGATCGCAAGGATCTCGATCGTGAGGGTAAAAAGGAGTGGGGATAGCGGACACCCCTGTCGCGTCCCCCGCTCTATCGCGAACTCTCTCGACATTCGCCCGTTTACGCGCACTCTAGCCCTAGGTTTCGAGTATAGAAGTTTCACCCAGCGCTGGAACTTGGGCCCAAACCCAAACCGTTCAAGGGTCCCCATTAGGAAAGGCCAGTGGACCGCATCGAACGCTTTTTCCGCGTCCAAGGAGAGGAACCAATGTGGCTCCCTCCTGTCACAGACTTCTTGGAGCCAGTTGTGGGCGCGCCGCAGGTTGAGTTTGGTGGCCCTGTCCGGCAGGAACCCGGACTGGTCCGGGTGGATCAGGCCCGTAATTACCTGACGCAAGCGCCTTGCAAGAATAGTGGCTAGGATTTTGGTCTCAATATTTAGCAACGAGATTGGGCGATAGGAGGAACAGTCTCCAAGGGGCTTGCCTTCCTTGTGGATCGGGATTATGGTAGCTAGGGCCAGGTCCGGCGGGAGGCCTCCGGAGGCAAACGCACCCTCATACAGCGACTTCATGTGACACGAAAGGAGGTCCCCCGTTCGTTTGAAGTACTCCGCCGGGAAACCATTAGGTCCCGGAGCCTTCCCCGGTTTCAGGGCAGCCATCGCCTCTGCAATTTCATCTAGGGACAGGGCGGCTTCCAAAGCCTCACTATCTTCAGGGGTCAACTGCGGAATGTCCACGCTACCCAGGAACGATCGCGCCACCTCGCAGTCCCCTAGGTCCCTCGCCCTGTAGAAGTCTTCGTAATAGGTCGCAAAGGCCTCTGCAATGGCGCCGTCTGTGGACGCCCGCGCCTTACTAGGGAGCTCAACCCAATCCACCCACCTGGCAGCTCTCTCGCGCCTGCTCAACCATGCCATGAGTTTACCAGATTTGTCGCCAACATCGTATAAGCGATGTAGGGTGGCCAGCGCCTGTGTACGCGCCTCGTCCGTACTTAGTTCTCTATACAGCCTTTGCGTATCTAGCAGTAGTCTAAGATCAACCTCCTCCTTCGTTCTGTGATATTCTGCCTCTCGGGTCAAGATGTTTGCCTCCTCCTTCGCTATGGCTTCCGTGCGTTTCCTTCTGGCCTCCCCTACCCTGGATTGGAAGCGGTCCCTCAACACCGTTTTCATGGCTTCCCACAGTGTCACTCCGGACTGTACCGATCCCTCATTTTCGGCCATAAAAACTTTGATATCCGCTCTTATGCCCCTTAGAATTTCAGGAGTCTGTAAATCCCATGGCGACATATGCCACTGTGCCTGGCCTCTCCCCCTTCCCCGACCTATGTGTACGAACAGCGGAGAATGGTCCGAGATACCCCTCGCCCTATAGTCCGCCTCGTCTCCCGCCGAAAGCTCCTGCCTAGATGTGAAAATGTAATCTAGCCTAGAGAAGACCTTGTGGGCCCCAGAGTAAAATGAGTAAGCCACGTGGGCAGGATGTAGCCACCGCCAAACGTCAGTAAGACCGATCGTGTCCATTCTGCGCGCCAAAGCCGTCTCTGCAGCCACTGTGTGGGGGTTCCCAGATCTATCGCGCGTCGTGCTCATCACGTCGTTGAAATCCCCCCCCACAATCTGTATTGTGTCCGCCGTGTCTAGCAGAATGGCCGTGATCTCCTGCATTGTTCGTGTTTGTAATTTGGGTGGAGCATATACCGACAGTAGAGTGTACCTGCGCCTCCTCCATGTCCCCTGCACCCCGGCAAACGAGCCCTGTGGGTCTAACCATGTACGTGTGACTGCGAAAGGTGCTGTTTTCCTAACTAGTATTGCCGTGCCCCGTGAGTCCATGGTGTAACCCGCGTGTGCCAGAACTGTGTACTGCCCGCGCGCTAAAAAGGCACAGCGGTTCCCCCTCAAATGTGTTTCCTGGAGGAAAACGATGTCAGGTGCCACTCGTTTAATATATGCAGTGACCAGGCTCCTCTTAATTTTGGAACCCAGTCCGTTTACGTTCCAGGTCAGCGCCTTAACCCCAGCGCCTTCACCGTGGGGTGTAGCTAGTGTACTCGCCATTGTTCCACTTGAGGACTATCCAGCACCGGGCCCCAGGGCCGGGACGGTGGCAAGGGTAAACTTTCCCGAACTTGCTGCTGCTGCTGTTTTTTGACGAACTTCCCCCCTCCCTCCCCAGCTCTCTCAACAACCCCAACGTGGGGTAACATGGTAACAAAGCCCCATCCCGCTCCCCCCACCCCACCTCCCTCCCCTTCCAGTTGCATCCCCATCCGGGTCTCAACTATCCACGGGAGTAGGCCTGTCGCCCTCCCACACATCCCACCCTCAAGAAACCTCAACCAGTGCTAAAAAACACAAAAAACAGTACTAGGGGGGTGCCAACTTGCTTGCTCTGCATCGCCGAGCCGTCATCTTTTCCCTTTCCCAGTGCATCGTTGTTCACGAGTGTGAGTCTTGTGTGTCCATCCGTTCCTCACGACCTGTAGAGTCTTGCTCCAGCTGCCGGATCTCTTTGGCCAGAGGGTGCAACGAATCACTCCTTGTATCATCCTCCTCTCCTCCGGATGCGCGGCCCTCCGATTCCTCTATTTCTTCTTCCTCCGAGCGGATTCCATTTCTCAGGCTACCAAACCTCGAGCCTGCCACGGAGTCGGAGCCCGGTGACGCCGACCTGCCTCGCCTCCTGTCCTGCTGGTTGCTGGTCCTGTATGGAGTTTGCGGCGTCTTGTGCTGTGTCCTCTTCAATCTCCGTCTTTGCGGCTTCGGCCTCTCCCATGTCGGACGTTCCCGTAGTGACCGGTCTAGCTCTGCCCGGCCCGCCGCCTCCCTACTATTCAGGATAGGCCGCTCCTCCAGCCATTGCCACGCGTCGTCCGGGTGTGCAAAAAAGATGGATTTGTCCTGATAAATGACCTTGAGCTTGGCCGGGAAGAGGAGCATATACTGGATGTTGAGGGACCTCAGCTTTGCTTTTACGGCGTCAAAGGAGCGGCGTTGTTTGGAGACTTCTTGACTGTAGTCCGGGAAGATCATTATGGTGGCGTTTTCAAAGCGGATCTCACCCAGTGTCCTGGCCTCTCGCAATATCAGATCTCGATCGGCAAAGTTCAGAAACCGGGCTATGACCGGTCTTGGTCTCGCACCCTCCGGTGGTTTGGCCAAGAGCGCCCTGTGCGCCCTCTCTATGATAAAACACGGGGAAAACCGCGCCGTAGGGAAGGTCTTTTTGAGCCAGTCAAGGAGGAAGGCGGTCATACTCCTTTCTTCAATCCCTTCTCTAAAGCCCACGAAGCGCAGGTTGTTCCGCCTTGACCTGTTCTCGGCATCGTCCACCTTCCACAGAAGTTGACGGTGGGAGGCCTGGAGCTCTGCCATGTCCTTCCTTAGCTCAGCCACCGACTTCTCATTGTCCGTCAACCTTGTCTCAGTCACCGTGACCCTGTCGGTTAAGTTACGAAAGTCCTGGCGTAGCAGCGTAACCTCGGATCCTACCTCCCCGATTTTGGTTTCCAAGGCCGCTCGTGAAGCTTGGATGTCCGTTCTAGACGCCTGTATGGCCTCCAGCAGCATGTCCGTGTCATTGCGTGCTCCTGATTGCACGGGCCGTTGTTCCACCGCGGGTCGCGGAGCAGCGAAATTGTCCATTGGGCCTTGCCCCTTGGTCTTGGGTGCCGTTGCATTCTTACCCATAGCGGCGTTGTCTAGAGGCCAGGGGCTTCTGGGATGAACTTGCCTCCCTCCGCGGTATCGCTGGGCTCGGCCGTGCGCCGGGAACAGAGGCAGAGTGAAGTAGCGCCTCGACAACGCAATGCCCTTGGGCGGCCCCTAATTATGGTCCTGGGAACCTCTGGGCCGGGGCCCGCGTACACTCCCTGTCCTGATGTGGAGCGCTGGGGCCGGGCTCTGGTCGCAGATTCACCCCGGCTGCAATACTGGAGGGGGCCCCGTCTTCACCCCTGTCCGCGCCGCGGGGGCCAGGGGGTGCTCCTCAGCCTGTGCCTCGTGCGCGTCCCCCCCGGGATTCTCCCTGTCGCAGTGCCGGATCACCAGGCGTGGGCACAGGCAGGGTGGTGCCGGCGGTGACAACCAGCCGCTCCCGAGCCGGAGCGGGCCACAGGAGTTCCAGGGCAGGAGGAGCAGGCCTCCTCCGTAGTCTGTCGCGGCTCGAGGGCCGTCTCTCCGTGGGTCGTCAGTGCGCGGCCGCCATCTTGGTAAAGGCGGGCGCCGCCACCGAGATCAACCCCAGTGCCAGGCCCAGGACAGGTGCGGCCCTCCTCACCTCGGTGGAAGGCTCACCGGCCCTCCGTCTCTGCTCCCAGGCACAGAATCTGCACAGCGTCGGAACCAATGCGGGGATCTCGCCGTCGCTACCTCTCCATCGCCACGACGGTCGCCATCTTGAGTAGGTGGTCGTCGGTCACCTCCGTCCTGCTCCCGCTGTCCGGCGGCGGCGGTGTGTGATCGTCCGCCCGGTGGCCGAGCACCCGATCAAGCCTCCATCAGCCCGCAACAGCTATTTGCGGGAATGCCGGCACTTGGCGCGCTCCTCTTCCTCCCGTCTCCCAGGCCGTCAGGACGATCTCCGGGGCATAGAGGAGACACCGTCACGTACAATGGCCAGGCGGGGTCGGCTCCGTTTCGGGACTGCAGCAGCCCTTGGCAGGTGTCCGGGCGTCAGTTCCTCACTTTTGGTGCCGGTTCTGGGTCTTGGGGGATAGTGAATGCCGGATAATAAGCAGGCTCGGCCGGAGCTCTGTTCAGGCACGTCTAGTCGGCCATGTTGCTGGCCACGCCCCCCGATATATAGCACTTTAGAGCAGAATAGCAGCACACAGCAAGTTGATCTTTTTGGGGGC
Source organism: Lissotriton helveticus (assembly GCF_964261635.1). Classification (NCBI taxonomy): domain Eukaryota; kingdom Metazoa; phylum Chordata; class Amphibia; order Caudata; family Salamandridae; genus Lissotriton; species Lissotriton helveticus. The sequence goes on from NC_136059.1 coordinate 1,327,873,767, forward strand.
AACAGGTGTGCAGACGTTTTATGTCAGATTATCGCGCCCAGAAATACCATCAGATAAATATCTTGTTCTCAATATTGTTTACAAAAACATGTTCCTATTGAGTGTAAATTTTCTATTATTATCTCCAATGGGGCCATAAGTTTGCAAACAATATTTGTGACAAGCTATTTACAGCGGGCAGTATTGTCATCGCAAGATTCCAGTACAATAAATAGATGTAGAAAAACAGCAAAGCAATGACAAATGCAGAAACGTTGCTATCAGACATTATATAAAACGTGAACATTCTGTTGAGTTTTAAACAAAAAACATGTGCAACTATTGTTATGTAATTTAGGATGCTTAACACGCTGGAGGGCATGTGACCATATAGCGGCCTACCGTGTGAGCGAAAGAGAAGATCCTCACCGGGGCCGCTGCTGAAACACCGGGACGTGGCCACTGGAGTCATGGAGGCCCACGAAGCTGACAATATACCAGAAGAATTGGGGCAGAATATAGGAGCACATGAAACCACATAGGAGCTGCCTTATCAGCAGCGTGGAAGCAAGGTCAGCGCAACGGATGGGGCCCATAGACCTGAAGAATTCATGGGGGGGATGAACGCCCATGCACACTGGCACCAGAGGCGGCCACCATCTATATAGATCCTAGCAAAGGCTGACGTGATTGTTGGATAAGAACCAGGAGCTCAAACATCACCGTCCAGAGGATATCAAGACTATTCATGCCCCTGGGAAGTGGCGTAAACTGTGAGTAAACCATTGGACTCCAACAGTTTCAACATCGCTCCGAGGCCCCTCATGATACAAGAAGTGACCATAAAATATTTAGTGGCTTGCTGCCACTAGGGACCTGAGACCCAATGAATTCCTTGCACGCTCCAAAACCCAGGCCCACTGGAGAGAGGGCTCTAACCCAACATCACATACTGCCTCTCATACCCCTGATTAAAGTACCACTCAACGTCATAATATGGGCAAGGATCGGCCACAAAGAGGGGGGGAGAGGACAAAAGTGGACCAATACACGGCACAAGGTGTGGCGTCCAAACTGGACAACCAGCGTGAAGGCCCCATGTGAGATACGGAGGCATTGCAGCTGGGACCTTGAGGGGCTCAAATCCTAGCAGCTATAAAAACCTCGAGCACAGCAGTCCAGGTAAAAATTGACACGATGTCGCTGGATATTGGGCTGTTGAGAGTCAACTTCCGTACAGTGGCCGAGAGAGCCCTAGTCACAGAACAGAATGTATGCAAACTAGAACAAAAAGTCACCTCGCTAAAAACAACCCTTGCTGAGATAGCTTCAAAAACAGCCACACTGGAGCGCAGAGCTGAAGACGCGGAGGGGAGGTCACGGAGAGGTAACCTCAGGTTTTTGGGGTTCCCAGAAGGGGATGAAGGTAGGACTCCAGAGCTCTTCTTAGAACAATGGATCAGAGATATCGTCCCCACGGCACAGTTGTCAGCCTTCTTCATTGTCGAACGGGCACACTGGGCACTCCTGCTGAAGCCTCCTACGGGCATGCCACCTAGTACATTCATCGCCAAAGTGCTTAATTATAGGGACAGACTGTATATTAAGAGCAGCCCGCCAAGAGGGAAACCCCAAGTATGAGAACCATGTCATCCGCATCTTCCGGGATTACATGAGATTAACACAACAGCAAAGGGCATCCTTCGGTGGGGTAAAGCAAAAGCTTAGGGCGATGGGCCTACGTATGCATTATCCTATCCAGCTAAATAAAAGGTGATACACATAGAGCAAGCACATTTCTTCACCACATCTGAGGCCGCTTGGGATTGGCTGGAAGTACAAGGAGAGGCCAGAGTGAACTACAGACTGAAGGAAAGATCGAACGTGCCAGGCTCGGGGACAACACAGAGAAGTACTGGAAGAGCAGGAAGATCTAGAAAATCATCGAGGTTGTCTCAGAGAGTGGTAGTCCATCAGGATGGCTCCCTGGAGCCGGAGTCCAAAGACGCTGGCGGCGGCAGCCAGAGGCAACCCCAGGTAGAACCACTTGAGCAGCTGACAGACCGAGAGGCGGTGAGGGTGCTGATGGAGGTGGTCACAGCTTCCAGCTCTGATGCCAGCACGGGAGATGTGGTGGAAGACACGTCCCAACCCAATGAACATTGAACTGGCCACAATTCGAACAATATAAGTATAACTCCATATAGGACCTATGAACGCATTGAGGGTCAGAATATATGTTATGTGACTGAGAATGTGGGGCTGGCTAAGCAAACTCTTAAGGCATTTGAATGGATTGGTACAGGTGACAGCTGTGCTGGCCACTTATGCATGATGGGCGGAGACATGCCTTTCTATTCACCTTCATCTTAGTTATTCTGTATAAGCATCTCTCTATAATTTCACTTTTTCTACAGTGTTATATCTCCTCTACCCTCATATCTATTCCTCTCAAGCTATTAGTGAAGTGTGTTGGGTGACTGCGGTAGAAGTGTGTGGAATGTTGTGAATAGCAGTTGATAGTGGGGTGTGTGATGGTATGCGTGAAGGCCAAGAGATGAGGTGATTTGCTGGGAGATCAACAGCTGGGCTGATGCCCTCAACCCATTCGGGCTGCATTCTTGATATTGGACGAATGGAAGTATTGTGTATGTGTGAAAGTTGAGAGTATTGATTGGTGCTGCAGTTGCTAATAGTGCTCTATTAGTTCATATAGGGTATATGTGTTCAATGATTTTGTATTTCACTCGGAGCCGGGGGAAGGGGAGGAGAGCTCGGGGGTTAAAGTAACTGGGAATGCACGAATTGTTGGGACAGTGTCTACCCGGGGAAGGGAAAAGTTAGAATGTTACAGAAAGGGAATATTAAGTTATTAACAGCAGTGATGGTGGCGGACCACAGAGGGCAAAAGACGGGGTCGGGGACTGACAGCTGCCTACATAGGACAATGTAAGATAATAACAAGGAATGTGAAGGGGCTTGACCTGTACACGAAGAGATACCGGGTACAGACTTACCTGCGCAGACAAGGGGCATAAATAGCAATGCTGCAAGAGACCCATTCATTAGATCCCAAAATCCAGAAATTGCATGTAGATGGCTACTCTACGCTTCCATTTATTCCACATATGCAAGGGGGTATTAGTATGGGTCGCACCCCAAGTTCCCTTTCAGATGCACAATTACACAGCAGACATAGAGTGCAGACACATATTAATCCATGGCACACTAGACGGAATGGAAGTATGCATTGTCAACATATATGCCCCCAACATAGATGATGGGGGTTCACTTCTGGAGCTAGAAAAACTTCTTATTACATATGCGGCAATGCCCATTATCTGGGCAGGAGACTTTACTGCGTAATTGACGGTAGTATAGATAGACACACCCCACAACTGCATACCAAGCCTAACATGACAGCTGCATTGCAACACGTGATGGGCCATAGCAATGTGTAGATATCTGGCGAGAGACACAACCGGAGGTGCAGGGTTACACCTGCTATACTCCGGCATGAGAGGTCCACAGCAGATTTGATAGATTCCTCCTCTCCAGTGAGGCCGGACCGCCCACCATACAGACCTGCATCCTTACACGGTTCCTCTCAGACCACGCCCCAGTCCTGCTCAAATTGGGCCCAGTTCGGACCAGACCGAGGCTGCCTATTTGGCAGCTAAGACCCGACATGCTTCAGGAACTCATGATCTGAACTAAGCGTAAAGAATCAAACCGGTCCACTGCTTGCTCTAGGGGAATAGAATGGGACACACACAAAGTGGTGGTCCGTGGGGAGTGTCTCTCTAAAGTTGGGGGGACACAACCCAAGTTAGAGGGCAGGCGTGCAATGCCCATTAGGCTCAAAGGGCTTCATCCCCCCTCCTGTCATGTGTGTCAGCCTGGGCTGAGACAACTTCCCAGGCACACACACAGCCGCACCCGAGTACTTCACAAGTCTTTAAAAGACCATTTCCTTGTTAATGAGGCTTTGTTGTTTTTCACCCCTTCTTAGAGACCCTGCATCTCCACTCTGCCTATGGCTGGAAGAATTAGCCCCCCCCCTGAAATTTTCTCTTAGCCCCACCCCCCGAAATTTGGCTCTAGTTGTGCTTCTGTTAGAGGGTGAACTGAAAGAAGCAGAAGATGAGCTTTCCCGGTTGCAACAAGGATCGCAACCAGCTGCGCTATACAAGGATTCTCAACTGCAGGCCCACCGCCGGGTGAGGGAAATTTGGGACAGACTTGACTGTCTCACCAGACGGGAATATCGACAGCTGTTGCAAAAAGAGGGTGACAAACCGGGAGACTCTTAGCATGGTTACTGAAGAGGGAATGCCTGCTCCCGCTGATTTGTGCTTTAACCACTTGCGTGCACCCGTCGGCCAGCACTACCTCCATAGTGCTGCCATCGGCCAACAGCCGACGGACCGCGCCCACCTAATAGAACACCCGCACCGCGGTGGAAAAACTGCCACGGTTAAGGCATTAACACACCTGGACGGGAGTATTATAAATAGGCAGGCAGAAATGAATAATCAGATGTACGAACATTTGGCCGCAGTATACCTTGAGACTATGGAAACTACGGAGCCCCCTGATCTCGAATTCCTCAGGAACATACCACTTCCCTGCATTACAGGGAACAGCCACAGACATTAGCAGCTCGCTGAGACTTAATGTGGAAAGGTGTACGACCACTGTTGCAGCTTATTTGAGCAGGCGAATAGACAGTCTACTGCTAACTATATTTTTGGTGCACTAGGCGTTGGAAATGTAGTTTGATGTTTCATTTTAGGGCAGATAAGGCAAGTATCTGCTGTGTTTTCTTCTGTGTTATCAGAAGAATCTTGCCACCAACCCATGTGCATGTGATGGTAGGTCTGGGCAAACTATACTGCACTTTGCTTTTTTTTGCAAGTTTTATATAAAATACACGAAACAATTCTTAAACCCTTTTGTTAAACTCCGGAATTTTAGTAAACCTAGGTCAGCTTTAAATTTTGATTGATGGTGAGAGAAATCACCATGTCAGCTCCTTTTTGAGATCCGGCTTGCGTTCCCGAAGGATAATGCACTTTGAGCTAGCACCCGTTTTTATTATCTTTGATATATGTGTTGTTATGATATGAGATTGCTGTCATAGAATTTTAGAGTGTATTTTTGGTGTTGTTACTGTACGCTGAATGTTTTTTTTCTTGGATTGTGTACTTTTATGGATGCTTCTGCACCTGAAAAAAGTTGCCTCCACTCACAATCTCTCTATCCTAAGCTCTACTCTCGACTGAATTCCTCCTCTTCTCCTCACTCTCTCCTCCCCCGGTGCAATCATGGATGGATCTGATGAATCTACTTAAAAATAAACCCATCATTGTCGACAGCGCAAAATCCCTTGGTGTCATACTCAACAAAAAACTCAATCTAATCCCCCACATCAATTCCATTGCAAAGTCTGCTCGATATCAACTGCGCCTTCTTTGGGGAATCTGTCGCTTCTTCCCGGAGCAGGACCTTATAACCCTGGTGCAATTCTTACTGGCCTCCCCAAATCCCACTTGTCCCCCCTTAAATCTATTCTCCATTCAGCAGCTCGTTTCATCTATGGGCCAAAAGAAGCGACCACATCACACCGATGCTATCCACCCTCCGCTGGCTTCCCATCGAGGCTAGAGCTATCTACAAGACTGCTTGTATCACCCACAAAGCCTTGCACTCCTCCTCTCCTCGCTACCTGGCGAATAAACTGAAACTCTCTGGAGGCTCTAGACCATCACGTAATGCGGAAAATCTACTGCTTGAACCGTCCACTTTCAAGAAGGAAAGAACGATGGCCCAATCCTTTTCAGGCAACGCAGTGAGAATCTGGAACTCCTTTCCGCCTCAGCTCCGGACCACCGCCTCCTCCCATGCCTTCAAAAGGGATCTCAAAGTTCTCCTAATCCAAAGACACCTCCAAAAGTAATTCACGTGCCCCCTAAAAGTAATTCACGTCCTCTCTATTACCTGAAGGAAGACCTCCCATTACGGAAAATTCTACTCTCCATGACTATGGAAGTGCCTTTCCAGTGTGTTCTTGTGTTTGGAGTGTTTGCCATTTATTGCAGTATTATCCTTGTACTTGTGTTTGGTACTCTTTTGTAACATGCACACACCACTTTTCCCCTGTAACACACGGTTTGCTACCTCTCACATTTTGTTTGCCTTTGATACTTGCACAAGTGCCACCATTGCCTACGTAACGTTTGTTCTTGTGCCTGAGTGTCTAGCATATATTGCAGTATTATACCTCTAATTGTACTTTGTTTTCTCTTGTAACCTGCACACTTGTCACTTTGTCCTCCTGTCTACTTTTTGCTACCTCATGTATTTTGTTTGCTCACAATTGTCACTTTACCTTATGTAACTTAACGTCTGCTTTTGTAATCTGTTCACGTGTAATGTTCTCCTCATGTATCAGTTCTGTTCCTATTGTGAAGCGCTCTGACGCCTTCGGGTAAAGTCCGCGCTATATAAAAATGCATAAATAAATAAATAAATAAATAAAAACTCTGAAACTGAGTTTTAAATTACAAGAAAAGCCACCTCTATTGTCCCGTAGTGCGTGTCTGTGTTTGCTTGAACAAGTTGGAGCTGATTCGGAGACAATCTCTTTGCCCTCTTGACTAATAAAGTCCATGCTCATGTACTTGGTTCCCTCTTCTATCTTCCCAAGGGTTGGCCCTGCTCACTTACCAAAGCCGGGTGCGTAGCTATCAGTGGTGCAGCAGGGACAGTGGAACAAGTGTGTCAGGGGTCATGTGAAATTGATAGATTATGGTTTACACTTGCCAGCAGCCCAATGACCACTTGTTTGACTTTTTTTTTGCAATGTCAATGTTTTGCACACATACTAAGTAGTACAATCAATGAACTAAGAACATTTACTTTAAGTAATTCTCTTCTATTGTTCTAACTTCAGTTTATCATCTTTGCATCAATTATAATTTTTAATGAATATTTTTTCAGATTTTACCTGTCTATATTGCATAATGTATAAATTATTTTTGCAACGGTTTTAGTTAACTACGTAATAAAGCTTACTTGCTTACTTACACTAGGTAGAGTTTCATATTAGGGTTTAGCTACTGTTTCCCCTAATTTAATTTAAACTATAATTATTCATTTGAAAGTAACACATTATGTTTTACTGGTAAGAGGTAGTGTTCGGTAAAGGGTTACAACAATAAACTGAATGTATTTGAATTCAATTACTTTTAATTTAAAAAATGAAAATTAATGTTTAACCTAGGTTAGCATTAGAGTGAGAGTTCAATATTTATTGTGGTCAATGGAGAGAGTTATGGATAGACATTAATAAAGAGAACATAAATGTGATCGTGTTGAGGAAACAATAATTTTAAGGCTTAAGACATAATATAAACCAAGGTAAAAGGAACAAGGTAATAGTAGAAGAAGTAATAGATACAGCACAGCGGTGAGGGTAAAATGGACTAATGTACTTGTGTATGCCTTGCCTGCAGCTTCTGCCCCGCACTCCCCTTAGGCTCACCTACTCTCCCCATACATCCCAACACAATCAGTTGTGTCCAGTTTCTATGTTTCTCACTTTGAATCCTGTTTTTTAATATCCGAGGGCAACCTACAAGTATCAATGTTTTATAGTTGGTCAACCATGATGATTATGGTTTGACCTTGTCTTGACCCTTGCATAACTGTTTTTAAATATGAGGAAATCTGTGCATGCACTATTTAGTAATATCTAAGATTTGATAAAAAAAACTTTATGTACAGTTTTTAGAATGAGAAGAGTGCTCTGGCAGCCTCCCTTTGAGGCCTGTCATGTGGCTTTCCAGCACAGTCTGATAAATATCTCACACAGCTCCCTCATGACAGTTCAACTGGGCACTACCTAGAGGCCACATTAATGTAGTTCTTCTATTTATTAAAGTTAAGTGAAAATTCAATGGTTCACAAATACACCTCAGCTTTTGTGTCACATGTACCTCATCTGAAAGGGATCTGGGACCAAATGAATGTTTGTAGCATGTACCAAACCTATTTTGCGAATCAGTAACTTGTTACCTACTCGCAAAATACGTTTTGTGAGTCACTATTAGGAAAGGGCATACCAAAGTCGCAAGGGCTTGTAAGATTGGTTTGTGATCACAAATGCGGTCGCAAAGCAATCACAATTACAACCAATTTCAAATTGGTGGTAAGCCAGTTACAAACGGGAAGGGGTCTACAGAGGACTCCTTCCCCTTTGTGATTGGCAGCGAAAAAGTTTTTAAGAGCAGGCAGTGGTCCTAGGGACCACTGTCAGCTCTTATAAAATGAAACGGAATCATTGAATTTTTAGTTTTGAAATGCATCTCATTTTCCTTTAACCCCGTCACTGCTAGGCCTTCCCCCTCCCTGTGCTAAGCCCTTTTTAGGCTACTTGGGGTAGTTTGCGCTTAGGCCCCACAACTTTTTGTCCACATAAGGTATCCACAGAAAATTTGCATCCTCTTTTTTTCCAACATCTTGAGGATTCTAAAGGTAGCAAGGGTTTGTGGATTCCTTTGAAGGAGGAAGTGCTGCCGAAGACAGCATCTGTTTTTTTCCCTGCAAATGGTATCAGCAAAGGGTTTGCGGTGCTAAAATCACCATCTTCCCAGCTTTCAGGAACAGGCAGAATGTTGTCAGGAAACCAAATTTATCTCTACAGTTTTGGAATTTTACTGGGACATAGCCCATTTTTCCTATTTTTGGTGCTTTCAACCTGTTTCCAGTTAGTGTTAGAAACGGGTGGAAAACCAATAATGGTTCCTGGAAAGCTATACATTTCTGAAAAGTAGACAAAACTTTGAATTCAGAAATGGGTCACTTGTGTAGATCCTTCAAGGTTTTCCTATAGGAACTAACCATTGATTTAAAAAAAATATTGAAATTGAGTTGAAAAAAACAGCCATTTGTGCCTTTGTTTTCACCCGTAACTTTAAACTATAGCAGATTTTTTAATGCAATATACTGTTATCTTTTCTGGTCCCTTCTGGTTGCGGGGATATATAGGGCTTGCAGGTTCACCAGAACAGGAGGCACCCAGAGTCAATAACTGAGCTGCATCTTACAATGTTTTGTCATTGTGTACCGGGTATACAGGGTTTATTTGGTACAATATAATGAATGAAAAAAAGGAATTAAGGAAACCTATATATTTCCAAAATGGAAAGAAGATGTGGAGTTTATAAGCAGAGGTTATTTGAACATATCTGAATTTGTGGGTACCCATACTAGCATGTGAATTAGAGGGCATTTTTCAAAACAACTTCTTTTTGCACACTGTCTTTCATTTGTGAGGCAGAAATGAATAGAAAGACAATTGGTAATAACACGTGTTCTCCTATTCAGTGTTCCCCTAAGTCTCCCAATGAAAAGGGCAACTCACTTGTGTGGCTAGGCATAGTGCAGGTGACAGGAAATGGCCCAGAATGCAACATGGAGACAGCACATTTTTGCCACTGAAGACTGACCCTATCTGTGGATGTTGGACCCTAGCTCATCTAGCACCTAGGGAAACCTAGAAAACCTGTACATTTTTTAAATCTAGACTCCCATGGGAATCCAGGATGGGATCACTTGTGCAGCTCTACCAGGTTCTGTTGCCCACAATCCCTTGCAAACTTCAAACTTTGTCAAAAAACACATTCCCTCACATTTCTGTGATGGAAAGCACTGGAATCTGAGGGGAACCACAAACTTACACCCATCCAGCATTTTCCCAAGTCTCCCAATAAAAATGGTATATCACTTGTGTGGGTAGACCTCTTGCCCGCGACAGGAAAAGGCCCAAAACACAACATGGTCACATCACATTTTTCTACTGAAAACTGACAATGTGCCTAGCTGTAGATTTTGGGCCCTAGTTCAGCCAGAACCTAGGGAAACCTAGCAAAACAGTAAATATTTTAAAATCTAAACACCCAGAGAAATTCAGGATGGGCGACCTGTGTGGCTCTCACCAGATTCTGTTATCCAGAATCATTGAAAACCTCAAAACTTGTGAAAATATCACATTTTCCTCACATTTCTGTGATGGAAGGTTCTGTAATCTGCGAGAGCCACAAACTTCAAATCACCCAGCCTTCCCCCAAGTCTCCCTATAAAAATGGAACCTCACTTGTGTGGGTAGACCTAGTGCCCATGATCGGAAATGCCCCAAAACCTACTGTGGAGACATAAAAATGATCTATCACAAAACAACCTGCTTTTGCAAGGGAGTAACCTGCGTTTTTGTTCCCGGGCTTGGCGGCCATCCTGGAAAACATACCAAACCCAGACATTTTGAAAAACTAGACGATAGGGGAAGTCCAGGGAAGTGTGGCTTGCTTCGATCCCTCAATGTTTTCTTACTCAGAATCCCCTACAAATCTCAAACAAAATCAGATTTCATCAAATTTCTGTGTGGGAAAGTTGTGGGATCACCAAGCCGACACAAATTTCCTACCACTTAACATTTCCCCAGGCCTTCCGATAAAAATGGTACTTCATTTGTGTGGGGGGTCAAGTGCTTAAAACAGGGGAAGGCCCAAAACGTATATTATGGAGACATCAAAATTATCTATCACAAAAAGACCTGGTTTTGCAAAGGGATCACCTGCGTTTTTGCTCCCGGGCTTGGCAGCCATCTAAGAAAACCTACCAAACACAGACAGCTGTGTGAGTCTAGGGATGTGTGGTTTGCATGGATCCCCCAATATTTTCTTACCCAGAATTCCCTGCAAAGCTCAAATTTAGCTAAAAAAAAGCACCATCAAATGCAAACCACCAGCCAAGCGCCATCCGGCCAAACCACCATCAAAGCACTAGTCCACACACACTGCCAGCCAAGTGCTAGTCCATGCTTTGTGGCCCCACCCAGGGGAGGCAGAGCAGATGTGCCCATTTTTGGGGGGTTAGGGGCATCAGCATGCATATTCTGGGCAGCCCCCACCCCTACACAAAGTAAAAATAGTCTATGGGGTCTAGTGGACTTTCTGCCCCCCTGGAGGGGCAGATCAGGGGTTATTGCACTGACATGGCCCTCTAGGGGGGCAATAAGACTGTGCCCATTTTGGTCGGGCCACTGCTACACTCAGAAATAAATTGTCTCTGGTGCCTGGTAGGCTTTCTACCCACAGATCAGAGGCTATTGCACCCAAGGGGAATAAAGACTAAGCCCATTTTTTGGGTGGGTCCCACACTAAGTAAAGAAATAATCCCTGGTGCCTAGTAGGCTTTCTGCCCCTTGGGAGGGCAGATTGGGTGGTATTGCCTCACCTGCCCCCTCGGGGAGGCAGAAAGACTTTGGTCCCTATTTATGTGGTGTGGGGGCTAGGCCACAATCATTGTGGGCAGCACCTACCCCTCTTTTATTAAAACCAAATCCCTATTGTCTTGTGGGCTTCCTTACCTCCCTGGGGGCAGATCGAGGTAATAACTCCCATCTGCCCCAATGGGGGACTGAAAGACTGTCCCATGTGTGTTTATGGGTGGGGCATTTTTCAGATCAGCGTAATAACCCCTATCTGCTCCCAAGTGGGGGGGGGGGCAAAAAGACTCACCCCATTTGTGTTTGGGGTTGGGGGCAATAGCATTTCCATTTTGGGCAGCCCCCACCTCTACGTATTAAAAAAAAACTAGTCTGCTGTCTGCCCTCCCACAGGGGGCAGATCGGGGGCTATTGCTTCACATGTCCTCCAGGGGGGCAGAAAGACTGAACATGCTCATAAAATGTTTGGGGGGAGCAATGGCCCTTGACTAACGGGTTCCTTCCCCCTCCCTGGTGTCTAGTCATGGATCCCTGGTTGGGGATTGCCCTCCTGCGGTGATCCACAAGCAGAGATCCACTAGGCAAGGGTACATTGGAAAGAGAAGATTCTCCCCTTTCCAATGATACCTCACCTTTCTGTGTCAGTGCTCGGGGGGTGAGATAGTCCTGCAAGCACTGAAGCGATCTGCCCATTTCTCTTTCACTTTCAATGTAATGATGTCAAGGCACCATGTGCACTGAATGTCATTACACTGAATACAAAAATTGCCTCGGGCAACTGGGCAAGCTCTTCCTCATCTCCACAGGCTGAAAAATAAACATGAAAACCCCTCTGCTGTTAAAGGCAGAGGGATTTTCCAGAATTGTGCAGAGGACGGAGCAGTCCCATCCTCAGCACACAACCACCGTGGCTGAGCTGTTAGTCCTTTGCATGGAACCGGTTAAGGGAAATGGGCTGCATTAAAAAAAAACTGCTTTATTTCAAGAGCAGTCACAGACAAGGTGGTCTGCTGACCCCAGTAGACCACCATCTCTGTGAGTACCAGCCATTCCCAATGGGTTGCAAAATTTGACCTGACTAGTGAATATTAATGAGGCAGGTCCTTTGCGACCTATTTGGGAATCGCAAACAGTGTTTCAGACACTGTTGTACATTAGAGATTGTGAGTCGCAAATTGTGAGTCTCTAAAATTTGCAATTTGCGAGTCACAATCTCTAATTGTCATACATCTGGCCCTAAGTACAGCACCCATGAGCTCTCCTCATGTCTCTAAACACACCTCTTGTTCCCTTGCCATTCGATTTCTACTGTCTGTCACGAGCGGGGCACATAACACGTGGCTGTGATCCACAGCCTTCTATTTGCATTTATAACAGCAGCTATTTTACCATAGAGACTTGTGAATTGCCAAATAATTATTTTTTTAAATGTTCAATGGCTGTACATGATAAATGGGAATGTCATATAGTCAGAAAGCTCAAATGTATGAGACCTCGGGAGCAGGAAACCTGAATTGATTCAAAGTCACATTTACCAAGGGGAAATCTCTGATCGAAAGGTTTTCTAATGAAATATGTCAGCAAGTCTCTTGGTTTGTGATTCTTAGAAGTCTGATGACGTGGCTCCTCTGTACAATTCATCTGGCATTTTTGGAGCTACAGTATGTCACTACACCCTGACCAGTGTGCATCAATTAAAGCGTGACAGCTACGTGAGGGACGTTCTTCCTTTTACTGACATTGTGCTAGTTTTTAGCGTTTGAGAATTTGCTAGACAAATCTGTAAATTATTTCATAGTGCCATTAAAAAAGCTAAATGAACATTTGCGAACATTAAATTAAAACTTGGTACATTCTAATAAGTACCACATTAACCCAGAGAAGGTGATATGTCTTCTCTGAGGTGTGCAGTTCTGTTCCCATATTTTGACTGTTGTGTTTGTGAATATGTTAGACCTGGCAACATTTGGCGTGTTTCCCCTGTCTTTTTGCTTTCTGACCTCTTCGTTTTGACTTTTCTTTGCTGGTTTAATGTCTCTGCACACTTTTTCACTGCTGTTCAGTGTCAAATGTAAATTGTATTATGGAGTGATGTGTCCATGATTGCATAATTGATTTACTGGTAAGTGCCTAGTAAAGTACACTGAGAGTGCCAGGGCCTGTGCATCAAATGCTGTTGGTGGGCATGCAGCACTGATTGTGCCACCCACATGAGCAGCCTCACAAAAGGGTACTCAAACCTGCCACTGCAGTGTCTGCGAGCAGTTTACACTGCCATATCGACTTGGCAAGTGCACCCTCTTGTCAAACCATAACCTTCCCATTTATTACATGTGAGTCACCCCTAAGGTAGGTTCAAGGTACCCCGATGGGCAGGGTGCAGAGTATGTGAAAGGTAGGACAAGTCCTGGTGTGTGTGTGATATGTCCCGCTGGTGAACTACAGTGTAATTCGTTTTTGACTGTTGAAAGGCTATCTGTCCCATAGGATACCATGGGGAATACTTGGTAACATTTGGCGAGTATATCTTCCCATTGGTACAAGATAAAGAAATGGAGTTTAGTATGCTTGAAGTCAGATGTCGAAATGCATCTTTTAGTAAAGATGATTTTTATTTTATGTGTTTGAAAATACCACTTTTAGAAATGAGGTATTTTCTTGCTTAGCCATCCTGTGTGTCTCTGCTGGGTTGTGGAGTGACTGTTTGACTTTGGAGTGACAGGGGCTGGAGATATGCATTCTCTTCAGACAGCCAGTGGGGGGACGAGGTGTGTCCTGCCTTTCCTGGATGAGTCAGGGATGGTCTGAATAGACGGGGCTGCATTTAGAGTAGTGGGAGGAGATTTCTTTGCACCTGAAGGGGCCTGGTCTGCCTTGGATAATGCTGTCTCTACTTTCTTCCGGGAAGCTGGCCAGAGAGGACCAAACTGGTTTGTACTGAGCACAGAAACTCACTGCCCAAGAGAATAAAGCAAAATGCAGTATAGATACTGGGGCCCAGACCCCAGAATTTTAAAACTTGTTTGGATCAAGAAACCTTCCCAAAAGAAGAGCTGGAAGAACTGCTATGAGGAGTAATGCCCCACTTGCTGTGTTGTTGCTTTGTTGGGTTGGCCTGCAGTTGCTGCTTCTACCTTCGGCAATGAAAGGACTGCACTGAACTTTCTTTACTTGCTGCTAAGTATCTCCTAGGGCTTGAAATAGAGCTTATCTCCTGTTCACAAAGTCTCAGGGACAGCAAAGACTTCACCTACCTCTGAGTACCACCTCTCGAACCGCGGTTTCAGTTGCCACAGAGGGGGAAAGCAACTGGCACTGTCACTGACACCGCTGCGTGCTCAGTGTCCTGAAGGCACAGCAGAGGGCACCTCAGCACTTCGCACCGCAACCCTGGTCTTACCGACAATGATGACCACCGCTTCGGTTGATGGCATAACCAATCCACCCTCATTCTCCCTGATTCACTTTTATTCCTTAAGCTACTTCCAACATGGCGCCTAAATATACCCGCACCACTCAGGTTGTGGTTGCTATCTAGGGAAGTGAGCCCATGGAGCCACGTACGTCGCGTAGTGACGTGCATTACGTAATTCATTCGAGAGCTAGACATGGCGGAAGGTGTGCATATATACTGCAGCTCATTCCAATCGGGCTCGTGTGCACGTGTCTTGAAGACATGGAGGCGTCATCCCGTCCGCTGATTTGAAAGAATACTACAGGTACATTAGGGTTGGGTTTCGTGAGAGTGGCCTCTTAACTTAGGATACATACGTGGATATATACTAAATTAATGCACTACGCCTTATCTTGTTTTAGTGCTCTGTTGCTTGGACCCGTAATTTATTTATTTATCAGTGCGGGGTGGGACCGCAGCCAACATGGATTGAAATAGTTGGAAAACTTAGAAGGTATACAATGTAAGTTACACACTACACCATCTAGCCCATAGACTATTCTAATCTGAGTCGTGGTCCACTATATAATTTTATTCTTCTCTTGTTTCCTCAGAATCAGTTTATTTTTGGGCCTCAACCATTTAGATCACCTTATTATCTGCAGAGATTCTTTACGCTACAGCCATAAAATTGGTTTAGGTAGGTATTAGATTGATTATCTAGGGATTTGTCTCTTCCGTAGCCCACTATATTTCTCTATATATGTGTTGAGGACTTATGTAGGCCTCTTTCATTTTTTCTGTAGAGACGGTAATAGGCTCCTATTGCCTCCGCTATTGAGGATTTCTTAAGGGATTTGAAATATTTTACTTATGGTAAGAACTACTAGCATCTGCATTCTCATGATATGACACGGTCCAGAATTTGAACATGCTTATTTTAACAGGATCCTAGAGTTATATACTTTAGCGATGTCTCTTGCTCCCGGCAATCTCATCTGCTATAAGGATAAGGAATTTAGGCATGTTTTGAATTTTATTAACTACACTCAGCGTGAGGGTATCATGTAACTACATAGCTGCTTAAGTTAACACTCTGTTCCATCGTCTGGTTTTGCCAGGTCACACTCCTGAAGAGGAAAGATATTAGGTCCCTAGGCTTGAAACTTACTATCGATCGAGAGACTTAGGGGCCTATTATGATTTTGGTTTTTCCACATCCTCCGGGCCGGCGGAAGCCACCGCCGGCCCAGAGGATGCGGAAAAACCGCAGCGGACCCACCAGAGACCCACCGCCACATTAGGATGGCTGGTGGGTCCTGTTTTCTGTCCGCAGCTATTCCGCCGCGGTTGGCTTACAACCGCGGCGGAAAAGCTCTAATATGGTGGAGGTGTCTCTCAGACACCGTCCACCATATTAGGAAATGCTTGAAAAGATGCTTTTCCGCGGCGGATTTTCCGCCGTGGAAAAGCATGTGGAACTTCACTGCGGGGGCCCGTTGCGGGCCCCCTAGGTGAAGGGGGGGTGGGGGGTGCACATGGGGGGTACCTATGGTACCCCCCTGCATTTGTATGCAGAGATCGGCAGGCACCGCGCGGTGCCTGCCGTTTTCTGCATACAAAAGCAAAGTATGCATTTTTTACATTGCGGCGGGTGCAGCTTGAAGCTGCACCCGCCGCAATGTTAAGGATAGAGGATGTGACCGCCACCCTGGCGGTCACATCCTAATCTTCACGGGGGGAACGCCGCTGCCCATGCGGACGTTCCCCCCTACTCTATGGTGGCGGACGGACTCAGGTCCGTCCGCCATCATAATCGGCCCCTTAGTCCTAACCACGTTCTGAAATGTAGGTCATTGTACTATTTGGAAGTTATCTCTTCTCATGCACATGTTTTCTGGTGTTGGTATTTGGTTTGATTATTCTTCACAATTTTTCTTCTCTCATATACTTTGTGTAGAAATATTGCTTCATCAAAGCACTATTCTCTTGGGTCTTTGCCAAAGCTTCATGTTGACTGCTATGTATATATCAAATTATATAGATGTGCTCATATGAGTTTCCATTGTTCCCACAGATTGTTTTTAAAGTTTAAATCAATTGTTATATAGAGCCCTTTTGCACCATGTATAAGAAACTACACAGATGTTTTGGATTACAATTGACCACCTAATGAATTACTGATCTGCTGCGCCCTGACGAAGGAATTGTGTTTTTTTTACTCCACTCTGAAACGTGCGTCAGCGCGTTCTTTCTTCCTTTTTTTGGTCTATGTGTCTATGAAATGAATTATGATATTTTTTTATATGTTCCGTCTAGCTATGTTATGGATTATGATTGTGTTATGTATGATTGTTAGTTGTGTGTCTGGTGGTGTTTGAGTGCATTTTGAGATATTTATTTAACTTACTGTTTGGTCTAAAATTTTGTTGAGATTTTGTAAATAACTTGAAAGCAAATTAATATATTTATATATCTATATAAAAAATAAAACAAAAATATTTTAAATAAATAAAAAGCTTTACACACTGCCTCCGAGATAAGCCTGACTGCTCGTGTCAAGCTACCAAGGGATTGAGCAGGGGCTATTTTAGGAGTGCACCCCCCTTATCCTGACTAGACAGCCCCTATTGGGACAAAGGTGTACACCCTTGTCAAATAGAGACCCCCATTTCCAACAGATTTCCTCTTTCAGGTACGCATGTGCGGTCTCTTTGGTGTGCACCATCCAATAACATTGGTGTGTCCTTAAAATGCACTCTTTGAAATAGGCAAATGTACCTTTTTCAGTATTTACTTCTAATTTGTAAAGTGGGCTGTAGAATTGTAACTTGCTCTTTGGGGTACGCATTTATTTAGAAATAAAAGGTACTTTGATGGCTTGGAAACTCAGACACCTAGTTCGGAACACGTAAAATGTTCCAGTCTCTTCAGGAGTGGTCTTGTCAGATTTTGGATTTTTGAAGTCTGTGTTATTTTATCGGCTGTGCCTCTTTTGGGGATATGCACAGAAACAAGATTAAGATCAGCTCCACATCTGCTTTACTAGAAAGAAGTCATACAGCAGTACAACACCATGACCTCTTGCTGTGCGCTAGCAGGGTTTGGGTATAAAGTTCACTTTTTTGGGGGGTTTTGTCCTTGGATGTACACTCTTGTGGTCGCACTTTGCTGGGTGATCTTGAGACCCACTGTTGAGGCATTTGTCTGACATCCCCGCTTTGAGATATGAACTTATGATCGAGATTTTGAGACGTGAACTAGTAACACAGTTTTAGATAAGGGCACATGTGATCTCTCGAATGAGTGTGCCAATATTGCTCAAATGTGATCAAGGCTTTGCAGTGTAATGTAGATGTAGGTGTATAAGTATATTTCATAGTGTTCTATTGATCTTTGTTAGCATGTATGAGTGAATCTATAGGTAAGTGTTTAGATGTGTGTGTAGATGTAGGAATCACTGAGTGGGTTTTTAGAAACTTGTATTGGTGTGTCAATGGTTTCAAATATGGTACTCCATATTTTATAATGAGTGTTGAAAGGTTATACTAGTGTATGATGAGATGTATCAGATTGTCACGTGGATGATGTGATCAGTGATGTCATTTGAGATGTCATCAGTGATGTCATCAGTGATGTCACTGACCATGTCATGAATGATGTAATATATGACATCATCAGTAGTGGATTGCGAGTGCGCGCGTTATACTTAGTACAACTAACTATAACGGAGGAATTTCAATGGTTTTGTACAAGTGAAATGTCCAGCTAACTACAACACCCCTAAAACCTATGTTTTTTCAGTGAATTTCTAAGGTTTTTTAAATGCTAATTCCTAACTATAACATGTCTGAAACCTATGTTTTTTTTAGTGAATTTCAAAGGTTTTTTAAATGCTAATTCCTAACTTTACCATGTCGGAAAACTATGTTTTTTTCAGTGAATTTCAAAGGTTTTGTAAATGACAAGTTTTAAATGTATTAATTGTTATATTTACTTTTTTGATACTGATTTACTACATTTTTTTAAACTATTTATTTTTAGATATTTAATTTTTTAAATTACATTATAAATACATTATACATTACATTACAAAATATACTTTCTCAGAATGAATTACTTTAGTTTAAATACTTTGCAAATAGGCAATAGACTTTTAAGTACAGTAGTTACAGTTGTTGCAATGGGCAACACAATTGCAAACACAATGCAACATTGAGCTCAACGGGAATTTCTAGTTAAATTCAATTAGTTACTTTATGGTTTACTTTTCTAACCACAGGACTGGATCCTAGATTCAGTCCTGGGACATCACCTGTAAACAGTTGAGTAAAAGCTTTTTAGTTACAGTAGTGATTTTTAAGGAATATTATTGCATTTTAAAAGTTGACACTTAGAAAGTTTTTCATATAGAATCACCAATGTTATCCTGTGGAAGGAAATTCACTTAGCAGGTAAATAGTGTTATCGTTACTTTTTCTTACTCAGTGGTGGATCCTGGATCCAGCACTGGTGCATCTCCTGTAAACAGTTGAAAGTATGTGTTTAAGTCATACAGGCAATTTTTAAGGAATATTTGTAGTTTGTGAAAATCGACACTTAGAAACTTTTCTGGTGAAAACCAGACAATGGATTTCTATGGAAGGAAATGCAAGTTACTGCTAAGTGCGGTTAGAATTACTTTTCAGGGTCAGTGCTGGTCTAACAGATGCAGCACTGGGTTCTCTCCTGATAACAGGTGAGTAAATCGGAATTCGGAGTTCGGCTGATTTTAGAGGAATATTTTAAAGTTCCAAAACTCCACACTTTGAAGAATTTCCAAGTTAAACCAGTCAATGTTAGCCTTGGAAGGAATAGAAGCCCGCTGTGAGTTGTACCTTTTGTCCTTGGTATGGAGGCTTCAAGGTGTTGTGAGTCAAAGCACTGTATCCTGCTGGATTCGTTGTATTGTGCCACTACTCAGGAGCTGAGCGGGGTTACAATGAGTGGCCCTTGAATTGTTCTAGTGGTTTTGTATCTGGTGAAACAGCTGGTTCGGAGTTGCAAGGGGCTGCGTTGCAAGGCCCTGTATCAGTGTGCGCCATGCTGCATCAGATCCAGTGAAACCTTCCATTGGATAGGCAGGAGTACAATCTAACCCCATCCAAGTATCCAGGACCTGAAGGACATCACTTGGAGGGTCCCAACTTCCTCCCACAGAGGCCAGCAGAGGGAACCATGTCTGGTCCAGTTCGGTATGGTCAGCTGGGAAGCAAGAGAGGCCTCTGGAAGCTTCTTGTGTCCTTGTATCTCAAACAAGAGGTCAGCTAGTGGAAAGGCTTATCCTGTCTTTGAGCACATTTTTAATTTATGTTTTATGCTCATGGTCACCATTTGCCCTCTACTGACATTTCTGAAACTTCATGTCTCTCTTTTTTACCAGGTGACTGACGGTGAAATCATCAGTAGGGGATCTATCTGTCACCTTGCAGTGGGCTTGGTGAGTTCTCATTGCACTCTCCTGGTTGGCATTGTCAGTTTTATTGCCTTTCTACCTCTGGTGCTTTCAAGCTTATAATGTAAGCCTTATACTAGTAATATACTGCTAACAAGGATTCTACAATCTTGGCTCAACCTATAAATCTACCATCCACCACATTCTTCTATCCAGTCCGCAACCAACCTATTGCATTTTTCCACCTCAACATTTTTATCCCAATTGCACTCCCACCGCTAATCACTTTCCATATTCCCTTGTCTGGATATGCAGAAACTGACTTCTCCTCTCCATTTCCCAACCCTCCTCACTCCTACCCGCAGGCTCGCTTCCTAATCACCTCCTTCCCCCGTCAACCAAGACAACGTACTTGGCCATACCGGCACCGCTTGTCGGTCTACAAAACATAGAGGAGTGTCCCTCCAGCCATTGGCTCCTTCCAGCCCCTTCTCCGTTACTGGACTACTCTTGGACCACACTTCGCACTTCGCACTGTGGCCACATGTAAGTGGCTGCTATACTCGCGCCACTCGACCGCTTACCTCCGCGTCTGTCCTCCCCCTACCCCACCTGGCTGGGCCTCCGTCATCCACAGCCTCCATCCTTCAGACAGGCCCACCCCTTTCTTGTGCTGACCAGACCCCACGTACCACTCCGACCGGCATCCATGGCCATGGTACCTAGATGACCCTGATCCACCCACCACTATGGGCCCACAACCTGGTCCCCTGTGGCCATTAATAGCCCACTCCAACCAGTCCCTTGCCACCGCTTCTGCCATCCTGCCATTCCTTCTCCCCTACTCTCTGCTCCCCCGTCCCCCTGGCCTCACCCAAGTACGCGGTCTCTGCTGTACACCTTCTCCCCGTCACACCCGTCCACCCCTCAGCAACACCGTACCTACTCCATCTACTTCTTCCCCCGACCGCTCTAGTGACCAGTTACACCACGTTAGCCACGGCCCACCCCGTCGGACCACCTCCCTCATTGTTTCTTCCCTCTCCCATACAGCACTTCCCGAATCTGGCAACCCGGTCCTGATGAAGATCCTGACTAAATAGGATTGAACCGCCGTTGACCCAACGTACAGCAGCTGGGAACCTTCAATTTTGGGTAGATGGTTGTCACAAATCCCAGAAAACCCACCCCTTCAGCAAAAGAAAAAGGGAGAAGGTCCAGTGCTAACATTTTAGCCATCTTTGCATTTTACAAACGTGCTATTGGGTGGTTGCGTTCGTACTGTCCCTCCTGTCTAGTAAACATGCTAAGAATGGTAGGCTGCGTGGTATTCCTTTCTGTTCGGCTCGACGCAGCACTTTTTGCATTGCCGTATTCCTTGGAATCAGTGGGTTGGGCCCACTGATGCGGAGGTGCTGCCCCCAGCTTGCCCCCCGGACACCGCTGCTGCAGGCGTAATTTTTGGTTTCCCAAAAAAGGTTTTGGGGTCAACACCAGACTTAAGTGTCACTTCCTTCTTCTGTTGGTCCTTCTTCTCAGCAACTTTCTTGGTCTTGGAGGACCTGGTACCTGCTTTCTTTGGGCCCATCTTCTTCAGATGTCAGCAGCACTCAGTTGCACAAGTAGAACAGATGTATGGTCAGGTCACAGCACACGTCACGTCGCGTACAACAGCAGGACGTCTGTCTGGCAGTACAACGGGCGATGATGACATACACCTCCTCCTCAGTCTTTTGTGCACCTAAAAGCAAAAAAGCCAGAAGAACATCAGCCAAACGTGGAAGTTGTTGTTATTTAATTTTAATTATTACTAGTGTACTGTGTACACTCAGGAAGAGTAAGAATAGCAAAGAACAAAAATACAAATGTAGTGGAAGTGGAACCTGTTTGGCCTTAATTTGTGCATCATGTGGGATGGATGCAGCATCAGGAACCTGCAGCTGGCAATGGGTATGGAAGCAGTAAGCCAAGAGGAACAATGGAAAGACACACAGGCCTATGTGGCAAAACAGCACACTACTACTACCACCACAAAATATCCCCCAGCCACATGGTCACTCATCACAGACACAAGTGCAAGGCCCGAAAAACAATGAACTCAAGCAGGCCTATATCCCTATATGGCCAGACAAAGGATGCCTGTTTCACAACACAGCTTTAATGCAAAAAAGAAAATCCGGATGGCTAAAAAGGTTGGAAAGTTACTCAACAATAACAGATACACATGCAACAAAAGCATTTACTAACACACATCCAAAAAGTTAACTACACCACAAAAACCACATTTTGGAATTCAATCCAATGCCATCCATGTCCTAAATGATGTTTAAATTCAACAGACAACATAGAAACTGTTGCTTCAAGCACCCCTGATTAGTACCTCTGGGAGCCTGGGCCTACTGGCAGACTAGGCCACAAGTTTGGATGCCTATGGCAAAAGCACAGTGGATGGTCCCACAAAATGGCCGCCACCACATGGCCTGGCCACCCACAACAACATGAAAAGAAAGAGAAGACAGACAATGCAGTCCTATGGCAAAAGTACAATGCTTGGCTTCTTAAAATGGCCGCCACCCACATGGTCAGCCCACCCACAATAACAAGAAAGTACATACAAAGGACAGGAACAGAAAAGGAACAAAATAATCATTTTCGAGAAGGTTTTATGCAGCTAGAGAGATATTGTTCACCAGATTGCAAATTCGGCATGTTCGGCATCGCGAACTGTACAAAAAGTTGTTATCGCGTGCGCGAACACGCATATTGAGCGATCGAAGCAGACAAAAACTGTAAGTCCGCATTGTCGCACTGTGCAGAGTTACCAAAACTACGCAAGCTGAACTACTAGGGTTACCTACTGGCAGAAAAGCCCTATTTATTTAACACACATCCAAAAATTGAAATTCCACCCCAAAAAACACATTTTGCAGTTCGACCCAAAGCCATCCATGCCATACATGATGTTAAAAATCCAACAGACAACACAAAAACAGTTGTTTAACTTTCATGCTCCCATGATGACTGATGATGACTCTGGGTAGTACCTCTGGGCCTACTGGCAGAGTAGGCCCCAAGCTTGGAGGCCTATGGCAAAAGCACAGTGGTCCAACAAAATGGCGGCCACCATATGGCCAGGCCACCGACAATAACAAGAAAGTACATACAATGAACTCAAGCAAGCCTATATCACTATATGAACTGCTAGGGTTACATATTGGCGGAAAGCCCTTATTTAATTAACACATACCCAAAAGCTGAAATTCCACTCCAAAAGCCATATTTTGCAATTCAATCCAATGCCATCCAAGATGTTAAAACTTGAAATTCAACAGACACCACAGAAATATGGTTGGACCCATGGGTACCTCTGGGCCTACTGGCTGAAATTTCAAAGAAATACAACTTGGCCCCTACTGAAAGTACAGGCCACCCACAACAATAATTTTTAAAAACGATGAAAAGCCCAGAAAACTGTAAGTAAAAAAAAGCCCCAATCAAACAAACATATACACCAATTCTCCAACTTATTTGTAAAATAAAATCTCAAATCCAAAAGTCCTCAATAAATCCAATCCAATTATATGATGCAGCAGACATACACAAAAAGCGATCCTTCTAGCTCCAAATCCAAATGAAAGTGAACAGCACATGGACAAAGCACTGGGAAGAGCCTGCTGGACAGGGACAGGAAGTTGGAGACTCAGGGGCACTTCCTTCTCTTGAAAAAAAGAGAAGAGAAAAAAGGACTCTTTGCACAAAAGACTGCAGCCAAATCACAATCTGAGGAGTTTTTCTGAGCAAAATGATCATTTTCGAGAAGGTTTTATCGTGCTCGAGAGATATTCTTTGCCAGATTGTAGTTTCTGCATGTTCGGGAACGCGATCTTACCAATACTGCCGCCGGAAGGAAGATAGAACGTCCGAATGACGTGTTTACGTTTGCAAAGTCTCGCGGGATCATGGGGCCGGATTCCAAACCTCATGGCGCACGCGAACGGGATAGAAAATCGAGTCGGCCAAAGTAGAATCACTGTAAGATGTTATTGCACCGGCGAAAACGCATATTAAGCGCATGAGGAAGAAAAACAACTACGCTACGCTGTAGATTGTGTAGTATTCGTCAACTTCGCACTCTACGTGAACCGCAAAGTTACCAAAACTTCGCAAGCTCTGCGAGTGGATCGTTGTTCATCGCCCAGGGTTATATAACATATAATCATCAGCGATTTGTAGTTACAAGGTTGCATCCCTCATTGGCTGTGTTAATGGTAGTGCAGTTCCACATTATATGAGCTTGGCTGTCCCCATCCACTGTCGCAGTAAGAGGAGAGGAGTGTGAGGAAAGGGGAAAGGATAGGAATTAAGGCAGAGAGAAAAAGAGATAGCATACAGATGTTTACTTTCTTCTCGTTAGTGTCTTGATCCTGTGGAGGTGTGATACAGAGCCAATTGTTACATTTTGTTAGTACTTTTCATGGCGGTTCATATGAGTCTAGGAGCTTGTCCAAGGACGCCCACACTCCCCTGTAGGGTTGTCTTCATGGTGAGTTTCGCAGGGTAGTGTTGTCAGCGCCTCTAAGGTACGTCACCCAGTTGAGCCAACCCTTGAAAGTTGCCTTGGAAGTGTCTTTCTATTTGGTGAGTACTATTTTAATTGCTGCTGTTAGTAGGAGATCCAGTGGGTCTTTGTCTTGCTGTGAGTCTAACTCTGTTGTCATGAATGGGGTGGTGAGGGTAGCATAGTCTGCTTTTAGTGTGCATCCGAACGCTTTATTTATGAAGGTGAATATTTTCTCCCACATTTTTTTAACTTTGGGACAGTGGTAGATAAGGTGTGCCAGGTCCCCCTTTTCCTTGTCACGATTCCAGTACTGGTCATTTTCCCTTTTTTGTGTAGGAGCCAGAATTTAGTCTGCGCTAAACCCGGGGATATTTTGTTTTGCGTGGGGGAGGCCCAGAGGAGATGGAGTTCTTTCTCGCTGAGTGTGGAGTCGAGTTGTTTCTCCCAGTAAGAGATTGTTTTGTCGTTAAGTTTGGAGGAGCTGGGTCGTAGTAATCTGTAGAGGTGTGATACCTGGTGGCCTATTCTGTTGAGATTCGTCATGCATTGGATGATTGAGGGCTTGTGCTTTGTGAGTTTTACTTTAGACAGGGCTGTTTTGATTTTAAGGAAGTTGTACAGTTCTATGTCTGGTAGATTGTGCTTTGTTTTCAGCATGCAGAAGGAGGAGGGGCTTCCTCCCTCTTTCCAGCTGCACAGGGTATGCGATACCTAGCTTTTTCCATGTATCTATGGAGAGAGGTTTTCCCCTGTATTTTATCCTTGTGTTTGCCCATAGTGATAATGATTCCAACATTGAGTTTTTAAAGCTGTGTTCCATTTTTTGGTCTATTTTAAGCAGGGCATTTCTTGTGTTTTTGAGTATTGGGTTTGCTGCTTGTGTCTGTTTGTTGGCTGTGAGCAGAGCTATTGGTTCCAGGTTGTCTAGTATGGCTCTCTCAATAGTGAGTATGGCTCTCTCAATAGTGAGCAAGACCGGCGTATACTCTTGGCTAGGCAGGACACAGTAAGCCCCCTGTTTCGCTAGAAAAGCAGTTTGGAATGTTTTGAAGTCTGCCACATTTAGTCCTCCCAGTTTCTTGTCTAGCCTTAATTTTTTAAAGGCTTATCCTCGCTTTTTTCTCCCACCATAGGAATTTATTTATGATTTTGTCAATTTTGCGGTGGAACTCATCAGTGAGTATAAGAGGGAGCATACCCGAGAGGTATGAGTGTAACAGTCTATCAGAGTAAAATCTAGAACAGGCTTAAATGTAACCTTCAATTCTAAGTAACCCGTAAAAACCTTTCTTGTTTCTTAGTGTATTCCTAAAACAGGTCGCATGATGTACACATTGTTCCATCATAGATGAACATGCAGCTCCACATCAAGGTTATGATCCCATGGCTTTTCAGTGCCTAAAAGAACAATCATTCTCAATTCACACTGATGCAGTTCAAGTTCTCTATTTCCTTTGTGTGGGTGAATCTTGATGTACTTTATGACATAGTAGATAGTAGAACTCAGATTGCCCTGATGCACCTCCCAAAAGTGTTTAGCCATGGAGTAAGCTCTGTCTTTGTGCTAAATGTCCCTGATGTGCTGCAGAATCCTGAGTTTGACCTTGTTCACAGTGCTTCCTACATATCGCATTCCACATCCACATTCCAAAACATAGATCACAAACTCAGTTTCACACTAGGTCCTCTCCCTGATCTTACAAGTTCTACCCTCAAAAGCCACATAGGTGGTATAGTTGTTTCCAAATTTACAGGAATTACTGGTGGCACATTTCTTAATCACCTGATTTCTACTGGTGAGTCAATCCGGTTCCTGATGGAACATTGATCTAGTTAACATATTGCCCAATGATTAAGCCTTGCAATATTTTTTACTTGGCTACTGGCCCTTGATCTCATTGAGGTGTTCATTATGCTGCAATCCATGCCAGTTCCATTTGATCAGGGGACAGATGGGTCTGTGTTCCATATTATAGCCCATGAAGAACAGATTCACCTGGTCTTGTTCGCTAGTGTCTCTTAATGTGGCTGTGGAGTCCCTCTGTGCAGTTGAAAACAACAATTGATCCCTGTTCTTGGTACGAATCCTATTTTAACTTTCTTAAAACTTGTTCTAGGTATCCTCTCTCTAAGAATCTTGAGATCATACACTTAGCTTATTTTTCAAACAATTAATCTGTTAAGCAAATTCTACAAGCTCTTAAGACCTGACTGTATGGTATGCTTCATTTCAATGAGTGAGGATGTAAGCTGTTGCTATGCAGAATTAAATTGCATGCAGTTTTGTTTCCAAATACTGTGGTTTGGATCAAACCACCTCTCAATTTACATCCAGAAACTTGATTTCATTTGTGCTCCACTTCACAGTCAGTTCTATATTGTATGGATTCCTGTTCAAAGTTGCTACATACTCATTCAGCAAAGCCTCGTTCCCATCCCATAGGACAAAAACATAATCTATAAAGTGTACTCACGTAACAATCTTGTTAGTGGGTGTGCATTCCAGACAGCCCACGCCACCTTTTTCTCCCACCTGCCCATTTAGATGTTGGCATACATGGGGGAAAGTGCTGCTCCCATTGATGTGCCTTGTTTCTGGAGATACACCTTTTTAGCAAAGAGAACATTTTATGGGTGAGGCAAAATGAGAGCATCGTTGGAAGCTTCATGCTGTGTTGAGCAAGAGTTAAAGGTCTTGATCTCAGAAAATAGCGGAAAGCTTCAATACCATACTTGTGGGAAATAGATGTGTAAAGACAACAGACGACATCCATATTTACCATTAAATAGCTGCTGTGCCAGGGTGTATTGTTGATCTTAGTTACAGAAAAATAGATCTAAAAACCTGTAGCTGTTTTCTAGTAGAGACCCAATCATTCTGACAATTGGTCTCCCTGGTGGGTTGACTAAACTTTTGTGTACCTTTGGGCAACAGTAGATGACTGGTGTCTTGGGGAAGTTGATATTTAGACATTGATGTTCTTCGGTTGACAATAACCTCTGGTTGGTCCAGCCCTTTAACATTGCATGATATTCCTACTGATGGGCACAAATAGTCTTACTTTTCACCTCCAAATAGTGTTCTCTGACCCTTAATTGCTTGTTCATTTCCCTGGTATATTAGTTGGTGCTCAAGACAATGATATTTCCTCCTTTGTCGGAGGATTTCAGGACAATAGATTAATTATTTCTTAAGGAAGTCAGCTTACACCAATCCTGTGCTGTAAAATTGTTTGCTACTTATGTCATGCTGCAACCCTCAACTTATTGATATCATGAAACACATCTACCTAGATCCTGGTTGGCAATTGCGGTATAAACGTACTCGCAGGTTTCAATCCACTAATAATCATATGCTCAGTCGAGAACCACTTTTGTTCTAGTTGCCAAATATATATACACTGTGAAGGGATGTTTCAAAACCTACATTTTTCAATGGTAGCTTCTGCTAAGGGTGGGCCGCTGCACAAGCTCCCATTGAAAAATGTAAGTATGTGACCGCACCATGTGTGATCAAATCATAATAGCAGTGTCGGAAATGCTGACCTGAGGTTTGTTCGGTTCCACATCTGCGGCAATGTCGACAGACATCGAATTCAGGCCCAAAATATTTTTAAAGCCAACCACTTTATTTAAAAATAAAAAAAACATATATCTTTTTTACAATTCAATAAAAATAATTTACAAACAAAAAAACATTACAAATTATAAATATTCTTCTTCTAAATAAACAAAAACGTATAATTATATAAATTAAAACAATATCAAATAAATATTAAAAATTAGAACTAATACATATAAATTTCCCACTACAATTTAAACAAAATTAAACAAATTCTTATACTAATAATATATTACATTTACTACTCCCACTCACATAACACAATAGTAATAATTGTTAATTCACACAAAAGTAATATTTACTACTCTCGCGACAATAAATAAAAAATTTGATATAATATTATATTGCAGAATACTAAAATGTACTATTTCCACTACAATTACTACAACACTAGTAAAACTTTTAGATTGCAGATAAATAATATTTAATATTCCCACTCTAATAACTGCAACAGTAGGGAAAGTGTTGGATTGTGGAGGGGTAACATTTACTATTCCCACTCCAGTCAGTGAAACAGTAGGGAAAGTGTTGGATTGCGGAGGGTTAACATTTGCTCTTCCCACCACAGTGAGTGCAACAGGAGGGCAAGTGTTCGATTGCGGAGTGGTACAATTTAATATTCCCACTCCAGTCAGTCAACAGTAAGGAAAGTGTTGGATTGCGGATGGCTAACATTTACTATTTCCACTCCAGTCAGTGCAAAAGTAGGGAAAGTGCGGTATTGCGGAGGGGTAACATTTACTATTCCCAGCCCAATGAGTGCAACAGTAGGGAAAGTGTTGTATTGGGGGGGGGGGGTGCAAAATGTACTGTTCCCACTCCAGTTAGTGAAACAGTAGGGAATGTGTTGGGTTGTAGAAGGTAAAAACAATAATATTCCCACTGCAGTCAGTAGTACATTAGAAACAAACAGATTCTCTACAAAGCAGTAAAATAATTTCAAAAACAAAATAACAAATTAAAATATAAATATTAAATCATTTATTTTTAAATACATACATATTATAATTTTAAATACAGATCATAAATAATGACAAACATTATTACAAATTAAATCCAAAAATAATTGTCATATAAAAACAATATTTTACTTTAGTAAAAACTAATTTAGAACATAAATTTTATTTAATTACCTCCTACCATATACCCCTACAAAACTTAAAACCAACACCTACAACTTGACTTTAAATAGCTAATTTATTTACACTAGTGACATAAATATTTATCAACAAACTACTTAACAATAATTAAAAATCAATTATTATTTAAATAAATTTATTTTACTTTCCACAATATCCCGCTCAAAATATACAACACGCTCCTAAAATGTTACAAAAAATTAATTGCACGATTGACAAAATTAATTATAAATTAAATCTTCATTATTAATAAAAAATATATAAATCTTAATTATTTGAATGTTTTTCCCACCCTGTACCCCTATAAACCCCACAACTCACACCTACAATTGAAAACAAATATGTACACAATTAACATAATTAATTATCAATTAAATAATGAATATTAATTAACAATTAATTATTAATTAATTAAAATTAAATTACTTCTTAACATGTACCCCTATAAACTCCACAACCCACATAAAAGATGTCAATGAATTTTTTTTACACTATTAACATAATTAATTGTCAAATAAATAATTAATATTAATCAACAATTAATTATGAATCAATTCAAATTGAATTACTTCCCACCCTAAACCTTGATAGACCCGACAACCCACATATGAAATGTTAATTTAAAAAATGACACTATCATAATCATTATTAATTACCTAATTATTATTTATTACAGAATAATCATTAATTTATTATAATTAAATTACTTCCCTTCCTTTACCCCTTTAAACCCACAACCCGCTACTGTACTAAAAATAAAAAAATTAATTACATTAAATTTAATAGCTACTAACATTTTTACAAATACATTAAAAAACATAAGCAATAATTATACAAGGTGTCCTCCTCGTACTCATTCATTATGGGCCACATGTATCATTATTACAAGTAGCGATTACCTAATTGCGATTTTCTCTGAATCGCATATTAGGTAATCGCTAATCCTAATTATTGAGGTAGGTCGCATTATGCGAGCCATTAGGAATCTTCGCCATTACAGGGATAGTGGCCTGCTGAGGTCAGCAGATCACCTTTTTTTTTTTTTATTTGATTTTTATTGAGTCCTTGACAAAGATTCAACAACACCTTAGTTGCGTAATATCCAAAAGTTATACAATACAAAGCTGGGTCAAATGTAGTACATAAAATAAAGAATACAAGATCATAATAAATGACATTCAGACTTAGACATTACCTTCCTAAAATCCGAATCCAGCCATTATCTCAATCAAAATAAGATTTTCAAACTTTAGTACATTTTCGTAATGCTCCGATCCTTCGAGCAAACAAGTATTCACTTCTCCTAACTCTCTTAATTTTTTGAAAGCACTCATCAACAGTTGGAATTCTATCTGTTTTCCAAAATTTGAGAATTAGTGATCTGGCAACAGCTACAGAGATATACAAAAGCTTTGCTAACGAAACAGCCAGATTAAGCTCCGGATCGACCCCGAGTAGAATTAAATATTATAACATATAATTGAAAAATTTAAATATTGAGACAGCATAGCAAACATATCTTCCCAGAATACAAAGGAGAATAATATGTGACCAGTTAGCCGGGTCCGATTGAGTACATCTAAAACAAATAGACGACGTACTACTGTACATTTTAGACATGACTGCTGGCGTATAATACAAAAGCCACTTGCTAAAAAAAAAGCATACGCCTCCAATTAGCGCCTCTAAGAACCGTAAAATTAAATGTATTCAGGGTTTTCCAGGCTATATCCGTTAATTGAAAGCTTTCATGTTTGTTCCATTTTTTAATTACTTTAGCACCTATATCCTCCTCCCTGCTTTGTATTATTTTTTTTCTCCATGCTCCCGCTCTTTTAAATACTGGGGACCAAAAAAGATCATTAGATAAATTAGAGATTTGACTTATCTGTGAAATGTCTATATCAACCAATAACTTATATAGTGCCACGTGTGAGCCCATTAAAAGAAAATTTCCACGGATTACCATGGACATCTCATCAAGAGTCATCCATGCTCCGTTTTTCATGAAATTAGATAGAGTAGTAAACCCACATCTAGCCCAATTTCGTATAATTTCTGATCCTATTTTTATCCCCATTCCAACCATAGCGTCTTTTAATGGAGTTATTAGGGTCAGGAAAGAAAGTGAATATCTCTTTAGCATGACCTCTCGTTTTTTGAGAAGCCAGCTCAGAACCTTATATCGGACCAATTTGGGAGATTTAAAAATTGAGAGTGGAAAAGGAATATCCGTTTCTTTACAGATTAAATAAAAAAAAAAGTTTATAAACAATTTCTCTCTGGGTGCTGGATATTTGAATCTGGAAAGATACTGTGTGAAATATGCGTAGTAATAGTCTCTCAAGTTGGATAGCCCCAGACCGCCTTGTTCCTTATCTACGTATAAAGTTTTCATAGCTAATCGTGGAGATTTTTTAGCCCAAATGAATGCAGAAAAGAGAGATTCAACTTTTGAGAAAAAAAACCCGGAAGGGAGCAAGAAATGGTGGAAAACAAAAAATTAAACAGGGGAAGTATTGACATATTAATTAATGCCACTCGGCCAAGAATAGATAGAGGCAATACATTCCATCGTGAAAATATATCTCGCACTTTCCGTATTAGGGTTCAAAATTCAGCCTATACAGATCCCGTGCTGAAGATGAAAAGTATACCCCTAAATATCTCTTGGGTCTGTTATTGATACATCTCTGAATGTCTGGATGCAAAACCGGATTCTTATTACCACAGACTATGATCTCCGTTTTTCTTTTATTAATACGGTACCCACCCCCCCCCCAAGGCCTCAAAATGTGTAAAAATGGAGAAAACATTTACTTGTTTGAATTGTATTATTTTTTTCTCCATGCTCCCGCTCTTTTAAATACTGGGGACCAAAAAAGATCATTAGATAAATTAGAGATTTGACTTATCTGTGAAATGTCTATATCAACCAATAACTTATATAGTGCCACGTATGAGCCCATTAAAAGAAAATTTCTGCATCTCGGGTTTCAGTAAATGCATAATGTCATCTGCATATAGTTTGATTTTATCCATGCCTTCTATGGGCGGAGAAATATCCTTACTTTTTCTTATCGCGGTTGCCAGTGGCTCAATAAAGAAAGCAAAGAGGGTAGGGGAAAGGGGACAGCCTTGCCTAGTACCTCTTTGGACTAAAGTCGTTCCCACCATGGACAATTTCTTACTGATAAAGAGTGCCACACCACGCTTTAACTCAGAAAAAAAAGAAAACCCCCGGTACGTGGCCCATCCTCTAAACATGGAAAAGTTTTCAGCTTTAGAGATTGCAATATGAGTTTCTTGTAAAAGTATGACTGCAGGATTCTCAGTCAAAATCCAAGCCTCTATTGCCCGCATTTTCTTCTTGTTATTAAGGCCATTAACATTAAAAGAAATGATTTTCAAACCAAACTTAGACATACCTCACTAATATAATTGGATCCAGTGAGATTAATTTCTCCCTTATTTCCCCAGACTTCTTAGAGCCATCTGCCCCCGATGTATTCAAACAATTATCACCAGCAATAGCATTAGACAAAATAAACACAACAACAGAAAAAGTCTTCGTCAAGAACACATTTTTAAATTTTCCACCCCCCCTCCCCCTCTCCCTGCCTATGGCACCCTCCTAACTCTCTCCTCTTACCCACGCTTGCCATAGCAACCCTTCCCTTAACCTTGAGGTGTAGTGGAAGTACACCCCCTCACTCCCCCAGGACCGTGCTACCCCCTCACCCCCCCCAAAAAAAAAAAAAAAAAGGACGAACATCATTATCAACGATGACGTTACACCTTAAGCCAGGCTCATTTGAATGTGCTATACATTTTTACAAAATCATACCATCTAGGACTATCAATCATCGTCTAATCATTCTGGATTCCTTGCAGTAATTCCTGCGCTTCCTCAATGTCAGATAGAATATACAATTTGCCTTTAATCAAAACTTTAAGTTTGGATTGTTGTGCTATCATTGCCTGAGCGCCCTGGGCCTTAAATAATTGAAGCATCTTTACAAACTCTTTCCTCCTTCTAGCAGTGATAGCAGACATATCTGAAAATATTCGGCATTTCACCGTGGCATTCACGGGGAACTGCCTTTGTTGAATTGCTTTAGATAGTATTTGTTCCTTCACCCTTATGTCTGCGAAATTTAGTAGGATAGTGCGCAGGAGAGTAGAGTTCAGAAATGGTCGAGCAGGAACCCGATGGGCTCTAGTGATGGTGAGATCTCCTTTGTATTCCGGTATCACCCCTTGTTGAAGGAATGTGGACACCCACACGAGTGTGTCTGATCCCTCAATTCCTTCAGGAACTCCTACAATGCGTACATTGGACCTCCTATTATAATTCTCCAAGTCATCTAACTTTATCTCAAGCGACTTAGTGGTTTTAGTAGTGGCTTTGGATTCTTTTACCACCTCAGTCATTTGATCCTCTAAGGAAGATATTCTCTCCTCTGCCTCCACCAAACGAGCTGGAAAGGTGGACACTAATTCCTCAATTTTGTCCATTTGATCAAGTCTCTGATGAATAGCCGCAAGTTCCACATTTTGCGACCTTTTAATCTCTCTTACTTCGTCCTTCACAGACATCTTCATCTCTCCCTCCATTTGAGTATCCATGTCTAATAGTGGGCCAGAGGGGTCTACCACTGCCCCACCCGACCTCCTGGCAGCTATCTCAGATGACCCCGATGCGGCACTTATTGACTCATCTTTTTGGGTGTCAAAAGCATTGGTTATCTGTTTCGAGTCAAGAGCAGCATTTGTAAGCGATGCCACACTCAAAGAAGTGCTTACCGACGAGCTCAAATCCATTGTACCATTCTGCAGATTCTGAACCAACCATGGGTTCGAAGAATTCTTGGAGGGTGCTTGATTGGGCGAAAGAAGCACTACTTTTTTTGCAAACAAGGGGAATTGCTTAGCCGGTTGAAGTAAAGGTGGCGGTGGTGGCGACAAAGGTGGATGAGGCAACACAGGAGTCTTAAATGGGACTTCAAAACGTAATTCATTCAACTTATCCCCTGTGCTATGCTGAATTAAGTTTTCTGCCAGTACATCCTCAACCTCAGAACTTTCTGAAGAATGTGCGGAAACATCTTCCTTCAAAGAGCCTCCCTCTGTTAATTTAGCTGCTGCTTCTTTTGCTTCTTGTCGACGTTGTTTTGCTGTTAGACGAGCATTGAGTAGTTTTCCCATTGTGCCCGAGCTTGGAGAAACGCACCGCTTTCTATTACAGCCTTGATACGCTATAGGCAGGGCTTAGGTTGAGTTATACAAGACAAAAAAGAGGAAAATAGAGGGCTGCAGCGCGCCGTTGCAAAGCTGCTAGTTTTGTTCTCTACTATCAAACTCAAACTCAGGCAGCCCCTAATATCATAGGCTGCTTCAAGTGATGTCGGTTCATGGCGCAGGACGATGCTACGGTGGAGATCCCTGCCTCCACGTAGCACCTGAGGGCTGTGTTGTTGCTCCTCCCCCCAAAGAGGTTGACGATAGCGTTCGCTGCTGCTAGCTAGCTGCAGGCGTTTTCGGGTTGCGCTTTTTCCAGCGGACAACTACAGCGTTTCTTTGGTGCTGCATTTCTTTGGTCCTGCCGGTTTGGCAGAAAGGAAAACGTTTCGGCAAATGCAATGAAAACGAAAACGGCAGACTGGACTGATCAAATATTTGGGCTTTAGTACGGAATAGAAGTTTTTTCAAAAGGAGAATGAAAACGGCGAAATCATTCAACAGGCGAGGTGCGGCGAGATGAGGTGAGGCAGCAGTGGCGTGCGGGCTACTTGTGTGTTCTTCAAGTGAAATTCCAAAATGTTTCATGCTGTTTGATGCTATCTGGTTTCTGGAGTAACGCGGGGACGTGGCGGACAGTGGACAGTGGATTTTCGAAGTCTTAACTCCTTTTAGTGTCAGCACTTCTAAAAAAAATTCCTTACTCTGCTTCTTGGTTGTTCCCCCTGGCGCAGAGGTAGTTCAGAGCAGATCACCTTGTCTGTGATTGCTTTTAAATAAAGCAATCTTTTTTTAGTAAAGCAGCCCGTTTTCCTTAAAGGAAAATGGAATGCTTTAGAAAAAGAAAAATGGAAAGTATTCTTATATGTTTTTTAAGAGCGGGCAGTGGTCCGTGGGACCACTGTATGCTCTTAAAAATTGATTTAACAGACATTCACAAAGAGGAAGGGGTCCCTTGGAGACCCCTTCCCATTTGCAAGTGGGTTACCTCCTACTTGAAGGAGGTGATAAAATGCTAATGTTTTGTAACCTCATTTCGTCACAAAACATTCCTGCATACTAATGTGATTCGGTATTAGGAAGGGACGCCCTAAACACACCCCTTCCTAATAGCAAATCTCAAACCCACTTACCGAATCATAAAACATGGTTTGCTGCATCAGAAAAGCAATTTTTGCTTTCGCAAAAGGCCCAATTCTGTGAATAGGCCCATTTGCAAACACAAAATTGCTTGATGCATGTTCCTCTATATGTTACATTTAGGTTGGGAGTACTACCAATTGGCAATGTGAACAAGAAATGAAGCAATGCTCTATCCTATTCTGGTGTCTTATTTGTCAGGACATTTATACATCTGCCATAATTTTCTCCTTTCTCTGACAATGACAGGACAGAAACGGCTTTTCAGGGCCCTCAAAGTGAGAAGGGCAAGTGATGTATATGTGTTTGCTATTGCACTGAATTACCTTATTCTTTCTTTGCTGTTTCTATGATTTTAAATTCTGCCTGGCAGATTACATGGAAACTTTACCTTGTAAACTTCTATGAATATTAACCATAGATTTTTTATGTGTGCTAGGTCTATTTATTTTGATTGTGTTGTATTTGTGTCTTTCACATGTTTGAAACCCTTTATTGTGTAACGGATTGTTGCAATGTTGGGTGTTTATGGCTTATCAGGTGAATACTCAAATTCCAATGAAGGTGAGGTGATGGTACTCCTCCTCACAACTTTTATTTCTATAATGGGATTTCAGATCTGTAGTCCCTTTTGATATTCAGCTGTTCTACCTTGGTCATAACAGACCCATATTTTTTCCTGACCAACATTGCTTCTCCTGTGCCTGGACACCCTCATGGACAACAAGTTACACCTTACAAATCAACATAACATAATAGGGTTAGCAGATTTAGTTGTTTTGTGAGATTTTCTTGCTTGAGCTCGGTGTGTTTGACAAAATGCTGGCCTTTTTCATGTAACATTGAGGGAGAAGTACACATTGCATAATGTACCACAACTGTTAGGTATAAGGATTTTGCAAGCCACCAAAGGGTTCTTTGGCTATATAGAGGCAGGTGACTGGATGGCAAGTGCTTTGTATAATTAAAACGCAAAGATCACTTGCAAAATCCTTTTTTATATATTGTGAGGTCTAGTATTGCTTATAATACATGGTAACAGATTGCTACTTTCCTCAGTGACTCAGAAAGAATGGATTTCTATTTCACATAATGTACAGTGAAATGTACAGTCTCTAGAACCTCCCAAATGGCATTGACACTCAGATGATATAATTAGCTAACTGGTGTAGAGGGAGACAACATGTTTACCCAAGGTCACATGATTTCTTTAAATATATATATATATATATTTTTTGCAGAGTTTTATATAGCGCGAACTTGACCCAAATCGGGTATCAGAGCGCTTTACATAGCACCAGTTGCATTACATGGGGACACATTCATTTTTTTGTTAGGCACAGGGAGAATAAGTGATTTGTCCAGAATCCCAGGATGTTCAGCGTCATAGCCGAGACTCAAACCCATTTCCCCAGATTCGAGGTCGACCGCCCTAGCCGTTAGCCCATCTCCTCTCCCCAATAGGGAATCTAGGATTCAAACGCAGATTCCCTGGTATCCAAGTCAGCAACTTAGACACTAGGCATGTTTATGAGAGAAAATAAATCATAAATACTGTATGTTTACACCAGTTTTGCAAACCAATGAGCTTAAGTTACACACAGATACCTGCAGTGGCCTACTTGGATTTGGAACTTTTTTTGTAGGTGTTGTGTGTTTGGCCTGCTGCAAATTTTGACAACATAGATAGGGCAACCCAGTAATCCTGCAAGGAAACCAGGGAATAACACATAACAAGATAATTTTAGGAGCAAACTGTACAGTAAAGCATTAAAGAATCACAATAATGTGGGAGACGATAAAGCAAAAGAAAAGAAAATGAAAGTCCTTCTTACAATTCCATAAATAGCAGCAGATGCGGTGAGGATGTACAAAAAATGATCCACAGTGCAGTAACCATGTATAAAGAAATTAGAAGGGCCTGATTACGATGAAGGTGGGACTCCCACCGACAGCCCATCAGTGGCAGTCCCACCTCCATCGTAATACTGATTACTGCCCACCACATTAGGATGGTGGGTGGATGGTTGGCAGTCGGAGAGACCGTCTGCCATGGATCCGACGCTGTCGGAGGGACTTGTATCCCTACAATAGTGGTAGTGCCAGCCAGGCACCGCAGTAGGAAATACAATGTCCCTTCCAGCCGACCGTTTCATGGCGGGTTTCCCACCATAAAATAGGCAGGCAGAAAGTGACATTGGGGCTCCATAGCAGGCCCCTTTCCTCCCTGGCCATCTGACATGGCCCCATCCCTGCCGTTGGTGCCCTCCACATAGTGCAGGGATTTGCACGCGGTGCATATTTTGAACTGCAGCATGTGCTGCAGTCCACAGCACCGGCTGCAATACAAAATATACACTTTGTCACCGCCTTGAAGGTGGTTGCATCGTGATTCAGGGTGCGGGACCACCGACAACTTGTCGGGCGGTGCCATTTCCCACCAGGACGTCCGACCGCCATCCTAATTAGGCCCTAAGTGTGTGAAACTATGTACACATAAAAATAATTACAAATAAAGAATATCATTCATGTAGAGCAATAATAGATGTACAAGGATTAATTATAAATTGAATTATAAAGCAATCTTTGATTGATATGTCAACTCTTCAACCCCAAAGTCGAATTGGTAGGACTTCCTCAGGACAAAGAAGCAATTTAGTTGCCATCAGAAAATGTCTATAAGAGAAAGGCTATAGCGCATAAAAGTACTTTGCATCTGGTGCAGGGGCACTACATTCCTGTGCTGAAATATGCAAGGCTGCAACCACGGAGTCATGCACTAACAGGCTGTAACAAGCATTGGCAAAGCCAATCGGTCTCGCCTCGGAAGCTATTAACTCTGCCATTACCTATTTGTTCATGCTGTACCACTTTAGCTTTGCTTACCTTGGAACTGATTTGTAGCCATACTGTATAAGTGTGGCTGCTGTTCAGCATGGCTAAAATAATTTTTCAACAAAGACTAAAATTCATCCAGCGCTAATACACGTTTAAAATAAATGGGCATTAGCCAAGGCCGCTTCATAATGCTTTCTCGAATTGCAAAGCATTTGCGCTGCTGTACAGCATGGCCACAAAACATTGGCAATAGCTTTCACGGGCGAGACCTGCTTCTTTTTTTGGTACATACTTGTGATAATAAAAAATAAAAAAGCACGGCAAAAGTTAACCATCACATCAGCTTGCCAAGTTTAATGGCTTTACTACTACCGTCTTCACTCAACAAACTGATGTTATACAAATGTGGAAACTGACCTAATGGAACTAGTGCAGCTTCTAAACAAAAGTGACTTCATTGTTCTGCTAAAATGTCAGCAAATGCGATGGGTGGGAATGGAGAGAAAACCATGCACTTTGCTTCTCCGGTGCAAGAGTGCATGTAAAGGATGAGTCTCTCGGCTTCTGTGCATTTCTTTTTTTTTTTTAACAGTTTTATATAGCACAAACTAGACCCAAAGGTATTGGAGTGTTTTACATGAGCACCAACTACATTACACCAGGACCCATTCATATATTTTTTCAGGCAGAGGACGATAATGAGCTTGATTATGATGTCAGGCGTGACACCATTGCAGTCTCGGGACCAACTGACCTCCAGTTGGCGGTCTTGACACCGCTATTACAATGCAACTGCACCTGATGCGGTCGCATACTCCCAGCTTGTATTATGTCCATAAACCGTCCATAACACAAGCTCCCATAGAGAAATGGGAGATTGTTTTAATCCCTGAACCCTGTGGCAGGCACCTCAAGGTGCCTGCCACAAGGTGCTGGGATCAACAAGTGCCCCCAAACGGAGGCCGCAAACAGAAGGGGCCTTGTTAGGGGCCCCCAAACATGCTTTTCATATCGGAAAACCTGGCATGGAAAGCCTGTTGTAAACCGTGCATCAGAATTCGGATGGCATAAAATGCTGTCCATATGGATTACGGACCAGCTTCCAACCGGCCGACCGGCTCCGTGAGCCCGCGCAATCCAGCCGGAATGACCGTCCGGTTGCAATTCCGACCGGCTGTATTGTAATCAGCCATTCTGATTTGAAAACAGCGATCTCGGTCAAAAAGTCTCCGACCTAAGTTTGGAGGCTTTCCGACCGAGATCGTAATATGCCCCTAAGGGATTAAGTGATTGGTCCAGAATAACAGGATGTGTTTAGTGGGTGCCCAGACTTGAATCTGGTTCCCCACTTCCAGATTTGGCATTTCTGGCCACAACGCCACATCTTCTCCCCATTCATGCCCTGTAAAGCATAACACGGTGTGCCCTTGGTGTCAATAAGCAGAATCTTTGTTTGGGCTCCATGGCCCCTTTATGCCCACATCCCTGCAAAAGAGGTTATTACAAAGCATGCTGCAAGAGAGATTAAGGCTCGTTTCAGCTCCTCCTGGAAGGTACCCAGGACTTCTAAATCCACCCCCACTGCCAGCACAAGAATGGGAGATCAGATAACTCTGGAATAAAACAGAGCAGAGGGAAGGTGAGTAAGGGATCCCGATGACGCCGTCAACACTATGCTGGGGGAGGGAAGGGATGTGCCGTTTGTATACCAAGCTGTACAATACACATGCCATCACATCAGACACCTGTGTATTCAATCTACACTGCATAAAAACACCAATCATACTTAAACTGATTTTCACCCAAACATTACACATTTCAAACATGTGATGGTGCCAATAGAGAATCAAAAAAAAAATAGACAGCAACAAAGTTGGCACAATAAGGTAACGTGCTAGGAGACAAGATCTGCTACTTTCCTAAAAGAACACTTTTATTGGTGATAATGACTTGCAGAATTCTACAGGTCCTTTATGCAGTTTTATATAGCACAAACCCAACTAGAAGATATTGAAGTGGTTAATGTAAGCGGATCTATGACAGAATATCAAAAGACAGAAAATCGACCTACAGAAACATCGACACTGGAATATCGAAGGCAAGTATATCGACATCCTATCTACAACATGGTAAGTACAAAAATATCGAAACAAAAATATAGATGTTCAAAATATCGTTATTAAAAATATCTTTTATATCTGTTAATAATAATGTGTAAAATAAAGTAAATAATACTTAAAAATAAACATAGTTAAAAATATTTAATAATGTTTACAATTAATAAATAATACATATACAATAATAATACATTAATTAAACATAAACATAAAATATATAATATATTTTTACTTAATAAGTTTTTTAAATTATTTTAATTACTTATAAATTATTTAAAAATACTGTAAATTACAAATACATCTCAACAGTAGGGAAAGCGTTGTGCAGCATAGGGGTAAAAATTACTATTCCCACTCCAGAAAGTGCAACAGTAGGAAAAGCATTGGATAGCGGGTGGGTAAAATTTACTATTCCCACTCCAGAGTGTGCAACAGTAGAGAGAGAGTTGGATAGCGTAGAGGTAAAAATTAATATTCCCAATCCAAAGAGTACAGCAGTGGGGAAAGCGTTGGATAGCGTAGGGGTAAAAATTACTATTCCCACTCCAGAGAGTGCAACAGTAAGGAAAGTGTTGGATAGTGGGTGGGTAAAACTTACTATTCCCACTCCAGTGAGTGCAACAGTAGGGAAAGCGTTGGATAGCGGGTGGTTAAAATTACTATTCCAACTCCAGAGAGTGAAACAATAGGGAAAGCGTTGGATAACGTAGAGGTAAAAATTACTATCCCCACTCCAGAGAGTGCAACAGTAGAGAAAGAGTTGGATAGCGTAGGGGTACAAATTACTATTCCCACTCCAGTGAGTGCAACCGTAGGGAAAGTGTTGGATAGCGTAGGAGTAAAAATTACTATTCCCACTCCAAAGAGTGCAACAGTAGAGAAAGTGTTGGATAGCGGGTGGGTAAACCTTACTATTCCCACTCCAGTGAGTGCAACAGTAGGGAAAGCGTTGGATAGCATAGGGGTAAAAATTACTATTCCAACTCCAGAGGGTGTAACAGTAGGTAAAGTCTTGGAAAGCGTAGGGGTAAAAATTACTATTCCAACTCCAGAGGGTGCAACAGTAGGGAAAGCATTGGATAGCGTAGGGGTAAAAATTACTATTCCAAATCCAGAGGGTGCAACAGTAGGGAAAGCGTTGGATAGCGTAGGGGTAAAAATTACTATTCCAACTCCAGAGGGGGAAACAGTAGGGAAAGCGTTGGATAGTGTAGGGGTGAAAATTACAATTCCAACTCCAGAGGGTGCAACAGTAGGGAAAGCGTTGGAAAGCATAGAGGTAAAAATTACTATTCCAACTCCAGAGGGTGCTACAGTAGGGAAAGCGTTGGATGGCGTACAGGTAAAAATTACTATTCCAACTCCAGGGAGTGAAACAGAAAGGAAAACGTTGGATAGCAGAGAATTTAAATATAACATACTCATAAAAAAATGTATATTTAAAATAATGAATAATTGAATGTTACATAAATCTACCTCATTTACAAACAATTAATAATTATTAAAAGCAATTACAATGGAATAATTACTTAACAATAAATTACCAATAAATACCAAAAATATTAATTAATAAATATTAGTCACCAAATAATAAATAATAAACAATCAAATATTTTTCATTACAAAAAATATGAATTATTTAAAATTAATTCAGAATGAAAAATTATTACATAATAACATTATTTTTCATACCAAATAATATTTTTTATGAAACATTGATTACCAATTAATTAAAAATATTTTCCAATTAATAAAAAGTAATTACCAATTAAAAATATTAATTGCCAATTAAAAAAATAATTTACTAATTAAAAAATGAATTGCCAATTAAAAACTAATTAACAATAACATTAAATACCAATTAAAAAAATTAATTATCAATGAAAATAATGAATTGCCAATTAATAACTAATTATAAATAAAATAATTATCCATACCAATAAATAAATATAAATCATCAATTAATTACAATTAAATTACTTCCCACCCAATTCCTCTATAAACCCACAACCCGCCACATAAATAAAAACAAAAATGATTAAAAATTCTTTCATAATTCCTAAAAAATAAAAATTTATTTAGTATATTTAAATTACTTCACACCCTATTCCCCTATAAACTCACAACCCGCTCCGGTACTAAAACATAACATTTACTTAAAAATAACATTATTAATATATAAAAATAGTACACATATAATTTAAAACAATTAAAATACTTAACAAAAATATATTACACATACGTAATAAAATACATAACAATAATACAAATATCGGTATTAGTAACATCGAAATTAGTTACATCGATATATATGCTATCGATATTACTAACTTTGATATTACTTACATCGATATAAAAAAAATCGATATTACTTACCTTTGGGTCGATATTCTGTCCAACGATATTCTTGACCTCGATATTCTGTACCTTCGATTTTTCCTACTCGATATTTTTGTAGGTCGATATATATGCACTCGATATTTAGACTGTGTACCAATGTAAGCATCAGCTACATCACACGTTAAGCAGTGTAATCCCACATTGGTTTCACATCACACGTTACTGTTTTGTTAGGCCCGTGGAGATCAGGGGCCCGATGTAGGTAGGCATTTACCGGTCGGTAAAGGCCGAATTCGGCCGTTACCGACCGGTAAATGCCTTTTCCAATGTAGGGGCATGTATTTACAGATTCTGTATTTTTACCGAATCTGTATTTACCGAATCGGTAAAATTACCGAATTGGTAAACACAGACTCGGTAAAAATACCGAATCTGTAAATGCAGATGTAGGTGGCACTTTAAACAGTGCCACAGGCCCCTAAGAATTTGTTATTTACCATGTAATACTATTGCATGGTAAATAACGAATTCAGGTGTACTTGCACATCTGTGGATGTACACCTGTGCCATGTGACACACAGACATGCCCTTAGGGCATGTATGTGTGCCACATGGCACACAAGCCTGACATTGGGGTGCTACAGGGTGTCAAAGTGACACCCCGTTCCCCCTGGCAGGATTCGGTATTTACCGATTCGGTAATTACCGAATCAGTATTTGCCATTGATTCCTATGGGCTCCAAGGCCCATAGGAATCAATGGCAAATACTGATTCGGTATTTACCGAATCGGTAAATACCGAATCTTACAGATTCGGTAATTTAAAAAGAAAGATTACCTATATCTGCCTACTTCCAATTTACCTACTCTTAAATGCCGAATCGGTATTAT
The DNA here is from genome assembly GCF_964261635.1 of Lissotriton helveticus. Taxonomy (NCBI): domain Eukaryota; kingdom Metazoa; phylum Chordata; class Amphibia; order Caudata; family Salamandridae; genus Lissotriton; species Lissotriton helveticus. The sequence continues at coordinate 1,327,917,753 of NC_136059.1, forward strand.
TCGGTATTTAAGAGTAGGTAAATCGAGATTACCTACATCGGGCCCCAAGTGTTTAATCCAGAATCATAGTATGTTGAGCCACTGCTGAGACTCAAACATTGCGCCTCACTACCAAAATCGGCATCTCTGTTATGCCACATCCTCTCCCTCCCCCTGAGGGGTGCAGTAGGGCCTGATTCTGCTGTGGTTAGGAAGGCCTCCTAACAGCATTTGCTCCATCCAAATCACATCGGGAACATGTCTTTCCAACCAAGGGCTCGATTACGATGCGGTTAGGAAAGCATTCCCACCTATTTCCTGATTACGATTGTTATTAATGAACGAGTTAACAGGTACAATGCTGTGGCAATGTTAGTGTTTTTGTGACAGGATTCAGTTAGGAGCAGTCACTGCATACTCACAGATTTTTTGTATTTTTATCTAGCGCTAACTCAACCCTAGAGTATTGGAGAGCTTTACACAAGAACCATTTACATTACTATTGATGTAAGCACAAGCTGTATCGCATTGTGTTTCGAGAAGTGCTGTGGAGGATTTTTAGCAGCAGAGCCTATTATTCAGTCTGCGAGATAGGAACTACTGCAAAGAGATGTTAACAATAATAATACACTCAGCCACATTATAATATGGTTGCCATTAACCCTATGCAACATTCCCTACATCAGGGACTAATTGTTCTCTTGGAAGCAAGGATTTTTAAAGGATACTGAACGAAACAAATGAAAAGCAATGGGAGAGCTGTAGGCCCATAAAGTATATACAAAATGTTTTAAAAATACAGTGCAATCGCAGTCTAGGCTCAACCTAAAAAAAAGCAAGTAGAAGAGACAATCATGCTTTAAAAGAGGTGCCAGCACTGCAAACAATCATGCAGAAGGTGATGCACTAGCATACATAATGGGGAGAGGAGACTTTATATAAGGGACTGCAAATCATGCAAAAATGTAATATTTCCTAATGACAACTTTTGCCTTACTGAGAATGGACAAAGATTCCTAGAAATGGTTCATTCTTTTCAGAAACAAAAAAGATGGATTCACAAAAGTAGAAGGAAAGATGTGGACAAAGTCTAGATACGTTTAACAAATTGGTAGTAAGATACTCACAATATTCGCAGTGGAAAGATAAGTCTGTTGTGAAGTTGAAGGAACCCGTAAATTAGACAGTAGCAATAATTAGATTCTGAAAGGTATAGGGCAAAAGTGTAGCAGTCAATGACTTATCGACAAACAATAATACTAGAACCAGGAGTCTGAAATTAAATTGCACCACAGGTGTTGCAACCGACTTAATACACCATCAAGATCAGAAGTAAAGATGAATGCAGATATATGGCATGTGGAGTTTAGCAACATAAGCAACGGAACTTGTAATCTTAAATCTACAAGGGGAAATTTTGTTACTTAATCACTTTCTCACTACTGTGAGTATTAGTAATCAGAGTTTCTCAGCATTTGTGACACATATTACTGGAAATATAACTATTGCGAGCTATACTATGCTCCATAAATATGTACAAACTTAGGTGGGTTATTGTACAGTTTTATTCATTGCCCTCAAGCTGTCACCAATGAAAACTATGTGCCCCCATCCAAGATTCTTTAAACTTTCAAAACTAGATTAATCCAGCAGTACTGAAAAACAAATTCTAATTCTGTCATCAACATTAATTAATCACCCATTACGCATCTGTCCATCCTCAGAAAGATCATGGAAGATGCAGTCACCATCTAATTGCAAGTTGAAATCAACATAAACTCCCTGCTACATGACTATCACCCAGCCTCCTGACAGTGGAACCACACTAAGACAGTTTAAATCTAGGTCATGATAACACATTGCTCATCTCAAACAGCAAGGACCGTATTAACCATCCACAATAACACTGACCGTCAGGCATTGATAAACATCTTGCTATCTTGAATGGGAATTCACAACACTGTACTTTAGTGTTTTGCTTTCTGTCCTTCCTACCAGCATGAATCCATCCAGATGAACACCTTCAGTATGTACTTGATACCATCAATTTGTTGTGGGTGTCAGTACTTCAGTCTTTTTCCTGTGATCCTCAAAGGGTATTAGGAACATCTCAGAGTGTTAAACAGTTCCTACTTGAAAAGGTAGGACTACGAATAAGGATGACAGACCTTCAGAATGTAGGGACTGACCCCCAAATTCATCAAAGTCCTCTTTTGAGAGTCCTTAATAGCGATTATTAAGGAATCGCTATTAAAGACTCGCAAAACGGGATGCATGTAGAAATCGCAATTTATTTTGCGATTTCTACTGCTTCCTTATTTGCGATTCGCTAATTGCTAATCGCAAATAAGGAATGACTTTCCCATTCATTCCTACGGGCCTCAAGGCCCATAGGAATGAATGGGGAGTCATTCCTTATTTGCGATTAGCAATTAGCGAATCGCAAATAAGGAAGCGATTTCAAGGGTGCCAGGGTGTCTAAAGGACAACCTGTAGCACCCCTGAAATGCAAATGTACACTGGTGTTGCGCACACACATGTCCAAAGGACATGTGTGTGTGTAACATACAACTTAGAAAAATGCACTAAAGTGCATTTTTCTAAGTTTTCGCTATTTACCACGAAGTTACACTTCGCTGTAAATAGCAGCCCCATATTGCGAATTCGCAATTTTAAAAAGGTTCATGAATAGCATTTAAGGAATCTCTAATTGAGATTCCTTAAATGCGATTCTTCGGAATTTAGCGATTTCTATAATTGCGATTTTTGCATTTGGGATGATGAATCCCAAATGCAAAAATAGCGCTCGCAAAGGGCCAGATTCTCAGAATCTGGCCCTTTGCGAGCCGATTTTGGCTTCATGAATCTACCTGTTAGTCCACCCCATTAGAGACTTGGCCCAATTCCTAGCTAGCTCACAGTGGGGAAGCCCTAAACTTCCTAGGATGGCAGGTGATTTTGGAAACCTCAAACATGACCCTCTGATCCCCAAGGGAATCGTAGAATCAAATCTTACCCCTTTCGTAATTTAGATAAACCCAACAAAGATACAAATGAAGTTTTCAATACATTTATTGAAACAATTGTAATCTTGAATAGAAAGAATGAGCTGTGATTATTAGACAGACAAAACAAAGCAATGCAACCAGCATGGTGAAAAGAATAAACAGTCCACCCATGTCAGTTTGATATCTATATCTGTCTATCTATCACTACCCCTATTCTGAGAGCATAGTGGGTGTACCCTCTGCCTGAACGCTTAGGTTATCCTGAACCCCCATACCTGGATAGCTGGACCAGGGAATCAGCTTCAAGTCACATTGGCAATCCCTTTCTGCAGGATGGACCCTATTAACTATCCACAATAACACTGACCATCAGGCATTGATAAACATCTTGCTATCTTGATTGGGAATTGCAATTCTCCTATTAACATGACCAGAGAATCTGGATTTCATTAAAGACACGGAGGCTAACATTATGCATTAATCTTTTAATGCCACTCACAACAGCCGCTTACATCACAAAGGAATAATAAGAACAAGATGACATCATGACAACAATAAAAGCTGTGTGCTGTAGCAGAGCTGCCTCTTTTAAATGCAGATGAACGAAGATAAGACCAGACAGGCTGCAACTTGGAAAGGAGATGAAGAATGGCTTGAAATCCTTCGTAGAGGGAGAAGGAAGCTTAGGAAGTCGTTAATTTGAATTATCTGCAAACAAAAGGAAGAACATAAAAAAAACTGAACTGTAGAGGAACGGAGAGAATCATAAACGTAGCAATTACATTTGAAGTAGAAAATTCGATTTCGGAGTAGAATACACATTAAAAACTCAAAAGTTAATAATGTTAAATTGACCAGAACATCCTCCATCTAAGGGAGGGAAGGGGGGGATAATGTTAGCCTCCGTGTCTTTAATGAAATCCAGATTCTCTGGTCATGTTAATAGGAGAATCGCAATTTCATTACAAGACAGGAGGCTACATAATGCATGTTGGTAGCCCTGAAGAACAGCATCTGAGACATGTTCTATGGGTTTGCAGTATTGATGTGCAAAGGTAGAAGCATTAGACCAGTCTGCACAGTTTAGAATTACATTCAACTTACCACCGGACCAAAAGGATTTGCTGGACATAGCACTCCTTAGAGAGTGAGCTTGGAATTTAGAAAGATCAATACCAGCAAGGCTCATGGCCAACTTGACCCATCTAGCAATAGAGCAGGATGAGATGGGTTTAAATGGTTTGACATAGGAGATAAGAAGTTGATTAGTATCAGATGGGCGAAGGTCTTTCATTCTAGAGTCATATTCTTTCATGCAATTTACTACACAAAGTTTTTTGCAAAAATCAAAACGAGGATAGAAAATAAAATCAGACATAGTCTTAGTTCTTCTGTGTATTTCAAACTTAACTCCAAACATATCATAACATCTATGAGATATATCTAGAGCTTTGACGTCGGAGACCCTGCGACAAGAAATTAGACATAAGAGAGAGGCAAGTTTAATAGAAAGACATTTTCTGTTAAGAAGAGAGTTATCAGGACAGGAACAAAACAGGTCAAGCAACAGTTTTACATCCCACACAGATTGATATTTATTCCTGGGGGGCCTTTTAAGTCTGATACTTTTAAGGACTCTACAAATAATAACATTCTTACCTACCGTCTTACCATTGACAATAGAGTGTCCTGCGGAAATTGCAGATCTATAGCAGTTAATAGATCTATAGGAGAGGCCACTGTCGAAAAGTTCCACTAGAAAATTGACTATATTAACAATAGGAGCTTCCACGGGATCCAAGTCCCTCTCCAAGCACCAACTAGACCATTTTTTCCAGATGTTATTATATCTGTAGTGTGTTCCTGGAGCCCAAGATTCACCGAGGAGAGTGAGAGCAGATGTCGAAAGTCCAGACAATTGGTTAGATTGCCTGACACTTTCCAGGCAAGAAGGTTCAGGTTCCCTGAAAGAACCAGGTGGTGATCTTCTCCGTTGGCGTTTAGGAGGAGTCCTTGAGAGGCCGGAATCAAGAGGGGAACGTCGCAAGAAAGTTCCAGAGCTGTGGGGAACCAAGCTTGAGACGGCCAGAAGGGGGTTATCAGGACTAGAGAGCACTGTTCCTGTCTCACTTTCTGCAGAACCCTCTGGATCATAGCAAAGGGGGGAAAGGCGTAGGGGTGGAGAGGAGCCCATGTTTGGAGGAAGGCGTTGACTGCGAGAGCACCCGGGTCTGGCATCCAACTGAAATATTGTGGAAGTTGGAAGGACAAACGGCTTGCAAAAAGGTCCACATCGAAAGGACCCCAAAGGTGAGCTAGAGAATTGAAGATGGTCGTATTGAGTTTCCAATCGCTGAAATCTACTAGAAATCTCGAGTTCCAATCCGCTGAGAGATTGGATTTTCCGGGGAGGTATTCCGCCCTCAGGGAGATCTTGTGTTCTAGACAGAACATCCAGAGTTTCTTGGCCAGATCTGATAGGTCGGTAGATTTCGTACCGCCGAGGCGGTTGATATATGAGACTGCGGAAACGTTGTCCATTTTAAGGAGAACGGATCTGCCCTGAAGAGAGTGTCTGAAGCTCATCAAGCCATAGAGCCCCGCTGTAATTTCTAGGAAATTTATATGGTGGGAAGCCTCCGAAGGGGTCCAAATGCCACCAGTGTCCTGATCGAGGAGACGAGCACCCCAGCCATGAAGGCTGGCGTCTGATTCTAGAACGAAGTCTGGAGTTGAACCAAAGATAGCTCTTTGGTTCCAGGCGTCCAAATTCTCCAGCCACCAAGAAAGTTCCAATCTGGCTTGTACGTCCAGAGAAACCTGGTCTCCGTACCAAAGTCCAAGGTGTGAATGAAGTGTCGGAGTCTGCCGCCGACCATTGGGGGGAAGGAAGGAAAGGCACTTACTTGAGGAGGTGTTGTTGGAGGCACCGCGAGTGGGGAAGCCTCTTCCGCGTGAGCCTCTGCCTCTCTGTGGGAAGTACTGTCTGGTGTTGGAGGGATAGAAACCTCTACCCCTTCCCGACGAACCTCTTCCTCTTCCATAAGTGAAGGGCCGGAAGTTACCTCGGCCGGAAGAACGGCCTCTTCCACCGGCCTGTCCAAAAACACGCTTCATGTTGTTTTGGGCTCTATCCAGAGCTGTAAATGTTGCCACATATTTCCCTACAGTTTTAATCATGTCCTCCCCAAAGAGGAGGCCATTAGGTTTAGAGGATGGCTCCTTTTCAGCCAGATCCCCGAGTTTTGGGTTGATCCTGATGAGTACAGATTTCCTCCTCTCGATGTTTAGAGAGGAGTTAGCGTTTCCAAGGAGCACTATGGCTCTCTGGCTCCATCCCTTAATTAGGTTAGTGTCCAGGGGAGTATTGGAGATCTAAGATTCCTCAGCAAGGTCGAGGATCCTAGTGAGGGGGCCTAGAAGGTCAAGAAGACGATCTTGGCAAGCTTTAAGGGCTCTTTCCAGGCCCTTCCTAGGGTCCTTTCCTAGTTTAAAAAGGAACTTAATCAGGTCGGGGTCTAGATTAGGTGTCTGACAGACCTTTCCCTCAATAAAAGGGCGAGGGCACTCCGATCTCATGGTATTACGTGATTCTCTTTCAAGAGAATTCCTCAGCCATTTGGTGACAAATTTAGCTACATGTTCGTGAGGGTACCACCTTTTACTGTTAGGGTGGGAGATGTTCCTGGGTGAGAACATTTCTCCGCCGAGGGGATCAAGAATTGCATCCTTTGAGGACGGGGATGAGTGCGCCTCAGATATATTATCAAGGTCCCAGTCATTAGAGTCTTGTTCATCAAGGTCTAGAACGAATTCATCATCGGGTTCATGAAAGAATTCATCTTCCTCTGAGCTGGAATTTACACATGCACTGGTAATAGATGCGTCGCTATGTACGCCCAGTAAAACTGTGCCACTAGGGGCACCTAAGCCATGCGTGCCGCGAGGGGCAACCTTTCCTTTTGGGGCGCTTGGGCCTCCCGTGCCTTTTGAGGTGCTTTGACCTCCCATCTCATTTGAGGTAGTGCGACCTCCTTCAGTGCTAGAGCAATGCTTTGTTTTTTTGGTGGCTTTAGAGTGTTCAACCTCCGCTTCGGGGGTATTTACATCAAGGGGAAAAGGTATTTTATTAGCCATAACCTCACGCAATGTACTTAACATGCAGGATCTCATTCCCTTTTGAAGGAAGGATTTAAAGGTGTCGCTATTATGGTTTGGGGAGCTAGCCATTGCTTCATCTGATTGAGAGTCAGTCATGACAGGTAAGTAGATAGAGGAGAGTAGCTTAAGAAGTCGCTCTCTCCCTTTTTTTAAATTTTTTTTTATTCTTGCTTCTAGTTAATAAGGTAGGTTAATTTAAATGGCTTATTACTAATTTCCTACTTATTTTTATGGTAGTTGGGTTATTGGGGAATGTTTTAATATAACCCACAATTAAACCCTTTTTTTTTATATGATAAAAAAACGAACCTGAAAGTGTAAACTAATTAGTCTGTAGGAGGAAGTTTACAACGACTCATGGAGGATCGGGGAAGCAGCTCGGAGATTGCCAAATCAAGAATCAGCTGTTCGTCGATGTAGCGCAGTCGGAAGAATCCTCAGCGGGCAACCGACGCGCTCGAGAAAGCTGAGTTTGCAGACGCGAGGAATGGTCCTTGGGAGGCATAGCGCGTCGCGTCACCCTTGCCAAGGTCCATTCCTCTCTCTAAATCCGACGATGTCTCCGATATGAGTGGAGTCACCGGGACACTAGGCCGTCAAGATCACATCGACCGATGTGCAACGGTAAAGATTACATATGGCCAAACGATGGACGCGGTCGCGTCATTGTGTAAAAATCGTGGCACGTCGTTTCGGAAAACGGGGAAGGGGAGTCGTGGACAACACCGTAAAGCGAATTCCTTAAAGTAAGGGGAGTGGGTCGAGGGGGGGCTGGGCAAAGGAGCGACAACCATAAATTGGAAGTCATTTGGGAGGTAATTAAGCAAATTACTTAGAAGGCATACAATGAATCAATACAGCATATAAATAAGATATCTGTGATAGCAAGACAGTAAATAGACGTTCGTTATAAATTCAATTAGAATAAGCATATAAGCAATATAAAACTAAGGTAAGGTAGTAGAGAGATAACTTATCTGTTGTGAGCCGCATTTAAAAGAGGCAGCTCTGCTACAGCACACGGCTTATATTGTTGTCATGATGTCATCTTGTTCTTATTATTCCTTTGTGATGTAAGCGGCTGTTGTGAGTGGCATTAAAAGATTAATGCATAATGTAGCCTCCTGTCTTGTAATGAAATTCACAACACTGTACTTTAGTGTTTTGCTTTCTGTCCTTCCTACCAGCATGAATCCATCCAGATGAACACCTTCAGTATGTACTTCATACCATCAATTTGTGGTGGGTGTCAGTACTTCAGGCTTTTTCCTGTGATCCTCAAAGGGTATTAGGAACATCCCAGAGTGTTATACAGTTCGTACTTGAAAAGGTAGGACTACGAATAAGGATGACAGACCTTCAGAATGTAGGGACTTAGTCCACCCCATTAGAGACTTTTGGCGCAATTCCTAGCTAGCTCACAGTGCCGAAGCCCTAAACCTCCTAGGATGGCAGGAGATTTTGGAAACCTCAAACATGACCCTCTGATCCCCAAGGGAATCGTAGAAACAAATCTTACCCCTTTCGTAACTTATTTGCCCATGCCCATTATAAACCCAACAAAGATACAAATGAAGTTTTCAATACATTTATTGAAACAATTGTAATCTTGAATAGAAAGAATGAGCTGTGATTATTAGACAGACAAAACAAAGCAATGCAACCAGCATGGTGAAAAGAATAAACAGTCCACCCATGTCAGTTTGATTTCTATATCTGTCTATCTATCACTACCCCTATTCTGAGAGCATAGTGGGCGTACCCTCTGCCTGAACGCTTAGGTTATCCTGAACCCCCATACCTGGATAGCTGGACCAGGGAATCAGCTTCAAATCGTATTGGCAATCCCTTTCTGCAGGATGGAAGATCAGTGTAAGCAGAGCAGCATGTCAAACACAGAATTTGTTCCAGCACAACCATGACTGGAGTGCTCCTCTCTGACTTCTAAAGACCAGTGTGTCATTTTTATAATAAAAGCCTCTGTGTTAGATGTCCAGATCTGTTGTAATAATAGGTCTATATGTTGGAAGCTGTCTCCGAACAGGCAATACAAGCACTAGGATATCTTATTCTGTGTTCCCAGCCTTGAACAGAGTGTACAGATGATATGGCGAAAATGGTTTTCTAAAAACAAGTAACATGCACAGAATCTTCTCAAAATATTATTGTGCAAGCAAAACATATAAAAATAACATTGCTAAAACATTGCAAGCCTAAAACATGTCAAACGTAAACCTAAAATGTAGAGCCAAAGTGGGTCTAAGAAGGCCTCACAGCAAGAGTACTCCCTACCAGTCTTGGAATCAAAATATAGAAATACAGCATCAAGGCACAAATTTACATTACCAGTAATGATATTAACAGTCTAAATAATGGGCTCACTCACACTGAAGTTTGAATGTTGACTATCTTTCTGAACCCACACAACTGCTAAGAGCAGCATCCTAATTCATCATGGCAGCAATCACTCTTTCAAAACCCACAACACCAGAATGAGAGGTACAAGCTATCTCTCCTCTGTTGATAAACCTCTGTTTTCTTAAAACATATGTCAGAATCTGTGTACAAGTCCTGGTCCTGCCCTACTGTAATAGTGACAGCATTCTGTTCACCATTGCTCACTATCTCTACCTGGCTCAATCGAGGAATATCCTAGATGATGCTGCCTAACTTCCCAAAGGTTTAAATAATTATGACCACCTCACCACCAACCAGACAGAGCCATACAGACTCTCCTTTAGACCTACATAATATTCAGGATACAATGCATTATCTACAAAGAAGTAACTACCAACTAGCCACTCCACTTGCCTAAAACAAATATTTCTTCTTCGGTAGCAACGGTAAAATAGAAAGGCTTGACTTCACCAGAATGCAAACAAAAAGTTGCCACAAGGAAAAGAAAAGGAACGAAGTCTTCCTGGTCATACTGCACACAATGTACTCCATAATTATGAAACCTACCAGCTCTATGTATCCCATGAGCTGAAGGTGAAACTAACCCTCTTGGCCGGTAAATGATCTAGAATACTCCCCAATAATTGGTGCTGCTGCACTGATTTTATGAGATATGGTAAATTTTAATGCAAAATCAGAATTTCTAAAATGTTAGTATCCTCCCAGGAAGTGGAGGACATCACTGAGAGAAAGCAATTTTATCTCACATTTTTTTTTCATGAAAAAAAGGCAAAATGAAGAAAATGGCACCAATATGTGTTCTGATCCCAGGGCATCATGGGTACGCAAATGACTTTGGCATTGTTGATTTCCGGAATGACAGCAGGATGGCAGGCGGACTTACGTTGCCCACAACCCTAACGGAAAGGGGACGACCGACTAACCGTAGGCGGTCCGCCATAGGGATTATGATACAACCTCCTGCAAGGTGGTCGCACTGTGTATTCTTTACATTGTGGTGGGGGATGTTGGCTGCAGCACCGCCACAATGCAAAGAATACACCCAGTACATATCCCTGCACTATGTGGCAGGCACTATGTGATGTGGTACCTACCACAAGGTGCAGGGATATGGAGGGGACATCATAGGTGCCCCCCAACACCCAAAATTATGGGCCAGGGGTAAGGGGGCTCGCTAGGGGCCCCCAATGCCCCTTTCCACCAGGCTTTTCATGGTGAATCAATCAATCAATCAGAGTACTTGTAAAGCGCGCTACTCACCCCTGAGGGTCCCAAGGCGCTGAGGGGAGGGGGGTGCTGCTACTGCTCGAAGAGCCAGGTCTTGAGGAGTCTTCTGAAGGCCAGTACATCTTGGGTCTGCCGTATGTGGGTAGGGAAGGTGTTCCAGGTCTTGGCGGCAAGGTAAGAGAAGGATCTGCCACCGGAGGTCATTCGTTGGATGTGGGGGACAGCGGCGAGGGTGAGGCTGGCGGAGTGGAGCTGGCGGGTGGGGGTGTGGAAGCTGAGTCTCCTGTTCAGGTAGGCTGGTCCGGCGTTGCGGAGTGCTTTGTGTGCATGGGTGAGGAGCTTGAAGGTGATCCTCTTGTCGACAGGGAGCCAGTGTAGGTCTCTCAGGTGTGGGGTGAAGTTGCTGCAGCGGGGGACGTTGACGATCAGTTGGACGGAGGCATTTTGGATGCGTTGTAGTCGTGGTAGGTGTTTGGCTTGGTTTCCTGCATAGAGTGCGTTGCCGTAGTCCAGTCTGCTGCTGACAAGGGCCTATGTCACCGTTCTTCTTGTTTCGGTCGGGATCCATTTGTAGCTCCTGTGGAGCATGCGGAGGGTGTTGTAGCAGGAGGAGGAGACGGCGTTGACCTGCTTAGACATGGAGAGGGAGGAGTCGAGGATGAATCCTAGATTGCGTGCATGGTCCGTGGGTCTTGGTGCTGTTCCCAGTGTGGTCGGCCACCAGGAGTTGTCCCAGGCTGAGGGGGTGGGTCCGAGGATGAGGACCTCCGTCTTGTCCGAGTTCAGCTTCAGACGGCTGCTCCTCATCCAATCAGTGACGGCCTTCATTCCCTCGTGGAGGTTGGTTTTGGCGGTGTGGGTGCTTGGTGAGGGAGAGGATGAGCTAGGTGTCGTCAGCGTAGGAGATGATGTTGAGGTCGTGATGGCGGGCCACTTGTGTGAGGGGAGCCATGTAGACGTTGAACAGCATTGGGTTGAGGGATAAGCCCTGGGGACACTGCAGAAAATGTCCGGTGGCTTCGGATCGGAAGGGTGGGAGGCGGACGCTCTGGGTTCTGCCGGAGAGGAAGGAGGTGGTCCAGTCAAGAGCCTTCTCTTGGATTCCGGCTTCTAGGAGGCGTGTCTATAGAGTGCGATGGCAGACTGTGTTGAAGGCGGCTGACAGGTCCAGGAGGAGGAGGGCTGATGTTTTGCCATTGTCTAGTTGGTGCCTGATGGCGTCTGTGGCAGCGATGAGGGCTGTCTCGGTGCTGTTGTTTCGTCTGAATCCGGACTGGGACGGGTCCAAGATGTTGTTGTCTTCGAGGTGGCGGGCCAGTTGCATGTTGACGATTTTCTTGATGACCTTTGCCGGGAACGGGAGCAGAGAGATGGGCCAGAAGTTCTTGAGGTCCTTGGCATCCGCTTTGGGCTTCTTGAGGAGGGCGTTGATTTTGGCGTGCTTCCAGCTTTCCCGGAATGTTGCTGTTTCGAAGGAGATGTTGATGACCTTCCGTAGTTTGGGTACGATGGCTGCGTCTGCTTTGTTGAATATGTGGTGTGGGCACGGGTTAGACGGAGATCCTGAGTGGTCTGAGTTCATGACCTTGCATGTCTCGTCGTCATTGACATTGGACCAGGAGGTCAGGCGGTTGGCGCTGGTGGTGTTCACAGGGGAGGTGGAGTCTGCCGTAGTCGGGGCAGTCGTGGTGTTGAAGCTGTCGTGGATGTCAGTGATCTTGCAGTGGAAGAAGATGGCTAGTGAGTCACACAGTTCTTGTGAGGGCGGGATGTCGTTGGCGTTGGCGCTGGGGTTGGAGAGTTTCTTTACGATGCTGAAGAGATCTTTGCTGTCGTGTGTGTTGTTATCCAAGTGGTCTTTGAAGGAGGATCTCTTGGCTAATCTGATGAGGTGGTGGTGTTTGCGGGTGGCGTCCTTGTGGGCTGCGTGGTTGTCCGGTGTGCGTTCGTGGAGCCATGTCTTCTCCAGTTTCCGGCATGCGTGTTTAGAGGTCTGGAGCTCGTCGGTGAACTAGGTGGCTCTCATGTTGGCGTGGCTGTTGGAGGGTTTCTTGAGCGGGGCGAGGGTGTTGGTGCAGTCGTCGATCCACTGTCTTAGGTTTTGGGCTGTGGCGTCCGGGTGGGTGGGGTCGGTGGATGGGTTCTTGGTGAGGGAGGTGATCAGGTGGTCTTCGGTGACTTTGCTCCAGCAGCGGCGAGGCAGCTGTTGGGTGTGGTGGTGCATGGTTGGTTTCTTGAAGGTGAAATGGATGCAACGGTGGTCAGTCCAGTGGAGTTCGGTGGTGTGGTCGAAGGCGACGTGGGAGCCTGTGGAGAAGACGGGATCCAGCGTGTGGCCCGTGGCATGGGTGGGTGCGGTGACGAGTTGTCTGAGGCCCAGGTTGGTGAGGTTGTCGATCAGGGTGGCGGAGTTGAAGTCGTTGTTGTTCTCGAGGTGGAAGTTCAGGTCCCTGAGGAGGATATAGTCCATGGAGGCGGGTGCCTGGGTGCTGGCGAGGTCGGCGATGGAGTCGCTGAACTGAGCCTGGGGTCCAGGGGTCTGCATATGAGTGTTCCTTCGAGGGTGGTGTTGGGGTTGGTGTGGATCCGGAAGTGCAGGTGTTCGGCGGTGTTGACGGTGTCATCTGCGTGGATGGTGACCTTGAGGGTGGACGATGGCTATTTCTCCTCCGATTCTGTTGGCGCGATCCCTGCGGGTGATCTTCTAGCTGTCCGGGAGGGCTATGGCGATGTCGGGCGCCGAGGAGTCATTCCACTAGGTCTCGGTCAGGAAGGCCATGTCTGGGGCGGAGGTGTCGAGCAGATCCCAGAGCTCGACGGCGTGTTAGCGTCGGTCTTTCTGACTGCTAACAAACCGCCTGAAATTGGATTATGGCGGGCAGGAAACTTGCCTTTGATGGTGGTGAGATCACCTCCGACGGGCTGCTGGTGACGGTCTCACCGCCATCGGAATCGGCCTCAAAGGTCTTTTCGTTCTCTGATTTGAAATCACACTATTAATTTCTAAGCCCTTATCACCAAAAGTAAATGTTCAAGGAAATTCAAGTAAAGGACAAGCCAGGAAATTGACAATACACAAAATTGAGTGTTTACACCCACATAGGCATAGGTGTGGTGCAGCAGCCAGATTGATTGACTCCAGAGCACCGTGCTCACAGTTCGATCGCCATCGCCGTTGGCAGTTCATCACAGCATCATGGGACTGGGCAATAACTCACGTAACTTTCCAGAAGGCCGCCAGTGCCTTGAAACCCTAAGGGGTGATATGTTTGTATTTTACAAATTTTTTTATTTTTATAATACTAACAAACTACCTGGAATAATACGTGTGCAAATCCCATAATGACAGCTACACTGGGAAAATCAAATAACTCTTTACATACTCAATCAAGCACACCAAACACTAAAGGTTTTTGTATATTCTCGTAAAAATGAAACTGGTGGGTGAATTATTCTGCAAAACGATTATGCAGCCTTCATACAGATGACTGTGCATATGCAGGTATCTTCTCCTGTCTACTCTACTCCCTACTCACATCTACTACTCTCCCTCTTCACTATCAAGGTTGTCCAATATTTTTGTCAGACATCTAGTAATGGCCTGAAGTGCTGCCCCCTTTCCCTTGACTTCAAAGGGACTGGTAGCAATGTCCTGAGGCACTATACAATTTTTTCTGACTTTGCATGCACTCTAGTGGTGACTTAAAATTCTACGCCTTTTTAATGACTTCATATAGACCTCTAATTAAGGCATGAGCTATCACATCCTTTCTGCTCATTTCAGAGATCACCTAGTGACTTCAGACTGGTGGTATTGTACCCTTCTGATGCTATCAGAATAGGGAGGAAGGAGCAGACAAAGATATAGTTGTTGGTGAAGCATAGGGGATTCAGCATAACCGCTCTGTCATATGAATACATACTACTTAAGGTAATATTAGTGAATGTTGTACTTTTGTTGATATGTAGGCAAATGCAATGAGTCAGTGTTATGGCCTTATTGTGCCCACACTATGCTCATTTTTGAGCTGGTGTTTGCCTGTGGGAGTCACCAGCAACCATTTTTTGGGACCAGTGCTTATTTTTCCTCTTCAGATATTTCTGAGGGAAAAACACACAAATGAGAAAGAAGGAGAAAGCGAAAGACAGAAAACCCAGCAACACGTGAGAGAGCAGGGCTGTAGGAGTGATAAAAAAGGGACATGCAGTGCCTTGCAGTGGATATAAGAGGACTGATGTGGATTCAGGAATATGCGCCTTGGTATTTGGTGTGCTGACATATATTAGCGCCGGCCCCGGTCAGCTGAACAGCTCTTTTGACACTGGCAATAATCATTTTACAAATTAGGCACTGTCAAAACAGGTATATACTGATGATTAGTGAGTGATGATGGAAGTCTTTATATGCACTAATGATTACTGAGTGCTGATGCAAATCTGAACCTGCTCTAGGATTAGTGAGTAATTGTGTAGATGTCCCCATGTAGTCAAGTCTTTGAAGTAATAGTAGAAAACTAGTCTGACACTGAACAATTCTAAGGGCAAATCTGAACACTCATTGAAGAATAGATGTGATTGTGCAAATCTAAACATGTGTTAAGGATTAATGAATGACTGGCGAAATCAGAACATGCATAATTGGGAAATTCTTGACGTATGGTAGTTATTCTTGACACAAAGCTGACCACTCCTATATAACACTTGTTCAACAATAATGGTGGTAATTTGTGATGTATTTTCAGCACTCTTGGAACAGAGGTATTTTCTAAGAGGCTGCCACATGACAATAACATCGGTCTATCCGTGAGGTTCATACTGTTTTTTTTTTTTGCACCTTAGATACATGATATAATATAGGCAACCTGGAAAAATCACATCTAGGAACATTGTATTCCTCATGTTCAATGAAACCTGATTTTTTCCAATCTTCCAGTATTTTCCATTATTCCATATTAGTGTCATTATAGGTTTCTTAGTTTATGGTGGTATAGTGGTTTCTATCTGCCAATTGTCTAATGACCTCCTTTATAAACAATTCCTTTGATATAATGACAATATTCCCCCCTTTGTCTCCTGAACCGTATGTATCATCATGTGGCAGACTCTTAGAAAATACTTCCAAATATGTTGACATTTTGGGAAACTTTGTATTGGCACTTCCATCTTACATTAAAGATACAAAAGATTTCTTAACCAGAATAGAGGGTATTCAATGAGAAGATGACTATCTCCTCATGACACTAGATGTACTTATATATAATAAAAAGATAGGATACAAGGCTGTGAACATTTTTCATATAATCTCTCTTCCATACCAATATGTTATTGGAAATGAGTACTGCCTCACTAATACTATATTTTTGTTTGATCACATAATGTACAGACAGGTAAGAGGGCCTGTGATGGGAACCTGTTTCATCCTCAGCTATGCTACATCATTTATGAGCTGGTGGGAGGAACAGATGTTCATCGACCCAAGTCTTGCTATTGATATGGAACATGTTGTATTATGGTTATTTGATTTTACTTTCAAAACCAGCAGCGCTAGTCTTGTTTATCATGATGTCCTAATAGAAATTCAAGTGGACAGTATTTATGCTAGTCTATATTAAACCCACAGCAGGTAATAGCTTATTGCCTGCTCTCAACAGTCACAAAGCACAGCACAAAAGTAGTAGCCCTTACAGTGATCTGAAAAGAGCCAAGCACAATTGCAATATGCATACTGCGTTTGCTGACGAAAACAATGAAGTGTTAACTAGATTCAGGGACAAAGGCTATCCAGATCGGGTCCTGTAGAAAGCTGTGGACAGGAATAAATAAAAGTAGAAAAGTCATACTCTGATGGCATGGAGACAGAAGGACATAATGAGAGTGATACCAGATTTATCATCATTACCACTATAAAAGATTATGAAAGCGTAATGGCACATACTGCAAGGTGATATCATTTTAGTGTCACCCATCAGGAGTTTCCTTTGCAGCAAGTTTATGGCCTGAACAAACTAGAAAAATTGCAGAGGAATTTTCTGTACCGCATATCACAGGCAACAAGGAGATTTCACAGTTTATCACTTGCACTTCCAACTATGTGATTTACATATTAGTCTGTCCCTGGAAAAAGAGATATGTTGGAAGTACAATCCATCCTGTCAAAAATAGAATTTTGGAATACTTGGGTGGCCAGTAACAAAAAGAACCCACATTACCCTATTGCCAGACCTTTTGAACAGATGCATTTTAGTGACTGGAATTTACTGAGGTATTTTGCTATTGAATAGGTGGAGCAGGAAACTAGTGGAGAGTGACAGGGTCCTCGCTCTAAGGAGGAAAGAGTTGAGATATATCATTGATCAAGAAACAAAATCTATTTGTGGCCTTAACACAGAGGAGGAATTAGCCATACAATTGGGAGATTAGATGTCTTATGTGTAGCCCTGCTTTGTAAATAGCAGTAGAGTATTTTGGTATTAATGTACATTTAGGTTTTTCCTTTTCACATTTTCACATTTAGGAAGTTGAGGAAGGGACTCTCGGACCAGTGATGGGGATTGTTGTACAAAGGTGGTGGAACTCTCCCTACCCTGTTATTCCTAGGGTCTGTGGGCACTGTTTGAATATTCAACTGCAGATAAGATATTATTTCTCTATAAGTGTGGTCAAACTTTCAATAAGCTGTTTATTACAGATATGTGGCTTTATGCCATCAGAGTGTAAAGCTATGATACAGTAGCATATATGCACCAGCATAAGGAACTGTTTCTTAGTATACTGCCTAGCCCACTTGGTCGTTACAATGGAGTTTACATATTATTTTTCACTTTGCATTATATAATTATTTATTTCCATGTGCAAATGGTAAAGGACATATTCTTTAGGTTTGATGTAATAGATGTTCATTTGCATTTGACCTTGCTGCTCGTTTAAAATGCTTATTTGTTCAAATATGTTTATGTTACTGCAATTTTTTTATATAACTCCGAGACACATATATGTTTGAACCACTATCCTCTGCCGCAATATGGAGCTGCTCGAACCTACTATTTTGTTTATATGTTTTCACTATTTTTGCATTTAAGGCTTGTATACGGAACACACCACTACGTGATCAAGGCTGCCCGACAGCCGGACATGTTGTGTGTTGCCATGCACTGTGATGAATAAACCTTTTGTGTGGGCATCCTAAGTGAGCGGCTACTAGTTTATTTTATTCTTATGGATTTACATACCAGTGTGTTCTGACCAGCTTATTGCTCTACTGCCATGGGGTTTGCTGGTTCTACTGAGCAATCGCAATTCGATCTGAATTGTGATCCCTGCTGTCCGCAGTGTAGATCGAAGGCAGTAGTCAGCACAGACATCGAGGAATGCTTTTTGTCACTTCCTCTTGACAAAATCCGAGGACATAGATTACAATTCACTCTGCAATTAATAAATTAATAGACGTATGGAACAAAAGATGAAATATGTATGGAATACATTGTAGAAATATGTAGGTTTCAGCGACGTTATAGTTAGGTGCCTACTGGCCTCTGAAATTAATGAATCAAGACTGAATTTGAATTGTGAGCCATGCTGATCACAGCGTAGGTCAGAGGCAGCGGTAACAAGGGCCCACAGGCACATGACATTGAGTTGAGCTGCGCACAGTTAGTGGCACCTGAAGCACTCAGCGTGTGCACAGCCAGCGATGATGCATGGTCCGGGGAGGCCGCACTGGTAGCAATGTCAGTAGCCTACTGGACTGCGTCATCTGCAATAGCGACTCGATCTGCATAGTCAGCCCTGCTGACTGCAGTGTAGGCCAGAGGCAGCGGTCAGTGGCACCTGAAGCACTCTGCGTGTGCACAGCCAGCGATGATGCGTGGTCCGGTTTGGCCGCACTGGGCGCAATGTCTTTTGCCTAATAAATTCTGCCTTAATAAGGCTACGTGACAGTGACTTGTGGTGCACTGAGTTAGTGGCACTTGAAGCACTCAACGTGTGCACAGCCAGCGATGATGCGTGGTCCAGAAGGGCCGCACTGGTAGCAATGTATGTTGCTTACTGGACTGCGTCATCTGCAATCGTGACTCGATCTAAATTGTGAGCCCTGCTGTCTGCAGTGTAGGCCGGAGCCAGCGGTATGCAAGGGCCCACAGCCACATAGCGTTGAGTTGAGCTGCACAGTTAGTGGCACAAGAAGCATTCAGCACATGCGCAGCCTGCGATAATGCATGGTCCGTGCGGCCCGCAATGGTAGCAATGTCTGTTGCTTACTGGACTGCGTCATCTGCAATAGTGACTCAATCTGAATTGTGAGCCATGCTGTCCACAGTGTACATCAAAGGCAGTAGTCTGCAGAGACATAACTCCACGGTGCTGTGCCACTGGGTTCGCAGGGGGCCTGTGTCGAGGAGGCTGGTGGTCCCGGTGATGGCCTCAGGGGGGAGGACACAGCTACATGACCGAGATCTTCCTCACTGCCTGAGGTAACATGGTTATGTGCGCTGTCCACAACACTACAAGCACCAGCAGTATATGTCCACATGGAGAGGTCTGTGCTCTGCATAGTGAGGTCTGTCCAGCGCATCACCGCTACACTTGGCATTGTGTGCATTGTTATTGATGGGTGACTTGCCTTCTTCGCATATACTTGGTTCCCACCTCTCCCAACATTCAGCTATTGTGTGGCTGAGGGGCCATGTCATTTTGGGAAGGTCCGCTGTCCTGTTCAGTGCTGCCTCAGTGGTAGTAGGGGGGTGATGGCGGTGGGTGTTGTGGCCTTCTTGGGTATTGGAGCTACATGATCAGTAGCTCTATGACATGTGTTGGTCTTCAGATGTGGCTCTGGGCGGGGCTCCCTTTCATACTGTAGGTAGTCGTCCTGCTTTACATTAGTAAAAGGCAGATGTTAAATTCTTACTGCTAACGTGGCTTATCGCCTGTTTTTGGATCGTATCGCAGATTTGGCTGGTCGTTGAAAATATCGGGAAGTGGTGTTTTCGTGTTTTTTTTTGCACGGGAATGCCTACTCTGCATATCATTAGCGTTAGTTGTCGCTCTTATTCGGGGCGATGTTTTTTGCAGAAGCTATCGCTGGAAAACTGGTGATATCAGTAGTTTGCACCAGGTTGAGAATTGGATGATAATTCTTTCGCCACTTTTGCTGCGCTAAAGTGCCGATAACTCTGCGATCAGTCCTTGAGAATACGCCCAATCGTTTTTTTATTTTTCGGTTCAGATTCGCGCACCCAGTCACTTTAGAAAAAAATAATAATCATACTGTTTGGCCCTGGGGGTTTTTTGTGGTATCCCCTGAGCAGGCCCACTTTTCTTGTTTTTTCATCTTTTTTCTTGTGATTCGCATGTAGCTACAACAAAGTCCTAATAAACACAAGGGCTTGTTTTAGAGTCACCCTATAGCCCAACGGTAGGGACTTATCACCAAGTTAGCTGCTCTTTAGAGCAGAAAAAGTGGCAAAAGAAATATTGCCCCATTCTCAAGTTGGTGCACACTGCCACATTGCCCACAGGCTGACGGTACCAACACAGCGGGCAATCAACATACTTCCGCAGACAAAGCTGCTGGCTGTGCTGCACCTGTTGGCCTCTGGTACCTTCCAACTAACAACTGCCAGAGTCGGAGGAGTCTCACAGCCAGCCCTATTAAACTTCCTCATAAGTCTTGGATGCATGTCCACAAAAGCAACGTAGGGCCCTTGTATCCGCACCACCCGCTCATCTCAATTCGTAGTATTCCTGCACAACTAACCCCATCCCCAGCCGTTGCTTGACGCCTCTGTGCTCCAGATCCAAGATTGTAGTCACTGAAATGTGGGTGCACGGATGGGTGCCCACTGCGCGCGTCCGCTGCGCGGCTGCTTCCCGACCTGCATATGAGGTGGCTTGGGAGGGAGGAGCAGCTGGGAGGCAGGAGGGGGAGGCAAAAGGGGGTGCAGGGGGGGCGGGGCCGCAGGGATGCAGCGGCAGGTGGATATATCACCATGAAATGGCTAGCGGGGAGGAACAGCGTAATCCCTACAGCAGTGCCTGGCACGCGCCGCCACCATTGTATGGATTTTGAAACAGGTGGCGGGGAGGAACAGCCGCCATCGGAATTGGCCCCAAAGGTCTTTTCATTCTCTGATTTGAAATCACACTATTAATTCCTAAGCCGAGTAGTCAACAGTAGTAGAAAAACAGTACTTTATTAGAAAAACATAAATTAACAACACAAAAACATCAAACAAGGAGTGCAATTTCCAACGGGGAACATCAACTTGTGGGTTGAAATAACTTTAGATCATCCTGCAAATCCCAATACTCCATATTCAGATACCTGATAAATGAAGACAATGGTCAAGCGTTAGTATAGTCACAAACGTAATATGGTACAATGTATTGCACTTGGACAAACTGGAATGTTTACAGGTATGATCAATGCTGCACAAAATGACCGTAACAGAAGTTTGTGTGATCGTAACCTTAGTAGGAAAAAATAGGAATGTTACAACCACATGAACTTCTGTTACGGTCTCATTAGGCAGGATTTATCATAACTGTAAGCATCACGGTTCGTTTCAGCTTGATACACCTGCATGTTCACTTCACCCATACTGCGCAGTAACAGCTGGAAACCAAGCAAGGTAACCACGACATAGCAGGTTTCCTGCACGTGTTGGGGCAATTGACTGCACACATGTACTGCTTGTGCCCCCTGCGACACTGCACACAATCACCACAACAGAAATCACATGCATTCTAACAATATGCAGGCAAAACTGGGACACCGGGGCCTATAAACTAATGTTCTCGCAAACTTCACTGGCAGTGTGCATGATTCCTACATCTTTCGCAAGCATCCCATCCCTGGTCCCCAGACCAGTCCACCGCCCAGTGATGACTGCCCGAACCTGCGCACCCAGACCTCAATGCTCACCTGCTGCCACCGGCATGTTTCCAGGAGGGCCCACTACGAGCCGGAGCAACATCCTCAGCCGTCGCTTGATTCCACGGCACAGCCCCCAGCGCGTCCTGTTGCACTGCGTCAAGGAGTCATGTCTGTACAGTCAGCTGCCTTTGGCGTACACGTGGTCCAGCTGAGCTCACAATTCAAATCAGGTCTTGATTGCCAGCATGGTGTATTGAGGCCTACGCATCATCGCAGGCTGCACACCGGCTCAGCTCTGGTGGCACAAACTCAGAACAGCTCAAGTCATCACCATGTGGCGGGAGGCCTGTGTCGGCCAAAATGCCTCAGCTGCCACCAACTCTGTGCACCTCAAGTCATCGCCACGTGGCAGGAGGCCAGTGTCGGGCAAAGTGCTTAGGCTGCCACCAACTCTGTGCACCTCTAGTCACCGCCGTGTTGCGGGAGGCCCGTGTCTGCCAAAGTCCCCAGCTGCCACCAAATCTGTGCACCTCAAGTCAAGGGCCTTTTATGATTGAATATCGTGGTGCAGATGTCATCATGTTACCTCCGGCAGTGGGGAATGTGATGTGGTATGTTCCTAGGCCCTCATGCATACATAATAACCACACGGACACACCCAGATAGAGAATGGAAATGGATTGAGCACCTGTGCACGACCCTTTTTATTGGCAGGGTCACATGTACTGTGACGCCTGTGCTGAATGGGTGTGGTGTGGGTGTAAACCAGCCGTGAGGGAGTTCCTGTGGCATGCTGACAACTAAACCTGTGATCAGCAGATCACTACAGGGAAGACCTGGGACATGTATTTCCCTCCCTGTTAGCGGAGTGGGCTGGCTGAAACGCGCAACCTTCACGACTTTACCAATATGGCGGTTTGAATCCGCACACCCACCGAGATATGTACACAATGGGTGCGCGACTCTACTTTTTTCTCCCCCAAAAAAATATTAATATTTAAGAAAACATAAGACATTATATTATTTTGATAACAAATAAAAAAATTACATCCACTATTTTTAGGATATTAAAGTTGCAAAATATCACTAAAAAGAATTCAAAATTACTGAAAAAAAACATAGATTTCAGGGACGTTATAGTTAGCAATTAGCCTTTAAAAAACCTTAGAAATTCACTGAAAAATAATAGGTTTTAGGGACGCTATAGTTAGTTGGACATTTCTCTCGTACAAAACCATAGAAATTCCCCCGATATAGTTAGTTCAGCTAACTATAACTCGCGCACCCACAATGCACTGCTGATGATGTCACATATTACATCATTCATGACATGGTCAGTGACATCACTGATGACATCTCAAATGACATATATATATATCGGCAGAGCCTCGCCGAAAATATTTTCAAACACCCTCCTTTTGCAAGAAGGAAATTCCTCGCACTTGCAGCATAAATCACGCTTCTCTCCAAGGTTGCTTTTCACTCCACGTTTATTCTGGCATTATTCAGCAAGCCAGCACCCCTATGTGTTTCGAGATAGCTTGCCTCTTGCTCACGGGGAAAACAAACAAATATATATATATGTATATATATATATATATGTGTGTATATATATGTGTGTATATATATATATATATATATATATATATATTCACTGAAAAAACCATAGGTTATAGACCATATATATTTAGGAATTAGCATTTACAAAACCTTGAAAATTCACTGAAAAAACCATAGGTTATAGACCATATATAGTTAGGAATTAGCATTTAAAAAACCTTATTTTACTCACACAAAACCATTGAAATTCCATATATAGTTAGTTGCACTAACTATATATCGCGCACCCGCAATCCACTGCTGATCATGTTACATATTACATCATTCATGACATGGTCAGTGGCATCACTGATGACATCACTGATGACATCTCAAATGACATCACTGATGACATCACTGATGACAACATCCAGTGACTGTATGTTTCTGTAAAGTTAAAATATGTCTTACATATTGAAGAATGAGTGGATGTATAAGTGTCTGGATGAAGGATTTAGTAGGTGCGTGACTGACTGTATGAGTGAGTGATTAAATATGTCTCACTGAATGCATGGGTTAGTGACTAAACTGTCTTAATTTGTGCATCATTATGTCTGTTGTGATGTAAACTGCTGCATGTGTTGATCATTAGCTATACGAGAGGCTATATGTGTTATTAATTGGTTGCCCAAGTATTTCTATGGGAGATTGAGTTTGTGTGGGGGTGGCTGGAAGGTGTGTGACTCTGTGCATAGATGTGTGAGCAGTTTATTCACTAGGTGTATGAGTTCAAGAGTGCATGTGGAAACAGCTACATGGGCAGTTGACTGTGTGCATGAGTGTATTGATGAGTGAATGGATATCTCAATGCTACATGTCATACTAAATACATATGTAAAACACAGTACATGTGAGAGTTGGCATATATAAATAACTGTGCATGAGAGCCACTGAATGAGTGAGTGGTTGTATCGATCATTGTGAACTTGTATCAGGGATTGTATAAGAGAGTAAATATGTGTTAGTATATGTTTCAATAAGTAAGGTGTGTTTAACTGTATAGTTGAAGAAATGGAGGTGAGATTGTTTCTTTGCATGACTGACTGGGTGTGTGAGTAACTCCATGGATGAGTGGCAGTGTGTGAGTGTCTGTATACACTGAGTGTATCTAAGGTTATATTAGAGTCTGAAGAGGTTTATCGTATTAGCACAAGAATGATGTCAAATGAGATGTCATCAGTGATGTCATCAGTGATGTCATCAGTGATGTCACTGACCATGTCATGAATGATGTAATATGTAACATGATCAGCAGTGGATTGCGGGTGCGCGATATATAGTTAGTGCAACTAACTATATATGGAATTTCAATGGTTTTGTGTGAGTAAAATAAGGTTTTTTAAATGCTAATTCCTAACTATATATGGTCTATAACCTATGGTTTTTTCAGTGAATTTTCAAGGTTTTGTAAATGCTAATTCCTAACTATATATGGTCTATAACCTATGGTTTTTTCAGTGAATTTCAATGGTTTTTTAATAGCAAATATCATAAGCTGTCGAATGTCAAGTACGTGGTAAGTGAAAACATTTTCGTGTTTATGCACACTGATCTGCTTTGAATGGTGCCCCCCCCCCCCTCATTTCTATTAGGAGTACTCTCTCTTTGCAGATAGTGAAAGGTAGTTAACGCAGGCCTTTGCCCCCGTTGTAATCCGTCGTGCCTGTTTCTCTCTCCATTTGATTGATTGTTATCCAAGTATTTACTGTTTTAGAATTAGTTCTCTTTGGTTCATTCTCCATTTACAAACAAACACAGAGTCGCAATACTCTGTTTAGTCTTTGCAGATAACGAAAAATCGTGTAAAAAAAAATAAAAGGAATCGAGCAAAATCAGTAGGCCACCAATGGGATCTCTTTTTGACCTCGCTAAAATAGAAACATTAGGAACAACCCCTCATGACAAATACAAAACTAGTGAGATGAACTGAACTCCACACAATGATGGCTGCAAAACAGCTCGGCTCCGCCACCCACACCGCCCAAAATAACGATAAAGAACGGCTGCCATGATTGGTTGCGGAATGACCACGACGGAGCTACGAAATGGTGCTGCTCTCATGCTAACCCCATCTTCAGTCTGAAACATCCAGAAACACTGTAGACTACCAATTCGATCAGTTCCGGTAGCGCCCCAATGTAACCCGGTAGAGAAGAACTAGCCCTCCCCTCTTTGACTGATGGTTCTTGTTGCCTGTCCCTTCTGTTGTCATTTAACAGAACTATTTAGCCTGCTGAAAGGGGTTGTGTTCCGACCGCTGGTTGGTGGAGACATTTTGACTATATTCTGTACCTGCGTTGTCGCGTAATGCGTCATATGACGCGCCGCGTTAGCGCATCCGGAAGTCATCCGGGGCGCGCAGCGCGTAACGTAAGCATAACAAGTCATGTGACTTGTTAATAAAACTTTTCATTGGTTCATTTTACTTTTCTTATTGTAATGATGAAAGGCTTGGTCATATGACCTAAAAATTACGCTTTTCATTACTTCCGAACATTATTTTTTCTTAAATATATGTTATAATGTTCCAGGCTAATGTACTTTCCCGGAAATTTTACAACTGTCCTGCAAGTAAAATATATTCTTTTTTCGAGAAAAAGAGCGTTTCTTCGTCCCATGACGGAGCCGTTGAGCAAAAGAGGGTCGACCTGCTGTCTTAGTCGCCGATACGCCTGAATATGAGATTCTTATCGATCACTTTATGTTGCAGGAATAGAAAACACAACAGCCCTTGACCATTTATCTTTACTGCGTTCCTTCGTATTATACCTTTTACCCTTCATGTAATTGGTCTGCTTTATTTCACTTGCCTTTTAATGATTCTAAAACAGTCACTATTATTAAAAACTTTACCAATGTATATACTACTACCATGTTTTCTTTTAAAAACCTTTATTGTGAAAATTTCATTATACAAATACGAGCCTATAACCACGTGGGCCTGCCACAGAGCAAACTGTAATCGTATATGATGAATAGACATTTACACTGTAGAGGAACGTAACGGGCGGGCCATTAGGTTGCAAGAACTAAGGTGTCTAACAGTTGCGGAATCGGTGGACGTACATTTTATAATTAAAATACGACAGGGCCAGTTACAATAAAATTATCTAGATATACATTTGCGGGCAAGTACCATGGGTGACGTTAATTCGAACTTTCAACAGTACAGTAATCAATAACACATCAGAACTTAATATCAATAGGGATGTCGAAATATTCAATCAATTCTCGTCCCCGCCCGCCATGTGCTTCAAAACTGCATACGTATCTCGTGATTTCAAGGTTCTGCAACCAGTACACAACAAGGAGTTACGAGTCCCATTTATTCCGGCGCCATTTTGGGCGAGGACGGGCAGGTCCAGGATATAGTCAAAATGTCTCTACCAACCATCGACTATGATGATGTTCATATGCTGTATTTATTAGAGTAACACTCATCTGTCCACATGAAATTAATTTGCCACAATCTAAACATGTCATTTTAATCTTTCCAAAATTCTTCTAAATATTTGGGACCGTTTCCCTTGCCTCTGAAGCTCTCAGTGCCACTTCTTTGATGAATGTACTAGCAGGTCAGGGGTTATCCTCCAAATCTCTCTTTTATGCAGCACTATAATTAATTGGTGCCACCTCTCCATATGACGATGCATGGTATAGTTACCACAACTATATTTTTTTTCGGTTCCTCTGGAGAGTTCATCGTGGCAGATGAAGCGTGTAACGTACCGGGCATTTACCTTTTTTTGCATGTACAGGAAAGGAAAAAAAAATCGAGCGTCCGAGTTCTAAGGTGTCCCAGGGCCATTTTAGTGGACCAGGCCCAAATCCAAAGAACAGGCCGCCATTTTGAGAGTCCTCTTGCAGCCGCCTGTCGCTGTAGCATCAAGAGCAGCCGAAACTCAGCTGAATGGCAACTGAAACGGTAAAGGGGCGCCCCACTACAGCAGACGAGCCTCCACCTAGGAAGGCCCATTCACGCCGGCTCCCCCCCCCTTCGGGCACCCCACGCCGTTATTCGGAGCAGTATTGTAGGATGGCCACACCAGTGCGGCAACTTGCTAGACATCACCTCGGTGGTAACCGAATCTCAACGCCTTGTGGTGTCTTCTATTAAAAAAACATTGTTATGCTGCCTTCGACCTATTCGCCGCAAGTGCGCACACAACTCAACTGCATAGCTTGCTAGACACCACCTCGGTGCCATCCGGATCTTGGAATGTCAGCACCTTTTGGTGTCTTCTCTTCAGAAAATATTGTTGCGCTGCCTTTGGCCCCATTCGCACATCAGTCCGCTACTGACGCCATCTCACAGGCTAATGGGGCGCCCCACGCCGACTTTCAGCATTGTAGAATGACCACACCAGTACAGCAACTTGCTAGACATCACCTCGGTGCCATCCGGATCTCGGCGCCCCACTGCAGATGAAGTGCCTCTCAACTATGAAACCACCACGGTGACATCCGGATCTTGGCGCGTTGTGCTGCCTTCGGCCTATTCGCACATCGGTCCGCTACTGACGCCATCTCACAGGCTAATGGGGCGACCCACGCCGAGTTTCAGCATTGTAGGATGACCACACCAGTACAGCAACTTGCTAGACATCACCTCGGTGCCATCCGAATCTTGGCATCTCAACGCCTAGTGGTATCTTCCATACAAAAAATATTGTTACGCTGCCTTTGGCCCCACTCGCACATCAGTCCGCAACTTAGACATCACCTCGGTGCCATCCGGATCTTGGCATCTCAGCGCCTTGTGGTGTCAGTCAGAAAATATTGTTGCGCTGCCTTTGGCCCCATTCGCACATCGGTCCGCTACTGACGCCATCTCACAGGCCAACGGGGCGCCCCACGCCGACTTTCAACATTGTAGGATGGCCACAGAAGTGCGACAACTTACTAGACACCACCTCGGTGCCATCCGGATCTTGGCGCGTTGTGCTGCCTTCGGCCTATTCGCACATCGGTCCGCTACTGACGCAAACTCACAGGCCAACGGGGCGCCCCACGCCGACTTTCAGCATTGTAGGATGGCCACACCAGTGCACCTTACTAGACACCACCTCGGTGCCATCCGGATCTTGGCGCGTTGTGCTGCCTTCGGCCTATTCGCACATCGGTCCGCTACTGACGCCATCTCACAGGCCAACGGGGCGCCCCACGCCGACTTTCAGCATTGTTGGATGGCCACACCAGTGCGGCAACTTACTAGACACCACCTCGGTGCCATCCGGATCTTGGCGCGTTGTGCTGCCTTCGGCCTATTCGCACATCGGTCCGCTACTGACGCAAACTCACAGGCCAACGGGGCGCCCCACGCCGACTTTCAGCATTGTAGGATGGCCACACCAGTGCTGCAACTTGCTGGACACCACCTCGGCGCCATCCGGATCTTGGCGCGTTGTATTGCCTTCGGCCTATTCGCACATCGGTCCGCTACTGACGCCGCCTCACGTGCCAACGTATTTTCTCCGCATTTTATACCCTATGCCGCATAACAGGTCATGTGACTTGTTTATAAAACTTTTCATTGGTTCATTTTACTTTTGGTTTCCTAATGATGGAAGGCTTGATCATATGACCTAAAAACAACACTTTTCATTGGATGAAAACTTTTTTTTTTTCCCAAACGATGAAAGCCCCACCTTGTTTCTGGATGTTTCAGACTAAACTGGCGTCAGCATGAGAGCACCACCATCTCGTAGCTCCGTCGTGGTCATTCCGCGAGCAATCATGGCAGCCGCTCCCCACCAGAAGCCTGCAGGAGTCGGGGCCCCCAAAACTTTTGATGAATTCTCAAGGCGGAGGGGATGCTTTCGAGAATGGGGTCCAAGACCTAGCAGACAAGCGTCCGATTTCCAAGGTGTCCCAGGGCCATTTCAGTGGACCAGGCCCAAAAAGGAAAGAAACGCCCTACAGAAAGGCTTAATAAGGGACTACGTAATTTTTTGACAATTTTAAAAAATCGGCGAAAATTATTATTATATTTATAATAGAGTGTCATTTATCAATATTGAACATACAAATTATGCCGTATAATCTTCCTTATTATCGAAATAAGTGATTGATTATCATGGTACCAAATATGTTAACAAAAAAATAATAAAGTTTGCTACATCGATCATGTGATGAAGCTATAGGGATCATGTGACGACACCTTAACCAATAGACCGGTCTCTATCATTGACGAATAGAAAGACGGCTGCTACTTAAGGTTCTAAAAACATGGCAGCCTTGTCTTTCACTGGAAACACAGAACCCCCAGACGCTGTATACGGAGGAGCAGGGAGGCCAGCCGTTTTTATCCAAGTAAGTAATAAGATTAGTAGCTTAAGACTAGATCCGGGCAAGAATTAGATATCTGTTAGCCATTGATCAGTTAAATGAATTTCACTTTTAGAGTACAACTCGCGCTTCGTCAGAACTATTGATAATTAGACTGTATCAACCAGTATCACTGGGGGACTACTAATATGTATAGAAAGCGCAAGCGCCATGTTTCCCCATGGTGTACATTTAAACAAAGGGATATATAGCTTGGTTTATCCACAAACCCGGTCCGGTTAATCTTTGGTAAAAAAACGGGTCTTACGAAAATATCTAAAACCCGACTCCGGCCCCATAATTACCGTACGGCATGCAACCAGCCAATGCCCGGTCATTAAAAGATTGAGAGAGGATGTCTTTGGCCTATAGACACTAAATATTTAGAACTAAAGTAAAAAGCATAAGCCACCCGCGAACGCGATGCCATATGATGTTTATACCTGCTAAAACATAAAGTCAGTTAATGAAAAGTACATAGGCAGTTGTAGCTAATGAGAAACGTTAAGGTACAAATAAGTAATCTTGAGTGAAGCCTCGACAAGAAATTTAGATAGTGAAGTTTGTAAACTCACCATAGACAGCGGAGCTTTCTAAGTAATACGCAATAGGTGAATTCATTGTAAATATAACATGTAGATCAGTATCAACGTAACCGAACATAGAACTGGTTTCCATTGATTTTCAGATGCTTTTGCAATTGAAACAATCAAAAGCGGGCCGTTGAAGCATATTCAGCACGCGGCTGCAGAAATTAAAAAAGCAACACTATTGGTAAGTTTTATCCTCTAATGGGTAAATCTCTGGCAGATTTAGTAAGACCTTGAAATACTCACTGGAACAACCCGTTTATTTTCTTTTTAGTGCACGTGAAGTTATAGATGCACTTATCCTTTCTGGTGGCCCCTCCGATACAGTGAGAAATTATCTGGCCTTATATTGACGGTAGGACCTCAACGAATGCCTTCTTGTTCATTTTCACAACAATCTATAGTGGGATTTAAACTTTATATGATTTTCAATCTTGCTTTTATAGACTAAGGCATATTAAACCATCACCCGAATAAGTGGGACCACAGCACTTGTGGATGTGGACCAATAACAGGACACAAATACTACATTCTATCAGACATCAGCCCTCATAATCAAAAATTGGGAGGTATATCGCAACGAATATCCTGAGGTAAGACACCTCCGTATCACTGGTTGGGTAATGTAAAAACTCACCTTAAATAAGTGATCCATTCCCCCTCATACCAGGGACCTTTAGTGACATGATCACACACTCAACTCCACGAGTTCAATGGCACAACCACAAGTATAATATGTTTAGTATGCCAATTAAATGTCAGACCCTTGTAATTGTCCAATGCCAGAACACTGCCCTAACGTTGTAGAGACAATGAATCAGTCGTGTTAACTATGTGACAGCTAGACACATTTTTTGGATGTACACAATTTGTATTATGTTTTAGTAATATTATGTTTCCTTGTAGACACTGTCCTGAGGAAGGTTTTTTAAACCGAAACGCCGCGTCGACCTGTGTTCTCAAGAACATTTTTAACATTTTATGAAATTTTGGTGTATCAAAATGTACTTTTAATTTGTATTAAGTTTGTGTCTTCAGTATTCTGAAATATGTGTAATAAACTTGTGTTTACCTTTTTAAATAAAACTTTTGGATTTTTTTTCCTGTCACAAAAACTTTATAATTTATCTTTACTATAGATACTAACGTTATTGTATGGTGTTCTTAACATTTACCCGACTAAAGCATTGGTTGTGATACTTAGTGGTTGCGTCCAGTAATAGAACTCGCTGAGGAAGAACCCGAATCCAAAGGTATTTCTTCTCCATTGACATTCTGTCTTCATGGGACACTGTCATATTTTTTCTCCAAAAAGGAAAGAGCCTGCCGCCATTTTGAGAGTCCTGTGACAGCCGCCTATCGCTGCACCGCAAGAGTGGGCGCAACTCAGCTGAATTGCGGCTTTTGACACAGTGGACCAAAAACGGACGGAATGGCAACTGAAACGGTAAAGGGGCGCCCCACTACAACAGATGACACTCCACCTGGAGAGGCCCGTTCACGCCGCCTCCCCCGGGGCGCCCCACGCCGTTATTCGGAGCAGCATTGTAGGATACCAAAACCAGTGCGGCAACTTACTGGGCATCACCTTGGTGCCATCGTTCTGCTGCCTTGGAACTATTCGCACAACAGTTTGCTACTGATGACCCACCCCCCGCGACGCCCCACGCCGTTATTTGCTGGGTGGCAACTTACTAGACATCACTTTCGTGTCATCTAGATTTCCCGGCGTTCTGCTGCCTTGGAACTATTCGCACAACAGTTTGCTACTGATGACCCACCCCCCGCGACGCCCCACGCCGGAAATCTGGACGTTGTGCTGCGTTGGGACTATTCGCACAGCCGACCGCTACTTCGTTGTTTTTCCCTAAAAATGTTTATATGTTATTACTATTTTTGTTTTCTTGTATATATTTATAAATGATTAAAGTTTTATAATCTTACTACTTTGTCGGAGTGCTATATATTTTTAATGTGACACATAATTGTAAAAACTTTGATGTACAAAGAGTCATCCCTGGAATCTTCCGCTTCACGCTCGGTCCCCTCCCCAATCACAATACAGGATGGTTTTCAGATAATAGCAACGCTTCTGCTGTGACGGATCTCATCGAGTGTGGGCCTTGATCTACTATAACTCCTTTGAAGAGGGGTGATTCTTTACAGCTGTGGCCATAAACTACATCTGCAGGGCTAGCTGATAGCCTAGGACCGGCCTGGACAATCGGACACAGAGGAAAAGGAGTGTCAGAGGGTGCGGTAGTGAATAGGGCGAAAGGGAGGTGTCGGGCGGGCACAGGGTGTGATTCTCAGGAAAGAGCAGCGCAGATGGGGGGAGGTTTATTACCCATGCATAAGACAGAGAGCGGGGGTGACCACTGCCTGGGTGAGATGCTTGCGAGGGTGGGGAGCCATGCTAAGGATCGACAGCGTGCACAGAGTGGGTCTGGTCAAGGCATCTAAAATGGCTGCCGTGCACGACAAAAGTGTGGCATTTGAAAAAAGACAAGATGGCGCAGACAATGTTTTTCAACACTTCCTGATTTCCTTCGAATCGAACGTTAACAGACGTTGGGGCATATTACCAAAGTTAAGCGATATTTATCCCTAACGATGCATTGCAAAGATTTTTTTACCGTCAGAAATTATCGCAGATAAACCTTGCTATTATCAAGGTTTATCGCAAATACGATAAAAAACGACCGCAATGCATTAATATCGCTGAAAACTCAGCGATATTCATGCATTACCGAGCTAATGCTCTTAGCCATGTTATCCACCTCCCATTGGATAACATGGCTAAGAACTGCTCAGGGCAGCTGTTACTTTTTGGAGATATTCGCGCTTATCTCGAATATTTCCAAAAGTTGATAATAGGAGATAGCGATGTTAGCGACTGTTTCCAGTCGCTAACATCTTGGCATGCCCACTTTGCATGTCATTAGTGATAAATATCACTCACATGCAAAGTGGGGCCCAAGATGGTCGCTATCTCCTACTAGCCGTCGCTAACTGGTGTTAGCAACAGCTAGGTAATACAGATATAATTTTATCTCCGCGAAGCGGAGCGCTGTTACAGATATATATCTTGTTTTTGAACGTTAATTTCTCAAAATGCACTGAAGCACATATATTGAGACCTAGCAAAGGCACATCGGGCTACCAGTCCCTAATATTTTACCAAGTTTCGTGCAAATCCATTCAGCCGTTCGATTATTATTATTATTATTTTTTTTTGCCCCGCGGGGCCCTTTTAAAACCTCCACATCAAACCTAGGGGGTCAGCGAGGATCTACTATGCCCCCTTATGGTCATTTGCCCCTTCGCTTTGGCCTCCTCTTGTCTCTCGATCCTACCGAGAGACAAAATGGCGGCCGCTACGTACTGTTTCGAATGTTTACAGACACCGGAGAGCCAATCAGCTTCGCTTCGCAAAGCTCCGTAACGCGAAAAGTACGCGAAGCGGTGCGCTGTTACAGATATATATCTTTTTTTGAACGTTAATTTCTCAAAATCCACTGAAGCACATATATTGAGACCTAGCAAAGGCACATCGGGCTACCAGTCCCCACAATTTTGCCAAGTTTCGTGCAAATCCATTCAGCCGTTCGATTATTATTATTATTTTTTTTTTTTGCCCCGCGGGGCCCTTTTAAAACCTCCACATCAAACCTAGGGGGTCAGCGAGGATCTACTATTCCCCCTTATGGTCATTTGCCCCTTCGCTTTGGCCTCCTCTTGTCTCTCGATCCTACCGAGAGACAAGATGGCGGCCGCTACGAACTGTTTGGAATGTTGACAGACGCCGGAGAACCAATCAGCTTCGCTTCACAAAGCTCCGTTGCGCGAAAAGTACGCGTCCTGGAGCGCTGCCCGGTCCGCTGTTACAGATATATATCTTTTTTTAAACGTTAATTTCTCAAAATCCACTGTAGCACATATATAGAGACCTACAAAAGGCACATCGGGCTACCAGTCCCTACAATTTTGCCAAGTTTCGTGCAAATCCATTCAGCCGTTCGGGCTAAAAGTGAGGCCAACCGCCCTATGGAAATTAACATTGGAAAAACGCGTTTTAGGACCCCCCTTTTTTCTCGGCCCCCCCCCCCCAATTTTCAGGGGCTGCTCAGAAACAAAATGTGAACATTCCAAACAGTCCGTAGCGGCCGCCATCTTGTCTCTCGGTAGGATCGAGTGACAAGAGGAGGCCAAAACAAAGGGGGAAATGACCCCCTAGGTTTGATGTGGAGGCTTTAAAGGGGCCCCGCGAAGCAAAAAAAAAAAATTTTTTTTTGTTTTTTTTCGTGGTTAGCGCCCGGTACGCGAACCGGGAAGCGTTCTGGGGAGCGTACCACAATGAAAAATGAATGATAGACTTTTCAAATGCTGTATGTTAATTGATTGTTGGTTTTGTTGATTATTTTTTTTTTTTTTTAAGCTTTTTTTATTGTGTTTCATAATTTATTAAACTTTCTAACATTTCATTGTCAGAAATTTCATAATAATCATGGAATATAGATTGTAGTCTCTGAGGTTGTAAAATGTCCTCATTTGCAAGGAGGTTATCTACTGCTTGTACACATTGCAGTAGTTCTTGGTCCCAAGTTTCATCCATAAATTCAATCTCATTTGGATCAATGATTTCTGTGTTGGACTCTGGAAGGACAATTTCAAATGAAATGTTTTGTTCACTTTCCATTTTCCCTGAAATTTGCATAAAAAAAATATATATTAGTAGAGGTAGGGCATTGTTGGGATTAATTTTAGATAGGCAGTTTTTAACAGAGAATTTATCTTTGGGCAGTGTATAGTATCAGAGTGGAAGTAGGAATATAAAAAAGTGTATCTAAATTTATAAGTACTACAGAGGGATAGTATATAACTAACAGAAAAAGTTTGCCATATTAACTTAAAGTGCACAATATACTTCAGTTTTAAAAATAACAACTTACCTTTAAAAAGAAGTTGAAGTTATTAATGAAAATCCTATTGAAATGTACACCAGGAAGTAGTAGTCAAAATGGCTGTGTTTCCTTCTCTTCCTTTATATATATTCGGGTACATAACCAATCAAATGTGAGGTAAAAAAAGTAGAAAATGAAAGTAACATTTTAATTGGTTGTCAATTCCAACATTTCAGATGTGTTTTGTGAAGTAATTTACCTCACGGTATTTAGAGAGGTCTACAGGCTAAATGGCTAAATGGAATTCCAATCAAATTTGTGAAAATGGTAGGGATTGGTATGTAGTATGAGCTAATCTATATTTGGTGAAATTGTCTCCAGTGGCTTTTCTGTGAACTACTTTCCCACCTTTTTTGATGGTGCGCTTCCCAGGGAGCGACCCGGTACGCGAACCGTTGAGCGCCCCGGTTCGCGTACCTTAAGCGTTCCGGGAGTCCACCATTTTGTGTTTCGGTCGAATTAAGATACAAGATGGAGGGCAAATAATGTTCAGAATGGGTAGAAGGGGGCACGGTAGACTTATCTTGACCCCCTAGGTTTTCTGAGGGTGGCTGAGGAGGTTTATATGTGCGAAAAAAAAACATTTTTTTTAAAAAATTTCGCGAGGTTAGCTCCCGGTACGCGTACCGGGTAGCGCCCCAGGGAGTGTACTTTGTTGAAAATTAGTGAAAAAAGTTAGAGTAAAATAATAATTGTGAGTGATTAGATGTAGGGTAGCTCTGAGAAGAGCTTTTGGGTTTATGGTACATTTTGGTACTTATAAGTAGGTACCAATGCACATTTTTAAATTCAGAGTGAAAACTCTGTTGCCCTCATCTGAGAAGTGAACTCCATCTCCTCTGTAGATATCTTGCATGTAGTAACGCAAGTTATTGTTGTACAGGGAGCCCATTCCATGGTCTCTCATGTAAGCTGAAACAGATTTGTTTACATGCTTCCTCGACTTCTCAATTTGTGGACAAAATTGGTTTGACCACCTCCATTTCTGTCTTTGGCATATATTTGAATATACCAAGGCAGTCTGAGGAAAAAGTGCCATTAATTGCTCAAAGGTGTCCTTTAAAAGCATTTCCAGACCTACACCAGTCAAAGTGCCCAAGTCATTACCTCCACAGTGCACAATTAACAGGTCAGGTTTTGGCAAATGCATAAAGGTTTTCACCAATGGTATCAATTGGTGACATTTTAATCCTCTGTGGCCAAACCACTTAATTTCCACATCTTGTAAATTGAGGTTAGGTAAATTCCTGCTTTCAACGTACCTTTGAGCCCAGTG
The DNA here is from genome assembly GCF_964261635.1 of Lissotriton helveticus. Lineage (NCBI taxonomy): Eukaryota > Metazoa > Chordata > Amphibia > Caudata > Salamandridae > Lissotriton > Lissotriton helveticus. Next base: position 1,327,954,175 of record NC_136059.1, read on the forward strand.
AATATAACTATGACCAACAATCCAGACAGAAAACATGGTGAGAGAAGGTTCTCCTGCAGTCAGATGAAGTGTGGCAATGAAATGGCAGTTGAAAAAATGAGAGTTTGAAATGAAAAAAACTGTGGAGTTTCTGTGTTCATGAAGTAGTAACAGTGATTGGTGGATTTTGATTGATGAAAACAGAAAGTTAGGGTGTACAGATGTGTTGTTTGAAAGATGTATTTTGAGTGGTCAATAAAAAATCATTAAATGAAAGAAAGCACTGGATATGCAGGTGCACTGAGAGTTCAGAGTTCAATTGCAACATTGTTGTGTGAATTTGCAAACACCAGAGTTTCTCCAAGAGGTGGTTGCTATGGAAAATAGGCAGAAAGGGCAGAGGGGGAAGGGTTTTCATTTGAAAAAAAGTGAGGGAAGAGTTTTGATTGGGTGACATGAGAAATATGTGTGAAGAATTACACCATTTCTGTGCTTTTGATAGCTGCAGACTCTGGAGTGCATACCTTTTGCTCTGCTGAAGACAAATTGGTGTGTTTCTTAGACTGTTTTCAAACTCAAAGTATTTGCTAAGGTGAGAAAATATTTCTTTACTTTAGATAGAGAATAGTGTGCTTTAAGGAGAAAATTATGATTTATGTGGCGCAAATTGCTTGTAAATATGCTCTCACATGTGCATGGAAAATTTTGATTTTGAATGTTTGTGTTACATAGCCATGTTAAAAGTGACGCAACCATGCTGAAAAGCCAATCAAAAAATGATTTCATGTGTTTTAATGACATTTTAAGTCATTTTCTGATGTGCAGTGTTTAGAAATTATGATTTGAAAATCGTTTTTGTGGAAAAGGAATTGTTTTTAAATTCATGACAAGGATATAATGGTGTATGGTTCTTTATAAGGCAATTGACTGTCCTTGATGTTATTTTTCTCATTTTAGTGTAAGACCTTTCTCTGTGGCGCAAATTGCTTGTAAATATGCTCTCACATGTGCATGGAAAATTTAGATTTTGAATGTTTGTGTTAAATAGCCATGTTAAAAGTGACCAAACCATGCTGGGAAGGCAATCAAAAAACGCTTTCATGTGTTTTAATGACATTTTAAGTCATTTTCCCATGTGCAGTGTTTAGAAATTATGATTTTAAAATCGTTTTTGGGGAAAAGGAATTGTTTATAAAATCATGACAAGGACATAATGGTGTATGGTTCTTTATAAGGCAATTGACTGTTCCTGATGTTATTTTTCTCATTTTAGTGTAAGACCTTTCTCTGTGGCGCAAATTGCTTGTAAATATGCTCTTACATGTGCATGAAAATTTTAATTATCAATGTTTGTGTTACATAGCCATGATAAAAGTGAACCAACCATGCAGGAAAGCCAATCAAAAAACGCTTTCATGTGTTTCAATGACATTTTAAGTCATTTTCTCATGTGTAGTGTTTTGAAGTTATGATTTGAAAATCGTTTTTGAGGTAAAGGAATGTTGTTAAAATTTATGTGCGCCATATGCCCCCAAATTTCTTTTTCAGGGTTGCAGCAGGGTGTTCTTGAGACACCCCTGCACCTTTGGAATAAATTCCTAATTTGTGATGAGCAAATTGTTAATCGCAAATTGCACCTTCATTTATATGAGCCTCCTAGCCCATGGAAATGAATGGGTAATTTGCAATTAGCAATTTTCTCAAACAAATTTGGAATGGTAAAGAATCGCTATTTATTCCTTAAAATTCGCTTTTTTGGAAATGCAAAATAGTTATATGATACATATGGCGGTTGATGTCTAACAAGATAAGAAGCTTATGGATACATTTATGATGACTGGTGCAATGAAGTAGAAATCACTTACTTCATTGGTAGGCCTTTACAATAAATTATCTCCTCTGTATTCTTCATCAAGCGTAACTTTAATCTGCAATCCTGAGTAGGCCTCACCTTAAACAAACCTCTGGATAGGCCACATCTTATTGTCATCCTGATTTAATCATTTATAATGCTAGGGACAGATTTATGATAGGTGTATACCTCTTTTGTGCCACTTAGAAAACATTGTCCATGGGGAAATGACTTAAAATGTCATTAAGACACATGAATGTGTTTTTTTAAAACGTTTGCAATTTTTTTGGGTCACTTTCAACATGGCTATGTGTCTGAAACAGTCAAAATCTAAATTTGCAATGCACAGGTGGGAGCATATTTACAAGGAATGTGCTTCATGGGGAAAGGTCTTATAATGTAATATGGGAAAAATGACATTAGAGATACTGAAATGCCTTATAGAGAAGCATACACCATTATGTCCTTGTCATAAATTTGCAAACCATTACTTTTCCCCAAAAACGATTTTCAAATTATATTTTGAAAACACTGCACATGTGGAAATTACTTAAAATGTCAATAATTCAAAATTTGTGATTCCTTAAATGCAATGTATCAAAAAAAAAATATGTAAAAAATGATATTAAGGATTTGGAAACTACCACCAACTTCTAGTTTGTGGTAATTTGCGAATTCTTTTCAAAAAGCATTTTTAAAAAAAAAAAAAAAAAGGTCCCATATGACGCCCATACATGCCATTAGGGCATGTAGGTGTGCCATGTGCTCCCAAATTTCTTTTTCAGGGGTGCAGCAGGGTGTTCTTGAGATACCCCTGCACGCTTGAAAAAAATCCTATTTTGTGATGAGCTAATTGCTAATCACAAATTGCAACATTAATTCCTATGAGCCTCCTAGCCTATGGAAATGAATGGGTAATTTGCAATTAGCAATTTGCTCATTGCAAATTAGGAATAGTAAAGAATCGCTATTTATTCCTTAAAATTCGCTATTTATAATATGTAAAATATTTTGATGATACATATGGCAGTTCATCTGTAACAAGATAAGAAGCTTAGGGATAGATTTATGATGAGTGGCGCATCACCAGGGATGTGACAGTCATCCTGCGCCACTGTTCCGCCACCCATGTTGTGCTGCATTTACAATGCGGCGCAGCATGGGGCAAAAACGGCACAGATGCGTGACGCATCTGTGCCGTAAAGGTGGCGCATTGCTGGAGTTGTATCGTAAGTGCGATGCAGCTCCAGCAAGGCTCAGGGGTGCCCCATCTCTACAATGCTGCGTCAAGACCTATGCCAGCTTCAAGCAGGCGCAGGGTTTTGAAGCAGCTTTCTCCTATCTGATTGTAAATGCGGCACACCATGGGTGGTAAAGCAGTGGTGCACATTAACTGGTGCATGCCTGGGGATGTGCCATTTAATATAAATCTGCACTTTAACATTTGAGTATGTGCAGGGGACACAGAGTCGTTGAGGCTTATCCAAGGTTAAGAACAGATGAGTCCTGTTCAGTGAAAAATTAGACATAGGCTTCACCTGCTCAGCATCGCTGGACATGGCTAAATAATAGCTGCAAAATGTTACTCTTGTTAAATAATTTTACTATTATAATCTGTGAGATTTGTCTCTTACTCTGCAACATCTCATTGTTGTTATCTTTCTTTAAAGATAAAGACAACCTCAACATGAGCGACAATCTGCAATCAGTTGATTTTGACCTCATCATTGAACTTGTAATTGAAACATCAGTGGATGTTGATCCATTGGATGATTTAAATCCTGAGGATGAAGAAGAGCGTGATGAGGATGCAGATTTGTCCGAATTATATGATATAGGATGGGAAGCTGACCTGCTTGAGCCTTTGGAATTATAAACATTTATTTTTAAAATTTATAATCAATAAAAAGTAAAAAGGTAAACCGTTTAATTTAAAAATAAAGACACCTTCAAAAACAGGTTATGTGTAGTGTCTTCAATAAAATATTAAAATATGCTCAAAAAATTAGATCAGATTCACATATAAAATAGCATAGGTAACATAAATATAAATGTCATTTCTTTTCTGGTATTTCTGTATTGTAAAAATGGCAATGACTAAAAAATCTTCAAATTAAAATGTCAAGTAGTGTGTTATGTTTTTGATCACTATTACTGATTTACTGTTTGATAATAATGTTTATTAACATTTTTTATTATATTTTTCCTCAGATTCAACTGCAGATCATTTCAAGATTTCAATATGCCTACAAAAATAAGAGAGATAAAGGCTGCAAAACGTCAAAGACAGCAGGAGAAAAAAAAAACGCAGCAGTCCTCTAACAAAAAGATTTCTCAAGCCATGAAGAAAGCACCGGGTAAGAGCTCTAAATATTTCATAAGAAATATTTCTAATAAAAAAAATATTAGTACAGAAAATGTTTCAATCCATAACACGAGAAGTAAATCAAATGGAAAGAAAAGGACAAATGAAAATGTTACTGCTAGAGCAAGAGATAAATCTGTGCATGATAGTAGAAGGAAACAACAGTTTAGGGAGATTCGTAAACGAATGTTCCGTAACAGGATAATTGGCAATTTGTTAAAAAATATTAAGAAAGGTCAACAGAAATTAGTTTTTTATAAGAGAAAAAAAAAAGTTGAGAAAGTTATTGATCAGGCTTTTGAAATTAAACGTAAGTTATTTATTTTGATAATCAATAGAATTAGGAAGCTAAACAAGGCAATTTTTGATTTCAAAAGAAATAGTAGATGGAAGAGAATAGTTAATCGTAGTAATTTTTGTGAAGTTTTTTCTGGAGAATGGATACATAGTTCAAGCTGTGAGGCATTTTTTAATGAAGAGAGTTATTTCCAGGATAATGATTTGGTGCATGCAGTTGACATCAGTGGTCGTGCTTATGAAGTGAAAGATGGTTGTCCAGTTGAAAAAGAAAAACTTGTGACAACAGAGGCAGAAGAGTTGTTAGGTAATGAGGTTTTAGGAAGACGTGCTAAGGGTCCTGTGTACACCTGGAAGTGTAGTAGTATTTGCAGTGTGCGACAGGATTCCATCAATTTGCTTTGTGATTTTGTACGGACATTTAACAAGAAAAGTTTGAAACAGAAAATAAGGTTGTTGCAAGAATTAGATCCTTGCAGAGTGAGAGAAGTGACAGGTTTGCATGGTCATTCACTGGCTTGTCTTTCCAGGAGAGTATGCCAGAGTGTTTTTCATCATTTCAGGATGCTAGCAGTGCATCATAACAAAGTGAGGAAGTTAGTTAGACTGTTGTATTATGCTAAGAGTCCAGCAATTATGCTGAAACAATTATGCGCTGCTCTTTTGCATGGTTCTGAAATAGATGTGAAGAATATATGTGAAGAAATTGAGTTTTGTTACTTTGGAAGTAAAGAGGAGAATGTTGAAATTGAGCAAGAAGTAGAGGGTCATTTGGAAGATAGTGTACATGTTTCCAGTACAGATAATTTCCAGAGGGAAATTGCGACGTTTGACATGAAATCAAGTGAGAGGCCTAATTTCACTTGTGTGTGTTGTAGACGCACTTATTATAAGAATCAGACTAAGTTAGTGGATTTATATGCAAAAAGTGAAAGGGAAAATAATAGTGAATGGAAGGATTTTGCAACATACTTGATGGTAGAAAATTGTTTTGATTTGGGATTGGATCAACGTGTGTGTACTTATTGTTGTAACAAATTAAAACAAAACCAGATGCCTGCTAGAGCAGTTCATAATAATCTGGAATTGGTTGAGATTCCTTCTGAATTGAAGGACTTAAATACTTATGAATCTATTTTGATTCAAAGTATCCATCCCTTTCAGGCTATTGTAAGAATGGAGCCAAAGACAGGGAAATTGCCTCCATCAGATTTACAGAGAGGATTAAAGGGAAGAGTTGTTTATTTGCCTCTAGATTTCAAGAAAAACATTAACACAATTGGAGTAGAAAAAGTGGAAGAGGAACCTCTGGTTATCTTAGTTAATGGGGTTCCGACAAAGAATAAGAAAATATGGCAAGATTTAGTAGATGTTAGGAAAGTTAAAAAGGCAACATTGTATTTGAAAAAAAATAATAAATACTATAAGAATGTATATGTTGCAGAAGAGGAAGTAAGTGAGGAAGAGGATAGCGATTTGTGTGCTGGTCAAATTGAGAAAGTAGAACCCTCTACTAGTGAGGAAATATATGAACATTATAGTGTTCATCCTTTGCATTCAAAGGAAGTCATGGGGAATGCTATTGAGTTGTTTCAAATGAAACAAGCCAAAGGGAGTCCCATTAGTGTTTGGGAGGAAAGTTTGGAAGCTCGGTGTTTCCCACAGCTTTTTCCAACAGGTCAGGGAGGAAGATATGATGAGCGACCTCATCAAATTCCTGCTTCTGAATACCGGACTTTGCGATTGTATGCAGGAGATGCTAGGTTTCGACAATGCATTCCTTATTTGTTTCATCTCCTGTTTGAAAGCGATCTGTCTGGACTGTCATATGCAGTGAACCACATCTTGAAAAGTGGTATACACATGCAAAACATCTCGGCAAGTGATTTTATGGATAAAGTGAATGTCCAAGATAGTATTTTGGATTCTCACCTGATTAATCTCATGGCGTGTCAGCGTGGTACTAATGAGTACTGGTACCGTCGTCATGGTGATTTAAAATGTATGCTGAGGAACTTAGGTACTCCCACATGGTTCCTCACTCTGAGTTGTGCCGAGTATGGCTGGGAAGACTTACTTCAATTTCTACGAGAGGCAAATGCTAACGTAGAAAACATCGAATTCAAGACACCCGGAGAACTGTGCTCTTTGGATCCAGTCAATGTATGTAGGTACTTCAATCATAGATTTGAAGCTATGATGTCTTTCATCATGAATAAGAAGAATCCACCTCTTGGAGAGGTGTTGGATTTCTTCTGGAGAAAGGAGTACCAAGCAAGAGGTGCTCCTCATATACATATGTTGCTGTGGATCAAGGATGCACCTAAATTTGGAACGGATCCAGAAGACTCAGTGATGAGTTTCATCCAACAGTATTCTACGTGTGCTGTTCCAAACGCAAAGGAGAAGAAAAGCCTAAGAGAAAAAGTTCTGCGTTTCCAAAGCCATCGATGTGGAAAGTACTGCCGTCGTAAATTCCGAAACAAAGACAAGTTCTACACCAAATGTCGTTTCGGCTTTCCACGACCGGTGATTTCTAAAGGAAGAGTAAACAGTTTGATGTCTTCGCTGCGACATAATGTGATGAAGAAATCACCTAAAAACACTTACAATTTGAAGAGGAACGAAGAGTCCAAGTACATCAACGACTACAACCCGGTGATTTTGTCCATGTGGAATGCTAACATGGATATACAGTTTGTGGCTGATAACTGTATGGCTGTGGCTCGGTATGTGACGTCTTACATCACCAAAAAAGAGAAGACAGAATTGAAGGATATGTGGGAGGACATTTCCCATGAAAAGAGCCTCAGCAAGAAGTTGTACAGTTTCAGTCTGAAGATGTTGTCGCATCGAGAAATCGGAGCGTACGAATGTTCTGACCGGTTGTCTTCAGCAAGTCTCTATGCCAAGTCCAGGAGTATCGTTTGGGCGAGTCTTGGTCTTGCTGCAACGCGTAATCGAGTTCTCAAACCTGTGCGGGAAATTGAGTATTTGGCGGAAAAGGAGCCAAACAGTACCGACATTTTGAAGACAAACATGTTGGATACATATTATCCAAATCGAAGCAGTCACCTAGAGAATGTTTGTCTGTATGAGGTTCTGCAAAATTACATGTTCAAGAGGAACATCAAAGAAGATACTGAGAAAGGAGTGTATGCTGTAATAGGAAGTGAGGGATGTCTGGTCAAGCAAAGAAAATGCCACTTGATAAACCATCGAAAATTGAGTGGCGAATCTCCTGAAAAAAAGGAGTTTTTCTATTTAGCACTTTTGCAACTTTTCAAGCCTTGGCGTGCAGAAGAGGAACTGCTTGGAGATTTCCTCTGTTACGAAGACTCTTTCAATGCCGCCAAGGAGACCATAGAATGTCCTGCTTTTCCCAAATATGTAGAAATGTTGAATGCGGAAATTGAGCAGGAAGCAACGATTGCAGCCGAGATTGCCAGAGACAGTTCTCAGGACAGTCAGAGTTCTGCTTCATTGAGTCAGGATCCACTAGGAGGACCTCTTATTGAAAATGAAGCTGCCACTGCTATGAATGAGGTGGAAAGAGACATGGCACATGCTCAAGAGGATGCGGTTAACTTAGAAGAGTTGGAAAGGCAACTCAACGTTGAGCAGAGGAAAATATATGACGAAGTTACCATGCAAATTGATCATGGATTAAGTCATGATAAGAAAGAGTGCTCATGTACGTCGTTGAAGCCTGTCCGACTGTACGTGAGTGGAGAAGCGGGAACTGGAAAAAGTTTCCTCATTAAAGCAATTTCATGCTATTTGCAGGAAAGGACAGAGTCATCGCTGTCTTGTGTTGTCACTGCTCCAACTGGACTGGCAGCACATAATATTAAAGGGATTACTTTACATCGTTTACTGATGCTGCCAGTGGAGCATGACAACAAATTAGAATATCACAAGCTATCTGGAGATGCTTGTTTTGAAGTTTCAAGAATCTTGAGGAAAATGAAACTTCTTATCATTGACGAAGTAAGCATGGTTTCCAATGTCATGCTTGCCTTTGTGCATTTGAGGATGCAAGAAGTTCTCAAAACAGAGTATGATGTGTTATTTGGTGGCAAACACATCATTGTTTTCGGAGATCTTCTGCAGCTGACACCAGTGAAAGGGCAACCTGTGTTCAAAATGCTCACGCATGAAGATACCAGGAAGTGCCTAGGCAGCATTGGCAACGTCAATATATGGTTAAACTTCAATTATGCTGAACTGCATGAAAATATGCGTCAGGCAAAGGATGAAGTTTACAAGACTATTCTACAAGATGTTAGAATTGGAAAAGTGACCGAGCATGGGAAAGAAGCTTTACATGCACGATTACTGTCAAATTTATATCCAGAACAAGATGTTGTGCCTGAGAATATTTTTCAGAAAATTACTGATAAGAAATCTGGAATATGTTTGATGCCAACTCTTGCAGAATGTGCCAAATTTAACAACAAAATGTTGCATTTAGAAAAGCAAGAGATTGTGAAAGTGGAAGCTATTGATAGAGTAGAGCATATGGGATCAACAATTATTTTGTCTGAGAATCTGAAAACAAAATTGGATTCATTAGAGAAGAGTATATCTAAAACTGCAGGTTTTGAAAAGACTCTGAATGTGTGCTTGAACTGCCGTATAATTTTAAGAAGGAATTTACATGTTGAAAGAGGTCTGGTAAATGGATCAATGGGTAATGTTGTTGATTTTGTGAAATACAGAAATAGAGATGGAATTGAATTTTTAAAAATTAAATTTGATGGCATTGAGGAAGTACAGCTAATTGCTCGTTGTTCTGCTAGATTTTTGCTTGTAAAAGACTTATATGTTCGCCGTAAGCAGTTCCCTGTTTGCTTGGCATATGCGGTGACAATTCATAAATCGCAAGGTTTAAGTGTAGACACTGCATTGGTGAATATTGGCAGTTCTGTGTTCAAGGAGGGTATGGCATATGTGGCATTGTCACGAGTTAGAACTTTATCGGGATTGTACTTGATTGAGTGTGATGTCAGAAACATTTGTGCAGATCTAGATTGTGTTAAGGAATACAATAGGTTAAGAAGAGAGTATGCGCCACATTTGCCTCAGTTTCCTTTGTTTGAGAAACGTCTGGTAGGCCGGAAACGAAGAAATGAGAACAATACTGGGGAGGTTGTAGCAAAAAGACAAAAAGTGAATGAACCTAAAATTACAAGCAGAAACAAAGAGGATTCTGTTGAAGATGTTGTTGGTTTTCAGTTTGAAAACAGTTCTGGTGTCAACTGCTATGCTAATGTAGTAATTAATGTTTTGTTTTCTCTAAAAAATGTAAAAGAAGAGATTGTGGTCAATTCTGATCAAAGATTTTGCAGTTTGTTAAATTCTGTGTTAGAGAAATGTACCACTGATAGAAGAAACATAGAAAGTGTGTCTGAAATTAGAAATCTGTTAGATAGATGTTCAGGCCAAACACAATTCTCTCAAAATATTCAGCAAGATTGTCAGGAGTTTTTAATGTATATGCTTGATGTATTACATGCTGAAGGTGTAGATGTAGATCAGCTGTTTGGGCTTTCTTATCAATGGCAGCATGACTGCGAGAACTGTATGGTATCAAGTACTACTAGTGTAGACTCAGAAAGATTTATATATTTAACTTTGCCAGACAGTAAATCAGTCTCCTTTAATAAGCTAGTAAAAGCTGCTAATCACAACATGGAGTGTAGCCAATGTAAATCTGAAATGATGTCCACATTATTTATACGAACATATGGCCAGTACGTCATTTTAATGTTCCAACGATGTAGGCCTGATGGAACAAAATTGACAACTTTAATAAAAAATTTTGTAGCTTCGCAGTTGTCAATATCAGGAAGGACTTTTGTAACTACAGCAATTATATATCATGACGGCCCTTCAATATCATCAGGACATTACACAGCTTATTTAAAGTCTAGAAATGGCTGGTCATTCTGCAATGATTCTGTTTTAATTTTCAAAAAAAAATTGCCGTATGACCTTAAAAACTCTTACCTGGTGTTTTTAAAACCAAAATTTTAGGAAAATAATCTCGGGATATGATCTGTGGAATTTCAAGAAGTTCTAATGGCTCCTACACAATTTGGCCTTGAGGATAAGTGTAGTTCAGAGACATAACTTCTAATCATAGGATTGGACATCATGGAGATGTATGTGCACTTTGAATGAGTTCAGAAAAACTGTTTCTTTTCATAAGCTAATTGAAGCAGCCAATCAAAACATGGAGTAGAGGGAATGTAAGTCTGCAATGCTGTCTACTGTTTTACATTGCTTTGTGATTAAAAGTGATGTAGAGAATTAAATAATTGTAGTACTCATAGAGGTAGTGTAAGTCTGCTTCATATTAAGCAGTATCAGTGTCATAGGAAATGTAGAACATGACTGAGCAAGAAGGGGAAGATATTACTATTCCAGGATTGTGAAAATGATCTTCAACATTTTAATTCTGAAAGTTGCGGAAATGCCAAATGATGGGATTGGCTTACAAGAAATCCAAGAGTTATAAATATCTCTGACTAGATTTGGCCTTGTGGAAAATAGTGGTAGAGAGCAAGAAGTCATTTATTGCATGTAACGTGTTTTTAAAAACGATGGAGGTTTTCTTTCAGAAAGTGGCGGGCTGAAAGTAATAACAGCACAAAAGAGTGTAAGCTGTTCATAGGACATCCTTGGACGTCATGGAAAGTAAGTTAACTTTAAGGAGTTCTGAATTTTAATTTCTGATGTTGTATGGGTTTTTTAAACACAATCATTTTGATTGTGTTTTTTTTTCCCCGCTGTTACATGATGAATACCTTCAAGTCACTGTTTTTAGTGAATTTTGATACATTCTGAGAACAGCAAAAATAAACCATTTAACATGTATAATTAATTCTGTACTGTTTGCATTTATGATGTATATGTAGAACTGTGTAGGAGGCATGGAGAAGGTGAGTTTTCTGTAAGTGTTAAATTTATTGTATGCAGTGCTGCACTTCTACGTATTCTTTCATATGCTGGACTACATCTGCACAATGAGATACCTAAGCAAAGGAAACACAAGTGATGTGATTGTGAAATGAGCAAAATAAATTGCACATATTTCAATTACATCACCTGTGTTTCCTATCATTACGAATCACATTGTGCAGATCAAGTTTAGGTCTGTCCAGGGAAACATAGGAGGTTTCTACTTTGTTGAAGAGTGCAGTGGACATGACTCACTTCATATATATATATATATAATAAAACAGTCCTGGTTCCGTTCAATGGTGGCGGAACCGAAAGGTCAAGACCTCGAAAGCCTCACGCCCAGCAAGCAGCAATAGCCTCAAAATAATCAGCAATCCAGGAATGGATAACAGGGAAGACGATTTATTAAATATAGGTTATATATATATAACATTCTATTACATTTATTTAGAAGTATAACTATTTAAAATAGCTTCATGTAACAATGTTTCCTATGAGGTTTTAGTTTCCAGCGGGACCCACAGTCTGTCTCACTCCCTCATGCCATCTACCCAGTCATGCCGACACAGTGCATGCTGGTAGTTGAAGTCTGACATTCAAACGGACTTTCACCGGATGGGCCAATTGCTTGAGGGGGAGGAGTATTATGTGCTGGGATGGACATTTAAGCAGGAAGGAACATTGGGAAACATTTCATGCTGCAGTGCTGGGCGCTGAGGAAGGCCACTGTTGCCGAAATGCATTCGCCGCCATTGCTGTGATGAGGGAATAAACGCGCTGCTTGTCCTGCACTCCCCTTGGCCTCTGCATTCTTCTTTTTGGATGGATGGTTGCTTCATATATATATATATATATATATATATATATATATATATATATATATATATATATATATATATATATATATATATATATATATATATAATAATGCAGTCCTGGTTCCGTTCAATGGTGGCGGAACCGAAAGGTCAAGACCTCGAAAGCCTCACGCCCAGCAAGCAGCAATAGCCTCAAAATAATCAGCAATCCAGGAATGGATAACAGGGAAGACGATTTATTAAATATAGGTTATATATATATAACATTCTATTACATTTATTTAGAAGTATAACTATTTAAAATAGCTTCATGTAACAACGTTTCCTATGAGGTTTTAGTTAAGGTCCCTACTTTCCTTATTTTCTATGTGATGGTGTTGCTGTATCAGTGGTTGGCAGTGTGTGGTGCTGGACGTACAACTACTTTGGCTGTAGTAACTCATAAATTTGGCTCCACTCCCTTTTTCAAGGAGAGAGACATGTAAGTTTCATTTTTTGAGTACCTATTCACTTGAATTTTGTGAATAGTCAAAGAGTATTAAACTTAGTGTAAGAGGCTGGCTTCGTATATGGCACACACCTATTCAAGTGGGGCACCTTGCACTAATCCATGCAACCCTTAAGGTGATTTTAATGGTCTTTGATAACCACAAAAAGCTATCAAAGTGGTAGCTGTGGAGAGTAGCCTCAAGGCTTATCTTGAAGGAGTATAAAGCAGCTTATTTTACCTGTTTAATCTGTAGAATAGGTTAAATGAACGGAAACCACACAGTGTGTATACAAAAATACTTCCATTTATTATACAACTTTCACTAAAACATTGGTATTTCTCCTACCCGGCGGTATCAACACAATACACAGGAATACTTGAAAAGCAATCAAGTAAGTAGCACACAATACAGTGGTCTCCAGCTGGAACCAAGCCATGTACTAAGAAAGTGGAATGAGAACTGTGATGGAGGATGGCACTTGGCCCAGAAGACCCAGAGGAGCTGGAAACACAGGGAACTACCCAAAGTAAGTACCAAGGAACCCCATGGAGGCTGTGTCCAGAGTGAAAACACTGCTGCATGTGCAATAGAAGTCAATAGGGAAATTGTGGTTGCAGTTTTGCAGAAGAAGGACCCTTAACAGAGGACCCTGAAGAATTCCCTTGGAGGACAGAAGGATGGAGAGACACCCCACCCGTGGATGCCCTGGCAACCAGGTTACCTACACCAGGAAAGCCAGGTGCAAAGGGGTGAAGAGACGCCAGAAACCTCCTTAGAAGACAATGGAAGACTAAGAAGAAAGTGCCTCTGGAGATGACAGTGAAAAAGTCCTGTGGAATCCAAGAGTGGATTCAGAAATTGAGGGACCATAAAGCAGCGGCGACAGAGTCTATGCCACTCAGTGGTGATAAGGAGGCACGAAGACACAATACTCACCTTTGCCAGGAGGTTCAGAAGAGTCGACTGTGGTCTTGTTGCTGTAGCTGTGAGGAACAGGCAATGTTGAGGAAGACCAGGAGCCATGAGTGAGGTGTCCCACATCAGATGTTAGTAACTAGGTGGTTGGTGTCTGGGGGGGCACCAACAAGACTTGGTATTTTCAACTGGTGTGGAGAAGGAAGATGGAGCAATATTGGGACCAGCAAGGTCCAAGGGACTCTCTAAATGCAGGAGAGTCAGAGCAGGCCTCGAGAAAGCAGGGGAGCCTACTGAAACAGTAGAAGTCCCTCAGGAGGGCCCGCAGACTGAAGGCATAGGAGTTGCAAGAGGACCTCGAGCAGCTCACCAAAGATGAAGGCCCATGGTGCAGAGGATGCAGTGAGGATGCTGATCTTGGAGGGAAGAGATGCTGGAGGCTGGAGATTTTTGTAGCCTGAAGATCTCTGGAGCGCAGAGCCAACAAGCCATGGCAATGGCAAGTCAAATCAGTGCACAGGAGTTTGGTCCCAGTGGTTCTAACAAGGGATACTGGCCTCAAAATTGCAGAGAGGCTAGGTCAGGCCACTAGGGAGTTGCAGAATCACCACAGGTGTTGCTGTGCCTCAGGAAGTCCGCCACAGCAGCAGCAGACCAGTCAGATTTGTTGTGGTGTCTGCAGATGCTGGGCAGGGACTCCTTCACTCCAAGGGATCCTTGATTCCCACAGGTTGGGCGAAGAACTTGGTAGGAGCATAGATACAGACAACAAAGATGACTTGGGGACAGCGAGACCAGGAGCAGCAGGAGTCTTTCTTGGTGCAGTCTTGATTCCAGTCGAAGTGCAAAAAATTCCAAGTGTCCAGTTAGTCGAAGAGCGATCCAGTTTCAGGCTTGACTCTTGTCCCACAACAAATCTAAGGACCCACCAACAGGTAAGCCATTAAGTACCCTAGGGAAAGGCTTGGAGCAACTCAGGGGTCCCTCCCAGAGCAGGGGTTGGACAGATAAAACCCAGCCCTCCCTTAGCAAAGCACTGGGAAGGAAAGCCCTAAAAAACATTTTATGGGCCAGACTAGTGCCCCTCCCAATTAAAGTATTAAATCTAGGGTGGTAGTCCCTTGAACTCAAAATCAGATGTAGAATTTGCAACTTTAAATCTGAATCTCTGCTACATTTGATTTGCTGTTGTCCCGGCATGCTACAGCCCCGTCAGAATCTTTTAAAACAAATATGGTTGTGTAACGGAGTCTGGACAGTGAAAGAACAGCTTTGGTTCTTTTTTCCTGCACCTTATCACCAGACTGGGACAGATTTGGGAGATACATGGCCGATCTACATCTTAGGCTTATTGAAGAAGAGGGGTCAGGCAATACAGAAGGCTATCTTGTCTGTTAAATAATCAGTGCCCAGCAATTACTTTGTGATGATTTCGTTTTAAATATCAACCTTAGTAGATATATCAAATCCACAATAAGGTTGAACCGGTAATCTCTCACCTACTTTAATGTATAAAACATATTATTTTTTCATTGGTTCAGATAATGCCATACGTGAACTCATTTTGTATAAATTTTTTAAAACAATAGTGATCCTAATTTTTTTAATGTATGAAAGTCATATTGCAAATGATTTTAAGTAACTGTGCAATACAAATAAAATTAATTCATACTCACAAGTCCTTTGTCCAGTTTCATGCCAGAGTGGGAGCCAAGGGCTCCCTGAACTGGCTCAAATGGGAGTATGAAAATAGGGCACCAAATGTGCCCTTCAAAGCAGTCTGGTGGGGCGCCGGCACCCCCACCCAAGCCAAATACACTAACTCCTGTCTGGGCCATGGTCACACCTCCCTGTGACAGGAAACCTATTGTTCTACCTTCCCCTACATGAGCGTGGCTCAGCAGCAAAAGGGCAGACTTGTATCTGTGGTTGGCAGCAGCACTAGCTTGCTGGCAGACCCTGAAAGGCTGTTACCAGGAGTACAGGAGAGTACCCAAGTGAGCCCCCAGTACATGGGATCATACTTCAAATACTGAAAACGATGTTGGAGTATGATTCCTACATTTTTTATACCAAACATGACTGGGTTTGGTTCTGCCACTATATAGTTAGACATCTCATAATGACTGATGGCCACTATATGCATTAAAATGGCTGACTGCAATTACAGTGCCCAAAGAATTGGGGTTTGTAGGGGTGCCCTGCGCATGCAGGGTCACCCTCACACTCGTAACCAAGCACCCTGCCCTCAGTAACCAAGAGCCTGACCTAAGGGTGACTTATAGGTTTAAAGTGCAGTGACCTCAGATATTAGGAAACTTATATCTGTTGTGAAAGGTGCAAGCACCAACTCGCAAAGGCTGCAGTGGCAGGCCTGCAGTCATAGTTAAGTGGACTAACAATGGGTGGCATACTACATGCTACATGGGAGACCCTAGTTTACTTATGGCCTGGATCCCTTAGTACCATATACGAAGAGCTTACAAGGGGACACCAGTGGCCAACTGTGGATGTACAAAAGTACTTACCATGGTCAATTTAGGGAGAAAGCACAATGACTGGGGCCCTGATTAGCAGGATCCCAGTCAGACTAAGTCAAAAACTCACTGACAGCAGGCAGAAGTGGGGGTAACCCATGCTAGAAGGATCCTACCTTTCTACACGTACTCAAAAGTATAAGTTACTCAAAAGGGTAAGTTATCTTTTTGACTCATCCCCACAGCATGGGCATTCTAAGCATGGCAGTGTCCACTGTTGGTGTAATGCTTGCACTAGCATAATAGTGGCAATTCTTGCCATTTTTATAGCAGGGTTAACACTCTGAATCATGTGCATGTAACATTGGTGCAGCCTGTCTGCATCCATCAACGCATTCTTCATTAATACATTCATGTAATCACCAATTCATTCTGCTACTCATGAATGTACTCATGTATTCAACCATTCATTTGTTTTCAAATCCCCCGCCTTGCACTTATCCGTCCCCTCTGCCACTTACCATTCACCCATGCACTCACTTGTCCAGCTTTTGACTAATTGAAACATCACCCACTCACCCATAAGCACAATTATGCAGACAAACTTGGCAAGCCACTAAGAAACAATGTCACGTAAACAATTAAGAGTTGACAATTTTCTTTTAAATTTACTTCTAAATTCTAATGTCAAAACATTAAAAATGTTTGCAAAATCACTCGTCACACCAGTACTTCCCAGTCTCCATTGTTACCGTTTATTAACAACCCTAATTCCCTAAGTAGATCATTAGAGAAATATATTTGCTCTGAAGGTTCAAAATACTTCTATGTGTTTAATTTTGAACTGCAGAACTAATTCAATTGTGTTTGTTGATTAAAATCCTCCACACCTAGTGGGCTCGATTCTCAAAGCAATGTGCATCTTGTTTAGCTTTATGCAAGTAATAAAGCAATTTGAGCATTTTTTTTCTATAACTTTCCACAAACAATGTGTGTCTATGTGGCCAGATATGCAAAGATGTTTTACGATTGCAAAGTATGCACAAATTATCAGGGTTTGTGATAACAAAAATTCAGGGGCATATTATTCAAGGAACGGTGTTAAAATTATCGCCGTTTTATCGGCAGGAAACTGCCGATAAAACGGCAATAATGGGCTTGATAATACGCCCTTGTTAATTCCCAAAGAAGCTCATGTTCTGATGTTAACATGGGCTTCTATGGGAATTAACAAGGGCTTATTATCAAGCCCATTATCGCCGTTTTAGCGCCAATTTCCTGGCGATAATTTTAACACCGGTCCTTGATAATATGCCCCTCAGTTTGTAATGTGCATAAACGACATTCGAAGTCCAAAATGTCTTTGCGACTCACAATGTCAATGTTATGATTCCTGGGGAGTCTCAATGCAAAGGAGGCAGCCCTACCCCCTTGTGACTCACATGTAAGCGCATCAATCGTCTGCAAGTACTCCTGTAGTTTGTGAGCACTGAATGGGTACGACAGGCTGCCCTTGTCAAACACAGTACAGGGCTATGATCCTGTCAATCATACATCTGGCCGTATGTTCCATGGTCTTGAAAAGGATTATATCCTTTTTGACTTTGAATCGAATTATTCAAATACTGCATTGCAAATGTGTTTGTGGAATTTTTAATTTTGCACCGGTGTGGTTGCACTTTTTTCTTAACTTTATTGATGACATGAGGCAGCCATTATGTATCCATGCAAAGTCTTAAATTAAATACAAAACATTTAAATAAAATGTTAGTTGAAGCAGAGAAAGATTAAACTGATGTATTCTTTTTTTTGCCTCGGGTTACAAGCACACATTTAAAGGCCGAAACTGTCTGGATTTACAAACAAAGGAGAACATAGCAGCATACGTATGTTTAACAATTTAATTTTAATGGATGGGTTACAGTGCAATTTTCGGTACCTGCAGCCTCTGGTGTAGTCTCAGATTGCGCCACTGGTTTTATGGACCTTTAGGTATCAGTTGAAAGTGTATTCTGGGAGCTAACATCAGTGCAAGTCAAATTACAGTGAAACTCATTTGACAGCAAGGATAGTTTCCAAACCATGAAGGTTTATTAACAAAGTTATGGGCTTTAATCATTTAGGGCCAGATGTAGGTAGCCAAATACCGGTCGGTAACGGCCGAATTCGGCCGTTACCGACCGGTATTTGGCTACCGAGATGTAGGGGCAGGTAAACTGGGCAAATCGGTAATTTTACCGAATCTGTAAATATACCGGTCGGTAAATTTACCGACCGGTATTTTTACAGAATCGGTAAAATTGATATGTAGGTGGGACTCTTCTGAGTCCCACAAGGCCTAAGAAATCGGTATTTTACCATCAAATTCAATTTGATGGTGAAATACCGATTCAGGTGTGCATGCACATGTGTGCATGCACACCTGTGCCATATGACAGGCAGACCTGCCCTTAGGGCAGGTATGCCTGCCATATGGCCCCCGAACCTTTTTTGGGGGTGCTAGAGGGTGTCAAAGTGACACCCCCTGCACCCTTGCCAAAAATCGGTATTTACCGATCGGTAAATACCGACCAGTAATGCCCCATTCATTCCTATGGGCTTCAAAGCCCATAGGAATGAATGGAGCATTACCGGTCGGTATTTACCGAATCGGTAAATACCGATTCTTAACGATTCGGTAAATGGAACATCTGGATGTTCCTACATACCCCCACTTCTTATTTACCGATTCTTAATTACCGAATCGGTAAAATTCGGTAATTAAGAATCGGTAAATAAGTTTTACCTACATCTGGCCCTTAGTAAATACCTAGGGCCAGATGTAGGTGGCCAATTACCGGTCGGTAACGGCCGAATTCGGCCATTACCGACCGGTAATTGGATTTTGAGATGTAGGGGGAAAAAACAGGCATTTTCGGTAATTTTACCGAATCGGTAAATATACCGGTCGGTAAAATTACCGAAAATGCATTTTCGGTATGTAGGTGCCAAGTTGCACATTGACACAGGGCTTTGAAAATCGGTATTTTACCATGCAATATAATTGCATGGTAAAATACCGATGCAGGTGTACATGCACATCTGTGCATGTACACCTGTGACATGTGGCACACAGAACTATGATAGCAGCTATACCTAATTGGGTGTAGCTGACCCCCCGGGCACCGATGTGTGCTGAATCAGCTCTGAGTTTTCTGTTGCTCAAGTACCAAGTTTATATAGGTGTTAGTTCAAAATGACACAGTTAATCCATTGTTCCAATGTATTTCATTTATTCTTCATGAAATGCTTTCAATTATTTCACATGAAAATCCAATGCATTTCGGCAGTGTCTTCCTGCCTTCATCAGGGAAATAGTGAATCTACAATTCAAAAAAATAGTTTTAACCTATAATGTTTCTAGACGATTTATATCCAATATAACACATCCGCTATAAATATACATTCATTCAACATTAGCAAAGTGTGTTGAAAAAATTCTTTCAGTAATGAATCAACAAGCATATTGACTGAAATGCATTATCTCGTTTCACATTAAACTTAGTACACATGTTATTAAACGTGAATGTTACTTCGTTTCCTGAAATTATTTCGGATGGCTTTACTCGCCTACTGTGGGTGGGGATTGCTAAAGTTGTTACCGTGTTTGACCGCGATACTGAAATGATAGCCTCGCATTACGCGCTGGCAATGCTGTTCTCAATATCTAACAGACACCAAATGTGCTAAACGAACGCGCTATCAAGTGCTTAAGATTCGCGCTTACTTAACGTGATGCTATGCCTTCTAGAAAGGAGAGTTATGTTTATCTTGCGCCCTTAAGGAGTCTGTTCCTGGCTGTTTAACTGCTCACCTTGGCGTTTCTGATTCTCGCGCCATTCCTCTACGGACAAATCCTCCTCTCTTCCGGTGTTACCTTCATCGCGCGTGCGCCCTATTTAACTCCCGCTTACCCGTTTTTTTTATATATGTGCACTCTAACTTTATTGAATTCCTGTTTAAGGGGATCTGCGCCAGTGCTCACTACCGCTTAGGGCATGTATGTGTGCCACATGGCACACAAGCCTAAAACAGGGGTGCCAGAGGGTGTCAAAGTGACACCCCCTGCACCCTTGCTAAAATCGTTATTTACCGATTCTGTAATTACAGAATCGGTATTGCCCATTGATTCCTATGGGCTTCACAGCCCATAGGAATCAATAGGAAATACCGATTCGGTATTTCCAGATTCGGTAAATACCGAATCTTAACGATTCGGTATTTCCACATCTGGAAATACCTACATCTCCCCCATTCATATTTACCACTTCTTAAATACCGAATCGGTAAAATTCGGTATTTAAGAAGTGGTAAATATGAATTACCTACATCTGGCCCCTAGTCAGTTAAGCATAATATCGGTATCTCTTGCACTTTTATGGCCCTAGTGGCCGAAATAAAGTTAATAAATGGTTAATAATATCAGTACCGTTAATCAACTCAACAATATAATGCCAGGAAGTGGTCAAATAAATCGTTTAAAGAGTGCACACCGCTGTATGACCTTGGATGTATCATCTCTCTGAACTGTATGGTACAGGAGGATCTTTCTAATCCCCACACATGGTGTAAATCACAACTTCCAATGAATCCTATCTGCTCAAACATTTCTAAATGCAAAATAATGAGAGATTTTTCTAGCTAGTGAAGGGTATCTTGCTCCTGCAACCAAAATGAAAACGTGAAAGCACATTTCTAAATCAACATTACGGTAACAATTAAAGGGTTTTGAACAGCTAAGGCCTACTCGCAGTTCGGCCAAATGTGCATTTGGTTAAACGTATACCATAGCCTATTGACTGTACTTCAAATAAACAAAGTGTGGCTCGCTTATATGTATAAATCCACACCTTAGCAGACACAGATTATCATGTGATTAGTAAAAATGATAAGGCATTGCATGTTCACTAGTCTAACTGAATACCAGTATGCTGCAGGCATATCTAAACGAAGGGATGCGGAATGGGCAGGACCGTCCATTGTTTGCTATATGAGGTGGAGAGCTGCCACAAAAAAGTTTGTAGGAGGGCATTCCCAACTCCCTTTAGATCATTTTTTAACCTGGAAATGGTCACAGAGTTGCTTCTGCAAGGTACTGTAGTCAATCACCTTCCAGGGTGGGTAGGGGGAATTAAACATCCCTAAGCTTAGTGGGGGTTTAGAAGAAGTTTCCCTCAGGGACAGCATTTGTTCCATGAAGAAAAAAATGCAAATAAACAAATTTGCATTTTCACCACTGGACTTGTGCCTATTGCAGAATTGTACTGTGTGGCACAGTTTTGCACAGGGTAAAGAGCAAAGTGTAAAAATGTCACATGACTTTGCCAATAGTTGGTCTGGAAAGCTGCAAATAACATAATTTCCCAGCGTACCACTGCCAATTACTGTGAATTGCAAAAATTAGTACACATTCCGTGTGCAAATGTAATATTTTGTTTTATCGGCCCTATAGAATTTCTGTGCAATAATACCAACATTAATACATCCGCCCATGCCAATGTTCTTATTGAAATGTACTCAATTACAGATGTGACAACCTTCTGATCAATGTCTGCCTAAAAGGCCTAATTTGTTATGATTTTGTTAACAAGCCTCTGAAAATTAACATGGACGTCGCTGACAGCTTGCAGGAAAAACCCATCCCTGTGCAATTTATTGTTTTTTTTTCTGACATGAAATGAGACACATAGAGAGGAAGGCAGGTTACGATATCATACTAATTTATTTCGACAACCTTGAGACAGCTGATAACCATGCGTCTAATACACTGTCGGATTCATTTTCCTATCAGATGAGACCTTCCACCTACAACTCTAGCATCCCTGAAAACGTATTAACCTGGAAGGTCCAAGCTAGATAGAATGGAGGAAGAGCTGGTATTTGGTTCATAAGAGCAGATGAGCTCAGGGTGTTCAAGGAAAATGTCACTTGTTGTATGTAGCTGCTTTTAGACTTTTAATGTGTTGTGATCTGTACTTTGTGTTTCTGTCCACGATGATCTGACATCTGAAAACTGCTAGCTTAGATTGAAATTGCATCCTTATTTCAAATTCTTCACATAACTGGTTGCATTTGTTCTTTGTTTTTGCTTTTTTTTCCTCCTTTAGGTACTGAAGTTGGCAGAAGAGAACAGGAGGCTAACAGTTAGAGAATTCTTATTTACAGATAATAGCCTTCCTATTTTTGATATTCATGCGTGTTATCTTTGTGAGTTTCTATGTTTTCACTTTTCAGTTCCTCTGACCCTGAAGCGGTCCTGTGATCCCAGGTGTGGTGGGTTCATCGTGTTCGTAGCTCCTGGTCTTGTCACCCCAAAGTACTGAAACTGAATCATTTATGAATGAATACTGTTGTCTTCTGTGGGCCTTAGACTTCTGCCATCTCACTCTGGCGTGCAAACTCTCCTTTTGGAAATCACACCTAACAAAAAAAGTATGCACTCATTCAATGCTAAATGCAAATTAATTTACGCATGCTGTGATCTTGTAGAATTAAAAGGAAATGTATATTTACTAAACAGAACTCCCTGTGCTTGATTTAGGGGCAAATGCGTTGGTGGGCAGGGCACAGCTGGTCCATATGGGCGTATGAAGTGCAGACCCCTGCAGTGAAGGAGGGATTAAGGAGGGGTGTTAGCTTCAGACTACTCTGTGATATTCTAATAGCCAAGCCTAGCAGTATGAGGATAAGCCTCCTCCTTCTCTCATTCAGAAGAGGTGGGGGACACATACTCAGTGCTTAATTTGAGCCGGCGGTTTTTGGTGCTCGGCACCGGCACTTAATTCTCGGCACCGGCACTATTGCCAGTGCTGAACATTTGTAGTGCTGTCTGTCTAATACACAGATGAGCATAGCAACAGTGTTGAATGAGTCAATACATATTATAAAAGAATAATACTATACCTTTGGGTGACTTGTAGGAGTGTGAGGGTTTATCATTGTGTAGGTGCTGCCATTGGCAGCGTTAGCAGTGGTAATGGGTGGTGCAAGCTGCAGTGGCCTTCCATGAAGGGCCCTGGCACTTACATTTTCACAAATTAAGTACTCGGGAACACTTGGTTGGGACAGTGACTTAGTGGTAGCTTGTGCTCTGCACGAATCCAAATCTTTCCATGTAACAAAACCTTAGGGGGCCCCACTCCAAAGAATGGTTATGGACCCCCCTTCTATAGCCATACAATCACCAACCTGTGTTTAGAAGTACTTCACCACTGCCACCCGCATCCATAGGGCATCAGCAGGAGATTCAGTGATAAGATTAGCAGAATAAACACTCAACTATGTAGGATGAGCGTACTCTGCACCAGCATTAATAAAAAAACAACTTGTATTCATATTTTTTATTTTATTTTATACATTATTGTTATTTACAAAAGTGGAATTTAGCGGCTGAATGTATGTGTTCCTCGCTGTCGCTTAAATAAGTGCACATCTAAAGAAAGGGTCTCTAAGAGAAGTGCAGATGTAATGAAACCTATTCACCACTTTGAAGACTAAAATGTTCTTTTATAGCTTGGCAGAGTGAGCTGCTCCAACATAAACTGCCAGAACTACCACTGTGCTAAACTGAGGATTCTCCTGCCCATTTAAGATGCTCCGGTGTAGCACCTGATAACTCAGCCTCCTGAAGTTACTAATACTGGGGATATTGTTAAATCCGAGGACTTTGAAACAGGGATTGCAAGTGGGACCCTGAAGGACTCCTTAGAATCGCGGAATTACCAAGAAGATTGGTAATTCTGAGCCCCCCAGTTACTACCCATATCATAGCTGCTATGTTTTCTATGATTTTCCATCTCCTTCTGAATTACATCGGCATTTGTAATAAAGACCTTCAAGGCAATGGATCTGCTGATTGTATGTGGGTGTAGCTTTCTCCTGGTATTCCTACACACAATCATTGGTGAATGTATAGATAGGGTAAAGGTTTCATTTTTGGGCTTTGAACACTGGGTAGTATCCATGATCTACAAGGCAAAAAGTATGAAACAGAAAATGCTATGGCAAGGGAAGGTGGCATGACCTTTACTGGGTGTAAGTTACATGATCAAATTCCCACAATTTGAGGATGAGTCTCACTGCAAGGTTCTGGATACCCAAGATAGTGTCCCGGGAGTCCCAGGTGAAATTTAGTACCCACCGGTGCTGGAACACTGTTCAGAGTAAGGGTGCTGGCATCAATGTTACATCACTGAAGTCCTAGTTATTTTGAAAACGTTAGGTGTTGCACAAGGAACAAGAACAGTAAATGAGTCACTATCATTCAGCAGGAGAGGGATAACGGTGTGGTATTTAGCTGATGGTGCATTTTGGAGCACACTGTCACAAATATACTGTAAAGCATGCTGTGGTAGTGCACCGTCATTTACTGGCAGAACATTTTCCATTGATATGGGCACAAAATTTGCCCTGACATGCAATTTTACTGATAGAACTATGCAGTGCACAACTGATAATGAGCTGAAATTTCAGCAAATTTTTACCATATGCGCATCACCAAGTAAAGATCCTTGATTTGTATTGATCCTATCAAAATGTTTGCTTCCATCACGCCTAAGAACTACAAAAATGTTCTTCATCTGTGCTTTCATAACTGCTGATATATTTTGAAAATAGTGTACAGTTATTTTAAAGTCATTTAAATGTTGTATATTCGAAGTAACTAACAGCCTTTAAATCCTTTCCTTTCACACTTCCTGTACCCTAACCAGATTGGCAATTAGTTCACTCTACGAAATCCTATAAATTTGCAGTCCGAGAAAGAAAAGTAATTGCCAATCTCCATGTTAAAAGAATGAGCACAGATTTGTCAGAAGTCATAGTCTGACATTTGACCTCTATCTTTGAACGCATTGCACATGTGTTAGAAATGGGGGTCTCTAGTTGGCAAGGGTTTGCACCATTGTCCAAGTAGGGACCCTTCCTTCTATTCAGGATAAGGGAGTTACACTCCTAAAAAATAACCCCTGCTCCCCCCATTGATAGCTTGGCAAGAGCAGTCAGGCTTATCTTAGAGGCAGTGTGTAAACCATTTGCGCATAACCAACAGTAACAGAGTGTAAGCACTACAAAAGGACACCCACCAGTTTAGAAAAATATCCAATATTTGTATATACTTAAGACAAGACCAACACCGATAAAAAATTCACAATAGAGTACTTAGAAATCTTCAGTTATCAAAATAAACTTGAAATAAAATTCCTTGAAGTCGATAGCGACATCTGAGGCTATCACAGCGTCGTGAAAAACAAATTCCAAACAGTTGTGGCTGACCGTGGCTTTGCAGCATCGGGGCCCAGCTACAATGTCGGGGAGACCCACAAAATAGTACCTTTTGAAATGCAGGAAGTCGGTGACGTCTTGTTGAGCTCCGAAAGCACAGTGTCCACATGCATCGGTACCGGAGGTCGGGGCAGGAGTCGTCGAGCCCTTGAAGTCACATGCGTTGCAGATCAAACTCCTCGTGGTTGAAGTCAGGAGCGCTGGCGTTGGCAATGCGGTGCGAAATGCAGCAGCACTCACCACGGTGCCGGCCGGTCACAGTGCAAGCAGCAGCGTCATCGTCGCTGAAGTGCTGTCGTCGACTGATGAACTTGAGTAAATGGCGCCGGCATCGGTAAGCCAAGGCTGCGGTGTGGGATGGGGTTGGTAAGCCGTGCAACTTACGAGCTGTGCTCTCGAACCACAGTGCAAGCAGCGGCATCGATGTCGGCATGAAGCGGCGTCGTCAGGGATACCAAGGCGATGATGTGAAGCAAAGTGGTGCGAAGTGCGGGGCCCACAGGTCACAGTGCAAGCAGCGGCTTGGTGGCAGCATCAGCAGGCGTCATCGGTGAGACCAGGATTGCGGTGCGGCGTTGTGGCGGTGCCCTCTGTGGCACCTTCAGGACACGAGTTGGCAACAGCATCGTAGACGGCATCAGGTTGCTTTTTCTTCTGTTGCAGCACAAAACACACTGTCCCCAGAACTGAGGGCAGAAAAACTTGAAGTCTTTGCTGTTCCTTTGACTTCTTGATCAGGGGGCAAGGTCTACCTCACGACTTTGAAGAAACTCACAAAAAGAGATTGCAGAAAGTTCAAGTCCAGTGCTCTCACTGCCCAAGACAGAAGCAGCCACTACAGGCCAACACAGCAAAGCACACAGCAAAGTGGTAGTTCCTCCTCACAACTTCTCCTACTATTCTTCTTGGCATTCTTCTTGGTCCAAAAGAGTTCTAAAGTTCAGGAGTCTGGGCCCAATATTTATACACCAAATCCTTTGTTCTCTGAAGGCAGAGAGTGTCTGTACCCAGCCCAAACCAGTTCTGTCCTCACTAGTGCAGCTTCTTGGTAGGGGGTGTAGACTGCATTGTGCAAGGTAGACCAGGCCCATTCAGGTGCAAGGAAACCTCCTCCCCCTACTCTAAATGCAGCCCAGGTCTATTCAGCCAGTCCTGACCCATCAGGCTCTCTGGAGCCACTACTCCTCCCCAGCCCCCATCACTCCAAAGCCAGACAGTCAATCCACAAGCCCAGCAGATGCATAAAGGATGGCTAAGTAATAAAATAGCTGATTTCTAAAAGTGGTATTTTCAAACACAGAATGTAAAAATCCTCTTCACTGAAAGATACATTTTAACATTCTGAGTCCAGACATACTAAACTTTATGTTTCTACCCTGATCCCAGGAGTAGTTATGTTTATAAGATGGCATAAACAAATTCCCCAATCTGTCCTATGTGAACAGGCAGCCTTGCAATGGTGAAAAACGAAATACACTGTAATACACCACCAGGACATGTCACACACATCAGTACATGTCCTACCTCTAACATACACAGCATCCCTGCTCACAGAGGTACCTTGGGCCTACCTTAGGGGTGACTGATATGTAGAAAAAGGGAAGGCTGGAGCCTGGCAAGTGGGTGCACTTGCCAGCTCGACATGACAGTTACAAACTGTACACAAACTGTGCAGTGGCAGGTCTGAGTTACCTTTTCAGGGCTACTTTTGTGGGTGGTACAACCAGTGCTGCAAGCCCACTAGTAGCATTTGATTTACCAGCCCTGACACTCTCAGCGCACTTTACTAGGGCCTCAGCAGTAAACCAAATATGCCAATCATGGATACACCAATCCATAACATAATTTACAACAGGAGCACTTGCACTTTAACACTGAACAGAAGTGAGAAAGTGTGCAGGTACACTAAACCAGCCAAAACAGAGTCAAAACCATGAGTTCAGAAAGCAAAAAGACTTGGGAAACACGCTATAAGATGCCAAGTCTGGCAACATGCGACAAAATATAATGCTAATGCATCGTCATTGCTCATTCACCTTTGAATTCCAGAATTATTATTTAGGTGGTGCTGCAGAACCCCTCTTTAAGCGCCAATGGTAATACCATTTTTCAATCAATCAATCAATCATAGCATTTGTAAAGCGCACTACATATCCATGAGGGTCTCAAGGCGCTAGGGGGGGGAACGCTGCTACTGTTCGAAGGGCCAGGTCTTGAGAAGTCTCCTGAAGGTTAGGAGGTCATCGGTCTGCCGTAGGCAGATGGGGAGGGTGTTCCTCGTCTTGGCGGCAAGGTGGGAGAATGATTTGCCACTGGCGGTTACTCTTCGGATGCGGGGGGCGGTGGCAAAAGCGCGGTCTGCGGAGTGGAGCTGGCGGGTGGGGGTGTAGCGGCTGAGTCGGCTGTTGAGGTACGCTGGTCCGATGTCATGGAGTGCCTTGTGTGCGTGGGTGAGGATCTTGAAGGTTATCCTCTTGTTGATGGGGAGCCAGTGCAGGTCCTTCAGGTGGGTTGTGATGTGGCTGTGGTGGGGGATGTCGAGGATCAGGCGTGCGGAGGCGTTCTGGATGCTATGGAGTAGTTTCAGGAGTTTGGCTGGGGGTCCTGCGTAGAGTGTGTTGCCGTAGTCCAGTCTACTGCTGATGAGGGCCTGGGCGACCGTCCTTTTAGTTTCGGTAGGGATCCACTTGAAGATCCTGCGAAGCATGCGAAGGGTGTAGAAGCAGGAGGAGGAGACGCCATTGACCTGCTTTGTCATGGAGAGTGAGGAGTCGAGGATGATCCCTAGGTTGCGTGTGTGGTCGCTGGGTGTTGAGGGTGTTCCTAGTGCAATCGGCCACCAGCAGTCGTCCCAGGCAGAGGGGGTGGATCTGAGGAAGAGGACCTCTGTCTTGTCCAAGTTCAGCTTCAGTCGGCTGTTCCTCATCTAGTCCGTGACGGCCTTCATGCCTTCGTGGAGGTTGGTTTTGGCGGTGTGGGGGTCCTTGGTGAGGGAGAGGAACAGCTGGGTGTCGTCGGCTTAGGAGATGATGTTTAGGTCATGCTGTCGGGCGACGTTGGTGAGCGGTGCGATGTAGACGTTGAACAACATTGGGCTGAGGGATGAGCCTTGGGGTACGCCGCAGATGATCATGGTGGCTTCGGAGCGGAAGAGGGGAGGCAGACGCTCTGGGTTCTCCCAGTGAGGAAGGAGGTGGTCTAGTCCAGGGCATTCTCTTGGATTCGGGCATCGTGGAGGAGGCCTCTTAGTGTGCGGTGTCAGACTGTGTCGAAAGCGGGTGACAGGTCCAGGAGGATGAGGGCCGCGGTTTCTCCATTGTCGAGCAGGATCCTGATGTCGTCGGTGGCAGCGATGAGGGCAGTTTCGGTGATGTTGTTGCTGCGAAACCCAGACTGGGACGGGTCCAGGATGTTGTTCTCTTCGAGGAAGCTGGTCAATTGTTTGTTGACGGCCTTTTTGATGACCTTCGCCGGGAAGGCGAGCAGGAAGATGGGTCGGAAGTTCTTGAGGTCCGTGGGGTCCGACTTGGGTTTCTTTAGTAGGGCATTGATCTCTATATGCTTCCAGCTCTCTAGGAAGGTCGCTGTCTTGAAGGAGATGTTGATGGTTTTGCGGAGGTGGGGTGCGATGATGATTTTTCAATCATAAGAATATGCATGATTCAACTATCAGCCTTTATAAGTCATACAAACATAATGGGAATAGTGTGTGCAAATGCCTAAAAAGAGAGTGGCGGACTAATTATAAACCCATTGACAAATCCACATATAAACGGGTCTTGAAAGACCCCTATAGGAAAGTACGCGAGGGACAGAAACTTTTCTTTTCCACTAAAATCAATCAGGTTGGTAACAAAAGCAGAGAACTTTTTAATATTGTAAAAAAATTCTCATCACCTACGGCAATCAGTAGCCGTTTGTTCCCACTAGGGAGTGGACCAATCTTATGGCCTGTTTCTTCCACGATAAAATTAAAAACATTCAGGATTCTTCTGAAGCTCAGTCGCCAGCACTATAAACTGCCACTGGTCTGCCCCTTGATGCTAGCCGTAACACTGATTTCTCCCTTGCGCAGGTTCCTGCCATCACATTGGAGAAATCCCTTGCTCTAATGAAGGCCCTTAAGTCTGGCTCACCATCTGATCTCTGTCCAGCAAAAGTACTGATATCTATTGCAGAAGTGATAAACCCTGCTGTTAATCTGATTTTGAACACCGCCCTGCGTGAGGGGTATATGCCGCAAAGCTAGAAAGATGTGAAAATCCTCCCGCTTGTAAAGAAACCCACGGCAGACCCATTGGTCGCCGGTAACTACAGGCCTATATCACTGCTGCCTTTTTTCACCAAAGTTTTGGAGAAATATGTCAACACAGTCACCACGAATTATGTGGAGGCCAACCAACTTCTGCATCCAAGTCAGTCGGGCTTCAGAGCCAATTTCAGCACGGAAACGGCTCTATTAGAAGTCACTGACACTTTAAAAGCTACCATGGATAGAGGAGGCAATGCGGTTCTGGTGTTGTTGGACCTTTCCACAGTCTTCGATACCATGCCCCACAACAGACTACTACAAAGACTTAAGGAGGGCCGTATCGGAGGCACTGTATTGAGATGGTTTGCCTCCTTTTTAAACAACCATCTACAAACTATCAGGTCCCCTTCTTTCGCAGCTATAATCCCTCCCAGGAATGCCGGGGTCCCACAGGGCTCAATCCTGAGCTCAACTCTGTTCAATTTGTATATGACCCCGCTTGCACTCCTCGCCGGGAAATAAAGTGCCGAAATAGTATTGTATGCGGATGACACACAATTGTTGTTCACTTGCGAGAAGGACGCTGACTTTAAAGGCAATGTGATCAACACCTGTCTCTCAGAGGTCTTCTCTTGGCTCAGACAAAACTAACTGAAGTGCAACTCTGAAAAGTCAGAGAATATCTTCTTTGGCTCCCATCCTTGTGAAGCATGGCACAAATGGTGGCCGCAGAACATGTCTCCCCCCACATCATCAGTCATCATGGTGAAAAATCTTGGGGTCAATTGGACGCCGCACTCTCTATGAAGGTTCAGATCCAATCCGTGGCTGGGACCTGTTTTGGGGTATTGAGAATGTTGAGGAACCTTCTCCCCCTGCTCCCAGTCTCGTACCAGAAAACGGTACTCCAGGCCTTGGTGGTCTCGGGACTGGATTATGTAAATTCCCTGTACTTGGTCCTCCCAGACTATTTACTTGGCCGATTACAGGTAGTCCAGAATTGAATTGAATTGAATTGAAATTGCACTTGTATAGCGCCATCTACCCGGAGGCCTCGTAGCGCTTATGACTAAAGCTAACTTAGCACAGGCTCGGGCAGATTAGCGGGATTTGGCAAACAAGTGAGTTTTCAAGGCTTTTCTGAAGGAAAGATGATCGGTGGTTCCTCGAAGGGAAAGGGGGAGGGTGTTCCAGAACTTGGCAGCGGTGTATGAAAAGGAACGACCTCCCCAACGGGCTTTCCTCACTCTGATAGAGGAGGCCAGCTGGAGGGTACTGGAACGAAGGGAACGTGAGGGGACATAGGGGGTGATCAGGGGTTGCAGAATTGCAGGACCAAGGTGGTGGAAGGCTTTATGTAGAGTACACATAGCTTTAAATTGTACTCTGGCCGCTATGGGGAGCCAATGGAGTTCCTCAATGGCGGTCCTTGCTGACTCCCAGCGAGGGAGATTGTAAAGCAGACGGGCCGCACTGTTTTGGGTGACTTGGAGTTTCTGAATGACATAGGAAGGGGCTCCCATATAGAGGACATTGCCATAGTCCAGGCGAGATAGTATAAGGGCCTGGACTAGAATCCTCCTAGCCTGGAATGGAAGCAGAGGGAGTACCTTCCGTAGCATCCTCATCAGGCCGAAACAGGTGGCTGCGGTCTTTGTGGCTTGGGCTGAGAAGTTCAATGCGGTGTCAAGCCAAACCCCCAAGCTTTTTATTTGAGGTTTGGGAGCGGGAGGCGGGCCCAAACATGGAGGCCAGATGGATGAAAAGACAGAGGGCGAGGGGTTGCCCAATAAGATGACATCTGTCTTCTCCCCGTTGAGTTTTAAACGGGAGGATTGCATCCATCTGGCAACAGCCTCTAGACAGGGACCTAGGGTGTTGGACGATACCTCTGAGTGGTCCAAAGAGACCACCAGTTGGGTATCGTCCGCGTAGGTGACAATACGCACACCGAAGGGCTGGACAATCCTGTCTAGAGGTTCCATGTAAGCATTGAACAGGGTGGGGCTCAGGGATGAGCCCTGAGGAACCCCACACCTAAGAGGATGTTTGGGTGACACTGCCTCGCCCTCAAAGACCTGAAAGAAGCGGTCAGCCAGAAAGGATGTCAACCAGTCCAGCGCCGGGCCCGACACGCCCATGTCTGCCAGACGTTGTAATAGCATGACATGGTTCACCGTGTCGAACGCGGCGCTGAGGTCTAACAAGATGATTGCCACTTTGCCACCCCGGTCCAACACTGCTCTAGCTTCCTCAGTTACGGCCAAGAGGGCTGTTTCGGTCCCATGTAGGGGCCGAAACCCGGTCTGAGAGGCACGTAGGAGACCATTTGACTCCAAAAAGTTCATCAAGATGTTGTTCACGTGCCTCTCGAGTAGTTTACTCAGCCAGGGGAGTAAGGAAATAGGACGATAATTCGCCAGGTTGGATTGGTCAAGGTTGGGCTTCTTCAACAGGGCCCTCACCATCGCGCACTTCCAGGAGGGAGGTACGGTTCTTGAGGAGATGGAAGTGTTGAGAACGTCCAATATGACCGGGCGAATTATGTCCATTGCCTTAACAAGGGTCTGAGGGGGAGCTGGGTCATTAGGGGAGCCTGTGGTGACTTTAGAGATGAGTCTATCCAGTGCCGGAGTGTCTAATGGGGGGATTGCATCAAGCATACACTGGACGGGGGCTTCAGAGGTGGTAGGCATAGGAAGGTCTAAATCACTGTCAGCATCCCCAAAAGAGGAGTATATAGTCTGAATTTTTTCAGAGAAGAAAACAGCTAGTTCATTGCAGCGGTTTTGGGCACTGTCTGCAGAAGGAAGTTCAATAGGGGGTGAAATAAGTGTTTTAACAATTTTAAAAATTTCCCTTGGAGCATTGGCAGCTTCATCGATTTTGCTGCAATAAAAGGAAGCTTGTGCCGATTTTATCTCCTGTTTATAGAGCCTAATGGCGGCTCTATAATCCTCCTTCCTAATTTCAGAATAGTCCTGTCTCCAGGCCCTTTCGTGTTTCCGACAGGTTAGTTTCATGGCCTTAAGGGCAGGGGTGTACCATGGAGCAGCTCTAGGTCTTTTCATAGAGCTACTAGCCTGTACGGGGAGGACCATGTTGAGTGTAGATGAGATCCAGTCATCAAAATTGTTGGCTGCTGTATTGAATGTGGCAGCCAGAGCGATTTTTCTGGCAGGACCTAGGACACGCACAACCCATCTTCTGTCTTTCTTACACTGGATTCCGGTTCGGAAAAGGATACACTTCAAAGCGTTAGTTTTGGTCTTCGAAGTCTTTCATAAGATAGGAGCCTCTTACCTCAGGGAAATATTTCAGCACTAGATACCTCTACGAACCTTGAGGTCCTCTGCCCAGCTTCTGACCTCCACTCCAAAGATCCTGCTCTCCCGGGTAGGGGGCGGATCTTTTCAAGTGGTGTCTCTCGCCTGTGGAATAGCCTACCTCTTTCTCTTAGACAGGTGCAGGATCTCCTCACCTTCAGGAGGAAATTAAAAACATGACTTTTCCAATATTAGATCCTGGTCAGCATCTGCATGGGTGCTCTCTGTTAGTTGTTACATGGTTTTTCTCTTAGCGCCAGGACACTCCTGGGCGCAGCTGCGCGCTTTCTAAATACCAACTAACATAACATCTCAAGTAGACCGAGCTGTTGAAAACAGTAGGAAGCAACTGCAATGATCTGACAACTCATTCAGGGATCCTTATTCAGAAGGAAGCATTCGTTCTCCCATTTGTTGTCTTGGGTAAGGGATGGACTGAGTGATGATGGCCAAAACCATCTATGGTTATCAACCTTCTCATTCATCCTATAAAAAGTTGCAGTCATTTTAGAGCTCAGCTTTAGCTCCTTTAGAGCTATCATTCATTGAACTGCAGAAATTCAAACATCAGTACAGGGTATGTCGAATACTTTGATAAATCTGGATAAAGTTTTGCATATTGTTTGCATTGTAAAATAATCTGAAGCAGTGGGATATGATATGTTATTGTAGCAGCTAGACATACATATTGAATGGTGCGCGGAAGAGAGCCGTGTCCAAAATGTAGGGGGAAGCAGCAAGGTCTAAATAATGAGTATGGGAGAAAACCTGTGACCAATGTCTCAGGAAAGAGCTAGTCCAGTTTACAGACATTCCTGACATTCTTTTTGTTTCTAGCCTCTCAGGCAGGATGGATGGATGGATGACCCATGATGGGCAGTGCACCTCCACCGCAGCTGGACCAAGAGACCCATTGGACGGACACCCTAAAGACCTCCAAATCCGTCACTGCCCCCAACCTGGAACAGGGAATTAAGAACTTCAACACCTGGATCACTTTCTGCTCCGACATCACATCTATCAAGAGCAACAATCACAGAAGATCCTCCAAAATGCCAGCTGGTACACCCGAGAACTTAGAACAGTGTAATGTGACAGAAAAAAGCTGGAGAGGAGAGGGGGCACCAGCAAGGAGACCCTGATGGGGTAGCCTTCAAGATTTCACACAACCGCTGCAACCACCTGCTGAGGACGACAAATAAGACAGCCCTATCTATGCGCATAAAAACCAGTCCCAACAATAGCAAGGAACTTTTCAAAATCGTAAAGGAGCTCTCCAACTCGGCTGCCAGCAAAAACAACATCACAATCTCACAAGAGCTCTGTGATAGCCTCAGCAAATGATTCCATTACAAGATCGCAACCATATACAGAAACTACGAACCCCAACCTACATCCATGAACTTCCTCAACAGATAAGGTAACTGACACAAACCACAGATTGACCACCTGGAACCAGCTCTCCACCTAGGACGCAATCCCCATCATGAAATCTGTCCACTCTGGAGCTCCCACTGACCCATGCCAGCATCACATCTCCAACCTGGGAAACCAAAGGATCGGACAAGAACACACCACCTTGCTCACCACCTCAATAACCACCAAAACATTTCCCGACAGCTGGAAACAAGCCAAATTTACAACTACTACTCAAAACACCTTCTGCAGGTCCCAGCAAACAAAAAAACTACCAGCCTATCTCCTTGCTCCCATGCCCAGCCATAGTACTGGACAATTCAATCAGCAGACAACTCACAACAAACCAGGAGCAGAAACAGCTACTCAACACCTCCTAATCTGGGTTCCACAGCAATCACTGCACAAAGACCACCCTGATTGCAGCCATCGATGACATCCAAACCCTCCATGACCGAGGAGAAACAGCAGCCCTGATCCTCTTCGACCACTCCGCAGCCTTCAACACTGTTTCCCACCACACGCTGTCCTAAAGACTTCCCAAATCAGCATCCAAGGTGGCAAGCTCAGATGAATCACCTCCTTCCTCATCAGAAGGACACACAGGGTCCACCTATCACCTTTCACCTCCGAACCCATGGATATCGCCTGCAGTGTCCCCCAGGCCTTAGCCCTACTCTTTTCAGTACATACATGGCCCACAGGCCAACATTGTCACATCTCACTGGCTCAACATAATATCCTAAGCAGACAACACCCAAATCATCATTTCCCCCACCGATGACCCCCAACAACCAGGACCAACTTTCACAGATGCAAGACAAAGCATCATACCTCACCTGAGGCAACTCCACTGGCTCCCCATACAGAAGAGGTGCCAATTCAAGCTGTTGATCTGTGCAATCAACGCTCTACACAAACAAGGAACCATCTACATCAACCACTGCCTGAACTTCCACCTACGGTGGAGGAGTTTACTCTCCTACTCTACTCCCTATCACTGACCCACACCCCCTGCATCCACCGAAGTAGAAGTTGAGGACTCACCTTCTCCTACATCTCAGCAAAGACCAAGAATCACGTCCCCTTGCAGCTCCAAACCATCACCTCTCTTCCACAATCTTGAGTGGCCCTCATGACCTGGCTGTTCGAATGTGCATCTGGTACCTGCAAGCGCCTGAATACCCTATCAGGTGATTAGCTGCACTATATAAATCCTGATTGATTGATTGATTGATTGATTAGCCATGTCAAATGCAGAAGATAGGTGTACAGAACCGTGACTGTGAGCATTTTATACATATAATGGCCTTAAAGGAGGTAACGATTCAGAAAAGGGGGTGGTGATGAACTGAGTGCCTGAATTAAGCAGACCACTCTTACCCAGTCCAAAGTTCAGGGCTTGATCCATCACCGTTTTTTAGCTCACTGCACCATCCCAGCTCAGAACTTGGCTATATGCAAATTAGTCTGTTCCTGTCCCAGTGCATGATGGGAACAGGGCAAACCAAACTACCAAGCCAATTCTTATACCGGGAAGGAAACAAGCTTCCGGGGACCGGTTTCTGCCATTTCAGGCGTCGTCGGCCCGGCTTGCTTGAATCCTGATGGTGCAATGAGCAAGGGACTCACATCTGAGTATACCCTTCCACGCTTATGGTGGACAAAATGATTCAGAAAAGGGGGTGGTGATGAACAGAGTGCCTGAATTAAGCAGACCACTCTTACCCAGTCCAAAGATCAGGGCTTGATCCATCACCGTTTTTTAGCTCACTGCACCATCCCAGCTCAGAACTTGGCTATATGCAAATTAGTCTGTTCCTGTCCCAGTGCATGATGGGAACAGGGCAAACCAAACTACCAAACCAATTCTTATACTGGGAAGGAAACAAGCTTCCGGGGACCGGTTTCTGCCATTTCAGGCGTCGTCGGCACGGCTTGCTTGAATCCTGATGGTGCAATGAGCAAGGGACTCACATCTGAGTATACCCTTCCACGCTTATGGTGGACAAAATGATTCAGAAAAGAGGGGGGTGATGAACAGAGTGCCTGAATTAAGCAGACCACTCTTACCCAGTCCAAAGATCAGGGCTTGATCCATCACCGTTTTTTAGCTCACTGCACCATCCCAGCTCAGAACTTGGCTATATGCAAATTAGTCTGTTCCTGTCCCAGTGCATGATGGGAACAGGGCAAACCAAACTACCAAGCCAATTCTTAAACTGGGAAGGAAACAAGCTTCCGGGGACCGGTTTCTGCCATTTCAGGCGTCGTCGGCCCGGCTTGCTTGAATCCTGATGGTGCAATGAGCAAGGGACTCACATCTGAGTATACCCTTCCACGCTTATGGTGGACAAAATGATTCAGAAAAGGGGGTGGTGATGAACAGAGTGCCTGAATTAAGCAGACCACTCTTACCCAGTCCAAAGATCAGGGCTTGATCCATCACCGTTTTTTTAGCTCACTGCACCATCCCAGCTCAGAACTTGGCTATATGCAAATTAGTCTGTTCCTGTCCCAGTGCATGATGGTTAACAGGGCAAACCAAACTACCAAGCCAATTCTTATACTGGGAAGGAAACAAGCTTCCGGGGACCGGTTTCTGCCATTTCAGGCGTCGTCGGCCCGGCTTGCTTGAATCCTGATGGTGCAATGAGCAAGGGACTCACATCTGAGTATACCCTTCCACGCTTATGGTGGACAAAATGATTCAGAAAAGGGGGTGGTGATGAACAGAGTGCCTGAATTAAGCAGACCACTCTTACCCAGTCCAAAGATCAGGGCTTGATCCATCACCGTTTTTTAGCTCACTGCACCATCCCAGCTCAGAACTTGGCTATATGCAAATTAGTCTGTTCCTGTCCCAGTGCATGATGGGAACAGGGCAAACCAAACTACCAAGCCAATTCTTATACTGGGAAGGAAACAAGCTTCCGGGGACCGGTTTCTGCAATTTCAGGCATCGTCGGCCCGGCTTGCTTGAATCCTGATGGTGCAATGAGCAAGGGACTCACATCTGAGTATACCCTTCCACGCTTATGGTGGACAAAATGATTCAGAAAAGGGGGTGGTGATGAACAGAGTGCCTGAATTAAGCAGACCACTCTTACCCAGTCCAAAGATCAGGGCTTGATCCATCACCGTTTTTTAGCTCACTGCACCATCCCAGCTCAGAACTTGGCTATATGCAAATTAGTCTGTTCCTGTCCCAGTGCATGATGGGAACAGGGCAAACCAAACTACCAAGCCAATTCTTATACTGGGAAGGAAACAAGCTTCCGGGGACCGGTTTCTGCCATTTCAGGCGTCGTCGGCCCGGCTTGCTTGAATCCTGATGGTGCAATGAGCAAGGGACTCACATCTGAGTATACCCTTCCACGCTTATGGTGGACAAAATGATTCAGAAAAGGGGGTGGTGATGAACAGAGTGCCTGAATTAAGCAGACCACTCTTACCCAGTCCAAAGATCAGGACTTGATCCATCACCGTTTTTTAGCTCACTGCACCATCCCAGCTTAGAACTTGGCTATATGCAAATTAGTCTGTTCCTGTCCCAGTGCATGATGGGAACAGGGCAAACCAAACTACCAAGCCAATTCTTATACTGGGAAGGAAACAAGCTTCCGGGGACCGGTTTCTGCCATTTCAGGCGTCGTCGGCCCGGCTTGCTTTAAATCCTGATGGTGCAATGAGCAAGGGACTCACATCTGAGTATACCCTTCCACGCTTGTGGTGGACATAAGGATTCAAGCAAGCCGGGCCGACGAGGCTGAAATGCCAGAAACCGGTCCCCGGTAGCTTGTATCCTTTCTGGTGAAGAATTTGCTTGGTAGTTTGGTCTGCCCTGTTCCCATGATGCACTGGGCCAGGGACAGACTAATTTGCATATAGCCAGGTTATGTGCTGGGATGGGGCAGTGAGCTAAATAACGGTGATGGATCAAGCCCTGATCTTTGGACTGGGTAAGAGTGGTCTGCTTAATTCAGACACTCTGTTCATCACCACCCCCTTTTCTGAATCGTTTTTGGCCACTATAGGTGTGGCAGGGTATACTCAGACATGAGTCCCTTGCTCACTGCTCCATCAGGATTCAAGCAAGCCGGGCCGACGAGGCTGAAATGCCAGAAACCGGTCCCCGGTAGCTTGTATCCTTTCTGGTGAAGAATTGGCTTGGTAGTTTGGTCTGCCCTATTCCCATGATGCACTGGGCCAGGGACAGACTAATTTGCATATAGCCAGGTTCTGAGCTGGGATGGGGCAGTGAGCTAAATAATGGTGATGGATCAAGCCCTGATCTTTGGACTGGGTAAGAGTGGTCTGCTTAATTCAGACACTCTGTTCATCACCACCCCCTTTTCTGAATCGGTTTTGGCCACTATAGGTGTGGCAGGGTATACTCAGCCATGAGTCCCTTGCTCACTGCTCCATCAGGATTCAAGTAAGCCGGGCCGACGAGGCTGAAATGCCAGAAACCGGTCCCCGGTAGCTTGTATCCTTTCTGGTGAAGAATTGGCTTGGTAGTTTGGTCTGCCCTGTTCCCATGATGCACTGGGCCAGGGACAGACTAATTTGCATATAGCCAGGTTCTGAGCTGGGATGGGGTAGTGAGCTAAATAACGGTGATGGATCAAGCCCTGATCTTTGGACTGGGTAAGAGTGGTCTGCTTAATTCAGACACTCTGTTCATCACCACCCCCTTTTCTGAATCGTTTTTGGCCACTATAGGTGTGGCAGGGTATACTCAGACATGAGTCCCTTGCTCACTGCTCCATCAGGATTCAAGCAAGCCGGGCCGACGAGGCTGAAATGCCAGAAACCGGTCCCCGGTAGCTTGTATCCTTTCTGGTGAAGAATTGGCTTGGTAGTTTGGTCTGCCCTGTTCCCATGATGCACTGGGCCAGGGACAGACTAATTTGCATATAGCCAGATTCTGAGCTGGGATGGGGCAGTGAGCTAAATAACGGTGATGGATCAAGCCCTGATCTTTGGACTGGGTAAGAGTGGTCTGCTTAATTCAGACACTCTGTTCATCACCACCCCCTTTTCTGAATCGTTTTTGGCCACTATAGGTGTGGCAGGGTATACTCAGACATGAGTCCCTTGCTCACTGCTCCATCAGGATTCAAGCAAGCCGGGCCGACGAGGCTGAAATGCCAGAAACCGGTCCCCGGTAGCTTGTATCCTTTCTGGTGAAGAATTGGCTTGGTAGTTTGGTCTGCCCTGTTCCCATGATGCACTGGGCCAGGGACAGACTAATTTGCATATAGCCAGGTTCTGAGCTGGGATGGGGCAGTGAGCTAAATAACGGTGATGGATCAAGCCCTGATCTTTGGACTGGGTAAGAGTGGTCTGCTTAATTCAGACACTCTGTTCATCACCACCCCCTTTTCTGAATCGTTTTTGGCCACTATAGGTGTGGCAGGGTATACTCAGACATGAATCCCTTGCTCACTGCTCCATCAGGATTCAAGCAAGCCGGGCCGACGAGGCTGAAATGCCAGAAACCGGTCCCCGGTAGCTTGTATCCTTTCTGGTGAAGAATTGGCTTGGTAGTTTGGTCTGCCCTGTTCCCATGATGCACTGGGCCAGGGACAGACTAATTTGCATATAGCCAGGTTCTGAGCTGGGATGGGGCAGTGAGCTAAATAACGGTGATGGATCAAGCCCTGATCTTTGGACTGGGTAAGAGTGGTCTGCTTAATTCAGACACTCTGTTCATCACCACCCCCTTTTCTGAATCGTTTTTGGCCTCTATAGGTGTGGCAGGGTATACTCAGACATGAGTCCCATGCTCACTGCTCCATCAGGATTCAAGCAAGCCGGGCCGACGAGGCTGAAATGCCAGAAACCGGTCCCCGGTAGCTTGTATCCTTTCTGGTGAAGAATTGGCTTGGTAGTTTGGTC
This sequence comes from Lissotriton helveticus, assembly GCF_964261635.1. NCBI lineage: Eukaryota > Metazoa > Chordata > Amphibia > Caudata > Salamandridae > Lissotriton > Lissotriton helveticus. The sequence goes on from NC_136059.1 coordinate 1,327,994,557, forward strand.
TGCCCTGTTCCCATGATGCACTGGGCCAGGGACAGACTAATTTGCATATAGCCAGGTTCTGAGCTGGGATGGGGCAGTGAGCTAAATAACGGTGATGGATCAAGCCCTGATCTTTGGACTGGGTAAGAGTGGTCTGCTTAATTCAGACACTCTGTTCATCACCACCCCTTTTCTGAATCGTTTTTGGCCACTGTAGGTGTGGCAGGGTATACTCAGACATGAGTCCCTTGCTCACTGCTCCATCAGGATTCAAGCAAGCCGGGCCGACGAGGCTGAAATGCCAGAAACCGGTCCCCGGTAGCTTGTATCCTTTCTGGTGAAGAATTGGCTTGGTAGTTTGGTCTGCCCTGTTCCCATGATGCACTGGGCCAGGGACAGACTAATTTGCATATAGCCAGGTTCTGAGCTGGGATGGGGCAGTGAGCTAAATAACGGTGATGGATCAAGCCCTGATCTTTGGACTGGGTAAGAGTGGTCTGCTTAATTCAGACACTCTGTTCATCACCACCCCCTTTTCTGAATCGTTTTTGGCCACTATAGGTGTGGCAGGGTATACTCAGACATGAGTCCCATGCTCACTGCTCCATCAGGATTCAAGCAAGCCGGGCCGACGAGGCTGAAATGCCAGAAACCGGTCCCCGGTAGCTTGTATCCTTTCTGGTGAAGAATTGGCTTGGTAGTTTGGTCTGCCCTGTTCCCATGATGCACTGGGCCAGGGACAGACTAATTTGCATATAGCCAGGTTCTGAGCTGGGATGGGGCAGTGAGCTAAATAACGGTGATGGATCAAGCCCTGATCTTTGGACTGGGTAAGAGTGATCTGCTTAATTCAGACACTCTGTTCATCACCACCCCCTTTTCTGAATCGTTTTTGGCCACTATAGGTGTGGCAGGGTATACTCAGACATGAGTCCCTTGCTCACTGCTCCATCAGGATTCAAGCAAGCCGGGCCGACGAGGCTGAAATGCCAGAAACCGGTCCCCGGTAGCTTGTATCCTTTCTGGTGAAGAATTGGCTTGGTAGTTTGGTCTGCCCTGTTCCCATGATGCACTGGGCCAGGGACAGACTAATTTGCATATAGCCAGGTTCTGAGCTGGGATGGGGCAGTGAGCTAAATAACGGTGATGGATCAAGCCCTGATCTTTGGACTGGGTAAGAGTGGTCTGCTTAATTCAGACACTCTGTTCATCACCACCCCCTTTTCTGAATCGTTTTTGGCCACTATAGGTGTGGCAGGGTATACTCAGACATGAGTCCCTTGCTCACTGCTCCATCAGGATTCAAGCAAGCCGGACCGACGAGGCTGAAATGCCAGAAACCGGTCCCCGGTAGCTTGTATCCTTTCTGGTGAAGAATTGGCTTGGTAGTTTGGTCTGCCCTGTTCCCATGATGCACTGGGCCAGGGACAGACTAATTTGCATATAGCCAGATTCTGAGCTGGGATGGGGCAGTGAGCTAAATAACGGTGATGGATCAAGCCCTGATCTTTGGACTGGGTAAGAGTGGTCTGCTTAATTCAGACACTCTGTTCATCACCACCCCCTTTTCTGAATCGTTTTTGGCCACTATAGGTGTGGCAGGGTATACTCAGACATGAGTCCCTTGCTCACTGCTCCATCAGGATTCAAGCAAGCCGGGCCGACGAGGCTGAAATGCCAGAAACCGGTCCCCGGTAGCTTGTATCCTTTCTGGTGAAGAATTGGCTTGGTAGTTTGGTCTGCCCTGTTCCCATGATGCACTGGGCCAGGGACAGACTAATTTGCATATAGCCAGGTTCTGAGCTGGGATGGGGCAGTGAGCTAAATAACGGTGATGGATCAAGCCCTGATCTTTGGACTGGGTAAGAGTGGTCTGCTTAATTCAGACACTCTGTTCATCACCACCCCCTTTTCTGAATCGTTTTTGGCCACTATAGGTGTGGCAGGGTATACTCAGACATGAGTCCCTTGCTCACTGCTCCATCAGGATTCAAGCAAGCCGGGCCGACGAGGCTGAAATGCCAGAAACCGGTCCCCGGTAGCTTGTATCCTTTCTGGTGAAGAATTGGCTTGGTAGTTTGGTCTGCCCTGTTCCCATGATGCACTGGGCCAGGGACAGACTAATTTGCATATAGCCAGATTCTGAGCTGGGATGGGGCAGTGAGCTAAATAACGGTGATGGATCAAGCCCTGATCTTTGGACTGGGTAAGAGTGGTCTGCTTAATTCAGACACTCTGTTCATCACCACCCCCTTTTCTGAATCGTTTTTGGCCACTATAGGTGTGGCAGGGTATACTCAGACATGAGTCCCTTGCTCACTGCTCCATCAGGATTCAAGCAAGCCGGGCCGACGAGGCTGAAATGCCAGAAACCGGTCCCCGGTAGCTTGTATCCTTTCTGGTGAAGAATTGGCTTGGTAGTTTGGTCTGCCCTGTTCCCATGATGCACTGGGCCAGGGACAGACTAATTTGCATATAGCCAGGTTCTGAGCTGGGATGGGGCAGTGAGCTAAATAACGGTGATGGATCAAGCCCTGATCTTTGGACTGGGTAAGAGTGGTCTGCTTAATTCAGACACTCTGTTCATCACCACCCCCTTTTCTGAATTTTTTTTGGCCACTATAGGTGTGGCAGGGTAGACTCAGACATGAGTCCCATGCTCACTGCTCCATCAGGATTCAAGCAAGCCGGGCCGACGAGGCTGAAATGCCAGAAACTGGTCCCCGGTAGCTTGTATCCTTTCTGGTGAAGAATTGGCTTGGTAGTTTGGTCTGCCCTGTTCCCATGATGCACTGGGCCAGGGACAGACTAATTTGCATATAGCCAGGTTCTGAGCTGGGATGGGGCAGTGAGCTAAATAACGGTGATGGATCAAGCCCTGATCTTTGGACTGGGTAAGAGTGGTCTGCTTAATTCAGACACTCTGTTCATCACCACCCCCTTTTCTGAATCGTTTTTGGCCACTATAGGTGTGGCAGGGTATACTCAGACATGAGTCCCTTGCTCACTGCTCCATCAGGATTCAAGCAAGCCGGGCCGTTGAGGCTGAAATGCCAGAAACCGGTCCCCGGTAGCTTGTATCCTTTCTGGTGAAGAATTGGCTTGGTAGTTTGGTCTGCCCTGTTCCCATGATGCACTGGGCCAGGGACAGACTAATTTGCATATAGCCAGGTTCTGAGCTGGGGTGGGGCAGTGAGCTAAATAACGGTGATGGATCAAGCCCTGATCTTTGGACTGGGTAAGAGTGGTCTGCTTAATTCACACACTGTTCATCACCACCCCCTTTTCTGAATCGTTTTTGGCCACTATAGGTGTGGCAGGGTATACTCAGACATGAGTCCCTTGCTCACTGCTCCATCAGGATTCAAGCAAGCCGGGCCGACGAGGCTGAAATGCCAGAAACCAGTCCCCGGTAGCTTGTATCCTTTCTGGTGAAGAATTGGCTTGGTAGTTTGGTCTGCCCTGTTCCCATGATGCACTGGGCCAGGGACAGACTAATTTGCATATAGCCGGGTTCTGAGCTGGGATGGTGCAGTGAGCTAAATAACGGTGATGGATCAAGCCCTGATCTTTGGACTGGGTAAGAGTGGTCTGCTTAATTCAGACACTCTGTTCATCACCACCCCCTTTTCTGAATCGTTTTTGGCCACTATAGGTGTGGCAGGGTATACTCAGACATGAGTCCCTTGCTCACTGCTCCATCAGGATTCAAGCAAGCCGGGCCGACGAGGCTGAAATGCCAGAAACCGGTCCCCGGTAGCTTGTATCCTTTCTGGTGAAGAATTGGCTTGGTAGTTTGGTCTGCCCTGTTCCCATGATGCACTGGGCCAGGGACAGACTAATTTGCATATAGCCAGGTTCTGAGCTAGGATGGGGCAGTGAGCTAAATAACGGTGATGGATCAAGCCCTGATCTTTGGACTGGGTAAGAGTGGTCTGCTTAATTCAGACACTCTGTTCATCACCACCCCCTTTTCTGAATCGTTTTTGGCCACTATAGGTGTGGCAGGGTATACTCAGACATGAGTCCCTTGCTCACTGCTCCATCAGGATTCAAGCAAGCCGGGCCGACGAGGCTGAAATGCCAGAAACTGGTCCCCGGTAGCTTGTATCCTTTCTGGTGAAGAATTGGCTTGGTAGTTTGGTCTGCCCTGTTCCCATGATGCACTGGGCCAGGGACAGACTAATTTGCATATAGCCAGGTTCTGAGCTGGGATGGGGCAGTGAGCTAAATAACGGTGATGGATCAAGCCCTGATCTTTGGACTGGGTAAGAGTGGTCTGCTGAATTCAGACACTCTGTTCATCACCACCCCCTTTTCTGAATCGTTTTTGGCCACTATAGGTGTGGCAGGGTATACTCAGACATGAGTCCCTTGCTCACTGCTCCATCAGGATTCAAGCAAGCCGGGCCGACGAGGCTGAAATGCCAGAAACCGGTCCCTGGTAGCTTGTATCCTTTCTGGTGAAGAATTGGCTTGGTAGTTTGGTCTGCCCTGTTCCCATGATGCACTGGGCCAGGGACAGACTAATTTGCATATAGCCAGATTCTGAGCTGGGATGGGGCAGTGAGCTAAATAACGGTGATGGATCAAGGCCTGATCTTTGGACTGGGTAAGAGTGGTCTGCTTAATTCAGACACTCTGTTCATCACCACCCCCTTTTCTGAATCGTTTTTGGCCACTATAGGCGTGGCAGGGTATACTCAGACATGAGTCCCTTGCTCACTGCTCCATCAGGATTCAAGCAAGCCGGGCCGACGAGGCTGAAATGCCAGAAACCGGTCCCCGGTAGCTTGTATCCTTTCTGGTGAAGAATTGGCTTGGTAGTTTGGTCTGCCCTGTTCCCATGATGCACTGGGCCAGGGACAGACTAATTTGCATATAGCCAGGTTCTGAGCTGGGATGGGGCAGTGAGCTAAATAACGGTGATGGATCAAGCCCTGATCTTTGGACTGGGTAAGAGTGGTCTGCTTAATTCAGACACTCTGTTCATCACCACCCCCTTTTCTGAATCGTTTTTGGCCACTATAGGTGTGGCAGGGTATACTCAGACATGAGTCCCATGCTCACTGCTCCATCAGGATTCAAGCAAGCCGGGCCGACGAGGCTGAAATGCCAGAAACCGGTCCCCGGTAGCTTGTATCCTTTCTGGTGAAGAATTGGCTTGGTAGTTTGGTCTGCCCTGTTCCCATGATGCACTGGGCCAGGGACAGACTAATTTGCATATAGCCAGGTTCTGAGCTGGGATGGGGCAGTGAGCTAAATAACGGTGATGGATCAAGCCCTGATCTTTGGACTGGGTAAGAGTGGTCTGCCTAATTCAGACACTCTGTTCATCACCACCCCCTTTTCTGAATCGTTTTTGGCCACTATAGGTGTGGCAGGGTATACTCAGACATGAGTCCCTTGCTCACTGCTCCATCAGGATTCAAGCAAGCCGGGCCGTTGAGGCTGAAATGCCAGAAACCGGTCCCCGGTAGCTTGTATCCTTTCTGGTGAAGAATTGGCTTGGTAGTTTGGTCTGCCCTGTTCCCATGATGCACTGGGCCAGGGACAGACTAATTTGCATACAGCCAGGTTCTGAGCTGGGATGGGGCAGTGAGCTAAATAACGGTGATGGATCAAGCCCTGATCTTTGGACTGGGTAAGAGTGGTCTGCTTAATTCACACACTGTTCATCACCACCCCCTTTTCTGAATCGTTTTTGGCCACTATAGGTGTGGCAGGGTATACTCAGACATGAGTCCCTTGCTCACTGCTCCATCAGGATTCAAGCAAGCCGGGCCGACGAGGCTGAAATGCCAGAAACCAGTCCCCGGTAGCTTGTATCCTTTCTGGTGAAGAATTGGCTTGGTAGTTTGGTCTGCCCTGTTCCCATGATGCACTGGGCCAGGGACAGACTAATTTGCATATAGCCAGGTTCTGAGCTGGGATGGTGCAGTGAGCTAAATAACGGTGATGGATCAAGCCCTGATCTTTGGACTGGGTAAGAGTGGTCTGCTTAATTCAGACACTCTGTTCATCACCACCCCCTTTTCTGAATCGTTTTTGGCCACTATAGGTGTGGCAGGGTATACTCAGACATGAGTCCCTTGCTCACTGCTCCATCAGGATTCAAGCAAGCCGGGCCGACGAGGCTGAAATGCCAGAAACCGGTCCCCGGTAGCTTGTATCCTTTCTGGTGAAGAATTGGCTTGGTAGTTTGGTCTGCCCTGTTCCCATGATGCACTGGGCCAGGGACAGACTAATTTGCATATAGCCAGGTTCTGAGCTAGGATGGGGCAGTGAGCTAAATAACGGTGATGGATCAAGCCCTGATCTTTGGACTGGGTAAGAGTGGTCTGCTTAATTCAGACACTCTGTTCATCACCACCCCCTTTTCTGAATCGTTTTTGGCCACTATAGGTGTGGCAGGGTATACTCAGACATGAGTCCCTTGCTCACTGCTCCATCAGGATTCAAGCAAGCCGGGCCGACGAGGCTGAAATGCCAGAAACTGGTCCCCGGTAGCTTGTATCCTTTCTGGTGAAGAATTGGCTTGGTAGTTTGGTCTGCCCTGTTCCCATGATGCACTGGGCCAGGGACAGACTAATTTGCATATAGCCAGGTTCTGAGCTGGGATGGGGCAGTGAGCTAAATAACGGTGATGGATCAAGCCCTGATCTTTGGACTGGGTAAGAGTGGTCTGCTGAATTCAGACACTCTGTTCATCACCACCCCCTTTTCTGAATCGTTTTTGGCCACTATAGGTGTGGCAGGGTATACTCAGACATGAGTCCCTTGCTCACTGCTCCATCAGGATTCAAGCAAGCCGGGCCGACGAGGCTGAAATGCCAGAAACCGGTCCCTGGTAGCTTGTATCCTTTCTGGTGAAGAATTGGCTTGGTAGTTTGGTCTGCCCTGTTCCCATGATGCACTGGGCCAGGGACAGACTAATTTGCATATAGCCAGATTCTGAGCTGGGATGGGGCAGTGAGCTAAATAACGGTGATGGATCAAGGCCTGATCTTTGGACTGGGTAAGAGTGGTCTGCTTAATTCAGACACTCTGTTCATCACCACCCCCTTTTCTGAATCGTTTTTGGCCACTATAGGCGTGGCAGGGTATACTCAGACATGAGTCCCTTGCTCACTGCTCCATCAGGATTCAAGCAAGCCGGGCCGACGAGGCTGAAATGCCAGAAACCGGTCCCCGGTAGCTTGTATCCTTTCTGGTGAAGAATTGGCTTGGTAGTTTGGTCTGCCCTGTTCCCATGATGCACTGGGCCAGGGACAGACTAATTTGCATATAGCCAGGTTCTGAGCTGGGATGGGGCAGTGAGCTAAATAACGGTGATGGATCAAGCCCTGATCTTTGGACTGGGTAAGAGTGGTCTGCTTAATTCAGACACTCTGTTCATCACCACCCCCTTTTCTGAATCGTTTTTGGCCACTATAGGTGTGGCAGGGTATACTCAGACATGAGTCCCATGCTCACTGCTCCATCAGGATTCAAGCAAGCCGGGCCGAAGAGGCTGAAATGCCAGAAACCGGTCCCCGGTAGCTTGTATCCTTTCTGGTGAAGAATTGGCTTGGTAGTTTGGTCTGCCCTGTTCCCATGATGCACTGGGCCAGGGACAGACTAATTTGCATATAGCCAGGTTCTGAGCTGGGATGGGGCAGTGAGCTAAATAACGGTGATGGATCAAGCCCTGATCTTTGGACTGGGTAAGAGTGGTCTGCCTAATTCAGACACTCTGTTCATCACCACCCCCTTTTCTGAATCGTTTTTGGCCACTATAGGTGTGGCAGGGTATACTCAGACATGAGTCCCTTGCTCACTGCTCCATCAGGATTCAAGCAAGCCGGGCCGTTGAGGCTGAAATGCCAGAAACCGGTCCCCGGTAGCTTGTATCCTTTCTGGTGAAGAATTGGCTTGGTAGTTTGGTCTGCCCTGTTCCCATGATGCACTGGGCCAGGGACAGACTAATTTGCATACAGCCAGGTTCTGAGCTGGGATGGGGCAGTGAGCTAAATAACGGTGATGGATCAAGCCCTGATCTTTGGACTGGGTAAGAGTGGTCTGCTTAATTCAGACACTCTGTTCATCACCACCCCCTTTTCTGAATCGTTTTTGGCCACTATAGGTGTGGCAGGGTATACTCAGACATGAGTCCCATGCTCACTGCTCCATCAGGATTCAAGCAAGCCGGGCCGACGAGGCTGAAATGCCAGAAACCGGTCCCCGGTAGCTTGTATCCTTTCTGGTGAAGAATTGGCTTGGTAGTTTGGTCTGCCCTGTTCCCATGATGCACTGGGCCAGGGACAGACTAATTTGCATATAGCCAGGTTCTGAGCTGGGATGGGGCAGTGAGCTAAATAACGGTGATGGATCAAGCCCTGATCTTTGGACTGGGTAAGAGTGGTCTGCCTAATTCAGACACTCTGTTCATCACCACCCCCTTTTCTGAATCATTTGTGGCCACTATAGGTGTGGCAGGGTATACTCAGACATGAGTCCCTTGCTCACTGCTCCATCAGGATTCAAGCAAGCCGGGCCGTTGAGGCTGAAATGCCGGAAACCGGTCCCCGGTAGCTTGTATCCTTTCTGGTGAAGAATTGGCTTGGTAGTTTGGTCTGCCCTGTTCCCATGATGCACTGGGCCAGGGACAGACTAATTTGCATATAGCCAGGTTCTGAGCTGGGATGGGGCAGTGAGCTAAATAACGGTGATGGATCAAGCCCTGATCTTTGGACTCGGTAAGAGTGGTCTGCTGAATTAAGACACTCTATTCATCACCACCCCCTTTTCTGAATCGTTTTTGGCCACTATAGGTGTGGCAGGGTATACTCAGACATGAGTCCCTTGCTCACTGCTCCATCAGGATTCAAGCAAGCCGGGCCGACGAGGCTGAAATGCCAGAAACTGGTCCCCGGTAGCTTGTATCCTTTCTGGTGAAGAATTGGCTTGGTAGTTTGGTCTGCCCTGTTCCCATGATGCACTGGGCCAGGGACAGACTAATTTGCATATAGCCAGGTTCTGAGCTGGGATGGGGCAGTGAGCTAAATAACGGTGATGGATCAAGCCCTGATCTTTGGACTGGGTAAGAGTGGTCTGCTTAATTCAGACACTCTGTTCATCACCACCCCCTTTTCTGAATCGTTTTTGGCCACTATAGGTGTGGCAGGGTATACTCAGACATGAGTCCCTTGCTCACTGCTCCATCAGGATTCAAACAAGCCGGGCCGACGAGGCTGAAATGCCAGAAACCGGTCCCCGGTAGCTTGTATCCTTTCTGGTGAAGAATTGGCTTGGTAGTTTGGTCTGCCCTGTTCCCATGATGCACTGGGCCAGGGACAGACTAATTTGCATATAGCCAGGTTCTGAGCTGGGATGGGGCAGTGAGCTAAATAACGGTGATGGATCAAGCCCTGATCTTTGGACTGGGTAAGAGTGGTCTGCTTAATTCAGACACTCTGTTCATCACCACCCCCTTTTCTGAATCGTTTTTGGCCACTATAGGTGTGGCAGGGTATACTCAGACATGAGTCCCTTGCTCACTGCTCCATCAGGATTCAAGCAAGCCGGGCCGACGAGGCTGAAATGCCAGAAACCGGTCCCTGGTAGCTTGTATCCTTTCTGGTGAAGAATTGGCTTGGTAGTTTGGTCTGCCCTGTTCCCATGATGCACTGGGCCAGGGACAGACTAATTTGCATATAGCCAGATTCTGAGCTGGGATGGGGCAGTGAGCTAAATAACGGTGATGGATCAAGGCCTGATCTTTGGACTGGGTAAGAGTGGTCTGCTTAATTCAGACACTCTGTTCATCACCACCCCCTTTTCTGAATCGTTTTTGGCCACTATAGGCGTGGCAGGGTATACTCAGACATGAGTCCCTTGCTCACTGCTCCATCAGGATTCAAGCAAGCCGGGCCGACGAGGCTGAAATGCCAGAAACCGGTCCCCGGTAGCTTGTATCCTTTCTGGTGAAGAATTGGCTTGGTAGTTTGGTCTGCCCTGTTCCCATGATGCACTGGGCCAGGGACAGACTAATTTGCATATAGCCAGGTTCTGAGCTGGGATGGGGCAGTGAGCTAAATAACGGTGATGGATCAAGCCCTGATCTTTGGACTGGGTAAGAGTGGTCTGCTTAATTCAGACACTCTGTTCATCACCACCGCCTTTTCTGAATCGTTTTTGGCCACTATAGGTGTGGCAGGGTATACTCAGACATGAGTCCCTTGCTCACTGCTCCATCAGGATTCAAGCAAGCCGGGCCGACGAGGCTGAAATGCCAGAAACCGGTCCCCGGTAGCTTGTATCCTTTCTGGTGAAGAATTGGCTTGGAAGTTTGGTCTGCCCTGTTCCCATGATGCACTGGGCCAGGGACAGACTAATTTGCATATAGCCAGGTTCTGAGCTGGGATGGGGCAGTGAGCTAAATAACGGTGATGGATCAAGCCCTGATCTTTGGACTGGGTAAGAGTGGTCTGCTTAATTAAGACACTCTGTTCATCACCACCCCCTTTTCTGAATCGTTTTTGGCCACTATAGGTGTGGCAGGGTATACTCAGACATGAGTCCCTTGCTCACTGCTCCATCAGGATTCAAGCAAGCCGGGCCGACGAGGCTGAAATGCCAGAAACCGGTCCCCGGTAGCTTGTATCCTTTCTGGTGAAGAATTGGCTTGGTAGTTTGGTCTGCCCTGTTCCCATGATGCACTGGGCCAGGGACAGACTAATTTGCATATAGCCAGGTTCTGAGCTGGGATGGGGCAGTGAGCTAAATAACGGTGATGGATCAAGCCCTGATCTTTGGACTGGGTAAGAGTGGTCTGCTTAATTCAGACACTCTGTTCATCACCACCCCCTTATCTGAATCGTTTTTGGCCACTATAGGTGTGGCAGGGTATACTCAGACATGAGTCCCTTGCTCACTGCTCCATCAGGATTCAAGCAAGCCGGGCCGACGAGGCTGAAATGCCAGAAACCGGCCCCTGGTAGCTTGTATCCTTTCTGGTGAAGAATTGGCTTGGTAGTTTGGTCTGCCCTGTTCCCATGATGCACTGGGCCAGGGATAGACTAATTTGCATATAGCCAGGTTCTGAGCTGGGATGGGGCAGTGAGCTAAATAACGGTGATGGATCAAGCCCTGATCTTTGGACTGGGTAAGAGTGGTCTGCTTAATTCAGACACTCTGTTCATCACCACCCCCTTTTCTGAATCGTTTTTGGCCACTATAGGTGTGGCAGGGTATACTCAGACATGAGTCCCTTGCTCACTGCTCCATCAGGATTCAAGCAAGCCGGGCCGACGAGGCTGAAATGCCAGAAACCGGTCCCCGGTAGCTTGTATCCTTTCTGGTGAAGAATTGGCTTGGTAGTTTGGTCTGCCCTGTTCCCATGATGCACTGGGCCAGGGACAGACTAATTTGCATATAGCCAGGTTCTGAGCTGGGATGGGGCAGTGAGCTAAATAACGGTGATGGATCAAGCCCTGATCTTTGGACTGGGTAAGAGCGGTCTGCTTAATTCAGACACTCTGTTCATCACCACCCCCTTTTCTGAATCGTTTTTGGCCACTATAGGTGTGGCAGGGTATACTCAGACATGAGTCCCTTGCTCACTGCTCCATCAGGATTCAAGCAAGCCGGGCCGACGAGGCTGAAATGCCAGAAACCGGTCCCCGGTAGCTTGTATCCGTTCTGGTGAAGAATTGGCTTGGTAGTTTGGTCTGCCCTGTTCCCATGATGCACTGGGCCAGGGACAGACTAATTTGCATATAGCCAGGTTCTGAGCTGGGATGGGGCAGTGAGCTAAATAACGGTGATGGATCAAGCCCTGATCTTTGGACTGGGTAAGAGTGGTCTGCTTAATTCAGACACTCTGTTCATCACCACCCCCTTTTCTGAATCCATAAAGGAGGTAACTGCTGCTATGTATGTGGTCCTGGAAAACTTCTGCCAACTTTGCGATTGTGAGTCACAACCTTACTGGTTTTATTGTAATCAACATTTTTCACTGTGTTTTTTCAGTATATTGATTCATCTGCCTTTCTTTCTCTTCTTTCTGGTTAATGCCTGATTACTAAAAATGAGCCCTGGCCCACAAAACAAAGAGTGCGAGTGGGCCACACCTGCAACTACCGACTCAAATTAAACCCTGAATGCCACTCACCAGTGACCGGGAAGAGCGCCTTAGGTTTGCTAAAACCGACACTTGCAGCCGAGGATTCCAAAAGCAAGTTGCTGCTGTCGTTCTGTCATGGTCCCCACGGACCATGGATCAAACCTAGAATCTAGATTCACCTAAGGAAGGGAACAACCAACGGAGAGGATGGATGTCATGGGGCAGACAACACATCATAGAAGGTTTAGCACCCAGTCAAGATGCTTGCCTCTTTTTGTTTGTTGTGAATGAATATTTCTAAGTGTGTGGAATTAAGTACTTTTCTTTTACCCAAGTAAAGCACTACTTTAGACATTAATTTATTGTGTTACTGAGCACTGTTGAGCTCTACACTAACTCCCTCGGAAGAATAAAAATGATTGGCCTTGCTACCTTGAAGGTCATGTACTGGAAGTGTTGTACTTGGCTCGGTTTAAAGAGCCACAGTTGAATGAGCCGTGGAGATTTTAGGGATAAAGATAAAACAAGTTGTTTACCGACATTGACAAACGTTTCTTTGAGGAATTAACTATTTATTTTAAATGAAACTCAGGTGATTCCGATAAAAATGGATATATTTTGAAAAAATTACAAGGTGGTGTTAGAATAAAAAAAATGTATTTAGTAAAGACAAAATGCTAGCTAGTATTTCAGGTTAAAATGGGTGTATTTATGGAAATACCAAGTTGACGCTTGAAGATAAAAATTGACCTTCTGTTGGCTAGATATTTCTCTAAGACCTTAGGTGAAATAATTCATCTCATACACTTAGAGGCATATTTTTAAAATTTGTTTGCGTAGGGCAGAGCAAGTCACCTTGCTGTACTGCCCTGCATCACAGGAAAATGGCAGGACTGCGCCATATTTTTCTAATAAGGAGCATTCCTGTCTTTTTCCCTTGCGCTGGTTCAATTTTAGCAGCCTGGTGCTAATGTAAGTACCCTTGCACCATGGTGCAAGGGTACCTGTTGTGTAGGCAAGATTGTTTTAGTGCAGGAAGTGGCACCTTCCTGCACAAAAATAATCTTGAGATGCACTTTCCTCTTTCTATGTGCGAAGCAGAATGCAGCACACATAGAAAGAGGGGAAAATTAGGAGAAATAAAGATAATTCTCCTCCTTACGCCTATCCTGAGAAAGGGTACGATTTTGGCGCATATCCAAGTCTTTGTAAATATAGGAATTCAACAAAATCCATCAGAGTTGCATGGCAACACTCACCACAATGCCCATGGAACGCCTACCCAGGCCAGAATAGCACAACACAAGGAGTTGCGCTACGTTGTGCTAACTAGCTTTTAGAGGCCACTCAAAACCATGCAAAGTGGTTTTGCGTGGCTTCATAAATCTATCTTAGAGGTTTACATCGCGAATGTACAACATTGCATGGTGCAAACGCGATACAAGCCTTCTATAAACATGCCCCTTAATGTGGCCAATAACTCCAAACCCCCATTAGAACTAAGGGGCCAGGGAGAATGGGGGCCTTAAAGTAAGTTTTCAAAATCTGTGTTCCTAATGAAAAATAAACTGTAATATGGGTCAGTGAGATAAACATTTCGAGCTGCTATATGCAGTCATCTGTAGATCACAAGATGGAATTCTAACAAACCAGCTCATCTTTCCATCCTTTTAAAGTTGCCACATTGAGTACCATTAAACAGGGAAATAGAATTGGCTGTCATTAACAGAACCTAGAAATGACAAAGAGTCATATTTTAGAACATGTTATCGTGACTATACAGTTAAAGTTATTTTTGTCAAAACCTCAGAATTAAACAACCCCTCCTGACACTGCATTTTGTTTGTTTATGATGCATTCAAAATGCGAATGTTTTTCTGATGGGAACAGTGTGCCCCACTGTAGGGCAGTCGTATGAGAATTTGTAATGGCCAGCACTGACATCTATTGAGTATTTGATAGTTTGTGAAGCTATTGTAGAGACAATAAAAAAAGTAAACTAAATATGAAGGGGTGGATTCAGAAAAGTGTAGCTGCGCGTTTATAAATGGCAAAATGCTCCTTACTAATGGTCAGAGCTATTAGACCCTGATTGTTGTTGGGATATGTGTGCTGGAGGAGGGCCAGCCAAAAGTGCAGATGCTGAGGTTACAGATCCTGGCAACTTCCCTTGGAATGTTAGATCCCTCTAAACATTGTAAATGGCTGCAAGTCTCTGGGAGATCCGGCAGTGCTCCTGGCCAGATGTCGGCAGGCTAAATGTTGTCTGGTCTGTAATTGGTTATTGTGCACATTTCCTGCGTACCAGGGGCCATATTATACATACGGCCCATTTCCTTGATTGCGCCTGGTGCACCTGTTAAAAGGTGCACCTGTTAAAAAGTGTGGCTCACCGGTTAGAAGCGGCAGACCCTGAAGCAGAGGTCGGCCCGGGACCAGGGTTCAATTCCCGACGCGGCAGGGTCTTGGGTCAATGTCCGCGGACTCGATAATTCTCGCTTAGGTGCCTACGCTAACCAGGGGTCCCACTCTGCAACTCTGGGCAATAACTTGCTTAATCTCCACAACGGCCCCAGCAACGCCGGGGATGCCTGGCTTCACCTTGGGGTGCCCTCTCACAGGGAAAGCCAGGGCGGGTTCCCCAGCAGTATACAGCGCCAGGACACCACGTAACGAGGTAACAGTGCGCTTTACAAGTATACATACATTACATTACATTACAACGCAATCAAGGAAAATGCACCATATTAAGATGAATGTGCTGCCCCCCATGGCAGCAGCGAACTTGCACTGCCCTGGAGCAGCACATTAGTGTGAAAAAGGGAGCAACCCACCTGCACTTTTAAAGGGGATTAGAAATCCCTTGCAGGCGGGTGCAGTGAGCAGCTGTACTCCTTGTAGTTCCCTGCCCAGGAAAGTGTGGCATACTCTGCCCACACTCTCCCAGGCAGGGAACACAACTTTGCACCTACCTGAGTGAGTGCAAGGTAATGGAACCAGCTCCTACCAGCACCTAGTATGGTACTGGTTAGGGAAATGGCTGGAGTTGTAGGGGCCCTGGGACTCCCAACAAGCGGCACCATAGGTTTTGTGCATGTGGTTGCCCCAAGGAGGCAATAGGGCACCCTCTTAAAAAAATTTTTTTTAAGTTTGAGTCCTGCCACAGTGGTAGAAGCAAAGCCAGTAGGGGCATGGGGGCTTTGGGGCTCCCACCAAGGCCTCCAACATTCTTGTGCATGTGGGTCCTCGGGTGGGTACTGGGTCATCCACTTAAACAATATGCAAACTATGGCTGGCTCCCACTCGGTGGAGGCTTGGGAGCCAGCAGTGGTTGCAAGGCCTCGAGGAATTTCCCGTGGGTCCCAGCATAAACAAACAATGTGAGTGCCCCAGATGGGCACCGGAGCACTCACAAAATAAAACATGAATGTAAAAAATGAATAATAAATGAGTAGCAGGAGTTGCTCATTTACTATTCACTTTTCACTTTGGCAAAGAGTGTCCCACAATTTGCTAAGGCCTTTTTGAAGTATATCTTTTCTTGCTGGTGGTCATTTTTTAATGTTGTGTGGGGATGCAGGGAGTGCAGAAGGTCCCCAGCAACATTAATTAAAAATCAGAAAGTCTCCTGGATCATTAAAACAATGGCCTCAGGAGAACTTACTATGTTTTTTCTCAAAACTTTCTTTATTACGTTTTTAGAATGTACAATAAGACAGACTCAGTGGTTTCTGTGCCAGTATCACAATAAGAACAGTTTCTAAACGTTCTCAGGTATCACTGAAAGATGGTATATTACCACCTAAATCTTGCACAAAATCCTCAGAGATCTATTCTATTGTCCCCTCCCCCCTAAAAAATAAAAAAATTAACAGAAAGGGAAAGATACACAGAACAAAAGGAAAATTCAACAATAAAAGGTCCATGTACAACATAGTACAGGAAGCTTACACAAGAGGTATTAATATATATAGGGCAGATTCCACCTAGGCATAGCTTGCATCAAACTATTGTTGGCATACCGCATAATACCCTTTCGCGAGCCATACTTAGTATTGCAATAGATGCAGTGCTCGTGTTAGCATTGGGCATGCACACAAGGGTAGATACTGAGAGAGGTAGCGCACTAATGGGCCCCAGGTATATTCAAAGTTCTTAAAAGTATCGGACATTATATCTGCCATGCGTTCCATTGTGAGAGCCTTCCACAGGCGTGCATGCCATTGCGTTACCAAGGGGACTTCAGTTCTCTTCAAAGAGCCTGCCACTGCCATTTCCGCTGCTCCCAGACAGAGCCACAGGACCCATCTGTCCCCTACCGTTTAATATTTTAGAGAGTCATCTCTGAGTCCCTGGAGTGTAGCGCCTGGGTCCTTCGGCCCTGGATATCCTAAAATGTCCCTAATGCGTCCTAAGATTTCAGCCCAGAAGGGTTTAATCGATGGGCAGTCCCACCATATATGAAAGAAGTCACCTAACATCCCGCGCACTCTCCAACATACCTTGGATGTCCTATGAAATATTTTCCTTTAATTTGGTTCGCTACAAGTACCAATCATAAAGTATCTTGTAGCAGGCCTCCCTTATTCCCATGGAGTGGAAGAATTTAGGTATGTCCCTCCACAACTTGCCCCACTGAGCAGTGGAAATGTCCTTATCTAGTGTCTGCTCCCAGAAAATGATGTGTCTTGGGTGGGGGTGGTCAAGTGTCAAGAGTAGTAGGGAATATAAAAGGAGATTGTCCCCTCGTTTTATCTCCCACTTTCACAAAGTGTTTAATTGGTGTGCGGTACCTAGTTGCCGCCTCCCTCATGTCGGGCCCCATCACCCAGTTTTGCAGCTGTGTGTAATGATAGTGTTCTGATGCTGGAAGCTGAAAGTTCCCCTGACAATGCCCAAACGTTAAAATGTCCATGTTGTGAAAGAGGCCAGAGACAGTTAGGCATCCACCGCCCTCCAAACATCGAACACCCTGCTTGCTGAGCGGGGGGTGAAGCTGCATTGTAGTGTATCGGGGTGTATGGGGAGGGAAAGGTGGTCCAAGTCACTGAACGTTTGATTTTGTCCCACACTTTAAGGGTGATTCTTGTGGGCGTGCTTAAGTATGTATTGATCAGACAATCCTTTTGTGGCTTCCAGTGGAGGTCCCCGATACATCTCCCTGCTATTACTCGATCCATGTGGAGCCAGTGTTTGTTGGATGCTCTGGCTGACCATTCTTTGATCACCCTTAGGTGGGAAGCTTTATAGTAGAAGTCTAGGTTTGGAAACGCTAATCCTCCTAGTGTTTTTGGCAAGCGGAGCTGTTTGTATGGGAGGGGAGCCCTTTTACCTTTCCAAATAAAGCGGATACACATAGAGCATAAGGTGGTGAGGAAACCACGTTCTAAATTGATTGCCAATCCTTGAAATAGATACAATAATCGGGGAAGAACCTTCATTTTTATGGCATGTTTACGACCCAGCCAGGAGAGATAAAGGGGAGCCCATCATTGCAGATCATGTTTCAATTGTTGGAGAAGTGGAGGGCAGTTGGCAGTTGGCTTTAAAAAGATTTGAGAGTGGAGGTGAAAGTTTAATACTGAGGTAAGTAATCTCTTTCATCACCCATCTAAAGGGGGGGGGGGTATCTGCAACCCGATTCACCTTGGAGTGTTGCAAGTTCAAATTAAGGAGGGATGATTTAGACCCATTTATTCTAAAGCCTGATACGGTTTTAATTATCTGAAGCTCCGTTCGTAGCGCTCTCAATGTGCTTGTTGGGTCTGTAATGGTCATCAACACATCCTCAGCAAAAAAAGATATCTTATCTTCCTTTCCACCAAACTGAATGCCCTGTATAGTGGGTAGGGATCTGATCTGTGCTGCCAGGGGTTCTATACTAAGGGCAAACAATAGCGGAGAGAGAGGACACCCCTGGCTGGTTCCCCTCTCCAAATAAAAGATGTTTCAGCTCACTCCATTAACCAGTACCCAATCCAAAGGCCTTCCATAGTAAGTCCTTTTAATTTCCACGAATTGGACACAAAAGCCAAACCTCAGTAAGATGTGGAATAGGAAGTACCAATCCACCCTATTGAAGGTCTTTTCTGCGTCTAGCTCTAAGAGGGCAGCTGGAATAGATTGTGTAGCTTTTTAGACTGGTGGATCACCCTCCACAAATTGTTGTGAGTCTGCCTACCTGCTATAAATCCGGATTGATCCGGGTGGACGAGGTCTGGTAGCAGGTTATCCATCTGGAGGATATTACCTTTGTATTTTATTTGATATTTAGGTTGCGGAGCTCACTTGGTTGATAGGATTTGCACTTTTGAGGATCTTTCCCTGGCTTCGGAATGACCAAGATTAGGGCCTTGGCCATCAAGGGAGACACCCCTCTGCCATGTAGTTGACTAGGAGCACAATATGTGGGAGCAGTTCAAAGGTGTACTTTTTATAAAACTGGGCTTTCAGTCCGTCTTTATGGAGTTTCAGCCCTGTTATGGCTGTGCAAATTTCTTCATCAGTGATAGAGCTTCCCAGTTGGTCGTTCTGAGCTTGAGTTACTTGTGGCAAATCCCTTTTAGGTATTCTAACTGTGAATTCTCAGCCGGGGTCTCCTTCTTGTATAGCTTTCTATAAAAATGGCTGAACACCTGGGCTTTCACAGGATCGGTAACTACTCTCTCTCCTGCATTGGACAGGACGTCTCCTATATATTCCCTCTCTCACTTAACCATCAGTTACCTGGCCAGGTGTGGTCCTACTTTATTACCTTGCTCATATGTGGTGAGTTTGAGCTGCAAGAGCATGAGTTCTGCCCTATTATTATAAATGATTCAAAAAAGGGGGTGGTGATGAACAGAGTGTCTGAATTAAGCAGACCACTCTTACCCAGTCCAAAGATCAGGGCTTGATCCATCACCGTTATTTAGCTCACTGCCCCATCCCAGCTCAGAACCTGGCTATATGCAAATTAGTCTGTCCCTGGCCCAGTGCATCATGGGAACAGGGCAGACCAAACTACCAAGCCAATTCTTCACCAGAAAGGAGACAAGCTTCCGGGGACCGGTTTCTGCCATTTCAGGCATCGTCGGCCCGGCTTGCTTGAATCCTGATGGAGCAGTGAGCAAGGGACTCATGTCTGAGTATACCCTTCCACGCTTATGGTGGACAAAATGATTCAAAAAAGGGGGTGGTGATGAACAGAGTGTCTGAATTAAGCAGACCACTCTTACCCAGTCCAAAGATCAGGGCTTGATCCATGACCGTTATTTAGCTCACTGCCCCATCCCAGCTCAGAACCTGGCTATGTGCAAATTAGTCTGTCCCTGGCCCAGTGCATCATGGGAACAGGGCAGACCAAACTACCAAGCCAATTCTTCACCAGAAAGGAGACAAGCTTCCGGGGACCGGTTTCTGCCATTTCAGGCGTCGTCGGCCCGGCTTGCTTGAATCCTGATGGAGCAGTGAGCAAGGGACTCATGTCTGAGTATACCCTTCCACGCTTATGGTGGACAAAATGATTCAAAAAAGGGGGTGGTGATGAACAGAGTGTCTGAATTAAGCAGACCACTCTTACCCAGTCCAAAGTTCAGGGCTTGATCCATCACCGTTATTTAGCTCACTGCCCCATCCCAGCTCAGAACCTGGCTATATGCAAATTAGTCTGTCCCTGGCCCAGTGCATCATGGGAACAGGGCAGACCAAACTACCAAGCCAATTCTTCACCAGAAAGGAGACAAGCTTCCGGGGACCGGTTCCTGCCATTTCAGGCGTCGTCGGCCCGGCTTGCTTGAATCCTGATGGAGCAGTGAGCAAGGGACTCATGTCTGAGTATACCCTTCCACGCTTACAGTGGACAAAATGATTCAAAAAAGGGGGTGGTGATGAACAGAGTGTCTGAATTAAGCAGACCACTCTTACTCAGTCCAAAAATCAGGGCTTGATCCATCACCGTTATTTAGCTCACTGCCCCATCCCAGCTCAGAACCTGGCTATATGCAAATTAGTCTGTCCCTGGCCCAGTGCATCATGGGAACAGGGCAGACCAAACTACCAAGCCAATTCTTCACCAGAAAGGAGACAGGCTTCCGGGGACCGGTTTCTGCCATTTCAGGCGTCGTCGGCCCGGCTTGCTTGAATCCTGATGGAGCAGTGAGCAAGGGACTCATGTCTGAGTATACCCTTCCACGCTTATGGTGGACAAAATGATTCAAAAAAGGGGGTGGAGATGAACAGAGTGTCTGAATTAAGCAGACCACTCTTACCCAGTCCAAAGATCAGGGCTTGATCCATCACCGTTATTTAGCTCACTGCCCCATCCCAGCTCAGAACCTGGCTATATGCAAATTAGTCTGTCCCTGGCCCAGTGCATCATGGGAACAGGGCAGACCAAACTACCAAGCCAATTCTTCACCAGAAAGGAGACAAGCTTCCGGGGACCGGTTTCTGCCATTTCAGGCGTCGTAGGCCCGGCTTGCTTGAATCCTGATGGAGCAGTGAGCAAGGGACTCATGTCTGAGTATACCCTTCCACGCTTATGGTGGACAAAATGATTCAAAAAAGGGGGTGGTGATGAACAGAGTGTCTGAATTAAGCAGACCACTCTTACCCAGTCCAAAGATCAGGGCTTGATCCATCCCCGTTATTTAGCTCACTGCCCCATCCCAGCTCAGAACCTGGCTATATGCAAATTAGTCTGTCCCTGGCCCAGTGCATCATGGGAACAGGGCAGACCAAACTACCAAGCCAATTCTTCACCAGAAAGGAGACAAGCTTCCGGGGACCGGTTTCTGCCATTTCAGGCATCGTCGGCCCGGCTTGCTTGAATCCTGATGGAGCAGTGAGCAAGGGACTCATGTCTGAGTATACCCTTCCACGCTTATGGTGGACAAAATGATTCAAAAAAGGGGGTGGTGATGAACAGAGTGTCTGAATTAAGCAGACCACTCTTACCCAGTCCAAAGATCAGGGCTTGATCCATCACCGTTATTTAGCTCACTGCCCCATCCCAGCTCAGAACCTGGGTATATGCAAATTAGTCTGTCCCTGGCCCAGTGCATCATGGGAACAGGGCAGACCAAACTACCAAGCCAATTCTTCACCAGAAAGGAGACAAGCTTCCGGGGACCGGTTTCTGCCATTTCAGGCGTCGTCGGCCCGGCTTGCTTGAATCCTGATGGAGCAGTGAGCAAGGGACTCATGTCTGAGTATACCCTTCCATGCTTATGGTGGACAAAATGATTCAAAAAAGGGGGTGGTGATGAACAGAGTGTCTGAATTAAGCAGACCACTCTTACCCAGTCCAAAGATCAGGGCTTGATCCATCACCGTTATTTAGCTCACTGCCCCATCCCAGCTCAGAACCTGGCTATATGCAAATTAGTCTGTCCCTGGCCCAGTGCATCATGGGAACAGGGCAGACCAAACTACCAAGCCAATTCTTCACCAGAAAGGAGACAAGCTTCCGGGGACCGGTTTCTGCCATTTCAGGCGTCGTCGGCCCGGCTTGCTTGAATCCTGATGGAGCAGTGAGCAAGGGACTCATGTCTGAGTATACCCTTCCACGCTTATGGTGGACAAAATGATTCAAAAAAGGGGGTGGTGATGAACAGAGTGTCTGAATTAAGCAGACCACTCTTACCCAGTCCAAAGATCAGGGCTTGATACATGACCGTTATTTAGCTCACTAAGAGTGGTTTCCTTCCCAGTACAAGAATTGGCTTGGTAGTTTGGTTTGCCCTGTTCCCATCATGCACTGGGACAGGAACAGACTCATTTGCATATAGCCAAGTTCTGAGCTGGGATGGTGCAGTGAGCTAAAAAACGGTGATGGATCAAGCCCTGATCTTTGGACTGGGTAAGAGTGGTCTGCTTAATTCAGGCACTCTGTTCATCACCACCCCCTTTTCTGAATCATTTTGTCCACCATAAGCGTGGAAGGGTATACTCAGATGTGAGTCCCTTGCTCATTGCACCATCAAGATTCAAGCGAGCCGGGCCGACGACGCCTGAAATGGCAGAAACCGGTCCCCGGAAGCTTGTTTCCTTCCCAGTACAAGAATTGGCTTAGTAGTTTGGTTTGCCCTGTTCCCATCATGCACTGGGACAGGAACAGACTAATTTGCATATAGCTAAGTTCTGAGCTGGGATGGTGCAGTGAGCTAAAAAACGGTGATGGATCAAGCCCTGATCTTTGGACTGGGTAAGAGTGGTCTGCTTAATTCAGGCACTCTGTTCATCACCACCCCCTTTTCTGAATCTATTATTATAAATGGTATTAAGTTTTCCCGGGAGTTTCGTTTCTTTCCTTTGTAGTTTTAATGTGGGGGTTTCTTTATGCATTGTCTCTGCCTCTCTCAGTTCATTCTCTAAATCTAATCTCTGTTTCTTTGTTTGTTTGTTGAGGGCCACACTTTTAGCATACACTGACCCCTAAGTACCACCTTGAATACATCCCAGTTGTTTGTTTGGGTAGTGTCCTGTGGGGCGTTCAGCTCAAAGAAGTCTGTGATAGTTTTTCGTAATTCGTCTCTCTACAGCTTATCACGGATCAGAGACCCAGGGAAGAGCCATTTGTGATTTTTCGCTGTAGCCATATCAATTTTCATAGTAATAGTAGTTGGAGCATGGTCCGACATCGTGATTAAGTGAATCGAAGCAGAAGTCACCTCCCCCGTTAGTGCTTGGTTTACAAAGATGTAGTCAAGGCGGGAATATGTGCGGTGGGTGTTTGAGAAGAAAGTATAACCTCTCTCAGTGGGAGGCAAAGTGTGCCATGTGTCTACCAGCCCTGAGTCTGTGAATCCTCATTTTATCGTTTTCGTAAAGCTAGTAGTATTAGCTCAATGGGGGTGCATGCTGTCTGCGTTCGAGTCCCAGGTGAGGTTAAAGTCTCCCTTTAATACTATGCTCCCCTCCGCGAATCTGCCTAGAAATGATTTTGGTTCTATTGGGAGCATATATAGAGGCAGAAGTACACTTCCTTCCATGGAACTGTCCTCTTGACCATGACCACCCTACTTCCCTATATGACCTGTACCCCTCCAGTTGAAACTTCAACAATGAATGGAATAGTAGGGCAACCCCATTATGTTTGGATGGCACCGATGATTCGAAGATAATTGGGTAAGCTTTGTGGTGTAGCCTGTGATCTTCTGAACTTTCATGTGTGTCTCCTGTAATGCTACTATGTCGTGCCTTTGGTCTAATAGATACTTCCACAACCTGTGACTCTTGCTTGGGGAGTTAAGCCCTCTAATGTTCCATGTTAGTGAGGTGACTACGATTGAATCTAAAGAACCTGCAAGGTCTCCATTTGTAGTGGTTTGAGAGCCTCTGAGTGTATGTGTGTCCCCTCTCTCTTCTCCCTTGTGACCTGGGAGAGATAATCCCTTAACCCCATGTGCCTGCTTGAAAGGATAGTAAATCAGTGCCTTGTACCCTCCATGTGCAGAAAAGAGAAAAAGAAAGATACAAAAACAACCCCCCAAATGATTTGAACCTGTGAACAAGAACTAGGTAATGCTATCATCTCCAAAGAAGGTAGAAACTTCTGGGGCAGACAGGTCACAATCCACCAGTGTAAGGTGAAAATGGCTTACCATAATAATTTTACAGTAGGACTTCTAATATTACATCAAAAAGAATCACAGAGACATATATTCCTAGACCTCTGAGTGACTGTATAGATTTCATAATTGTTCATGAAGTATCCCCTTGAAGTGGGCTTTTTGTGTCATAGGGAGAGGGTGGCCAATCCCGCTTCTTCGATGTGGCCTCCATAACAGTACAGAGGTAACATAACATAACAGTTCAGCTTCTGCGCTGAGTACTTCAGCGATCGAATTGTTGGCGTTGAGTTTTCTGGTATTGCCAGTGATCAGGACCGGGCTGTCTTTCCCAGTGTCTGAATCTTCTCCTTCTCCTCCGTCCGCCAGGTCTTTCAATAGTTGTAGGATATTTTTTGCTTCCTTAATGGTGCTGACGCAGCAGGGTTTATCCTGCAGGGTGAAAGCAATACCAAACAGGTATGTCCATCTGTATTTGATTGAATCTTTCCTCAATTTGTCTGTTATTGGGCGAGATTGTTGACGGCGAGCCAGGGTTGCAGGTGCTATGTCCTGGAATAGAGCACAAGTGAAGCCCTGGAAAGATACCTCCCCCTTCTTCTGTGCCTCCTGCGGGATTGCCTCTTATTTTGAAGTAATGCAGCTTTATCAATACATCCCTTGGCCTCATATTATTTCTTGAGTTGGGTGGACCACTCCTTGTGCTCTATCCATTTTAGCTTTGGGTCTATGAGGGCCCAACAGCTCCAAGAAGAGTCCCAGTATAAATGCCTCCAGATCCGGTCCCTCCGCACCTTCCTCCAAGTTGCGAATGTGGATGTTCTCCCTTTGAGATCTGTTTTCTAGATCCTCACACTTTAACAGAAATGCATGAAGGTGCGTCTGAAAATGCTTTGCCGTGCTCTCCACCTTGTGTAGGGTCTGTTCCAGGTCCTGTGCTTTAGTTTCAAATTCAATAGTGTGAGTGCCCCCAGAGTCCACGTTGTGCTGAAGAGTGGTGAGTTTGCTTTGGTGGTCTGCGCGTAGGTTTTCCGGGAAAGTGCTAATTTCCAATTTCAGATCTTCCCTTAGTTCTCGCTTAATCTCCCTTAAAGATGTCAGGAGGTCTTCCCTAGTGAGCGCCATGTTATCTGTATTTTCCACTGGACTGCTCCCCTCGTGTCTATTGTTGTAAAATAGTTTGATACTCTGTTGGCCTGATTTTTCTTTTGCGACATAAAGTCAGGAGGTGTCTATGTCAAGTTAATGCTTTAAAAAAAAGATGGTGGTATCTTGCACCTCTCTGATTTGTGGTCACCTGAGAGAGAGTCAACAGGAAGGTGGATAACTGCCCTACGATTGTTGCCCTCCCTCCTATGACCGAGAGTATAATATTTCCTCTATTTACTTAGTATTAGCAGTTCTCCTTTAGTCTTATTGTTAGAGGGCTGGCAATGTCTCCATGGGTCTTCCCCTGGATGGTACAGGCAGTACATACTGCTCGTCTTGGTCCTGGGAAAGTAGAGGTCCCCTTTGCTCGTGAATTGGAAGGCAGGTCCCCATCACTGGTAAAGTGAGGCAGGGAAGGCGGCAGCACTCATAAGTTGTGAGGCGCGCCCTTCTCAGCAAGAGCAGCCGAGATAAGCCAGCTCCCGGACCATACCTCTGTCCCAGGTGGCCGCCATCTTGAGGTCAGGCAATCGGAGCTACCTGTTCTTCAGCCGTGCCTCCGCTCTCGTTTGGGGCCCAAAATCTTGGCGAACGGTCTCCTCCCTCCTCCTTGGATACCACTCACTGGTGCCCCCTTCGGGTCTTCCGGACCGCTTCACGCAGTTCAGTGCTGAGGACTATGATCGAGGTAAGGGGCTGCTCTCCACCGTCTTTAACAGCTTGCGATTGTGCCTGTCCCTCCGTTGCTCCACTGTGTCACCAGCTCACCTCACTGATCACCTGGGTGTCTCTTGCAGTGTCGGTGAGTCAGGGGTCACTGAAATTGCTACAGCCAGTGCTGGGGATTACTTGAGCCACGCCAGATTCTAGCCGTGGTTCGGCCTTGGTGCCTCATCCAGTCACATCCCTTTCTTAAAGGTTAGATTTTCGCCTCTTTTTCAGTTCTGCCATACATTTGTTGTAAGTCTGCTATGATAGTGTAGAGGATGGCTCAATATAAATCCATTAAAAATGCCATTTATCACTCTTGCAGTGGAGCCCTTGTGGTCTACGTCTGCTAGTCCATCTTGGCTGGCCACACCCCCTTACCATATTTACACTCCATAGATTGAACTATATGTTCTTTAGCTAGAGTGTTGAGACCGCTAGTGGTTGGTTCTATGGTTGCACTTTTTGGCATGAAAAATATATTTTTTTCAAACACTGAAAGACATGTTATTATTATTTTGTTTTTAAGCTTAATGGAAAATATTTTGTGACAATCCCTTTTATTAACATTGCTATGTGTGAATTTTTTTTTTTTTGAATATTTGTGTGTGTGTGTGTATATATATATATATATATATATATATATACATACATACATACATACATACATACATACATACATACATATGTGTGTATATATATATATATATATATATATATATATATATATATATATATATATATATATATATATATATATGGCCATCATCAATGTCCAGCTCATGAAGGGCGCTCTGATCAGCTGGTTCCTGCAGCAAGGCTGGACTTTACCTTGAAGTACGTTTTTTACCAAAATCAATTATTATGCAGCACTCTCCTTGGGGTTTATATTTTATTTTATTGAGCCATCTACTCTTTCACCTACATGTTTCAACCACACAGGTCTTGGTCACGGCGTATGGCTATACACTGTGACCAAGACCTGTTGTCTTTTGTGGTTAATTTTTTTCATTGATTCCAGATTATTGACCACCAGGTCATGAAATACATCAATCCAGTTGCCTCGACTCAACGTAGGACAGAATTTCAAATTCGGTTGAAGCCACATCTCTGATTTATGATCTGGAATCAATGGAAAAAATGAACAACAACCACAAAGAGAAAATCTAACAAAGATGGAAAGACAGGCTTTGGAAGATGTATAGAAAAATTAAAATGTAATAATAAAGCCAGCGAACAAAGGGGGAAATGTAGTTCATTTAAACAAAACGGTTTACATTGGAGAAGCCTTAAGACAACTAAACAAATTGAAAAATTATGCAAAATTAACAACTAAGCCTATCAATGACTTGCCCTTGGATCTAGATTTCAAAATTAACAACTGGCATCGAGAGGGGCTACTCACAGACGAAGAAGCTTCATTTCTCAAAAACGACAGTCCAGTAATGCCCATAATGTACCTTTTACCAAAGGTACACAAAACATTAATAAACCCTCCAGGAAGACCTATCATCTCCAGTTGTCCAAGTGGAGTGGTGTGGCTCACTGGTTAGAGGCGGCAGACCCGGGAGCAGAGGACGGCCTGGGACCAGGGTTCAATTCCCGACGCGTCAGGGTCTTGGACAAGAGTCAGCGGACTCGATAATTCTCGCCTCGGTGCCTACTCTAACTAGGGATCACTCTCGGCAACTCTGGGCATTAGCTTGCCTCATCTCCACAACGGCCCCCCCACATATGCCGGGGATGCCTGGTTTCACCTTGGAGATACCCAGTAGGGACCATCTCACAGGGAAAGCCAAGACGGGTTCCCCAGCGGTCTATAGCGCAGAGATACTCCATTCTAGCGCGTTAGAAACCCACAATTAATTAATTCATTATATAAAAAACTTTCAGAATACATGGATTTTTTTCTGGCACTAATAGTCATGAATTTAAGTTCTTACATTAAAGATTCTGGGGAATTTTAGAGAATTTTAGCAAATATGGGATGGCAAGAAGGTTTCCATCTAGCAACAATCAACATGGTATCATTATATACCTCGATCAGTCATGAAGTAGAACTTAAGGCCACCAGTTATTTCTTAAGACAAAGAAATGTTCAGCAACTGAAACATATTTGAATGCTTTTGGATATGATAAAACTATATCTGAGGAACAACATCGTCATCTTCAACAATCAGATATATTCCCAAATCTGAGGGTCCGCAATGGGGGTTTCATTCTCTCCAAGCTTTGCCTACCTCACAATGGGTTGGTGGGAGAAACTCATTGCTTGGAGAGATGAAAATGATGAGTATACAGCAAAAACAGAACTCTGGCTATGATTTATAGATGATCTCTTCCTGATTTGTAGTCAGGAAGAGTTCATGGAATATATGAAAATTTTGAACACTAATGATGTGGGCCTAAGATTTACCTACAATATCAGCATCAAGGAGATCCAATTCTTGTATGTCAAAATATATATAGACAACAACGAAATGAAGACTAAAGTCTATAGAAAACCTACATTAAATAACAGTATATTGCATGAGAGTAGCTTTCATCCCCAACAACTGAAAATGAGTATCCCGTATGGGGAATTCATATGGATGAGACGAAACTGCTCAGACGATATGGGAATGGAAAGAACATTTCAGGAAACTGAGACAAGATTTTTACTAAGAGGCTATGAATATCATGATGTTAAACTAGGTCAAGATCAGGCACGATCGTTATCACGAGTCAACACTCCCATCAGAAAGGAAAAGAAGGAAGAGGACAATACAATAAGGGTAATATTCACTTAGAATAAGGAGAATGATCAAATTGTGAATATTCTTAAAAAATACTGGAATATCATTAGAAGAGATCCGGATATTGGGGATAAAATCGGTGAGAGACCAGTATATCATATCGGAAAGCACCATCATTGAGGGACAAGTTAGTCAAGAGCCATATGACATCAAATATAAGGAAAAATTGGCTTATGGAACAACAAGAAGGCTTTGTACACTGCACCAAATGCAAAGAATGCAAGACTGGAAAGAATATGAGAGAGGTGAGGGACTTTATGGGAAAAACCTGCTATATAAACAAAAGGATCACGTGTGAGTCTACGTACGTAGTCTTTGTGATCGAGAGTTATTGTGGACTCCGTTACATAGGGAGTACTATATGTACCCTTAAGAAAATAATTTTGGAACATCTTAGAGCCATTCACAATGGAGACACAAACTATGCTTTTGTGAAGCATCTGAATTCTCATATGAACAAAAAACGCAAAGATATCAAGTATTTTGCCCTGGTAACTGTCCCCAGAAATGAGAGAGGGGGAAATAGGACTCTGAAGTTAAGGAGACTCGAGTCAAGAATGATAATCAGGTTCAAAACCAAGATTCTGCATGGTCTGAATGGAGATGAGGAACTGTACATTCACTTGTGAAAAATGGATGCAACACATAGAAATGAATTTTAGGGAACGTAGAATTTAATTATGAATAACACAGCGAAGCAGGGACTGGCACAATTTGCTGGAATGGCATAAAATTTACAGGTGCATAAGCATTAAAAAACAAGCACTTAGCATTTTTATGTAGGGAAGTCTTATATCCAATAAAGGTATGGGGATATTGAATATAACACATTCAGGAAAACATAATGGACTATCCAATAAACAGCAGTAACTGGAATAATCAAATATGTGCAAAATAAATAAAATTGAAAGCACTGAGCAAGAATAAATGGGGAAGATTGTCTACTGAGATGCACTCTGCATAGCAATGTATTCCAGGATTGTGTGCCCAAGGAACATAGTAAACAACAGCCTGAAGGATGATTGTTAATAAAGCATCATTGGAATAGGGCACATTGAAGAAAAACAAAATGGACTATTTAATAAATAGCAACTGGAATAATCAAAGACAGTGCAAAATGAATAGCACTTGAAAGCACTGAGCAGGAATAAACGGGGAAGATTGTCCCCTAAAATGCACTATGCATAGTAGTGTATTCCAGGATTTGGTGCCCAAGAAACATTGTAAACACAGCCTGAAGGAGGACTGTCAATAAAGCTTCATTTGAATAATCGCGGAACACCGAACCAAGTGTAAAGACCAATACGGAACAGCAACCAGGAACTTTGTGATATAGACATGCATAAATATGCAGTTGAATCTGCCGAGAAAACATGAAATTGGCAATAAAGTAATCAGTAATTGCAAGATGGAACACTACGTGTCCCATAATGCCTCCCAATTGGCAAGAATGGGTAAAAACTATAAATAATAAAATAGATAATGGACTCACTTGACCGTATATATATATATCTTCATAAATGTAAATATGTCAAAACAATACCCTTTCAGGCAGCAAGGAACGCTGGGTAGGTCCCAAGTTTGAATGGGGAGCAGCTCCTGTATAGAGCACCCTACAACACCAGCGACACTCTGAATGTGCTTTGCTCACCTCAAATGTCTACTTTTCTAGCAAAGTCATTAAGCATAGGATTAGCTACTGGCATCCTTGCTGAATTGAGATATATGTATGTTTATAGTTCAGTTTGGCGTATATTTAACAAGGACCCCCTGGGTTCATAAAAATAAGGTTCCTAGACCAGGGAAAGAATAAACAATTGATATGTAACAATCTAGGCAACCATGAAGAAGCAAATCAATATAGAAATTATTAATTGGAAGGGAACTAAGCTACAACAATACTTTTTAAATTCAACAGTTTATTAATAATTAAAAAATGACAAAATACAATATCACATTTCAAAGTTAAAATGCACAATAAAAAGTATAATTTGCACAAAAAAGAAATAAACACAATACATAAATCACATTACATATGAAAGTGCATATAAAGTTAAAAAAGGAGGTGGCAAAATAGTACTCTACGCGCGTTTCGGCGGCCAGCGCCTTCTTCTGGAGCAGCCACGAAAATTTAAGAGATGTTGTTATATTGATGTATAGGATATACTTTGCTTTCTTAGTCTCTGTAGTAAGTGGTTCCAACCGTCAGATTACAGGAGATGATATAGAAATGCAGTATGTACAGCCCAATGGCAAGGTCTAGTATAAGTCAAACGCTAGTATCCTATTTCCAAGAGGTAACATTAAGGTGTCCAGGATAGACTCCTAAGTTAGGTCTCCGCTGATTAATGCTGTTAAGTCACAAGTTTTGGGTTTTCTGTTTAAACCTCGCCTCATCAATTCTATTGGAGGTAAACCAACAAGGAGGCTACCCCCAATAAGATCCCCATATCAGGAGGATTGCGCTTTTTCAGTACTGAGTTACCAGCCCACCCTTGGCTTAAGTGACCTAAAGGTTCCGGACGGCGGGATTAATCTATATTCTTTTAACTATTCAGGAAACAGAAAACCCAAGACTTGTGACTTAACAGCATTAATCAGCGGAGACCTAACTTAGGAGTCTATCCTGGACTCCTTAGTGTTACCTCTTGGAAATAGGATACTAGCGTTTGACTTATACTAGACCTTGCCATTGGGCTGTACATACTGCATTTCTATATCATCTCCTGTAATCTGACGGTTGGAACCACTTACTACAGAGACTAAGAAAGCAAAGTATATCCTATACATCAATATAACAACATCTCTTAAATTTTCGTGGCTGCTCCTGAAGAAGGCACTGGCCGCCGAAACGCGCGTAGAGTACTATTTTGCCACCTCCTTTTTTAACTTTATATGCACTTTCATATGTAATGTGATTTATGTATTGTGTTTATTTCTTTTTTGTGCAAATTATACTTTTTATTGTGCATTTTAACTTTGAAATGTGATATTGTATTTTGTAATTTTTTAATTATTAATAAACTGTTGAATTTAAAAAGTATTGTTGTAGCTTAGTTCCCTTCCAATTATTAATTTCTATATTGATTTGCTTCTTCATGGTTGCCTAGATTGTTACATATCAATTGTTTATAGTTCAGTAACATACCCATAGCTTCTGCACCATCATGCACTGCTTATGACCTCACATACTATATCACTCATAACTTGTTAACTGAAATAATTGATGACATTACTTGTGAAATCTCAAATGACTCAACTGAGTGTGTTTTAAACATATTGTTGGTGAATATGCTTTTTAGCCTCTTTATAGATTTTCACCAGTCCTCCTTGTTTCCAACCATGGTGGAGAGAGGAATACATTCGAGGAAGAGGTGGCAAATGGAGCGCAATAAGGACCACTATGTGTGGAACTGCCTGTTTGGGAGAAATTTTTGCCTAATGCACCATAAAATGTGTTTAGATCAAGATATAAACAATAACATGCTAGCTAATGCTTAGACTAGATCAATAACCTTTGTTTATGTATGTCTGCATTTCTACATGTCTGGCCTTGAATAAATATGCATTTATCTTATATAGACATAAGTGGACAGAATAATGACTCATGTGCATATAGCCCTCTTGGCTGTCAACCCTTCTGGGGGGCATTTTGATATTACAGGCCAAATGCAATTGAGGGAATTATTTTGCCTGCCAGCTTGTTCCGTAGTGCTAAAGTATACTCCCAATCAGAAGCGTCCAAATGACATATGGTGAATATGTACCTCCCCCTTTCCAAGGAGAGGCATAGATGATCACAGGGTAAATTCAGTGACCTCTGTGAATGGACTTAACCACAGCCTGCATTCCTACATGGATATTTCTCCCTCTTCTAGATGTATGCGAGTGGCATTCTAGCAGGGACACTTAGGGGGCTATTCACAAAGGTAAACTGACCCGTGTACGTTTACTTTTCACTTTGTAAGTCTATTCGCCTCTACTAAAATAAGGTGGTGGTGTCCAATATCTGAGTGTTACAACTTCTTACTTTTTACACACTGGCAGACAAAAGTTTAAAAGATGATTCAGTAAAAAAAATATAAAGCATATCTTTATGATAAATATTAATGTAATTTATTTCAAATATTTATTTTAAATATTTATAATAGGTTACAGGGTGCGCGGCTGGTCGCGGTCAAAGATGGCCGCATAAATTGCGAGCTCCGCTGCGAGGGGGCTTCAAACGGAGTCGGCGCCTCCTTTATGCATTGACTCACGGCACAGTTTTGGTGCTGCGGGGGATGTGGCGAACTCGGGAAGCGGATGAGCTGTTCCTTTGAAGTATTGGCGGCGCGGTTCCTGAGTATCAGCAGTTACGCAATATGAAAGACTCTCGGCCTGAGAATCTGCCGCAGCCTCAACTCTGAAGTTCCACCACAGCCTTCCGTCCTCAAAGTTCCATTGCTCTTAATTGAGCTCCCAGTTTCTCTGTGAGGATTTTGGGCCTGTGTGTTACCTGACGTTGTTGGTTGATGACAGCACTGCTTACCAATGGTCCCATGAAGCCTGACTATTATAGAGGCATCAGTATCAACAGCTCTAAAAGCAGGTGAGTGTTATGACTGATACTAAAGCTGGCACTCTGCTTCTTTGATGGCCAATGCAATGTGCTGCTCCTTAGGAGACATTTTGGTCTTTGTTCTGGAAGGCTTTAGACAGCACGCTTCACATCCTTTCTTGCTTGATGCCTAAAAGTCACAGTCTTTTTCCACTCAGATGGATTAGTGATGTTCGTGAAGGGATTAAATTAAAACTTTATTCCTATTCATAAAAGTTCTTATTGGAATAAATGAATGAATAAAGGGTTTTATGTCATGGTTCAACTCTGTGGCTGCCACGCAATATTTACATTTTATTTTTCACATCTAGTCACTTTATTGAAATGCTCAGGAGCTTTTTTCAGTTTATACATGCAATTATTGGCTGATCAACCACTTTAATTTTAAACGATATTGCAGTACTCCTCAAACCTCCTCAAAGTCATCTGCCACAGAACACTTGTCGTTGCATTAATAAAATTTCAGAATTCTAACGTGTAACCTGACTAGCAGACTAAAAGGAAGATGTTTAAAGTAGAACTGAGATATTGAGAGACTGATAATTTAAAGTGATAATTTGCATGTGATTTTGTCAACACATCGTGTCTCCATTTTAACTCATTGCTTCAGTACATTGTTTTGGGTTTAAAAAAAAAACTAAAGCCAAAATGCCTACTGCCAAGCATGGAAGTAAACCTTCTAGACAACCTCTTTTCCCGGATGTACTCAAACAGCCACAAAACGTAACTGCAAAAAGTACTCCTCCCACAGCAGAAGTTTCACTACAGGTTAACCCAACCACGCAAGCAGAAATTATTAACAGTATTCTACAAGAAATGTCTGCGTTCAGTCGGAGACTTGAAGGAATGGATTCAAATATATCCTCTTTAGCAGCAGAAACGAAATCAATACGAGCAGATATTGCAGGGTTCCATTCAAAAACAGAAGGACTCGACCATAGGTAAACAGTTGTGGAAACACGTCTAGAATCGATACAAAGTAGAGACCAAGAGATACTATTTCTATGCAGTAAGCTGATTTATTTTGAAGATCGAAGTAGGAGAGATAATGTTCGCTTTTTCGGTTTTCCGGAAAAAATAGAAGGCCCAAACGCTAGAACGTTCCTCTGAAATATTCTTCCAAATTTAATAGACATTGCTTTTGATCCTCCATTGGAGATACAGCGTGCACATCGAATTGGTCCATTACGAAAGGAATCTGCAGTATACCTGCGTCCTCTCATTGCTTGTTTTTAAGGCATGAGCAGACAAGACTTATATTAATATCTGCACACAATCATGGTCCATTTACATATGATGGACATGAAATTCGTATTGCAGCCAACTTTTCTAAAGAGACTAATGATCATCGCAAGGAAGGCATTCCTCCCATTGAGGCCTCAATTACGCCAAATGTACATTAAGTAAGGTCTTTTTTATCCTGCCCACTTCCACATCACCAAGAATGGAATCTCCAAAGATTTCTAAGATCTTGAAGACCTCAGTCTATTCATAGATCACTGGAAACCGCAAGATATTGAAACTCAGCACTCTATTCCAGAATTTACACAGTCCAATTACTCTATACAAGCACTGGGCAATGCACAACAGAATATCAACAATCCTCTGCAGCATGGCAGAGATCTTGAAAGAACTATTCGAAGTCAAGAAGACAAGGCTGCAGTCATTCAAACTGTATCTACCTTTACTAAGGAGCAACATAGGGATAAGTCACGCTCTCCCTTAAAATTTACTTTGGACGCAGAATGTGGATAAATTAGTACTCCTTTACAATCTCGATCTGAGTCATAGCTGTGTTCACACTTATCTCCTTCTATGCAAATGAACAAACTCAATGAACTCAAATTGTCGAGAAAAATGAAGAACACCCAGTCATCGGATAGTTGACTATTGCAACTGTTGACCTATTTATATTATATCTGTTTTCATTATATTTATTATATTAATTGTATTATGTTTGAATAACAGGTTTATTACTACATTTATTCTCACATACATGATAGATATCCTTCATATTTATTCATAGACTTTATGATTGTTGTTACCACAGCTCTACATGAAGTAGTTAATATTATTGTTGATAATTCAATCTCTTTTATCTTGATTGTATTGTTTATTTCTATACATGCAAATCCTTTAAACTCAAGGGTTCAATAATATGTTTTGATATTATAACATAATGTTACATCCTCCTTTAATAATTATATACCCTCAGTTCTATGCATTATAATGGCCCTTTGGGTTCTATACTTGTCAACCATTGTTCTACTCTCTTGATGGAGCCCCTCCTCGTAGCGATGCTCCAAAGTGTCTGGACCCACGGTTAAAAGTTTGAGGTCCCCTGTGCTGTCCAATAATTGCCACTCCCTTCTCCCTATTACCCTTCCTTGTTACCCTCCTTCATTCCCGACCTTTTCCTTTCTCCCTTTAACAGCTTGTATTACCTACTATTCTTCTTGTTGATACAGATCCAGCTTCATACACATACGGCGTCTTTGGTTAACAATTATCATTACTCTTTTAGTTAACCTATTATCCATTTGACTCCTGTTACAGACCAGGAATCCGCTGCTATGCGCTTTCTCCCCCCTCTCTTCTTACTTCTTTTTCTTTCTCTTTTCATATTTTTTTTTCTCACATACCTAACAATACCTCACAAATTTGTTTAATGTATTGTGACACATTCTGACATTTATAGTAGTCATTTACTACTAGCCACTTCCCTTTCTCTGTTTGGCATGGTTATATCACACGCCCTTCGTGTAGTAACATGGAATGTTCATGGATTAACACACTACATTAAAAGGAAAAAAATACTCTCTTATTTACAATCAAAACAGATGGATGTAGCTCTCATACAAGAACCCCCCCTTGATTCTAAAGAATCTGAAAAACTGCATAGAGACTGGGTGAGAAGGGTGATTCATAGCAGTATACGAAAGGGACAAGATGCAGAGCGACTCCTACTCGTAAATGTGGAGTTGCGATTCTTATCTGTAAATCCCTACCGGAGACAGTGTTAAAAACTTGGACAGATCCGGACGGCCAATATGTCTTTACCAAACTATGAATTGGTGAAACCCATATTTGTGTTGGCACAATACACGCTCCAACTGGAGCGAAAAAATCATTCTTTCTCAAGTTGAACCGCCTTCTAATTGAGCTAGATGCCTTTCAACTCCTTATCGGAGGAGATTGGAATTTAGTGTGTGACCCGGTCCTGGACAAAACAGGCCCTTTAGATAAGTTTAATGTGGCAGACAGAGCTTTGATGAATAATATATTGGCAGACAATTGTTTGGTAGATCACTGGTGTCTCTCTCATCCGGCAGATATAGAATACACCTTTGATTCCCCTACTCATGGGACACTTTCTCTACTCGATTTTCTTTAATCTTTCAAAATTTGGTTCAACTGACACAAGATTCCCAAATCTTAGGGGCAGCACTTTCAGATCAATCCCCAGTCCTGCTTACACTGGAAATTGGATTGGCCAAGCTGGGACATAAGCCCTGGCGTATGAACACCCAGTGTTATTGAACCTCTAAGAACAAAGTTCTATTGCAATCTCATCTTTAAGATTACTTCTCTGTCAATCAAGGATCCGTTAATTTGGGCAGAACTCTATGGGCAGCATCAAAAGCTACTATGCGTGGACAGCTCATGAGAGATGCAGCACAAGCTAACACACAAACTGCTGCTCGACAGAAAGAACTAGAACACAATATTGTGACCTATACTCGTCTATACACAGATAATCCAACACTTTTCTATCGTAAATCCTTGGAACAAGCTTGCATGGCTTTAAATCCTCCCTTTACCTCTCAGGCAGAATATGCCTTACACAGAATGAAAGGGAGAAATTATGAACAGGGGGAAAAAGCGGGTAGATTATTGGCAGCACAGTTACGACAAAAAGAAGCTGCCATGGCTATACTGGCCATAAAATCAGTGGCAGGCATTACGTTAACTAGACCTCAAGACATTGTTAACGACTTTGCCATGTTCTATAAATCTCTCTACACTGCTGAAACTCAAACTGAGAGACATAAATTAGACACTTTCCTTACAAAAGCAAATCCACCCTGTTTACTAGATGAAGATAAAGATTTACTAGAGGGAGAAATTACCACAGAGGAGATCTCACATGCAATAACTAATTTACCTTATCATAAGGCCCCGGGTGAAGATGGTTTCCCTGCAGAATTTTATCATTGGGCAGGGACGGAAGTGATTACTTCTCTTCAATCTGCGTTCCAGGAAGCAGAATAGGAGACTTCCTTGGGCCTCATATCTAATAAAGTTGTCATTGCTGTATTACCCAAGCCTCAGAGGGATTCTTTACTTTGTGGCAGTTATCGACCTATATCGCTATTGAATTGTGATATTAAAATTTTAGCTAGCATTTTAGCCTCGCACTTATGTAGAGTTCTACCCTCTCTGACCAATCATACACAAGTCGGATTTGTTCCAGGGCGTTCTTCTTGGAACCATCTTCGCACTTAACCAACACTCTATGGTATGTCACAAGTCTTCAAAATGATGCACTAGCCTTGTCACTTGATGTGGAAAAGGCATTCAACCGTATTGAATGGGAATATCTTTTTAAAGTGTTACAAAAATAAGGGTTGGGTGATAAATTCATAGCTAAAATACGCCTCCTATATGATAATCCTACTGCACAGGTAAATTGCGGGGGTTTCATCTCAGAATCATTTCCAATCTGCAGAGGCACTCACCAGGGATGTCATCTTTCCCCACTCCTCTTCCTTTTAGCTATGGAACCTTTGGCAGCCAGAATATGCCAAGCTACCAATGTTACGGGTGTACCACTTCAGATAGGAGAATCAAAAATCTGTTTGTACACAGATGACATTCTATTTACCCTGACAGATTTGCCTAATTCTTTGCCGTCCATACTTCAAATTATAAATAGCTTCTCCTCCTTCTCAGGATACAAAATTAATTGGGACAAAAGTGAAGCACTGCCCATTTCAGATGGGACTACAAAATCCGCCATACATTGTTTCCCCTTCCGCTGGAAACCCTCACGTCTCAAATATTTAAATATATTGGTGAATAAGGGTCTGGAAGGAATAAATATGGACACCCTAAACCCCCTCATTGTCCAGTTGCAGCGGGACTTTGAAAAATGGAAAGGACTGGGACTCTCAATGTGGGGCAGAGTACAAGCCATTAAAATGGTTACTCTCCCACACTTTTTATACATTCTTCGTATGCTCCCTGTTCAGATCCCTTTAATCACATTACTTTCAATAGATTCTAAGATAAAATCTTTTGAATGGAACTCAGCTAAACCTTGCCTTTCAGCCTTGAAATTAAAGGCTCACAGTTCCTATGGAGGAATGAGGTTACGTTCAGTGGAACACTATGCCCTTGCATTGCAGCTATCTCAAATTACTTACATGATTTCAAAATCACCTGACATAACACAATGGGTGCATTTAGAAAGATA
The DNA here is from genome assembly GCF_964261635.1 of Lissotriton helveticus. Classification (NCBI taxonomy): domain Eukaryota; kingdom Metazoa; phylum Chordata; class Amphibia; order Caudata; family Salamandridae; genus Lissotriton; species Lissotriton helveticus. The sequence goes on from NC_136059.1 coordinate 1,328,032,922, forward strand.
TCTCTCATCAACAGAATCAGGTCTTTCCATCTTATATGGGACAGGGACTCATCATAATGACTCCATAAATCCAATCTTATCAGCCATGCGCGGGTCGTGGCAACATGCACATAGATTATTGGGTTCCCACAAAAAAGCCCCTGTATGGGACATGCTAGCATACGTATTAATAGACAAACAATATTTTGGCCCCTCTGGAAAGCAGCAGGTATTCATACTCTAGATCAACTCTTCTCTGATTGGGAACTTAAGACATTTGTTCAAATACAAGAGGAATTTCATTTGTCTGTCAAACAATCTGCGATATATTCACAGCTTCGACAATCCTTGCAGAGGAGCTTAGGGCCTCAACCCTGGCTGCTACAGGATTCACCAGTAGTAACATATCTCCATACCTGGGGAAAGAATAAGGGGGTTACGTCTCATTTGTATCAAACACTCACATCCCATCGTTTTTTCACAACCTCTCTTACTGGAGTTGCATACTAGATGGCAAGCCACATATCAATTTCATATAAGGATGATGAGTGATCAGAGATTCTCGATGATTTAAATAAGGGTACACATGAAGCAAGATTGAAATTTAATCTGTTGAAAACCATTCATGATTGGCATTGGTCACCAACAAAACTACATAGACCTGGCTTAATTTCCCATGCTAATTGTTGGAGATGTGATAGTAATGCTTGTGACATATCTCATATCATTTGTGAGTGTCCTTTGATACAACTTTACTGGCATTATGTGGTTAAAACCTTACATTCTACGATGCCCCTGAAACTTCCGCTCTCGCAAGCCACTATTCTTTTTCATGATTCACGTCAATCACAAACACTCTCTAAACCTCAACGCCGACTTTTGTACACAGATTTAGCTACAGCAAAAATATGTATATTGCAGCAATGGAAATCACCTGACCAGCCGTCGCAGGAAACTTGGTTGGTAGCCATGATTCAAACAACTTCTTATGAACGTATTATATACAATATACAGGACCAGACTGATTTGTTTCTCCAAGTATGGTCACCCTTTCTAGGTTCAGTCAATTATAATAATTTCTGCAATGAATGACCCAAATTAATCAGTGATCATATTGGCTATTAGTAGATCATTCCGAATACATACTATATCTAATTATTATCTTCCATCGCTTCTGGAGCTTCTTTCTATGAGTGTATATGTATATGTTTACATATATAAGTATTCATGTGTATGTGTATGGATTCACCTTTATCCTTCTCCATTCCCACATGGTTCGATTAACTAGGCTTTGACTTATTTACCTTACACCTTCCCTATATATACAAATATTTATTTTTATATCCCCATTATTTTCATATTATTCTCTCCTTTGACCCTTTTCCCCCTGGATCTGTAACATTATACCAATGGGGGTGTAATATTTAACATTGTTTAACATTTCCTTTCCCCCTTCCTCTCTAGATTAATACATACTCTGTAGAATGGTAATTATTCATTCACTTACATTATCACTTATTATATTAACGTGTATCAGGCACATCTATTCATTTTTGTCCTTTATATTTCCATATCTTAATGTTCCAAAATGATCTATTACAAACATGTTACATTAATTCCTTATCAACTACAATTTCCTGTGTTTTAATCCTTTTATAGGTCACTTTTGATTTTATTGTTATTGATATCTGAATAATCAATAGTGCTTGAACCTTCTTATATCAATCCCCTCTCCCTCTTTCTTTTTTTCCTCACTACTCCCTTCCTTTTCTTTCTGGGTTGATCACTACATTAATTAATTATTTATATATCTATGTTTTTATATATCCTTGTTAACTATTAAGAGACCCAACTTGTATCTATTCTTATCAACCTATTTATATCTTTATTGTAAAAATAATTTGAGTCAATGTCTTCATGATGACATTATATGCAAAAGTTTAATTAAAAAATACAACACAGAAAAAAGGCTATAGCATTAGCTACATAATTTTGAATTAAATATGTAATTATTTTTAACATAATAGGTTAAGTTAAAATTATTAATATTAAAATGCAAATAAAAAGATCCCACCTAAAGCATAACATGTACATTTATTTATTATGTGGTTAAAGTATTTAAAGTTATGTATATATTTCATTTAAAATAATGTACTTATTTTAAGTCACATTATTTAAAAACAAAAATTACCAAGTTGATACATATATTTTATTTATTTTTTACCATAAAATTATATGTATTCATTTTTGTAATATTAGCTCCTTAGGTCTTTCATTTTTATTTTGTATGGGAGGATCTTGCAGCCCCAGCGATTGGCTATGTGTGGTGCTGGACTTGCTCAATGTCTCAGCAGGAGTAGATTTCCTACAGTTTTTGGTAATTTGTGAGTGTAGTAATTATAGAAGTGCAGTTTATGAATATCAGTGGGTATACTGTTTTGTACGTGGATGCATGTCACTCTACGTAAACCCCTCCTTAATATTCCCTAAACCCCTCCTTAGTTCTTTCTTAGCGCCCCCATTGAGTAGTAAACATTCCCCATTTTCAAGCCTCTTCCCCATACTTCCCATATTTACTACTAAACCATATACCTACATGTGCAGTCGGAGTGGAGATCTCTGCACATAAAAGATAGGTGACGTGAAGGTGGAATACTCTGCATGAAGGTAAGTGAGCTGCATTTTGTAGTACATTAGTAGTACTAATTAGTACTACAAAACATTCTGCAAAATGCAGTTTGCGAATAGGACCGTTGCTGAAATTGTATTAGCAGTGTTTTTGCAGAGGCACCATGTACCCCAGCCATTCATTAGTGATTTGAAGTCCTCCATTATTTTGGGTGCCATCTTTGACTTCATTTACCTCCACTGCATGCTGCAGATTTGAGGATTTCTCCATAAAGAGGGGCGGGTCACGTGCCAGCAAACACGTGATGGTGATTGAAGCACACACCAGCTCCTGAATGGTTTCACAGAGTCCCACAGGCATGGGTGCAGTCTGTAACGGCACGAACCTCATAGGGGTCGTCATTAACCCTTGAAGTGGATTGTCCACTTCGGATTTGTTAAGCAGTACATCTTATGCGCACATGGTTAATGTTTCGACTAACACTTGCCCATGACGCTGCTGACTTTTTGTTTTATGAATTTCATATAATGTACGTGTTCTTCCTACCCGTACCTCAGCACATAGGAGCTCTGCATCATATTGCTAATTTCTTAATCGCGAACTAAGCATAGCATACAAGGTAAAGAATTGCAAATGTTACGATACTACTCACAGAGAGGCAAGGCCACACAACTGCTCCTCTCATCTGTCAGAATAATCCAACTTCCCGTTTTTCATTCTCAAAATGATTTTTCCTGCGGGAGACACTTTTTATGTTTTTTTTTCTCTGAGAACGTGAAATTGTTTTTTCTCATAAATATGTAATTGCTTTGTATTTTGTATCAATCATTACATTTCATCACTTGATTCACTTTCCCTAGATGATAAACAGATTGACGCAACATCAGCTATTATGCAGAAAAGAGTAATCAAGTGTTACTTTACCTATGGTGCAACAATACTTTCATCTAAAGAGTGCTGGAATACCAGAATGGGTTATAAATATATTCTACACCATTCAAAATTATTTATTCAATACTATTTTCCAATTTCATTCAGGAATGCTGGCAAAGCAAGATTCACAATAGGATTTAAGGTAGTGGTAAAACGACATTGGTTTCTACTGACATTACAATTTAATGTTCAGATTCATCAAGGCTACATGGTCGTTTGTTACTGTGCATCAACTTTCCAAGCAAGTTCCACATGAGCAGGTTTTACCTAAATAAAGGCAATGGCACAATACTGCAGTAAACGTTAGATAAAGTAGTTGTGTCAAGTCAAAAGTTAAAACAGTTATATGAAAGCGTGCACGTAAATATTTATGAAACCGTCAGAAAGGTCTCTGGTCCCTGATTGGTCAATTAGAGTCTATCGCAGTCTCAGGTCAGTCGCTAACTCCACATTAAGGGCCTCATTTACTAGAAAATGAGGCAGTGCAGTAAGTAATTTTTCTGCACTGAGCGGTGTCATTTCAAAAGCACAGGGATGTGTCATATTAACAACAATATGACGCATCTGTGTGCCCTTCCCTTGCGCTGGTGCACAATTGGCTGCCATGTGCCAGTACAGGTACCTTTGCGTCATGTTGCAAGGGTGCCCATTAAAGGGATGATTGTTTTTGTGCAAGAAGGGACACCTTCTTGAACAAAATCAATAATTGATGGCATTTTCCTCTTTCTATGCATGTTGCAGAAACATTGTAACGCTGGGAATGTGTCAGGTTCCATGGATGTTGTGTGGGAACACTCACAGCAACACCCAAGGAATGCCCAGTTCACGCAGAGTAATGCGTGAAAGGTGCCCATGTTTACAAAGCCATGAAAAGTCATGCAGGGTAACGTTACGTCGCCTTGTAAATAAGGGCAAGTCCATTGTGCTGTCGGTGCCTTAAAACAGTGATGCACAGGCGGTGCAATGGTCTTGTAAAAGAGGCCCAAGGTGTCGAAGGATCCCAACAGCATTTCGGCAAAATGGGAGTAGTAGACCTTTTTTTTAAACACTCACAGACCTAAACAACATAATCAACATGACAATATAACAATAGTGCAACACAACAGTGCTACATAGCAACACATTAAAACTAAACAACTTCAAAACAACATAATTCCATTCAACATATCACTAAGCAATACAACACAACTCAACAACCCAAGGGACAAAACAACAAATAACACAAAAGCAAAATGACTCACAACAAATTGACATGAAGATAAGTGGCACCATAACAACATTCCTAGACCAACACAAAATACAAACAAATACAACATTATAATTAACCCATTTTCCGCTGCAAACATTCCTCTGCGGTGCAGGCTTTCTATAGATTGGGCGGGGCTGCATCGGCCAACGGTCGTGCGCAGCACCCGGAAGGTAGTGTTTCCGTCTGTCGTTGGCCAACGCGAGCACGGAACGGGTTAAACACAATAACAAGACAAAACGTAACAATTTAACAATGCATTATGATACAGATCTCACACAGCTCAACAACAGAACAACACAACAAAATAGCAGAACTCAAAATCACAACACATAGCACTGTTGCGACAACAACACCTAACAATGTTGCAAAACAACATAAATACAAGACTAAAACAACAATGGTGATGCAGTGACACTATTTTTCATTTGCATTTAACAATATTCTTTCATATGAACTGCGTTACGTAACAATTAAGAGTAGTTATAGCATAATTATATTATGTTAGCATGAGTCATGACAGGCCTCAGATTAACCAACACCATTTTAATAAAAGGTTGCATTTTTGCTTGCTTTGCATGTTCTTTCCCTCATTCGCGGTACCCAGAGCTACTGTGATCTCGTTAGTCTGAAATATCACTACTAAACTATATGTGAAGGTCATTGGATGCACACTAATTGAAATGTAGCTTTCTGCACCTGGGAAGTGAAGGAGTCAGAGGAGAGAAGTGGTCCCTTTGTCTGACATCTCAGAAGGCTGTGGGATAGGAATTGGTTGCTAACTTAATCATGAGAAGGAGGCTGACACAGCCTCACCCTGAATGTGTAGGCACAAAGCATCACATTAGCAACACAATGCACTTCACAAAGTTCAACATGACACAAAACACATGCAGCACAACAACACAACACTACAAAAGCACAATACCTTTAAAGCACAACTCAACAACAGCAAACTTCAAATACCACCCATCCTCCCTTTGTCCATCATGAAGTGTACATGTATCAAATATGGACTGCACTTTTCGAGCTATTTAACCACTGTGATCTTCATTGTTGGGTACTTTATTGCATAAAAGGCAATGATGTAACAACCCAAATTCACAGTAATTGTAAAATACTTTCCATATTTCGTGCAAGTTGCATCATAATGACAGCCCAAAGTCATTTCAATAAATAAAGAGCATCATTCACTTGGAGGTACCTTGGAGCTCAATTCATTAAAATAAAAGATTCAGAAATGTCCATGTTATGCCAAAGAGACTGCTGATATTTCTCAGGGATGCAGCTCCATCGATACTTACGGCTGCCATTTTATTTTTTGCAGCTCTGATAATGTTTGGAATTTCTGCTGAAAACTGCAGAAATAACACCTATTTATTAAAAAAGACAGGTTTTGTTAATGTTAATATTATAGGGGATTTGTAAAGCGTGTGGCTACTCCGAGGAGTGTCCCGGCGCTAAGAAGAACCCCTTGAAAAGAGAGACCCTAGTCACTTCCAGTCCTACACAGCTTCATTACTGATGGAACAGCCAGGTCTTAAGTTGGCGTCTGAAGCTGAGAAGCTCTGGTTCTAGTCTGAGGGAAAGAGGCAGTGAATTCCACAGTCTGCCCACTACCACCTGAAAAGAGCGTACCCCCTTCCTGGTCCTGAAGAATTTTGGCACCAATAGCAAATGTTGGGCCGATGACATCAGAGTCCTGGCTGGGATATAGGGCGTAATTCTCTTTCTTATGTACTGAGCCCCACGTTTATGAAGGGCCTTAACGGCCAGCACAGGAGACTTAAAATCAATCCTATTTTTCACTGAGAGCCAGTGTAAGGATTTCAAATGACTCGCCATGTGAGTCCAGTCCTAGGCCCAACCAAAGAGATCGCTCTGGATGCTGCATTTTGCACAACCTGTAATCGGCCCAATAGATCATTTTCCTCTCCATCATAATCTTTTTATCTGCTGTTGAGTCATTCTTCAGTTATCTTGTGTCTTACACTTCTCTCAACGGCAGCAGCAGTGGTGAGGCAGTAGCTGGGAAACGCGAAACCCGCAGACTCATAAAACTCGAGGCACCACAGCGCCGAGACGCCCACGGGCATTTGTTCACGCTTAACCAAATGTCAAAATAATAATAATAATAATACCACAAGTCACACCAGCCAGACGCGTCAGGAGCACCACAGCAAGTGCGAGAAGAGAAGATCAAAGAACCCCGGCCCTAGCAGGGTTGGAGTGGTGGGGTGGCGTGGCAGTGCTGTAAGCCGGTGAGCTGTGATCCGCGAAACATTGTGAACGGTAGCAGGATTTACTGCGCTGAACAGAGATCACACAAAACCTGCCCAAAGGACTGTGCTTGGGGCCTGAGCGGGGGCTGAGGAATTGCAGGAGGCAGAGGCAGGTGGCAGGAGACTGCAAGGGGGGGTAACAGCTGTCCCCTTCCAGGAGAGTGGAGCCCCTGCCATACCTTACTGAGTGTGATGCAGTGTTGTGTGGGAGCAAGAGCCAGAGAGACCGCTGTTAAGCTGTGGTTAAGCCCACCCCCAGTGCCGGTACGAGACCGGCAAGTCCAGCAAGTAAACCTCAGCAACCCCGGGTGAAGCGCGACCCAAGCGTAGAGGTTGTAGGTGCCCATTGAACAACTGTCACATTCTGTCCACGTAGCCCCCCCAGGCGCCAGCTCTGGAGAACTAGCTCAAGGCACCGTGTGTTGTGTGGTGCTGTGCTGTTCCCTCAGGGAGGGGAGTTGGCAAGTGAAGCGGAGGGCATGAGGCGTGGGGCAGAGCGGGGTAGAGCGAGGTGCGATGTCGGCAGCAGGGTGCTCAGCCAGTGCCGCGTTGAGCTGCAGCTGGTGTTGCATCGGCATGCATCGGCGTGAGCAGAATGCACACAGCACCCTGTGCTATCGTGCCCAACGACTCACCCCCTCATACCCCCGCATCACGCATTGCGCATTACCACCCCTACTGGTCTGCCACAATCTCATACCTCCCTCTACTCTCCCTCAGCTCATCTTATCTCATCTTATCACATCATCATATCATCGTTGGCCTTATCATTTACTACCATTTATTGGACCTGAAATGGGCAGTTTTGGCACAGACTGGCACAGAGCTGAGCAGGTTAAGGACACGGGAAAAGAAGAGGAAGAAAACAACAGGGAGAAAAAAGGGGGAAAAGAGGAATAAAGCAGAGTAATGAGGTCGGGGAAGCCAAAGAACTATACTGCTCCCGCTAACCCCCCTAAAAGAACAAGGAGAGTAAGGAAAAACCTTAAGAAAGACTTACTGAATGTCAGCAACGAAGAAAAGAGGATGGACGAGGGAAGAAACGGAGATGAGGAGGGAGAACTTCCTCTGATTTCCCCCCTGCTTACAAGCCCCAAATGTCCGTCAGACGTTAAGGCGAGAGGGACCGTAAAAGCATTCCCAGTGAATAAATCTGGCTTTCAACCTAAAATTTAAACAAAATTATCATTTAATAAAGACATCGGCTCTGCCCTCTGCCTAAATAGTCACAACACAAGTGATCTGCCAACCCCGCTACAGACAAGTAAGGCGAGCAAGGCAACCCCCCTGACGCAAGAACCACAGATGGGGTAGGTAAGGGACCCAGCCAACCTCAGAGAAGGGAGGAACAGTGCAGAAGAGGCTGCACCTGAAAGCAAAGAAGAGCCGAACAAGGGACCAGAAAGGAGGGCCTCATGGAATCAAACTACGCAGAAACAGGGAGGAAGACAAGAATTGGCAGACTCAAGCCCAAAAGCAAACTTAAATGGCAGCGGACACGAAGGCACAAAGGAGAATAAAAAGAGGGCCGAAATGCGATCCCAAGTCCCAACTTCGTTCCAATAGCTATATGGAAGAAGAGTCCCACAAGTCCCACAAGGCTCCATAACCACATAGACGAAAAATCCTTCGAATCCTCAGAACTTGCAAAGGGTGGACAAGGACCACTCGGAAATCCTGAGAGACAAGATGGACCAGAGGGAGCAGCAAATTGGGGGCCCAGGAACCACACTTGCAGGGCAAAGGTGATGCGCAAAACAGCGAACACATGCAGTACGGAGACGTAACAACGCAAATAGAACCGACACTCTGCAAACACATACTGATAATGCCAGAGGACAGGCCGGCAATGCAAGAACCCACGAGAACGAGAGTAGCTGCAATAGGGATAGACACTGAAGAAGTATGGCAATCAAATACCATAACTACACAAGAAGCCAGAGCGCAGGGCCAGTATACATCTCAAATAAATGAACAACAACCTGAGAAACCTGAGAAACAACAGGAGCAAGTCAAGCTAGGAGGTGCCCCAAGACAAACTGAAATTGACCCCCCTAGTCTATTCACTTCAACCAATACACCATCTATACCACCTCAGGTCAACGACTTTGAAACCTCTGATCTCACCCCAGAGGAGTGGAAAGAACTGGTAGCATCTTACCAGGCGGCCACTAAGGGGGAACTGCCAGGAGGGTCCAACAGTGCAACTAACACAAATCTGGGGATGGAAACACCAAAAGCAAAAGAAGACATTTGGTCATCACTTTTGCACACAATGCAACTATTGGTAAACGCTATCCAATACCAGTCTGACAAGATGGATTTACAACTTTCTGTCCTCAATTCTCTGTCAATATTTGTCGCCAACATTGACGGCAAGTTAGCAGAGCTGAACAACTTGGTTAAAAGAGCGCAAGCAGAAACCCAATTTACACAACTTAACTGTTCTTGCATAACAATTGTGGACAAATTGGTAACACTCTCAACGGCAATGGACAATCTCCTCTCCGATATTAGGGAGGTCGTAAAAAGCAACCAATCAACTAGCTCTGCCAAGAAGTGAGTATGCCACTGCTATCAGGAACTCAGTCACCAACTCAGGAGAGTTCAAACACGACCCAAGATCTACAGTCGATCAGAGAAATTACAGAAGCAAAGAAGATAACGCTCAGCAGCAGACATAAAAACGAAGGAACCCATCCCCTACTAACTGCAAACACAGTGCCATCGGGTGAAATTTCACAAAAAGAAGCCACTTTCAACCTGGAAAACAGGGAAGAAAACAGAAAAGGAAGGGAAGAAACCAAAAGTAAAAAACAATGGTAATAGCTTGGGCCAAGGGCACTAGTAGTGTGAAAGCGACACCTGACTTATCTGATATGAGAGATGACACAGAAATGGAATACAACCCACAAGAAACCGGAAACCTGGTGGGGAGGAAAAAACACGAAAGAACATCGCCTCAAGAAAGAAGGCCCATTACCAGTCCCCCCCATAAAAAGGAAGAAAGACACCCCCGAGGAAGCCCTCAACGAGCAGTAACTGCAGCAAGCCCTACTGGATTAGAACTAATGAATAAAACTGAAATGAGTGCCAAAAGACATGCAGAAGCAAATGAGGAATGTCATGGCTTAGGGGAGGACCCTATTACTGTGCACAATAGCCCGATACAAGATATGGGGCAAATAGGCACTGCCACAATAGTCTTCCACCCGGAGTACAAATCAAGGGGCATAATAGACACCCTAAATAGGGGGAATATACTACGCCTACTGAAAACTATCGATAGTCTTAAAAACATATCCTCCAGTGATCTGGAGTCAGTAGAATTTATAGAACTGTTGGGACACTCAGGGGTAGAAGCAACAAAAACAGTATGGGCCACAGCAGAATTTCCTGAGAGATTGCTAAAAGAACAAGCAAAGTTCAACTCATGGGGAATAAAACTTCAACCATTTTTTAAACCAAGATATCCAGATCCTCTGACCCTTGACAGCCAGCAAAATAAAGAGAACTCAGTCCTAAGAGGGGCTCGGAGTAAAACCCCTGAGAACTTAGTACATCGAGAACTGTCCAACAGGAGTCTATCTGCCAATTGCAGTCTAACTTCACAAAATTGGAGTTGGCTATCCAGGACCCTAAACGTAAAAGTCAAAAATCAATGACAAAGTAAATCAAAAGCAGGAAACACGCCCAACGTCTTCAACCTGTGCTCCTAGAGCATCAACGGCTTAGGAGACAAATTATTGGACTCAGAATTAAACATCTACTTGCAAAGATTTGACATCATTACACTGAAAGAAACTTGGACCGTCACTCCACCAGTACTGTCGGGATATAATTTGAACTCTCTGCCGCTTACACAGAGCTCATCGTTTGGCCACAAGAAGGGAGGCCTTGCCACATACAGCTCGCTAAATTCCATTGTTGCAGTAGTACCCTTGGCTTATAAGCTAGATCCTCCAAATGCAATGCAAGCACTGCGATTGACATCTCGTGAGTAGAACAAAAAAAGAGGGTATAGTCCTAATAAACCTTTACCTACACCCTAGGGAAACAAGGGAGCACAACAGCTGAAGGAAGAAAAAACGAATAAAAACCCAGAAAACCAACAGCTTGATCATCACCGGGGATTTTAACTCAAATATGCTCAGTAATTCAGCCTCAAATACTATCAAAGACAAGGACTCCTTTGCTTGGGAGCCAAGCCACCAAGACAACACCTCGGGAGGCAGAAGCTCCAAAACAGCTAGGAGTCTACTTGCAAAACTAGAAGAGCTAGGCCTCCGAGCACTCAATGGTTGATTCTCAGGGGGCCACCCCCAATCAGCTACATTTCATAGCACTAAGGCTAGCACTACAATTGATTTTACATTCCTCTCTCACAGCCTGTATCAAAGGGCAAGAGATTTCCACATTGGCTCTATGGAGTACAGTGACCACCTCCCTCAGGAAATCACGATCAAGGCTCCAACAATACTAAGCCCTCCTGCCTCCAACAGACTAGGCTCAGAATACTCAACAAATGAAAGGCGGATAAAGTGTAAAACTAATGACCCACAAAGCTTTTTATCTCAAGCGAAACAAGCATTAGGAGAGGCACAATCAGCAACCACAGACTTAAATGAGAGTTGGGAGGTGTTCACAAAAACTCTACGAGACAAATCCTAAATAAATAAAAATGTAAGGACTGACGGAAAGTTCAAAGCCCTGAAATACAAGAACCACCATAATTTTAGAAACAACATCCAGTTAAAGAAGTTAAAGACCCAGATTAACAATACTCTCTGAAGAGTAAGGACAGAACATGCCGCACGTCAAGCACTAAGACAGTTAAAAGGTACTCGCAGTAAACAGATATGGCGGCTTAAAAAAGAAGCTGGCGAGGCCTTTTGGGGAAAACTCCTACCCAACGCCAAAACGAATAATAGTGCGCAGTTTTGGCAAAAGATTAACAGTCTGATCAGTGAGCGTAGCCAGAGGATCAAATCCTCTGCCACTGAAGATGCCTGGATACATTTCCTTGGCACACATTTGACCGAAGCCCAAGAATTGTGGAAGTCAAAAAATTCCTCTCTCGCAGCCTGTATCAAAGGGCAAGAGATTTCCACATTGGCTCTATGGAGTACAGTGACCACCTCCCTCAGGAAATCACGATCGAGGCTCCAACAATACTAAGCCCTCCTGCCTCCAACAGACTAGGCTCAGAATACTCAACAAATGAAAGGCGGATAAAGTGTAAAACTAATGACCCACAAAGATTTTTATCTCAAGCGAAACAAGCATTAGGAGAGGCACACTCAGCAACCATAGACTTAAATGAGAGTTGGGAGGTGTTCACAAAAACTCTACGAGACAAATCCGAAATAAATAAAAATGTAAGGACTGACGGAAAGTTCAAAGCCCTGAAATACAAGAACCACCATAATTTTAGAAACAACATCCAGTTAAAGAAGTTAAAGACCCAGATTAACAATACTCTCTGAAGAGTAAGGACAGAACATGCCGCACGTCAAGCACTAAGACAGTTAAAAGGTACTCGCAGTAAACAGATATGGCGGCTTAAAAAGGAAGCTGGCGAGGCCTTTTGGGGAAAACTCCTACCCAACGCCAAAACGAATAATAGTGCGCAGTTTTGGCAAAATATTAACAGTCTGATCAGTGAGCGTAGCCAGGGGATCGAATCCTCTGCCACTGAAGAGGCCTGGATACCTTTCCTTGGCACACATTTGAACGAAGCCCAAGAATTGTGGAAAGAATCACGCAATCTTAAAAATGTTTCCGAAGCGTGGAACTCTCAATGTAAAGAAGCTCTTGCACATGATGAGGAATTCCCAATTACGAACACACAGATATGTAAAAGAATCTCGAAAGGGAGACTCGAGGGAGCACCAGGTCCAAATGGTATTCTCCCAGTCGTGTTTAAACAAGAGCTGGAATATTGGGCTGTCGTTTTCAAACCAATGTTTGAAAAAATCTTGTAGACTTCAACAATCCCATGATCCAGGAGGGGAGCAATCATCTCCCCAATTTTTAAAAAAGGAGATAGGAACGATCCAAGAAGCTATCGCCTTATAGCCTTACTTGATAATGAGGCAAAATACTACGCAGGCCTCTTACTCCAGGAGTTAACATCTTGGGTGGAAGATACAACAGCAATCCCATACAATCAAACCAGCTTCTGCAAAAAAATTGGGGACGACCACTAATATACTAGCCCTATCGCTTTTGATTGATTCAGCACTTGTGGCAAAACAACCTTTATACTTGTGCTATATTGACTATAGTTACGCCTTTGACCATGTTAAAAGAAACATGCTGTGACAAAAATGAAAGAAAATTAAAATTCCATCACTGCTGTTGAACCAATTAATTCTCTTGCACAGCAACACCTGGGTCTAGGTCAAACTAGGTGCAGGGGAATGTTTATCCAGGAAGATCCCCACAAGCGCAGGGGTAAAACAAGGATGCGTGCTTGCATCAACATTATTCAATCTTTTTATGGCTGATTTGTCAACCTTGCTGAATGAAAGCAACTTTCATGCACCCAAATTAGGAGGCACTCAGCTGTCCAATTTATTCTACGTGGATGATAGGCCTACAGCGACTGTTGGATATCACCTCGCAATACTCTAAAACAAACAAACTCAGTATCAATCAAGAAAAAATTGAAGTCATGTGCATCACTAATAGCAAAAAGAAATTAACGACCAGCTGGTTCTTAGACTCAAGGAAGTTGGACGTCACAAGTAAATACAGATATCTGAGGGTCATTCTAGACCCCAACAGCAGCTTTAAGCCACAATACTGAGGAAAATGAAATTTTACATGACCAATATGTCCCCTGCGTTTACCCTATGTTTAATATATGTGCATGTCATCCATGCATTTTCCCTTAAGTGGCCTGAACAAAGAGGCCTCTGCATTTACGTCCTGCATTAGGATGCCAGTCATCAAGTCTCCCATGTAAGAAATATTAAGTAGCATTTAAGGCCCATGTATTTGCATTGTGCACTTTTAAATAAATCACGATGAACCCGTTTTGTGGCTCAGCCTGAGCCCGTCTCTGAATTAAGGGTTTTTCATGGCTCAGACACTCTGAGAGCTACAGTTACGTATCCCTGACCTCGCATACTTCTGGCTCAGCCGAAAGAGGCCCAGCACGGGGTGCCAAGACAGTGTTTTGCAAAATAGTTATCTGCTTGTTGTACAGAATCACATTCCTGCCCAGTGAAGAAGGTAAACAGAACCCGTCTGCAGAGATAGGGCCTAGCCTTTCTGTCTCCGTTTAAGTAAATTACAGAGCTTGCATCCGTAGAAAGCCCACGGCCCCCATGCAATGAACGAAGAAATATATGCCCTCTCTGGCTCTTAGTGATGAGCGACCCTTGCTTCAGATAATACATCCCCGGACTCAAGATATCAGATAATACCAGACGTGCTGGTCGCCCTGACACTAAAGGCCTCTCTACTAGACTGAATGTCAGCTTTCCCCCCAGTCACACGTCAGTTGCACGTCATGATCAAGTTGCACGCACAAGTAGGGCAAAGTTCCAGCCTGCCATGCAACCCCCCTCCATGTATCCACCCACCTATGACTCACCTATGACTCATCAAGTGTACACCCTCATGCACGCCCACATGCTCTTATCTTCTTTTCTCTCTTGCTCTGCCTCGAGCGCTCCTCCTATATACAAGATTGCACGTATAAATATGTAATCAGAAAATAATGTTTAGAAGACCCTTCCTGAACCTTAGAGGTGATGGAACAGATTCTCCCTTAACTCGAGTTATTGGAATAAAGCCCTTTGACTCGGATACCACGGACTCTGCCTCTCATTTAATGCATGACACTTTGTTTATTTATAGAAATTATGACAGGGTAATATTTTATTTACCACATTAATCTGGCGCCCGAACAGGGACATATCCCCTTCCCCACGCGCCGGTGACGTAGGTCCAGCCTTTGCCCCCTTCTACAGCCGTGACGGACTCCGAAGTGCACGCAGCGGGACTTCCTGCTTACTCCCTCAGGCCCACGGAGGAGACGGACTGCGACCAGGCGTCCACACGAGGCGATGAGGATCGCGGATCATCCCAACCAGAACCCAACCCGTGAGAGAGCAAGGTCCGAGGTTCCGAAGGTCCACCTGTTCCGAGTAGAAGTAGACGTAGTATCAAGTATCAAGTTTCCGAGGCCTTCAAGTTCTGCTTCCCGGTGAGTACCACTATGGGGAACGCATAAAGTTCAAGACGGGTTCATTTATTTGAACACGGTAAAGACGTGTCATGTTATATGTACACGGTAAAGACGTGTCCGTTCACACGAACACGGTAAAGACGGGTCCACGGTAAAACGTGGGCACGGTAAAGACGTGTCTCATTTTTTGGGACCGGTATGGCTGTGCTGTATTCCAGTGCATAAAGTTGTAGTTTTTCAAGTACATGTTTAGCTCTCTGTATCACTTTGGATTGTATTTGTTTTAGTGTTTATATATTGTTGTAGTGTGAATGATTGTTTCAGTCAGTCTATTCTGTGTGTATTGTATTTCCATTGTGTATTGTGTTTCAACATGCCACTGTTTTCGAAATTACGTCAAATAGGGACCAGGAAAGGTATATTAGAAGAGTCAGTTAACATCCCGCCTAGAGACACACCGGGTCATTTTATGTATAATAAGCACGGGCTAGACGCCATTTTGTTTTTAGACTTATGGGTAGATTACACGAAGGATTTGGAGGAGAAATATAGATGGCCTGTCTCGGAACATGGGATTCTGAATGCATTATGAGAGTAGAGGAAGCGCTATGGAAAAAGAAATCAAGACCCTCTCAGAAAGATGCCATTGAATTATGGCGCAAAGAGTCACATAGGAGAACAGAGAAAGAATTTAATAAAGCAGAGAGAACTATACAAGCAGCGGAAAAAGCGAAAGAAAAAGAACTGCGAGAGGAGGGGGAGCGGGTCAAATCAGAACAGGCTGATAGAGAAAGAAATGCCGTCGTTACTGGTATTTATCCCGTCCTCTCGGAAGAACTAGCTAGAGTGACCCCCTCAGAAACACCCCGTAGGTCGCGAACACCACCACCTGTACCCTTTAGAGTATGTAGAAAGAAGCCGACAGCATCAGAGGCTTTTATTTCCTCCTATCTAGAAGAGCCCGCACCGGACTGCGTAAATGCAGATTTCCCTCCGCCCCCATCGGCCATATAAGTTTACTGTGGAGTTCCTTGTAAATAGCTCCTTGTAAATATGGTTTATGAAGAGCATGTCATTATTATAACTTGTTGAGTTTCTTGTGAATATGGCTTGTGAATAGCGCCATGTGGTTATGGTTTGTGCAGAGCATGTTATCATTACGTTAGGCAGGAGAGAGCTGGATCTCTTTCAAGTGCTTGGAGAAAATGTTTTGAAGATGTGCGTACGTGTTATGTGATAACGTGGAGAGATGAGTTCATGACTTTCCCATGTACTGCAGTCATTGGGGAATGATTGTGCTTCAGCTGCCAAAGGGTTAATATCTTGTATTGAGAAGGCAGTATTTGTTTTAACATGCTGTTTAACATGCATGGTTATGTGAGCTGACACTAAAAGTCAGTGAGTGTTTAGATGAATGATGGTTTGATTTATCTTTTTCATTGGTTGCTGGGTCTGCCTATGTGCTTTGTCAGCTTGCTGACTGAATGGTAACGTCTTGCATGGAGAGTAAAGAAGTGTTCATTTAACATTCTATTTCAAATGCGTCCGTGTATTTGTGTGGGTTTGCCTTGGAACACTTGATATAATGTGTTTGACTCAGAGGTCGGTAAGTTGTAAATAAACCAGTCGGATTGAGATAAGGGTTTGCACGGAGGGTGCTTTAATGTTTTCACGGTTGAGAAGAAAATATAAAACAGACCCATCATAGAATGTGCTTTTAATTAGTGTAATGCAACCGTGTTTTTTTGTTTTAAATAAAAATGTGTTCTACAAAATATACATTATTATTTTTCCCAATGCAAGCTGCCCTTTAGAATAGCGTGTGACAGTTAATCCACTCAATTAGAAAACATGGCTTTTTTGAAAAATGATGAATCTGGCCCTTTTAATAGGTAGAATAGAAGAGCTTGCACACTTAATTATGAAAATCTTGGTTCTGCAATGCAAAATTATGGTGTTTCACATGTTATTTTCAAAAAGTAAAATGTGATGTGTTTCCATGTCATGTTGTTCTGTTTCTTTTTTTCCTTTTCAGCTAGTAACAATATTTTATGATATAATTATTTTAAAATGCTAGCATGTGTCTAAGTTACGAAATAAAAAAAAATATGTCCTTATTAATTACTGATTTTAGGATGCTTTTTATCACGTTTTGAATTTGCTTCGGTTAAGTTAGAGAATGTTGGTTAGCTCTCTGGCCTGGGTACAGATATGTTTTGAATTACAGAGAATGTGTTTTTCGGCCTTGAGGTGGCCTGGCTCCCAGGGAAAGATATTTTGTGAAGGGAGGGCTTTTCCCTCTTGGAGCGCCGAGCAGTGCCTGTCTTGTTATTATTGGCCATACTCCAATTCTTTTCCGCGGACAGGCTTCCTTCGCATGCAGATAAAGAATGCTTGCAATTTGACCAAGCTCTCTCTTCAGTAACTTGGCAGCTGTTCTTAGCTCTCAGAGTTTTGAAAGGGTGGAGGAACCGCCCTGTGGGTGACATCACGATGAAGGGGAAGGCAGTGTAGAGAAAAAAAACTTGATGAGCCGCGGAGACATGTTTATATAAGGAGGGGGTCAAGTTGCTCTTCCTTACAGTCAGCACTGAAAGCTTCATTGACTTCAGATAAGGCATGCTTGCAAATGAATAGTTTTTCCCTCGTAGTGTAAACAGAATAATTGGCAGGAGTTTCGCTCTTGCAATGAGTCCTAGCATTTACAGTCAGGCATTAAAAAGACAGCTGGACAGTATTAGCATGCCTACCAACACTGCACTGCTCCAGTACGTAGACGACATCCTAATTACAGCACGATCAGAACCAGACTGCGAAAATGCATCACTGACAGTTTTACACTTTCTGGCAGACAAGGGGCACAAAGTGTCCCCTTCAAAGTTACAATTCTGTGAACAGCAAGTGGTGTACCTTGGACACTTGCTGTCCAAGGATGGTAGACGGCTAACACAAGAACGTATACAGCTCATTTCTAACCTTTCACAGCCCAAGACACAAAAGGAAGTACGGGCCTTCATTGGCCTCACTTCATACTGTAGGCAATGGATTCCCCAGTATGCCTATCTAGCCAAACCACTCATACAATTGACAACACAGGAGGCAGCGTCTTCGACTGTCCTCCCTTGGACACAAGAACATACCTTGGCATTTGAGGAATTAAAAAGAGCATTATGTCAAGCGCCAGTTCTAGCGACTCCTAGTTACAGTAAACCTTTTATGCTTTTCGTAACTGAACAGGATGGAACAGCGATATCTGTCCTCACACAAGATCAAGCAGGAAAACACAAGCCTTGTGCTTATTTTTCTAGTACACTGGACCCAGTGGCCCAGGCTCTGCCTGCGTGCCTGAAATCGGTTGCAGCAACAGCCCTAGCCATAAGACAAAGTGACTCAATAGTGCTGGGACACCCCCTGACAGTACAGGTACCACATGCAGTGGAAGTTCTCTTAAACAGGACACAGACACAACATTTGACTGTAGCGAGACTGACAGGATATGAACTGACATTATTTCAACCACACATAGAGATCAGACGATGTAACATTCTGAACCCTGCTACACTTTTGCCCTCAAGTACAGTAAATGCACCACCACATGACTGTGTGGAAGTAATGAATATAGTGACGAAACCAAGACAAGACCTGACAGATATTGCACTTCCAGACCCTGACCTAACACTCTATGTAGACGGATCATGCATGAGAACGAGTGCAGGAGAGTTAGTAGCAGCATATGCCGTGACCACTGCTACTGAAGTCATAGAGACACAAAGAATAGACACACTGTCAGCACAAGCAGCAGAGCTCATCGCTCTGACACAAGCCTGCATAAGAGCTAAGCACTTAAGAGTGAACATATATACAGATTCACAATATGCTTTTGGCGTAGTTCATGATTTCGGAGTACTATGGAGGGAGAGAGGTTTCTTGACCTCTCATGGGGCCAGAATTCAGCACGGCCCGCTTATTCAAGCCCTGTTGGAAGCAATACATTTACCTACAGCCATAGCTATCCTGAAATGCAAAGCTCACACAAAAGTTACAGACACCATTTCCCAGGGTAATGACCTGGCAGACCGAACTGCTAAATTTACAGCCCAGACACCAACAGACACGACAAGGACAGAAGTACCATTACTGACAAAAAGTATGACAGTCAGGGATCCTTCTCAAGATGTACTCGACATACAGACACATGCCACTACAGATGAAATAAAGAAATGGACTGAACAAGGAGGGGTCCAGACTGACCAAGGTTGGATGACTAAGGGAAAAGGCACACGGTTTCTTCCAGATTCCATGGTACAAGTAATCATAAACACAACACATAGTCCAGCACACTTGGGAGAGAAGGCAATGATAGACAGCTTACAGAATATCGGGTTTAACAAGCACCTGCGTGCAGCAGCAAAACAGAAAGTACGAACATGTATGATCTGTTGCCAGTTCAATCTAGGTAAAGGCATCCCGGTGGAACAAGGCGGATTTCATCCTCCTGACCACCCTTTTGAGGTCCTCCAGATGGATTACATCCAAATGGACAGATGTAGAGGTTACAAGTATGTCTTGGTAGTTGTGTGTGCACTATCTAGATGGACAGAAGCGTATCCAGTTCCAGATTATACTGCTGTAACAACCGCCAGGCAATTGGTGCGCGAATTCTTTCCCCAGATACGGATTGCCCTGTGTCGTCTACTCAGACAATGGTCAGCCATTTTCCTCTGAATTAATGAAACAAGTGTCTCTTCTGTTAGGATATAATTGGAAGTTCCATTGTGTACGACACCCTGAAGCAGCAGGCCTTGTAGAAAGACATAATCAGACAATCAAGACGAAACTAGCAAAGATTTGTGCAGAAAAAGGCGTGGATTGGATGGTAGCCTTGCCGGTTGCCCTCTTTTACATGCGTATGGTAGCTCATTCCAGAACAGGCCTATCTCCGTATGAAGTAGTTTTCGGTAGACCGCCAAATATGTGGGGTACGCCTATGCCTAAGAAAATAACTGATGTTGACAGTAACATGCTGACAGATTACCTGGCTTCCTTGATGTCTGCACTACTCTCTTGTCGTTCACAGGTTGCTGCCGCCTTCCCTGACAACACCCAGGTCAAGGAACACGCCATAGTCCCTGGTGATTTCGTCTTCGTGCGGAACTTTGATCGATCAAGCCCCCTTGAGCCGCGTTGGAAGGCGCCGAAGTTAGTGTTACTGACCACGAGGACAGCTATCAAGGTCAAAGGAAGAAAGGGATGGCTTCATGCCCATCACTGCAAACGATACTTTGGACAATCTGGAACTTTGGTAAAGAATAAAGACATTAAAGAGATCAAAGACATTAAAGACTTTGCGCCGCCTTTGCTAGAAAAGACTCCACAGCAAGAGTATAGGTCTAAGTTAAGATCTAGTAAGTCAGACGAAGTTTAATTGTTTAAGTCCACTAGGTGGTGAATCGGTTAGACTAGATTTCTGACATGTATAAGATCGCATACGACAATAGTAAAAAGAGCAAAATGAAAGAGAAATACTGCAAGATATTACATAGTAGATGTATAGTTTCTTTGATTATTCTATTTTTTCTGTGCATCGTTATAATCTGTGTTAGTTTAATACTACATGTTTTCTTTCCTCCTCTTGCCTCACATATGCACTTTTCCCTTAACAACACCGTAGAGCATACATTCAGTGATCTGCCACCCCATGAACTGTCATATCGACTTGCCCTGCGTAACAATACTTTCATTCGAATGTTACACCGTTCTCATCAGACCAGCAATGCGACTGATTGCTGGGTATGTGGCCAACTCCCACCTTATCAAAAGACGAAGGGAGTTCTGCCCTTCTTCCCTTTACCGTTCTCCCACAATGGTTCGTGTGGAGCATGGTTTGCCTTAATGACCTCACTAGACAGAAAGTCCATAGTATACCAAGATGAATGGATATATGGAAACTTGAATAAAGTAATGAATAAGGCATGTTTTCCAGACAAAGACGGATTTCCCCAAAGGAAGGGAACAGATCTAGAAAATGAAGAGTACGAGCAAGGAAATGCATCCGTTAGTTTTGTAATGCTGAACGCTCAGCCCATGCAAAATATAGGTCCACCGTTTATTTCAGTCCTACCGGTAAAAGGTGATTTGTGTGTTAGAAAGAAAGGCTCAGTACATATGGGACACAGCGAGGACAGTCTTCTTTCAAAGCATCACGCCATACCTATTTCATTTGCGGTCAGACAGCCTATGTACAACTGCCCCCAGACTGGGGTGGGACATGTTATATAGCGTTCCTGCTGCCACCCGTCTTTCTGGCCCCATCCCATTACCATCGAGATTCACGACTAGAGCATATCAGACAAAGGAGAGAGACCGATGCCTCAGAGATCGATCAGACTGAAACAGCTTGGGAGCAATATACAGATTTCAACAAAGGATTCTTTTTCTTCATAGGTCCCGTCCAAAACAGTAAACTGATACGCAGGTTAACAAGAACTCTGGAAGCAGTAGTGAATGTGACTGCTTCTGCTCTGGCGAATTTGACCCAGGAGCAGTCTGCCATGAGACTTGTTGTTCTTCAGAACCGCCTTGTTCTTGACGTCATCCTGGCGGATAAGGGCGGGGCTTGTAGAGTGATCGGCTCCAGTTGCTGCATTTTCATTCCTAATAACGCGCCATCTGTGTACGCAGCAATAACAAGACTCCACAAGATTGCTCATGATATACATCAAGACCCAGGCACATGGACTTGGTCCAGTTGGCTCTGGGGTGTAATATCGGCTTGGGGATGGAAAGTGTTGTCGTTCCTAGGAATGATACTGCTTATGATATTCGGCTGCTGTCTCTGTCTGCAGTGTGGCCCGGCCATTTGCGGCCTGTGTGCGACTGCCTGTATACCACATCCACGTGTACAAAGGATCAAAGATGAACAAATGATGCTGTATGATCAACTATACGGTCTCATGAATATAGATGTGTCCTGAAGGGTAAAGTAGGGGACAAGGAGGGAATGAGGAAAATGAAATTTTACATGACCAATATGTCCCCTGCTTGTACCCTATGTTTAATATATGTGCATGTCATCCATGCATTTTCCCTTAAGTGGCCTGAACAAAGAGGCCTCTGCATTTACGTCCTGCATTAGGATGCCAGTCATCAAGTCTCCCATGTAAGAAATATTAAGTAGCATTTAAGGCCCATGTATTTGCATTGTGCACTTTTAAATAAATCACGATGAACCCGTTTTGTGGCTCAGCCTGAGCCCGTCTCTGAATTAAGGGTTTTTCATGGCTCAGACACTCTGAGAGCTACAGTTACGTATCCCTGACCTCGCATACTTCTGGCTCAGCCGAAAGAGGCCCAGCACGGGGTGCCAAGACAGTGTTTTGCAAAATAGTTATCTGCTTGTTGTACAGAATCACATTCCTGCCCAGTGAAGAAGGTAAACAGAACCCGTCTGCAGAGATAGGGCCTAGCCTTTCTGTCTCCGTTTAAGTAAATAAGGACAGAACATGCCGCACGTCAAGCACTAAGACAGTTAAAAGGTACTCGCAGTAAACAGATATGGCGGCTTAAAAAAGAAGCTGGCGAGGCCTTTTGGGGAAAACTCCTACCCAACGCCAAAACGAATAATAGTGCGCAGTTTTGGCAAAATATTAACAGTCTGATCAGTGAGCGTAGCCAGGGGATCTAATCCTCTGCCACTGAAGAGGCCTGGATACCTTTCCTTGGCACACATTTGAACGAAGCCCAAGAATTGTGGAAAGAATCACGCAATCTTAAAAATGTTTCCGAAGCGTGGAACTCTCAATGTAAAGAAGCTCTTGCACATAATGAGGAATTCCCAATTACGAACACACAGATATGTAAAAGAATCTCGAAAGGGAGACTCGAGGGAGCACCAGGTCCAAATGGTATTCTCCCAGTCGTGTTTAAACAAGAGCTGGAATATTGGGCTGTCGTTTTCAAACCAATGTTTGAAAAAATCTTGTAGACTTCAACAATCCCATGATCCAGGAGGGGAGCAATCATCTCCCCAATTTTTAAAAAAGGAGATAGGAACGATCCAAGAAGCTATCGCCTTATAGCCTTACTTGATAATGAGGCAAAATACTACGCAGGCCTCTTACTCCAGGAGTTAACATCTTGGGTGGAAGATACAACAGCAATCCCCTACAATCAAACCAGCTTCTGCAAAAACATTGGGGACGACCACTAATATACTAGCCCTATCGCTTTTGATTGATTCAGCACTTGTGGCAAAACAACCTTTATACTTGTGCTATATTGACTATAGTTACGCCTTTGACCATGTTAAAAGAAACATGCTGTGACAAAAATGAAAGAAAATTAAAATTCCATCACTGCTGTTGAACCAATTAATTCTCTTGCACAGCAACACCTGGGTCTAGGTCAAACTAGGTGCAGGGGAGTGTTTATCCAGGAAGATCCCCACAAGCGCAGGGGTAAAACAAGGATGCGTGCTTGCATCAACATTATTCAATCTTTTTATGGCTGATTTGTCAACCTTGCTGAATGAAAGCAACTTTCATGCACCCAAATTAGGAGGCACTCAGCTGTCCAATTTATTCTACGTGGATGATAGGCCTACAGCGACTGTTGGATATCACCTCGCAATACTCTAAAACAAACAAACTCAGTATCAATCAAGAAAAAATTGAAGTCATGTGCATCACTAATAGCAAAAAGAAATTAACGACCAGCTGGTTCTTAGACTCAAGGAAGTTGGACGTCACAAGTAAATACAGATATCTGAGGGTCATTCTAGACCCCAACAGCAGCTTTAAGCCACAATACTGAGGAAAATGAAATTTTACATGACCAATATGTCCCCTGCGTGTACCCTATGTTTAATATATGTGCATGTCATCCATGCATTTTCCCTTAAGTGGCCTGAACAAAGAGGCCTCTGCATTTACGTCCTGCATTAGGATGCCAGTCATCAAGTCTCCCATGTAAGAAATATTAAGTAGCATTTAAGGCCCATGTATTTGCATTGTGCACTTTTAAATAAATCACGATGAACCCGTTTTGTGGCTCAGCCTGAGCCCGTCTCTGAATTAAGGGTTTTTCATGGCTCAGACACTCTGAGAGCTACAGTTACGTATCCCTGACCTCGCATACTTCTGGCTCAGCCGAAAGAGGCCCAGCACGGGGTGCCAAGACAGTGTTTTGCAAAATAGTTATCTGCTTGTTGTACAGAATCACATTCCTGCCCAGTGAAGAAGGTAAACAGAACCCGTCTGCAGAGATAGGGCCTAGCCTTTCTGTCTCCGTTTAAGTAAATTACAGAGCTTGCATCCGTAGAAAGCCCACGGCCCCCATGCAATGAACGAAGAAATATATGCCCTCTCTGGCTCTTAGTGATGAGCGACCCTTGCTTCAGATAATACATCCCCGGACTCAAGATATCAGATAATACCAGACGTGCTGGTCGCCCTGACACTAAAGGCCTCTCTACTAGACTGAATGTCAGCTTTCCCCCCAGTCACACGTCAGTTGCACGTCATGATCAAGTTGCACGCACAAGTAGGGCAAAGTTCCAGCCTGCCATGCAACCCCCCTCCATGTATCCACCCACCTATGACTCACCTATGACTCATCAAGTGTACACCCTCATGCACGCCCACATGCTCTTATCTTCTTTTCTCTCTTGCTCTGCCTCGAGCGCTCCTCCTATGTACAAGATTGCACGTATTAATATGTAATCAGAAAATAATGTTTAGAAGACCCTTCCTGAACCTTAGAGGTGATGGAACAGATTCTCCCTTAACTCGAGTTATTGGAATAAAGCCCTTTGACTCGGATACCACGGACTCTGCCTCTCATTTAATGCATGACACTTTGTTTATTTATAGAAATTATGACAGGGTAATATTTTATTTACCACAATACGAGGAAATAAAAAAGAGAGGACTAATGACAGCAGTATCCCTAAGAAACCTAAAAAATAAGATCACTGGACATAACCTCGTTCCTCTAATAAAGGTGATTCAAACAAAACTGATTCCATCAATCACCTATGGAAGCGAAGTGATGAGAGGAAGGGATGCTGAAACAGTAGACGGAACAGTAACAAGAGCATTGCGCATGATCTTCGGCTTGCCGAGGTACACATCACCTGCGCAGATTAGACTTGAATTTGGGTTGGTAAAGGAAGAGCTGGCACGTGAAGGAGTATACTTAAAAACCTGGTATAAAATAAGCAGGGGAGAAGCAAACACACTCAACGCTCTTCTTTGGAAGGAACTGCAAATCAAAGAAAACTGCCCCACAAGGATTTTCCTGGAGGACGCAATAAAACACCTGGGAGTGCGTCAACTGTGGGATCTGCAAGGGCCCCTGGTGGGCTTTAAAAAAGCAGTAATAACATCGTCAGAAAAGAATCTCTCCTGCAGGACAAACCTCTACTGACAGAGCGAGCACATGGTTGGCTAACTATACAATCTCACACCAAACTTAGGCCACAAACCTATCTTCAGACCAGCTTCACCAAAAAAAACAAAAGAGAAATTTCTGAAATATCGCCTAGGACTATTGCTTCTGCAGACCACATGGCCCCTTGGCTGCGTCCCTCAATGCCAGCAAAGTGCCGCTTTTGTGGGACCTGCAAAGAAAACATCTCACACCTCATTACCATCTGTAAGGAGCTGCTGCAAGATCACTGGAACCATCTGAGACCATTATTTAACAAAAAACGAATCAGGTCATGCAGGTAAGCGGTCCGGTCGTGTTTTTCGGGTGACGAGGTTCAATTGAGCTGCTGACTGGTAAAATACATTGAAGTCGCAGAAGCCTGTCTTAACAAAAAGAAAGAGCAAACAGAAAAAGCCAAATTGGCCTGGCAGTAGAGCAAAAGTCAGCACCACAACCTGCATGAAGAAGGGATGGCATCCATACTAGCAAAAATCAGAAAGGACAGTGACGGAACCCAGTGCAACACTTGTATCCTTAGAGCCAAAATAATCGGATAATAACGAGGGCCCAGCAGGCACTTAGGAGCCAACCGGGTTTCATCGCTACAAAGTACAAGCTTACGGGGAGGATAACGGTGCACAGTCTAAATATCGAGTTTTTTATATCGACCTACAGAAATATCGAGTTTTTAATATCGAAGGTACAGAATATCGAGGTCAAGAATATCGTTGGACAGAATATCGACCCTAAGGTAAGTAATATCGATTTTTTTCATATCGATGTAAGTAATATCGAAGTCAGTAATATCAATATCAAATATATCGATGTTACTAATCTCGTTATTACTAATATCGATTGTTGTACTTTTGTTATGTATTTTATTATGTATTTAATACGTGTATGTGTTATATGTTTTTTGTTAAGTATTTTACTTGTTTTAAATTATATGTGTACTATTTTTATATATTAATAATGTTATTTTTAAGTAAATTTTATGTTGTAGTACTGGAGCGGGTTGTGGGTTTATATGGGAATAGGGTCGGAAGTAATTTAATCATAGTAAATGAATTATTAATTTTTAGGAGTTATTAATTATTTTAATTAATTTTTGGATGTAAGTTCTGTAGCGGGTAGTGGGTTTATAGGGGAATTGGGTTGGAAGTATTTTAATTGTAATTAAGTAATGATTTATTTTACTTTTTGGTATTCATAATTACATTATTTTCAAATAATTAATAATTGGCAATTCATTTTTTATTGTTAATTAACTTTTTTAATTGGTAAATAATGTTTGTGATTGGTAATTAATTTTGTTAATTGGTAATTAATGTGTGTAATTGGTAAATAATGTTTGTAATTGGTAATTCATTTTTTTAGTTGGTAAATAATGTTTTAATTTGTAATTATTATTTTTTATTTGGGAATTATTTTTTATTAATTGGTAATTAATGTTTTATAAAAAGTATATTTTGGTATAAAAAATAATTTTATTGTTTAATTTTTTTTAATTGCTAATCAATTTTTATTCATTAAAATGTTGTTTTTTTACAAAAATATTTTATTTTTTAATATTTATTATTTGGTAACTAATATTTTTTAATTAATATTTATTGGTATTTATTGTTAATTTAGTGTTAATTAATTATTCAATTGTAAGTATGTTTTTTAAAATTATTAATGGCTATTTGTAAATGATGTTGAGTTGTTTAAAATTTAAATTATTATTTATTTTAAATACAAAAATTATTTATAAGTATGTTATATTTAATTTCTATGCTATCCAACGCTTTCCCTACTGTTCCACTCACTGGTGTGGGAATAGTAATTTTTACCCCTACGCTATCAAACGTTTTTCCTACTGTTGCACTCTCTGGAGTGGAAATTACCCCTGCGCTATTTAACGCTTTCCCTACTGTTTAATGTTCTGGAGTGGGAATAGTAATTTTATGTTCTAAGCTATCCAATGTTTTCATTACTGTCGTTTTTTGGGACTTTAAAAAGTAGTTTTATTTATTTATGTATTTAATATTGTATGTATTTTTTTGTTATGTTAATGTTGTATTTAATTAACTTTAAAAATATTGAAAGTATATTTAATTTTTTTTATTATATAATTATTTATTTTTATTTATGTTTTATTTTATGTGTGTAGATGTATTTGTAATTTATAGTATTTTTTAATAATTTATAAGTAATTAAAATAATAATTAAAAAGTATTATTAAGTAAGTATATATTATATATGTATGTATATTTTTAATTAAAGTTTTATTATTAAATATGTATTATTTATTAATTTTAAACATTATTAAATATGTTTAAATATGTTTATTTTATTTATAAGTATTATTTACTTTATTTTACTTTTTTTTTACAGAAAAAAATGGATAGTTTTTATTACGATATTTTTAACATCGATATTTTTTTTCTCGATATTTTTGTACTTACAATGTTGTAGCTAGGGTATCGATATACTTTCCTTCAATATTCCAGTGTCGATATTTCTGTAGGTCGATATTCTGTCCGTCGATATTCTTTCTGTGATCCGAGGATAACATCATGTTACCCATGTGGATTATGGACTGCAATAATCAAATGTATCTAGAAGGGGAAAGTAGGTCAGCCTAACTATGGGCTCCATTAGGATGACGGGCAGGCATTGTCCGCCCGCCACCCTATCGCAGAACGGGACCGCCCGCCATAAGGGCAGGGGTCCCGTGAGGGGAATTAGGATGTGCCCGCCACAGTGGCGGGCACATCCTGTAGTTTTAGCATTGTGGCGGGCGGTGCACTCTGCACCGCCCGCCACAATGTGAAAAAAGATTTTTTGCATTTGCATATGCAAAGCGGCAGGCACCGCGCGGTACCCCCCATGTGCCCCCGACAGTGGTGGCAACCTGGGGGCCCTGCAGGGGGCCCCCGCACCAATCTCCGCCTGCCTTTCCGTGGCGGCATTGCCGCCGCGGAAAGGCCTCTACATATTGCCATTGTAATATGGCAGGGCGACCGCGGCGGTAAAGCGGCGGACGGTCTTTCCGTCCGCCATTGTCCCCTCCGCCATCCTAATCAGGCGGAGGGGAAAACGAGAGTGGTTGTAGGGCGGATTGCCTCCACCAGGGTGGCGGTGGCCACCGCCACCCTGGCGGAGGCAATCCGCCCGATATCGTAATGGAGCCCTATGTATAGCTCTTCAATGGTATGTCAGAAGTGACTCAGCAGTGGGCCAATTTTCCTTCCTGCATGTTTTTTAATAGTTTTAGTTTTAGCACCTTTCAATCGCAGTTTTTTACATCTTTTCACAGTATTAACATAATTTTCTATGCTGTTATAGACACACAAAATCGTTTTTATCGATGTTGGTTTGTAATCGTTTTTATTAACTGTACAATAAAGCATTACCTTACTTCTCTCAACTTCCTGTGGTCGCCTTTTTGACATCATTTCAGATGAACAAACAGCTCTCCACATAAATGTTTTGAGGTACTTAGATTGTATATTTTTTAACTCATCTTTGACACAAGATTATGACTGGGATAGTTTTATTTTAGATAATCATTTATCTTGGTGGTTTATCACCTCTAGACCAGTGAAACTGAAGCATCGCTTAGCGCTGGGATGCCTCTGGGTAGGTCATGCTGGTGGAAACCTGTGCATGTTAAGTATATTGGACTTCATACTCGCTAGTTTACCTCAAGAGGCAATCAAATATCAGACTTAGGGCCTGATTATGATGTGAGTCGGAAAGCTGCCGACTGAACGTCGTAGTCTTTCTGACATTGTACGTTTCACTTTCTACTGCTACGTTGCAATGCCAGCAGTTGGAAGTGAAATGGCCAGTCATTCTGGATGGATTCCGATGGGCTCAAGGAGCCCTTCAACCAGTTAGAGGCCCCACCGCAATCCCTGAGGACGGCATTTCCGCAGTCAAGATTACAATTTCGGTTTCTGACAGGCTTTCCATGTTGGCTTTCTGACATGGAAAACCTGTTGAAAAACATAATCAGGCCATTAATGGCAGAGGCACCAGTAAACAAAGATGCTGCTCCTACTGAGGCCATTCCAAAGACCCAATTATCAATGCAAAAAATCCCATTATCCCCTCATAAAAGACCAAAAAAGGATCCTCTTCTCCAGTTAAGTCTTCAGCACCTAGTTCAAAGGAGTGAACCCTGGAGGAAAAAAGGGCATTAAAACCATTTATGGAAGACACTACCAAATCTTTACACAATCTTGAAAATAAATGGTCATTTATGGATAAAAGAGTCTCGAAACTAAAACAAAGAGTCAGTGATATTCAAGATAAAGCTACTAAAATAGCTAAACTGCAAATGGAAATAAATGAGCTGTAGAGACACATGAAAGATTTGGAAAACAGAAATCCCAGAAACAACCTTTGCATTTATAGTTTATCAGAGAATGTCAATGGATCTGACCCTTTTTTGAATTTTTTAAGGATTTTTTCTAAAGATCTCGGACCTCCCTTCAAATCCAGCATTAAATATTCATAGACTGGGTCCGACATCCAATTCTAAGCCTAGAGGTGATATTCTTTTATTTTTGAAACATACTGACTTACTCATAGTTCTAAACTTTGTTAATCTCATGAAACAAATTATATGGTCTCCCCAGAAACTATACTTTTCTCGACATGTGGCAAAAGTTACAGGGTAAAGATGAAAAAATTTTTTAGATCCACCTTGATCAGCTGCGAGTTATCAATGTAAGATTCAGCCTCCTTCATCCTTGCAGATTCAAAGTGACTTACAAACATATGATGATCCTGCAAAACTCAAAAGCTTTCTTAATCAGAGCAGAGAGGAAACGATGGAATTAACTACGTCATGATTATTAGTTCATGAGATGTATTGTGATGTTATTAAGTAACATTTTTTCAGGTTTATATATAACCTGAATACTTTTTTCTCTCTTTCTCCTTGCAGCTTACCTCTCTTTTGCGACATGTGTTTTTAATGTCTTGATCGTTCAGAGTTCCCCCAGTGTGCATCTTTGTCTGTATGTTCCCTGACCCTTGTGAATTTGAAGATCCTCCTATTAGGTATGTCTTACAGCCATCATGTGTTTGGCTCGTACTGTCTATTTGTTCTTGTGTTTTGTCCTTTCTGTTTTTCTCATACTTTTGCCTTTTCTATCATCTCTCCTCTGCCTCATCCATTTTACCCTTTTACGTTTTAGATATCTCTTTTCTATCTTCAGAATATCTATTGTATTATTTAACATGCTTTGTTCATTATTTTAAGCATTGATTACTTGCATTTTTCAATTATGTTCTAATTCCAATTAATCTCATGGAATGGTAGGGGTTTAGGTCACCCATATAAAACACAAATAGATCTCTCACATCTTGCTAAGCTCCATACTCACATTGCACTTTTGCAAGGAACTCAGAAGCATTAAAACCTAAAAGATGTTGGATTGGACAGGTATTTGTTTCTCATGGAATGCAGTGAAAAAAATGGAACAATTATTCTTGTCAATAAGTTATTAAATGTTAGACTTGAATCACAAACTAATAATTATTGTTGTAGTACTAGCGATAGATAAACTCCCTTTTATCGTTTTCAATGTATACAGTCCTACTATGGATAATAATACTTTTTGGCCTAACATTACTAAGAAGTTGTTAGATTTTACTGGAGATTTCTACATTCTTGGTGGTGATGTCAACTGAGTGTATGACCGGTACTAGATAGAAATTCTAAGATAAGTTCATGCCCAATAGTACGCACAAATCATTTTGCTTTGCCATCTTCCAAAAATACCTTATTGACACCTGGCAAACTGCTAATCCCACACTACGAGAATATACATTTTACTTCCCAACACATCATACTCAATCATGAATTGATTATATCTTTGCAAGTAAGTCATTAGTTCAACATCTCATCCACGTGGAGATCAGTTGTATATTGATCTCTTATCACGCAACTGTTATTTCAGGTTTTGACCTCATACCATTTCACCGTCACCCACATAGATGGAGATTTAATAATTCACTTCTTTTAGACTCTGCGTTCACAGGCAAAATTAACCATTTTATCAACCAATTTTTCACTTTCAATTCTGCAGAGGACAATGCTCTCCCAATCATAGGGGATGCTATTAAAGCATCAGGTCAAGGATTTATTCTGATTATGTAAAAGATAAAAAGAAACATTCTGCTAATCAAGCTGCCCCTTTTCCACAAGAGACTAACAGGCACATGCATCAAAGCCTTTTGCGATTGCAAACGGTGCGAATCGCAAAAATCTGCTGTTTGCAATCGCAAAATTAGCTGTTGCGATGCATCAAGGGTCAAGGCCCTCGCAATTTGAGAATTTGCAATTAATTGCGAGTTCTGAGATTGCGATTGCATTTAGGGAATCGCATTTTGCGATTCCCTATATGATACGATATGTGCTATGTGCACAGATCAATTTCAGGGGTGCAACAGGTTGTCCTTTTGACACCCTGGCATCCTTGAAATTGCATTCTCAATTTGCGCTTCTCTAATTAAGAATCACAAATTGAGAATGTCTTCCCATTGATTCCTATGGGCCTCTAGGCCCATAGGAATGAATGTGGAGGTATTCCTTAATTGTGAATCACAATTTGCAAGTCGCAATTAAGGAATGTTTAGAAATCGCAATTTTTTAAGCGATTTCTACATGCATAGGCTTTTGCGATTCCTTAATTGCGATTCCTTAAAAATCGCAATTAAGGAATCGCAAAAGCCAACATTGATGCATGTGCCTGCAAAGGTCTTATTACAAGTATGGTAGTCCGACCGCCCGAACACCGCGGCTGCAGTCTCTAGAAGACCCCAGCACCAGTGGTCTTTCGAACTCCATGTTACCAGTTTACTCCTGCCTGCGATGTAGGTACAGAGACATTGCAGTGGTGGTGATTACTTTTCTATATATATATATGCCTGTGTGAGCATTTTGACTGCATATGTGCCAAATGCACACATATACATGATACATGTGGAAAACTGCCATCTATCCATTGCCAGACCCCGGCCCATATGTGGGAAGTCCAGGAAATGGGTATATAGTTCAAAAAGGACTTACCTGTATATCACCACAAACACGGTTGTGTTCCTTGGGGTGAAAATGCTGCTGTGAAGGGGAGACCTGGAGAAAGAGATCCACGTCAAACTGTTCCTAGAATAACAGGAAAGGGGTGAATGCACACCCCAAATCCTTTGTTTAGGCCAACTTGAAACTGGCAGTTGCACCACAGTGGTCGGCTCATCGAAAAGTCAACTTGTAATACGGACGGCAGTTAAACTCCACTTTAGCGCCCTATGGCAACTGCTTTTCACCAACCGTGACCCCGGCAGTCTGCGATGTGCTGGTGGTGGTTCAGCTGCGATCTTTGTAATAGCAGTCTGCCCTACTTGTATTGTGGCAGTTGGACCGCTGAAGTCACGGCAGTCGGAACGCGACCGCAGGTATAGGGGTTCATGGTCCACCAAACTCGAAATAAGGCCCTAAATCTTCAGAATGCTAACATTCACAGTCCCAGAACGCTCTTAATAATCTTATTATAGCAAGCTTTCATTTTACCAAACTTTCTACTCTTCATCCTCTCTACTCTGCTAAAATGCGCGAATTTATGATGGTTGAAATAATAGAGGTAAATACTTAGCAAATTACCTAAAAATTAAGAAGGATCGTAAGTGGACAGATTCTCTTATACACTCAAATAATCAAGTGGTTTCTAAGGATGAAGCTATCTTAAAAGAATTTGTCACTTTCTACAAATCCCTTTATACACTTGAACAAACTCTTTCAATCTCTCCTATCACAGACAACTTATATTTCACTTGACCCCCTAGTGTAGACTGTGTTGACTTTCTCCTTTAAAATCAGATATATCTCTAAAAGAGGTTGCAGGTTCAGTTTTTTTAATTAAATAGTGGCAAAATACCAGACCCTGATGGATTTACTTCTGAAAGTTATCTCCATTTCTCAAATCTTTTACTTTCTTGGCTTCCTAAACTTTTTAAACACTTTAGTTCTTCTCGTACTGCGATTGGGACTTCCCAAAAGGCAATAATTTGTATTATTCTCAAAGAAAAGCATGATTCACAACGGTGTAGTTATTACAGACCTATATCTTTGGTTAGTGTAGACAACAAATGTTTTTCTAAGGTTCCAGTGTTATACATAGACACAATTCTACCCAAGTTAATTGGTCTAGAGAAATGTGGCTTTATTAGAGGTCACTTCTCTTATGATAACACAAAATGTTCCTTTAAAGATTTCAGTAGTGCACCCAAGCTAAATCAAGCTGAAGCGGATATTACTGTAGAAGCTGAATAAGCATTTGACCAGGTTGGATGGTATTTTATGTTAGAGACTTGAAAAAGGTTTAGCTTTGGCCCAACAATCTTAAATCCTATACCGTAATTAAATTCCTCTGCTAAAACATCCTTTTTTGTCAAATGTGCTTTATTGAATTACTTTTCCCTGCAAAGAGGTGCGTGACAAAGTATCCCCTTGTAAGCATTACTATTTATCCAGACCTTGGAACTTATCTAAAACCAGACAGAATAAAGACATTTCTGGTTTCCGTTATAATACAGGACAATTAAAATTATCAGTGTTCATGAATTACATCCTCCTATACCTATCCTATCCATCTTTATTTATTCCATCATTTTTAAAAGAAGTTCAAGATTTTACTTACACCTCTCTCGGGACATAAATCAAATTCAGATAAATCTGAGACAATACCACTGAAGAAATTTTGCACCAGAGATGATTTACGGATCTAGGTTTTACATGGAGTTTATGGTTCACCGATTCTATTAAAGAAACAATTACATTCAATTTTGATGATACTCTACAGAAATTAGAAAATATTTGATCCCTGTGGGATGCTCTATTTTTATCTTGGTAGGGCAGATTAGGTTCTATAAAAAAAATAATGCTTTCTCCTTGAGTGATGTATCTGATTTCCATGATCCCTACTCAAATTTGAAATATTTTATTTAAAAAAGTAGAGACCATTATTTCACGCTTTTTTATGGGAAAACAAACCAGCTAGATTGGCTTCATCCTGTTTAAAATTACCCAAACAACATGGATGTGTCAATTTTCCCAGCTTTCAAAAATGTTATATTGCACTTTTCTTTAAACAATCAGCACATTGATTCTCGATTCTCTTCCTCATATGGCTTTCTATTAATAAATTCTTTCATTTGACCGTTTTCTTCTAAGACGGTCCTATCCATGTCGACTAAATTATCCTCTCTTACATCCCCTCATACACTCCTACACCCTTCCTTTTCCCCAAATCCTTTCAAAAACAAAAATCATTCTTATGGTAAAATAAATATCTCAAAATAAATAATAGAACTCTATGCTGGAACTCCTGGCATGCTAAAGGACTCAAGTGGATTCAACAATTATTATTTAATCATACTACTATTCCTTTTACCACAGCTCAGTCCTTATTTAAGTTGTCTGATTCTTTTGAACATAAGTATCTGAATTTAACTCAATAAATCTGTAATTCCATCCTAACGCTACATGACGATAATACACCTACATGAGGCTAATCAATTTTCTTCATTGCACACTTATTCTAAGGCTTCTTGCATTTATAAAAGGTTATTATATTTATATGATGTTAGAGTTAAATCTCCTCTTGAGCTTTAATGGGATCGGGACTTACAAGTCAACTGGTCAGCCTGCCTTTGGGACAGAATGTGGATGAAATTGCATAAAGCGTCTAGGGCAGCCAATACATCTCAATCACTATATTTCATATATGACAGGCTCTTACCCCTATTTCAATGTTGAAATGGAACGTAGCGACACAGGATAATTGTTGGTCATGTTAGATACAACATTGCGAATTGATGTATAGGTTATTCCTCTGTCCGCACATTCATACTTTTTGGATTGAAGTGTGGAAACAAGTCATTGCTATTTCTAATGTTACAATCCCAAAATTCAAAACCTATTTTATTTTTGAGGAGCATCTCTCCTGAATTAGAAAGCTTGTCTAATACTCTTAAGTTGCAAGACCTTTTTGCTTGCTATAGCATTCCATCAAATCACTACACATTACCTTGACTGTCAATTACAAAGCATGCTGGTATGCTGTATGTTTTCATCATAGGTTAGATAGAGCCTATAAGCATCCACTTTCACTGACACTTAAGAGAGAACACCTTTGATTGTCTGTACAACATTCCTTGACAAATCTAGTTTTTAGAATAAATCAACTAATATTGTTACCAAAGAAGTATCTAAACGTTCTTTACTTATAGTTTGTATGTAGCTCATATTGTTACAAAATACAATTCTTGCAGTTCCAGTAATTTTCTATGTAATGTGTAAGCTAACATTAATATTTTGAAAATTGTTCTTATTTGTCTTGGACTCCTATTTCAATTTAGGCATACTTTTTCTTTGTTCCTCCTTTCTTTCTTTCTTCCTCTCGTATTTTACCTTGTTTATGCTTTATTGAATAAAATATGTACCAAGTGTATATTGTTTCTTTCTTATGATAGACACCTATAATTGTATGTATGAAATATACCATTGTTTTCTTTTTTCTTTAATGAAGCACATTTGAACTAGAGCCAGGTATGCTTGCAGGTTGATGGGCAATCACTTCTACAGTCTTTCTACAGCCACTGAGCAAGCTCTGCCACCAAGCGTGGCTTGATGAAATGTAGAACAGCAAGCACAGAAGAAGCCTTTGTTAATCTCACGCAACACTTTAATGTGTAAACTGAAAATCTCTTGGATAAAGGGTTAGTGTGATGGTTGTAAAGTGATTTATGTACCAGAAAAAGAGATTTGAACATTGGCCTACCTTTACCTGAACAAAAGCCAGTGCGGTTTGACTTGAACTCGAGATACTGAATCACATTTTATGAGGTTCAATATTAATCTAGATGCTATATTTTGACTTGTAGCTTAGTCCAAGTAAAGGGTGTTGCAGTACTCCAGTGCGGAAGAACTCTTAATTGAAAGAAGCAGGTCTTCACTACTGATTCAATTTGATGATCCATTGTAAAAGGTTATGTCTAGCTTTCTTACACATTGATTTGGCTCTCGTTTTTAGACCTCTCTGGAGAGCCTCATCTTTGTTCACTGTATATTGAAAGTTTTGTTAATGAAAAGCAAACACAACCTACACATCCCACCAATCCCAATCACTCCACATTGTTAGATGCAGCTTGGAGAGAACTGCTTAATCAATCTCTCTTCTACAGAACAGACAGAGGGGATATTCACAAGAAAATGTCAGAGTGCGGAGCTGCACCAAATTTGGCAACTCTGCACTCCGATATTTTCAAAACTCAGGGATGCGCCGTATTAACAAGAATACTGCAAACTTCTGTGTTTCCCCTTGCTCTGGTGCTAAAAAACCTGCCTAACGCCAGTTCAGGCACCCTGCCGGCATGTTGCAAGGGTGCCTGCGCTGCAGGGACGATTGTTTATGTGGAGGAAGGAATACCTTCCTGTACATAAACAATCAATAATGGTGATTTGCACCTTCTATGTGCGCTGCAGAATGCATCACACATGGAAAAAGGAATAAACAAGGCAAAATTAATAATTTCTCCTTATTGCACCATTCTAACACCTTGTATTCATTCCTTGGGGTTCATTTTTGGCGCTGCTTAAGCCTTGTAATCTGGGGTAGCGTCAAAAAGCAATGGGTGTTGCAGTGGAATGCCCACAGCAAAACGCATTGCACGCCCCTTTGCCGCAGAGAACTGTGGCGGGAAGGAGCATATTCACAAGATTGCCTTAAGTCACGCAAGGTGGCTTAGAGCCACTTTGTAAATATAGAAAATGGTGCTGCGCCAACGGACCATCAAAAAAAGAGATGTTCCAATGGTGCTGATGGCTTGTAAATATGCCCCAGAGTTTTCTAATAAAACAAATTATACTTTCTTTTTCAAATTCTACATTGCTAACTACCTAATGAAGTATTTTCCTTATGTTTTTCTACAGAAAATCAAACAGTGTAGCACAGTATTTCGCATATTGTTTTCAATAAACATTTCACTGCTTAAACAAAACATCTTATGGCTTTAAGTTGTCACCTAAATTACATGGTGGCAATATAGTCACATATTACCAGGTTACCCATCATAGGGCAGATTAGAGATGGAGTGCTATCACCAGGTGGCATATCGCTCTGCCAGACTATAACTGTCCAGTATTCCAGCAACTGAACTTCAGTGTTGAAGGAACACCAGTTTCAGGGTACAGGAACAGCACTTTAATGCAGTCTACAGCAGTAGCTGTAGAAAAGCAAGCTCCTAGCAACGAACATCAACTGACACTTCCCTTGTTAGGATATCGCTCCTCTCAATCATAATTGGCCTGGTGCTCCTACACCCAGATTTCCCCGGTGCAGAATTATTGGACCTGATTTTACTAGCTGGAAAATGTGGTAAGTTAAATCACCTTAGGTGCCAGACTCCTGCCTCCTGCCTAACCCCCCACCTACAATGTAATGGAAACATGTAATGCCCACATATGACAAGTCGCATCCTCCCTGGCCACTGTCAAACTCACCCTCCCATTCTCTCATCCGATGCCCCTGACTGCCCTCAACTACCATGTATCGCCTAGTCAGAGCAGATAGTAAATGGGAATGCTAATTCTCATAGAATTAAGAATTCTGTCCGGAATTTCACCTGTGAAAGTGGGGTCTGCATAGGTATCCCCCATGCTATGGGGGTAACTTGTAATAGTTGAATTTATGAGCAGGGTTACCATCCGGAAATGTTATTTCCAGCCACAGTATTCCTGCACAAAATTCACAGTGCTTGTACCTGGGGCCTATTCAGATATGCATACATACTTGTATATTTATACCAAGATGGTGAAATTATTGGTTTTTTTTTTAAAGCAACTATACTAATAAATACACATTAATACTTTTATTACTGCAGTTCAAAACTCAAACTCTATGTTATTACCACATACAACAACATTGTCATGAGAAAAATACTGTTTACTTCCTCGCGGAATGCATGTAATAAAGGCCATACAGAAGGAAACAACTCTGAAAAGTCACGTCTTCAATGTAATTTTACCTCACTGCATGAATTAACCCTTTGAATAATTTTGTAAACAAATACACAAGAAAAAATACTACAGCATAAACTATATATGCCAATACGCAGAGAGTAATATCCTATTAATTAGCATTGAGGGAGAGGAAGGGAGGGTCATTATTGGCTGTCCCCATACTCAACAATGATAATAACTGATTAATTAATTACTGGTAATCTTCATAACTCAGAGCCTTCCTCGTCTCAGAGATGACTTTAAAAGACCCCCTTTCCTCTGTTACACATGTTTGCACAACTAACACAGAATACAGTCTCTTTTCTATGTCCTTTTTATATTTCAATTGAAAAGGTTTATTTGAACCCCCAACACTTTTGGTCAAATAATCTCTCCTGTTCTCCCTGTGATATTTACAAGTCATACGATAAGAAACTGGAATATGGGACTGTGATGAGTAAGCAGTATTACCCTCTTGTAACCCATAATATTTAATAAATGTTGGAGGTGTAAACCTAGTGGCCACAATGCAAACTTCCTGTAAGGAAACACCCGTAATGTCTGCCCAAGGGGCTCTAAATCATCTAGTTGACCTTGCTTGAATGTGAAAAGGTAAAGGATCACCAGAGGCTACATACACATCAGAAATAGCTTTCTTTAACCATCTGAATATAGATTGACAATGCTCTATAGACAGCTAGTGAATATGAAGCCACTTTGAGAGTTTTAGGATTGGGAGGAAAACAATGATAAGACTATGTCCTGCACTGACTTTAACTGTGTAATAACCTTTGTATGAAATACTGGATCTAATCTTAAAGCCACTCAATGAAGGTAAATCATTGAAACCAGAAACCAGACAAAAGGGTATCTAATTCCACGATCCTATAGGCGGGTGTGAATACTGCTAGGAAAAACATTTGAAAGACAGTGGAACAGATTCTAACACCTCAAATGAAGTGCTTTGATGGGCAGATAACACTAACTACAGGTCCCAACAAGGCACAAAAGGAAAGATACTGTTCTATGATTCTCAGTGTTTTTATATAAACTTGTAAGATAAGGCTAAGGGGCCCATTATGATGTCGGGCAGATTGCCCCCGCCAGGCTGACGGTAGCCACCGCCAGCCTGGCGACATCCTGGCGACATCCACACTCGTTTTCCCCCGCCATATTAGTATGGCGGGGGGACCTCGGCGGACGGAAAGACCGTCCGCCGCTTTTCCGCCCCGGTCGCCTTGTGGCCGGGGCGGAAAAGGAATAATATGGTGGCGGTGTCTATCAGACACCGTAAGCCATATTATGATGAGCGTCTTTAGGTGCCTTTCCGCGGCGGCGATACCGCCACAGAAAGGCATGCGGTCTTCCCTCTGGGGCCCCCTGCGGGCCCCCAGAGTGAAGGAGAGGTGGGGGGTGCACACGGGGGGTACCTGTGGTACCACCCTTCATTTGCATTAACAAAGCGACAGGCACCGCGCGGTGCCTGCCGCTTTGTTTATGCAAATGCATCAATGCATTTTTAGCATTGTGGCGGGCGGTGCAGCGAGCACCGCCCGCCACAATGTGGAAAATGCAGGATGTGCCCGCCACTGTGGCGGGCACATTCTAATACCCCCCACGGGACTCCCGCCCTTATGGCGCACGGTCCCGATTTCCGACAGGATGGCAGGCGGACAAAGTCCGCCCGTCATCCTAATGAGCCCGTAAATGTGTGATAAGCTTTCTGTTTCTCTCTGAAAGCCCTATTGGTTACCCATTAACCCCTCAACGAAAACACAAACAAACCCAACAAAAATTCACTTCTCAAAAATCTAAAAGGTGCAACAGACTGCATTGTTATGGAAAAGTTATTCCAATTCATTTACAAACTTTGCATGTTGCAGACCATCAAGACTTCAGAATGCCTGAGGTTACTTCCTGCAAGAAGTCCTTTTCCTGCAGGTTTAACTGTCAAATCTCAAGCCATCAGGCAGAGAAGAGGCACCACTGATAGGGTTGGAAGCAACAAAGGTTGGGGACAAGCAATAAAAGTTCAAGGACTTTCCATTTGCCTTTGTTTCAAAATAGGGAATCACTGCTTCTTGGGCCACCAAGGAGCAATTCCAATAATTGACATTCAGTCTTTCCTGATCTTTTACCTGACTCTGGGGAGGAGAGGGAAAGGAGTGAGTCACGTAGTAGGCCTTGGGGCCACTGAAAGAACATTGCATTTCTTTTCCATTCTTTCGGATTTCGATGGGTTGAATACAAATACAGATAAATATAAATGAAATGATAAAAAAAATAACTATGGATAAATACAGACAGAAATGTAAAAAAAAAATACCATAAAACCGGAAGCCCTAATTTTAATATAAATAAATGCAACAGATTAGAGACATAAAATGTAGCTACTTAAAAGATAATGAGGAGGTGATTTTACATTTTACCCATAATCCACATGGGGAGGCAATTCATGATTTTAAAAAAAATATAGCTTGAAGTTGTTAGAATATTCTTCTGAGCGAGGCATGACACTAATACCCGCCTTTCAAGAAAATGGCCTTAGCTCTATCATTGACCATATTTTAGTTTCTGAAAATGGGTTGTGTTTGGTGGAATCTTTTGAGGTCACCCGAGCTCTTTTAGTGATCATCATCCTTTGACAGTGGTTTTTAATATTAAAACCTCATGTTCTAATGGCCAGCAACTTGCAAATTACATAGAAACTCAGGGTAAAAACGGTATAAGTCCTAGATGGTTAAATGTAAAGTAAATGTGTATGTATGTAAATGTATTTCGATTTATATAGCGCACTAATCACCCAGGGGTCTCAAGGCGCTTGCTTAGGGAACCCGTCCTGGTATTCCCCTGTGAGATACCCCGGCAAGGTATTCACAAGGTGAAAGCCAGGCATCCCACCGCGAGGGGCCGTAGTGGAGATTAAGCAAGCTATTGCCCAGAGTCGCAGAGTGTGACCCCGTGAGTCGAGTAGGCACCGGAGCGAGAATTATCGAGTCCGTGGAGTTTTTGAGCCCGAGACCCGCCGAGGCGGGGAATCGAACCCTGGTCCACGGCTGATCTCAGCTTCCGGGTCTGCCGCCTCTAACCACTGAGCCACGCTTCTCCACTAAAGGGCATCAACCTTCTAGAAAAGGTTATAGAGGAGGTTATAGAGGGAAACTGACCCGATTTTAATATATGTACTGACTGGAGCTCTTCTCCATGCTTCATTATAGTTGCTTTCTGTAATTTAATGTCAGAAATAGTAGGCAAGTTGAGATCTACGAATAGAAGCACAGGAAAAAAGACTCAGGGGTGGTTTGATCATAATTGCTCTGTTGCAAATAGGAACCTGAAGAAAGCTTTACTTGATATTCTGAGAGATAAGGATACAATTAGAGCTGCCTATAATCAAGCCTTGGTTAATAGGAGAAGAGAGATGCAAGACAAGGCTTGGGTTAATTTAGTATAGGCTGCTGACATCAATGATATCATCCTTTTTGGGAAAACTATAAACCAGCCTTTTCTGAAAGATATAGTTGCCCCTAGGGCCAGAGCTCTTGTACAACAAGACGACTGGACAAGCCACTTTAGAGTGATTTTTAACCCAGATGAACTTGTTATGCAGATATCTTCCACAGTAGTGCTTACAACCAATGTGTTAGACCTACCTCTCATAAGCCTATATTAGGTAATGAATGCTCTAAATAAATCAGCTAATGCAAAAGCCCTAGGCCCTGATGGGGTCCCAATAGATATCTTTAAGTCACATGTCACTTTAGGGGCTCTACTTTTTATACAAGTGTGTAATGCCGCAGTTGGTGGTGTCCTTCCTGCTACCTGCACTGAAAGTACCATTGTTCCACTCAATTTTAAAGAAGGGAGATAGAGGAGATCCCAGATGTTACCACCCAATATCCCTCCTGGACTTTACTGCCAAATTAATGTGCAGAATCATTTTGGGGAGGCTAGAAATGTGGGTGACCAAAAAACACATTCTTATGGACACACAATATGGGTTCAGTAGGGATGTCGGAACAATAGATCAATCTACATCTCCTTATTCGTAAATAAACTGTAGCAAAAGAGGGACTTATACACTTATGTTTTGCAGATTTAAGCAGCATGTTTGATTTGGTGAACCACGCTAAGATTTGGAAAAATCTTATAGAAATGGGTGCACAGATCATCGCATTCCTGTCACAACTATACACCTGCCTGACTACTTGAGTAAGTTATGGGCCAATGGGGAATATACTTCCTGCTTTAAGGTTTCATGTGGGATGCGCCTAGGGTGTGTTCTCACATCCCTGCAGTTTTCATTATATATCATTGGGATGGACACTGCAAAAAGTGAAGATTGATGCACCTAGGGTAAAAATCGCCCAACTCCAATTATATTGTACACCGATAATGCAGTTCTGATTTCTAGAACCTCGAATGGGCTTCAGCTGTTGATGAATAAGTTTGTTTCCTATACGGAAGATAAAGATACGAAAATCAATTTAAAGAAAACATTCACTATGGTGTGTGGAAAGGGGGGGGGGCAAAAAGAGGTTACATCAAGGCCTGGGTGTGAAATTCCGCTCAATTCACAGAGTTTGCAGCGTCTTTTCTACTCCGTGCCCCGCGTAGTGTGTGGAGTTCCAAAAAACTCTGCTTCGTATAGTGGAGCAGAGTAGTTTCCTCGCTCGCACTCATTAAGTTGGTGAGAGATGACGATGTTACTCCAGGCCACCTCCCTTCGAGATTTCTCAATGTGGGCGGTTGTGGATGGCCTTGATAGCTCACATTTAGAAGACTTCCGTTCACGTTGAGGAAGCTGCTGCTCAAGTAAAAGATCTACTTGAGCGACAGAACAAAGCAGCACCCTCTATTCATTCATTCAAGCTGATTTTTCCGTACCGGACAAACACCCGGTGCTAAAAATTAGCACGACTGCGCAACCTAACATACTATACTGCTTGTGGAACTTCACGTAGTGTTGAGGAGTTTTTTTGGTCACTTCATAAATTCAGCCCAGATCTAGTTACATCGTATTAAGGGAGGGGTTCTGGCCGTAACCCAAAATGTTTCATATCTTGGAATACAATTCACTAGCGATGGGAGTTTGGGGACACAGCTGCAATCAGGAAAATTGAAATTAGTACAGTCTATAGAAGCCCTTTTTAGATTTTCAGCTAAAGTAATTAATAAACCAAAAGATAATGTCTCCCTGTGTAAGTTATGGGTCCCCTCCGTGGGGGTGGGCAAATTGTGCCCTTCAACAGACTTTCTGCCCTCTGTTCTTTTACTGGGATTTAGTCTGCACATGTACACAAGGTCGAACAGCAATATGCTTGTTATTCTGTTCTGGTCGGGCCCTAGCACCTAGAAAAAACACGCATATGCAGCTGTTGTTTAGGAACATGTACTATTGTCATATAGGTATGCAGTATGCACACATAGGTAACACACACTTGGAGAGGGATTTTTCCAGGGAAAAGATTGTGGCAAGCGTCTCGGATGCAGAACTTTCATCTGTGTATACTGAGGTACTGGGTCTGCTGCTAACACCTAGAGATCTTCTGATAAATAACAATTTCACTTCTCTAGAAGGGGAGGGAGGTTAGGCTACATTGTTGTATATAATGACAGCTCCATTTATGATTTATGGACTACTTGCTATGCTAACCGTCTTTGTGTAAGGCTTTTTTTCTACTTGTTGTGCCACATATATTGCATACTAGAGCTTGATAGTTAAATGTGTTGTGTTCTGGGATGTCTAATTACTTGCTCCTATGTGAGTGAGTAGGAGGGAAAGTGAGACACTATAGCTAGTCGGTCCTGGGCTCATGGGTACTCAGGTGGTAGGATGACTCAGTCCCTGCCTAGTAAGGTCCCATAATCCCAAGCATAGTTCTGTGACTTTGCAGAATCCCTGCAACAGGTTGTCTTTCCAAGAATGTGGTCATGGTCACAGACA
This sequence comes from Lissotriton helveticus, assembly GCF_964261635.1. Classification (NCBI taxonomy): domain Eukaryota; kingdom Metazoa; phylum Chordata; class Amphibia; order Caudata; family Salamandridae; genus Lissotriton; species Lissotriton helveticus. The sequence goes on from NC_136059.1 coordinate 1,328,077,620, forward strand.
CTTCCTAAATGACTGTCCAGTGGTATATCTAACCAAACTACTGTGCACTTTATTCTGTTTTGTACATTTTATAAGGATTTAAGAAAGCAATTTTTCTGACCTCTGTTTAAAACTGGAAGATATATTAATTACCAGGAAACTTTGAAGTATATTTTTGCATTAAATAACATGGATATATGCTACTCAATCTCCACCTTTATTGTATCTGCCATTTTTAAAAAGAGTGTCTTTCATATTTGGCAGCACTACCATATTAGGCTGGGCAATGAACAGTACTGCTTTATGAAATGAGATATTTTAGAAGTGAATTTGGAGCCACCTTGTAAGATTTTTATGCATAGTTCATTAATAATTTTATCTTTTTTAAATCTGTCTTGATATATTGTGAAATGGAGTGAAATTTATTTTAATGTATTCTATTTTGCTCTTTATGCCTCTCACACTTGGAAGTACTACCATATGAAATTGGGTGATGAATAGCACTGTGTTATGAAATGAGATATATTATTTACCCTGCAAGTAGCACAAGAAGTGAATTTTGAGCTGCCTTTCAGATTGTAATGTACAGCTTACTATTTTGTTTTACTCTTTTTAAAATCATCTTGACATATGTAAAATAGAGTGAATTTAATGTATTCTATTCTGTTTTTGTGATTCTTTTATGGATATTATTATATTTGTATAAAGAGATACTGACTAGCTGACTGACTGAGCTAAAAACAAAGGGGGACATTAGGATGTCGGGCGGATTGCCTCCGCCAGGCTGGCGGTGGCCACCGCCAGCCTGACGGAGGCAATCCGCATAACATCCATCCCTGCATTCCTCCCCGTCACATTACAATGTCGGAGGGGACCGCAGCGGCAGTAAACACCGCCCGCCTGTTTTCCACCCCGGTCGCCTTGCAGCCGGGGCGGAAAAAGTTTAATATGGTGGCGGTGTCTAATAGACTCCGCCAGCCATATTACAATGGGCTGTGTGTCATGCTTTTCCGAGGCGGCAATGCCGCCACGGAAAGGCAGGCAGTGTTCACTCTGGGGGCCCCCTGCGGGCCCCCAGAGTGAAGCAGAGTAGGGGTATGCACACAGGGGTACCTGTGGTACCCCTCACATTTGCATTAACAAAGCGGCAGGCACCGCGCGGTGCCTGCCGCTTTGTTAATGTAAATGCTGCAAATAATTTTTAGTAGAGTGGCGGGCGGTGCAGAGTGCACCGCCCACCACAATAACTGAAAATACAGGATGTGCCCGCCACTGTGGCGGGCACATCCTAATACCCCCCACGGGACCACCCGCCCTTATGGCGGGCGGTCCCGTTTGCCACTAGGGTGGCGGGCGGGCTTTAATGGACCCCAAAGTACTTAAATAGTATAATAACAAAGGGTTAATATCCTGAGCAATAATTGTCCAAAGTAATTAGAGCAGTCCACACTAGTAGTTGCCACAGGATTTTTCTTCTGTTCTTTATTTTCATTTGACACTGTTCAACATAGATGTAGAGCATTCTGATCTGTCAGCTGTGACTTTACACGACTCAGCACATTTTATACCCTGCCACCCTTTTTCTTTATGGTTACTTAAATAGTTTGCTACACCGAAAACTCACTAAAAAGATTGATCATTACAAAATATATTGCTGCATCTCCTATATTCTTCTAAGTAAACTCTACCCTACTCACCAAGACATTTTTTATCAGACCAGAATCGTATTATAAATCCACTGCAGTTCCATAAATAATATATTTCTGGTCCTGAAAAAAATTACATTAAGTCCTGCTCTATTCACAAAAAACCAAAGGTTAAGTATTGTTATAGTTCAAATAAGAAAGAAGCGAACATCTGAAAAATAAAAAATACGCTGAAATTCACCAGTTGTCATAGATGTAATTTGAGCTGAAGTAAGATGTGGTTGAACATGTCATGAAGGATGAAATATGTGAGGTCATAAGGAATGCATGGCAGGGATGCAAGTCACAGTTAACTCAGTAAACCATAACAGGTGAATATCAGTAATCTGTTTGGTGTTTTAAGTTTTAGTTTTTATCTTATTTCAACACCTAACTATAATATTATTTTATTTATGTTTTTTCAGGGAATGTCGAGGTTCCATTAATGTCAGCTAAGATCTTATTTCTGGTTTTTTTTTAATGGAAGGTAAAATGAAATATCCTACTTAACCACAGCATGGCTGTAACCTTGATTTTTCTTGTAAATTTGCAAGGATTTTTTAATAATATTCAGCCAATGCCCCCACTGTGAGAGGCCTCCAGTCAGGCCATGCACCCAACCCACCACTGGTGGCCAACCTCTGACTACGCATGACTTTTGCACAGTTCCACCTGCTAGACCCTATGCTCAGCCTGTCATTGATAGACAGCATAAATGTTCCAGCCAGACACAGTGCACACCTCCATCTTGGGTGGTCAACACCCCTCTGCATAGGACATTCAGCAGTGTGCAGCAGCGCATTGGCCCTGCACCCAACCCACTGCAAGCAGCCAATTCCACTGTGCATAGCCTATTTCCTGCACAGAGCCAATTTTCCACAGGTCATAAAACCCTTGTAATTTTTTTGCAATTTTGTTTTGGTATCGCATTACCGATATACTTACAACGCTACTTATAGATTCTATGGTACTGGAAGCTAGTACTGCGGTAACCACACCCCAAATAATTTTTTTTTAAATGTGTAACTAATGAGGGTCCTCTTTTGACCACCACAATAGCCCTGGAAGTCAGCTATTCCTAGCCCATCCCTCGCCCACTCCATTGTCAGCTTATTTCCCTACCTGCTCTCACATCAACCCTCCATTTTATTTGTGCTCCCCTGCCCACCCTCCATTGTCAGCTTGCTGTCCCAGTCCTTACATTTGCCCCTACTTTGTATGTTCTTGCATCCCCTATCACCTGCCCTCTGTTGTCAGCATGCTTCCCCAGTCCCTCCCTCCAACCCTCTGTCAGCTTTCTCCCACAGCCTCTCCCACTGGCCCTTCATTGTTGGTGTGCTTCCTGAGCCCCACCCACTGGCCATCTATAGCCAGTGCGCTGCCGTAGCCACTCACACAAGACCTCCATGATCAGTTTGAATCCTCAGGCCCTCCTGCTGGGCAACTATTGAGAGTGTGCTTTCTCATCCCCTCCCTCTGGCTCTTATTCTCAGTTTGATGCCCCAGCTCCTCCAGCCAGCCCTCCATTGTCTGTGTGTTTCCTTGCGCCTCCATGTGGCCTTGCATTGTTTGCTTGATTCCAAGCTCTTCCCGCCTGCCCTCCATTGTCCATGTGCTCCACAAAAATCGGCTCACCCTTTATTGTCAGCTTGCTACCCTAGCCTATCCAGTCAGCACTCTGTTGGCAGCTTACTGATCTACCATCTCCTGCTCTCCCTCCATTATCTGTGTGCTTCCCCAGCCCCTCCCATCATGCCTCCACTCTCAGCTTACTGCACAACTCATTCCTGCTGGCCTTTAGTTGTTCATCTGCTTCCCCACCCACTCCCATCAGCCCGCCATAGTCAGCTTCCTGCTCCAGTCCCTCCTGACAGCCATCCATTGTCATGCTCCCAGAGCCCCTCCAGACTGTAGTCCATTGTCCGTATTCCTCTCTAGCTCCTCCAGCCTGCACCTCCTAGACAGAAGGTGCTGTCACAGCCAATCCTGCTGTTCCCCTATTATTAGATTGCTGTCTAGCCTCTCCCAGCAGCCCTCCATAGTTGGTATGCTCCCTCAGCTCCTCCCGCTAGCCCTCTGGTCCAGCCCCTCCCATCGGTCTGCCATAGTCAGTGATCTCCACCAGCTCTCCCATCTGCCTGTGGTTGTTAGCTGGCTATTCAAGCCCCTCCCACCAACCCATTATTGTCTGTGACCTTCCCCTACTGCTCCGCCAGCCTTCCATTGTCAGCTGGCTGCCTCAGCACTTCCCAATGACCTTCCGTTTTTTGTGAGTTTCCTCATACCCTGCTGCCCTCCGTTTCAGGTTACTGTCCCAGTCCCTCCTGCCAGCCCTACATTGAATGTGTCCTCCTCATCCCCCGCATCCAGCCCTCAGTTATCTGTGTGCTCCCTTAGCCCTAACCACTAACCCTCCATTTTCAGTTTACCCCCCTAGGCACTCCTGCAAGCTCCCTGCTGTTGAATGCTCCCCCACACTCTCCTGCTGGTCATCCATTGTCAGCATCCCACCCCAGACCCACCCACCATCCAATGTCGTCTGCATCTCCAGCAATGCATGTTGAACCTTGGTTGTCAGCATACTGCCCTAGACGTGTCCTTCTTTGTCAGCTTGGTGCTTCAGTTCCTCCACAGGCCCTCCATTGTCAGCTTTCTATGCAGCCACTTCTAATACCACAAAATTGTCTGTTTGCCGCCCTAACCCCTCCCACTGGTCCCTCATTGTCCATGGGCTCCCCTAGCCTCTCCTGCAGGCCCTCTGTTGTCCATGTGTTCCCCAGCCCTCCTTGCCTGCTCACCATTATCAGCTTGATGCCCCAGTCCCTCCCTCAGGCACTGGGTTGTGTGCATGTTCCCCTAGTCTTTCTCACCCGCCCTGCTTTATTCTTTAGTTTCCCAGCCCCACCTACCGGCCTTCCATTGTCAGCTTGAATGCCCAGCCCCTCTTGCTCTCTGTCCATTGTTCATGTGCTACCTCAACCTCTCCTGCTGTCAATTCATTGTCAGGTTGCTGCCCCGACCCTCCCACAAGCTCATCGTTGTCAGCTTGCTGCCCCAGTCTCTCACTCCAGCCCTCTGCTGCTAGCTTTCTGACCCAGCCCTTTCACAGAGTTTCATTGTCCATGTGCTCCCCAAGTCCCTCCTGCCAGCCCACTTTTGTTTGTCTGCTCTCCTAGCCACTACTGCAGGGCCTCCATTGTCTGTGTGCTCTCACAGCCCCTTCCACCAGTCATCTATTGTTAGTGTGCTGCCCTAGCACCTCCTGCCAGCCTTCAATTGTCCATGTGCACCACCAGTCCCATCAGATGGCCTATCATTGTCAACTTGCTGCCACATTCCTTCCTTCATTGTCCATGTGCTCCTGCAGTCTCTTCCGCAGACCCTCCATTGGCTGTATGCTCCCCAGGCCCTACCGCCTGCCCTCTGTTGATAACTTACTTTCCCAGACCCTTCTACCAGACTGCTTTGGTCTGTGTACCCAGCAAGCTCCTCCAGCTAGCCTTACATTATTAATTGGTACCTAATTTCCCCCACCCACACTCCTTTGTCCATATGCTCAACCAACCTTTTCACACTGTTGTCATTTTACAGACCCAAAGTCTCCCACCCGTCTCCATTGTCATCTTGCAGCCTCAACCCCTTCCACCAGCCTTCTGTTGTCAGCTTGCTGCCCCAGCCGCTTCTGGCATTCCACCATTGGTACGGTCTTCCTTACCTCATCCTGCTGAACCTCCAGTAAGCCTGCAGCCCCTGCCACTCCTGCTGGGTCTTTGTTTTCTGTGTGCTCCTCAAGCCCCTCCCACCTGCTTTCTGTTGTCAGCTTGCTGTCTCAGACACTCCAATCAGCCTCTCGTTATCGCTATGCATCTCAAGCACCTCCTCTTTGGCCTCTGTTGTCAGCTTACTGAGCACTCCATTGTCAGCTTGCTACCCCAGCCAAACCTGCCAGCCCCCTGCTACATGCTTGCTGCCCCAGCCTCTCCTGTCAGTGCTCCATTGTACGTATGCTCCCCTAGCCCCTTCCGTCAGCCTTCTGTTGTCCGTATGCTCCCCTAGCCACTCCTGCCGTTCTTCTCACGGCCTCCAATCTATCCTACCGACCCTCTATAGACTATGCACTTCCCAGCCACTCCCACCAGCCCCCCTTTGCAAGCTTGCTGATCCAGCCTCTCCCACCTTCACTCTAGTGTTAGCTTGCTGCCCCAGTCACTCCTGCCAGCCTTTTGTTGTCCGTGTGTTCCACCAGCCTCTCCCGCTGGCTCTCAATTGTGTGTCTTTGGCTCTCTGTTGTCAGCGTGCTGCCCCAGCCACTCAAACCAGCCCTCTGTTGTTTGGATGATTCCTTAATCTCTCCTGCTTGCCCTCTTTTGTCAATGTGCTCCCCAGTTCCTTCCGACATGCCTTCATTGTCGGCTTGATGCCCTAGCACCTCCCACTGGCATTTCATTGTCTTTGTGCTCTCACAGCCTTTCCCACCTATCCTCCATGGCCGAGGTGCTACCCCTGTCCTCCTTTGTCAGTTTACTTCACCAGCCTCTCCAATGTCCCTCCATTGTGCCTCCCCAGGTCCTGCAAACAGCCCTGGTGCCTCAGCTGCTCCAGCACACCCTCTAAAGTTAGTATGTTTCTGCAGCCCCGCCTGCTGGCACTCTGTTGTCAGCTTACTGATCCAGCCCTTCTATCCTGTCATCCATTTTCGGTGTTCTCCCCCAGCCACTTCTTCTGGCCCTCCATTGTTTGTCCCTACCACTAGCTTTACATTGACAGTTTGCTGCCCTATCCCTACAGCTCACCCTCTGTTGTCTATGTGACCTCTAGCGCCTCCTACTGGCACTCTGTTGTTAGTGTGTTCCCTCAGCCACTCCTGTCAGCTGCCCATTGATATTGTGCTCCCCAGCTCACCACACAAGCCTTTCCTTCTCAGCTTGCTGCTCTAGCCCCTCCCATCAGCCTTCCCTTGTTTCCCTGTCCCCCCAGCCCGCTTATGTTTTATGCTGTAATGTTATATCTTTTTGCATTGTACACTATTAACCATGAGAGTATCCTGGCATTGTGCAAGTATGTGAGGCTAGCCCCAGGGGCAGGGTGGAGGAATTATTTGCAGTGTCAGGTCATTAACTTCTTGAAAAATTGAAAAAGAGAGTAGAATGCTGTACTGTGTAGTGGAAGGTTACTCCATGCTTTAAGAGCGATGTAAGAGAAGGCTCACTCTCCACTTTTGATTTTGTGGATGTACGGTACACATGCTGTGAGAGTCTAGCTGAGAGGATATGCTTGGAAGGTTGATGGAAGTGAATGTGGTTGTTTGGGTTGGCTGGGCCTGCTTTGTGCAGTGCTCTGTGTATATGGGTGAGGAGTTTGAACTGTGGACGCTTCTGTATTGTGAGCCGCTGGAGCTAATTAAGGTGTGTTGTGAGTCTCCCATAGGAGGTTGAGGATGAGTCTGGCTGCTGTGTTCCCAATGCTCTCCAGTCTCCTCATTAGCTGATTGGTGATACATGCTTAAAGAGAGCTTCCATTGTCCAGCCTAGTGGTGAAGAGGGTTTGAGTGACTGCCTTTATGATGCTGTTCAGTAGCCAGGTCTTTCTCAGCATCTTCAAAGTGTGAAAGCAGGACGCGGTAACAGAATGGACATGGGCAGCCATGTTCAGCTTGTTGTCTATGATGATCCCAAGGATGATTTACTGCATGTGGGCTGGGGATGGGTTGGGGGTGGTGTGGATGGTGGTGGGTCTGAGGTCTGAAAGCCACCAGGTTGAGCCCCATGGTGAGGCATCCTTTTTAAAAATCACTTTTTCTGTCTTGTCGGTGTTCACATTGAGATTCAGGTGGCCACTTCAGTCATGCAGGTGGTGAATTTGTTCCTTGTGTTGGGTGATTTGTCTGAGAAGGTGTACAGCCCCCTTTGCCTGTCTTCTGTTCTCAGTAATAGCAATGGGGATAAACAGTATCGTGCAGAACCTGGGGACAATTACGTGAAGCGAACAATGGTTCTGCCACAGTTATAGTTAACAAAAATGTGACTTCAAATTATCAATCCCTTACTTCACTTAGGACGTCACGGATGTTTACAAAGAATGTCTAAACACATAAAGATATTATAGTGCTGGCGCAAATTAATTGTGACATACAGTAATTTAATTGGTCAGATCAAAATAATTAATCATGGAAAGGCAAGTACTACACATAACAGTTGTGGTGGAGGATATAAGACACAGTGCAATAATTTGTACAACGTACATACATCAAAACATTTACATTAAGTACAAAAACCAAAGAACACAAAACATTCGAAATTACAGTGATAGAATACATATATATTCTCACATGGAACAGATATTTCTTTTCATAGTTTGTGTGGTCTTAGCGGAATGTACTACTCCTAATAAAGTGTCGACGTTTCGACCCTACTCAATCTTGTGCTAAATTAAAACATCAATTGGGGGTCTTCTTCAGGACAGGGAATGAAAAAGGGTGTGTAGCCTGCATGACAACAGAAAAAAATTATCAATTGAGGATCTGTTGTGTTTAGACAGCTTTTTGGGTGAGGCTTATATAATATTCTCACCTCTTCCAATATGGTTCACTAGGAATCCAAAATGACAGTCAACCGTCGCTCTTTGTGGTACAGCAATCTGTCCAAGTCAGGGCTTGGCGTATGTCTAAATAAATGGAGACCCTCCTCAGGAAATGCACTAATAACGCTTAGTAAAATTAGAAAGTGACATTACAAAATACTGACCTATGGAATAGATTTCCCCAGTGCCTTAAATGAAGGAACCACAGGGTAGAAATGTCCGTGGGCTTTTGCTTCAAGGGCTCTTGGTATATCTACAACAAGAGTTAAGACGTATTGGTATGTTGTACTTTAGTTAAAATGAGGTAAACAGTAATTATTCTGAAGGGAGAAACTGACCTCTAAAAGTGGTGCTTGTCATTCACCAAAGTGCCCCTTCTAATCCTGGAATCTGCTCCCATGAGCTCTGAGTTTATAAATGAGTTTGTATTAGTATAGTGGTTCGGGTAAAAACGGGATTCAGTGAGGTTCAAAATAAATCAAGTCAGTTTATCTTAGGCTAGCAATATAGCTATGCCCGAGGGCTTCCTACTTTGCCCAGTGTCATGAGTAGAGACACACCAGAGACCCGTATTCCAGTGGTTCCAAAACTTTTGACGCCTGAGGACCCCCACTGAATCACTACTGGAAGCCGGTGACCCCCAAGCAATTTGTACAATTTAAATTTCTTTCTAAAAACGCCTTTTGAAGCAGAGGCAATTCCAAGAGGTAGACAGCCTGAATTGGGTCTATGCATACAGCAGTGTATTATTTAGTGGTACAAGTCTCCTGCTCTCAGCCATAGCAGCTCCTCTACATTCTCATTCCAGAGCCTTGGAGTGGTGACCCTTCCTTACAGCAACAGGTTGAATGATTGTGAATTATTAGCATTTTTACCTATTCACACTTTAAGAAGGTCTAAAATATTATACAATTATGAATCATTTTATAATAAAGACATGCCCCAAGGTGCAATGAATATTGTGAAAATTCTAACAAGATAGTGCACAGAGTGATGAGTCCAGTATACAGAGCAAATTCAAGGTCTATATCAGGAGTTCATCATGGAAGTGTAAGAGATGGCAGGAAGGTATCTGCACAGGAGGCATATTGTTTCAGCGAGATCATGGAACAATGCTCTGCCAATTACCATAAACCCCTGTTAGACATAATCTTCAGTCACAGACAGCAGAACAACATTTTACCACCAAGGGGGGAGCAGTGCATTTAATGCATATTTCAGCGAGGCCTCGCGTGGCACCTGACATGACCCTCTCCTGTTAGGATGCCCACTGCCCCGTCCCTTTCCAACAACAAACTGCAAAGGCTACACAGAATAGGAGCTTGATATGTCTGAATATGAAAGTTTGACAGCACACATAATTCACCCAAGGGCTTGTGGAAAGTGAGCAATCAGATAGCAGCACGAAAATCCTACTGCTGATCCTGGCTGCATCTATTTTTACCTGCCTGCCAAGTAACGGTAACCTATACACATGTGCCTTTCAACGCTTTATTGCTTTTATTGTATGGGCTGTATTTTCATTGTTGTGTCTGTGACTGCTGTTGTCTGTCTTCCCCCGCTGCCTGTACGTGGTCCGTGCCGCTTTTTCTTCCCTCTGTTCCCCTCGCTGTCCCCGTGCTCTCTCTGCCCAGTCTTTTCTTCTGTACCGCTCGCTGCCCCGTGTCTCTGCCCGGTTTTCCCTTCTGTACCCCTCGCTGCCCCGTGCCTCTGCCCGGTTTTCCCTTCTGTTCTTAGCTGCCCCTATATTTCTGTATTCTGTATTTTGCCTCTGTGCCACTGTTTTTTTGTGCCCATCTGCCCTCTGTTCCTGTCGTTTTTTGTGCCTTTCTGCCCTCTTTTCCACTCGTTTTTCCCTCATATTTTGTGCCTTTCTGTCTTCTGTTCCACTCGTTTTTCCCTCATTTTTTGTGCCTTTCTGCCCTCTGTTCCACTCGTTTTTTGTGACTTTCTGCCCTCTGTTCCACTCATTTTTCCCTCGTTTTTTGTGCCTTTCTGCCCTCTGTTCCACTCGTTTTTCCCTCATTTTTTGTGCCTTTCTGCCCTCTGTTCCACTCGTTTTTCCCTCCTTTTTTGTGCCCTTCAGCCCTCGGTTCCACTCATTTTTTGTGCCTTTCTGCCCTCTGTTCCACTCGTTCTTCCCTCGTTTTTTGTGCCCTTCTGCCCTTTGTTCCACTTGTTTTTTATGCCTTTCTGTCCTCTGTTCCATTCGTTTTTCCCTCATTTTTTGTGCCTTTCTGCCCTCTGTTCCACTCGTTTTTTGTGACTTTCTGCCCTCTGTTCCACTCATTTTTTGTGCCTTTCTGCCCTCTGTTCCACTCATTTTTCCCTAATTTTTTGTGCCTTTCTGCCCTCTGTTCCACTCGTTTTTCCCTCGTTTTTTGTGCCCTTCAGCCCTCGGTTCCACTCATTTTTTGTGCCTTTCTGCCCTCTGTTCCACTCGTTCTTCCCTCGTTTTTTGTGGCCTTCTGCCCTTTGTTCCACTTGTTTTTTATGCCTTTCTGCCCTCTGTTCCACTCGTTTTTCCCTTGTTTTTGTGCCCTTCTGCCCTCTCTTCCACTCGTTTTTATGTGGCCTTCTGCCTTCTGTGCTACTAATTTTTTCCTTGTTTTTGTGCCCCTTTTGCCTCCTGTTCCACTCGTTTCCCCAGCCGCTGTGCCCCCTCGCCTGCCCCGCCCCCCTGACTGCCCACTGCCCATTCGCTGGCCCCGCCTCCCGATTGTATTGTTGTGGTCTCGCCGCCCCAGCGCCAACATTCACAGATCTTGTGTGCTGTGAGGACGCATGGGCGTTTCATTTTTCACTACGACAACAGGCACTCGAGTCCTGTGGACCCCCTGGGAATGTCTCACGAACCCCTGGGGGTCCGCGGACCACAGTTTGGGAAACGCTGCCGTATTCCATTTGTGGGATCTGTGTAAAAATTAAATAAATAAAACTGTGTCAGCGTAGGCTTTCGATTGTAGCATCCGCCCGACACACGAAGGAAAGCATCTCTTACAATTAAAGCCGGTAAAATACCTGAAAACGTCTCGCAGACCGCGTCGCCGCACATGCGTCCTCTTCTACTGGGGGCTAACCTCTGATTGAGAGCTTCTGTAATTTAAACGTGTCAGGCGTCCTCACTGCCAGGGAGCACTTCATGAATGCGGATTCCCACGTGTTACGTCGGAGCACTTCCAATCAAGGGTATTGCTCAAAAGTGGATGTATTTTTTAGAGGAATAAGAGATCGTGACTACAAATACGTGTCTCTTTTCCAACAAGTACATATCAGGCGTTAATTAAAGAAACCATGTTTAACAAACGCAATGTCTTCCATTGGCCCTCTACTGTCAGCTTGGTGCCCCAGCCCCTTCCATCAGCCTTCCGTTGGCTTTGTGCTCCCAAAACCTCTACATCTTGCCCACTGTTGTCAGCTTGCTCCATCTGTCCCTCCATTTTCTGGGTGCTCCCTAGGACATTCCACTAGGTCTATGTTTTTATTTTGTTACCAAAGACCCTCCTGCCCACGCACGGACGTCAGTGTGCTTTGGGGGAGGCCCTCATGCTGACACTCCATTGTCAGCTTACTGACCCAGCTCTTCAAGCCTGCCCTCCATTGTCTGTACGCTCCCTCAGCCCCTCTTGCCGGCCCACCATTGGCTGTGTGCTTCCGAAGTCTCTCCCGCGTGCCCCATGCTTTCAACTTACCCTCCAGCCTCTCCTGCTAGACCTCTATTGTCTGGGTGCTCCCTCATTTCCTTTTGACAGCCCTACATTGTCAGCTTGCTGCTGCAAACCCTCCTTTCCAGCTTCAGTGTCCATGTGCTGCCCCAGTCCCTCCTGCCAGCCTTACATTCTCCAAGTGCTTCCCAGTCCCTTTGTTGTCAACTTCCTGCCACAGCAACTCCCACCTACTCTCTGTTGTCCTTTTGCTTGCTTCCCCAGCCTCTCCCATTGACCGTCCATTGTCTGCTTGCTTCTAGCCCCTCCCACTGGACCTTCCATTGTCAGCTTGCTTCCCCAGCCATTTCCGACGGCCCTCTGTTATCTGCGTGCTTCCCCAGCCCCTCCCAACTGCCCTTCATTGTCAGTTTGCTGCCCAAGACCCTCCAGCCAGCTCTCCGTTATCCATCTGCATCTCTGTTGTGAGTATGCTTTGCCAGAGAGAGTCAAAGAGAGATAGGGCAAGAATCATCCACACACGCAGTTTGGATCACTTATTTGTTCATGCAGTTCTGGTCATGCATGTATGCTTGATCTTCTGGCTCACTTGCTTTTCAACTCATCTAAAACACTTAACCCTTGAATTATTTTCACCTCTTTCATTCAATTCACTTTCCAAACATTCTGCACTGAAACATTTTAAGCAAATGGGAAATACATAAAAGCTTCAGTTTAGCCTCTTCTTTCTAGACTAGAGACAGATGGGAGAGGAGGAAGTAGGTACAGTAGGGAGAAACAGAAAGAAGAAGCCAACAACCGTGGGTAGCACAAGTACCTTGAGGATGTTCCTCCCTTTCACTCCTATGTGTCTCTTTCTAAACTCCCAGCTTCTTTTTGCCTTTGCCCCTTTCGATCAGGCCCGGGCTGGCCGTTGCGGGCACCGGGCAATCCACCGGTGGGCCGCAAGGGTGGGGTCGGTTTTGGGCCCCTGGGGGCCGTTTTTGTTACAGGGCCGTTTTTGCAGCATAGCTGCAAAATCGCCCTGTAACAAAATCGGGCGAAAACCGTCCCTGGCAAAGAGCTCGGCGGCACCCCCAACCCCCCCTAGGGGGACGGGGGGGCCGGCCGAGCACTTTGCCAGGGCCGGTTTTGGTTCCCAGTCCGGCCCTGCTTACCATATTGTTCACGTTTCCCCCCTTTTGCATCTCCTTTCTCACGTTCTCTCCTTTCGCCTGTTTTTCCTCCACTACATTGATTATGAATTAACCCCGTGTTTCTTCAACTCCTTACAGTTCCTTTTGTCTAGATCTGGCCCCCAAATGAATGCTCGGAGCCTGGAGCTAGGCTGTGACCTTCTTTATTCCTCTTCATACAATTCCTAACTTACTTCCGATTTCCCCGGTCCCTCCCTATTCTGTTCCGCCTGCCCTGTCAGCATACAGGGTGAGGCACACAACACTACACCTCCCCCCTTTATACAATAATGCTTACTGTCTCTCAGAGTTCTTCAATGAGTCGGATGGGTCGCTTGGTTACTCTCTTTAGACGACAGCTTCTTGTCTGATCTGGAGTATGCCCGTCTTGTGCATCCTCTAGCCTCACTGGCATGGGATGCGCTCCATCGCTGTCTTCTCGATGGTTCGACGACTCCGTGCTGGACCCGCTGTCTTGAGAATGAACGTGAGCCGATGAGTGGTACCTCTTGAAATGAGAGATGTTCCGGGTTATCCTTTTTCCTTCTGATTCGGCGGTGATCATAGTCCCCTTTTGGCTAGAGACTCGCATCAGGTGGGCAAGGTATTGGCTGTCTGTTTTGGTCTTGCGATCTTGTCTTACCAGCACCCAGTCTCCTACATGAATGTCTCTCGGTCGCGCATGCCGGCGCCGATCAGCGTAGTCTTTTATTTTGTCTTTCTTTTCACAGTCTAGTTTGACATGATCGGTGGTCACGAGTCGAGGTTGCAGGACGGTGTTTGATGTCGGCAATCTCGTGCGGGGAACTCGACCTAGCATTAGGGTGGCAGGGCATTGATTAGTGGTGCTGTGTGGCGTGGTCCTGTATGCTCGCAGCACTTCGTTTAGTGCCTGCTCAATGTCACGGTGAGCGAGTTCCGCTTGCTGAACTGTCTTTTTAAGGGTTCCCATAAATCGCTTAACCATGCCGTTGGCTTGGGGACATAGGGGAGTGATTTTCCAATGGTTGAAATTGAGGTGCTTTGCAAATTCAGCAAACTCATGACTGTTGAACGGTGGTCCGTTGTCTGTCTTTACTCCTACAGGTATTCCCCAGGCTGCGAACGCCTCATCAATGACGGGAATAACAGCTGATGCTTTTGTGGAGGACACTTGCTGCGCTATAGGGAAGCGGGAGTATTTGTCCATGATGACGAGGATGTATTTGCCTGATTTCAGGGGCCCGAAGAAGTCAATAGCCACCTGCTGCCTCACCCCGTCGGGTAATTCAGACATCTGTAATGGGCCTGGTGGTTCCTCACGGCTAACGAGCTGACAAGAGGCACAGTCTTTGAGTGTGGTTTCCACCATGTGGTCGAGGGACGGGAACCATACACGTTCTCAAAGTGCTTTCTTGGTGGCCATGACTCCTCAGTGCCCTTCATGATCATAATCCCTTGACGAAGCCGTTGGAGAATGACTATCCTCCCTACTCGTAACAGTAGACCGTCCGTGCTGACAGAGAGTTCTGCCTGAACATGCTTGAACGCCACCAGTTCCTGGGCGTCCGCGGGCGCGTCATGGCGGCTGGTGTCAAGGTGTCTCCAGGAGTTAGCACGTCTGTGACCCATGATGACCTGGATGATAGGATCTTCGGCTGAGGCTGTTTGAATGGCTTCTCTGCCACCGAGCCTCGTTCACGCGAGTGAGATTGTGGATGCCTTGACATGTAGTCTGCTGGGTTTTCAGCCTTCCCAGGCTTATAAATGATAGTGTAGATGTAGTCTTGTAGTCGGAGGCCCTATCTCTCTATCCGTGGAGAAATCTTTGCTCGCGGGTTGCCAAAAATGGTGATGAGCGCTTGGTGGTCCGTGATGAGCGTGAAGTGCTTGCCGTAAGTGCTTGCCGTATACGAACAGGTGGAAATGTTCACACGCCCAGACAACCGCAAGGCTTTCTTTCTCTGGCTGAGAGTACGCCTTCTCTGTGTCCATAAGACTACGGCTGGCATAGGCGACCACGTGACGTTGATCTGCGTCGCAGGATGGCACCTAGCCCTACGGGACTGGCGTCCACTGTGATCTCGGTTTTCCGTTTGGTGTCAAAATAGGCAAGGTTGATGGCGGTGCTCACAGCATCTTTGATTGTATTGAAAGCATGTTCGAATGCGGATGCCCACAGAAATTGTTGACCTTGACGAATGAGTTCCCAGAGTGGATAGCTGATAGTAGCATAGTCTTTAATGTAGCGGGCACAGTAACTTGCGAGTCCCAGAAAAGAGCGGAGGTCACTGACGTCTTGTGGTTGTGCCGTGTCTGCGAGGGCAGATACTTTTTCAGGATCTGGTTTCATGCCATCTTTGGAGAAGATGTGCCCGTAGAATTTGTGCGTGGACTTGTGGAATTCACACTTGTCCGGATTGAGTGTGAGGTTGGCATTAAGTAGGGCGTGGCACACACGGTCTAGGGCATTGTCATGTTCCACCTGGTTCTCTCCAAACACTAGGATGTCGTTGCTGTAGTTAAAGGCATTTGGGATGCCCTGGATGACTCTCCGGATGGCCTCTTGAAAGATCTCTGCTGCGGAGGAGATTCCGAAGTTGAGGCGTTTATATTGGAACAGGCCTTGATGCGTGGTGAAGGTGGTGATATACCGGGATTGTTCTTGGAGTTCCAATTGGTTGTATCCCTTATTGAGGTCCAGCTTTGAGAACACAGTGGCCTTATTGAGGCGGGTGATCATATCACTGATATGAGGTCCACGATGTCTCTCCCTCTCGATGGCGGTGTTCGGGGCGCGCATGTCCACACAGAGGCGCACTTTGTTGTTTTGGCCTTTCCTAGGTACGACTACCAATGGAGACACCCATGGGGTGGGCCCTGTAGATCTTTCAATGATGTCCATCCCTAGTAAGTCTTGGAGTTCCTCGTCTACTGCCTGTTGTAGATTAAATGGTACCTTCCCATGGTGTTGTGCTACTGGGGGTACCCGCTCATTAATGTGCAGTTTGACTTTAAATTGGTTGAGTTTCCCAAGATCCTTGAATAAGTTGGGGAATTTGTTGACAATGTCCGGGGAATCATCCACAGTGTATAATAGTTCGACAAGTTTGAGGCGTTCCGCCGTCGGCAAACTGAGGAGGCAATCCGCTGCCTCTGGACCTTCAATTACGTGAACATAGGCTTGGATCTGTCGGTTTTTGTAAGTTAGGGTCGTGTGGAACCGTCCGAGGCAGGGTAGAGGTTTCCTGGACATCCACGTGTAGACTCGAACAGTGGCTGGTTCTATCTTTGGCTGAGGCTTCATATTGTTATATTCCATGGAACAGATGTAGTTTAACGATGCTCCCGAGTCTAGTACAAATTTGGCCGGGTGGCTTCCTATTCGAATGTTCAGTCGTGGATATTTTTTTAGCCTGTCGGGGTCCGATACCATGAGAACATACTTGTCACTGTCTTGTGATGCAGGCGTGGGAGGGGACGATTCTCGAGACGTTGACCTCCGAAATCTCCGTGAAATAGTTGAGCGAGTGCTTGACCTCGACGAGCTAGATGAGAGACTTTTCCTCCCTTTGATTGCTCTGGCGTGGTGTCGGGTTCCTGAGCTTGACTTGGCTGTCCTTGTTTCTGACCGGCGCGTTTGGCAGGTTACTTTGAAGTGATTTTCTCTCCCACAACGGTGGCATCATTGTCCTAAGGCGGGACATTGTCACGAATGTGGGTAGTCTTGACCGCATCTGTAGCATTTTGTGGCGGGCCTCCTCGTGTGATAGCTTCGGGCTCCATGGCGTGATGAGGTCTTCTGCGTCAACCTGTCTGACTTGCGGCGGTCTGAATGACGTTTCGGGTCCACGTGTGATTGCATGCGAAAGGCTTGCTCCTTCTTCTCGGACTTGCTAGCTTCCATTCTCTTAGCATGGTCTTCGGCCTGATCCTTGATACGCGTGAGTTCTTCGATCTCTTCAAGTGTGTAGTGTTTCTTCAATAAGCTGCGATGCAGTGATTCTGATTGGCATCCCTCGATGATGCGCAGTTGTAGAGCGTCTTCGGTGTTGAACGCGTCGAATTTGCAGTACCGTGCTAGGCGCCGAATGCGAGCAATAAAGTCGCACATTGGTTCGTCTTTCTCTTGGGAGGCAAGGTTAAACGTGTACCGTTCATAGTCCAAGTTCCGTTTGTGGAAGAATTTCCGATCTAGGGCTCCTTTCACTTCTTCATATGAAAGGGTCGTGGCTGCGGTTAGTTCTTTGATGATCTGCGCAATGTCCTTTCCTATCAGGTTCTGCAGTGCTATGAGCTTCTGCTTGGGGTCTCGCACCTGGGACCCATTCATAAAATCCTCAAAGTCTTCTGCCCAGTTCTTCCACTTCGGCCCCATGCTGTTTCCGGACGTGAGTTCTAGGGGCTCTGGCGGGCGTAAATACGACACCCCCATCATCATCGGGTGTGGTTGTGGGACTTGCTGGGTGGATCCTGTGGCCTCTGGGCGCGAGGTATTGGGTTCATCAGGCCTCTCGAGTGCCTCTCTGGGTTCACTTGACCTTGGGGTGCCTTATCTCTGCGAGTTTCCGCGTTTTTGTGAGGTTTGTGGCACTTGCCTGACCTCAAAATGGCTGCCATATAAGAGCCAATGTAATCCCATGGCCAGTGCCTGACTTTAAAATGGCCGCCGATGGGGACACAGGGCTTCCCTCGCACACATACTTCTCTAACTTCTAGCAGCTGTTTGGCAGGGGTAGTCACTTGCTCAGACTCACCCTCATTACATGCTGCTACTCCTGTTTGCTTGCTCTTCTATGGCGCTGTTTTATCGCGATTGCGATCGCGCCATTTTTCGCACCTTTTCACTCTTTTTCCGATTTCTGGCACTGGCAGCTACACGCTGCGGTCACAGTGGGGGGCAAGCGGTGGATCGACGGATCCCACCCTCGTTGCCAGTGTCTAGATCTGGCCCCCAAATGAATGCTCGGAGCCGGGAGCTGGGCTGTGACCTTCTTTATTCCTCTTCATAAAATTCCTAACTTACTTCCGGTTTCCCCGGTCCCTCCCTATCCTGTTCTGCCTGCCCTGTCTGCATACAAGGTCAGGCAGACGACACTACACCTTTTATGTCTTTAATCCTTCTTGTTTTTATAGCAGGTTAACAGAGACCATAGAAAGGAGACGGATAAACCCCTTCACTGGCCACTTCATCAGTAGGTGTAGCACACTGGCCAACGGCGGGGAGGTGAGCAGCTCCTAGCTCATTAACACAAACATCAGAGCTGTCCTCATCACAACTTCTCCAAATTTTCATCTTAACTGAAAAGCTATGCACAATCCATTTTTGGTAGTGACTTTACAATAAACTGGAATAATTTTGAAAATCATTTAAAAAAACAAATTACTGTGATGTGTTATGGCAATGGCTAAAATGTCGATAAGTGTAGCTAGAATAAGTGATGACAAGGCTGGGATTTAAAGTCAGGTTCCTGCTGCTTACCCTATAAAGCATATTGTTGCATGGTATTACGTGCATTAGTTTCAATTACCCAGGCATTACGAAAGCCTTACAAAGAAGTTGATGATGATAACGTCATCCAGGAGTCATAGGAGTCACCTGTAAGGAAAGCAAGGTGCATTAAAGAGAAGCACAAGTCATAAAAGTAACCACAGTATGATCATCAAGCAGTCGACCCAGCATCAAACACACTTATAGCAGTTTGAACACAACCATTGGTTGAAACAATAGCAGCATATGTTAGAATAATGTAGTTGTGAAAGTGCTTTAGCATACCACCTGAAGTACTGGCTTCAGATGTGCCAATCTTAAGGTGCTTTTAGTGCAGCTCATCTATTGGTGTAGCGCAGGTAAATCTACAACACCACAGCAATGGTAAATGAAACAGGGCCAAATGTAATAAGAACTGATTTCAAAATACTGGTCCCAATTTGGGAGCAGTATTTTCGCACCCACTGTGGTATTTTGCAAACCAACCTTACCTATGCACTAATAGGTCGGTTTGCAAAGTACTGCATTATGGTCGGTCACAATTCAAACTACCTAATGAATATAAATGAAATAGGTTGCAAACGGCGACTTACTACAATTCTTAGCAATCACAGGGATGATGGCCTGCTAGAGACAGAAGGCCACCATGTCTTTGATTGCTTTTAAATATATCAATCCCTTTTTGTTAACTGAAGGCTGTTTTCCTTTAAAGAAAACGGGATGCATTTAAAAAAAAATAATAAACTGAAGTACTATTATTTTAAGAGTAAGCAGTGGTCCATAACACCACTGCCTACTCTTAAAAATGTTTTTGTCAACCTTCAAAAAGGGTGGAGCCCTTCCCATTTGTGAATCAGTTACCATTACTTGTGTGAGCTTGGCCATATAATAATGCTTGCAACCAGAGTTTGGTCACAAAACATTAATACATCCATTCCAAATCAGTATTTGGAAGGGACCCCCTGAACATTCCCCCTCCAAATACTGCCACTGTATGTATCCACAAACAAATATTGTGATTCGTTAAAGTGTTAGAATCTCGGTTTGAGTATGTGACATACCAAAAGGCCTTTTTGCGGTCACAAACAGCTTAATTTTGTGAATCGGACCCTTTGCGACCGCAAAAGGCCTTAGTACAGCTGCTCCCTACTTAGCTATATATTTACATTTCCATAGTGCTTAGATATGCATACACGCTTGTTAGAAGATGTCATACCTTTTCAAATTCAATTTTGTAAAGCATTTATCAAAATAGTCTAAAATATATTTTCCTAACCCATTTGCCAGACAGAACAAAATAATATTTTTCTTTTCTGCCAAAATGCAGCAAAGTCTGAGATGAATGTGTTTAAAATATGTGTCCCTCTCAGGAATCCGCTGGGCAGATGGATTTGCAATTACTCTTTCTGAAACGTACATTAGTGCAGGTCTGATCCGACTCCAGTGGCTCAGGAATTATTTAAATGTTCCAAGAGATGATATAAACATTGTTGGAAAAGCATTGTTAAGAGAACACTGTCGCTGCTAGGAGGAGAAATGAGCGACAGAGGCAGATGCACACACGAGGCACTCAGTACTTCAAAGAGATGCTTTCCTCTCAAGCAGGCAGTTCGCTGAAGATTTCACAGGCAGAAAGAACTATGCTCCGCGAACTAGGTACAGAAACTGGAATATGTTATCAGTAGAGGCTGACAAAAATTATTATAGGTGGACGATGGTAAAATACAGATGAGGGGTCGGTTATGTGCCCGTAAAACCCAATCTTAGTAAAAGCCATGACCAAAATAAAATAAAATAAAGTAGAGTTCCTTCTTTGGTTTTCAAAGAATGCAGCAGAGTTGCGGTTCAGAAAAGTTTCCAATCAACCCAGCCTTAAACAATGACCGTTGAATGAAGTCTAAGTTACTGCCTTTCATGTGCGGAGATAATCCAGAACTGGATGCATTAACTGCACCATTAGGCATGTTACAATTACCATACTGGTATGCAAGAGAGGGGTCCCAGTGCATTGAAATATTTACATAAACAAGGGAAAAACCTAAATCATAAAACTTTAGCAGCAATTTCAAAGAAGCGAAAGAGCGATTGATTTACAACCAATGTTATTTAATCACATTGGTGGAAGTCCAAGTGTACAAATATAACTTTGCAGCAAGACAATATTACATAATTAATAACTCACATAGGCGGAGCGCAGAAGGGATGGGGAAGTGCAAGGTAGTTAGTGATGGGTAGGGTAGTTGAAAGGTAGTGACAGTAAATCACAAACAGTTCAGGTATACAGATGTTTATATACCAAATAGCCAACATCTAAACATTAAAGACATAATGCCATACAACACATGTAAAATCACAGTTATTAAATCACTGTTGAAAGGTTGCTTGGCAGGTATTCTAAAGTTGCCGTTTCGACCCCTTGTCCGTAGGTGTCTTTAACCTTACAGATGGGGTCTTCATCAGGACTAGTGTAATGTGAGAGGGACGGGGGCACCTAAGGAGAAAGGACGGTGTTTAAAAACCAGACTTAGAGTGAAACATTAAAAAGAAAACCCAGTAAACTGGGCAGAGCTACTAGTTTTTACCATAAGTGTAGCAGCGGGAAGGGGATAACTCTCACAGTCCAACTGTTGGGAGAAACTGAGCTCCAGGGCTCTCCAGCGTGTGATAGGAGGTAGAAGGAGACGTCACCTAAATAATAAAGGTGACCGTTAGCCAGCAATCTCGGCACACAATAGAATAGGACTGTGTATTAATGGGCCATGATGCACTTACTGGTAGTGCGCCAAAAGGGTACACAAAGGCATTTGTGATAAAGAGATCCTTCTTAATAGGATGCACGGATCTCAAACGATCAAGTTGGTTATTTCAAAAGACCCAGAATTAAAGCAGGGACGAAGCAGATTCAATCTAAAGGGGAGCATAAAAACAGCTAAAGATTTACTTGTGTGCCAAAAAGTCCCACAAGGATACAGTAGTTGTAACATGCAAATGATTAAGTCTGAATACCTAGGCTAAGCAGTGAGACCTGAGTGGTCTAACGGGTGAATATTTAAAAAGACCAAAGGGTTGTTGGTTGCTTCAACACAAGTGCCGAGCGGAGGTTAGAACGCTTAAGGCTGCGTGCGAGTGCAACGCAAGGGCGCTATTGTGCTAGTTCTGGGCGGCTGCCGCTGCGCTGCCAATGGGCGGCCAGGCGGCAGAGTATAGATAAATCAAAAGGGTGTAGCTACTGTAAACACCGCTAGGGCATAGGAAGATAATTCGTGGTGAACGAAGCCACGAATAAAATCAGAGCAGTGTATCTGCTAAACACACCGTTAAGGTAGAAAAAACTACCTTGTAAAAATTGGAGCCCGAGGTTGGAAAAAACACTGCCATTAATGAAGAACATTAGTTGGAGTCGCATCAGCTAGTCAATAGGGGATGCCAAAAGAAGCTAAGTCAAGCGTCGATGGACGGCAGGGTAATCTAAAACCAAACAATCGATTGGCGATATAGATCGCAAATGCAAATTAGACATGCATAACGTGTATGACAAATGCGGCGAAAATGCGAGGTTGATTAAGTCCTGATACTTGGGCGCCATCGTGTGACTGTTGTCGGCATGGTATTAATCAGTGGAGAGGACCAGCCAAGGCGCTGGCTTACCTGCTATTTCGTGTGGCAGTGTCCTTCACAGCAACCAGTGTTGTGAGCATCGCTCGTTTATGTTGGGAAAAGTAACGCTTCTAGCATGCACGCTTGCATTAAGCGTGACGCGGGGGGCGTCGTCAGACAGTAAAGACAGACTTCACCAGCGCCATAGAGAAAGGCGTCAGTAAGGATAAATATCCAAACAAGGGGACTAGAATAAATTGTTTGTGAGGGTGTAAAATTAGGCCGTAATAGTTGGAGACAGCTCTACATGTCAAATTCGAATAAGGGTTGCCACTGTGGTTATCTAGAATGTCCAGCTGGCAGTAATACATTATCTCAAGGGTCAGAGGGATTTTATTAACATTACGTTGTGTCAGCGGTGTCTGAGCTGGGGAAGCGAAAGGAAAATATACGAAAGTTTAGTAAAAGAAGCATATTGTGCATTTTTAGTGGCTTTGTTTCAAGGATTGCACAAATGTACAATGATGTATGGTGCATTGCATAAAGCAGTTTTCAAAGCCAAAAAGCTATCTTGATGTTCATTATCCCAAGGAACAGGATCTTCCACATCTTTGTGAGTTAAGGACAGTAATGGTTTGGCCAGATAAGAAAAATTTGGTGCCCATTGCCTACAAAAGGAGACCATTCCAAGAAATGCACGCACATCTTTCTGAGTTCTAGGTCTGGGAATGTTCTGCACTGTTTGTATTCTGTCAGATGATAATCTCCTCCCGCTTTTCAACAGGATATGACCTAAGTAGGTTACCTCCTGTTGACAATACTGTAGATTAGCTGGCGAAACCTTGTGTCCATGCAAAGCGAGAAAAGTTAGAATAGCATGCGTAGCCTGCTTACAAATCTCGTTTGTTTCAGCTGCGATCAGTAAGTCATCCACGTATTGCAGTAATACTGTACCTGGTGGTAAAGCACAGTCATCTAGTTGCCGTTTTAATGGTTGACTATAGATGCTAGGGCTTTCTATATACCCCTGGGGTACACAACAGAATTTATATGATCGTCCTTGAAAACTGAAACTGAACAAATGCTGGCTATCTGGGTGTATGCGGATACTGAAGAAAGCATTCTTCAGATCTATGACGCTAAACCACTGGGCTGAAGGTGGTACAGATGAAAACATTGCTGTAATGTCGGGTACAACAGGGTATTGTGGTTCCACTATTTTATTTATGGCTCTCAAATCAACAATCATCCTATATTTGACCTGTCCTGTTCCATCATCACGTTTAACCACAGGTAAAATGGGACTGTTACATGGACTGCTTGTAACTTCTTGAATTATCTTTCGTTGCAATAAGTCTGATATAACTAATTTCAGACCCTCCTCACCTTCTTTTGATATTGTGTACTGGGGTATGTGAGGTAATCTGACATTTGGCTTTACTGTAATATGTACTGGCTCAATATCCATATTTCCTACATCGTTTGGTCCATGTGCCCATAAATTTGGATCAATATCCCACAGTTCAGGTGGTATGTAATTTTTGTCTGAAACCATGTATTGTCTAGACACTTTTTGATTCTTACAAGTCAGGTAGACACCATCTGGTGTACAGTATATTGTAGCATGCATCATTTTCAAAGCTTTTAAACCAAGCAAATTTAGCGAACATTTCTCTGTTAGTACAAATGGCATACTCCCTATTATAGGACCAATTGTGAAATCCAGTGGGCGCGAAATGGGAATTGTGACAACGGCATTAGAAAATCCCACCGACTTATCTAATCTTCCCGAGAGAGGAACATGGGGGAGCAAGCGGTGGGAAATGGATGTGTTAGTGGCACCAGTATCTAGAAGGAATTCTCTCTCCTTACATTCAACTACCATTTTCACATATGGCCCTGAAGAATCCACTGGTATTTGCACTCGCTCCCTGTCCTCTCCTGGGCATCCCTATTGTGTCCAGTCCTCAGTGTCATCATATTGTGCACAATCTTGAGTGAAATACGCATTGTTTCTGCTGTCAAAATAATTTGTCTGTTCTGCGTCACTGTAATTTCTCTGCTGTCCTCTACCTCTCCCTCTGTCTTCACGGGGAGTTGAGTTCCCTCTGTGAGTGTTTGCATTATTTTTCATAATCTGACCCTGGCCCTGTAATAAAGGGCACTCATTCTTCCAATGTCCCTCCTCATAGCAATAGGCACACTGGTTGTACCCTAACCCTGCTCTCTGCTGCGTCGGAGCTGAAGCAGCTCGACCAACCCCACGACCACGTCCACCTGCCCTCTGAAACTTTGTACGTCCTCTTGACCTTCCTCTGTCAGGAAAAGCTTGCTGCATTAATGCTTTTGTTTTTAGTTCCTTCATTTGCTCATCCTTCTTTCCCTTTTCTGCATTTCTCTTGTTCTCATAATAGCAAGCCATTGTCAATAATTCAGCTGGATCTTTAGCAGTCCAGGTACTTTCGTATGTTTTTATACTGTCTGATAGGTCGGGTAAAATATTATGAACAAACTGATTAGCAAAAATGCGCTTTCCTTGTACCGTCTGAATGTCTTGTCCACTATATCCCTTAAAAACCTCTTCTATCCTGCTAAAAAAAATCAGTCACTTCCTCTCCTTCTTTCTGTCGGCATGCGGTCATCTTATCCCAATCTACTTTTTGTCTGGGCAGTATTTGTTGCATTCGTGTTATGATGTGTCCTGGTAAATCCTTTAATACTTGTGGTAAATCCCCTCCCGCTGGTCTACCAGTATCCGCGGCTACTATGCCTCCCCAGTTAATCGTTGCACAATTATTATCCCTGACTGGGCGCCATAATTCCTGTGTTACCAAAAAATCAAACAGAAAATCAATGTATTTTAGTATCATAGGAGTTAAATTAAGAGCGGATTCAAGGTGTTCATAAAATATTTTTGGATTACTTCTAGGGTCAGGTAACTCTTTTTTAAGGGCTAACAAATCAGCCCTGGTCCAGGGAGTGTGCGCATACTGTCGGATAGCCGGGTGATTTCCACCCCTAGGGTCAGGGATTGGATGTACTTCTCTTATAGGGAAAGCCGAGGTATCATGTCTGTGTTCTGGACCAAAATGCTGGTAGATATGTTGATTGGTGGCGTTATACATAATTATGTCTAGCTCTTTGTGGTAGTGATAGTAAGCATTAAACGCATCGTCACATTTTGTGGTCGTTAACATGGAGTGATCGCTGTTCCCTCACAATTTGTGTAACCACACTGGTATTCTGAAGGGAACTGTACTATTCTCTAGCAGGAGTTGACAGTATTCAAGCAATCTATTCACCATACTATTAATAACAAGGTTTTTAGCTCTTAGTTCCCGCATTCCTTCAAACGTTTCCCAGGCTCCTATTTTTGTTATTTCCCCAAGATCCATCCATTTTTGTGCCATCTCTTTTATAGTTTCTTTTTTGTTAAGACCTAATCGGGTGTGTCTAACGGGCATGTCTGGTGTTCGTCTGCTTGTCATTGGTGATCTAAACCAAGCGGAATTCATCCAAATGTCTGCTCTTTGTGCATTTACTGTAGGGGAATCACTTTGTGAAGCAAGTGGTGTCATTGGCGCAAGTGGCGTCATTGATATTGGAAGTGTCACACTGGAAAGTGCTGGAGCGGACGGTGTTGCTGGGGTGCTTCCTACAGATCCATGTGCGCCCTGCAAACTATTAGTAGGAGAGGCTGTTTGTTGAGTTTGTACAACAGGAATGGGTGCCTGTTGGACCTGCACAACCAGAGGAGGCACAGACTGTGCTTGTGGTGAGGCAACAATGTTAAGTTGTTGGCCCCCAACACCGGGACGTGGGGGAGCAGGATTTAGAACAATATTTTGAACAATATTATATGGGGGAGGCTTGTCTAACAGGTCCTCTAATACTTCATCGACAGGGGGGCAACTTCTTTTGTCTACTGCGACAAAGTATTTTTCCGTTTTCATCCTAAATTCTCTGTCATGTTGTTCGATATTCTCACTTATCGTCATATTATTGTAATCTGCCACTTTGGCCGTAGTTGTTTTATTCTTTTCTCTCTCTCTATCTTGTTTTTGTTTCATGTTCCTAGTCCTAGCATATTTTTCCCATGTTTGAAATGCTTCAAACATGGCAGGTCGGACTTTTCGTTCCATCATACACTGTTGTAAATACTGTAATTTAGCTAAATCAAAGGTACCATCAATAGGAAACTGTAATCCCTTATCCTTTTCTGTGTACTCATGCCATATTCTATTGTATAGATTCACAGACACTCCCTTTTTTATCATTAATATCCAACCTGGACTGTCCTCAACAGGGGTGGGGACGCTTCCGTCCAACCTGTGACCTGAACTTATGCAACAGAACGTTCTAGAAATGCATTTCTTCATTGTTCCCATTATTTTTAGTTATAACTATTCTTTTTACCAAACTATTTCATCAAACTTAGTGAACCAAACTGTTTTTTAAAAAAACATGCAACAGAACAATCTCACCAATCTGTGGTGTTCCTCGGATCGTCCGACTGTTGGTCTTCGGACAACACGTCTGTTTCGGAAGGGATCATCCCGTGGACATCTGCTGGGGAATCCTGTGTCAAGAGGCCAGTCGGGACTTCAGATGGCAGCTGCTGCGGAGAAACGCTGTCTCCTTCGTGCAGGGGGCCCTACGATCAGTCGGTCCTCAGTCGCACCTCTCAACCACAGACTCAGATAGCCGTTGGATGTCCCACGGAGAGGTCCCACCAGAGTCGCCAAGTCTGTCGAAGTGGATTTCTTCTACCTCGCCCAGGTATGCTCACAAAGGAAGACCAGCAGTCGGAGGCAACTGTAACATAAAAAGATGTATTGCGCTTGAGCGGGTACACCACCTCGCAGCTCCATGTGCCTATGAGAGAAGTGGACAACTTACAAAGTCATAGACAGCCTTATATACTTTTATGCTGGAATAAGCGTAGGTGGGAATGGATATGACAAATCAGCAACTGCCAAGGATGATTAATGGTCCCAGGACAATCTCACGTACTGGTCAGGATCAGTAACTCTGGAAATATGTATACTTGGCATGCAGAACACAAATATAAAGATTACTCACTAAACCTCATCAGTCATCAATAATCTTGTGATACACAGAATAAAGCAGAACTATGCATAACTTGTGCCAAGTATAAACATAGGCGGGCCTGTGGTTACAGAATCAGGCGCTCACTTGATTACTCATCCGGATATGGAACAAAAGGTTGCATCTCTTGTGTCAACAATAATTTGTTATCATCAGCAGTCTTTTGTTAGCTGTAAGACATATGGCATTAGTTTAATAGGAAAGTTAAACAAATGAGTCATTGACCTTTAAGCAATGTACCCTGCTCTACTTGTGTGTCATAAAGTAAAGTACAAACATATGCTCTGGGGTCATTCGATGTATCAACATTTCTTTGTGCAGATGAAGAGGCCAAACTATATATGCTGAGGTGGCAGGCTAGAGAAGACTAACACAAAATGGTTGCTGGAAAACACAAAATGGAGGAGCTTCCGTCCATTATAAAACCTGTATTTCCACAAAAGCATGTGCCTTATTCGAATCTGACATGTAGAGCTGTCTCCAACTATTACGGTCTAATTTTACACCCTTGCATATAATGTATTCTAGTCCCCTTGTTTGGATATTTATCCTTACTGACGCCTTTCTTTATGGCGTCCGGTGAAGTCTGTCTTTACTGTCTGACGACGCCCCCCGCGTCACGCTTCATCCAAGCGTGCACGCCAGAAGCGTTACTTTTCCTTACATAAACAAGCGATGCTCACAACACTGGTTGCTGTGAAGGACACCGCCACGCGAAATAGCAGGTAAGCCAGCGCCTTGGCTGGTCCTCTCCGCATTTTCGCTGCATTTGCCGTACACGTTATGCGTGCCTAATTTGCATTTGCGATCTATTTCGCCTACCGATTGTTTGGTTTTAGATTACCCTGCCGTCCACCGACGTTTGACTTAGCTTCTTTTGGCTTCCCCTATTGACTAGCTGACCCGACTACAACTAATGTTCATTAATGGCAGTGTTTTTTCCAACCTCGGGCTCCAATTTTTACGAAGTCCTTTTTTCTACCTTAACGGCGTTTTTAGCAGATACACCGCTCTGATTTTATTTGTGGGCACCTTGGGCTTCGTTCACCACAAATTATTTTCCTCTCCCCTAGTGGTGTTTACAGTAGATACACCCTTTTGATTTATCTATACTCTGCCACCTGGCCGCCCATTGGCAGCGCAGCGGCAGCCGCCCAGAACTGGCACAATAGCACCCTTGCGTTGCACTCGCACGCAGCCTTAAGCGTTCTAACCTCCGCTCGGCACCCGTGTTGAAGCAACCAACAACACTGGTCTTTTTAAATATTAGCTTGTTAGACTACTCAGGTCTCACTGCTTAGCCTAGGTATTCAGACTTAATCATTTGCATGTTACAACTACTGTTCAGAATATGCAATACACCATATAACCGCCAATGACAAGGACACTTAACGGAGTCAGACCTGTGCCCGGCTACACCATGTTTGGAGTTATGTTCGTGGAACTTAAACGGTCATAACAATAAGGCAGCTGATACCGACTTCTTACAATATGTGAAATTGTTTGACATCATTCTCCTCCAGGAGACATGGCTGGAGGAGCCGGTTCACTTAGAGGGCTACACCTGCCACCATTCCCCAGCCACAAGGAGAAGCAAGTTCGGTCGGTTGGCCTAGCAACTTACACCAAAAACTCAACTGTTGGTAATGTACAGGTGCTTACTTCTAATTCTCCATCCATAAATACTGTTGAGTTGGTATTAAATCTTGGGGGAAACAAGAAAGAGGTCCAGTTGATCAACACCTACATTAACCCATAAAAGAAAAAACAAGAGGCAAAGCGGTTAACGGACCATCTACATCATGTCTTGACAACACAAACCACACCCTACTTAATTGTTTCTGGTGACTTCAACCAATGTATTCTAGGGTCATCCTTGAACAGTGAAATTCAGACCCAGTCCTACCACTGGAACATCCCAAATCAAACTTGGAGCAGCCAAGGGAAAACCGCCAAGTCGGCAAAGGACCTGTTGGAAGACTTGGAACACATGGGCTTGAGGGTCCTAAATGGAAGATTTCCTGAAGATTCTCCACCCATGGCCACGTGCAACTCAGGCAACGTAACCTCGACAATTGATTATACGTTGGTCTCTCTTCCTCTTTTTCACAACATCTTGGGCTTTAACCTAGGGGACAAGGGAGACAGTGACCATCGCCCTCAGGAAGTCTCTCTTTGCGCCCTCCCGGACCTAATACTTTTAAATCCAACAGGCCCACATGCTAGCCACACCATAGACTTTAAACGGATCAAAACCTCAGTCGCCAAAACGCCGGAGGTACTACAAGCTGTAAAACACCAACTAAACAGCTTAAACTACCCCTCAGGCAATCCAGTAGCAGGCTGGGAACAATTTACGGCTGATTTTGCAAATCAATACTCATCTATCGTACGGCACAGCTCATCTGCCGGCTCTGGTCCCCTAATGAAGATCTCAAGCTCCCAGAAATCAGCCCTAAAAACTCACAAAAAAGAGATCAACAGACAGTTAAGAATGCTAAGAAAAAGCCCGGGGGACAAGGTCCTTCTTGCAAAACTTCAGAAGGTTTGGACGGACCTAAAAAAACTGATATGGACAGTCAAAAGATCCAATAAAGAGGACCTCTGGGCAAAACTTCATTACGACTCAAAGGGCAACAACAGCGCCCAGTTTTGGTCTACAATAAACAAAATCATAAATCCAAAAAACTGCGGAATAACATCCCACTTCACCAAATCTTCATGGGAATCCTTCTTAGACTCGCACTTTAACCAGCAGGTCGCCACTATAAGTAAGCCCCAGGAAGCCTCAGAGGGCCAACCGTTACAAACAATAACAACTTGGTTAGAATCCAATCCTGGAATCTCCGCGGCTCTGGTTAAACTTATTGTGAAGGGAAGGAAGGATGGTGCATCAGGGCCAAACGGGATTCCTCCGGCCCTCTTCAAACTTGAGCCAGAATACTGGGCAGAAACGCTGACCCCTCTTTACACGTCTGTGTGCCGATTCAGGACCCTTCCTGCCTCATGGAGGGGTTCAATCATTTCACCAATTTATAAGGCGGGGGATAGAACGCTGCCAAAAAATTACCGGCTGATAGCACTCCTCGATATTGAGGCTAAATATTTTGCGGGGCTCCTACTGACCCACCTGTGCGAATCGGCAACACACCACAATATAATTCCTCCGAGTCAAACTGGTTTCAGCAGAGAAACGGGAACAACGACAAACTTGCTGGCAATTTTGCAACTTATCGACAAAGCAAGGGTGAATAAACAGGCTATCCACCTTTGCTTTGTCGACTTTAAGGCGGCGTTCGATAACGTTAACCGGGGCTACCTCTGGAGAAAATTGGCCTCCTGGGGGATCCCCGATCCCCTATTGCACCTTCTGATCGAACTGCACACCAACACGTGGGTCCAGGTAAAGCTCGGCAATGGCACACACCTTTCCAGGTGCATTCCGACCATCAACGGCCTAAAGCAAGGGTGCGTCTTAGCACCGACCCTTTTCAACTTGTTTACAGCCGATTTACCACCTGCCCTAGAAACCTGCAATGGGCACGCTCCACGTTTGGGGGGCAAAGCGCTGCCTAGTATATCCTACGCAGATGACGTGGTCCTGGTCAGCCACACCAAAGTAGGTCTCCAAAACCTCATCAATGCACTACACGGATATGCCAAAGCGAACTTGTTAGAAATAAATCTTGACAAGACCAAAGTTCTGTCTATAAATGGGAGCAAAAAGCTGCATACTTGGTTCCTTGGAACAAAGGTTGTCGCAAACTGTTCAGAATATAAATACCTCGGAATATTGTTCGACAAAAGAGGTCGCTTCTCGAACCAACTAGAGGCAATCAGGAGGAAAGGGATGCTGATAGCTACCACGCTCAAACAGCTAAAGTCTAATCTGAATGGTCCCACTCTTCTCCCACTGCTCCGTGTGGCACAAGTTAAGCTAGAGTCATCTATTACATACGGCAGTGAGGCTCTAAAAGGCATAGACGCAAAACTGCTGGACACAACCATTGCAAAGGCCTACTGACTTCTCTTTAACCTGCCAACCTACACCTCACAAGCCCAGATCCGGCTAGAGTTTGGACTTTCCTCCCAAAAGCTTGCAAGAAGAGGCTCATACATAAAGTGCTGGCAGAAAATAAAGAACTCGCCAGAAAATTCACTTAACCATCTGCTATGGCTAGACCTAATCAGCTCTCTTCAACTGCCGGCGAAAACTTTCCTAGAGGAATCCCTGACTGTCACAGGTCTTAAAGAACTATCGGAAACTCCTTTACCGCATGTGCAATTCAAGCGTGTTGTAAACAAGAGCATAAAAAGTCAATCGCGCTTGGAAGATAAAGCGACCTTTTCACAAAGGCGACACGCATGGATGACTTTGTCCACATACAAATCGCCTGGGTTACAGGCATACTTTGGTCTGGGGTACGGCAGGAAATCAAAAGAAGCCTTCTTAAAACATAGGCTAGAAATTCTACCCTCTATTCCGCATCTGCAACCATGGCTGAGAAGGGACTGTGGGACAAAATGTAGGTTGTGCGGGGCAGAAAATGAAGACCTTGAACACCTACTATGCATCTGCCCATGGCTGAAAGAGGAAAGAGTAGCCCTGTTAAAAACTGCCTTCAATGAACAAAAAATCCACACACGTAGACAAGCGGTTCTTGCTTGTTTCGACCCAGGCCTTCCCCCATTAAACGGGAAGTTGGTCAAATTCCTGAAATGTCTGGAACTGAAACTAAAAAATCTAGAAGACGGCACCAGACCGGACTAGTTGAAAATTGGCCAAGACATTACACTACGACAACACACCCGCACCAAATTGTTTTTATCAAAGTTCTCTTTTTTTTAAAATAACATATTTTTCTTACAATCTTTTATCTGAAGGTATAAGCTATCAATGTACTTTTGTAATGGTTTTAAATAACCTAAAACAATAAAGAAAAAAAAATACTGTATCCTTGTGGGATTTTTTGGCACACGAGTAAATCTTTAGCTGTTTTTATGCTCCCCTTTAGATTGAATATGCTTCTTCCCTGGATTAATTCCGGCTCTTTTGAAAAAACCAACTTGATTGTTTGAGATCCACGCGTCCTATTAAGAAGGATCACTTTATCATGAATGCCTTTGTGTACCCTTTTGGCGCACTACCAGTAAGTGCATCATGGCCCATTAATACACAGTCCTATTCAATTGTGTGCCGAGATTGCTGGCTAACGGTCACCTTTATTATTTAGGTGACGTCTCCTTCTACCTGATATCACACGCTTGAGAGTCCTGGAGCCCCGTTTCTACCAACAGTTGGACTGTGAGAGTTATCGCCTTCCCGCTGCTTCACTTATGGTAAAAACTAGTAGGGTTTTCTTTTTAATGTTTCACTCTAAGTCCGTTTTTTAAACACCTTCCTTTCTCGTTAGGTGCCCCCCGTCCCTCTCACACTACACTAGTCCTGATGAAGACCCCATCAGTAAGGTTAAAGACACCTACGGACAAGGGGTCAAAACGTCGACTTTAGAATACCTGCCAAACAACCTTTCAACAGTGATTTAATAACTGTGATTTTACATGTGTTGTATGGCATTATGGGCCAGATGTAGGTAAATCTATTTTACCGACCCTTAAATACCGAATTTTACCGATTCGGTATTTAAGAGTCGGTAAAATAGATGTACCGAGATGTAGGTAAATCCAGATGTGGATTTACCGATTCTTTAAAAGTCGGTATTTACCGATTCGGTAAATACCGACTGGTAATGCTCCATTCATTCCTATGGGCTTTGAAGCCCATAGGAATGAATGGGGCATTACAGGTCGGTATTTACCGATCGGTAAATACAGATTTTTGGCAAGGGTGCAGGGGGTGTCACTTTGACACCCTCTAGCACCCCCAAAAAAGGTTCGGGGGCCATATGGCAGGCATACCTGCCCTAAGGGCAGGTCTGCCTGTCATATGGCACAGGTGTGCATGCACACATTTGCATGCTCACCTGAATCGGTATTTCACCATCAAATTGAATTTGATGGTAAAATACCGATTTCTTAGGCCTTGTGGGACTCATCAGAGTCCCACCTACATATCGATTTTACAGAATCTGTAAATATACCGTTCTGTAAATTTACCGACCGGTATATTTACAGATTCTGTAAAATTACAGATCGGTAAATTTACAGAACGGTAAATTTACAGATTCTGCCCCCTACATCTCAAATTCCTTTTACCGGTCGGTAACGGCCGAATTCGGCCGTTACCGACCGGTAAAACCCTACCTACATCTGGCCCTATGTCTTTAATGTCTAGACGTTGGCTATTTGGTATATAAACTGAACTGTTTGTGATTTACTGTCACTACCTTCAACTACCCTACCCTACCCTACTAACTACCTTGCACTTCCCCTCCCCTTCTGGGCACCGACTATGTGAGTTATTAATTATGTAATATTGTCTTCCTGCAAAGTTATATTTCTACACTTGGACTTCCACCAATGTGATTAAATAACATTGGTTGTAAATCGCTTCTTTGAAATTGCTGCTAAAGTTTTGTGATTTAGGTTTTTCCCTTGTTTATGTAAATATTTCAATGCACTGGGAACCCTCTCTTGCATACCATTTAGTACCCAGGTCCCAGTGACTCCAGGTTTACCCTTTTTTGTAACCACAGTTACCATACTAGCTGAGAGTTAAAAAGGTATTTAAAGTGCATTGTTCATTCAAGAAAACGTTACACCTATAATTACAGCGTCCAGCGTAAGGATGCCAAAAACGTACTTAGATCAGACCTCAACTGATTGATTGCTCCTAATGCTGATTAAAAGATAAGAAAAGAAAATTATGTTTGTGATTATGGTTTTAAGGAAAAATAGTATGAATTCAATTAAGTGATTATGTTTTAAAACAAATGCACTTATGCATCATTTATCTTGTTTCACATACTGATCCAGCGGGCTATAGAAAATATATCATAAACTACGCTACCCAATTTCATAACCTATAAACAAAATTCTAAACTATACATGGACCCATTTATGAACCTGATATATTTTGGGCCTACTGAATCAGGTGGTCAAATAAATCTATATACACATTATTTACAAACTATAAACATTTTATACATTTGCAGAAAGAATATTGTCATTAGAATAAAACCCAACCATTTAAACGACCACCATAGGCGACGTGATCTAGCTAAAGGTAACCTATACTTCTAAATAACCAAGACCAGCTTGTTTGTCAAAAGTAAGATTTTATTTTCTAAATTATGGTATATATGTTGTAAGTCTTATAAATGAAATTTATTTGCAATAAAGCAAGCATGATGGTAAGAAATATGAGAAAAACACAATTTAAGCAATTGAATCAATTTAAAGGAATTATATAAAGTTTAGCATTTCTAAAACCTATTTCCCTAACTAAGCTAAATAGACAGAAATTAAAGTAAAGATCTTTGAGGATTCTTACGTGCTCCACGCAAAGTCCAGCAGCACATCACCCTCATCGGAAAGTCAGAAAGCAGCAGCCAGCCCAACCCTAAGGGCATGACTTTTTATACCTTTCTACGCTAACTAAACTAGCAAAGGAAAGTTTTCAGAAATACTCGACGTCCCATTGGCTGAGAGTGACAAGTGACATGTCACCCGATTCTTAAAAAGTTCCACAAAATCATGTCTTACAAAGACCATTGTCTCTTCCACGTGAAGCCAGAGGCTTCCTGCGATTGCAACTTTGTTTTAAGTCATCCTCGCAGCTTCCATAGTCTTACAGTGCAACTTCCGCGGATGCCAAGTTAAGGACTGACAAAAAGTTCACTTTCGACCTTGGCCATGTCCGACAGAATGATGTCAGCTCATCAGTTTTTGCTTTGTGAATGCAGCTTCAATAAACGTTTTAATTCAGAATGGGCGTCTCGTGACTTTCTGCAGAAATATGGATCAGCTTTTATTTTGCGGCTCAAATAGCTAGGCCTCAAAAGCAGGCAACTTATGATTTCTAGTATAAAACAAACACAAGAAAAGTATTAATGTAAGAAATAAAGTATATTCTGTATCCACCCCATGGTTTACTAAATAATTAACCCACCCGATTAATCAAAATGTTACCTAGCCATTGCAAACAAATAAAGCAGCGTTTATATTTACCAGTCTCCGTTTTTCTATGAGACCCATATGCACCTAGAATAGTAGAAATGACATCACACAGACAAGAAAAAGCAAAACAAGCACATGCTTATTTTAAGTTTGCAGCAATTAGTAATGACAAAAACGAAAACAATAAATTATTTTATTATTTTGCACGAACAAAAAGATGCAACATTTATGCACGTTTATGAGTACACATGTTAGTCCCCCCACGTGTAAAGTTTAATCTAGGTTGTATTAGCACGACATATCACAAATCATTAATAATTTTATTCATGTTATGGAAATGTGACTTTGCGAGTTTAAACAAAATTTTGTTTTCTATCTCGCTCCATCAACTCCCTCATCTGGTGATTAACAAATCACCACACCAGCACTCAAAATTTTGGTAAATTTAATTTATAAGAAATCGATTCAAATTCATTTGTATCAGTAAACCTAAAAATCTGTTTCAGCATAATCCTTGCAATTAACATGACGCTCTCTATGTAACTCCTGCAACTCAATCTCCCTTTCCTCTTCTTTTCTGAGTTTATAGATTCTCTTCTTTTCTCTCATATGCTTCTTTCTTTTATGCAATAAACAACCTACTTTAGTCAAAATAAAAATAAATATAATTATAATCAAAGGTGCCAGAATCTTGCCAAGAATTGAACTTCCGATATTATGAAACCAGTTTTTAATTGCTTGAAACCTATTTGAAAGTTTCCCAGTAAAATCTTCTTCTTCTAAAGGAATTATTTCAGAATGCATTTGTGTAATATTCTTAATATACATTTCAATATTTTTACTTTCATCCGGTATATATGTACAGCAATGTTGGACATGTAAAATGCCACAGACTCCTCCCTCCTTTGCTAGGAGTATGTCTAAAGCAAGACGGTCTTGAATTACCATGGATCTAATTGCAATAACTTCAACATTCACTAATTGAAACCCATCAGCAGTGTCAGTTGATAATCTATCAACTATAGTGGACAATTTTCTGATTCTCCCTGCATTTAGGGTTATACCAACAAAAGGTATTACAGCTTGGAAAATATCTCCCAGAACTTCAGTAAAAGTTTCTCTTTTAGCTCTATTTACATAATTATGAATTTTAAATAATCCTTCTGAATCTCTGTCAACATGAAACACTTTAGGAAAAACAATTCCCACATAACAAGTTCCATACCAATGGTCTGGAAGGTTGTAGTAAGCTTTGTCACCACAAACAAAATAAATTCCAGGAAAGATAGGATCTTTTCCACCTTTAAATCCCCAACCTCCCATAATTTGATAAGTATCTTCACAGTTGCTTGCACCTACAAAATAATTATCGAAAAGTGTGTTATCTCTTCTAATGCAAAGCTTTCCACTAACAGGTTTGTCTATGTGAATTGCAATATTTTCAAGCATTTTGCCATTTAGTTTCTCATCCTCTTTCTGCCAGAATGATGACTTAGTCTGCTTGACTAATTCATTTCTCTTATAAATTGCTCTTCTCTCCTCAACCATATTCAGAAATTTCTTCCCTTCAGCACTTAATTTACATGTTAGATTATTCTTGTAAGCATACTCATAAGTGAGTTCATTAGTAACAAGGAAATATTCTCTAAATTGTTTAGCTTTCTTATGCTTATTTAAAGCATTATCAATCTTGACATTAGCAAAAATCTCATCATAATTTGAATAGTAATATTCTAAACGACCAGTTTGATAAAATAAACTAGTTAATACACTACATGTAACAGCATAAGTGAGAGGAAGCATATTATATGTTACTCCCTCAGAAACAGAAGCGGGTAACTTAACGCATACATAACAATCCTTTGCATCCATTACCTTTACATATTCACTCAAAAGCTTTGTGAAAGTATTGCTTGAAAAATCACCTATTGATTTATCTTGATGAATGTTAGGCTGATGATCAATAACCTTTGCAGATGCACTATGTTTAGTTTGGCTAACCAGAGCTTTGCTTGTTATGTTAACTTTGTGTAATTCTCTATTCATTTCTAAAGGTATAATCACAGCTAGTACCAACCAGAGCAGAACTAAAATGAGCAGACACACCAGAGTCATCTTACAGCATCTTTTAAAAACAGAGCATTTTGAAGTGCTCTCCTTAATGTAAGGCATTTTTAGGTTAGTTTTAGCCTCAAAAATAAAATTAAAAATAAATTTTAAAATTTATATACACCCCCCTTTTAAAATATATTTTTCTTTTATAACCCTAAACAAGATTTCTTCGACCTTATGTCATACATAAGTTTTCTTCTACTAGACAGTTTTTCTTCGACCTTGTGTCAACTAACAGGATTTCTTCAGCCTTATGCCAATTTAATAAATTTGTACTTCAATCATTGTCACTAATTTCTTGGATTTCGTTTTCTTCTTCACTACTATCATATATGTCTATAACAGGTGGAATTACTAAGTAAGTCCACTCAGGAGACTTGTATTTCTGGTTTGGTCTAATTATTCTCTTCCCTTTTCTCGATATCACTTCTATTTTCCTTCCAACTCCAACCTCTTTTCCAGGACTCTTTTGACTACTGATTTCTTCAACTTGTTCTATTGGCTTTTTAATCAATCTGACTCTCAATCTTCCACCAGGCCAGTAGTCTGCTTTTCTCACGTACTTTTTCTTTGGTTCAGAATTATTCGATTCAGATTTCCAAGTCCTTTTCTTTCTGCTTTCACTTCCACCTTCCACGTCACTTTCCTCAGTTTCGTAGTCTGAAATTTCAATTGACTCAGGAACTTCTCTATACGGCAATTTCACTCCTTCAGGAACTTCACTTTGTCTTCCATCACTGGTACTCGGTAATTCGTTCTCCTCCTCTTCCTCAATTACCTCTAGCTTCCCAGATTTCGGAATTTTGTTCCTTACTTCAGAGCTTGTTCTCTGCCTTTCGATACTCTCCTGGTCTGAAACTTCTTTCGGTTCAGCTTCTCTGTCTTCAACATAGACAACCGAATCCTCAGTTATCTTTCCTTTTAACAGATTCTCTTCACCTTCAGAATCTATTTCAATTATTTCTAAGTCTTTTCTTGTCAGATTTCCATTCACTGGCACAGTTTCCAGATGTCGACTTTCTTGTCGATCTTCAGAATCTGGAATTACTTCACCTTCTGTTCTGTCTTCTGCTTCAGAATCAGAGTCATCTGTGGTATCACTTTCAACATCAGAATTCTCAGGAGTTGGTATTGGAATAGTATGACTTGGATGAATCCAGCGCTTCAATCCTCTGCACTTTACAGCATTAGTAGTGATCAAGATTACCTGCCTAGGTTTCTGCCATCTAGGAGATAGACAATTCCTCCTCCGATGTACTTTCGTTCTGACCCAGTCTCCAGGTCTCAGATCATGTGTCAAAACTTTGTCATTTGATTGTGCTTCAGTTCCCACCTGATTAGACACAGAAGTTACCATATCAGATAACCTTTTACAGTAATCCAAAATTGCACTGTCATTTATGCTCAACAGTTTACCTACAGGTACAAAAGCTTGCCTCATAACTCTTCCCATCAAAATTTCATGAGGACTCAAACCTGTCTTTTTATCTGGTGTACTTCTTATTGACATCAAAACAAGTGGAAGAGCATCAGTCCACTTCACTCCTGTCTCTAGACACATTTTTCCAATTCTGTTTTTGATAGTTCCATTTATTTGTTCAACTACACCTGATGCCTCTGGTCTGTATGCACAGTGTATTTTCTGCTCAATGCTCATAGCTTCGCAAATTAACTTCAATAGTTTGTTATCAAAATGGCTTCCTCCATCACTCTCAATAGTAACTGGAAAACCGTACCTTGGGATGATTTCTCTGAGCATTAGTTTTGCTACTGTAATTGAATCACAATGTCGTGTAGGAAAAGCCTCTACCCACCTTGAGAATAAGCATACAATTACAAGTACATATTTCAAACAATTGTGTAAGGGCATTTCAATGAAATCTATTTGTAACCTGGTAAAGGGACCACCCTCTCGACCAATTATTCCTGTCCCCACCACTGATTTTCTGTTTGGATTCATTTGTTGGCATGATAAACACCTTTGACAAAAAGATTCTGCAATGGTTCTAAATTTGGTATTGAACCATGTTTCTTTAAACAGTCTGACCATAGAATCTCTTCCTAAATGTGCAGGACCATGATATAATCTGGCCATGTCAGAAATCATGCAATTTGGTAAAACTACTCTGCCATCTTTGTAAACCCACACTCCATCTTCATCACGTTGTCTACAATCTGATCTTAACCACTGGTCTTTTTCCTCATCATCTGCTTCGTTTTGTAAATCTCTAATCTCATTCCATGTTTCTACAATAGTTGTTAGCATTAATGAATTTGAATCAGTTTCTGTACTTCTATTCCGATTGTAAGAATAATTTTTCCTTGCGCAGTACTTTGCTGTTTCATCTGCGAAGGCATTTCCTTTGGAAATATAATCAGTTCCTCTAGTGTGTGCTGCACACTTGACTATGGCAATTTCTTTTGGCAATTGTATTGCTTCAATTAGTCTTCTAATGAAAACTGCATTTTTAATTGGTGATCCTGTTGATGTCATGTATCCTCTCTGTGACCAGAGTTGTCCATAATCATGCACAACTCCGTACCCATACTGACTATCAGTAATGATGGTAACTCTTATATCTTTTGATATTTCACATGCACGAATTAAAGCAATCAATTCAGCTACTTGAGCTGAACGAACTCCTTCAAGACATGATGCCTCTTTAATGTTTTCGACTGTACAAACTGAGTATGAAGCTTTCAAGACACCACCTTCGGATCTTAAGCATGAGCCATCTACAAAGTAGACAAAATCCGATTCAGGCAAAGGTCTGTCTTTGATGTCTTTTCTTGGTTTTGTGCAGAATTCCATGACATCTAAACATTCATGTTCTGTCTCAATGTCATTAACAATTTCTGAATCAGGCAGTAATGTAGAAGGATTCAGATTCAAACATCTTGAAATCGAAACATTATCTGCTCCTAGTATGATTTTCTCATACTTTGTCAATCTGCTACTTGTTAAATGTTGAGTCTTACCTCTTGTCAGTAATATTTCAACTGAATGAGGCACAAAAACTTTCACAGGAAATCCCATAATGATTCCTTCACTTTGTTCAAGACTGATACTTGTAGCTGCAACTGCTTTTAAACAACCTGGTAATGCTTTTGCAATTGGATCAAGAACTGCAGAGAAATATGCAATAGGTTTCTTTAGGTTTCCATGTCTCTGAATTAACACAGATAATGCACATCCTTCTCTCTCACTGCAATACAGTTCAAAATCTTTCTCATAATTTGGCATACCCAAAGCAGGAGCTTGGCATAAGCTCTTTTTCAAGTTTTCAAAAGATTCCATCTCAACATCATTGAGAATGATTGGATCTTTTACATCTGATTTGGTCAGTCTTTGTAGTGGTTTCGCAATTACTGAAAATCCACTTATCCATTGTCGACAGTAACCTACCATTCCCAGGAACATTCTGACCTGTCTTTGTGTTCTTGGCGGTAACATTGCTTGAATCATTTTTATTCTCTCTATTGTTACTTGTCTTTTTCCCTTTGCAATTCTGTGACCAAGATATTTCACTTCTTGTTTGCAAAACTGTAGTTTTGCTGGGGACACTTTATGTCCTTCTTCTGCAAGGCGATTTAACAGAATTATTGTGTCTGTTACACAATTTTCTCTTGTCTTTGCAGCTATTAACAAATCATCAATATACTGCACCAGCGTAGACCTACCTGGTAAGTCTAAATCTTCTAATGATCTTTTTAACAGTTCGTTAAAGATTGAAGGACTTTCTGTATAGCCCTGAGGGATTCTTGTCCATCCAAGGGTCTTACCTTGGAATCTGAAAGCAAAGATTTCATAACTGTCTGGGTGTAGAGGAACAGTAAAGAATGCATTGCAAAGGTCAATG
The DNA here is from genome assembly GCF_964261635.1 of Lissotriton helveticus. NCBI lineage: Eukaryota > Metazoa > Chordata > Amphibia > Caudata > Salamandridae > Lissotriton > Lissotriton helveticus. Next base: position 1,328,118,930 of record NC_136059.1, read on the forward strand.
ACTGTGTACCATTCAGCATCATATGGAATCTGAAATAGAATCACTGCTGGATTTGGAACCACAGGACAACATGGAATAACAATTTGATTAACCTTTCTCAAATCTTGTACGATCCTAAATGTTCCGTTAGCCTTTTTAACTCCCATAATTGGTGAATTACAAGAGCTACTCTTCATTTCTTCCAATACACCTTGCTTGATTAATTTTTCAATTACAGGTGTAATACCTTCAATTGTCTCTGTTTTCATTTTATATTGTGGAGTGTTTGGAAATTCTATTCCCTGCTTCAATGCAATTTTAACAGGATCTACGTTTTTCATCAGACCCATCTCATTCCCAGTAAAATCCCATATTTCAGATTTCACTGTTTCTTTTAGCTCTTCAGGTAAATCTTTTTCTTCAAATGCAGGAAACAATTTTGTTTCTTCTGCTTCCATCATCATCATTGTCATTTTGTACAAACCATCTTCTTCCATTGTTTGTAATTCAACTCCTTCAGGAGAACAATATATTCTGCAATTCATTTTACATAGGATGTCTCTACCTAATAGATTTACTGGACTACTATTACAAACCACAAATCTGTGTTTGTCTCTGTAATTTCCAATTTCAACTGGTACTGGATCAGTTAAATCTGTTTTAATTTGCTGATTACTTACTCCGACAACTTGGATGGTATCCCCAGAGAGAGGTAGGTTTTCAATTTCTACTGATCTAACAGTAGAACGGGTAGCACCAGTGTCCACTAGAAAAGTGATGTCTACATCATTAACTTTCCCGTTTACATAAGGACCAGACTGGTCAACCTCAAGAGTGGCTCCAACAACACACTCTTCCTCCTCTCTCGGGCACCGTCAGCAATAATCATCAGAATCACTGTCTTGGCTTTCTGTCAATAAAAACTGTTGTGAAGCATTTTGCATTTGAACCCTTTGCTGCTTTTGCTGTTTTTGTGGTTTTATTACCTGTTCACATCCCTGAAATCCCACGTTTTGATTATATTTTTGAACTCCCCCACAATTCGGAAAAGGTGGTTGTGGCAACTGGTCCTGACGATTATTCACCTGTTGTTGTTGCTGTTGTTGTAATTGTCGCTGAATATTAAATTCATTTAACCCCTGTTGCATCTGTAGCTGTTGCTGCACGTTAACACCATTCTGCATCTGTGGATTCAATAAGGGATTCTTTAAGTTTCTAGGAGGATGAGGACACTCGTCCCTCCAATGTCCAATTTCGCCACAATTAAAACAAGGTAATCTTTGTTTCAGCTCTTCTATCTTTGGGCTAAATTTCTTTTGGAAATTATTACCTTTAAACTTTCCTTGTATCTGGTTCGTATTTCCAGTTTGAACAAAATTAGTGTTCTTATTTCCCATGCTGGCAATCTGTTGCTCAGCCACTTTTACCTGTGCCCACATGGCTTTCTCCTTCAGCTTCTTCTGTTTTACTTCTAATTCATCACTACAATATTTTGCCTTTCTCAGAATATCATCAATAGATAGTGCTTGCCATCCGACAATACTAGTTCTGATCATTTCTCCAATTTCAGGTTTTAGTCCATAAACAAATCTATAGATAAAATGACTCATGTCTTTCTCATCTAATTTTTCATAACCACTGTATTGTTTAAAGATTAACAGTAGTCTTTCATAAAAAGAATGAACTGATTCTTTTGTTTCCTGCTCTGTTCTTTCTATTTTAACCCAATCAACTTCTTTGGGTGGAATTTTGTTTTTCATCCAAACAATTACTTTCTCATAAAAATCCATTACGAGTGGATTTGGGGCACCTGTTTCTTTAATTCGCTCAGGTTCTGTTTTTGGCCAACTAATAGATATTTTACATTCTGTCCAAAGATCAGATGGGACTACAATGTCAAAAAATCCATCCAAATCAATCCACAGAACTTTTGATACTTTGATAAATCTATCGACTTGCCTGTACCACTCAACAGGTTTCTCTCTTAATTTTGGAAAGTCATTTGTGAATAACAGAATGTCCTGTCTTGACCATGGGACATGAACATATCCTCCACCTGCAACTTCTCTCATTGGAAATTGTTTTGACATTCTTTCTAATCTTTCATCTTCCTTCCTTTTAGTCCATTTCACTCTCCATTTGTTCAGTTCTCCTAGCTTTTTGATATAGACAATTAAATCTTTAATGTGAACTATTCTTCCCATTGAGTTCAAACTCTCAATGTCGCTTTCTGAGAAATCTAATCTGTAATGTTTTGCAAAATTCTTTTGTTTACTCACATCGATTTCAAGTTCTGCAGCTAGATCCTCTAATTGATCATATTTATTTTTCGTTTTCCATTGAATACTTTTGCAAATGAATAATAGTTCATCATCCCGATAGTAATTTAAACTATCTGGGCCAATTGTTCCAATTATTAATTCTTCAATATTTGCTTTTAATTTGGCCACATCAAGCTTTGGTGTAGTTACCCTGACTTCAGGACTTCCTACATCTGACATAGCACCCATTGGTGTTTTTGGAGACAAATCCTCATTAAAGGTTAAATCAGGCATTCTCGATCTAGAAGTGTTTAATTCTGTCAAATCAGAATAAAATTTTTCAGCAGGCTTTTGAATTTCTGTATTTAAAGGAATAGTTAATCCAGTTTTGTTTGTATTTCTTTGATCAAATACAGGCTGAACAGGACCTATTGTTACTGGAACTGTAACAGCTTCCATGCCCTTTGTCATTCTTTTAATTAATTCTTCTTTAGACCTTAAGTATTCATTATAATCATCATCCTCAACATTTCTTGTCTCTCTTGTATATTCTTTTGGAGGTTCCCTTGCTCTTGGAGTCATTGAAAAATGTCTACCCTCATTTCGAGCATTCTCAAATTCTGGTCTTCTAGGAGTTTCAGTGATTTCACAATTATTTGGATAAAGTTTAGGAGCTTCATTAATTGGAGGTGCACTCGGTGAAGTTTCAGTAGAAACCACCGGAGTAGACCATGATCTAGGAGGTCTCAAAGGCTGATTAGGCTGTTTATTTTTAGCAGTTGTATATATTTCTTCCATAATTGCATCTTCAGATTCACTTTCCATAGATTTTCCTGTAGGAGAACCCATTACCATTTCATGAATTAAATACAATCCTTCACTCATGTTTCCCTGTCTCCACATTCGCAATCTATCTTCATGAGTTTCTCTTTTCCATGATGGATTTTTAGAAGGTCTTTTAATTCCACTAGCTTCTCTTTGTAACTGATACATTTCATCTTCCCACTCAACTAAAGCTTCAAATTGAGTTGGTCTCGGTTTTGGAACAAGAGCATTCATTTTCTCTCGTAAGTTTCTTAAAACTCTTACATTAAATGAACCATCATCAGGCCAAGCCAAAACACCATCGTTTTTAGTATAACGTTTCCAACTGTCAAACCATAAGACAGTATGATATCCGTATTCACCTTCCATATATGCTGCAGGTGTTTTATACTTATGAAGTAGTTTACCACCTCGCGTTTCGATTTTCTTGTCAGGTGAAAATAAATTCTTAAATTTCTGAAATAATGTTGTCTTTTTCTCAACATGTTTAAAATGATAACTCATTTTCAAAAGTAAAATTTATTTCACAAAATCGTTCGTAAAATATTTCCGGGATGTTCCGCCAAACAACCAATCCGTGTGCGAAACACACCAACAAGCCAATGGCAGTTGAGCTACGTCAGTTTCCTGCTCAACCAATAATTTTGGAGATTTTCCTAAGGACCAATCAGCTCACAGGCCGTCAGAGACTCAGGAGCCAATCAGAATACAGCTTGTGACGTAGGTCACCCAATCCCAGCGCGGCTCTGTGACGTACACAGCAGCTGCGGTTTCTCGCTTCTCACTCTTGGCGCTTACCCCTCCTTCACAAAATCTTTTCACAGCGCCATTTTAAGAACACTTTTCAGTGTAAATTAATTCTTAACAATGACTTATAAAGACAACATCTGTTCGTTTCACTAATTAGGATAGTTTACATACATTCAAGTATCCACACTTCGGAATAGACGGCGCTATTCACACTAAGGATAATATTCAATTGTCAGTAGAGTAACCTTACCCCACCCTTCAAGCAAGTATAATTATGAACTCGCTTTGCTCTGAACCCACCGCGAAGTGAAAGTTCTAAGAGTTCCACTTGAACATAAAATACAACTCAAACTCGCACTTTTACACGGAAAATTCCCTAAATTCAAACACACACGAAATCCGTACAGGACTCTCACCTGTTTATAGAAATCATGCACCGTTAGCAAAATAACGACGTTATCCGTACAGGGCTCTCACCTGTTTATAGATATGAAACATGTACCCGTACAGGACTCTAACCTGTTTATAGATAATCATGCACCGACGTTAAATTTTACCCTTCACTCAAGCTTGGATATAACTATTACTCTCATCACAGTGAGTTTTATGGAAGGCGCTTTGTCCCTATTCTCATGCTGCTTTGATTTCTTAGAAAATCCTCACTATACAAGAATCAGACCTAGCCCTAAAACTGTGCTGCTCGGCGACAACACTATGGTACACGGCGATACCTCTTGTGATACTCGGCGATATCACTACAAACGAACAGATGGCTTGCGTGACTAATTTCTCGCCACACAATCTATACCGGTATAGCTTACAGATAGGCACGAAAAACGAACTTAACGAGTGTTAAAACATTGATCCTATTTGCATACCATGACGCAATCCTTAGCAACCAACATGTTACCTTGGTTACCGCTTAGCAACCATCAATTTCTGCTACCAGATAATTGATCCAGCGGGCTATAGAAAATATATCATAAACTACGCTACCCAATTTCATAACCTATAAACAAAATTCTAAACTATACATGGACCCATTTATGAACCTGATATATTTTGGGCCTACTGAATCAGGTGGTCAAATAAATCTATATACACATTATTTACAAACTATAAACATTTTATACATTTGCAGAAAGAATATTGTCATTAGAATAAAACCCAACCATTTAAACGACCACCATAGGCGACGTGATCTAGCTAAAGGTAACCTATACTTCTAAATAACCAAGACCAGCTTGTTTGTCAAAAGTAAGATTTTATTTTCTAAATTATGGTATATATGTTGTAAGTCTTATAAATGAAATTTATTTGCAATAAAGCAAGCATGATGGTAAGAAATATGAGAAAAACACAATTTAAGCAATTGAATCAATTTAAAGGAATTATATAAAGTTTAGCATTTCTAAAACCTATTTCCCTAACTAAGCTAAATAGACAGAAATTAAAGTAAAGATCTTTGAGGATTCTTACGTGCTCCACGCAAAGTCCAGCAGCACATCACCCTCATCGGAAAGTCAGAAAGCAGCAGCCAGCCCAACCCTAAGGGCATGACTTTTTATACCTTTCTACGCTAACTAAACTAGCAAAGGAAAGTTTTCAGAAATACTCGACGTCCCATTGGCTGAGAGTGACAAGTGACATGTCACCCGATTCTTAAAAAGTTCCACAAAATCATGTCTTACAAAGACCATTGTCTCTTCCACGTGAAGCCAGAGGCTTCCTGCGATTGCAACTTTGTTTTAAGTCATCCTCGCAGCTTCCATAGTCTTACAGTGCAACTTCCGCGGATGCCAAGTTAAGGACTGACAAAAAGTTCACTTTCGACCTTGGCCATGTCCGACAGAATGATGTCAGCTCATCAGTTTTTGCTTTGTGAATGCAGCTTCAATAAACGTTTTAATTCAGAATGGGCGTCTCGTGACTTTCTGCAGAAATATGGATCAGCTTTTATTTTGCGGCTCAAATAGCTAGGCCTCAAAAGCAGGCAACTTATGATTTCTAGTATAAAACAAACACAAGAAAAGTATTAATGTAAGAAATAAAGTATATTCTGTATCCACCCCATGGTTTACTAAATAATTAACCCACCCGATTAATCAAAATGTTACCTAGCCATTGCAAACAAATAAAGCAGCGTTTATATTTACCAGTCTCCGTTTTTCTATGAGACCCATATGCACCTAGAATAGTAGAAATGACATCACACAGACAAGAAAAAGCAAAACAAGCACATGCTTATTTTAAGTTTGCAGCAATTAGTAATGACAAAAACGAAAACAATAAATTATTTTATTATTTTGCACGAACAAAAAGATGCAACATTTATGCACGTTTATGAGTACACATGTTAGTCCCCCCACGTGTAAAGTTTAATCTAGGTTGTATTAGCACGACATATCACAAATCATTAATAATTTTATTCATGTTATGGAAATGTGACTTTGCGAGTTTAAACAAAATTTTGTTTTCTATCTCGCTCCATCAATACCTATGCCTTTATTATGAGTGCCTCGGAGGGGATTAGGGTATCAGATGCTGTAAATAGTGTTACTTTAGAGTGATGTATTTACTTTTAAATGTTGTAACTTTAGAGGGATTGTATTTACCGTGTGACTGACATACTTGTTATTACAAGTTTAAATTGGAAATAAGGAATACCGTGCACACCAATTTCTGCATGTTCCAGTAATTACAGTAATGGCCTGCCCCCTGTAAAGTTTGGCAGGTTTGACCTACTGAAACTGACCCGAGTAACATTTTAGAAGTACAACCGGTAATTACGCATAGCCATAACAAACGTTCAAAAAATAAGACAGACGTAGTTGCAATTACTGTTCTGTGACTCATGATATACAAGCCATAGTAGGTAGTAACCAAAGTCAAAGAGGTCTTGAAATTAACTTACATGCTTTTTCCAAGAAACGTGTTCAACTATAAATAGAGGTTCGAGCTGGTCTGTATATAAACCTATTTACACCACACCTAAACTGTTTCATTGTTACTAACATTAATTTAACAGAGTAAATGCTTCATCATGGGGTTGTATTTAGTGATAAAGGATGATACAGGAGAATGGTTATATATGTGATTATGGTTTCGTTTCTAAGAACAATGACATTAGATCCTATGGCACTTGTAAAATAAAGCGGACAGGAACACTATTGCATTTGTGACGGATCACCCAACCACCAAATTCTAATTCAGCTCCAAAGTCATTTACCAGAAGAATTGCAGAGCAAACCCCTTGCTGGAATACAAAAGTGTACTAAGTTTGGAGACTCTGGTGACAAAGGAAAACATTAGACGTCTTGTGCAGAAGACTCAGCATATAACTTGTTGTGTCTCCTAACGAATCGGCCATATTGATTCTGTCAAAACCTTCATGTGCTATAAATATCTTCCTTATCCAAAATGGCCACCATTTGTCTTTACGTTCAGCTCAGAGGCATGGGTGGCTGTGACAGTATAAGAGATGCGGTTTGCATTCAGTCTGTGCCTGGCAATTTTGTGAGTTGGTAGGTTTACTCTGCCCTTGTTTAAGTTCGCCTGCCCTTACTCCACTGTGAACCTTTGCTTTTTTCCCCTGTTCCCTAACCGCATCCCTCCAATATTTGTGGTTGTGTTCTTCTTGTCTCGTAATTTCTATCTAGTGTTTTTTTTGCTGACATGTACTGATCTGGAGGCATTCTCTGCCTGGCTCTTTGCACCTTGACAGTCCAGGAGAGTTAAGTGCACATCCTGATTATGAATAGGACTGTGTACTTGAAAATGTTAGATAGCTAGAGCCTGCACTTTTAATCCTCTGCCTTCACTGCTCCATGGTGACCAGCATCAGATTATCCTCCCTCCTTCCTTAGTTTTGTTACCTTGTTTCCATGGAGTGCTTAAAACTCTTTATTGTTTATGTTAGTCCCAGGCTAGAGTATAACTAGGGTACAAGGTGTCATCAGTGGGGCCTGTCTTCCGCCTGGGGCCACCTGATTCCTGACAAAAAGTTCAAAGTGCTAAAATTGACCTGTGGGAAATTTGGAGGGGGTGATGTTTATCACAATCGTTAATTAACCCATTTGATTTACTCCACAGGCATTCTAATTCCTGCACAAACAAGAGTTTGCACAGGGACCTGGAATCTAGCCTCAACCTTAAAAGCTGAGCCTTTGTAGAATTATTCATGTTTAATGTATTTAACTGATTGTCTACTTTGGATAATATCTGCTCATCACAAGCAGGACAAAGAAGTAACTGGATGAAATAAAAGCTCTTTACAGACTGTATTAATTCAGTTATTTATTGTTGGTGCATGATATGTAGATTAATACAATCTGTCTAAGAGCCTACACACCACCCAATTACTTTTTGGTCCTACTTGGTACGAGCAGATATATTCCCAAATAAACAATCAGTTAAATGTTTTAAATTCCCCAAAACACTGGGAGTAAGATCTTGCAAGCATTCAGGCTGACTTACCCTTGTGAAACCAAGAGAGCAAGATCCCCCTCTCCGGTTCTTCGGCATGTAGTGCTACATCACTACTTATGCAATAGAAAGGGGGAGGGCCTAGGTTAGTCATTTTTGAGATTTGTAAAGAGTCACCCAAGGCAATCTTATCATTTGGAATTTTGTGCCTTGTGATCAACTATGTTAGATATTAGAAAATTGGAATGTTGGGAGCTCCATTGAAAACAATGGAGTGCTCTGGGTTTATAATGGCTGGTAAAAGCCTGGAGCTCCAACATTCCAATGTTTCTTTGTTCACAGCTCTGGCTGTGAACAAAGGCTTCAGGGAGCCTGACGGGATTCCAATCCCATCACGCTCCCATAAGGCTTTGTTTTTTTTGTTAGAACATGCTACCCTCTAGTGGCAGAATGTTCTAATAGCCTTATAGTCCTTCGTAGCTGGGCTATACCGGCTATTAATGTCCCTCTCCCTTGTTAAACGCTGGAGAGGGCCTTTAATAGCCGGTATAGCTCTCTACGGCGGGCTATAAGGCTATATGAGAACATTGAAATTTTGGTAGCTCCATTGAAAACAATGGAGTGCCCCGGGCTTATAATGGCTGGTATAAGCCCAGAGCTCCAACATTCCAATGTTTCTTTGTTCACAGCTCTGGCTGCGAAAAAAGGCTTCAGGGAGCCTGACGGGATTCCAATCCCCTCACGCTCCCATAAGGCTTTGTTTTTTTTGTTAGAACATTCTACCCTCTAGTGGCAGAATGTTCTAATAGCCTTATAGTCCTTCGTAGCTGGGCTATACCGGCTATTAATGTCCCTCTCCCTTGTCAAACGCTGGAGAGGGCCTTTAATAGCCGGTATAGCTCTCTAAGGCGGGCTATAAGGCTATATGAGAACATTGAAATTTTGGTAGCTCCATTGAAAACAGTGGAGTGCCCCGGGCTTATAATGGCTGGTATAAGCCCAGAGCTCCAACATTCCAATGTTTCTTTGTTCACAGCTCTGGCTATGAACAAAGGCTTCAGGGAGCTTGTGGGGATTTCAATCCCCTTGTGCTCCCTGAAGGCATTTTTTTTATTTGTTAGAACATTCTGCCCTCCAGTGGCAGAATGTTCTAATAGCCTTATAGACCTTCATATCAGGGCTATACCAGCAATTAAAGTCCTGCTGCTTTGTTAAAGTCCCTCGCCTTCGGCTCGGGCCTTTAACACTGCAGCGGGCCTTTATTAGCCGGTATAGCTCGCTACGGCGAGCTATAAGGCTATAATATAGCACTTCCATAGATTGGCAGTTCTGGATCTCTGTCATATGACTTTCAGCCTGCACACCACCCTTGGGAACACTAGGAAGAGGCACAGCACATTTGGACTAGGACACTGGATATGTTTTGGTCCTCTCATGGAGGGTTTGACGTTAGTTGTCCTTCATGACTGCCCATTTCATGACCAACGTAAAAGCGATTCATCTGATTCTTCAGGCCTTGCCCTATGAGAAACTGCACAATGATGCTTTCACGAGAATTTTGCTCAACGATACAGTGCTGTACTGCAAATGAACTGGTGAGAAACGTAATAGCTCCAAATTCTGGTGGACACCAAGGAGCATACGTGAAAGAGACACAATCAATATTATTGTATATTTGTGCATGCACAAGAAAGTGCCAACACTAGATCATTGGCTCCACTGCTACAACATCAATCAAGTCTCACATGTCTTGAGGGAACAGAATGGTATCTGGGGTGGCTTGTTCTTAGTAACCAAGGCAGTAGTCTTCATTTCTTTTGCGCTAGTGTCATAGATAAATGGGGGAACAGCACTGGAACCACTCAGCCATAGCAGGGCAGTACCTCTGTTGATCAACTTCAGGGAATGATTCCCTTTGACAGTTAAGACTAACAAGACGTTTATTGCAATATAACAAACAGCCTTCCACTATGGTCTGCACTAACATAAGTAGACTAAAGAGAGACAGACACAATGACACCATCATTGAGTGCCATACTTAAATGCATCCACACATCCATGGAAATGGTGAAGGCCTCTCAGTCATCTCAGCAGCAAATGTGTGCACCAAAATTATTTGTAGTCCGCTTTTTTTCACTGATTTTGCTCATGACTGACTTGACCTCCTGTCTTCATGTCCTTCTCCGAAAACTGCAGTAAGTTCAGATGTCCTAATGGGAAAGAGGGCCTTCGATTTTTGGGCCAATCCTCTGAGTTCAATAATTCTTAGAAACAAAGCAAGCAAATGTTTATTGTGCATTGCCCCGAATGACTGACATAACAGAAACCGATAAAGAGGAGCAAAGTCATTACATATTTACAGACACTGTTTTTAGGCAAATGACCAAATTGTTGCCTCCGGCACTGGTGCAATGAATGACCAGTCTAGGCTTCCAAAGTGGTAGGCAGCTAGCAATGTTTAGCCTAACTTATCAAGAGTCAACACCTACTAGAAAGAAAAGCAATAACTGTTTAATGAATCATAGTACAAAGTAAGCAAGCATACAACAGATTTGAAAAAGTATGGCCAACAGCAAAAGAAAGACCAACAGAGGCAATAACAGACCAGTTATAAGTTGTTTCACCTGTCAGGACGTGGCCTTTTACATATTCAGACTGTTCATGCAGTCGTCAATTTCAAATGCCCCACTAAGAGGCTGCAAGGCTACTGGTGTCCAAAGACCATAGGTGCAAGAATGTTTTTTTCACTCCTCCTCCAAAGAGCACACAGTCTTGATTGAGCACCTCTGGGCAGCCAATTGCATTGTGGTGGAACAAGCAGGAAACATGCATGAAGCTCAATGTATATTGAAATGACTCTCAAAACTAAAATGCATCCGCACATGGTTGTCTAGTGACGAAAATGGCACAAGAGGGGTAAAAGGTAATGTGACTTCAAGAGAAGTAAAGAGCTCAAATACAAACGTGGACATACCCCATGATCAAAGCCGCAAGCAGGACTTCTTTCTAATTGGTGTAGGTTTCAGATGCATAAAAGGGAGTTAGTCACCAAGCACAGGATGGCTTTGCCAGGTGGCAAGTGAGGCTGCGTTTTCTTAAACCCCCAATGGCTATCATTACAAGTGACTATGGGCCAGATGTAAGTGGCCAATTACCGGTCGGTAACGGCCGAATTCGGCCGTTACCGACCGGTATGTCAGAAATGGTATGTAGGGCCCTGTATTTTACAGAATCGGTAAATTTACCGATCGGTAAATTTACCGATTCTGTAAAATACCGAATCGGTATTTTTACCGATTCGGTAAATTTGAGATGTAGGTGGGACTCTTCTGAGTCCCACAAGCCTTACCGAATCGGTATTTTACCATCAAATCCAATTTGATGGTAAAATACCGATTCCGGTGTGCATGCACATGTGTGCATGCACACCTCTGCCATATGACAGGCAGACCTGCCCTTGGGGCATGCATGCCTGCCACCTGGCACCCGAGCCTGTTTTGGGGGGGCCATAGGGTGTCAAAGTGACACCCCCTGCACCCTTGTGAAATTCGGTATTTACCGATTCGGTAAATACCGAATCGGTAATGCCCATTCATTCCTATGGGCTTCAAAGCCCATAGGAATGAATGGGCATTACCGATCGGTATTTACCGAATCGGTAAATACCGAATTTCTCCGATTCGGTATTCCAGCACATCTGGAATACCTACATACCCACCCCTCAGATTTACCGATTCTTAATTACCGAATCGGTAAAATTCGGTAATTAAGAATCGGTAAATCAATCCTACCTACATCTGGCCCTATAAGTCTAAATGAGCTGAGAATGGTTAAAGCAGCAGAAATTGGGTAAATTACCAGGAAGAAATTAAACAAAAACAGGCAAGTTCGGTGCAGCATTCCCGATTCCCTTGACTAATCCTTGTTTCTGAGGAGATCTCGCACAATGACACTCAAATCAAATCAAATGAAATCAAACTTTATTCATTTTTTTCAAATAAAACCATAAAAGTCATGCAAACATCAATAAAACTCCACATATGTACAGAATAACCAAACAATGTGGCCACTGTGATATAATTACAGTTTAAAAATAAATACCACTATCAAAGTTAATCACAGCTTGACCTAAATCGGATGGTGGCCCTTAAAAAGCTGAGCATATACAGTACGGTATCGTTAGAAATAAGTTGTAAAAAGATAATAGCAGGTCTCACCCTCCTAAAACAAGCCTTTTTAAGAAGAGGAATGATAAAAGATTTTCTATGGACCTCATAAAAACTACAAATGGCAGTCATAATGTGACCAAGGGGCTTGTAATAACCCCTGGAATTTCCCCATTGAAATTACAGTTACCGAGGTCCTTGTAGATTCAGAGGGAGAAGAAGAAGGATTAAAGGTTTTTAGCGAAATCTAATATATTGTGCTGACTCCCATATCCCCTCCCCCCCCCCGTTATTCCATCCTAATACTCGCTCTGCTTATAGTAGGCGAAGCCACCAAGTGAAAATCCCCTGGAACTGGGCTATCTAAATCAACAGGCCACTCGGAAGGAGGGTCTTAACTATAGAAATTCCTGCTCTTTCATTTTGCGTTTCTATAATGTTGCATTCTTTGGGGCAGATTTATGAGGCCCTTGCGCCACGTTTACGCCGCTGTTGCGTCACGCAAGGCGGCGTAAACGTGGCGCATCCCTACGAACGATTTACAACGTGATGCATCTAGGCAGATGCGTCACGTTGTAAAGCCCTGCGCCGCTTGTGGGCGTTCCGGCGCAGGGTGGGCGTTCCGGGGCAGGTGCGCCTCGCAAAAGTGGCTGAGTGAAATCTATAAGATTTCACTCAGTCACTTTCAGGCCAATGCTGCGTCAAAAGCCTGCGCCTGCTTGAAGCAGGCGTAGGTCTTGATGCAGCATTGGTCAGATAGGGCACCCCTGAGCCTTGCTGGAGCTGCGTCGCGCTTGCGACGCAACTCCAGCAATGCGCCGCCTTTACGGCACAGATGCGTCATGCATCTGTGCCGTTTTTGCCCCATGGTGCGCCGCATTGTAAATGCGGCGCACCATGGGTGGCGGAGCTGTGGCGCACTGTGGCGCACATTAACTGGCGCATCCCTGGGGATGCGCCAGTTAACATAAATCTGCCCCTAAATTTATTGCACTTCCCAGGCTACGGAAGGAACGCCTGAGGAATATTTCTGCTTTGTAGTGACGTGAATCAATAGAAAGGTAAATATGGCGGAAAGGCAGACATGTAAATTACACCTTGATGTGTGAATTATGAAAGACTAAATTATACTCCTCGAAGAAAATGTAAATAGATGTTTAAGATGCCTGTAGATGAATGCAAGCTAATGATGTTACATTCAGCATTGCCTAATGCGTATTGATTGCCCGAGGCCATGTAACGTGAAGCACGGCTACATCATTTACAAACTGGATCAATACAACTTAAAGAGGTCTAGAAGTGAGCAGTAAATGCATTATGAAGTAGCACTGTGGGTCTTAAGGCATGTAAACACCAAGATTCTGCTACTTGCACCATACGTGGGCGGTAAGGATCCACATCTGGGAGACGTGATAAAGATTTGGGCTACGTGGCCTTTTAAGAACCATGGACAAAAATAGTAAAGAGCTTAAGGTCAAAAGGTAAACAATGAGTTCATAAAGAGACTTAAAGTTATTGTGAAATCGTAAATACATATCAGATGCAGTAGTGAATGGCTAAAGTGAATAATAAGTGGGCTTTGAGAAAGATTCTAGGATAGCAACACTCAGATGGCATTTCCTTAGGTACTGGTTAGAAGTAACAGCTAAATTCTGAGGTGTCAGAACACTGCGGGTCATTTCACTTTCACACAGGAAAATCTGCTGCTCCAAAAACCATGGGGAAAATGAGGTATTACAGGAGAATCAGACTTGGGGTTTACCGAATCTCCTGGTAATGTCTTAGGTGACCTTAAGGGTCCAGCTGATTATGGACCAGATGTCCCCGCCCCGGAGTTACAAGTACCAACACTATCAGTTACTCATGTAGGAGGGAAATACCAGTCTATTTCCTAGGCCACTAGTACCGAGGTCCCAAATTAAGCAGTTTTCCCTGATTACTTTTTTTTGTCATGTGTTATACGTTGCACTCTACACTCTATCACAGGTGCAAGAACGTGGAACTCAAAAGATGAGGTGGACCGGTTTTCAGCATTTAAACTGGAAGAAATGATCATATTTAGGGCAGATATATTATATCTTTTAGTGACAAAAAATATTTTGAGACAGAGTAAATGGCATGAAGTATCCTCGCATGGGTACAAAGACACAACACAGATTGTTACAATATGTGGTTTTTGACCCAGCTATTTATTTCAAAGCAAATAGCTCCCAAGATGCACGTCTGGTAATTGTCTTCAAGGCACTATACGTAATCTATGAATCAAAATAGTCGTACAAATAGTTTATTGTCTTTGATTAAAAAACTTTCATAATATGAAATTATGCTTAATCCATTATTTCCATAATTATGAAGCAGTGTATTGAAGTCATTTTATCATTGATGAACCGTAGCATTTATCACGACACGTTTAAATATATCCCCAATATTTTTCGGACTGGATAGTCCGGATAGTCCTTCACTAGGGGCTACCCATTGGTAGTGAATTTCTTATTAACTACAACAGAAGACAAAACGAAATACATGTACTATAAATGAAAGCTTACAGGTAAACATCGATGAAGCATTTTCTATGTGTATTTGATATACTTTTGTACCAAAAATATCATGCACTTTTCATTGACTCAAAAATACATCATTAAACCAATATTTGTCATTCCAAAACTTTATCCTCAATCCAAAGTGCAAATTACCCAAAACAAGCCTTAAATGTATTATTGCTATGGTCATGATGAGTGTGCTACTATTTTATTACTGCATTTTGAATGTTGAATAGAGCCACAAGTTTTAAATTGAGGGAAATGATTTGTAACATCCTAACCTACACACGTAATTATTGTGTTGGGTTAACACTTGTAAGTAACGTAGCCTTTGCGCGTGCTGTGCAGTGTGGCTAAAAACCATTGGCAAAGCAAATATGTCACAAAGGAGAAACTTATTATTTTTGTAAATTCCTATTATAAAATAGAAGCAGACCCACACATGGTAATGAATGTCTACTTTTCAAGGGTCAGTGATTGTCTGCTGTGTGCCAAAAGGGGGCAACTTCAGCTCAAAGAATGTTTTTGTAGAATGAACTTCACAATAATGGAACATCGCCATACCACTATCACTAATATCTGTCAACATAAAAAGCATTTTCTATGTGGCCTTCTTCTGAGGTACTTTCTTTTAATACAGGAAAACAAGACTAACTTTTTTTAAGCATAGTCTGAAAATGGCTTTGCTTTTAAGCCATGCTTAATTTGCAAACACGTGTTTGCCACCTCCGTAAGCAGTATAACGCTTATGTGGAGTCGACAAATGGCCAACAGACAGACTTTTTATATCTACTCTTTGATTTTACTAAACATTTTTTTTATATACACTCTTATTCTGGGGATTTCAAGCAATCCTCTTGATCCACTGGTCTGATCAACAGCCATTTACATGTTGCTACCCCCCACCACAGCATGGAAGATAAACAATGGGTCAGCACACTTGCACCGTTGGTTCCGATCTCTGTGGATGAAAGCATTGAATCCAAGCAGAATCTTATCACAGAAAAGGAGTTTGAGCCATTTTGTGCTTTGTGTTAAAAAAAAATTCTAATATGTTTTACTTATTGTGCACTTTATAGGGGTTTGGAAGCTCCCCAGACACTGCGACCAAGACCTTGTCGCTGCTTGCAATGTGCACTGCTTCCACCCTTCATGTTTCGAGATGGCTTTACAGCATATTCCATCACAGCGTCTCCTGCTCGCACAATCACACACAAGGGAGGCCTGTGAATAGGCTTTCAACTCATTCCATTCCAAAAATGGCTGTATCTGTATTAAGGGTGGCCATCTTTGACTGCTTTTTAAAAACTTTAATACAAGTATCTATTATTTTTATTTTTTCATTTAAGAGTTCTAATGCTGTGCAGTGGTCTTTTACATTTTTGTTTGGTCTGAGCTAACTTTTGAAGGTTATTTTAAGAATCGGATAAACATCCATTATTTCCCTCTCAACACCTCCCTTATGCATCAAAGTTATTGTTGCGAGGAACGTCGTTTACGACGCAACTTTTAGCACGCAGGGCTATTACAATGCGGTCTTTAAATCGCATTCTATTACAGCGCATGACTCTGGGGGGCGCTCAAGGATAGGGAATACTTTTAATTTACTATCCAACACCTTCCCTAGTGTCAACAGGGACTGGTGTTGGAATAGTAAATTAAAATATTCACTATCCAACACCCCTTTCTGTTATGCGTTGTAAAAGAATGCGTTATAAAAACCGTGTTGTTACAGCATGCGTGCTAAAAGCATGCGTTGTAACAACGTACATCCTAATGTTGCTAAATAAGTAGTAACGTGCCCCCTAAAATTGGCTTTAAAAGAATCCCAAACCTTAGAAAAATGGGTAGACCCTAAGTTAATGCCAAAAAACTAAGTAATAAAATTACGAGTGCATGACAGCCATCCTGACTCTGAAAGAAAAGCTTTATTAAAGCCACCTTCTATTCGGAATTCAGCCTAAATCGACCTCAAACTCAGCAGAAATAAGAACATGGTCTGAAAAGCTGGTGCCTATCATTAAGAATTCCCTGCTGACTGAGGTCTAAGAAATTAAAAAAGTCCAGTCTGGAAACAGAGTTCAATCTAGCTGAGAACCCTGTAAAATGTATTTGAGAAGGAAACTGTACTCGCCATAGATGTAACAAGGCAAAGTCTGATTTAAAAGAAGAAATAAATGATCCAGTTTTTGATTTTGAATGTTTTTACTCTCTCTTGAAATATCTAGCTCAGGATTCTGGGTAAAGTTGAAATCAACTCACATAGTAATAGGACCATTAGAATATAACACAAATAAATACCAGTTCTGCAGAGCTTCAGCCCGGTCTTCAATAGAGCCATAATATGTTTGTATCTATCTATCTATCTATCTATCTATCTATCTATCTATCTATCTATCTATCTATCTATCTATCTATCTATCGATCCATGTGCCCATCCATTATTTATCAAGCCATGTAATGCATCCATGAGTGTATTACGTATTTATTTATTTTATTGGACAGTTACTTAAAACCATCTGCAATATAACTTACATGCGATTTTAAAAGCAAATTGAAATAATTATTTTAAAAATACATACTTATTAAATAAAGAACATTGGGTTTACTTGCAACCATGTAAGTACTAAGTAAGAGGATATATTATATACATTAAAAAAAAGTCTGCGAATGATTGTCAGTTCATTGTCAATTCATTGTCGGTTCGGCCTTGTTGGAAAATACTGGTTTAACAGACCAAGTTGCCTTTTATAATGCCTGGCCCCTCTAGTTCCATAAGCCTAAGACGCAGCTCGGCCATGTATCTCCCATATCTTGCCAAGTCCTGTGGTGTAGTACAGGAAAAGAGAACCGAAGTTGATTCTTTCACTGTCCGTACCCCGTTACGGAGCCATATTTGTTTTAAAAGAATCCTACAGGACTGCGACATACCGGGGCAACAACAAATCAAGTGTAGCAAAGATTCAAATTGATTATCACAGATTCTGCATCTGATTCTGTTTTCTAGAGATCTCCACCCAGGATTTAATTCCTTAATAGGGGGGGCACCAGTCTGGCCCATTCAATGTTTTTCAGTGCTTTCCTTCCCAGAGCTTGCTTCAGGTATGGCTGGATTTTACTCCCGGCGAATGATTTTATCAGCCAAGGTGAGCCTCTTCCTGTTGCGTGTTCTGCTAGATCACTTTGGTGCGACAGTTGATAACATTGTTTATTGATTGAATTTTTGATGGCCAGGTAGTTTACCGTTCCCTGATCCCAATTTTCTGTTGCTAATCCCAGTATTTCCACTGCTTCCTGCTTCCTCTGTGTAACGATACCATGGGTTAATTATCTCCCCAAAAATTGGCTTCAGCATGCTCTTTAGGGTTCCAGCTGGAGCTGTTAGGACTTGGTAGTAGTATTTCGCATGCGTTCCCAAGCAGTCTTTACTTTGTTGCTTCAGACCGAATTCTAGACGAATTAGGCTGTTGCGTGTGTGTTTGGGCAGTTTGAAAATGCGTTTGTAGGCCTGGCATTGTGCTTTGTCTAACATTAATTCCATTTTACCCGGGAATGCCTGCTGTGCGTAACCCGCAATTGCCCTAATTTTTGCTTGTATTACTTTCCTAATCGGAACAGTTGTTGGGCTTTGCATTATCTCATTATCTCATTTAATTTGCATAAGGCGTACGTTGTTGAATTTGCTTTAGCCTTCATTTTATGTAGATGTATTGTTGCTTTACCGGTTTCACTTAGCCAGCAACCTAGGTAATTATAGGATTTTGCTGTGACGATGATTTCTTTTCCCACATACCATTTCAAAAGAGCCATTTTTGGATAGTGTCCAAAAATAAATACTTTAGTTTTTTGAGCATTTATTATATGTTAATTTCTTTCATTGTAGTTATCTAGGCCCCTTTGTAGCCTGATTTTTGCGTGGTCCATTACCACCAAGTCATCTGCATACTGTAATATTTGCAGATGGTGGTTCCAATTTTCGGAATTACAAGACTAGCATTTTGAAGCTTCTTCCCCAGGTCAGCCGTATATAAGTTAAACAATGTGGGGGCAAGAACGCATCCCTGTTTTAGGCCACGGTTTGTCCAACACTTCTTCGTTATGGTATTATCTGCTAGCTTCACGTTGATCCAGGTGTTACTGTACAATGAAATAATGGCGCTAAGAAGACCTACTGGGATATGCCAGTTGCGCAACTTATTCCAAAGCTTGTGTCGAGGCACTCCATCAAAGGCCGCTGAGTAGTCAACGAAGCATGCAAAGATTGGTTTATTATTTTTGCAATTAGCGTGCTGGTTCAGATACGACATGGCCATGAGTGAATTCTGCCTGCCCCTCAATTTCCCTTCTTCTTTGTCTAACAATGCAACCTGCCAATTTGTTGTACTACTTGTGTTTTTTCATGCATAATTCAGCCCATGCACATTTTAATTGAGTGTCACAATGTTCAATTAGCAATGTCTTATTCGCTTAAACCTGGTTTGCTGCTAATTTTCCATTCACGCTATGCTGCATAGTTACTTTTACTGTTATCCACGCAGGTATTTGACAGCTATTTAGTTCTTATATATTTCTGGGTTCTACGATGATCAGTTTTTATTTAAAGGGTGCTGAATGAAATACACAGTAATTACCTGTTTTTAGCTGGTATAACAAGAAGGGTACTGTGAATGGCATGTGACTCATTAGCTACCACAGTGGACCGCTTCACTAAACTGGACCTATAAAGGCGTATAAACTGTGCATGCTGTAAATTTCAAGCCAGTGCTCTTCTTTTGCAGCAAGGACCACACAACCTTACCTACAGGTCTATCTATCTATCTATCTATCTATCTATCTATCTATCTATCTATCTATCTATCTATCTACCTACCTACCTATCTATCTATCCATTTACCTCCTGTTTATACATCCACCCCACGACTGACCCGTATGTTTAGTAGTTTTAGTGTGCCTGCTAAGATCAATACTAATCATACTTTAGTTTTAAAAAAACATAAAAAATCTTACTTTTTCTGGGCATATCTCAAAGTCTAAAGAACACAAAAAATGCCCATTTATGATAAGCAACACAACGTTAATGCTCTGGAATATATATATTTATGACTTCAGACATAACATCAGAGATAACATCACAAATGATATCATAGATTGAATTATTGATGAGAACTCACATATTACATTACATATGGATATAAAGCTGAAGTTCTGCTCACAGGTATCTTCATAGATGCTTCCTAAAACGATACGCTGTATTACAGTAGTCAAAAAACCAATGTATTTAAAGATTTCTTTTAGAGAATAATGGGCTCAAACCCACTAAAGAGATGTTGTTGCAAATACTGTAGAGAATAAAGCCTGCAGTACCACTATCTGCTACTAGATGTCCCCACAGAGTTTAGAATGAGAAGTGAAGGGGGCGCTGTTTCAGCTCCGTGCAAGATGGCAGCTCCTTGTTGAGCTCTGGCGAGCCCTCTGCGCCATGGATAATCAACTGTGAATAGAGCAGCCTAAAACACAGTGTGCCCAGCACTTGGGGTGATGGCTCTATTCCAACATTGGCTTACTGGTCCTTTTCCAGTGCTTCATTGTGAGGCTTGTCAATAGCGAGCCATGCAAAATGACAGTGCCTACTCCACATTCTGGGTGACAGCCAGCACGGTGATGAGCTCTCTGGAACAGGGCCCAATGAGGCTCCTATGTTCTACTTGACCAGTAAGGAGCTTTCTAGTGTTCCTTCAATTGCAGCTTTCAGTTTGCCTTTGCCTGCTGTGCTCCATTTGCTTTGCGCAGGTCCCTCCCACTGGACTTCTATTGAGGGCACGCACTGCTTTCCAGAAAGCTCTCAGTGGCATTAGGCCCATATCTGGAATGTGGGTCCCATAAAAGTGAAAGCTCTAAGCAGAGTTAGCTATTCTGGATCCCTCCACATGCTGATACATAAATCCCTATGAATGTGTTGTACTGCCTATACATTTCTTGTAACGAGAGCTGGCCATATCACACTTTACCTTAACTTTGCCTACTCACTGGGTTGGAATGCACCCACCATCATAAGATCACTTGGTACAATTCCAAAACGTTTCCATGTTGCTACGTGGATCTAGCCTCACACGTCACACATACATAGACAAACGCTACATTCTGAGGCTATGGCAGCCAATCAATTATAGTCACCCCCAAAATGCAGTACCCTGTCTGCATCCACCTTTCTCTGCTCTTGTTATTCTTGTGGGAAGCTGTGCTCATGGTCCACATTGTGCCTAACAGTATGCAGTATGTAAACCCTACATTAACCAAACTACTTGTTCTTGACAATGAATTCTCAGGAGAACTTTTACAGCTGTGACATGGCCAAATCGAAGGTTCACAAAAAAGACAGAGTAAAGGTGCCCTGAAATGATCCAAACAGGAACCACCGGTGCCTGACTCCCCTATCAAAGACAAATCTGAAAATCCTACCACTCTTGAAACTATCCTCAAGAAGTTGAACAAGGTACATGACATTGCCCAAAACACTAAAACAAATACATACCTATTGCAGGTAGAAGTCGATGGTATGAGGAAGAACTTTAAAGATCTGAATACTAGAATCACAAATGCAAAAAACAGGATTAGCGCTATTGAGGACAAGCAACAATGTCCAGTCCAAACACCTCCTCAGTAAGACTCTCTAATTGCTACCCTCAAGTGTGATATTACATATTTAGAAGATCGCAACAGGAGGAGCAATCTTAGGATATGTGGATTAATGGAAGATGCTGAATAAACTGTATCATTGATCATAAGCTTTTTGGAAAACTAGATACCAACAACTTTAAAGATTTTCTTCACTAAGGGCCATATGTATCATAGTTCCGTTTTGCGAATTCTAAATAGCGATTTTTAAGGAATCGCTATTTAGAATTCGCAAAACGGTATGTATGTAAAAAATCGCTTCTTTTTAGCGATTCCTTACCATTCCTAATTTGCGATTAGCAAATTGCTAATCGGAAATTACCCATTAATTTCTATGGGCCAGGAGGCCCATAGGAATGTAGGGGAAATTTGCGATTAGCAATTTGCTAATCGCAAATTAGGAATATTTTCAAGGGTGCAGGGGTGTCTCAAGAACACCCTGCTGCACCCCTGAAAATAACATGTGGGAGCATATGGCGCACATACATGCCCTAAGGGCATGTATGAGCGTCATATGGCACCTTTGTTTTTTTTGAAAATTGCTCTTTTATAAGAATTCGCAACTTACCACCAACTAGAAGTTGGTGGTAATTTGCGAATCCTTATGGGCATTTTTGATTTATTTTTTCTTTGATACATTGCATTTAAGGAATCGCAAAATTTGCGATTCCTTAAGTGCAATCGCAAAATAAGGAATAACAAATTTTGCGATTCCTTATTTTGTTGTAAAAATGTTACATACATACCATTTCGGCCTTTGCAAATGCTAATTAGCTTGATACATATGGCCCTAAGGACTTTCAACTTGAACAAGTGCACCGTAGTCCTCTCCGAGGACTGCAATCTTCAAACCTCTATTAAAACCAACACTTGGAACTCATCCTCGCCCACGTCAGGAAGATAAAAGCGATCTCATGGAATGTGGCAAAAGTTTACATCTCACAGGATTTTGCAAAGGACATGGTAAACAGGAGAAACATTTTCTCGGCTCTCAGAAAGGCATTGACTGACCGTTCGATCCAGTATTTCTTAATAAGCCTTTCTAAAAAAAAAAATTATTAGAGGCGAATCACAGATCTTTTCTGAACCTTCAGAGCGCGAGATTATTTTAGAACACTCCTATGAGACACAAAGGGATGATGAGGTCTCTCTTCTTGAATGACATCTTACCATTAGTGGTTGTGTGCTTATTTCCAATGATTTTGTGCTCTACCAATTGGTCTAACTGTTTTTATTAGTGTGCAGTTCCAGACCTACATGCACAGTGATCTCTGGTCATCTATGTATTGTTGTGATATATGTCAATTGTGATATAACTCACTCTTGTTTTCCTCTCCAGGTTCACTCTATGTTTCAGGAAAATACATTCTGTGAATGTTTGCTCGTTATATGGCACAGATTCTCTCTACTTGATACTGAACTTAACTGTCATATCGACTACGTACTTTACACTTTTTGCCTTCAGCGGTGTATGTTTAAGATGCTGTATGCTGGTGACTAATCCGACCAACATGTTGTCCCTTCTTCCTTTTTGGGTTAGGGTTGTTTTTATCCTATTGTTTGCTTTGTTTAGGTTGCTACCGGTACACATACGCCCTTGACGTGGAGGGCTCCGCTTGTGTGGCCATTCCCACAGCTCTTTGGTTCTATACTTCATCTAATCTAACTAATCTCCCGGAAGTAGCTCTAGGTGATGTCACCATGCCTTTTCTCTTCCACCTTTCATCCTCATCCTTCTCTTTTCTCCTATCCCGTGTGGCACTTACCTGATTTTCTACGGGTATCTTACATTCAACTAATTTCTGTCCTTCTAAGTTCACCATTTTACTAACCATGCTAGTCTAAAAAGACCCACCATGGCTGCCTTGTAAGTGATCTCTATCGATGTCTTAGGTCTTAACCTTCTGCTGAAATGCAAAAAGATTGTTGATTATTGTAACAGCCTCAAAGGTAATCTGCTATTTCTCCAAGAACACCAACATTGGCTACAAAAATGCATTGTCCATGTATGGTGGCTGGATCTCTGATTTATCCTGCTCGGCAGCAATATAAAAAAGACAAGGGGATTATGCTAATTTCTAAAGATTTAGGTCTCTTTTTTTTCCTTTTTTTTATTGAAAGTACAAAAGTCAAATACAAAAGTAAAGAGTAATTTCGAACAAGTACCTGCCCCTAAACCTCCCTCCACCCCCCACCCGAAGCTAAAAGCATCAGAATAGACACGTTGTGATGAGTGACCTAATTCAGGTATTCAGTTTCTAATGTTACGCAAATCGATAAAACAGTGGACAAAGGGAAGAGAAAAATAAAGGATAAAAGTAGAAATGACAGTGCATTATAATTTATACAATTAAATCTTGTTATGGCATAAACAATGTAAATAAGAGAATGTCTCGATTGTGAGTACCCTGAGCACCCTGAGATTCCCTCAGCCAAAATTTTACTGGACTTGGATATCACCTATATTTCTGGATTCAACGGGTAGATACATCCTGCCTAGAATGGAAAACTTGAATTATTACTTATATTTCTAAAGCCCCTATTGAATCCATCTAGCTAAGCCAAGCAGATAAGGGTTGCCAGATAACAAGACCCTTCTTTTTTTCCCCAGCTGCCCATTCTGGAAAATATAGCCTTTTCCATATGGCAAGTAGAAATCAATCGAGCTACTCAATGAGAGAACAATGGAGGAATGGGGTCCTTCCAAGATGAAGCTATGCTGAGACGTAATATGGTCATAGCCACAAAAATAATTGCACCTACCGATCTTGTCTTGCGTGCCTAATAAAACAATTGTGGGGGTTAGCTGAAATTCCAGAGAAATAACTTTAATAAAGAAGACTTGTATCTGACCCAGTAGAGGTGTAAGTTGGGGACAAGTAGCAAATATATGTATAGAGTCTACACTGAACTCTGCGCATCTGGAACAAAGTGTTCCTGCCCCCGTTCCCCATTTAGCAACTCTGCCAGGTGTGATATCCTGGTGGATTGCACGGCCTGGTTGAATATGTTAAAAGAGATATTCAATTTCACTTGCCATTTTTTAGCAGTGACAAGCATATCGTCAGGCATTAAACTGACTAATATAGCATATATGTATCCAATCCTGGGTAGGGTGGAGTTTTTAAATTTGTCAATAAGGTCTACCCTAGAGAAAGCAGCAGTCCCCCCTGTCTTGCAGGTCAGGAAGTCTCTTATAGCCATATGTGCACGGAAGGATTTAATGCCATCGGTGGTTATCAGGTCTCCCATTTTTAGTATTGCTGCTTGATGCCATTCATGTAGGTAAGAAGCCCCTAAAATTGCTGGTATATTAGGATTATTATTAAGAGGGGAATAATAATTCAGGCTACCCAGCCCTAAAGTTTTACGAATGATGGAGAAAACTTTGTAGGCATTCATTAAGGTCTTAAATATTACCGTTTGCAGTATCCGAAGGAGAGCTGCCTCGGAAGACAACCACAGGTCTCTTCCCCCAAAGGCAATTGATAAGGTGATGGTAGGCCTATATTTGGGATATGTGAATGTTCTTGAAGCAGCTCTGCGCCATATTGCATGACCGAGGCCCAATAATAAAATCTTAGATTAGGTAGCGCCCAGCCGCCCCTCTCACGGGGGAGAGAAAGCATTGGTCCAGAATATGCCCAGATAAATTGGGAAAATATTTGGTTGAATCTCTGAAACATTGTTTTGCCCATCTCCAAAGGGATGGCCTTAAAGAATTATAACAATTTAGGAAAGTAGACCATTTTAATAACATTGCATTTCTCCACTATGGTAAGATGTAAGTTATTTAACTGTTTAAGTGCCCGTTTGGTTTCTGTAGCCAGCAGGGTCAGCTTTCTCTCTACTATCAGGCAGTGTTGACAGTTAAGGTGATCTCCAGATACTTTGCGGACTGTACCACCCGGCCATCTACCCAGTCAATTTGGTTGCTAATAATAATCTGGGTTTTGCCTTGATTGAGATCATAGCCTGAGATTATGCCAAATTTTGTGGCCTCTTGTTCTAGAGCATGAATAACGCTCAAAGGGTCAGGGGTCCCTACCGTCAGGTCATCGGCGTAAGCCATGATTTTAGTGTCTAGCCCAACTCTGCTCATCGCTCTAATGGATTGATTATTTTCTATAGCCTTTATGAGAGGCTCTATATAGAGAGTAAAGAGCAGAGGTGAACATGTACAGTCTAGCGGGTCCCCCGTGAGATTTTAATCTGCTCCATCAGGATCCTGTTAATTGATCTGTTAGCTGTGGGATTGCTGTAAAGAGCTTGTATGGCTTGTATTGCCTTAGGTGCATAGCGCATTTTTCTCATGACGACCCAGAGCAATGACCAGGAGACCCAATCAAACGTATCCTCAGTGTCGAGTAGAATAATTGAGATCGAGTCTCCTGCTACTTGAGCTGCGTCCAGCAGGGTGATGGCTCTGTGGATATGCTCCGTCTTGCTCTTTTTAGAGATGAACCTGTGTTGCCACTGTGATACCAGAAACTCTCTTCTTAAAGATAGTCTTGTTACGAATATTTTTGCATATATCTTAGAATCACAGTTAATTAGAGTTATTGGTCGGTACGATCCCATTTCTAGAGGAGATTTATCTTTTTGGGGGAATTTTACTATCTTGGCATTGGCCCAAGAGTCCGGAGGGGTTGCACCGTTAAAAATAGAAGCTACCAATAGAGTAAAGAGGGTATTTATCTGAGGGGCAAATATTTTATAAAACTCAACCGGTATGTGATCTGCACCGGATGCTTTCCCATCCAGAAGGCATGCCAGGGCTTTAGCTATCTCATCCCATCAGGGAGATTCCTCAACTTGGTCATGATCTTCAGCACTAAGTACCGCCAGGGTGATTTGGTTCAGATATTCCAAACTTTCATCCTCTCTCAGTTCAATGGCCCTGTGTTGTCTTCAGAATAGAGATTCTGGTAGAACTCACAGAATGCCTTACAGATCTTTATTGCATCCTTTGTGATCTTGCCAGAACTGAGTTGAATTGACAGAATTTCGCTAGCAGACACCTGTTGTCTAATTCTGAGAGCAAGTTGATGGCCGATGTTTTCACCACATTCATATATTTTTTCTCTAGCAGAAGCCCATTTCATAACAGTTTTCTCAGCAAATATGGACCCTGTATCTGCCTTACTGGTTATCACTTCTAACTGCCCATTTTCGATTCCGACACCTGAAGTGACTGCTAAGATTAATTTTTCCTCTGCCTTTTTGATCTTGCCTTGTGCCCTCGCTAGCTGTACTTTGGCTTTTTGGTTCCTCCTTATAGAATACCGCAAGGTCTCCCCTCGAATGCCCGCCTTCATTGTGTCCCATACAGTTCTCACTGCTGCTCCAATTAATGACCTCGGGGTCATCAGTATTGCTCCCATATATAGAGCAGAGTGTAAAGACCGAATTAGGGGAGAGATGGCATTCTGCAATAACCCACCTGCCAGAGTATCGGATTTCACCCTGCTGGAAGTCAATGGGTGTCCATTTTGAACCTAAACTCCAACTCCTCTTGTCTTTGCCCCCTGAGAGGTTCCTCCAATGACCCTGTACCCCAGTGAGTTTAGTAGGTGCCTCTGGGATCCCTCCACATGTGTTTCTTGTAGGGTAATTGCTTCAGCTCCTAAAAAATATAGACCCTGAGCTACTTTCTGCCTTTTCAGGACATCATTTATACCACAAATGTTAGAAGACACAACTTTAATTATTCATATTGTTGAACATTTTTACTTTTCTCCTAGGTAAACATCTTGAATCATCATGCATTTTGTATATCCCACAATATCCTGAGATTTACATTTTTCTTTTCCTATTTTCTTTTCTTTTGTTTTTAGCCTTCTTTTTCTGTATTTTGATTTCATCAACCAGTATCAAACTTTCCAATATCGTGAACCCCATCACCACCAAATTGAGAACCCCCCCTTCCCACCCTTCCCTCCCACCCCCATAAATAGAGCACACAGGAAAACCCTGAATGATGGTTGTCAGTCAGGATGCCTCGCCGCTAGGCGGCGCCTTGAATTTACCAGGTGACATTATCGGTGTTTGACTATAATACTACAAAATTTTGAGCCCAAAGGGAAGGGCCACCCAAAGTCAGAAAATCTGAATACCCCACAATATATATCTTATGGGTAACTTCCCCATCAATCAAGTATAGAAAGGGAAAGTTGTTCAGTTGAACTGGAATTACTTTCCTAGTTTATCAGATTACACTTCTGCTGGTAGATTTTCCCTCTAGCCTTTACTTGCTACCCTTTTTTTTGCCATAATCTCGCCCCCAGATATTACCCTGCCTTGACCTCGGACTCGAGATCCGTGTCCACCAGTTCAGAATAACTTTCAGTCTGGCAGGATTCATTAAGTATCACTTGGGCGCCTAACTGTTGAAATGGGGAGATTAGCTATAAAGACATGGCTCTTTCCAGGATAATAATCTATTTACTTATTTTTTTTATTTTTTGTTTATTTGGGCGTTTTCACTGTCTGCTTTGATCATGGTTACTTGGTAGCGCTGGGACGCCCCGTCGCTGGGGCAGCCATGTGTTGTATACATTTCAGTAAATAAATTTCAGTAAATAATTAGCTGGCGCATATGCCATCTGTGCTCTACTGTTGTGTGGCAAAAGTGAGGTTTGGCAAAAAAACATCACACCATTAGCCCCTTCAGTGAATTCGGAGGGGCTTGATCATACACTAACTGTCTGAGGAGGAAGTTCCCAAAGAACACTAAAAAAGCCCTGGGCTTTCCACCGGAAGAGCTGCTGCCACTTCCACTCAGTTTTAGATTGAAGGGGAAGCGGTGCGCTGGCTGGATTTCATAGTCCCAGTTCCAATGTGTTTGAGCCGGGAATATTTCGCACAGCAGTTTTACAATATAACATCTTGGGTAATCTCCTTCGACTCCTTCTGGAATGCCTAGCAGTCGGATATTTTTCCTGTGCTGTTGATTTTCTTGCCTCTCCATTTTCATCCTGACATCTGCCAGGCATGCCTCATGAGCTTGAGCTAGTTTGATCTCCATCAGAGGTTAACAAAGAGCCATCTGATACGGAATAGAAGTGTTCCCCACTGATTTCTTAGGTCCAGGGGGATCTGAGGCCAGGATTGGCTTCTACTCTGAGGATGTAATCCGTAATACCTGTTGCTAGGTATTTTGACCCAGTTGTGCTTTCCGCCAGCGGCTTGGTGGAGCTTAAGTGTAGGACGGTCGAAGAGGCAGAGTCCGGGAGGGACATTGAGCCTGAATCTAGTGTAGGTCTGGCAGCCTCTTCAGATAGAGGAGTAATAGTGAATAGGTTAATAGATACGTTTGCTGATGCCACTAGTCCCTCTGTGCCACTTTGATCTACCGGCTGCTCGCTAAGTGGTTAAGATTCCTCCTTTTGTACAATTATGCCGCTTTCTTGGGGCCCACCCGGCTTTGGTTCAGGGTTCAGACTTTCCCCGGCCTCTCCGGGCGGATGATCTAGTTCGGGTGCAGCCGGAGGGGTAGGGCTTGGAACACCATCTGGAGCAGTATCAAGATTATAAGGCAGTGCCTTGGGACCGGTGAGCATTTGTACAATCGTAGGTTGAAAGCCTTCCTTAGCTCCCCCAGCGCTGCCGCCACCCCCAATTTTCCCCATGACCCGTTTAAGACAATTAACCTCACGTTTACCTCTGAGTGAGTTGTCCGGTATATCTGCTTCCCCAGGAGCAGTGCTACTTGGCGTGGGCTGGGCGGCCTCTGGCTTGTTGGTTTTCCCAGCCTTGGAGCCCCTGGTCGACATTTTCAAGCACAAACGCTGTCCCTGTGTTGGTGGAAAAAGTCTCGGAGTGAGCGCAAGCACCAAAGAAGCGAAGTGGCACAATATCAGACTGCAGAAGAGGAAATGCAGTGCTCTTACCAGCACGACACACTTCCCACAAGCAGAGATGACTTTCGTGCTTCCCAGGGCTTGAGAACAGAGGTCCTGCCCACGCGTCCTGCTCCCTTTAGGACTCAGCGTAGCCAGAAGGGAGCCCAGAATGAACAAGAGCACGAAAGCAATAAAGCAGAATAGTATCCAGAGGTAGGAGAAGAAATGTAGTGCTCTTCCTGGCATGGTGTATTTTACAACATCAGAATTGACTTTTGAGCTTCCCCGGACTTGGAAGCAGAATTGCTGCGGTTGCGTCCTACTCCCTCTCGATTTTAGCGTTGGAGGTCCCGGAGTGAGTGCGAGCACTGAGGATGCAATGTAACACAATGTCTGATGGCAGAAGGAGAAATGTAGCGCTCTTCCTAGCGTTGCACATTTCCGATGAACTAAGATGTGTCCCCGGGCTTGGATGCGGAGCTGCTGCCCCTGCATACTGCTCCCTTGCGGATTCAGCATCGTTGGTCAGTCCGCATAGCCGATGGTTGAGATGCACGGTGTGCGCGGCTGTGCGAAATGGATTCACGCTGACACCATCTTGCTTAGATTCAGGTCTCTAAATGTTTGCAGTGGACTAAGATGATGTGATCAGATGGCTGATTACCAGATTACAGAGGAATGATATTGAACTATTTGCTGTCAACACCTGTGTTCCTAACAATGATGTTCACAAATTCTGGTCATCATTGAATGCCAAGTTGGTGTGCCTACGTCAATCTGCTTGCAGTATTTTAGGTGGCTACTTTAACCTGCCTACGGATACAGTCTTAGACAGATGATTGGCCTTTACAAACAGGACTCCCAAAGCCCATAAAAGTATACTCAATCTTTGCTCATGAATTGACCTTGCTGAGATCAGTGACTTCTTAACCCCACAAGCAAGGACTTTACTTTTTTTTTGTATCTCACCACAAAGCCTTTTCAAGAATGTACTATTTATTAGTAAATGCCTCTCTTGTTAATGATACCTTTGATGTTTCTATATAACCCATTTTAATATCCAATTATGCTGCTATCACTATCTCACTAAAGCTCACCTCACCACAATCCAAAAACAGCTCTTGGCGCTTGAATACTGAAATTCTAGATGTTCAGACCCCTAATAATGATCTAGGGCCAGATGTATCAAGATACCCTTTTGCGATTCTCAAATAGCGATTTTTAAGGAATCGCTATTTGAGAATTGCAAAATGGTATGTATGTAAAAAATCGCTATTTTTTAGCGATTTCTTAAAATTCCTTAATTGCGATTAGCAAATTGCTAATCGCAATTAAGGAATAATTTCCCATTCATTTCTATGGGCCAGGAGGCCCATAGGAATGAATGTGAAATTATTCTCAATTTGCGATTCGCAATTTGCTAATCGCAAATTGAGAATAATTTCAAGGGTGCAAGGGTGTCTTAAGGACACCCTGCTGCACCCACTGAAATTGACATGTGTGCACATATGGCGCACATACAAGCCCTAATGGCATATATGAGCGTCACATGGCACCTTTAGAATTTTCAAAAAGTGAATTTTTAAAAGAATTTGCAAATTACCACCAACTACAAGTTGGTGGTAATTTGCAATTTCTTAGCCTAAATTCACAAAGCTTAAATGCTACATACATAGCATTTATGGAATCGCAATTTGAGATTCCTTAAATGCTTGCGCAAAATTAAGGAATCGCTTAATTTTGTAGTGCGATTTTTTGATACATCGCATTTGCCGATTGTTTTTTGTCGCAAACGCTGCTTTTTTGCGAATCGCAGCGTTTGCGACTATAAAAATGGATGATAAATCTGCCCCCTAGTACTTTTTCTTCAAGAGAGCATGCATTCTGTTCCTTAACCCATTACCCCTTGGGATGCCCTGAAATGTGTGTTACAGGATTTCTGTATCAGTCGTCTATCCAACAGAAATAAAGACATCAAATCATCCCTAACTGTCCTAGAGAAAGACGTTAAAGTGAAATAAATCCCTTATTGATACTCTGGAGACCCTAAGATCCTTATTGACATCAAACGTCTCAGATAGGAGTACAATGCTATTGTGGGTAAACAAGCCCACTTAGGGGTTCAAGTTCAGAAAAGCAAAAAACTCCTTAATTTGAACATGGCCAGGAAAGCCTTCACGACCTATCTACAATTCAAACTCAACAACAATTTACTCACTTCCATTAAATATCACAAAGGTAATTATATATTCAAATCAGCAGAGATTTTAGAGGTCTATAAAGCATTCTATGTTTCTCTATATACTCCTGATTTCAATTGTACCAAGGAGGCATGCCTCGATTTTTTAAAAGATGTCCCAATGAAGTCATTTAAAGAAGCTAATAACATTTCTTTGAAATACATCGATTGACAAAAGCGAAATTCCGTTCACAATCAAACTAATTCTTGGTAGTAAGGTGCCAGGCCTGGATAGGTCGCCCATTAACTTCCACAAAAAATATACCCATACATTACTTTCCCATTTAGAAATGCTGATTAATAATTTCTCCTCCAAGGGGCAAGTTACTGGCACAGCAGCCAAAGCTACCATTTTTGCCATTCCCAAAGAAGGAAAAGACCACTCCAGTCCTAAAAACTTCTAACTGATTTCCATAATAAACATGGAAGCAAAAATGTATGCGGAAATGTTTGCCAAACTGCTTGAACCTCTTATTACCAACCTAATTGATTCTTCTCAATCCTGATTTGTTAAGGGCAGTCTAGCAAACAATAATATTAATTTGTTTTGCCATATATTCAAGGAAACTTCTCTTCCCCAGTTGCTAGCAGCCACTTCTATGGTGTAAGGTGCTGAAAATATGTTGACAAGGTCTTTTGGTTTTACCTAGAAGCAATACTTAACAAATACAATTTGGGTGATCTGTACGCTAAAATTACCATAACACTATATGCGGCTCCTATAGCATGGATTAAAATGAATGGTTTCACCTTTGAACCCTTCTCAATAAAGTAATGCACTTATTAAGGCTGTCCTCTTTCTCCACTTTTGTTCCTTTTAGTAATATATCCCCTACTTGTGATGCTCAGTATTTCTCCTGAGATTAAAGAAATCTGTTTGGCTCCCACGTCTTTAAAACCTCTGTATACATAGGTGTCATTTAGATTTTTTGGGAACATCCTGATTCCACCATGCAGGCTGTCATAAAAAGAAACACTAATTTACATTTTTTTTCTGGTTACTCATTGAATAAAGATCAAAAAAGAAGAACTACCCCTTAACGTTCATTTTCATTCCTCTTGTATAGGATCCTATGACCTCCATAACAATCCAAATTCTTCAAATATTTGGGCATCTGATTCTCTTTTGATCTATGAGTCAATTATTCATAATGAACAAAGCACAATCCAGAAAATTAAGGACTTATTTACATCATGTTCGCCAAAACACATTTCTTGGTGGAGTAGACTGGAGACCTTGATAATTATGGTGACCCTGTTGGTGAATGTTTTGTCCAGTATGCTCCCTGTTAGACTTTCTAATGTGTTCTTTCTAAAGTTGCTTCAGAATTCCTTTGATCACCCCCCCCCAAGCATTGCTTTTAATTTTTTTGACTACCATATGAAAAGGGCAGTTGTAATCTCCCAAACAGGTTCGATTATCAGACTGCCTTCCTTTCTGTTCATGTGTCCCTATGGTTGTCAGATGTTCCTAATGCAGACTCTCTTTGGCTTACTGTTGAACAACAGCTCAGCACACCTTTCTCCCTGACCACACTATTATGTCCCACCAAATTTTCCACCATTCAAAACGCATATCTTTGGACACTATAGATGCTTTCAAATGCTCAAACATTCATAAATCCTATTCCCTTTCCCTATGGAATAATAAAAAAACAACTAATATAAACTCTGAATTCATAGCTGCCAGATGGGCAGCCAGGTGCATCAACATAGTCGCAGACCTTTTTTCTGATAAGGTACCCCTATCCTTTGCGGGCCTTCAATCTGAATATTCTCTTGAGAATATGTATTTTTTGTTGCTTTTTACAAATAAATTCAAAACTAACCAAACTAGGTCCCATGCAATCATGTTCCCTGCTTCTTTCTCTTAGCCATATCTGACTGGGAAGTCACATGGCTTCCAAAATCTGCAAAAGCCTTCTCTCAGGCAAAACCAAACCAGTATTTCCAATCCTCCTTTAGTCCCTCTTTTCCAGATGGGTTGTGGCCCAAAGTCTTCAAACCTACGTAAGAACAAACCTATCCAATCACTTTTCAAACAAAACGTTTTGCATCTCACTTTCTATATTGGTCCCCTTTGAAAATTATCAAATTAAACCTCATACAATCTGAAGTCTGATGGTCCTGTAAAGAAACCAGCAATGACCCAGAACATAAGTTCTTTACTTCCCCACATGGGAAG
Organism: Lissotriton helveticus; assembly: GCF_964261635.1. Lineage (NCBI taxonomy): Eukaryota > Metazoa > Chordata > Amphibia > Caudata > Salamandridae > Lissotriton > Lissotriton helveticus. The sequence continues at coordinate 1,328,152,819 of NC_136059.1, forward strand.
GCTATATCAAATAAACTCACTATAATATTCCACACAAATATTTGTTTGGATTTTCCCCTTACAATCTTATGCCCATATGAATCCTTTTCTCCTCCATGTCTCTCAGATATTGACCAAGCACTACTTGAGCGTCTATTTCTTCCATTACCCACAGGAATAAAGCTTAGCTTAGAATGGAAATTTCTCAAAAATATGTTGTTCCACACATGGTGGGCATGGGTTACATATCTTAGGAGTACACACAAACATCTATCTAATTTACCAGGAAACCCGGGCACATCACAGAGAATCTGGAACACTCTGGATAAATTCATGGTTAGTAAACGGTACCTTACAAGAGTGAAGATGACACTTCACATTAAGTTGTATGGCAAAGGTTTTCTCTTCCATATCTCTTCATATCTCATTAGCCACATAGAATTCCCCCTTCTCTTACCTCATGCACTCTTCCCTTGATTTCTTCTTTTTACCAAATTAGGGCCTGACTTTCAATTGTTAACAATTGTTGTTCACTCTTGTGACTTCACTGTTTTTTACCTAACTGTCCAATGGTTTGGCTGAAATACATCTGAAATACACTGTTATACTATCTAAATCCATATCTCATATTGCGAATTGTGCTAACTCCTTTATCACTTTTGAGTGAGCCGTTGATGTCTATATATTTTCTTTGGTGTATGTACCTGTCTATCACCGATCCTTTGCAGATTGTATTTCCCATTTCTTTTTCCTTTGAAAACTAATAAAATTCTTTAGAACAAAAAAATGAATGAGAGGTGAGAAAAAGCTTATAGATAGCCCCACAAGTATTAAACATAGTGGTAAGCTTGTAATGGTGGTGCCCCCAAGTAGATGTCCTTGCATAGTTTGTCCATGTAATAGATATGTTCACACTCAATGTGGACCTATATAAGTCTACAGTACCACTGTAAACAATTGAATGACCTTGTAGAGATTATATAAAGTAGAAAGTATGTAAAATATCCTCACAGATATTAAATGTAGATGCAGGGATGCAGTATTATTGTGCTAGATGTCCTGAAGGGAAATGCATTGAGATAAAAAGCCTTCTGCATTTTAACTTCACAGTGATGAAAAGCCTCACAGGTACTACATGAAGATTCAGTTTCACTATCAGCAAATAACTATTTTCATAAGCAATATAAATGCAATATATTCACATTCACATGTGATAAATACCATGATAAGCACTAAATGCAATGGTGGTACTATTGCCATAAACAATAAGATGTATTTGCAGACAAAAGGCTTTTTTCCATAAGAAGCACACAGATTTAAAAAGTCCAACATTGTGTCCCTTCAGTGATGTCATTGATTATGTTTTCTTTGATGGCACCAGTGACATCATCTATTAGGTCATTTGTGATCTCATGCTTGGGATCAAGAGCAGAGTACTGACAGGTGTGACAAAAGTGGGAAATGTCAATAGTGTTTAAGCATTGGATAGCTAACATATACCTCAATATATATTTTGTTCCAATCAATTTGCATAGGTTTTTATGATACTAATTTGCAAAGGATCTTAGGAGGCAACCATAAATCCTTCAACATTATAATCCATCCATCCATCCTTTTTTGTCTGGCTGCCTGTTTGCCTTTCTGCATGTCTTTTTTAGCCCGCTTCAATGTGACGCCTGTCACTAGGTTTGACAGAGAGGGTTCTTTGTATGTACCGATATTGGGACTGTTTAACTTTCATTCGGAAAAGATTCCTTTACATCCAGGTCTGGATTCGACCATGACCTTTTGCTCAAATGCCCTGACTGGGTTCTGTATTCTCAAATTCTCATTTCTCTGAGCCCTGGAGCATGCTGTTAATGTGCCCATTTGCAGTCAGCCCATTATGTTTCCGCTGGCACCTAGGACTCTGCTTCCCTGAATGTATTTGCATTAAAATGATCAATTTCAGACCATATCTTACTGAGTAATGCACTAGATGAAAGTTACTATCTCGGGAAAGGAGTCGGGGAGTGGAGTCCAATATATGGCAACATTGTACCAGAGGGCACGTCCAATTATTTTGATATCACGAGTGACGTGAAATTCGAACCTAAAACGGGGCAATTAGAATGAATTTGCCTTTGAGGGTTTTAGGTGATACAGTGGTCTGCCTACACTGGCCGAGCACAGGACAGATTGGCAGATGAGGCTGTGTGCCACACCCTCCAAATGGCTGCAAAAGAATATGAGAGCGTGGCATTTACATTTACAGCATGTACAATTTATACGCCTTTAAATGCCCAATCTACTGAAGTGTTCCACTGTGGAAGCTAATTCGTCATATACCATTAGCAGTCCTGTTCTGGAAAAACGTTTAATTTTAGAGTAAAACATTTTATAAGCATAAGCCAAATTTCCCAGTCAGGCGATATACAGCAACTAAAAACGATGAATCAATGATTATTTCGAGCACACTTAAACTAAGAACTGATCACCGCGGGACCCGGAAATATATCAAAACTAAATAGCTGTCAAATACTTGCGCGGATAACAGTAAAACAAGTAACTGTGCAGCGCAGGGTGAATGGGAAATGAGCAGCAAACCGAGTTCAAGTAAATAACATGCTGCTAATTAAACATTGTGACAACCAATTAAAATGTACATGGGCTGAATTATACGAGAGCCAAACAAGTAGGATAACAAAACAGCAGCTTTCATTGTTACCCAAAGAAGAAGGCAAGATTGAGGGACAGGAAAAATTCACTATTGGAAAAATTACTAGAGGGTTTGATAAGTATTGGATGGACAAATTAATTCTATTGATAGACAGTCGCACAGAAAAACAGACAATGAAGCACAAAGACAGACAGAATTTGAGCCTCCCGAATTTGAGCTGCCTTTGTTGCCTGACCCCTGGTCTCTGGATTGAACACCTCTGCCCCCGCTGCTCATGGATGGGGCTGCTGTGGACTTGGGCCGACTGCCTTTCTCCCTCCGGACTTGCTGGCTCTGGTGACCCTCCACCTTGAATGTCGGACTTGGACCTTGGTGCTCCCGCCATTTTCTTTTTATGGCTCTCTTCTTCTACCGCCCCTCTCCTGATCCGCCATTTTGGCGATCTCTGGCCTCTTCCTCTGTCCCAGCAACCTTTCTGTTGTCTCTCCTGTGTCCCCAAACCACCCCTCGCTGTCCTGCTCATTTTGTCTCGCTCTTGCTTTCCTGTCCTTTTTCTGCCTTCCTTTCCCTTTCTCTCTGTTCCCCCTCTTCCTTCCCCTGTCCCTTAAAGTGTTCTTGTCTCTTACTTTCAGCCTCTCTTGAAACCATCCCACTGCTTTTCGTTACCTCACCCTGCGCCATCCTCGAGCTTTCTCATTTCCCTACCCCCTGTTTTGTAATGTTTTATTGTGTGCAACCTCCCACCCTCCCTTTGTGCTGTGACTGCATCCCCCCTCCGACCCCACTTATGGAACTCTGCTTTTCTGTATATAGAGATAACTCTAATCACTAGTATATGCAGTAGACCTTTGTACCATCTACCATTCCTATGTGACTCTTAGAGTATATCCAGTCATATCCCTTCCCTATGTATATAGAGATAACTCTTATCACTAGTATATGCAGTAGACCATTGTGCTCTCTACCATTCCTATGTGACTCTTAGAGTATATCCATGTGTATCCCTTCCCTATGTATATAGAGATAACTCTAATCACGAGTATATGTGGTTGACCTTTGTACTCTCTACCATTCCTATGTGACTCTTAGAGTATATCCAGTCATATCCCTTCCCTACGTATATAGAGATAACTCTAATCACTAGTATATGTTATTATGTTATGTTATTATGTCTCTTTTATAGCGCACAGCTACCCCGAGGGGTGTCCCGGCGCTTTGGCAAAGAGAACTGAGGAAGAAAACACAACACAACTACTCGCAGAGGCCGAAAGAAAATCATATGAAGAAAAGCCAGGTCTTCAACTCCTTACGAAAGGAAAGGAGACTGTTGGCTTTCCTTAAGGAAACAGGAAGCTCATTCCAGCATCGTGGGGCCAAGTAACGGAAGGATATGCAGTAGACCTTTGTACTATATGCCATTCCTATGTGACTCTTAGAGTATATCCATTGTATCTCCTTGTGTGATTTTACATCTTGTACATTTGCAATTTTTTCTGTTTGTATCCTTCATGTAACGCATGTAATCCTAAGTCCTTATGTTTTTCAACTGGTCCTTATGTAAAGCGCTCTGACACCTTCGGGTAAAGTTTGCGCTATATAAAATCGCATAAATAAATAAATAAATAAATAAACAGGTAGACAGACAGATAGACAGATAGATAGATATATAGATTAATAGATAGATAGATCATTTCTGTAAATTTTCACAAGTACTGCCTCTCTTGCACCCAATAAAATGCAACTGTGATACATAAGAAGATACAACAAGAGAGTGTTGTAACTGACACATGTCCAGATTCATTCACTAATCCACCAAATTATCTTTTCAAGAATATTGTTATACCATGGTGCCCCCTGAATATCATATTAACAATATCGATGGGACAGAATATCGAGGACAGAGTATCAAAAATAAAATATTGACAGGTAAGTAAGTCCAGATTTTCTATACCTAACTCCATAGATATGTGCTTACCTGGTAGATGTATCTTCAAGGTATGTAGATGTGGAACTAATATATAATTCCCTAAATGCACTTACTTTTTGATATTTTGTTCCTCGATATTCTGTCCTCGATTTTACTCTTGTTTAGTTGTAGAATCCATTGTAACATAATATTGTAGGTCATATAGAGTAGACCAAAATATGGAAAAGGTAAATATATATACAAAGGTGTAGTAAATGGATTTTTGGGTTTGCTAATAACCTTGGCACCACTTGATGAATCAAAAATGTCGCATCCACTAATGTTCTTTTCCAGAAACTTTCTGTGTGGTCCGTCAAGCAGGGCCTGAGAAAAAGTGGAGGTCATGAAATGCATTTTTCCCATGCAGGTTCCCATAGGAATTGTAGACACAGCTACAGCCAAAACAGCTGAACGGAATTAAAACAAATTTGTCAGAAAGTTAGATCTTTACCAAGAAATCAGGATTTTTAGGAGTTGGTGCAAATTTCTTCAATAGTTGATAATAGATTAAAGTTTTAAAAGTTTGCATAGTTCAGGGTGTAGAGGGTCTGTGGAACCGTCAGTTTAAAGGATTAGATGTGATATTGGCTGCATCAGAGATGTTGCAGCAGCCCCTTTAGGACTTGTGGAATTTAAAAAAACATATAGGGGGACATGGTAGGGATACCTTGACTCGCTTGGTCTGGTAAGGAGGTCCCAGAGGACCCCATTCTGGGGCCCAAACATTATGTTTTTTTTAAACATTACCACAGATCCGTAGAGGAGTCGAGATAAAAATGTTTGAAAAAGGACACGCTCCTGTACTTTTGAATGAAAAGCCCCCTGGGGTGGGCCAGAGTCAAGGGGGTGGAGCATTATTTATTTTCTGGGGTTGGCATATGTCCCTCCTCCCTGAGATATTTAAAGGCCCCAGGGACTTACCTGGGGCTGATGCCATTTTTAGGGGAGGGGGCATGGGTCCACCCTCTCCAAGCCCTAGAATGGTCCCAATGACCACATCCCCAGGCCCGCCTGGTTATTTGTGGAGCAGGGCATCAGGCCCCCGACCACAAATCATAGAAGGGTTCTGGGGACCCCATCCCATGGGGTCCAATGTAAAACAGTGCCTGGATATCCTATTGGGGGATTAGCTGTGCATTATAAATCTTGATTGATTGATTGATTGATTGATTGAATAGTGTCCAAGGGACCCATCGCCAGGACACTGTAGATTTTTCTAAACTGGCAGGAGCCCAAAAAAAGTTGCTCCCAACCAGTTGGGAGCAAAACAATAGATTACTCTCAACCAGCGGAAGCAAAAGAAAAGCTTCTCTCAGCAAGGCAGAAGTAGAAATAGTGAAGTCGGCTTCCATCAGCTCTCATGATGGGTGCTGGAGGAGAAGCTGGCAGGGTTGCAGGGGCCATGGTCTTCCCCTGCTGCATCCATTCCTAGCAATGTTGTGGGCACCTCCAATTGGACTGAGGCTCCCACCAAAAAATAAAGAGAATTGCTGGTTTCCGCTGGCACCAGGATGGGTGTTGGCAGGAGAGCCAGCAGAGTCCTGGGTGCCATGAGCCTTCCCCCAGCACCTCCAGCATTTTGAAGTTGTTGTATTGTATTGTATTGTATAATTGCATGTATATAGCGCTTACTACCCCTAACGAGGCATCAAATCACTTTTACGGCGAGTAGCATGCTCCTCCGGAAGCCAAAAGGATTATCAGTGAATTAGTGTAGAGAAATATGAAATTCATTTTAGCAGTGGATATGTTAGCCTATTATTTTGATTGAAAAGGATAGCGCAGGATGGAAGAGGGAAGGGTTTGCATTTATATAGCACTCGCTACCCCTGTTGCGATGTTGAAGCGCTTTCCAGTGAGTAGCATGCTACTCCAGAACCAAAAAAGGATTAGCGGTGAATTAATCTAGGGAAATATTACATTTGTTTGAGCGGTGGACATGATAGTCTATTTTTTGGATTGAAAAGGACAGCGTAAGGATGGAAATGGGAAGGGTTTGCATTTATATAGTGCTTGCTATCCCTGAAGCACTTTTTGGCCAATAGAAGCCTTCTCCAGAACGCAAGAAGGATTAGCGGTGAATTAGTGTAGGTTGGGTGCCCTGGAGGGACTTGGGTACCAATAAAAGCTATGAAATGAGCTGAGTGGTCGTTCATTTTACATTCGCTGCTCCGGCCATGTATCACCTCATAACTCCCTGTGAGGGCTATATGTTTGATTAATATTATCATCCTGGGGACCCTAGAAGGGGCAAGGGCCTACCAAAACTGTTTTAAATGTTGTAGGCTGCCATAGGTAGTGCAAGAGCCCCCTCTAAGAACACTTAAGAACAAAGTCACAGTGAGTCTCATGAGTTATTGAATACATGGCCTTTACCATATTTTTTCAAAGCAAATCAAGCTGAAGCTGTATTCTCTTGAGCTGGACTGCAGGGACCCCTCATGGTTGGTCCCACAGCCGCAATTTGTGTCCTGAAGAGTGGTAAAGAAAGACTCAAAATATGTTTATGGCTGTTTTGATTAAAATGCCTAATATGCATTCTTTTTGTAGCAATAATTATTATTAATTGCCATGTATGTATGTGGGAATATACTGGATCATAATTGTTGATAAATTATTGTGGTGATTTAGTGGCAAACACAATAGGTCTTGTTTATATATGTTCATATTCCGTGCCCCTGATAAAGTCAATAGGCTTATTTTGGACTTCTGCCCCTTTGACAAACCCAGCAGGTCTGCCTTACTTAAAATGACGTACAAAAGGGGGTGGTGATGGACGGAGCATCTTAATCAATCAAACACTCACACAACACCGCTTACATAAAATGACAGCCTTTATTTTGTTACTTTATATTTTTTTTAAACTCAGAAATTCACTGAAGAAACTGAAGGTTAAAGTGATGTTATAGTTATATATAGTAATAACATCTTAATTTACATTAAACAAAAACTAAAAATTCACTCAAAAAAACAAACATTAAAGGGATGTAACAGTTCGGTGTAAATGTCAGTTAAAATGTAATGTTTTCAACTAAAAAAAACACTGAAATTCACCAGTAATAGTTAAATGAAGTAAGTATAGCTGGCTCCCTTTTCATGCACTGCTTATGACCTCACACATTACAATACTCATGACATGTTCTATGACATCATTAATAACATCACTGATGACAAATTAAATTACGAAATTGATGATAACACTATACATGGGAGGCACAAGTTATAGTTACTTCAGTTAACTGCCTTATGTGGGACGCATGTGGCCAGACGCGAGCCCAGTGCAGACTGTGCCACAGAAACCAAGCTATACCTTGCTGATGAGCACTGAAAAGGATAAAACTGATTCTGGGCTGCTTGTGTTCAGGTTCAGGGAGGCTCTAGCTAGGCGGTTTTGGCTGGACTGGAGCAGGGTCAAGAATGATTTATATTAAACTGAGTCCAAACTCAGGTGGGACGGTGTCCAAAATAATGTTGGATTGGGATGCGGCTCCAATTAATTACCAGTGGCTAGAATTAATTTAAGCCTTCTATCCATTATTTTTTGCATACTTTAATGTGACACTCTACGTGAGATGGCGATGCCGAGGTGTGGGTCTCATGCATACCATGTCACTGGCACCAAGCTATACCTAGATGAGCCCTCTTAAGGGCAAAACCACGGTCTGGGTTGCCGGTGTACCGTGTAAGGGAGGACCAGGCCTGGCAATTTGGACTGGACTGTTACCAGGGTCGAGAGTTATTTGCATTACGCTGGGTTCAAACGGATGTGGAATTGTGTGCAAAATAACAATAGATTGGGATGCGGCCCCAGTATTTACCAGTAGCTGAATTTCATTCATGAATTGCATCCATCACTTTTGTTTGTATATTCAGCATGACTGTATCCTGACACTGCCCATGTTACCAAACTCCAAATTAGTTTGATTGATGTGCTCATTATTGACTATGACTTAAAATATTCTGTGGTTGAATAATGCCCAGAAACAAAGAAGATATCCTAGTTGCTGGTTATGCTGTATGTACTTTGTACCAAGCTGTAGAGAGATGATATTTACCTACTGTGAAATCAGCTAAAATTATAGAGCTGGTCGCTCTTACACAAGCCTACATCCTAGCTCAGGAAAATACTGTTACTGTATACAATGACTCAAATTATGCATTTGGAGTGGCACATGACTTTGGATCCCCTCCGGATGCAAATAGGTTTCCTGAACACAGCTGGAACTCCCAATATGATTAGGTAAAGTGTTCAAAATCTTTTAAATTCCTTGTAACTACCAGAAATGTCAACAGAGGTTAAGTGTGCTGCCCCTCCAGCACCCTCATGGCGATGTTTCAATGGGCAATGCCCTAGCCAATTCAGTTTCTAACAATGATGCATTGTCTAGACCTGCGGATGTTGCCATTAATGTTATGATAAGTGATGTTTGCCTGAACCGACTTTAATAGATGTTTCTTAATAGCAGAAGCAAGCTTCCGAAAATGAAAGATGGTTTTAGGTCAACCAGCAATGCAAAAGCAAGCCAGTGGGGATGTGGACAAACAACACTAGGCATGTGGTAGAAAATAAATGTCTACTCCCCAGACTTGCATGGTAGTACCATAGAGCAGCTCATGTTAGTATGGATGGCATGACATGAGCCCTTTCAACTCCTTTTAAGTGCCCTTCCTTTGTCCATAGCGCAAAGCTGTTGCCAACCCTTTGCCATCTGCCTGTCACACAATGTTGGCAAATGGATCAAGGCCATCCCTGCTGTTCCCCCTCCCCCTCCCCCTTGGGGCTTCTTCATGCACATTCAGATGCACTTTGTTCCGGTGTCTATGGGCCATATGTATCAAGGCAAAATGGATTCACAAACGCCGAAATTCGCAGAATTCCAGTGTTTGCGAACCCATTTTCGCTAAATGGTATGTATGAAACAAATGATGGTGCAAAATAAGGAATCGCTAAATTTGCCATTCCTTATTTTGCGATTGCATTTAAGGAATTGCAAATTTTGCGATTCCTTAAATGCAATGTATCAAGGAAAAAAACATTCCAAAATGCCTTTAAGAAATCGCAAATTACCACCAACTTCTTTTAAAAAAGCATTTTTTTAAAAATCAAAAGGTGCCATGTGACGCTCATACATCCCCTTGGGGCATGTATGTGCGCCATATGCGCACACATGTCATTTTCAGGGGTGCAGCAGGGTGTTCTTGAGACACCCCTGCACCCTTGAAAATATTCACAATTTGCGATTAGCAAATTGCAATTCGCAAATTTCCCCTTCATTCCTATGGGCCAGGAGGCCCATAGAAATGAATGGGAAAGTATTTCTTAATTGCGAATTCGCAATTTGCGAATTCGCAATTAAGGAATATCAGGAAATCGCTAAAAAAATGCATTTTTCTTGATACATACCATTTTGCGATTCTGAAATAGCAATTTTTTAAAAATCGCTATCACAGAATCGCAAAATGGTTCCTTGATACATATGGCCCTATATCTGCCAATGACTCTTATGTACTTGCCATCCTATGTATATTTCCAGGATGGGTGAAAGCGTAACCCTGTGCCATTGCAAATGCCATATTGGTAGCTGAGCGGTTATCCAGAGATTTTGTTCCTCGGTTTGGAACACGGTACAAAATCAGCAGTGACTGTGGAATATGCTCCCTGTCTGCCGTTGTACAGGTAGCTTGCAAGGACCTAGAAAAAGACTAGCATGTTCACTGTGCCTATCATGCAGAGTCAGCTGGCAACGTGAAGAGAAGTAACTGAAAATAAATTGCGATAATATCCTGGGAAACACAATAACAAATAACCAGATGCCTTACAGGTAGCATTATGATCCTTGAGAGCAATTCCATCCCAGAAGACAAAATTGAGCCTGCAAGAACAATCGTGAGCGGACCCATGATTCTACCCTCAAATCCTGCTGTCCCCATTTCCAAGCTGGATTTGCAAATAAATAGGGATGAGGCCTTACAATATAGCAGAAAATGTATTCAAAATCCTTACTGTTTCCATTCTCTGGTGCAAAAAACCACCCCTGAGTGCCCGAGCCTGACTCGGCATTTTCTCCAGTCCGGTAACTGAGTCAATGCTCATGTATACCAGACGAACACTTCTCTACAGCCTAGCTGCGGTGGACCCTATCGGATCCTGCTCATCACAAAAACAGCTACTAAAACTGTGGTGTGTGTCTTGAGTTCACTCTTTCCACTGCAAAAAAGTTCATCCTCTAAAGACAATGGTGTTCCAGACACTGCTTCATGGTCTGTGCCTGGCCATAGATCTTCTACTGTAGCTATTCCTACTGTGGCCCAGATATCTGCTTGTGGGGCAAGTTCTTCAAGTTCATCTTCTTTGTCTGTTCCACCACCAACACCACGTGATGCTGCACCTGCTGCTTATCATCTCTACTGCCTCTGTTAAGGGTAGTGGTCTCCTCCTTTTGTATACCAAATGTCTCTGTGGCTGTGGCCTGCATTGCAGCTTTGAGCATCTGATTGGTGGTGGATACATTCTACTTGCAGAATTGGTACTTATCTGAAGATGAAACTTTACAGAACCTTCCCCTGCGCGGAGATGCCACTCTGCCTACAAGGATAAGTGCTGCATGCTGTTGCTGAAAAAATACAGTCAGCTAATTCCTCCTCTTGCTGGATTTGCACACACATGCCTGATGATGTGGGGGATAGAATTTCTTTGATTGAAGAATTCATCTATCAGAATGACACTTACCTGCATCTTTTCCATTACAGGCACAGACTTCCAGAGTGTTCCAACATCTTCCGCTCTTCTTTCCCAGGTCTTGAAAAGTTTTGCAATCCCTTCAACTGCAATTTTCCTAGAAGTGACTTTCCTTGCAATGACTGAGCAAGGATATATTCGTGAGCACCGATGAGCAGGTGTCTCAAGTATTTTTGTTGGACATAGCAAATGTGATTTAACAGTAGAGAAAATTCCTACTGATTCACCTCCCTTTGAGTACTGTTTTCCCCTTGGGCTCAAAAAGAGGTCATACACATTTTATTTGTCTGGCATGTGCCTACTCTTGATTGCATTTAGATTAGATTAAGGCCTGCTATCCAGGATACATCATTCCCTACTACAATGCACTTTGATGATCGTCTTTTAGGTTGAGGAGGGGCAGGCTGCTATTTCAACTACCACTAGGTTCTTTTCTGCTTTAATTCCTGTGGATGGAATAACTGTTGCCTTAGATTAAATCAGAAGAAATGTATAAAGTTTAGAAGAAATAGCTAACTCTACCACAGTAGCTTTAGGGTTAGTGACAGGACAGTTAGGTATCCATGCCAAAATGCTGATTCAATATAGAATGACTTTAGATTATATTGTAAGGGCTGTTCCAAATGGAATTCCTGGTTGGCTGAGATATGCACCCAAGCCAGGCAGGAACCACCACTCTAGACAGGGTGTGCTAAGTACACACTAAAAGGTAACATGTGCTCACCCTCTGGTAGTTTGGCACAGAGCAGTCAGGCTTATCTAAAAAGGGCAATATGCAACAAACATACATGTACCACAATGAATACACCACAAAAAGACTCCACACAGGTCCTAAAATTGTTGTCTGTATTATTAGCAAAAGGAGACCAACACGATAAAATGATCATATATATTTCTCAAGATATACACAATTAAAGAATATCAAGAATCATGGTATTCAATAGTTCTTGAGTGTCGGAGGGACGTTCACATTCAAAGCGTTTTGTTTAAAGTAGGCAAAAATGCAAGATTAGCAAACTCTGGAATGCCGAGAGAACACTCAAGTTCAAAGTGTTTTGATTAAAGTAGTACAAAAGGGGGTGGTGATGATTTCTACCACTTTGTTCGGGGTATGCTCAGACGTGAGTCCCTTGCTCACTTTGCCACTGGATTCAAGCAAGCCGGGCTGAAGACAGCTGAAATGCCAGAAACCGGTCCTCGGAAGCTTGTTTCCGGTCCAGGGAAGGCATGGCTTGGCAGTTCGGGCTGGACTGTTCCCATGAGGCACAGGATCAGACTGATTTGCATATGGCCATGTCTGAACTGGGGTGGCAGAGTGGGCTAAAGAACGGTGATGGATTAAACCCAGATCTGTTGACTGGGTGTGAGTGTTTGATTGGTTCAGATGCTCCGTCCATCACCACCCCCTTTTGTACCACTTTGTTCGCCATAAGTTGGCAGGGTATGCTCAGACGTGAGTCCCTTGCTCACTTTGCCACTGGATTCAAGCAAGCCGGGCTGAAGACGGCTGAAATGCCAGAAACCGGTCCTCAGAAGCTTGTTTCCGGTCCAGGGAAGGCATGGCTTGGCAGTTCGGGCTGGAATGTTCCCATGAGGCACAGGGTCAGACTGATTGGCATATGGCCATGTCTGAACTGGGTGGCAGAGTGGGCTAAAGAACGGTGATGGATTAAACCCAGACCTGTTGACTGGGTGCGAGTGTTTGATTGGTTCAGATGCTCCGTCCATCACCACCCCCTTTTGTACCACTTTGATTAAAGTAGGCATAAATGCAAGAGTACCAAACTCTGGAGTGACAAAAGAACACTTACGTTGGATGAGGCTGTCACAGTATCGCTGACCGGTTCACACTACCATGCACAGTAATAAAGGAGTTGGAACAACATAGGCCCGCTACTCTGACTATGCCGCCTGTCAGTGTGAGCACAGAAGCTGCCAGGACTTCTGAGGTCTGCTGTGAATCTGTACCTGCTCTGGGTGCTGGGAAAAAGGGATGTGGGTCTCTGGCGTCAGGCGGCCCCTGGCGGCTGGTGCAGGAATGAAGTAGTTGCTGAACTCTGCGTAGTCCAGGCAATGCGTTTGACGTTAATAGACCTGATCTGCTCGCCACCCAGCCCGAGTAAACACTCTCGACTGGAGTCTAGGCTTACAGGGCACAGACGTAGAGGGCATGGAGCGTCGGCCACCCAAGGTATAGTGCTTTTCTTTAGAGAAGTACAGAATCTAAGGAGATTTCAACTGCCAGACTCAGAATCCCACAGCAGCATCGGTATGGCAAAAAGTCTTTGATGACCCTGAGACTTTTAGGAACAGGGGCAAGCCAACAAGCCCTTGGAGAACTCCCACAGCACAGCAAACAGCAAGCAGCAGGCCAATACAGCTAAGCAGTTAGCAGAGGAATAGTCCTTCCTGGCAGCACAGCGGTCCTTCTGGCAATGTGCAGATGTAGAGCATGCAGCATCTGGTTACAAGTCCCACACTGTGTTTGATGTTAGGGGGTCACAGCCCCAGTACGTATACCCCAAAATGCATTTGATGTAGGGGTTGAATTCAAAGGAGTTTTCGGAAGTAAGCAAGGATCCCTTTCAACCCAGTGTTGTCTGCCAGGCAATCTTTGGGGGGGTTTCACTACCTAATGTGTGGGCAGAATATTCCTATTCAAGTGTAGTTTAAGCCCCTCCCATCTCTCACAGCCCACGAAGACCCAGCAGAATACAGATGAATGCAGTTGACTGACCTGTGTTGTGCCTGTCTAGAGAGAATGCACAAATGTAGCCATCACCCAGCCCACCACAGATGTGTATTGGAGACAGTCTGTCAGGCACACAGATTAATAAGTGCAGAGAAAGGGCCACTTTCTAAAAGTGCCATTTCTAAAATAGTAAGGTTAAATCCAACTGCACCAGCAGGAAATATTTATGTTTGCAATTCCAACAATATACAACAGGAAAAAGCTACTCCTCTCTGCTAAGGAATTTTCACTTAATAAGGTATACAGGAATTCCCAATGCTAGCCTATGAGCAGGCCTCAAGGAGGTGAAAAACGAAATAGGCTGTTTGTAACTTCCAAGACATCTAAACCACAACAGTACATGTCCTACCTTTTACTTACATAGCACCCTTCCATTAGGGCTACCTAGGGCTTACCTTAGGGGTGCCTTAGATGTTATAAAATGGGAATGTAAGGCTTGGCAAGTAGTTGTAAATGCCAAGTCGAAGTGGCAGTAAACAGCCCACACAGGCACTGCAGTGGCAAGCCTGAGATAGGTTTGAAAGGCTACTTCTGTGGGTGGCACAATCAGTGCTGCAGCTCACTAGTAGCATTACATTTACAAGCCCTAGGTATATGGCATACAACTTTACAAGTAGCTTATAATTAAGTTAAATATTTCAGTCATGTATACACAATGACACATGTTTATGGAGGAAGTACCAGTACTTTAGCACTGATTAGCAGTGCTAAAGTGCTCAGAGTCCTACGGTCAACAAAAACAAGCTCTGAAAAAGAGGAGGAGGAAGGCAAAACATATGGGGTAACCCTTCAGAAAGGGCCATTTGCAACAGAGGCTAAAGGGGATCGGTGCAGTTGTAGGGTTGTAGAGTTGTACTCATCTCACAAACACTTCTTTTAGCATACATGAGCTGAAAGACAACATTAAGGAAAGTTTAAAAAAAAAACATGAGATACAAAGTTATCCTGGTAGATGACTGATACAACATCGACTCCTATAACATCAAACTTCAAAAATATCGAGTCAATAAAATCGTATTAAAAAATACCGACACCAAATACACAAAACTGAATTGGCACAAACATCGATAAATAAAATAATTACAAAAATTTCAATAACAAAAACCAAAAAACATATACATATAAATAACATTAAAATATTATAAAACGCAACAAAAACATCGATATAAATAATACCGACAACACAAACATCGACATAATACAAATTAACAATACCAAAAAATAACATTTAAACATAAAAATAAACTATTTTCAATAATATAATAAAATAGCATATACCAAACATTAGAAACAAGCACTCAAAAAATTACAAAATGAATAAAACTAAAAAACAAACAAATACACTGAAAAACAAAAAACAAATAAATAAAAATAAAATACAACATAAAAAAATCACAACAATCAAAAAGAAAGACATATAAAAACATACAACATTTATTTACCCATACATTTTAATTACACTAATAAACAAAATAAAAACAAACATTAAATATCCATAATTAATGTTAAAAAAATTAAAATATAAATGCCCAAATATGCAAAAAAGCTTTCTGGGCCAATACATTTAAACTACACCAACAAAAAACAATAGAAAACTTTAACTAATTAGATAAACATTATAAAATCAATTAATTTACACTAGGGGGAGTGGCAACAGCCGAGGGAAATGGCTCCGTTGCGCCACTCCTGATCAACCCTTATTAAAACATCTCGCCCCATAAAGAATCGTTTGTTGTGGAGCTCACCTGGTCCTGGTATCGTGCCCGCCGACTGGACGGAGTGCTGTCTCGATCACAGGTGATTGTGCGGCTGTAAGTGGTCGGAGCTGTTCGGCAGCATCGAAGGCCTGGGGCGTGTCCCGTCTCTCCCCGGCCGTTAGCCTTAAATCTACACCGCAGCGGGGAGCCCAGGCCAGTGCCTGTTTTGGAGAAGCAGAGTTGAGATCCTCACACCGGAATTGCCATCAGCGAGTTTTCCGCCCCAGCTGCTGATTCCATACCCCAAGGCACCACTACTTTCATGCCCTGTGTGCCGTTGTGCCCAGCAGTCTGTGAGCGGTCCGCATCTTCTACCAACTCCGAGACCCAGGCTCGATTGGAACCGGCCACGGAGGCCTGCGTGCAGTTTGGCCCATGCACCTATCCGGACCTACCCCCGCTCCTGAATCTCTTTGGGGGACACCGGACCTGCACTGCCACCGCAGGGTTGGCCCCATCACCCTACCTGGGCCTCAGCAACACAGCGCTGTGCACCGAGGTCACGGTGCATCTGACGGCACCCCCGCTGATTTCCTTAATGCCATTGCAGTAAATCAGGCCCAGAGCGTGGGCCTCGAAAACCCTGAGTGGACCTTTCTGGTGTCTGGGGAGCGCTCCTCAACAGCAAGTAGGGACTGGAGCCTGCACTGATGAGATAGCCTCACTGTGGGGGTAAGGCCCGGGGGGTCCTGCATGATCATTGTTTCAGGCGGTGAGGGTGGCGACTACGCCCGGACTCGGCCAGGCATTATTGTGATAGCCAAGTGAGCAACGGCTGCACAGACTCTCTGCAAGGGAGGGGGAGTTAGACTTCTACACCCATCCATTCCAGGTCCAATGTTTCCTTTTTATCCAAGACTTTCTGCAGTGCTGCGCAATGGCTGGCAGCTGTTGCTCCCTTTGAGTTCCTGGTTCCCTCTCCCACCACTCCAGTGGTGTGGAGCTCTCCTAACATAGTGGTGTTTTCTAGTCAGAACCTTGCTGGTGGAAACTGACAGGCCTATGTGGGCTTGATCCAACAGCAGGCAGGGGTGAGTAGCTGGCACGGCCCGGTCTCTTCTCTGCTACACCACAACTACGGACTATACCATGGCGAGTGGCCGCAGAGGCCGAGGCATGCTACAAGCGAAACTAGACAAGTTCACCTGGCAGAAGGGCCAGGATGAAGCGCACCTAACCCCAAACCCAAAGGGGATCAACCGGACCCCACGTTGCAGGACATCCTAACTACTATAACAACGGTGCGCACCTCGCTGGAGGCACGCATTGACACCATTGCCACGGAGATCACTTTGATCAGAGCAGACATGAGGAAGATGTCTGAACGCGTTAGTGAAGTCGAGGTCACCACCAGGGAACTGGCAATACAGATCTTCTCAAAAGACATGTGACTCACTTACAAACCACCCAGGAAGCATTAGCCCTGCAGCTCGACGACTATGAAGGCTGCATGAGGCCTAATAACATTTGTGTTTTAGGGGTGCCGGAACGGGCTGAGGGGCAGGCGGCGGAACTCTTTGTTGAGGAAGTCATGCTCCAACAGCTCCAGCCAAGGGGTTTATCCAAGTGCTTTTCGACTGAATGTGCACATCGAGTTCCCAGGAGTAGGCCCAAGCCTGGCGTGCCTCCCCGACCTCTCATGGCAAGAGTCTTTAACTTTCGCAACCGGGATGCCATACTCCAGACAGCGAGAGCAGCCCCACCACTGGCGACTGACAACAGCAAGGTCACCCTCTTTCCAGACTTCACTCTCCGGGTCCAGAATCAGCGTTGCAGCTTCCTGGAAGTGAAGCGTGAAATGCGAGAACGAGAAATCAAACATGACATGCTGTTTCCCGCAAAGCTGCAGGTTGAGTCTGAAGGGAAGGTATGGTTCTTCACCAGGCTAGAGGATGCATGGGACTGGCTAGACAGCGGGCGAACTGTTGACAAACGTCCTCATAAACCAGTTGGTGAAAATGGTAGCAATGGTCGGCCAAGCCGAGGTCTCAGTCAGATAGTGCAACCAAGACGCAGGGATCAGGCGAATAGAGACTGGGGGTCTAAAGTGTAATATGTTGTTCCTTGGCCAACTAGACTTCTTGAGTAAAGTCCCAATAGGTACAGATTGTTCTGGCATCAATCGCCTTCCACGTGACCTCTAACACAATGTAGATCCATTATGTTCAGCTCTACGCCCTTGTTTGTTCCCAGTGGTGCTTACATTGTTGTCTTTTACTATACTCTTTGACAAATTTCATTTAACATGTCTGATTCTCGTACTTTGGGGTTGAATGATGGGGATGCAAATACTCTCACGAACATCCTCTACGGGGAGTGGGGTTGGATCTCATTCCCAATACTGTTGAGGGTGGACACCAGGTACTCTACAAGTTTGGATAGTGGGTGGTTTTGTGCCCATTGTGCAGGAAGGCAGGGTGGGGGTGAGTCATTGGAGGTTGGGAGGGAGGAGGTTTGTTTCACTTGTTTCAAATTTTGTCTCTTCATGATTAAAATGTTTGCTTTTCTTTTCGCGTTGGGTTATGTTATTTTTTGCTGCAAGCAATTTGAGGGAGGGGGAGGTCTTGTATGGGGGGTCGTTTCCAGAATGTTGCAAAGGGTATTGCGAGTTTGGGAAGGGGGGTCAGGGGGAGATAGACGGTAATGCACCACACAACTACGAATGTTAGAATTTAGTTGCAGGCAGCTTAGGAAAGACGAACATCATCTTAACCAAAATGAGCACGCACTGGGACATGAGCCTTAAACTCATGAGTTGGAACGTTAATGGGCTTGGAGACAAGATAAAATGGAGTATAGTGCTCCAGTATATTAAACGGTACTCCTCTGATATAGTATTACTCCAGGAGACCCACCTTGCTGGAAACACATGAAAGGCTTTAAACAGACATGCAATTGCTTATCCCGCCTGTTCGCGATGTGTTTTTGAATGCTCGCTTGGAAATATCTCGCTAACTTGCCCATGCAGTAGCTAATGGGCACAGCCATCTTGTTTTTCACTTGTCCCGCCCGTTCGCAATGCTTATTTCCTGTTACGGTCGTGTATTGCATGCTCCCGCCCAAATAGCGATGAGTATTTCCTTGCCCATGCGGTCGCTAATGGGCGTGGCCATCATGTTTTTCACTGTATTGCTATGGTTCTGGGCCTGCTTTTCTATCCTCCCTCAACCTTTGCAATCCTTTGTTTTTATACACTTTTTCTGTATCTTTTCCATTCATTATCTACCTCTCTATTGTCCTGATTCTATATTTTGACTTTTTTTCTACTTTGTGTGACTTTTTTCCTACTTTTTCACTCTTTTTCTATAACTTGCTTTTTGAATTTCTTTTTCTTACTTTTCACATTCCTCCCTTTTCCTTTCCGCCCCCGAGTCCCAGAAATCATGGCTAAGAGTGTGAGCAAGTCGAAGGGCAAGGGCAAGGCTGCTCGCAGCCGCGACCGCCTTCCCTGCACGTGCCTGCACCCATGTGTGGGTGCAGGCACGTGCCTTATTTAGCGAGGTGGAGGTGGCCGTACCTGTTTTTTTTGTACAGCGCCACCTCCCCTTAACCCTGGCAGCAGGCGGCAGGCCAGAGGTGGGGAAAGGTTCACCGGGCAGTGTTTCGCTGCTCTGGGGTCCGGCACAGCCCTAACCAGCTGATGTACTGGTGGTCCGATATCCTGGACCGGGAGCAGGACCTGCTGGACCTGCTAGGAGTGGAAGTCCTGGGGCTTGGTGAGTAAGTAGCTATTTAATGTTAGTACCTTGTGTTCTTCTGCTCTGTGTTATATATTGTGAATATATATTTTTCCCGAACAGCAAATATACTGCTGCTTACATTGCAGGTAAATTACATTTAAAAATATTTTGTAATTGCTTATGACACAGGTAGTCAGCGCTACTAATCTCTTACTTGTTTGCAACTTTGCATTCGCTTGGCATGATTTTTTAAGAGTTTACTTTAGAGAACTTAAGTTAGGTAATTCTAGAGAGACTCTAGTCCTTCCTTTGTCCTCCTGCAACTAAGAAGAGATAGTGGTGGATTGATATGTTTAGTTACTTATTAGTAGGTAAATTTTTAGTGCTCTGCGTGACGCATTTTCTGTCACATCACGTGTTGCTGAGTGCTGATTACCCCAGTCCTTAGTAGAATCTTTTGTAGTTTGTTTAGTGAGTGGTAATAGGCTAATCACTAGCAGAACGTCAGCAGCTACCAACCAACAATTTGGTGTATGCAAACTTGTATGCATGTGTCCTCCATCTATATATTTTTGAGGACTAAAATAAATGGAAAAGCAGACTTAGTGAACAATTTACCTGTCTGGAATAGGTGGGCTAGGTCAGGTGGTACTTAGGCTTAGTTAGTATTCTGGAATCAGAGTCAAGTCAAGTCAAGTCAAGTCAAGTCAGGTCATTTATATAGCGCACTACATACCCAGAGGGTCTCAAGGCGCTTAGGAGGGGGGAGGAGGATTACTTCTCAAATATCCACGTTTTAAGTTGCTTTCTGAATGCTAGGTGGTTCTGGGTAAGGCGAAGGTAAGTGGGGAGTGAGTTCCAAGTTTTAGCAGCTAGGTATGAGAAGGATCTGCCTCCCATGGTGGTCTTGTTGATGCGAGGTACAGTGGCGAGGGCTTGGCTGGAAGAACGTAGTTGGCGGGAGGGGGTGTAGAAGGACAGTCGTGAGTTGAGGCATTCTGGTCCGATGTCGTAGAGTGATTTGTGTGCATGGGTTAGCAGTCGGAAAGTGATTCTCTTATTGACGGGTAGCCAGTGGAGGTCTTTCAGGTGACCAGAGATGTGTTCATTGCGCGGGATGTCTAATATGATCCTGGCTGAGGCGTTTTGGATTCGTTGGAGTTTCTTCTGGAGTTTAGCGGTAGTACCTGCGTAGAGGGTGTTTCCGTAGTCCAGTCGGCTCGTGACCAGAACATGGGTGACTGTTTTCCTGGTTTCGGTGGGGATCCAGCGGAATGTTTTTTTGAGCATGCGAAGAATGTTGAAGCAGGATGAGGATACGGCGCTGACTTGTCTGTTCATTGAGAGTGAGGAATCCAGGATGACGCCTAGGTTCCGTGCGTGGTCTGTCGGGATGGGTGCTTTTCCAAGGGCTTCCGGCCACCAAGAGTCGTCCCATGCAGAGGGGGATGTACCTAAGATGAGGACTTCTGTTTTATCTGAGTTCAGTTTCAGACGGCTGTGTTTCATCCATTCGGCAACTTCTTTCATTCCTTCGTGTAGGTTAGTTTTGGCGGTGCTGGGGTCATTGGTGAGAGAAAGGATTAGTTGAGTGTCATCCGCGTAAGAGATGATGTTGAGGTTGTGTTGGCGGGCGATGGCCGCGAGGGGGCTCATGTATACGTTGAAGAGGGTGGGGCTGAGTGAGGATCCTTGTGGTACGCCACAGATGACTTCAGAGGCCTCGGACTTGAATGGTGGAAGGCGGACTCTCTGGGTTCTTCCGGTGAGGAACGAGGTGATCCATTCAAGTGCTTTTCCTTGTATTCCGATGTTACTGAGGCGTTGTAAAAGGGTGCTGTGGCAGACTGTGTCGAATGCTGCAGAGAGGTCGAGGAGGATGAGGGCGACTGTGTCTCCATTGTCCAGTAGAGTTCGAATGTCGTCTGTTGCTGCGATGAGTGCAGTTTCAGTGCTGTGTTTTGCTCGGAAGCCAGATTGTGAGGAGTCGAGGGATTTGTTGGCTTCGAGGAAAGCGGCGAGCTGGTTGTTGACAGCTTTCTCGATTACTTTGGCCGGGAATGGAAGGAGCGAAATGGGGCTGTAATTTTTTAGTTCGGTGGGGTCCGCTGTGGGTTTTTTCAGAAGGACGGTGAGTTCAGCGTGTTTCCAGTTTTCTGGGAAGGTGGCGGAGTTGAAGGAGCAGTTGATGACGTCTCGGAGGTGCGGGGCTATGATGGAGTCTGCTTTGTTGAAGATGTGGTGAGGGCATGGGTCTGTGGGTGATCCTGAGTGGATGGAGTTCATTAGGCGGATGGTGTCCTCAGTGGAGATTGGGTTCCAGTCGTTAAGGGTGTTCACGGGGGGAGAATGTTCAGCATATGGTTGGGTGGGTTGGTCTCCGGGTTGGTTGTCGAAGCTGTTGTGGATGTCTGCAATCTTGTTGTGGAAGAATGAGGCTAGGGAGTCGCAGAGGGCCTGAGAGGGTGTGATGTCGTTGGAGTTGGCCGAGGGATTGGAAAATTCCTTGACGATGTTGAAAAGTTCCTTGCTGTTGTGGGCGTTGTTGTCAAGTCGATCCTTGAATGCTGTTTTCTTGGCCTTTCGGATTAGTTGGTGGTGAGTGCGGGTGGCGTTTTTGAAGGCGTCCTTCATAAATAATAACTAGACGGCTCGCAAATCCCGCAATACTAGTTGGCCAGATTAGATAGGTCAATTTTATTGCAATTGTTTTTTCCATAAATGTTTTTTGAGCATTTTTTAAAATATTTAATTTGTTTCACACCAATCATCCTTGTTTGTCTCTTTGTTTCTTACATCTTTCATGATCAGCACCCAGGGGCAAGAAGACGGGGTCGTAGTCGGTGGTAGCTGAAGAAGATGCCTCCCAGGGCCAGGAACGCTCCTCTACCGAGGGCTTTGCTGCTGGCCACAATAAGTACTCCTGTTGTTAATATTAATAATTATACGTCCCTAACTTTTACAGCGCCTTATTTTTTCCGAACTATTATTTCAATTTCCTACTTCTATTTCTTACAATATCTTCTTCGATCTAGACAATCTGTTTCTAAATTCTTGTTATCCCTGCCTCTAACTGCCTCTGCTATGACTCTCTGTACTACTACTATTAGTTTTTCTGTAGCTAAGCTTGACCAGTTGGCCACTCTTTATTTAAAAGGTTTTAAATAAAACTCCGATTCACCAATCACTATAAACACTGAGTCCAGTCCTTTGGTTGTCCTCTTCTAGTCTTCTTAATCTTGAGGCTTTTCGACAATTCCCACCAACAAAATTGAAAATGCCCAACCAGATATTTTACTATTTTTGATAGGATAGGACATACTATTACTACTACTGTTGTAGGGATTCTGCACATACAGAAGTATGCACAAGAAAATAGGACGTTGGTGATAGGAGGTTGGACCTTCCTCACATCTCACCCACAATCCCCTGACCGACTAGCTACAGAGTCTCATTAGCACCCAAACCCCCCCAAAGATACCCAATGATTATCCAACCCGAAACATAACTCTACACTCCCGACCTCTCAGAGTCGTGGAAGCAATGCACAGTTAACACCCTTTTGCTCACTCACTCGAGTAAGTCCACACCAGATACCACATAGTCTATGTAAGTTCAAAAGGTTTATTTTCAACTAATAAGTTCTGTACATTGTTCTATGATGCAGTATACAAGCCAGCACCAACAGCAAAATGCATAAGATTAAAACAATAAACATTGTTACAACTACAAGTCCATACAAGACAAAAGGGGAAACCAATCACGATGATGATGATAACTGAACAGTGGTGGAAAAACCACCCTCCCCTTGGTAGGAATATAGTTTATATACAATTATATAAATGAAGATCTCTGAGCGAATAAGTTCGGACCCCTCACCTTAGAAGAACCTAGAAGTACTGATTACATCATAAGCATTGCAAAGCTTTGGTTTGTAGAAGGGAATCTTCCGTCTGTTATGAGAAAAATGGGGCGCATTATTTTGCAAGCATTTCTCAGTCATGCAAAAAAGTGTAGCATGTTATGGCTAAGCAATACGGACTGACCACCAGAGCTCCATAACAGAGTGGCTTGTTTTTCTACCTTAAACACAGTGCTCAGACAGTAGCAGTATGAGCTCATGTGTGCCCAAAGGTGTCTTACACAACAAGCTGCGAGGTAACGTGTAAAAATAAGACACAAAGCTAAAATGGTTGCATGGCTCAGGCTAACTTAGCAAAGACTAGATTGACCCTAGTAGGGACCAGGATACAACACTACTAGTGTCTACTGTAGTCTAGTACCCAATTTGTACTAGTGATGTATGTTGTATATGTATCCACTTTTTTTACAATCTTGCTAGGGAAAAAGAATAGATAGGGGGAATGTGTATTTGGCATCTAAAAAATGTGTAATTTCTTTTTTAGGCGTACTACTGACCACCAGTGCCGGGGCCAGCGACGATGGCGACGCGGCCATTTCAGAGGGAGCAGGAGATGTGGCAGTTGCAGGATCTGCAGGGGGTGAGCTACCAGCAGTGGCGGGCGGTTGTAAGTTATATTCCTTACTTATTGACATTATACTCGCTTCAAGGGTGTACACTGTACTATTGAGACTTGGTAAGTAAGAAGTTGTGAACAATGGTTGAAGAAGACACCCTTTACTTAGCATTAGCAATAGAATTAGCAGCTGGAGTTGAGTAACTAATGGCCTCTTCTATCTGACTTCAACTAAGCTGTGAAAGTTTTATGGAGAAGACTAAGTCAGTTCAGATGACCTTGATGGATGTATTGAACAAAAAGGGAAAGAAGGGTGGGAGGAGGAAGGACGGGCGAGATGTAATATTTATGACTGGCACAGAAGGCTACATGGGTAGAAGGTGAAAGAAAACATGCTTGCATTGATGGGTGAAACTGTATGGGTGGATAGCAAGAATCCTCAGTGGTGTTAGGGTCAAACTCAAAGCCAAGGCAAGCAAGGAAAGAAGGACGCATGGTTGGTGGTTTAAAAAAAATAAATTTGTTGTTGGTGAAACAAACTAAGGTTTGTTGAGAGATTAGGAAGAATGATAGACGTTTACTTAGATTGGATGGATGCCTGGATGGTATTCATCATAGATAGCATAGGTGGAGACTGTCACTGGATGAAGAGTCTTAGTTTGAAAAGAATGTAAAAGAAACCACACCAGAGTAGCAAAGCTGAGGAGAATATAAGTTGTATTTTCAGAATACTACCTTGGCTCACAGTAGTTTGCAAGGACAGCATATATATTGCCTATGTAGTTATCAAGCGCCTTCCTCTGACTCTGAGGACAACTCCCAACCTATGTTAATTTTTTTCGACTGTGTCAGCCAGCCTGCCATGGTTGGCCTATCTGCTGGTTACACAATCAATCAAAACAAAGTACCTCATGTTGTCCCATATATAAGCAATGATCATTGGATCAGATATCATCTGCCTTTTTGCATTAGATAGGGCAGGGTAACCACTGCGCCTTCCGGCCTGGTCACCCCCAAGCTCCTGTGCCCGTGCCTGCTCCCGCAGCCCCAGCCACCCGAGGGCCGCCGAGCACACACCAGCCTCCCGCAGCCCCAGCCACCCGAGGGCCACCAAGCCCGCTCCAGCTTTTCCCGCCGCCCTAGCCCGCGGCCCCGCCCCCCCGCCAGCCGATTGGCTCTCGCTCCCGCCTCCCCGCAGACCCTCCCGACCGGCTCCCTTCCTATGACGTCCCCAGAGCGACCGTGCAGCGGACGCGCGCAGCGGGAGCACCGATTGAGCGCCGAAGGTGCGCCAAAGGTAAGCCCGTCTACGCCCGTCCGCGCCTGGACCGCGCCCAGTGCCAGGACCCCTGGCCCCCGCAGAGGCCACCCCTCCCGTCGGACATACGACGCCACCACCCTCAACGCACTCAACACCGGCCGAGCCCCGGGATGCTACCGAGCCACTCCGAGACGCACCCACGGACCCCTCAGCTGCCACGCCTGCAAGTTCACATGCATCCGGACCTGCACTACACCAGCACCCACCAAGCCAAACACCAGCAGCAACCACCTGAAGTGCATCCTGCTCAACACCCGCTCCGTCCACAGACACGCCGTTCAACTCTGGAACCTCCTCGACACCACATCTCCAGACGTCGCCTTCCTCACGGAAACCTGGATGAACGCCTCCTCAGCGCCCGACATCGCCATCGCCATCCCGGACAGATACAAGATCACCCGGAGGGACCGCGTCAACCAGACAGGAGGAGGCATCGCCATCATCCACAGGAACACCATCCGCATCACGACCAACACCGACGACACCCTGACAACCGCCGAACACCTGCACTTCCAGATCCACACCGACCCCAAGACCACCCTCAGAGGCACCCTGATCTACCGTCCCCCGGGACCCCGCACACAATTCAGCGAAGACATCGCCGACTTCATCAGCCCGCACGCCCTCCCCTCCGCTGACTACATCCTCCTCGGGGACCTCAACTTTCACCTGGAGAACAACAATGACCGCAATACCACCACCCTGCTTGACAACCTCGCCAACCTCGGACTCAAGCAGCTGGTGACCACCCCCACCCACCTCGCCGGACACACACTCGATGCCGTCTTCTCGTCCAGCAAAGACATCGCCTTCAGCCACGCCACCGGACTCCACTGGACGGACCACAGCTGCGTCCACTTCAGCTTCAGAAGTACCACGATCCACCAGCAACAGGTTGCACGAAGAAGCTGGAACAAGATCACGGCCGACCAGCTCACCGCAGCCCTGAACCAGCACCCTCCCGCCAGCTCCGCGAACCCCAGCCAGGCCGCCGACAACCTCACGAAGTGGATCAGCAACTGCGCAGGCGACCTCGCCCCACTGAGGACCCCGCCCAGCAGACCCGGCAGCAAGAAAGCATCCTGGTTCACCGACGAACTCAAGAGCTCCAAGAAGAACTGCCGAGCTCTCGAGAAAGCATGGAGAAGAGACCCAACACCGGACAACATGACCCTCAAGCTCGCCACTCGAAACAACTGATTCGCGCCACCAAGACAACAGCATTCAAGGAAAGACTGGACAACAACGCACACAACAGCAAGGAACTCTTCAACATCGTGAAAGAGCTCTCCAACCCCAACGCCGGAATCAACGACATCACCCCATCACAAGACCTCTGCAACTCCCTCGCCTCCTACTTCCACAACAAGATCGCTGACATACACAACAGCTTCAGCACACAACCAACGCTCCCCACGACCGCACCAATGCCCCCCACCACCACCCTCAGCGCCTGGACCCCTATCAACACCGAAGACACCATCCGCACAATGAACTCCATCCACTCCGGATCTCCAACCGACCCCTGCCCTCACCACGTCTTCAACAAAGCCGACGCCGCCATCGCACCCCAGCTACGGGACATCATCAACGCCTCCTTCGACACCGCAACCTTCCCTGAGAGCTGGAAGCACGCCGAACTCAGCGCTCTACTAAAGAAACCAACAGCAGACCCCACCGAACTCAAGAACTACCGCCCCATCTCGCTCCTCCCGTTTCCAGCCAAAGTCATCGAGAAGACAGTCAACAAGCAGCTGGCCGCCTTCCTCGAGACGAATGGATCCCTCGGCCCCTCACAGTCGGGCTTCAGGGCCAACCACAGCACCGAGACCGCCCTCATCGCTGCCACCGATGACATCCGTGCCCTGCTTGACAACGGAGAAACAGCGGCTCTCATCCTCCTGGACCTCTCCGCGGCATTCGACACTGTCTGCCACTGCACCCTAGTGCAACGCCTCAGGAACGTCGGAATCCAGGAGAAGGCACTGGAATGGATCATCTCCTTCCTCGCTGGAAGAACACAGAGAGTCCGCCTACCCCCGTTCAGGTCAGAGGCCACCAAAGTCATCTGCGGCGTCCCTCAAGGCTCCTCGCTCAGCCCCACCCTCTTCAATGTCTACATGAGCCCCCTTGCGGCCATCGCACGCCAACACAACCTCAACATCATCTCCTACGCCGACGACACACAGCTGATCCTCTCCCTGACCAACGACCCCGCCACCGCCAGAGCCGACCTACACGAAGGGATGAAACACGTAGCCGAATGGATGATGACTAGCCGCCTGAAACTGAACTCAGACAAGACGGAAGTTCTCATCCTGGGCTCCTCGCCCTCCGCCTGGGACAACTCCTGGTGGCCACCCGCCCTGGGCTCCGCACCCAAACCAACAGACCACGCATGCAACCTGGGCTTCATCCTGGACTCCTCCCTCTCCATGACCAGACAAGTCAACGCCGTCTCCTCGTCTTGTTTCATCATCCTGCGCATGCTACGTAAGATCTTCCGGTGGATCCCCACCGAGACCAGGAAGACGGTCACCCAGGCCCTCGTCACCAGCCGTCTGGACTACGGCAACGCCCTCTACACCGGAACCACCGCCAAGCTCCAGAAGAGACTCCAGCGAATCCAGAACGCCTCAGCAAGACTCATCCTCGACATCCCCAGACGAAGTCACATCTCCAGACACCTGAGAGACCTGCACTGGCTCCCGGTCAACAAGAGAATCACCTTCCGCCTCCTCACCCACGCACACAAAGCCCTGCACAACCAAGGACCGAGTTACCTCAACAGCCGCCTCAACTTCTACGCTCCCACACGCCACCTTCAATCGACCAGCCACGCCCTCGCCGCCGTCCCCCGCATCCGAAGAGCCACAACAGGAGGAAGATCCTTCTCCCACCTGGCCGCCAAGACTTGGAACTCCCTCCCGACCCACCTCCGCCTGACCCAAGACCACCTCGCCTTCAGGAAGAAGCTCAAGACCTGGCTGTTCGAGCAGTAGCGGACCCCCCCCCTCCCCAAGCGCCTTGAGACCCTCCGGGTGAGTAGTGCGCTATACAAATGCTATGATTGATTGATTGATTAAAAGTGAAATTAATCATTTGCCTTTGATGTAACAGAGTATGGCCATTGTGCAGTGCCACTCGTAACAGAAAAATATGAGCCTCCCCACCTGCAGACAGTTGTAGATAAAACTAACGTGAATCTGCTTCATGACTCGAGTATGTTTGTCTTGGGCGCAAGCTGACTGAGCTGGAATGCCGGCTACAACAAGTTTATGTTAATTTCGTAAAACAAGAGAGTAGAAGTATACTGGTTTACTGTGTACTTAACTCGAGTACATACATAGTGCTAGTATAATGCCTGAAACTCCCACAAATGTTAGAGGCCGAGGAAGTGGGAGGTTAGGTACATACCACAAACATTATGTACTGTGCTTGCTAGTGCTACTGTGCCACTCTGTGTTGAATTAATTTGTGTTACTGTTTTGCTAAGAGTATTGGTTAATAGTTTTTTTTCTTTCTTGATATAGCTACTCCTTCCCAAGCAAAACCATCCAGAAAGGAGTTGGAAGTCATGGTCCAGCACCGGAAGCTGGAGGCTATCTGCCAAGAATACCGGTGGCTGGTGGCTCTGGTGGAGGAGGAGGCGGCGGCAGCTGCAGCCTCCTCCAATGCCCCAGGCCCCAGCCAGGTCCCTCCAGTGGTACGGCACTGCGGTCTGGAAGCCGCCTGCCAGCGCAGCTCCACATCCAGCACTGCTGCCCTCCGTGGATGCAACTGCAGGGCGTATGCCTGCTGCATGCTCCTCCGGAATGCGCGTCTAGAGGAGCAGTTAGAGGAGGTGAAGTAGAAGATAAAGGTCCTGAAGAAGGAAATCCGAAGAGCCCACCAATAACTTGACCCTGTTGGATTGCCCTGTTTTTATCCTTTTTTTGGTGGGTGGGAATTGGGCATTGCGTGGGGTTTATTATTATGGACATTTTGGACATTGGTTGGACTTTCTCGCTTTGGACATTGGTTGGGGTTAGGGAGAGGTGTGAGTTAAGTGTTGTGGGATTTTTTACATAGTTTGTTTTTGTTAGGGTATTAAATAGGCCTGGGTGGTAAATTCCGACCCGCTCACGGAATGTGCATAATTTGGGTAATTTGCGTTCTGCGCAGAATGCAGAATTGCCAAAAATTCAGTGATCCGCAGCTTCGCAGAATTTTTTGCTGGTTCGCGCTTTCAAAATGCGTGTTTGTGAGGTATTTCCCCCTGAGCATGCAAACAGCATTCAGGAACAGGAAAAAAGCATTGTGAACGGGCGGAACAAGCAATTCTGCGAGTTCGCGGAACACTGAATGCTCGAAGATTTTTTACCGTTTTGCAGAACTTTGCGTAGCGCGACTATGCAAATTCCAACCACCCCTTGTATTAAATTATATTTATTATACTTAAACATAGCAATACGCTGTTAATGTTTTGTGGGTGGGGGTTACTGTTTTACTTCACATGGTTTCCTTGCTGCTGCAGGGCTGCACCTAGTGTTTGATTAAATAATCTGCCGATTTTGTAACACACAAACAGATAAATGCTGTACCCCTAATTGAGTGACTTGTCCTACTAGTACTGTCAGTCTCTCCTCCTAGTCCATTATTACACCTCCCCCAGACTTCTTATCTTACCTGTGATTGATGTTTAAGTTAGGCACAGCGATGTCTGCATGGCGATGATGTTTTGGTTTCCCAAGAGAATGGAGAAGATGCCATGGTTGTGGTGGTAGTAGTAGACACTGGCAGTAGCATTTGCAAAAAAAGAAAATGAGACAGCCAGTCGGATGAGAGAGACTCTGGGAGCAGTAGTAGAATGAATTAAATAAAACATAAAACATAAAACAATAGCCTAGTACAACAAGTTACAAACTGTAGTAACCTTTAGTGCTGTGTAGGAGGATGTTGATGAATCCAATTGATGCCGGAAATTAATTATGATGGATTAGGTTCATTTGGAAAAAAATTTACTTGCACATATACTGAGCATGGGTGGGCAAGCAGAAGAAGATACTCGCCTTGTCTTGAAATTGAATTAGTGTTTCTTTCACCACATCTGCCCCAGCATGCGTGTGATCAATTGATTTAGTCACACCTCAATATAAATCACACAGCCCAGGGAAAGAGGGTTGGTGTATGACTGGGAAGGGGGGTTTGGGGAAAGGTTTGACAAAGAAAAACATTACGCATGGACAAACAACAAAACATAATCTTGGCAGATGACCATATCCATAAATCTATTAAGGGAGAAAAAGAAAATGCATGCATGATGATGATAACTTGATGGTTAATGATAATAAGTAGTACTTACTAACTACTACTAGACAATTAGACAGTACAGGGCGGTAGTTTATTATGCAATTTGCCTTGTCTGTCTGCCCTCAGAGAGACCCAAATTGCATAGATTCTGTTCTGTTGTTCCGGGCTTACATTTAAAAATAGCAAAGAAAATTTAAAAAAATAGCTGTAGGGATAAATTATAAGCAGAGAGCAAATATAATAGCAACAACACACAGTTGTAATGTTTGAACATAAAAAATAAATCATATTATTTATAAGATGATGAATGTTGATACTGTTACTGTATGTTATCCAGGTCAAATTGGGGAGTTGCATCTGGCTGTCTGGCTGATGCTGATTGGAAAGGTAAGTGTGAGTTGTTTTTTCCCAGTATAGCACAGGGTAATGACCGGGTTGTAATTGTAAATGGAAAAACAAAAGGGATATTGAAAAATCAAGGAGAAAAAAAATGCATAAATTACGGTGGTGTGCAACAAGAACACTTTCAGAGGCGGCATTGAATACATCATGTCTACTCTGTTTCCAGCATTAACCGAGAACAACAACAGGACGGAGCAGGCCCATTCCACCCGTGACCACACATCCTCCATTTAGCGTACTTTTTTGACAGAGGCAGAGAAAGCACATATACAGCAACATAGCATTTTACAAATGAAGGGACTAAATCAATGCACCTCTGTCAGTCATACCACTAAACTCGATTCCACCACTACACAGACATGTAGGTCTGCTGTGGTTGTTGTTGACTTGTTTACCTTTTATGCCACTCATGAAACGCCCTGACTTATTCCATCAATCATCTCTGATCCTACTGAGTGACTGCAAAGATACTATGTCACTGATGTCATCACCAAGGTGTTGTCCAACTCAGTGTGCTGTGCAGTGTACAGAGTGAGTCCACATTCCATATTCAAAATGCAATGGATTGGCCTACAGTAGAAGTACAATTTTGTTATTAAAAAACAAGAAGGGAAACATTGACTTGAGTTACTTTTAGTGTGGAGCTTAAATAATAGTACACAATGAATTCACTTCATGCACAACAAACAACACAAATTACTCAGTCAGCATCCAATGCATGCCATCATTCTTTACCTGTTCCATGTCATCTTAAGTTAAGGGGCAGTCTCTCTCGGCTCAGAAAGGAGGATAGCTATAGTAGTCAATGTTATCCACTTCTGTTGG
The DNA here is from genome assembly GCF_964261635.1 of Lissotriton helveticus. Classification (NCBI taxonomy): domain Eukaryota; kingdom Metazoa; phylum Chordata; class Amphibia; order Caudata; family Salamandridae; genus Lissotriton; species Lissotriton helveticus. The sequence goes on from NC_136059.1 coordinate 1,328,184,669, forward strand.
AGGGACTCAACAAGGCAACATTGTCTTTTTTCATCTAATATTCAACTTCCAATCATCATCTGGCTTGAGGGGAAAGGATTTAGGGCAAGTCAGGAGGATGGAGGAGCAGGACTTGGAGGAGTGGACTTAAATGCAAACAGCTGCAACTGCAATATGGCAATAAAAAGACTTGAAGATGGTGGTGATGGATTTGCTTTGATTCAAATTTTCAAACCAGAAAGACAGACACACACAAATAAAAGGTAATAAGGAAGGAAGAACGGAAGAAGTTCAAGCTTAGTTGTCAGGGAAGTATAGCTTATCGTCAAAATCTGGGGGTTCAACCAGAAGTAGGTAATCATCATCTAACACACTACTTCCTTTACCTAAGTTGCTGTCCTCATCTTCCTGTGTTGATTCTTGTAATGTGAAATGCGGTGGTATAAAGTGCTGATTCATTATGATCATGGTTAACCTCTCCACGTTTTTGGGCAAGAGGCTGGTCCTTTTCACTGTTATAATGGCACCATCAGCACTGAAAACACGTTCAGAAAAGACAGTTGCGATAGGGCAATCCAGATAATTCATCGCCGGCCTGCTCAGCACTGGCCATTGGTTACTTTTCCCATACCAATACCACAATGGGTTTTGATCAATGTAGACCTCTGTTGGGTCATCCAGATAGGCCTGGACCATCTGCTCAATGTTCAGGGGTGCTACAGTTTAATTGGCCTATTTTGTCTTTGCATTAGCACTGGAACTAGCAAGCCCTTGCGGTAAGTTCCAATCCTGTGCCGATTTTACTGGGGCTGATGATCCGGTACTTGCTGTTGTTGTCGATAGTGTTGGTGACCGCTCTAAGCCAAATGCACTGACCTCAGGCTCTGAAGTGGACCTTGACACCGGATGCCCAGCTGCAGTACTTGTTGTGGGTTTAAGTAGAAGGCCTTTAATTTCCAGACGTTCAATTTCAAAGTGAGTGGTTAACTCAGCTAACCAACTTTTGTACCGGGCAACGTCCACCTCTGAAAAAGGAATTAATGTCTTACTGTTCAGTGCTGATTTGTTGTACCGTGGATCCAGAATTGTGGCACAATGTAATGTTGTTTTGACACAATCTTAGTTTGCACCCTTGTATTTTCAGCTAAGCGACGGGATAAGCTCTCCACCAACTCATGTGCTTCTTTCGTTCCTCCACACCTATGTACGCTTCAGACACCTCCTTCAGCTGTTGCTGTACCATGTACAACAATGGGATCACTTGGCTCATAGTACACGTGTGAAGATCTCGAAAGGAAGAAGCATCCTTGTCAGGCACCATTGGTGCATCTGAAGGGTCATGCCTTTCACAGTAGCATCCCCTCTTTGCATGACATATTCATTGATTGTTCTGTACTGCTCAAACAGACGGTCAAGCATGTAATAAGTTGAGTTCCAACGTGTTGCCACCTCCTGGATGAGAGTTTTGACTGGCATTCTTTATTCAAGTTGAATATTCCTCAGCTGCGGGAGTCAAGATGGCGGGCTGAAGCCGCCAGGTGAAGGCAGCAACATGGAGCTGCTCCGCCGATACGCTACGCAGTGAATCGTGAATCGTAGGATTTGGCTGAAACGCCAGTGATTGAAGAAAGGAAGAAACCCTGGGCTTACCGGGGCTATCGCTAACTGCTGCTATTGAATAACTGTTCGGCGATACTGGGCTCTCTCACAGCAAGACCCAATGCTGCTGACTGTTCTTCGCCAGAGCCGAGGATTTCTGCAGGCCTGGACACTTGCCAAGGTGTGCTCCATTCGAACGCCGAGGAGGGTGTTCAGCGGGGCGGGTCTTGGATCCTGCTCACTCGCCTTTCAGCTGTGCGCACACCAGACGCCGTGCACAGTGTTTGAATCGCCGGTCAGCCCGGAGCTGCTCACGGAGCCGATGACATCGAGGCAGACCCGCTCCACAAGAACTAGGAAGATCGGAAAATCTGCGAGACAGGACAATTCAGGTAGGATGGCAGCGCTGGTGTCTGGCGAGTCTAAAACGCCATTAGGAGAGCGTTCTGCAAAGATAAAACCGACTATGGGCACTAATAATGCTAGCAAAGGCTCACTTAAGGATAAAGCAGACAAACAAAAACACCCTGCTATGCTAAATGAAAGTACCAGTAATGTATCTGAAACAATGCCTGTGTTAAATGAGATGGGAGGAACCACTTTAATCGGACAAAAGCCGCCCATCACGTCTGAGTTAGAGGACAACGAACAAGGAAATAGAAGTACAGCTAATAAAGCTAACAATGCTCAGATGGCAGTTGCTATAACAGAGAAAGTGGAAACTAGGAGGAAAAGTAAAGGTACTGATAAGCTTACTAAAGTGAATAAAGTGGTACTCTCTCTAGAAAGTCATTTAAACACAGAAGTTATAACAATAAGAGAAACTCAAAGCGATAATGCAAGGATATGCTTGAATGAGACGCTTGCTGAATGTATTAACCTGGAAAAGACGCAAACTAATATGGTTAAAACGGATGGGGTTACAGTGGAACCTTGCACGAAACCTGATAATCAAAATGACGAGTGCATATTGGGAGAAAAAGCTGGAGATGGCTCGCTCCAAGATAATATCGAGACAGCAGAGGAGAGCTCCAACCCTGAATATGAAGAGGTCTCTGACGAGGCCGAAACAGATGGAACAACAATAACAAATCTAATCTTGGTAAAGCAACTGGATTAAGGAAAACCAAAATGAAGGCTAAAAGCAAACAAAAAAATACAGTTCGTAAACCAATGACTAAAGAACCGGCTGTAAATAAGAAAGGACGCCTAGTTGATGATAGTCCATTGAGAAGATGGATTGAAGCTAAGGGCGGAGTAAAGAACATGGTTCTAAGACTATCTGGTACAAGTCCCGAAGAAGAACTAAGTATTCAGGGAAGAAATAAAATACTCATAACGGAGTCTATAAAGAGGCCAACACCTTCGAATAACGATTCAACAATTCCTCCAAGTAAAGCTAATGCAAGTATTGAAAATATTGAAAATAGAGATGTTGGTTCCCTGATGACTAACTCTAATGACACTATAGAATCAGCTGAGTCTGTGAATATGAATCCTCATTTTACAACTATTAATTCTAATATGATGGGAGAAGACCCGGCTAGCTTGATATCAAGTCTAACACCAGCTAAAATAATATTAATCGATAGTCCATTGCAGCAACCTAATATCGTAAACATTGAGAATGAGGGAACAGAGAGGAGGATTACTCCTTTTGATGTCAATAAGTCACTTGTAACGATAGCTCACATGGACCCTATAAATCAATCACTACTACACGATCAAGGACAGACACAGGATGCAACACCAGCACCAGACCTCTCAAATACCATATCCATGGAACTAATTATGCAAACACTCCTATCACAAAGAAAGGAAAGCCAACAACAATATCTACAACTAAGAGAGGACAACACCAAAATACAGGCTTTTATGAGCGAAATTTGTCAAAGTCTTGGGGGGGTCACAAAAGAAATGGAAGACCTAAAACAACGCATAGTAGAAGTGGAAGAAGGTGCAAGCAAATCAGAATCAACTGTAAAACAGAACTCCACAAGGGTATCTAAACTGGAAGCGAAAGTGGAAGATTTGGAGAATCGTTCACGGAGACAAAACCTTAGACTTTTTGGAATCCCTGAAGGCATGGAGGGGGCCGATCCGAGATCTTTTATCGTGAAACTATTTCAAAAAGCTTTTTGTGATTTATCCGACTGGGACTGGGACTCCCAACTCCAGAGAGTACATAGACTGCCTTTGTTCCAAAAAAACAAAAACAACAAATTTCCTAGACCGTTTTTGATTTATTTTGGGAACTTCTTATTGAAACAAGCAGTGTCATTCAAGGCCAGACCCAATAGCCCTGTAACTATTGATAACTTGACTTTCTTTGTGAGATCAGATTTGAGCAAGGGCACAATGGATAGGCGATGGGAACTTCGTAAAATGATTGATTCCTTTAAAGCTATAGGGTGCTCGGTTTACCTACAAGAACCTGCCCGCCTCAAAGGCATACGAAACGGTCAAGCTCTATTTTTCACTGAACCTGAAGAGGCAGTCCAGGCTTTAGAAATATTTACTTTAGAAAAAGAGCACATGGACTAATAGTTAGATCTACGGTTTAGTTCTGTGGATATATTGACTTAAGAATTTTTGTTTTTCTTTTTTTGTGTCTGCTTTTCCTTCTTATTTTTGGCCAAACATAGACATACTTGAAAAGCGGTAGGGGTAATCTCCATGTACGCTACTTCACTGGGCTGCCCCCACAGCGGCAGCAAGAGATAGAGGGGTGCTCCCCCCTAAGGGACGTGAGGGTGCGAGGGTGGAGGAGGGTTAAAGATAAGGGTGGAGGTGGGAAGGGTTGGCGGGCAAAAAGGGAGAAAAAGCTTATTGCAAGAAATGAATATGTTTTAAAGAAGAACAGAACATATCTGCACATTAAAGTATACAAACAGAGGGAAACTAATTACATAGGAGAGAATAGAAGATATAAAAATGCTTAAACTAAGATTACTAAGTTGGAATGTAGATGGTCTAAATAGTAAAATAAAGAGGAGACTAGTACAAGAAGAGATTCAAATGTATAAACCACACTTTGTGCTACTTTCAGAAACTCATATCAGCTATCAGGAAAGTAAACTACTATCCCAAATGGGTTACCAATTGGTGGTATGCTCTACATTAAATGCTTCTATTCGAGGGGTTGCCATCTTAAAACAAAAAGGAATTCTGATTGAAACAATTAAAACAGCTTCAGATGCTCGGGGTAGGTGGGCGATTGCCCAGATACAGTGTGATAATAGAAAAATGTTATTCTGTGTGGTATATGGACCCAACATCGATGATCCCAAATTGTTTGAACAATTAAGTATAGAACTATTAGAGTGGGAGGGAGAACGTATGATTATGGGGGACTTTAACTGTGTCATTAATTATAGAATAGATTCTACAGGGCAAGGTTCCTCAAATAGGATGCGTAAGGTCAGATCGGCAATACTGGAACTGGCAAGACTAAACAATCTGAAAGATATATGGCGCTTTAAATACCCCCTAATGGCAGGCCACACCTACTACTCAGCGCCACATAGATCTTGCTCTAGAATAGACATGATATGGGCATCGGATCATATAGCAGACCATTGTAAATTGGAAATATGCCCTAAAATTACATCTGACCACAACCCGTTGCTATTTGAGTTTGAAATAAGAGATCAAAAGAAGGAAACACGAAACTTCACATTCCCAAGATACTTACTGGTCGAAGCTGAGTTTATAACACTACTGAAAGAACATATAAAAGAGTTTATTTCACTCAATATCATAATATAAATACAGTATGGGATACCTGTAAATGTAGCATTAGAGGGTTTGCGCAGCAACATATTCTGACATCAAACGCTGAGAATCGTCGAGCTAGTAAGAAAATCACCTCCAGCATATTGCAAGTTGAACAACAACTTGCCGAAGCCACGCTGCATTCAAAGGCTGATATTGATGGAATTCGAATAAAGCTAGCTGAATTACAATCTTGTATCAAAAAACCTCTAAGAGAAAGACTTAGCGCGAAAATTTATAAATATAAACTAGCTCAGTATGAAGGTGGAGATCGTATAGGAAAAGTACTCGCATATAAGACAGCGGACAAAAAAGCTAGAACTAAAATTAAGGCAATAATAGGGTTAGATCAATGTGTGTACGAACAAGCAGATCAAATTTTAAACCAATTTGCTAACTACTACCAAAATGTATACACCCCAGACAACATACCTTCTAAAAACACAATAATGCAATACCTTAATAAATATTTACCCACACAAAAGGACTTAAATATAGAGGTTTCTCAACAACTAAACTCAAAAATAACAATAACTGAAATAAAGTCAGCAATCGCAGCTCTACCGTTAGGAAAAGCAGTCGGGGAGGATTGTCTCCCGTTGTAAATATACAAAATCTGTGCCCATGAATTGTTACCATTGCTAGAGGAAGTGATCAATTCAATACTTACATCTAAGAAAGCACCATCATCATTGAAAATAGCTAAAATAGTCTTCTTTCTCAAAAAAGGTAAACCCGAAAAAGAGTGTGGCTCTTATCGGCCAATCTCTTTGCTTAACTCGGACGTAAAAATCTTTTCTAAGATTTTAGCAAACCGTCTTGCTCCCATCATGCCAGATATGGTAAACATACAACAACACGGTTTTGTGATGGGTAGAGATACTACAGCCCATGTAAATATGGCGATAACAGCTTTTGATGTTGCTGAGACTACTCTCACCCCACTCAGAATGATCATGTTAGATGCGGAAAAGGCATTTGATCGAGTGGGGTGGGAATATCTGTGGGAAGTGTTAAAGAAAATGGGCATTTTCGGATCGTACCTGGATTGGGTTTGTTCACTATACGACAACCCGCTAGCCAAGATTAGCTATGGGGGAAAAGACTCAGCTAATTTCAAGATAGGAAGAGGAACAAGGCAAGGCTGCCCTCTCTCCCCATTACTCTTTGCTCTATCTCTGGAACCTTTTTTGAATGCGCTAACGGAACAGGTTAATATTACCCCAATCTACCATGGCGAAAAGAGCTTAAAACTAACAGCTTTTGCAGACGACATTGCGATATATACAACAGACCTAGTCAAAGCAATCCCTGAGATAATTGAAGAAGCTACAAAATTTGGCAATGTATCAGGCTACAAATTAAATGTGAGCAAAACACAAGTTATTGCTAACTATAAACCAGAAGAACCTATCCACGCTATATGTCAAAACGCTACCTATCTAGGAATCAAGATAACAGCAAACGTCGAGAAAATATTAAATATGAATTATGAATCTTTATTAAAAGAAACTGCTCTAACTCTCAAAAAGTGGCACAAGATACCACTTAGCTTAATAGGGCGACTTAACCTGATAAAAATGAAAATACTACCTAAAATACTATATTTATTTACCTTGTCGGAAGTGACACTAGCGGTACTAGCATTAAAATTTAATAAGGCCCCGGGGTTGGATAGGATCCCTGGAGATCTCTACAGAGATGAGTTGAAGATATGGGTTCCTTACTTGACTGTCCTATTTAACGCCATCTTGGACGGACAAGAACTCCCTAGCACCTGGCTGGGGGCCGAAATCATCCCGGTGTACAAAAAGGGCTCTCCGCTGGCACCATCAAATTATAGGCCAATTAGCCTTATCGACGTTACCCAAAAAATCTATGCCAGACTTCTTTTACAACGCCTACAGGATTGGATCACAGAGAACAATATTCTCTCCCACCTGCAAGCTGGGTTTAGAGCCAAAATATAGACTATTGATCAACTACTACGGCTCCAGGTACTTTACTGGAAGCATGTGGTCCTGGAAGGGGGCAGCCTGTACCTTACGTTTGTGGACCTCAAATCCGCCTTTGATATGGTGGATAGGAACCAACTGTGGAGTATACTAACTAATATGGGGATTCCTTCTTACCTGTGCCATCAATTTAAAAGACTCCACGAAGGAACCTTTGCGAAGGTACGTTATGGTAAATCTGGTCAGCTGACAAGAGCATTTCCAATCGAGAAGGGAGTCAGGCAGGGGTGTGTTCTTGCCCCTACCCTATTTTCTCTCTTTTTAAATGGCCTTGTAGATGATCTGACTAGCGCAAATAATATTGATGCTCCCAATTTAGCTGGCGGTAAATTTCCTGCACTAATGTTTGCGGACGACACCCTGCTGCTTTCAAAAACACCAATGGGGATGCAGCGGGTGTTAGACCAATTCACCGAATTCTGCAAGAAAAGGAATCTGGTGATTAACATAGACAAAACAAAGTACATGGTGTTTAATGCCAGCACAATTAATTGCCCTCACCCGAAAATGGATGGACGACCCCTGGAAAGGGTAAATAATTTTGTCTACCTAGGTCTGACACTGAATGACAAAATGGGGTGGGATACCCAAATGTCTAGGGCTAATTTAGTGCTTTTACAGTCCGCGGGGGGAATTTTAAAAGTCCAGAAATCCTGTGTTCACAAACTAGTGAGTGCACCGCTAGAAATATATAAGGTTCAAGCCAGATCTTCCACTCTCTACGGGGCGGAACTCTGGGGGTACCGACCAGCAAGCGAGATCAGTGTAACTGAGAATAACTTTATTAGACAGTTACTTTCTCTACCGAAAAATACACCGTTAATTCCACTAAGGCTGGATCTAAACTTGAGGCCAATAGCAGAAGCAATTGCCTCTCGTCCACTTCTTTATTGGCGTAGACTGTGGAGTGTCCCGGAGCTCGAGAGCTATAGAGAAGAACTGAAGATTGTGATGGCCTGCCCGGGTGCAGGCAGGATACAGTGGTTATCATTCATAAGGGGGCAGGCGTCCAGGATTGGCATGGAGAACCTGTGGTCCAATCCGGAAGCCGCATGCCAAGTTACCTCGAGGCAAACCCTGGCTGAGACCATAAAACATTATAACCTACATGAAGTTCTCCAATTAGCCAGGCCCTCCAGTCTTACCGATAGCTTTTTAGATCTTAAGAATGTTTACAGCTTTGAGAAGGAATTAGATATGATTGAACCGGTTCTAGCAAAGAAATTGTATTTACAGTTCAGATATGGCACACTACCTCTCCACTCATACACAGACAAATGGAAAGAGGGTCCAGCTCGCCCTTGCCCAGGTTGTGAGGACCCTAACGAGACCTTAATGCATGTGATCTTGTTCTGTCCCGCCTACTCCAATAGTAGAAAGAAATGGATTGTACAGCTATGTGTGAACCTGGGAGTCAGGAATTATTTAGAGTTTTTTAGAATTTTAAAATCTGATACTAATGCACTAATAGTTACAGCTATTGCTAAATTCCTGTTTTCTATGTGGTTAACAAGACGGAGAATATTTCGGAAGCAACAAAGCTCCCTGGTCTTTTGTTAGATAACCGTCCCAGGAAAACTTTGGGCTTCTATTGTATTTTAACTTTTTAATCTGCTCATATATAAATTATTGTCTTAGTATTTTAACGGGACTCCACAACCATATGGAAAGTCATGGACTGTGTATATGATGAAATAGGATGTAACATGTGTATTATTTTATCGATTCAAACGTGTTTTCTTTTCTTGCTGTACTTTTATGGTTCATAAACAAACCGAAATAAAGTCTAGAATGAATGAATGAATATTTATTTAGGGCTATACCTTTACAACCTAACAAACTTTTTTTCCAAAAACGAGATGGCATATGTAGTAGCTTCTTATGGGGGTTTAAGAAAGCTCGTAGGGTTATAAAGCTTCTGGAACTACCGATTGCAAAAGGTGGTCTTACATTCCCCGATTTTAATTTATAATTTTTAGCAACTTTTTTCCGTCGCATAAGAAGTGTAATGAAAAATGAAAGTTCTCTATTTTTCCATCAATACATGCTGGGGCCAGACAGTAACCAATTCTTGTTTCGCGTACATGACCCCAACTATTTCAAACGTGTTAAATTCAAGACGGCTAAACATATTAAAAAAAATTGGGATCAAATCATGTTTATTGACAAAAGCTCATTTTTTAATGCTGAACTTAGACTTTGGAATAATCCAGGTCTTCCTGGTATTTTTTCAGATGGGACAGGAAACCGCTGGATCTGATATGGCATTAATACCTTGGGAGACCTCTACGGATCTAATGGAATTTTGGATTTCGAAAGATTGAAAATAACAAATGGTCTAACAAATGATATGTACTTTAAATATATGCAAATAAGAGACTATTTCTTCCACAAAATGAAAATAACTGAAATAACCCAATCGGATCTACTAGCCTTTTTATACTCAGAAAAAATAAAATCATTAATAAGTTTGGGCTACCAATATCTAGCTAGTGGTAAAGTGATGATACTACTAAAATTGCAACCAAATGGTCTGATAGACTTAACATGGATATCAATCCTGTACAGATTGCAGCTGCACTAACCCATATAAACACCATAGTACACTCTTCTAATTTAAGACTACAACTTTATAGAACAATTACACAACTTTACTATACTCCGCAAAGAATATCTAGCTGGACACAGGGTAACTCAGTAACCGACAAAACAAAATGTCCGAAATGTGATTTGTATGCAGCTGGACTAGAACACATGTTGTTTTCTTGTTCAAAATTATCTATATATTGGAAAGGAATAATGGAGGTCTTAAAACGCAAACAAATTACAACTCCGGTGCTCTCTGCACACTTTGTTCTTTTAGACATCCAAGAAACTAACTGTCCGAACAAGGACCTCATAACTATACTTTTTGCATGTGCTAGGTTAGTAATAGCAAGAACATGGATCTCTAAAGATCCTCCTAATGTTTCAGAATGGTGTGCTTTGGTCAGCGAAATAAGAATAATGGAACTTACATTAGCAAAACATAGAGGTCCAAACGCTTATAAAAAAAAGGAAAAGATTTGGAAACACTTTTTCGAATTTTGAAAAACCGAATATTATAAAAAGGGCAAACTTATTTATGACTATCTACTACCTGTCTAGTATAATATATATTTATATATTATGTGTTGTATAGTTTTCCCTCTTTCTTTTTTTTTAATGATTTGTCGTTCTTTTGATAGTCAAAGATTTACTATATTCTGTTAATCCACCGATATGTGAATTGATTTTTCTTTTCTTGCAATAATAAACATACTTTAAAAAAATTAAAAAAAAGAATATTCCTCAGCTGCTTCTGGGCTTTAAAAGAGTGGATGAAATGTTTGCATATTCTTCGGCAGGTGGTCAGTAAGTTGTTGACTTTGGCTTCTTTTTTCAGAAAGTCTTGAACAATAATGTCAATGCAGTGTGCCAAACATGGGACCCTGAAATAGCCAACATCCTCCATGGCCTTATGTACATTACTGCCATTATCCGTGGCAACAAAACCAATGTTAAGCCCTCTTCGGCACAGCCATTCAAAGACCTTGCTGTTAAACTCTTCCAAAATGTTTTCAGTAGTATGAGATTTCTCCATGGCGAACATGGCTACAGTTGCATGTTTCCGAGTAGCATTTAAAATTTCAGCAATGTCAACAAGACCTGCTTCAGATATCTTTTCTCTAACCCCAACAAAAGAGATCCAGTGTGCAGTGATGCACATGTAATCAGTGGCTTGTCAACTGATCCACATGTCTGTTGTCAGGTGGATATTGTGAACAGCACTCTGCTGCAAAGCTTGTCCAAGCAATTCCAGCACATCGGGATGTAGTGCTGGGTCGGCAACTCTGGCAAATAGGACTGGCTGGGAACCTTCCATTTAGGGCAGATGGAGGAACAAATACTATTGTGGGCTGTTGTTGCGGCTGTTGTTGTTGTGGCTATTGTTGTTGTTGTTGTTGTCGCAGCTGTTGTTGCATCTGTTGTTGTTGTGTCTGTTGTTGGGGCTGTTTTTGCAGCTGTTGTTGCGGCTGTTGTTGCTGCTGTTGTTGCCCACTGATCTGCTGAGTTTCCGCCTGCGTTAATTGGGTACTACTGTGCGATAATAACATTTCAACATCACTGCTCGCTAGTAGACTGGCTACCTCTGTGACACTCATGGGCTTGGGCCAGGTTGGTGGGGTAGGCCTGCTGATGCGGAGGTGCTGCTCCCAGCTTGGTACCCGCCGAACACCGATGCTGCAGGCATAAGCTTTTTTACCCCCAAAAAACAACGAAGGCGGCACACCATTCTTGGTAAGTGCCACTTCCTTCTTCTGTTCCTTCTTCTCACTGGCAACTTTCTTGGTACTGGAGGACCTGGTAACTTTCTTTGGGGCCATCTTCTTCAGATGTCAGCAGGACGCTGTTGCACAAGTTGCAGAGATCTCTGTGGCCACACGTCACGTGACGTTGTGCCCAGCAGGACTTCTGTCTGGCAGTACAAAGGGTGATTAGATGATGAAACCTCCTCCTCTGTCTTTTTGTGCACCTGAAAGTAAAGAAGCCAGAAGAACATCAGTGAAATGTTGCATTTGTTGTTGTGGTCCAATTATTACTAGTACAAACAAACAAATACAATTCATAACTTAGTGTGTGGTGGTCACACTTGTTAGTGTTATTTATTATTAAATTTTATTAACTCAGTTTAAGTTATAAAAAAAACATAATAGTGTAGCCATTTGTGAGACTTTGACAACAAGGGTTTCATGGTATACTGTGTTCACTCAGGAAGGATAGGAAAGAAGAAGAACAAAAATACAAATGTAATGGAAGTGGAATCTGTTTGTTTGGCATTAAATTATTAGCTCATCACATCATTCAGGGAACTGCAGATGGCAAAGGGGATGGATGGAAGCAGTAAGACAAGAAGAAAGACATGCAGGATTAAAGGCCTGTTGGCAGACTAAGCCACAGGCTTGCGGGTCTATGGCAAAAGCACACTGCCTGGCCTCATAATGGCCACCAGCCACATGGCCAGGCCCACAACAACACAGAGAAAGTGAAGACAGACAATGCAGGCATATGGCAAAAGGACATTTCCTGTCTTAAAAATGGCCACCAGCCACATGGCCAGGCCCACAACAACAAGAAGGCTAGACCAAAAAGGAAGAAAGGAAACTTATGCAGGCCTATATGGCAAAAGCAGCACACTTATAACTACCAACACAAATTGGCCACCAGCCACATGGACACTCACAGTCAAAAGCAACAAGTAGGCGGCCTGGAAAACAATGAACTGAAACAGGCCTATAATAACCAGGCAAAGGAGGCATGCTAAACAACACTGCTTAATGCAATAAAAAATTGCAAAAATGAAACTCCACAGGGCTAAACAAGGTGTGCAAGGAAGGTACACAACACACCACACACACACAACAAAGGCATTTATTTAACACACACCCAAAAACTGAAATATCCCAAAAAATACACATGTTGCAATTCAATCCAATGCCATACATGCCCTAAGTGATGATTAAAATAAATTCAACACACACCAAAGGAACAGGTGTTTCATCATACACCCATGACTAGCTCTGGGCCTACTCGCTACCCACAATAAATGTTATAAAAAAATGACGAAAAGTACCAAAATTGTAGTTGCAGCAACTGTAATGCCCCAATCAAACAAACAACAACACCAACTTACTTGTAAAATCTCAAATCCAAAAGCCCTCAAATCTAATTATATATGCTGCAGCAGAGAGCAGACACAAAGAGTGATCCTTCCAGCTCCAAATCCAAATGACAAATGAACAGGAGATGGACAAAGCACTGGGAGGAGCCTACTGGACAGGAACAGGAAGTTGGAAAATCTGTGGCACTTCCTTCCTCCCCCCCCAAAAAAAAGTTTATAAAAAAAAGAACTCCTTGCACCAAAAGTACAGCCAAATGTCACTTTGAGGAGTTTTTTTTTTAATCCAAATCATCATTTTAGAGGAGATTTTATGCGGCTCGAGATATTATTCTCCTCCAGATTGTAAATTTTGTGTGTTCGTCATCGCGAGCTTCACCAAACTTCCACCGGATGTCCAATGGCGCGTCTGAATGACGTGTTTGCGATCGCACACTGTTGCGGTGTCTGTTGGCGCAGCGAATTCCACAAATTCCACAAGCGGAGCGTATTTTAACGCCCAGGGTTAGTTTTAAGTATCTGGGAATGTTTATCACCTCGGACGCTAAACTTCAATACGAATACAATCTCCTCTCCCACTCCAAAGATTGAAGCGTGATGCCGCAAGTTGGAGGGTGCTGCCGCTATCCCTTCTGGGCAGAGCGGTGCTCTTTAAAATGATGGCTTTGCCGCGTTTCCTCTATGTCCTCCAGAACACCACAGATCTGGTTCCACTTAAATACCTTAAAGAAATCAAGAACATCCAGAGGGTGCTGATGTGTACCAACACAAACTCACACTTGGGTGGCATGACGGAGGTATCGGGCTACCAGATATTAGAAAGTACTACTGGGTGGCCCACCTAGCAGCTATAAAGCACAGCACTTACCATCTCGGAGATGACCCTGGGTATAGAATGGATAGGTGGACACTTCCCGGTGGGAACTTTAACAGAGCGCTTTTCTCCAAACCCCACGGATATCTCCTTACGGGACCAACAAATTACTCAGTCCAAGTCTGGCACGCAGTAAACCATAGCCTAGGGTGGGACCACAAACTCACACTAGCCACCCTATTGTGGAATTCTGAACAACTGGGCACCCTGGGGAGGTCAAAGGGATTTGAAAAGTGGGATCTCATCGGGATATCACAGATCGGTGACCTGTGGGAGGCATGCAGAGTGGTGGCATTTGCCTCACTCTAGCACACACACCAACTGGCAGACACTGAATATTTCAGATATTTGCAAATCCGACACTCCCTCCAATCAAATCTGTCAAGGCGGATATGGACTGGTGCATGACCAGGGTAAAAAAATTTCTACGTTGCGCGAGGCTGTCCTAAAAAATGGATTGTTATCTGGGCCAAATGAAATGCATATTGTGGGTATATTTGTGAGCCTCCTGTTCTTCCCTCCCTAGACGATCCAACATCACCATAATTGTAATTACTCATCATGTCCTAATGTAAAGGTGCTACAGAAAATGTGTACTGTCAAATCTGCATAACGATATCATTCAAGTAGGAAATTGTCTAAAAGCGTGACCGGTTGCTGTTTAATAAAAAGAATTATAAAAAATAAACAATGAACACTAAATTTACCGTGAAACGGACAAACACTCAAGAAGCATGAAAATTTGCAAGACAGAAAACAGAACAAAAAAGAACGACACAATCAACTATTCAGAAAAACTCTCATTTCAGGTAAGAACAAAACTTTTTAACAAAATAATTCAAATGAGCTTAAATAAAAATATAAACAAATGAGCTAAAACTATAACATGGTTGCCTTTATTTGTCACAGATTATAATTCACTAAAACTCCACCTAGAAAATGCAAAACAACGAATTACATCCAAAACAACTACAAAATCAACATTAAGAAAAATATAATACAAAGTAAGTATAGAACTTAACCAACAAATAGAGCAAACTAATGAAAACGAATACATTTAATAAATAAACAAAACATAAGTAACAAATACTTTTCTTTCAACAGCTTCTACAGACTTCAACAAAACAACATCAACAAAATAAACTTCATCAACTAAAAATAGTAAGTATTTTTTTACAACTAAAAAAAATAGATACTAAATGAACAAAATAATCAAATCAACTAAAACTATAACATCTTTTCCTTTATATTTCACAGATTAAAGTTCACTAAAAGTCTACCTAGAAAGTTCAAAGAAACGATTTACTTCCAAAACAATTACAAAATCAACTGGGTTTTTTTATATTATTTTTTTTTATTTTTTATTTTTATTTTTGCTAAAAACAACAGATACAGATGTACTGAAAGCAAAACACATATTACATCCACATTCCTAATCTAGACAGATTAATCATCATCAAAAAAGATAAAAGAAAAAACTATAACAAGAAAAAAAGAGAAAAAAAAAATACAAGACAGTTATATTATACTTGAATATGCCATGAAAAGATTCTTGCCTCTCCTGAGTCACTCCAATAACCCAATCTTTTCATGGATTCCAAATCTTCATTCCTAATTCCCTGCTCCTTTTACCTTTTTGTGCATAAAGTGCTCTTTCAATATTAAAAATATGAACCAGCCGTGCTTTCCATTGCGAAAAAGGGGAGGGGAAGGGTCAAGCCATGCTGAAGCGATACATAGTCTAAGCACTGACATGGCTATAAATAGAAACTCACTATTGTGACTACCTTGTCACATTACCCCAAGTAACAATAACTGAGGAGAAAGCAGAGTTTCTATTTTCAACACAATTCGCAAAAAAATTGAAATTTCTCTTCTTAATGAATCCAGAATGGGGCATGTTGCAAAAAAGATGAGTAACATCCGCATCATAAGCCTTGCACCTAAAGCAGTGCTTTCCGTCTGAACCCCCCATTTAACAATTTTCGCGGGCATGATATACAAGTCGAACAGAGTCTTAAAATGTTGTGCCCTCAAATTGGCAGTGCACAGTAACATATTGCCCATTTCTATAGACTTCAAAAAACGTGAATCTGCGACATCAACCCTAGCCTGCCATTTCAGTGCATGTTTTTCAAGATGGTCCGTTGCATCTTCCAGCAATAGGCTACAAAGAGAAGAGATTGAAAGCTTTGATGTGTGGCTTAAGAATCCCATCAATGGTACCACTGAAAATCCCATAGCACCGCCAGCTTTTTTTTAAAGAAAATCTCTTATTTGTAAGAACTTAAAAAAATCTCGGCGATCAATATTGAATTTAATCCTAAATTCCTCAAAAGTTCCCCAATTAAAAGATCACCTATCCTATGAACCCCAGCTTTGTCCCATCTCTGCAAATGCCAATCTGACAAAGCCTCAAGTATCTGCTCATTTTCGATCAATGGTGTATATCTACTATATCTGCCGATCCCTAGTTTCTTCCTGATCCCGGTCCAATTTCGAAATGCAACATTAACGAAAAATATAAAACAAAGTAAGTATATGACTTAACCGCTGCAACCATAGCCGTGGGGGTAACGGCTTACCTGCCAACCACATTGGGAGTTCTGCCCCTCGCTAGGGGTACTGGCGCAGTAAGGGGAACGGCCATCAAATCTGGTAGCCTGGTAGCGCCCGCAGCCCCCGCGACTACATCTCCCAGGGGGCTGCGCGAGGCACATCCCGCTGACAACACAGGAGTGCGCCGGAGGGCTACAAAGCCAGCCAGGCCCTCCCGTGGGACGCTGCAAACCACAGCCATGAGGGGAACGGCTTACCTGCCAACCACATTGGGAGTTCTGCCCCTCGCTAGGGGTACCGACGCCGTGAGGGGAACGGCCATCGAATCTGGTAGCCTGGTAGTGCCCGCAGACCCCACGACTACATCTCCCAGGGGGCTGCGCGAGGGGCATCCCGCTGATAACACAGGAGGGCGCCAGAGGGCTACAAAGCCGGCCAGGCCCTCCTGCGGCGTGGGACGCACGCGAGCGTCCCCGGGCGGGCCCGTCCGCACCCGTCAGAAGCCAGAAGAGGCTGGGCTGGGCCACCCCTCTTCAGTTTGAACTACATCATAGGTAAGCGGAAACTTCATTCTTCCCAAGACCAGGGGGGGTTAAAGCCAAAGTCCCCAGGAAATCAGCATCTATTATTTCCTACCTAACCTCGGCGGTGGGTGTTTTGACCACAGAAATTTCCAATGCGGAGAGGGAACTTGGGTTGGATTTGAACGATGTACAAGTAGCTGGTACCTCCTCCTTGGACATTACCTTGAAAACCCCGGTCCCCTTGGGGCCCCTTGTACTCATTAACTCCCCATCATGTGCCCAGAAGTCGCCCCATTTTGTCACCGAGGAGATGGTTCTGGTGCCTCTAAGTAACACTCCGGGTCAGGCTTCAGTTACCAAAGAGGAGCTTCATAAGCAGAGTATTGCAACAAAGAAAGCATTGAAGAGATTGAATAAGCGGGATAAAGCCACAAAAAGTACCTCTGTGAAACAAGGCCCTGTTACAACTAACTTTTTAGGGGTAACTGTACGGAAATCTTTACCTCTCGGTTGGAGACGGCTCTAACCAGTATTGCCAAGGACATTACTGATACTATGAACATCTGTGTCACCGGCATATTAGAAAAATTTGAACGTATCAATTCAATTTTAACTGTGCCTAATTGTGTACCCGGTTTGGTTCAAATACCTGTGTCCCCTAAACCTAAAATAGGTACTGGGTTATTTACGGGGAAGGCCTAGGGACTATGATCCTGAGCCCTCCAATGGATGAGGATTCCGTGCCTCGCCCCACTCGAACAGGCGGATGTTATGATCACTTTGGGCATAGGGAGCCACAGAGGAGCCCAACAAGGAACTCTGAGAAACGAAGTAATTCAGCTCAAACTAGGAGTAGTGGGAAACCCATTGGCCAACAGGTCAGAAGTAAAATAGTCACCCAACCCAACATTAATCTCCCTCCTGAAGCAGCCCCGCTGGTTGTGATCCTTGTAAGGGTCCCTCCATTGTTGGCTGGAGAGGTAGAATCAACAGAAGCTCTGATATCAGTAACTAAAAAATGGTGTGACCTTAACTGTTCTGGCAATACTGAAATTTCCTCCAGTATCATAATGGCCAGGCGGGTCGGATGGTTAGGAAGTTCCCAAAAGGAAATAAAGGGAGACTGTGTTATTGTTAATTTTAATAAACCTCACGTTGCTGCTCGTTTGTTGTGGGATGCCTCAGACATGAAGAGGGAGGAAGGAAGCATCAGGGCTTGATTACTGGGCTTCTTTTACCCCCTCCTAGACGCCCAAACGTAGATGTAAGACCTCGCCTAGAACAGATATGTAGGAGTTTAGTTCGGGTCCCTTATAGCTCCCTAAATCATAATGACATGGAACATCATTCTGATTGGGGTAGTCCTAGAGTCTCTTTTCCACTTAAAACACCCTGTAGTCAGGTAACCAAGAGAAAGGAGACATTAGCCCTATCTAATAGGTTTCCCCCTTTGTCCCGGCTAGATGAGAATGATTGACTAGAGCTCATAGCCACTATCTCTCGACTCCCTACCCCTGAGTTTGGCACCATTGCAGAGGTGGATGTTAAATTTAGGCTAATGAGTTGGAACATCGCAGGGCTCCGGTCTAAAAGAGATGACCAGAATTGGTTAAAGCTTATTAGAGACTGTGATATCATAGCTCTGCAATAGACTTGGGACAAGGAGAATAATTTTTGGGTTGATGGTTTTAAATCTTACTTTCGGCCTGCCCGCCCAATGCCGGCGGGTAGAGCCAAGGGAGGGTTGATGTTCCTTTTTTCTGTAAGATTTAACGGTTCAGTAATGATTTTAGACTCAGCTTCCCCTAATTGCCTAATAGCCGAACTTACTACCTTGAATCATCCCAAAACACTGATAATTAATTTGTATAATTCTGGGGAAAGTAAGTATAGCAATGAGCATCTTTGTTACCTGACACGGTTTTTAGAAACATATAAAGCACAGCAAACCACTTATGTTTATATTATTCTCATGGGTGATTTCAATATTTATTTGTGTAATTCTAATTGTTGAATTAATGAAATTCATGGTCCTTCCTATTTGTCGCCACCCCACTTTGAACACACCCTTAAAGGGGAGCCTCTTGAAGAACTTCTTTTATTTGCTGATCTTTACGAGCCAGGTTTTTTTGACACCAGTGAGAGGGTCATAACGTTTAAGGCAAGGGAAAGTGAGACAATTATTGATTATATATTCACATCTCCTGCACTTTTAGGGCACATACTTTTTTATATTGCCACATGCTCTCCCTTCAGGGATCATAACCCGGTTATCCTAGAGTTGGATAAAGGCTTGTGCCTTTTAGATGCTACAGTTAATATGGGGGGGCATCACTGTGATAACCAAAGATCAAGGGAGGAGATTGCTAGCCTACGTTTGAAGGTTAAAGATGACATTACGAAATGTGTTGATTGCTTTACCCCGGAGGGCGCAATAATCATAGCCTTTGAAGCCATCTGTAGACAGGTCGCCACAGACTTAACTATCACCTCTAGGCCCAAACCAAAACAAGGAAAAAGATGGTTTGATTCTAAATGTTCTAGGGCCCATCAAAATTTTGTAAAATCACTGAAAGCTAAACTCAGGGATAAGGCCCTTATAGTTGGGCTTAGAAAAGAATATAAATTAACTGTACAAACTCGTAAAAATGAAATTAAAATATAGGCATGGGACTCTTTAACGTCTGAGGAAGTCCTAAAGGATAGCTCAAAGTTTTGGACTATTGTTAATAGCCCGCTGCTTTCGGGGGAGAAGAATGATATACTGGAAATTAACACCTCAGAAGATGAGTGGTTGACTCACTTTGAAGGTATTTATGTGAGTAACGAGGTGTTTGAACCTTTTTTGGCCCCGATAGCAGTTCTCCTTTGCCCGCATTAGTGTTTAATGAGGAAGATGTTGAGAGGGCAATAAATGAATCTGCAAGCAATAAGGCCCCTGGCCCAGACAGCGTCCCTGCCGACCTTTGTAAGGGTAATGTTAAACTCTGGGCCAAAATGTTAACTAATGTTTTTAACTCCACTGTTGTCCAGGGGTTTCCTGTTTCATGGTCCTACTCTATCATCATCCCTGTTTTTAAAAAGGGCAGAGAGGGGATTCTCGGTGCTAGAGGCCTATTTCATTAATAGATTATTCCGTTAAAATCCTGGGGAAAGTGATTTTGACCAAGGTGTCAGAGTGGGTGACAGAAAATGAGATCCTGTCCAATCTTCAAAATGGTTTCAGATCAGGCAGAAGCACCCTGGACCAGTGCCTCAATCTGCATTTATTAACCCCTTCGACGCTCATGACGAGCCCAGCTCGTTATGGAGTTTCCATTGACTTCAATGGAAATTACATTGAAGAGCCAGAGGTGGCCTTAGCATCCAAGTGGTTAATAAATAAGTATACTATAGCCTCTAAGGGGTCTATTTAGCTGGGCTTTATTGATCTATCTACAGCCTTTGGGCTGTTTGCATCCGTTAGGGTGACCCAGGAGGGCAATCGTACCAGACACTTTAAATCTGTCAGAGGGGTTCAACAAGGGTGCATCCTGGCCCCTTTACTTTTTACACTTTATATGAATGCCATAGATAAAATCTTGGATAATGCTAGTTTGGACGTTTCGCGTGTAGGGAACAATACCATCCCGGTTCTCCTATATGCGGACGATGCTGTCCTACTAGCCCGTACCCCGTTAGGCCTTCAGGGACTACTTAACTCCTTTGAGGAGTATATGAATTCTCCGGATCTGATAGTTAACAACGCTAAATTGCACGTTCTGACCATGGAATTACGCAAGAATAAAGTCAGAACCTTTTATTGTATTGGGGCAGAGGTCACAAGGGTGAAGGTTTTTACATATCTGGGGGTCCTGTTCGATGATAGATGTTCCTGGACTCCCCAGCTTTTAGCAAAACAAAATGCTGTAGGAAGATCTTCATCAGCCCTATTAAGTTTCGCCCGGCGACTAGGAGGAAGGTCCTGTGAGGCTATCCATTCTATCTACAAGGCGAAATGTCTGGCGATAGCGACATATGGCTCAGCAATTTGGGGGTATAAGCAAGTGGAAGGGGTTCAGAAGACTGAAAATGAATTTCTTCGCTCACTCTTGTCCATTCCCCAATCGACTCCAACTTTTGCCATCCACCAGGAGCTGGGGATGGGATATGTATCTGATTTGGTGAGCATGGCCCCCTAATCTGTTGGTTAAAAACATGGTTGAACCCAGAACTTACGTTAAATCACCAGATTTTAAAAGATTGTGTCATCTTAGAAAGAGCTAATGATATACAGTGGCTTTCTTATATTAAGGCTATGTTCATAAAATTTGGGCGCCCAGAAATATTTGAAGCACCTGAAGGAATTGTTAAAGGGGATATCAAGTGGGTTAAAGAACACTTCCTGAGTTTAAGGGAGCAGGAACGGGAGGGTGAGGAACTAAAAAACCTCTGGTTAGTTCCCATTTTCTATTAATTACATCACCATCCATTGAGCCCTACCTAAGGTTAGTAACAAAGCCCTTACACCGCTGGTTACTGATTAGATTCCGTTTCAATCTGATTCACTTTAAACTGGGGGATTTTCAAGGTTGGAGCAACCCAGAGGATGCAGCACTTTGTAACTGTGACTGCAGCTCAATTCAGGACACTGCGCACTTTACACTATTCTGTGATTTTTATTCCGATATCAGAAAAAAGTTCATAATTCCACTTCTGGGAGGCAAGGGGTTTTTACAGGTTAAACCAGCCCTATTGTACTTGCAATTATTGGATACCCTCTGGAATATTTTTAATATCGCAAATTTTCTTGTAGCTGCTGCACGGATGAGGAAATTAAGATGCCCAACAGTGATTGAATTATGAATTTTATTGGATTTTTAAATAATCATGACATTGTTTTAATTGAGATTGTTTCTTGCTTTTAATATTCTTGTATCACCCTAATGTATTTTATGACATGTGATTTTTATGTGAACTTTTATGATTTTAACTAATCGAATAAAGTGGTTTTGACTCTGACTCTGACTTAACCAACAAATAGAGTAAACTAATAAAAAAAGTTAATAAAAAAGCAAAATATAATTAAAAAATACTTTTCTCTTAACAGCTTCTACAGATTTCAACAAAGCAACATCAACAAAATAAATTTCATCAACTAAATATAGTAAGCATTTGTTTTTTACAACTAAATGAAATAGAGACTAAATAAATGAAATATTCAAACTAAATGTAACACTTTAATAAAAATAGAATTTTCCTTTCCAACCAACAGAAAAAAAGAAACTAGTGAATAAACCACGTACATGAAACAAATATCTAACAAAAAAATAAAAGGAGGACAAATGTAAGTTTATTTTCAAATACAATAATTATAAAAATATGTTTACTCTTCAATACTTTATAATTAACAAATATGTATCTAAATATATATACAGATATGCAAAAGAAATGGAAGAAGGAGCCAAATTTATCACATCACAAAAGGGAAAACTACTTCTGTGCTACATGGGCTATACTTACACGCAAGAGAACATAACAGGAAACAAAACTCATTGGAAAATGTAGTAAATACGACTTCAATTCTTGCTATGGGAGAGCCCCAACAGTCGCATGTTATTACTGTCAGGGAACACAACATCCTCCCTAATTCACAGAAATCGAGGTCAGAGATGCTTTAGAAACCATCAGAGAAGCAAGCACCAGCTCCCAACAGACCAGTACCCAAATATAAAAACAAACTTGCTAACTAGGGTTTCTGAACATGTGACAGGACAACTACCATCCATCCCCACTCTAAAAAAGCTAGTAGCAAGAACAAAAAGAGCTTCTGCTCAAAAACCACCCACCCCTCAAACTTTTGCAGAAATCAAAATATTACAAGAATACACTGTCATACACAAAGATGAGAAATTCATTCTTCATGACTATAACAGTAATGAAAAACAAATTATCATCTTTGCCAACAACAATAATAAAAATTAAAGAAAACTGCGGAACATGAATGATGGGTGGTACATTTAAGTTTGCCCCAAGCCTTTTTACCAACTCTATACCATCCATGGTGAATATAAAGACACTAACATCCCATTTCATTTACAACATTGTCACACCATGTGTTTTCAGCACAAAACTGAAGAAGATTATGTTCAAGGGTATGATTTCCCTAAAAAATCAAAGAGTGTTTTACTCATAGATGGTGTACTCAATGACTATTATGATCTCTTGGATGTCTTTGATAAAAAAAGGCAAAAACCTTACCACCTCATAGAGATTTTGACTGCCGTATAGACTTGGTTTCAGGGGCAACGCTACCTTGTACTCGTCTATACGCCCTGACCGAAAATGAAAATGAATACTTGAGAACTTATTTAGACAAGTATCTTGCTAAAGGATTTATTCGGCATTCCAAATCCCCGGTCTTGTCCCCTCTTTTTTATACCAAAAAAGGGAGTGAATTAAGTGTGTGTATAGACTACCGTGTCCTAAACAATGTGACTGTTATAAATCGCTAGATACTTCCATTGATTCCAACTTTATTAGACCAAATTAAACAACCAAACATTTATACAAAACTTGGTTTGCAAGGAGCATATCATCTTGTACGAGTCCGATAGGGCAATAAATGGAAAACTGGGTATCACCCAAAATTTGGCCTTTTTGAAAATCAAGTTATGCCCTTCGGACTCTGCAACGCTCCAGCCACTTTTCAATTTTTTATAAATGAGGTTTTGCTAGAATTATTAGCTATCTGTTGTGTAGTCTATATAGATGATATTCTCATATATTCCAATTCAGTATCTGAGCATGTAAAGCAAGTACAAGCCATTCTTCAAAAACGTCTAAAAAATTATTTTTATGTTAAATTGGAAAAAAGTATGTTTCACACTACTAAAGTGGATTTTTTGGGGTATGGTATTAGTCCTTCTGGAATTGAAATGGATCCAAAAACGACCGAATATGTTCAAATTAGACATTATTTGATGTTTTTCAATCATAAAAGACACAAATACAATACATTCAATGTCGAAAAATACCATTAAAAATTTGGATTCCTTATTTAAAAAATATCATTAAAAGAAGAATTTTTCGTTAAAAACGTACGATTCTGTATAAAACTTGACATCATTAAATGATGGTAAACAAGTTATCACTAGGATTATTATATTCTTAAAATTTTAAATAAAAAAAAAACATCAGTATAGAGAACAAATTGGTCATGGAGGTACAGTACACACAGGAGACAGCATACTATATATATATAACAGCTAATTATTGCGGAGTGGTGGATGCTGTAACCTTCAGACTAATTCTTCTAAGGGCCCATGTCCAACTCAGAAACTTCACCATTGCTATAACTACATCTTAACGTGTGTCTGTTTTCAGGATATGCAGCGCTCTTTGGCATGATCTTGTGCCAAAGTTTAAACAGATCGTCTTGAGCCATTTGTATCGAGGGCCCTTGTATGCTGGTCACACAAACAGTATGTGGGCTATGGACTCTTCCATCGTTAAGCAAGTGGGGCATTTGGTGTCTGAAGCATTATGCCAATTTGACGTGAAAGTTTTTATAGGGAGGATACAAACTCTAAATTGATGATATAGTTTCCTATCACAAGGTCTTGCGATAAAATCCCAGTATGCTTCGTGCCTGAGTTCATACTTATGTTCTAGAAAAATGCCTGTCAGGGAAGTACAGCTCACCAGTGACATGGACTTAAGATTGACCATGTCCCTATATAGTGCTTTATAATCATTTTTAGATGGAAACAGGTTACCTAGTGGGTCCTCCCACAACTGGCTGAGCCCCATATCAAATAATGTGCCCATGATCTTTTGCAGCCACTTCATTTTTGATGACATTTCTGCTTTTCTAATATGCTTCACAGCATTTGCATATGTTAATAACTTCGGTGTTGTCCATAATCGTCTCCAGTAGGCCAAGGGTCTAAAACCCGCAGCCTCTTCAAATGAGGTACATCCCAAGTCTAAAAGTAATGGTTTAAGGGGAGTCAATTGAGGATGACCTGTTAGGGATCTCAGGAACTTATTTTGTGCAAGGACTTGGGGAAATAGATTATCAAAGCCCCAGGGCTCTGTACCATAGATTATCGATGCCCTGATTTTCCCCTTGTAGATATTTAGAGCAGGCCCTACCGGTTTAGTGTGGGAAAGTCGATGCTCTTTCAGTAGGGTACCTGCTAATTGGTTATGCCTGAGGACTAGTAGATCTATCTGGAGCTTCCAGTTCATCATCTTACCCATTGTTACACCCAGATATGTAAAGGTGTCAGTTTGCCCCAAAGAAACCTTATTCATAACTACTCTGCCTTTCACTATTTTGTGTTTATGCAACACCATGAACTTTGTGTTATCGACATTTACTACTAGCTCATGTTCGTTGCAAAAAACGGTAAATCTGTCCAGAGCACGTTGCAGACCTGATTGAGTTTTGGACAGAATTAAGGTATTATCTGCAAACATTAATAGTGGTACCTCTGAGCCGGCAAGAGTGGGAGCATCGGTTAGGCAGGCAGTAATTATGTAATAACCTTGTTTATGAATAAGGAGAGTAGGGACCAAAATGCACCCTTGGCGTACCCCTTTATTTACTGGAATGCGATCCGTTAACTTGCCCTGTTGTCCCCACCGTACCTGGGCATAGTTAGACTCATGCCGTTTAATAATAATAAGTAGGATCTCAAGAGGCATTCCTACTTCCTTTAATGTGTCCCATAGCTTGTGCCGGGGGACCAAATCAAACGCTGATTTTAGGTCTATAAATACCGCGTAAAGAGTCCCCCCAGCTAAAATCACAGTATTCAAATAGATTATCATAAACCTAAAGACTTGGTCAGTAGTGCTAACATAAGGGTGAAAACCCGCTTGAAAAGTGGATAGAATTTCATGATCATCTATCCATGTGTTAACTCCACTCACCACAAGCCTGGCCACAATTTTTTGTATTGTGTCAATTAGGCTTATTGGCCTGTAATTACTTGGACTGGCGTAGTCCCCTTTTTTATATATTGGTATTATTTCTGCGCCATGCCAGGATTCGGGTATGGGGGCACCTTTGGACAGGGCTTTGGATAAGGTATGAGTATATTTAAGCCAATTCTTTCTATCATGTTTAAATATATCGGCCGGCATACAATCCGGGCCGGGGGCCCTGCCTGTGGGAACAGCGTCCAATGTTCTTTTGATTTCCCCTATACCAAAGGTTAGAGGCTATTTCGGGGTAATGAATGGAGGTGCCTACTGTGGCAGCAAATTGGGCCTGGTAGTGCAAGACCCATTGTTCTGGTGCCACATTATTGACTGGTACAGGCCCTATATCTCCACTACCCCATTTCACTGTTTGCCCAAATTTCTGCCAGTTTTTCCCCTTACTTGCGTGCAGCAAATCGTTCCATTTATTTTCATCTAAAGTCTTCTTTGCCATGTGTTGCGCTTTTGTGTATTTTGACCGTGCATTTTTGACCTCCTGTGGTACTCCCGACCTGATTGCTTGGGAGAGGTGCCTAAATGCAGTCCTACGTGCCCCATCATACCATTTTGCTGACTTTTGGGTTACATGCTTGGTGGATCTTTTATTCTTGGTAAAATAGACTTTCAGCTTGGCAAAAAGGTCCTCATATGCCTTCGTAAGAGCAGAGAGAGAGTCATCGCGGGTATCTAGAGTGGAGATAGTTGTTAGTGTGTTTTTGACTGTTGTCTTTATCTGATCTAGAACGTTACCATCTTCTAATACCACTGCCCATTTTAGCCAGTGACAGTTCTGCAACATGATTATGTCTGCTGTCACTGTTTCAATTTGTGCCCTTTGTAGTTCCAAACCCTTTGACTCTAGAGTTAACAATAGGGAGTCATGATCACTCTCCATTCTACATGGGATCTTCATATCCAGAAGTCGAGGCCATAGTTCTAAATTGATCAGAAAGTAGTCAATTTGGCTACTTCTTATCCCATTGTTAAAAGTTTGGTGGCCTTCGCTATCAGACATCAACCTCCCATTTACAGCCTTTAGACCCCTCTCCAGACATTTTGAGCTGGAGCACTGCCCCAGTCCATTTTTTAATTGGGAGCAGCATTAGGAGCGGGATCCCCCAATTGGAATCCTCATCACTATAAGGCCGCAATCGTCAAAGCCGAAGGGCTCAAAAAATGCAGTTGAAATCGCCACCAATTACCAAATGATTTTTCCCTTTGATGGCTTCAATAAAGGTATCTAGTTGGGACACAGTTAGTGAAGCTTTCCCACCCGCCATCCCTCTCACATACACATTGATCAATATTAGATCTGGATCATATTTCGAGCGAACTTTGATGGCCAGGATGTCAGAGCTATCAATTAATAACTCTTCATCCTGTTGTTTAACCCAGATAATGAGCCCCCCACAGGGTCTCTCTTTATGTCTAACAGTAGCCAATTTACCAAAAGCCAGATAACCTGGGCGAAAAATCATATTCTAAGACCATGTCTCCTGAAAGCAATGATATTGTGCCCCTCTATGAAATATGACCAAGCAGATGCGTAATCTTAGATGGTAGGCCGGCAATATTCCAGGAGATAAAAGTTAATGAGGAACAGGCCGGGCTACCACTTGGTGCTGGAGGTATTGGGATCTTGGTACTCTCAGAATGGTTAAGAATAATTATCTGCGGTCCTGTATCGAAGTCGGGAAAGAGAGTGGGCTGAATATCGGTGCTCTCTGCCGGAGTTAAGGTGACAGGTTGTAGTCAATCACATGCATATAAATCATATAATGGGACAAATCTATTAGCAAGCCTTAAATCTGAGGATCTGGGTAAGCTTCGTAGGGGTGCCCATGGCTGACTCACTATGCAAGTTGGGCCTCTCCCTTTTGAAGGATGAGAGTGAGGTCTACAAAAGAAACCCAGTGGCAGGACAGAGATTTTGTCAGAATGACTTACTAAGTTATTACCCAAAAGATCCAAAAGAAGTCTAACAACATACTCATTGTTAAAGTTAACAACTACACAATCTCCCCCCGCTTCCTTCCTGGAGGGTCCTATCCAAGCAGATCGTCTAGCCATAATCATTAGGTTATGCATGTCCCGTTCCAAATCCCTATACCCTTCAAACGTAGGTTCAGCCAGTAAATAATAACTTTGAATAATAATTGTTCTGTTATTTCAGTTTGTCCTTCCGGCAATATTGGGACATTCCCCAGCACCACCACCAGTGGAGCTGCTGCCGGCAGAAGACGAAAGGTCTGGGAACCTTCTATAAAAGTACTGTGTTCCGATCTTCCAGACTTTGTCAAAGGTTCTGGGCTGTGTGTCCCTGGCAACAAACTGTCCTGTCTTGCTAGGGAACAATTGCTGTTAGAGTTAGCCAGTAGAGCGTTGTTTGCAGCTGTCGCTTGGATGGAGCGTTCCTCGCCCAATAAACTTGCGTTTGATTGAGCGAATTCGCTCGATGTGTTCGCTGTCAAAGCGATATTCCAAGCCATAACAACAACTGGATTGGTAACTGTGGAAGAATTCTTCCTTGAGGGTAATGGTTTCTTTGCAGGTATTTTGAAGAATTTGATAGCAGCGAGATTGTTTGACTCAAGTAAGGGCTGAGTTTTTCTGATGGATGATGGCATTAGCGGCGGCTTGTTTTGAGCTAATAGGCTCTCAAGAACAGAATAATTAGACGTAGCCTGTGATTCAAAGTTATTTAGTCTATCTTCGATCTGGCTCAGTCTATGAGTAATAGGATCTAGGGATGTAAGGAGTAGATTTTCCAGTCTCATCCACATGACCTCGCCTACTTCATGGAACAGGGTGCCTGTTGGATCAGAATTCAAAGCTCCAGCATTAAGAGAGGCTCTCTCTACTGTAGTAGGTGAGTCTATTGTAACATCTCCTCCGCTTTTGTTTCAGTCTCACCAGATATCTGTGTGACTGGTACTTCCAAGGTCCCAAAAGTCTGCAAAAGGTTACTCGCCTCATCAGTACTAGGGCAGCGGTCGGGAGTTTCAACAGATGCCAGGCCACCCAGAGATGATCATTTGGACAGTAGGGGTTCGAGAGATAGGCGACTTTCTGTGATTGCAATCTCATTATCAAGGACAGAGGTCGCTCTGGGTAAGAATTGGTTGAGTGTCTCCGCAACGCTTCCACTGGGTAGCACACTTTGGCCCTTCCCCTCTTGCTTATTCATCTTGGAGCACAGATTGATCACAGTTCGCGTGACCAAATTAACTTGTATACTTTTGTAAAAGCAAAATATGAATGTATTAGCAGAACTGACCTTTAGTTTGCTGAGATGCTCAGAGGGGGAGCCCAGCCCAGTCTCCTCCGGTCACTGACGGGCCCGGAGCACGCCAGCAAGTCCCGCAAAGCGTTGCCATGAGGCGTGATGTAGGCTCCCCTGGGCGCTCATCTAGGGTGTCAGTGCATTGCGCAAGGCGTCCTGGGACTTGGAGTCCCCACAGTTAGCTGATGTCCTCCTGCGTAGCGGCTCCAGCGCAGCGGGTGGCGCGAGGCGTGATGTAGGCTCCCCTGGGTGCTCAGCTGCGGCGTCAGCACATTGGGCAAGGCTCCCTGGGACTTGGAGTCCCCACAGTTAGCTGATGTCCTCCTGCAAAGCGGCTCCCACAATGCGTGTTGTAGGCTCCCCCAGGGCGTTCAGCTGCGGTGTCAGTGTGTTGGGCAAGGCTTCCTGGGACTTGGATTCCCCACAGCTAGCAGATGTCCTGCTGCAAAGCTGCTCCAGCGAAGCAGGTGCAGTGAGGCGTGATGTAGGCTCCCTTGGTCGCTCAGCTGCAGCGTCAGCACGTTGGGCAAGGCTTCCTGGGACTTGGAGTTCCCACAGTTAGCTGATGTCCTCCGTCGCAGCCTCCATCCCTTTGCTTTGGATCTATTCTGGTACTTTCACTCCGGAGTCCAGGCCTGCAGTTATTTTCTTTTTTTCTGTTAACAGATGCCTTCCCCCTCATCGAATATGTCTTTACTTGGCCCAACCTCAGTGAAACAAGTCCAAAGTTTTTGAGGATTCGCCAGTTTTTATAGGCTTTTCATTTGTGATTTCTCTCAAACCAAAATGTCCACCACTAATCTTCTCCGAAAAGGTGTACAATTTGAGTGGACTGAGTCAGCTGGAAAGCTTTTCAAGAATTAAAAAGATTGTTTACTTCAGCCCCATATTAATGCATCCTGATCCTTCTCGCCCGTTCATAGTTGAGGCCGATGCCTCGCAGTTCACTTTGGGTGGGATTTTGTCACAAAGACATAAAAATACCGGACAAATGCATCCCATAGCCTATTATTCTAGAAAACTATCTCCAGCAGAGCACAATTACGCTATTGCTGACATAGAGCTTTTGGCAATAAAAGCCTTTTTTGAAGAATGGCGCCACTACTTGTTAGGTTCAAGACACCCAATTACAATTTATACTGATCATCGAAATCTACAATCTTTACGAACTGTTAAAGCTCAATCAGCATGACAACTACATTGGATATTATTTTTTAATGATTATAACTTTATTAAAACCTTTCGGCCAGGAAAAAAAAATAATAAAGCTGATGCTTTATCATGCATTGGTGTAGAAGAAAAGCACACACAGCGCACAGGCACACAGCACAGGCCACAGCGCCTCTGGCCTGGTTGCCCCCTAGCTCCTCAGCGCTCCTGCTCCAGGGACCCTTGCAGCGCCACCTCCTCTCCGACGCCGTGAGCGGCGCCCCAGCCGCCGCAGGGCCGCCCGCTGATACCGATCCCGCTTTACCGCCGCTTCCTGCCTAAGGACCCGCCCCCTCGCCAGTCCATTGGTGGACATGACCCCGCCTCCCAGCTGACAAGCCCTCCCGGCTCCCCTCTTAAGGGGACCCCACACGCACCTGGACAGCGACCACAGCGCCTCTGGCCTGGTTGCCCCCTAGCTCCTCAGCGCTCCTGCTCCAGGGACCCTTGCAGCGCCACCTCCTCTCCGACGCCGTGAGCGGCGCCCCAGCCGCCGCAGGGCCGCCCGCTGATACCGATCCCGCTTTCCCGCCGCTTCCTGCCTAAGGACCCGCCCCCTCGCCAGTCCATTGGTGGACGCGACCCCGCCTCCCAGCTGACCCGCCCTCCCGGCTCCCCTCTTAAGGGGACCCAACACGCACCTGGACAGCGACCACAGCGCCTCTGCCTGGTTGCCCCCTAGCTCCTCAGCGCTCTTGCTCCAGGGACCCTTGCAGCGCCACCTCCTCTCCGACGCCGTGAGCGGCGCCCCAGCCGCCGCAGGGCCGCCCGCTGATACCGATCCCGCTTTCCCGCCGCTTCCTGCCTAAGGACCCGCCCCCTCGCCAGTCCATTGGTGGACGCGACCCCGCCTCCCAGCTGACCCGCCCTCCCGGCTCCCCTCTTAAGGGGACCCCACACGCACCTGGACAGCGACCACAGCGCCTCTGGCCTGGTTGCCCCCTAGCTCCTCAGCGCTCCTGCTCCAGGGACCCTTGCAGCGCCACCTCCTCTCCGTCGCCGTGAGCGGCGCCCCAGCCGCCGCAGGGCCGCCCGCTGATACCGATCCCGCTTTCCCGCCGCTTCCTGCCTAAGGACCCGCCCCCTCGCCAGTCCATTGGTGGACGCGACCCCGCCTCCCAGCTGACCCGCCCTCCCGGCTCCCCTCTTATGACGCCCCCTCAGCGGCCGCGCAGCGGACGCACGCAGCGGGAGCACCGATTGAGCGCCGAAGGTGCGCCAAAGGTAAGCCCGTCTACGCCCGTCCGCGCCTGGCCCGCGCCCAGCGCCAGGACCCCTGGCCCCCGCAGACCCCAGCCCACCCGCCGGACGTACGACGCCGCCACCCTCAACGCACTCAATGCCAGCCGAACCCCTGGATGCTACCGAGCCACCCCGAGACGCACCCACGGACCCTTCATCTGCCAGTCCTGCAAGTTCTCCTGCATCCGGACCTGCACTGCACCAGCATCCACCAAGCAGAGCACCAGCAGCACCCACCTGAAGTGCATCCTGCTCAACACCCGCTCCGTCCACAGACACGCCGTCGAGCTCTGGAACCTGCTCGACACCACAGCCCCAGACGTCGCCTTCCTCACGGAAACCTGGATGAACGCCTCCTCAGCGCCCGACATCGCCATCGCCATCCCGGACGGCTACAAAATCATCCGGAGGGACCGCGGCAACCAGACAGGAGGAGGCATCGCCATCATCCACAGGAACACCATCCGCATCACGACCAACACCGATGACACCATCGCACCCGCCGAGCACCTGCACTTCCAGATCCACATCAACCCCAAGACCACCGTCAGAGGCACCCTCATCTACAGACCCCCGGGACCATGCACACAATTCAGCGAGGACATCGCCGACTTCATCAGCCCGCTCGCCCTCCCCTCAGCCGACTACATCCTCCTCGGGGACCTCAACTTCCACCTGGAGAACAACAACGACCGCAACACCACCACCCTGCTGGACAACCTCGCAAACCTGGGACTCAAGCAGCTGGTGACCACCCCCACCCACTACGCCAGACACACACTCGACCCGATCTTCTCTTCCAGCAAGGACATCGCCTTCAGCCACGCCTCGGGACTCCCATGGACGGACCACAGCTGCGTCCACTTCAGCTTCAGAAGGACCACGCTCCACCATCACCAGCAACAGGCTGCCCGCAGAAGCTGGAACAAGATCACTGCAGACCAGCTCACCACGTCCTTGAGCAAGAACTCTCCCACCAGCACAACGAACCCCAGTCAAGCAGCCACCAACCTCACGAAATGGATCAGCAACTGCGCAGACGAACTCGCCCCGCTGAAGACCCCGCCGAGCCGACCCGGCAGCAAGAAAGCCCCATGGTTTAACGACGAACTCAAGAGCTCCAAGAAGAACTGCAGAGCACTCGAGAAAACCTGGCGCACTGACCCAACACCGGACAACATGACTGCCCTCAAGCTCGCCACCCGAAAACACCACCAGCTGATCCGCGCCACCAAGAAAACTGCATTCAAGGAACGACTGGACAACAACGCACACAACAGCAAGGAACTCTTCAACATCGTGAAAGAGCTCTCCAACCCCAACGCCGGAAACAACGACATCACCCCTTCGCAAGACCTCTGCAACTCCCTCGCCTCCTACTTCCACAACAAGATCGCGGACATACACAACAGCTTCAGCACTCAACCGACGCACGCCACGACCGAACCACCGCCCCCCACCACCACCCTCCGCGCCTGGACCCCGATCAGCACTGAAGACACCATCCGCACGATGAACTCCATCCACTCCGGATCTCCGACAGACCCCTGCCCGCACCACGTCTTCAACAAGGCCGACACTGTCATCGCACCCCACCTGCGGGACATCATCAACACCTCCTTCGACATCGCCACCTTCCCGGAGAGCTGGAAGCACGCCGAACTCAGCGCTCTACTCAAGAAACCATCAGCAGACCCTACCGACCTCAAGAATTACCGCCCCATCTCGCTGCTCCCGTTCCCGGCCAAAGTCATCGAGAAGACCGTCAACAAGCAGCTGGCCGCCTTCCTCGAGACGAACGGCTCCCTCGACCTCTCGCAGTCTGGCTTCCGAGCCAACCACAGCACCGAGACCGCCCTGATCGCACCCACAGACGACATCCGTGCCCTGCTCGACAAGGGAGAAACAGCAGCCCTCATCCTCCTGGACCTCTCCTCAGCCTTCGACACTGTCTGCCACCGCACCCTAGTACAGCGCCTCAGCAACGTCGGAATCCAGGAGAAGGCACTGGAGTGGATCACCTCCTTCCTCACCGGAAGGACACAGAGAGTCCGCCTCCCCCCGTTCAGATCGGAGGCCACCGAAGTCATCTGCGGCGTCCCTCAAGGCTCCTCGCTCAGCCCAACTCTCTTCAACGTCTACATGAGCCCCCTCGCAGCCATCGCACGCCAGCACAACCTGAACATCATCTCCTACG
Organism: Lissotriton helveticus; assembly: GCF_964261635.1. Lineage (NCBI taxonomy): Eukaryota > Metazoa > Chordata > Amphibia > Caudata > Salamandridae > Lissotriton > Lissotriton helveticus. Next base: position 1,328,218,592 of record NC_136059.1, read on the forward strand.
CCGACGACACCCAGCTGATCCTCTCCCTCACCAACGACCCCGCCACCGCCAGAACCAACCTGCACGAAGGGATGACAGAAGTAGCCAAATGGATATCGAACAGCCGCCTGAAACTGAACTCAGACAAGACGGAAGTCCTCATCCTGGGATCCTCACCCTCCGCCTGGGACGACTCCTGGTGGCCCCCCGCCCTGGGCAGCGCACCCAAACCAACTGACCACGCACGCAACCTGGGCTTCATCCTGGACTCCTCCCTCTCCATGACCAGACAAGTCAACGCCGTCTCCTCGTCGTGCTTCCACATCCTGCGAATGCTACGCAAGATCTTCCGATGGATCCCCACCGAGACCAGGAAGACGGTCACCCAGGCCCTCGTCACCAGCCGTCTGGACTACGGCAACTCCCTCTACGCCGGAACCACCGCCAAACTCCAGAAGAGACTCCAGCGGATCCAGAACACCTCAGCACGACTCATCCTGGACATCCCCCGCCGCAGCCACATCTCCGGACACCTGAGAGACCTGCACTGGCTCCCGGTCAACAAGAGAATCACCTTCCGGCTCCTCACCCACGCACACAAAGCCTTACAAAACCAAGGACCAGGATACCTCAACAGCCGCCTCAACTTCTACGCTCCCACGCGCCAGCTTCGATCGACCAGCCACGCCCTCGCCGCCGTCCCCCGCATCCGAAGAGCCACCACAGGAGGAAGGTCCTTCACCTACCTGGCCGCCAAGACTTGGAACTCCCTTCCGACCCACCTCCGCCTGACCCAGGACCACCTCGCCTTCAGGAAGCAGCTCAAGACCTGGCTATTCGAGCAGTAGCGGACCCCCCCCCCCCAGCGCCTTGAGACCCTCCGGGTGAGTAGTGCGCTATACAAATGCCCTGATTGATTGATTGATTGATTGAAGAAGAGATTCCTAAACAGTTAGAAAATATACCGCTTATTTTACCCACACATTTTTTTCAGGCCAGTATTACCAATACCGATGTGATATCACTTATTCAAAATGAATTATAAACAAAATAATAGACGGAATGGAAAAATTTGTATCCATCTCTTCAGTGGAAAAATGATGTATTATTCATGAAGGATCAGGTGTTTGTACCATCAGAGCTCTTACAAATTCAAATCATACTATTACATTATGATACTCTTTTGTCCGCTCATCCTGGAATTACTCAAATTTATCAGATAATTAAATGACAATTTTGGTGGCCTTCCATGTTAAATGATATTAAAAAATGTGTTGATACGTGTGTCATGTTTTCAGAATAAATCACAACATCAAGCCCCTAGTGGTCTTTTGCAACCCTTACCTATCCCCCCTCAAATGTGGCACACTGTGTCTCTTGATTTTATTGTAGAACTCCCACCTACTATCAAGGCTTTCACTACTATCTTAACTGTAGTAGATCATTTCACACGCATGGCTCATTTTATCCCATTGAAAAAGCTTCCTTCTGCCACAGTATTGGCTCACATAGTTTTTTTAAAGAAATTATACGCTTGCATGGAATCCCATCTATTCTTATTTTAGATAGAGTCCCCAATTCATTTCCCATTTTTGGCAACATTTGAGTGCATCATTGAACATGGAAGTGTGTACATCTTCAAGTTATCATCCTCAAACGGATGGTTTAACAAAACGCACCAATCAAACCATTGAACATATCTACGTTGTATGTTGGTAAATTGTGAGCAGGAATGGTCAGATTTTTTGTGGGTCTTGGAATTTGCTTATAATAATATGAATCATTCACTAATTGATATGTCACCATTCTTTTGCACTTTTAGATACTATCCAAAGAATATCCCTAGTCAAATTGTGTCTTCAAAATTGGTCCGTCCATCCAGCAAAATGCTCAGTTTCATTTAACAATGGCAAAAGAAAGTCAGAAAATTGCTGCAGATAAACACCTCTTTGCCCAGCCCTTATATGCCATAGGAGATAAACAATGGTTACCTACAAAAAATTTACAAATTAAAAGTAACAAAAAGTTTTGTCCTTGGTTCATTGGGCCATTTCCAGTAGAAAAAATAAGTAATCCAGTAGGCCTGAAATTGACACTCCCACCTAGACATCGATTTCACCCAGTCTTTCACGTGTCACTTCTAAAACCCTATAACCCTATGCCTCACTCAAAAACACCTCCTCCTCCTCCTTTTTAAATAGAAGGTGTCCCAGAATTCTAAGTGAAAGCTGTTTTGGATGCTAAAAGAATCCGTGGAAAATTACTTTATTTAGTGGACTGGAAGGACTATGGTCTGGAAGAGCGTTCTTGGGAGCCTCGTGCTCATTTACAAAATGCCCCACGTATAGTCAAATCTTTTCACACCCGATACCCAAATAAACAAAACCCATTCCAATGGTTTTAGGGGGGATCTTGAGAGGGGACTACTATCATGATTATCCTGATCAGCATAAGACACTTGCAAAGCAAGGGTTTCCCATATACAGTGAAAGTTATTAGTATATCAAAAAACACACCCCTTTCCCGTGCATCCATCACTATCACAGGTATGAGGATTGAAATGTGATGTATTTTGGGTATATGTGTAGTGATATAACATTACGAGCACGATGTTAAACGTTGGAATTATAATGTAAAAATCAGTGTTATAATGTAATTTGACATTGGACATTGTTACTGGTACAATATTGGGGCACAAGTTGCACTCCGAATACCAAGCACTCCAAAAACCAAGTTTGTTGCAACTCGGGAGGATACTTGTTACAATGTTGCCAGGAGAGAATCGCACTCAGTAATGTTGCTGGATTGAGAATAGAGTATTGTGCGCACTCGCTAGGCAGAGACGCTTCGCTTTTGTGGTATTGTGATCGCTTGCGTAAAAGAATCCGGTCTCACCGCAAGTTATGTCACGTTAAACGTGAATGAACGTGGCGGCCATTTTGGGTGTGGTCTTACTATTTAAGGATACACCCATCATCTAGAAGGTGCTTAGCCTTCCTCTCGCCTTCACAAACTGACCTGCATTGGGATCGTCTTAGCTGAAATTGATGCATCTGAGTTCCAGTCTTCAGATTTCTTTCTCCTGGAGTCTTCTTGAGATCCTAGCAGCATCAATACCTGTAAGAAGAAGACAAAAAGAAAGCTAAGTACAATTTCTTCTATTTGGCGCCCATCGTGAGACAGAAGAGTTTTTACAACATCATTCTAAGATCATTTTTGGACACTTTTTTCATAATAGCAAAAGCACAATTTGAACCCAAAAAAGGACTTTGAACACTTGTTGGACATTTTATTCTTAACAAATCTAGTATTGTGAACTCTGTTTGCTTGGCATTTCTTTTCTGTTTATTTTATGTTTTAGAAGCAGAACGTCCTGTAGAGAGAATTGAAGAAAGTAAGCTGATTAAAAACAAAAAGAACAAAAAGTTAACTATTGGATACATCAGAACTAATCAAAGCATTAAAGTGTTTGTGTTTTCTTTCCTTAAAGGATGATGATGCTTTAGAAGAATCTTCCTTAATCACATCCTTTCAACTCTACAAGTTCTGCAATCAGTCATTGGCCCTAACAAGAAATATTGAGACGTTATTCTTATCAGCTCCAGTTCACAGGTAGCGAATTTGTTTAAAAAGGTGTAGTTGAATTGAATACAAGAAGAACTTCTTGTATGTTATTTGTAATTCGTACTGACGTGACGTCAATCTTGTTGCCTCGCAGGTCGACAACAAGAGCCCACCAACGTCCAATATCCGTTCCTCCTCCCGATTTCTATCACGAACTTTAAGTGGGCTATAAATCACTGGTTATAGTATAGGGGGCGGGAAGATGGTCCATTGCATCTCTGTGAAACCTAACTATGCACAAGACAAGGTAAGAGTGCATAGTTGTCTGACACTTAAAGCTCTAATCTCTTTCTAGGGATCTAGATTTGTGCACTCTGCTTCTTGGTCCCTTAGTTACTGCTCTGCTGCAGTCTTTGGGGCCAATTACGATCTCGTTGGGAAAGCCTCCCCAGTGACTCGGATCGGGAATGCCTTACAAACTACACAGATGCGTGCTCTCCGAACGCCGGTGTTCGATGCAATGCATGTCAATTCCGAATGACTCGTACAGAGCACAATACGGACGAGCGAGTCATACGGAATCTAATCCATCCGAGTGAGTCGTCCGGAAACAAGGCCTATGCGAGCGATTTGGACGCGAATTTTGCCACATAGCTCACCATGTATGGAACACACTCTAAATCATCCCGCAAGTACATGATGAAGCATCCGACGCGGTCTACAAAACATGTTGGTCATGCGCAATAAAGTTCTAAAGAAACAGACAGAAAATAGTCAAAAAGCATTGTCAATGAGCAAAAAAAAGAAATACATCTGCCACACCCACAACTCCACCCATATAAAGGCACAAGATAATGACCATGATCCCTTTCAAATTCCAAATACTGACAGGTCACAGGCACTCATTCACTGCTCCCTGCTCTCTGTCTCATACGCTCACACTCCACACACCACACAACTTGCACACATTTTGCACATATGCTTAACTACTCTCTCAAACACACACACGTTTACTCATACACACTTACCATCCCCTTCACATACACACACACCTTCACATACACACACACCTCCATCTCCATCCCCTCACCATGCCCCCAAAGAAGAATCCCCAGTTCACAGCAAATAAATTGGAATTGCTAGTAGATTAGATTCTCTGAGTAGAGCCACAGTCATATGGGACCTTAGTCCAACAGACCCACCAGTCCCATAGAACTAAGATGTGGGACCGGATTGTCAACAAGGTGAACGCTCAAGCACCTTGCCTGCGCACAATGGATGACATCAGGAACAGCTACTACGATGTGCGAAGGAGGGTCAAGAAGCTGATTAACAAAGAGTCAGCGGACTGGCGGTGGCCCTCTTGCACCATCTGTGTACTTCACTTCCTGGGAGGAGAAGGTGCATGCCATCTTTCCAACAGAGAGCATCCATTTTGTCTGGCCTCATCATGTTTGTTGAGGGGTCTGTCTGTCTGTGCTCTGACGTCATGTATTCAGCCCATCCCTCATGTAATTGGGCATGAGATTCCTGTGTGGATAGTGATTTCTGCTTGACCACTGATGTTTGTTTTGGGCTATGCATGATGCTGTACCAGGTCATACCAAGCTGGCCTAGGGATGCAGTGAGGTGTGAAGTTTGGCCCTGTGCAACATGTGTTGAACACAGTGGAGTGTGTGCGCCCAGATGTGTATTGTTTCCATCTGGCATGCAAATGCCACTAGGGCCTGTGTTAGATGAGTATCCTGGGAAGTTCCCAGGAGCCTAATGCACTGCCCTATTCACTCAATCGAGTGTGCACTGAACATTTTCAAGCAATAGGATATATTTATCATAAATGTTTCAAATTCAACAAACATAAACACACGAAATTGACAATTCAAATAAATCTTGCAGATAACAATGTTTTTGGTTTGTTGCTCGATGAATATTTAATATATGTTCTTATGAAGTTGTTGTATAATCACAAATTCCAGAACTGTGGCAACAATCTTTGTTTATACATCCTAATGCATTTCGGGCTGAACAATGTGCCCTTCGTCAGGAGAGTCTACAAAATGATAATTATGCCAGTTAATCAACAATCACATCATGCTAGGAGGGCAGGAGCTCGTGTGTGAATCAACACTTCTTGAAAAGTGAATAGATGCTTAAAAACCAAGGAGAAAGCCCATAGTCCCAAAGGTGACTGTGTGTGGGTGAATATGAATGGAGAGCCTATGAAGTTACATGCCAAATAGTCAAACGTGCATTCCTTTGTGCAAAGAAACGTGTGCCAAACCAAGGATATTGGTGCTTACATAATCTTGCCAGAATCACTTCGTAAGGACGGTGTGAGTCAGCGACTCTGCGCGATGCTAAATAAACAGGCTGAGGGGAAAAGATATGTGCAAAAGGTCACGTTCAGGTTAGCAAGTGGCGGGGAGAGTTGAACGTAAAGGATAAATGCGTATGCTCACCCGAAGGCGTTTATCGAAGGTATCACGTGAAGATAAGGTTCCTGACAAAAAGAATTAAAAGTATGCTATAGATAAACTCCTAAAGAACTGAATAGTCTACAGAAGCGGGCATATACAGGCTTGTTAAAAACATATTCCCCCCACTCAATGGTGACTGTGGTTTCTCACAAGTCGTGTATGAAATTGAATTAAATTACATTAATGTATTTTGTTGGGTTTCGCGGGGTAGTAGCGTTTTTCTGTTGTGTAGGTGTCCGACTTTCCATCTTCGAAGTGCGTGTTGATTCGGATTGTATTATCGGCCATAACCGTAGAGTATAGTGGTGACATGTGTGATAGAATACATGGCTGCACAGTCTCATATGCAGGAATCGTGTTGTGGCACGAATCAGACCTGAAATGCTCCGTTTCCTGATGCTATGACGTATTGGAAGTGCCAATATGTTTGGCGCTTAGGAAGTACGCATCGTACTTGGCTGGCCAGAATCGGATTGGGAAATGCCTCTGGATGACTCCAATCAGGGTGTACGGAGGCTTCTCAATGGGAAAATGGAGCCGGAATCGCAGCGTCCAAATCGTTCCGAAAATGGAGCCTTTCTGGCATCGTACTTGCTCGTTCGGAACGGGTGATGAGTCATACGGAAACCACAGCTCCAAATCAGATTTATAAGTGGTGAATGCCATTTGTAGCCCTTCCCAGCGAGATCGTAATTGGCCCCTTTGTGTGATTATATATCCTGTTCTTTAAGGCCGATATCTTATTCTGAGCATACGCAGTGTAAATGCTATATATAACTACATCACTGTTAAAGTCTATGATGTCCTTAAGGGCCTGGTTAGCGTCAATTAACTACAATCTAAATAAATACACACTGTCACTGGATCAATAAAAGCATCATGGAAAGCCACAAGACATTTCTTAATTTAAATTAGACTGATGGCTTGTTAAGCTATGTTTGCAAGAGTTAGTTACTGTACTTCACAACCCGGTAATTAGACACTGTCTGACCCTTAAAAAAGAACAGAAAACAGTGATTTCCAGCTCACCAGTTCTCACAGCAGCTGCTAATTTACCTCTTTTGCTGCAGTGGTAGAATGGGAGTAAAATGGTACCCCAAAAATGTAGACACATCCAAAATGTTACCTTAATCTAACCCCCTACATTTACTGGTTCAGAGATGGTGTTAAACCTCAAATTCATGAGACATGTCCTCGTATTTAGGCACCTCCTACAACATTAAAGTCAATCAAAATCTAAATGGAAAGGGCTCAATCACTGCATTCTAGATTAATGAAAAGTTAAATGGTTGATTGCAAAATTCAAAAATAAGGAGTACAGAGTCAATGCAATGAAGGCTGTCAAATGCAGAGTTATACGGAGTGCGCAAAAGTCCACATATATTTTAAGTCCTATAGGCAGCAAAATCAGGTGGAACTCGGGCCACACCCTTAGGAGAATAAGAAAGTCTTCTAGCTCACCCCCAAAATCAATGGGGGGTAAAGATAATTCTTGCCTTGAAAATTAGAACATTTGAAGAATCATCATGGTGTGAACAAATGTATAATTTATTCACCAAATCAGAACACCAGAAAAATAAACATCACATTGCTTTCACACCTAAGCAAAAACCTATTTTATGAGTAATTATTCTGCACCCTTTATGCTAATGTCACCTGGAGAAATTTGAACAAATAAGAAACATTAACAATAAATCCTTTTTCAAATGAATAGATCCAGTGATGAAACAGAATATGTAGTTATATGTAAGAATTTTACATCTGAACTGTGGAAGGTTCATCGTGAGCAGAAGAATAGCAGCAATGAAATAAACTATTATGACGTCAGCTTGACTGCTTGCTGTGTAGCCTGTGGGGAGAAGATTTGTACTGAGGGAAGGGGAACATGAGTAAGTAACAGAGATGACTTCCATCTTGTTCAAGAAGGCGTTTTAATCAGGAATGTGCCCTAAATAAAATACATCATTAAATGCACTCTATAAATCATAAAGTAATTGTTTAAATTCAGTCTGAGGAAATAAAATCATGTGTTAAAATACATATTGCACATTGTTAATAATGTACAAAAATGTGAATCCACAAAACGAGCTACAAATCCCTCCCTAAATACTTTATGATCACTAAGGGCCCTATTTGTGTCTTGGCGGTATGCATACTCTGTCGCAAAGGCGATGGACTATGCATATCACTAGATAAGAATCTGCCCAGTAAGTTTAGAAGCGGACGGACCCTAGGTTTAATCACGTTAGAAACGACTCTGTCCCTGCCATGAATAAATGCCTCAACAGCCCTATGGTGTAAGGACCATTGGAGGCAGACCTCTAATTCCGCCTACATAATTTATATATTCGTGATATTAGAGGTCAGATTTTTCTGCCCGTCACTGTCAGGAAAACCCTGGCAGTAAGCAGCAATGAACACTGCCAACTGTTCCCCTCCCTATGGGTGTGGACTCCCATGGTGAGGAAAGCATTTCCTTTTTTTATTTGCAAAAAGAAACCCTGTTTCAAGATTTTATTTTTAAAAAGAAAAAAGAAAACTGCTTGGTGGAGGGCTCCTTCATTTATCCGGTAAGAAGGTAAAACACCTCTTAACTTTCAGTTCCTTACAAACATCCCCATCCTTCACAAGAAGGATATCTAGCAGTAAGCGGTTTTGCATTGCCACTGCTCTAATATTGAATAATTTAGAATTAATTGGGTTTAGAGCACCTGCTGTGTTAGAAGCAAGTCTATCCGCAAATGTAGACAAGCATCTTATTTTCACTTCATTCATATCCCCACCCATTGGAGGAATACTAGCACCTAATATATCTAATACTACCTGTCCCAATTCATGTTATATTCTCTTCAAACCAACTGCTTCATCCACTCCACTCATATGATAGACTCTAGGAAAGACCAAAGCAAGAAAACATGGGCCAACCCAATTACATAGCAAATTAAAAGAAGGGATAGGTATATCTTGGTGGTAGTGGACCATGCAAACAGGTACCCTGAAACAATACCTCATAAAACCATAGATGCCCCTGCAGCGGCTAGGGCACTGCTTGGTGTGTTCACCAGAGTGGGTTTTCCAAAATAGGTGGTGTCAGATAGGGGCCCAAACTTTCTGTCCAGCTATCTGACTGCGATGTGGGATAAGTGTGGTATCAACTACAAGGTCACCACCATCTATGTCCCCAGACTAATGGTCTGGTGGGGAGGTTCAAAAAGACCCTGAAGGGCATGATCAATGGGTTATCTGAGAAACTCAGGAGATCGGATGTTCTCCATCCATGCCTTCTGTTTGCATACATGAGGTTGTACAAAAAGATGTTAGTTTCATTCTCTTAAAGTCGTTTTTTGGACACCCTGTGGAGGGGATTATTGTGCCTGCTGAGAGAGTGTTTAGAGAAGCCACTCAAAGAAGCAAAGGACATTGTGCTGGGCTATGTGCTAGGTCTGAGATCTAGAATGGCAGAGTACGTGTTCAAGGCAAGCAGAAAACAGGAGGTTAGCCAAGAGCTCATGAAACACTGGTATGATCAGAAGGCTACTATGCCTGAGTATACTCCAGGATGGGTGGAGTGGTTGTTGGAGCCTGTGGCTCCCAGTACCCTCTATGACAAGTGGAATGGGCTGCATCCAATCTAGGAAAATAAGGGCGAGGTTACCTATCTGGTTGGTCTTGGAACCCTCAGGAACTCTCAAAGGGTCCTGCACATGAATAGATAGAAACCACATGATGACAGGGCACCTATGACCATGTTACTGGTCACTGATGAGTGAGTGGAGGAGGAAACTGAGCCAGTGCCTGACCTCCTCTCCAATAATGTGCAAGATGGGTCAGTGGAGGAAGTAGTACTCTCTCCCAAATTGCCAGACCAGCAGCACAGAGACAGCAAGCAGGTCCTGAAACAGTTTGCTGGCATGTTCTCTTTGACCCTATTTTTTATTTTATTTTATTTTATTTTATGTTATTTATAGAGTTTTGTATAGCGCGAACAAGACCCGTAGGTATCAGAGCGCTTTACATCATAAGAGGTAGGTTAATGATTAAACAAATATAGTAAACGATTTAAAACAGATAAGAGGTAGATAAGTATTCGGCTTTAAGGAGACGAGCCTATATATATTCACATTAAAATAAAGTAGAAAATAAGGATATAGCTTGGTCTCAGTGTGAACTGACACTCCTGAATCATCGTACAGCAGTTATCTTTATTCACGTCGGAGACTTTCCCTTCAACTAACATAGATGTTCAGTATTGGAGCATCCCTGATTCAGTGCCAGTGATGAGTAGTTTTACCTATGTAAGGAACTTATTTATCAGGAAGTTCTTCGCTTCCCTCTTGAATGTTGCTGTATTTTGAATTTTCCTAATTTTAGGAGGGATTGAATTCCAGATTCTGGGGGCTGCTCCTGAAAACGCTCGGTCATAAGTTTTTTTCTTCCGGAAAATGGATGGTCTCAACAACAGCTCCTTGGCACTCCTAGCTGGTCTGCTTCCTCCTGATAATTCAATTTTCCTGGCGGGGTATCTTGGTGTATTGTAGTGGAGCGCTTTATGGGTGATACAAGCTATTTTTAGCTAAATTCTGGCTTCATAGGGTAGCCAATTTCATGCTTTCAGGTGAGGGGAGATATGGTCGAATTTCCTCGATCCAGTGATGAGTCTTGCCGCTGCATTGAGGCATGCTTTTAGTGGTGCTGTGGAGATTTTTTGTAGACCGGCTAAGGTGCTGCATCCATACTCAATCCTCGAGATAACTAAGGATTGGACTGCCAGTTTGAGATCCTCCTTTGAGATGAATGGTTTCATTTTTCTTATGTAATTCAAATGAAACCGGGCACTTTTTGCCATTGATTTAATGTGGGCTTTCATCTCTAGGTTCTCATCTAATGTGATTCCTAGTGATTTCGCTGAGCTAACTAGGGTAGGGGTGCATTTTAGTGCTGTCACCAGCTTGGTCCATTCCTTCACTTCCGTATGGCTCCTTGGTGGTGAAATTCGTAAGAACTCTGTTTTGTGAGCATTTAGCTTCAGATGATTGGTTGTTCGCCATTGCAGTGTCATTTTTAATGTCTCATTCATTAGCTTAATGTCTTCCAGGGACGCGATATTTATATAAATTAGCGTGTCATCTGCGTACATGTGATAGGATATCTTTGAGTTTCGGAGAATTTCTGTAAGAGGTTCGACGTACAAGTTAAACAGAGATGGGGATAATGTAGATCCTTGAGGAACTTCAATTGAGTTAGGGCAAGATGGTGAAAGTGATTGGTTGACCAGGAATCTTTGTGTTCTGTTCCGCAGGAAAGATTCAAACCATTTCAGCACATTTCCAGACATTCCCATCCTGTCCTGGAGCCTGGTCAATAATGCTTCGTGATTTACCATGTCAAATGCAGATGACAGGTCTAGGAGGATCAGTAGGCATGTTTGATTTTGGTCTAGGGCCTGTAGAGCATCATCAACAATATGAAGGATCGCTGTTTCCGTGCTATGTCCTGATTTGAATCCTGATTGGCAATCGTCTAGGAGGGAGAAGTTAGAGATGTGTTGGCTCAGTTGACCTTACACGCACCTCTCAATTAGTTTGGCAAGTAGAGGGATATTGGTCACTGGGCAAAAGTTATTCGGATCTGCTGAGTCCGCTGTAGGTTTTTTGATGATGGGGACGACTTTACCTGTTTTTAGGCAATCTGGGAGGATCCCTTGCGATAACGAGGCATTTATTATTTTGGTCCAGATTGGAATCACGATATGGCTGATTTCTTTTAGGCATTTTGAAGGTAGAGGGTCGTTGTAGTGGTTGTTAGGTTTGATATCAGAGAGCGTTTTGGCGATGGTATTCTGGTCATATAAATTGAAGGTATCCCATTGTGCCTTGTTTTTTGCATTATTATAGTCCGTTTTCGAACTGGTATCGATTGTTGATATTGGTTGGTTGGGGAGGTTATCAGCTGCTCTCTTTCAAGCGTGTTGGCCTTATCAGTGAAAAATGTCGAGAATTCTTCACAGCTTAGTTGCGTTTTTGTAGTCTCTTGGGCAGATTTGACTAGCTTATTTGATTGTTGCTTTAAGATTTCAAATAGTTTCCGTGGTCTGTTTTTTGCGTTATCCAGTTCTGATCTTATAAATTCCTTTTTGGATTTGAGGATCTTTTTGTTATATTCGTTTCTGATTTTTCTGAGGGATTTCAGTTCGGGGGATGATGGGTTTTGCCTCCATTTTCTTTCAGCCATTCTTAGTTTTCGCCTGTCTTCGTTCAGTGACCCATTAAACCATGGATTTTTAATCTTTTCTGTGACTCTTTTCAGTTTTAGTGGCATGGTGCTGTTGACAATATTCGCAACAGATGTTGTGTAGTGATATGTTAAATCATTACATTCTGCAGGTTGTTAGGTGGCTTTAGATCCCTCTCACAGCTTTCTACTAGTAGCTCAATATTCGACTCTTTTGCATCTCGAGTCCATTTTTGGAGTTTGATGGGTTGAGTGGTTTTGCTCTTTTTCATTGTGGGTATCATGAATGTTATGGCATAATGATCTGACCAGTCACACAGAGCTATTGAGAGGATTGAAGTATCTTTGTTTCTTGAAATTATCCAGTCTAAAGTAGCTCCTTTCGAGTGTGTCGGTTGCGTGCATGCTTTGGTGAGGGTTAGCTCCCCTTGGAAGTCTTTGAGAGCGTTGACCTGTTTGTCATTGCCGTCATCCCAGTGTAAATTAAAATCACCTAGGAATATGTTATTGGCATCGGTGTTAGAGTTGGCCGTTATGATCTCCATTAACTGATCTATGAACGTAGCGTTATCCCCTGGTGGGTGGTAAAGCGCATGCAGGTTGCATCTTTGATTGTCTGCTGATCTTATATTAAGACCTAGATATTCACAGGATTCTCGTGGGTCATATTGTATTTGGTTAACCTCAATATACGATCGGTGAATGCAGGCTATACCACCTCCTGTCTTTTTTAGTCTTTCTAGTCTCACAATGTTATACTGAGGGGGTACTAAGAGATCCATGATTGGAGATGAGGACTCCGACAGCCACGTTTCTGTATGGATTGTCAAGTCAATTTCCTTGCTAATGATGAGGTCCGCTATGTCTGATGCATGTTTTGTTGCAGATCGACAGTTGAGTAGAAGGCATATCAGAGGTTTCCTTGAGCTACTTAGGTTCGGATTTTTCGATTCGGTTATTAGCTGGACTTGTTGTAAATTGTTAAGATTGGATTTTCTTTCATTCTGTCCGGATGTCGTCACTAGTGGTCACTGAGTGATGTACTCACCACATTGACACAGGTGACAGCATACCAAAAACAAACTGTATAGGTTGTTAGACCATGTCAGAGCCAGCAATAAGGCTGAGATCTGAAATCCATGGTACAGCCCAGTGGTGCTGGTGCCTAAACCTAAGCCACAAGGGGGATCAAAAAAGTTATGGTTCTGTGTGGACTGCAGAGGACTGAATGCAGTCACAAAGACTGATGCTCATCCTATACCTAGAGGTAATGAGGTAATTGACAGGTTAGGGGCAGCTAATTACCTGAGGACTTTTGATTTAACTTCAGTCTACTGGCAGATTGCCCTCACAGATGAAGTAAAAGAGAGGTCAACATTTTTCACACCAGAGGAGTACATTATGAGTCCAAGGTAATGCCTTTTTGCTTAAAAAAGGCACCTGCCACCTTCCAGAGGTTGGTGATTAGGGTCTTGCCTGGATTGGAACAGTTCAGTACAGCTTATCTGGATGATATAGCTGTATACAGTTCTACCTTGGGGAATCACTTAAGCAACCTGAGGGAAGTGCTTCAGGCCATGCAGCAGGCAGGCCTGACTATTAAGGAAAGTAAGTGTCAAATAGGTCAGGTTTCAGTGGTGTACCTGGGCCACTTAGTAGGTAGAGGCCATGTACAGCCTCTCTAAGCCAAAATTCTAACTATTTTGGATTGGATAGCTCCTGATACCCAGGCTCAGGTCAGGGCATTCCTTGGAATGACTGGGTATAATAGAAGGTGTGTTCAAAAGTATGGGACCTTTGTGGGGTCCCTAACAGAACTGACTTCTAAGAAGAGACCCAAAAAGGTGAATTGGACCCCAGAGTGCCATAAGGCTATTGACACTCTGAAAGCTGCTTTGTGTTGAGCACCAGTGTTACTGGCACCAGACTACACAAATGAATTTGTGGTTCAGACAGATGTTTCAGAATAAGTGATTGGGGCAGTATTGTCACAGTTAAAGGAAGAGGACCTTGATCAGCCAGTTGCCTTTATTAGCAGGTGACTTCTTCCCAGAGAACAGAGATGGAGTGCTATTGAGAGAGAGGCTTTTGCTGTGGTTTGGTCCCTGAAAAAGCTCAGATCATATTTGATTGGGACTCACTTTACCATTCAAACTGACCGCAGGCCTCTCAGATGGCTCATGCAGATGAGAGAGGAGAATCCCAAGCTGTTAACGTAGTCCATTCCCTACAGGGAATTGACTTTACAATGGAACACAGACTTGGGGTTGCCTATACCAAGCTGATGGATTTTCCAGGTGTTTCCACTCAGCTGATGAGGACTACCAGGGTGCAGGTTAGTAACCCATCACCTCTCATTTGCGGGGGCTATGTTGCAAAGTCATCCTTGGGCCCTAGGCACCCCGATTTATTTTGCTGGCTGGTACTGGAGTGATTCCAGTGGATGTGTAAGGGTTTTGTCCAAGTGGATTGGAGGAATTGAAGACCCAAACTTTCAAGGACCTCTTGGAGTAAGTTCTGGACACTTTAGGACCCTCAAAGGAACTTCAGGAAGAAGTTCCGGAAGTTTTATGAACTTTGAAGCAACTTTGAAAAAAAGCTCCGTAACTGGATCAACTCGACCCAGCCAGCCAAGCCCTAAACCATAAGCTGACCTGCCCTCCCGCACGGTTGGACTGGGGAGAGAAACCAGCCCTGGCAAATCCACTCTACTGGCCCCGGGGGTGGGGGGGTTTATGGCACTGAGAAACTCTAGTTGCGAGCACCTCTGCCCCTTTTATTTTGTTAAAGGGGTCGATATTGCAGCACTGCTGCAAAACCAGCCCCCAGGGACATAACTGCTCCCCACAGATGCAAAACCAGCCCCCACCCCTCTGGCCCACTGGCAAAATGCCCAGTGCCCGCTACAGCCAGTCCAGCCCTGCCCTCCAGGTTCATCCCGCTGAAGAACTCTGGAAGTCCAACTTCCCAAATTTGACTGAGATCAGTCTGAAAGCCAAGCCGATGAACCCTCACTGAATCCGGCCTGGTGAAGAGTATCAAGGGAACCCAGGAGAAAAAGCTTTGTAAAGGTTTCTAAATCCGAAGGTAGAAAAGGGGACCGAGAACAACCATGAGAGTCAAGCCGCTCACCTCAACTGCAAGCCAGTCTGGATCTCCAGTTCCTTCCGCTGGAAAACTCCAGAGGTCTGACTTCCAAAGGTTTGACTGGGAGCTGGTCAAAACCCAAGCTGGCGATCCATCACTAAATCTGGCCTGGTGAAGTGTATGAAGGGAGCCTGGGAGAAAAAGCTCAGTAAAAGTATTTAAGTCTGAAAGTAGAAAAGGTGACCAGGACCAATCGCGAGAGTCAAGCCGCCCATCTTCAACCGCAAGATGGCCTTGATCTTTGGTTTGTCCAGCTGGAAAGCTCCGTAGTTCTACCTTGCATAGATTTGACCAGTAACTCGCCGAAAGACAAGCAGGTGAACACTCACTGAATCCGGACTGGCTGAGACCTTCAAGGGACCCCGGAAGAAAAGCTCCAAAAAAGTTTCTAATTCAGAAGGTAAAAACTTTGACCGAGGCCTACCAGGAGGGGTAGCCACTCAGGGCTCCATGGGCGTTAGCCTGGAATTTTGGCTTCGTCCCGGTCAGGCACGACCAGATGCCCCAAAAGGGGCTATAGGTTACTATGTGCTATATAATGCTAAATCTATAGAAATGCATATCCTCGGTTTCCTACATTGGATTTTATTCTTTTTGGTGTCGTTTTAACGGAAAAGATTCCTATTTTTATAAATTGGTGTTGGATTTTTATTATGTGTTGTCTCTTAATTATTTCCTGAACTTGTGTTTTTAAATGTTTTACATACCTGTCTCTGAAGTTAAGCCTGCAGCTTGATTTTTTTTAATTTGCAGAACTGCAGGAGTTCTGCTGTAATCTCAGAGGACTAACCATCCAGATAATACTAACTTTTGGACCTTAGTTGCTCTAAAATGGCTGAACAGATTTACACCAAATCACAAAAAGCATGATTTTTGAATAAAGATCTAGGTTTTTGCAAATTGTATGTAATTCTGTACGGCCATTTTTTTTAAAACGCTTCTTAAATTTCCTATTGAATATTACATTGAAAAAAATAAATTTCTAAATCCTACTCCTTTCCTCTGTAACTACTTGACAGATCACCCTGGAACTTCCCAGGAAGGAGCTGAAGTGTATGTACGTTTTTGAGAGTGTTTCATGAAGATTTGTCAAAAGGTGCCAAAGTTATCAGTGAAACAAAAAACGCTCCTCCTGTGGAAACCCTGACCTAGCTATGCCTACATAGAAGTCACACACAGTATACTATTTTGCTCCACATTAAATATATCCTCTGCTAGAATGTTTTAGCTTTTGAAAAACAACATTGCCTAAGAATGAGGGTGTTATTTTTTACCCATAGAAAAGATAGTGATTGTAGCTCTCTGCTTTTGCTCAATATTGCCTGCATAAAAGAAAAATGGTGGGGCTCTAAATTTTGAACGCTGCATTTTGTTTAATAGTCCTCCTTGCCTCACATGGGTCTGAATTATCTTACTTTGGGTCCAATCAATGGCTGCTTTCAGATTTTTCATATTTGAAGGCGCAGATTTATTATTCAGGTGATTGTGATGTCAAGTGCATTACTCAAAGGCAAAGGAGCCGGAATCAACACATCTTCAAAAGAAGTAGAGAAAATAGAAAAATGACTCACTCTGCTGTTTCTATCAAAACCTGACTGAGAATGGGTAGCGAAACATCAAACTTCCGAGCTCATTGGTAAATGCATGCATTATTTTACTTCACGGTAAAAATGGCTTTCTGTCGACTGATATGCATTGCAAATATTATCAAACTGATACCTTACCCTTCTAACTTTGAAAAGTCTTTGAATCCAGAAACGATTAATTGATGGAGTCATTTTTGACAAAAGCTATTTTGTTTTTTCTCTCTACTACGGTGATGTAAGTGGATGCCCTTAAGACTTCAGGGACTATTTATCAATGAGTTGCATCGCCCTTGTGCCACGAAAGGGGGACCCAAGTGCAACACAACACCATTTCACCAAGTAAACATGCACTGCGAGCAACCTCGAGTTGTCACTCTGGGGTTTTAGGACTCGTTCGCAGAAGATATTGAAAAAAATGGAATCGACTGGTACATTTGCTGGTGCAGTTTTCAAAGTTTTAGAGGGGCTCCAGCCATTTTGAAGGGGAACTAATGAAATCTACTAATACTTTTTCGAGTTGTGCTAAATAATAATGACCCTCTTCATCCATTCTGATACACTGTTCTGCAGTTCCACTGATGGCTGAATCGATATGTAACTGACTGCCCCCAGTCCTACTTGCCCTCCACTACACTGGTAGGCTGTACTCCAGCAGGACGGGCCTCAAGAGGCATGAAGCAATGGTCCACATATGATAAGGTCTTGCTTCAGTCTGCCAGTCTCAGAGGGGCGGGTACGGGCTCTGGACTGGTTTAACTGACTACTCAGAGGAAATGGACCTTAAGTACGCCCTTGAATGTACACCATTTTCCGCAGTATCACCTGCGTTGAACTCATTTCCACACTCTCAACCTATGGAATGCTTAATGAGGTAAAAGGTTCAAATCCTGGCTGGAAACAATGAACCTTTCATCCTTTTGAGGTTGATAAAATCAATCAGTTTTATTGAATTGGATAACAAGGACAACTCATTCTACTGGCCCTTCCTATGTGCCTGGTAAGTAAAGAATCCCACATTCTCTAAAGCCCACAGAAGCGAGCTAAACACTACCCTAGTCAGAGGTGTTGAAAAGTTCATAGTGAGTATTATCAGTCTAGCACAGTAGAAAGGGTCCACTTCTTGGGACACCCTCTGTGCCATCTGCACTATCCTCTGGGGGATCTGAGTTCTCCAGGGGGGAGTTATCAGACTCCTCCTGGTTACGGTCAGAATCAAGGTCAAAGAGGAGCTTCCCTCCTGGCCAATCTTCTGTCTCTTGCCCACCCACTCAGTCCTGTTCTTCTGACCCACTAGCTTTCTGTAGATCATCCAGCAGTAACACCTCTAGGAGGTGTTGCGTATTAGGGCCTTTCCCTGTCTTGAGCTTCCTAGAGGAACACAGGTCCCTTAGTTCCTGGAACGTGAGGCCACTGTATCTAGAAGGCAGAGAGCCACTGGCTTCTCCTGCTGAAGACATACAAGGCGTAGTTGTGTGTTGCACCTTCCTAACCTAGGGGGTACTAAACTCTCTGAGGTTGGAGAAAGAGTTGTGCTGGACCCTTAACTACCCAACCCTAAGTTCAGAAGGACTTACTTATTCTACGCTGTATTATATGTGCCTAATGCTAGTGATGGTTTTTCAATTAATCCGCACCAAGATTATCCGGTATAATGATGCAGGCTTGAATCCCAACCACTGCACACCAATGTGAGAGGCTGGCTTGGTATATGATGCACACTTATGCAAGTGGGCACCCTGCACCAATCCAGACAACCCTTATAGTGACTCTAGTCATCTTAGACAACCTTAGAAAGCTCTTTAAGTGGTGCTGTGGAGAGCACCCTTCAAGCTTAGTCCAGAAGGAGGGTATAGCAGCTTGTTTTACCAGAACATAATCTTATAGGTATAGTTTAGGTGAAAAAGAACCACACAGTGTATTTATAAAAATATTTATTTAATAAAAGACACTCACTAACACATACAGATATCTCCTAACAGAAGATATACACAATGCACACAATACTTTTCAAGAGAAACAGGTAATTACCACAGAATACACAGTGGTCACCAGGGGGAGACCAAACCATATACTAAAATAGTGGTATGCGAACCCCGACTTGAGTCAAGACTATACCCAGAAGATGTAGAAGTGCCAGGGTTAAGTAACCAGATGCCCCACTGAGGTTGTGTGCAGAGTGGGAAGGGAACCCGACCGCCGGTTAAATACAAGTCAATGGGCAAGTCCCGGTTGCAATTTTAAAGAAGAAGGACCCTTTCCAGTGGACTCTGAAGAAACCCAGAGAGAGACAGAAGGTTGGAGAGCCACCCCACCCGTGGATACCTTAGGAACCAGGGGAGTCATTATGGTGGCGGAAGGACCGCTAGCGCCGGGCCGGCGGTGGCAGCCCTTCCGCCATCACGAGGCACATTACCCACCACCAAAATTAGGATGGCGGTGGGTACCGCAGTGGACGGAAAGTCTGTCCACCGCTTCACCACCAAACGCAATCGTCCCGATTGCCTGGTGGAAGGTGCAGGGCACCTAAAACGGTGGCGTACCTAGCAAGCACCGTCCACCAAATTAAGATGTGGGTAAACAAAGGCCTTTCAGCTGGCGGGGATTGGGTTGGGAGTGGTGTTCCTGCACTGGGGGGTACCCATGGTACCCTCCTCACTTCCATGCACCAAGTGGCAGGCACCGCGTGGTGCCTGCCACGTAGTGCAGGGAAATGCTGTGAATGCACTTTTGACATTTCTTTCGATGTTGCAGCCAGCAGCACCGCCTGCAATGTCAGAAGCCCAGGATGCACCCGCCAATAATAGTAGTACTAGTTATATATGTATCTTTATTAGCATGATGTATCTATATAGATATATATATTCTTAATGATTTAGTTCGTATAAGGTCTAATAAATTCTGTTCTGGTTAGGTTGGTGAGGGTACGCGCTGCTAGTATGTCCTGTTATTACTGAGTAGGCCGAGAACCACACAGACGCCATCTTTGCTTCGTCCATGTCAGATCCGAGCAATGATCCAGTGTTACTCTCCAGTAGTCAGTAGGCCCCTGTTTAGTTGAGTTACCGAGAGCAGCTGAATGCACGCTATTCTTTCTCTGTCCTGGGACTCAAGGTCGCATCTGGCTTTGGGTGCGATAAGCACATTCCTGGAGGCGCCGTGCCTGCGCTCCCGGGCTCCGGGACGAAAGGGAGTCACCCCTCCTGACCTTCCACCATAATAGCTAAAGCAGAGTTTCGAACTAATCATGTATGCCATATATGGTCTTTCCTTGGGGCCCAAGAGCCAAGTAGTACTTTTCCATTTACGGTGACTTCATGTGTTGAACTGAAAGTATATATGTCCTGTATTGACTATGAGCCAGCAGTCTTCTCCGCGCACCTGCTAGGTGAGGATGGGAGAGGCTCCTCTATAGAGTACTTTGCATAATAAACGATTGAACTTTCTTCACTGCCAACTGACTATTTATTTGGTAATGACATTGGGGCTATTGGTAGGTATAGCTCCTTATGTTATATTTTTTTTGGTACGTCAGGGGCTCCACACTCCTACAGCATGGGACGCATGTGGGCATGCCTGGGCCGTGCCCAAGTGAAGCCCGGTCCAAAGGGCGTGCCCATCTGAACCTGCAGCGGCCGGAGGAGGCCGGGATAGGCCACGTCCCTAAACTCTGTTAATAAGACCCCAAGAATTACAGTAAAAGTGGTTGAAACTGCTCCGTATGAACATATCCATCCCATTGTGCCCCATTTTATGGTCTCTGTTGTTGTTTACAATGATGGGAAAAAGGAAGCTTGCCGGTATTGCAACAGGCAGTAAAAACAAAAATGCAAAACTGAGTGCACCCATTATAAATTACTTAAATACCGCGATGGGAGTAATTAACAGTGAGATCATCAATGTTGAGAAGCGTTTAGTGGCTACAAAGATTGCACTAACTAATGTCGTTGATGATACCATACTGGATGCAACGGCATTGGAGACAGTTTCAAATAATAAACCTCAGCAAAAGAGTTTAACAGTCTTAATACACAATACCAGTACAGAGCCTTGTGTATTACCGATACCACTGGAAAGATTAGTTTTAACAGAAGGTACAGACTCAACTGCACCCCTTGTGACTAAAGGTATACAATAATAGAAGGAAAAACTTATAGGACCCGGACCCCCCAGCATGTCCCCACCCCAGCCCCACAACCCTGAATCCCACATGAATATCAATGACAGAGAATTGCGTGGGTTTAAAACGGCCATGTTTAATATTCATACCACATAAACATGACAAGGAAGTTAAAATGCATAATTAGCAAAACATAAAACACTTTTAATAATTGACATTCAAATTGTAAAAAAAGCCCCCAGCACTAAGGGGGGGGTATTTCTGACTGACATCCCCAAAGCTGAGCATCCTGCGCAAGGTGCAACCCTGCTGCGCCCTAGAGTGGTGGGCCCCCCTCTGATCCTTGTCCGCCATTCCGGGGCCCACACCCCGACCACCAGGCTGCCCAGGAACCCAGGAGGCTCGAAACCTGTCGCCCTAGCCTCCCCAGCCGGTGGTCACCTTTCTCCCAGCGGAGAGCTTACTGTCTCCCCCCCCCCTCAGTGCTGGCCTAGGGAGTGCGCAGGGTGGACTCCCATTCATCCTGTGAGTAAATGTCAATGTTCGCAGGTCTCTTTACCGCAACTCCCCCCTCAAACTACTTAACCATAGGGACTGGTGGGTGGGAGTTAAAAGTTAAACTAGGGATGGGGTGGAGGAGCAGGTCGCGGGCGAGCATAGCTGATCCGATGAGGGAGAAGGGGGACAAAGAGACCGAGGTCACTGACCCGAGCCCCTAAATAGGCCCCGGTCTCCGCCCCACTCTCCCCTCACCGGAAGTGCGTCACGCTTCACCCGGAAGGACTTGGGCGGCCGGAAGCCTCGCGGCGATCCGCCCGCCCAATGACCATGGAGGGAAGGGGCGGGTACTAGGAGCGCGCTCCTTCAATATCGCGCTTGGCAAAGAATCCACTAAGCAACCACAGTCATTGTCTAAGAAACAGAGTGGGGGTCTGAGGGCTACCGTAAGTCACGACTGTTCCCACAACCTGGACTTACTTTTTAAAAAGTTACATGGGAAGATTGATTCAATTGATAAAAACCTGTTATCTGAAATTTTAAAAATCAAGAGTGATGTAGCCCATATTTTAAAATGAATTGTAGAGTCGCTACTACCAGAAAAACGCGCAAATGGAAATATTCTGATCGATACAACTGGCAGAATAGCAACTAGTAACAATCAGCGAACCGTAAAAAATGATACTCTATCTGGTTCACGGGGATCAGTAGAAATGTGTGAAGGGAAGACCATCCCGGAGGCCATAGACAAGAAAAATAGCCAAATTGAGTTACACCCTATGCCGTCAGTCCACCATGCAACAAAAATGATAAGATCTAATAATGAAAATGCAGATGAACCCGAGCACAAAATGCCATCTCCAAGGGTTTATCTGAGACCCCTGCACTTACCACCGAGGTTACACCTTATACAATTATTCTGAAAGATGTGCCAGAATTAAAGGATGGTGTAAATGAGGATTGGGTAGAACTGAAAAGCAAGGTTGTGTATTGGTTTACTAAACACTGCCATTATAACTCAAACACTCTAGCTCAAAATATCCCTATGGTAAGAAGAGTACCTTGGGTGGGGAAATCACCAAAAGCTTGCGAAAGGGATTGTGTTGTTGTTTCTTTTCAATACCCAGAGATGGTTAGAACTTTGTTAGAAGAGATATGTAATAGAGGGGAGATGCCATCAAAACACCAGAACAAGATCATTACTGGGGTATCCTTAGGGTTTTTTTTACAAACCAGGTATGGATTATTTTAGCCAGCCCGGAAATGGTACAATAATAGTGGAAAAGCATAGACCGCTTGCTTTGTCTAAGAGATTTCTACCCCTCAAAAGATGTAGTGATGTGGACTGACTACAGCAGGATGTTGAACAAAATTCTTGCCCTATTGACAAGGTATTACCTGTAACCCAAAGTCTGAAATCTAACAATCTGATCCTAGAAACATGGAACATTGCAGGTATTAATAGGAAATTAAATGACAGTGTATGGCCTGAATTTTTAAGTAACTTGCACATTATCTGCATGCAAGAAGCCTGGCACCAGGAACCCTCCCCATAGATGTTTTTTCAATAATTGACACCCAAGCGTCTCCCTCTCAAAATGGAAGGGCAAAGGGAGGCTTAGCAGTTCTACTTTCAGTTACATGCCCGTTGTTCCTGAAGAAAGCTTATATTGACTCTCCTTATTTTCAATTTGTGTAGTTTCATTCTGTTGATTACCAATGTTTTGTAGTAATTAGTTTCTATAACAATGTTTTCCATAACACCAGAAACCAAGTTATACTGGCACTTGAGAGGGAGCTTGATTTATTTTTAAAACAGATCAGAAGTGATTGTTTTCTGATCTGGGTTGAAGATTTTAATTGTAAAATATGAGGTATCCTAGAAGGGAAACACTGTGGATGTGGGAATGAGTTTGGGGAAAGTTATTCTCATTTCCTGCATAACTTTTATGGCAAATCCATCAATGGGGCAATGTATAAATACAATTTAGAATTACTGGATCAGTCTATACTGGATGGACAATCCCAGCTACCGACCTTTGAGGGGCATGGACTGTGTTCAATTATTGATCATATATTAATCTTGGAACACAGTCAAGATCAAATGGTAAAAATGAAAGTGATAAAAAGCTGTGTTAGGGATCATCATCCACTCTTTTTAACAGTCAGATTAAATGATACCCCCCAGGTAGGGCTTCGTTTAGCAACCTCTATATCCACCCAGGGAGAAAATGGTATCTCTATCAAATGGTCTGGCATAAACCCAACTGAATTTGTGGATAGTCTAATGAGTGATTGTAAACATGATATTGAAATCTGTAATAGGGGGGATTCTACCGACATCCAGATATTGGGGCTTTTTGTAACATCACAGCTGTAATCTCTTGGGGCTTAAAAATTAGGAGTAAGAAGAAAGCTAAGAAAAAAGTTGGTTGGTTTGATTCCCAATGCACAAAGGTAAACCAGTCATTAAAAAATGTTTTAAAAATCAGGCCTAGGGATAGCGAACTTATCAAAAAACAGAGGATGTTATATAAAGAGACCCTAGCAAAAAGGAGGAGAGAGATTCAAGATCATGCATGGGAAAAAATCTCTCAATCTGCCAATACAAAGGATTCATCCTTATTTTGGAAGATGATAAATAACTCGTATTTTAAAGATAATTTTGCTGTTAAAATTGAGAGCTTGGTGCAGCCGCAGGAGTGTATACGTTAGTTTGGACAGGTTTTTAATCCAGATAATGAAATCCCCATACCAGCAGAAAACAGTGACCCTGATGGTACTTTGGAACCATAAGATAATAAAAACGTAAAAATTTTTGACTCTTCAAATTTGGCCCCTATTAACCTGAATGAAGTCACACTGGCACTAGAAAGAAGTGCAAATGGAAAGGCACCTGGTATTGATGGGGCTGCAAAAGACATTTTTTAATTTGATATAGGTTTTTAGGCCCCACTTTTACAAAAAGTGTTCAACACCATTGCGGGGGCTTGATACCAAGAACATGGAACGAAAGTAAAAATAGAAGTAATGCCAAATGTTATCGACCTATTTCCCTCCTTGACACAACCTCAAAATTGATGGGTGGGATACTGTTGGAGAGGTTGGAAATATGGGCAGATAAAAATAAAATCCACACTGAATCACAATATGGCTTCAGAAGGGAGAAAGGGACAACTGAACAATGTATCAACTTGCACTTACTGATTAGTAAATATACAATTGTAAAAAAGGGCCACTTACATCTTTGTTTTGTCGACCTTACGAGTGCTTTTGACCTAGTAAACCATGCAAAGTTATGGCAAACTTTTATTCATATGAGTGCACCAAACAATATCATCATATACCTCTCACAAATATTTAGCCGTTTGAGCACAAGAGTTCGATATGGGCCAGAGGGAGAGTGCATCACTAGTTTCAGGGTAACACAAGGAATTAGGCAGGGGTGCGTGCTCGCCCCACTCCTCTTTTCCGTATACATGAATGGAGTAGATGAAAGTTTGCAAAAGCTAAACACGGATGTCAATAAAGTAGACAAATGTGCTGCCTTGACTTTACTCTATGCGGACGACGCAGTTCTTTTATCGAGAACTGCGAATGGGCTCCAGACCCTCAATGAAAACTTTGCAGAATTTATGCACGAAAAGGATTTTTTAACTTGAAAAAGACATTTACGATGGTGTGTGGGCAAGGAAAAATAAAAACTAGGACCCACCATGTAAATAGTGTCCCTATTGCAGTACCAAATTCTTTTGGATATCTAGGACTAATATTTAAATCAAAGGGACACTGAGGAGCCCACATTGAACATTGTAAATTAAAATTTATTAGGATAATTGTGGCAATTTTCAGATTCTCAAAAACAAACATGGGTAATAAACCGATTAGGGAAATCATGACACTATATAAGAGCAAATGTCTCTCTGGAATCTGTTATGGAGCAGCACTATGGGGAGCGGCAAATTGTGCAGTCCTTCAGACCCAAGAAAACATCTTCTTACGAAGGCTGTTAGCTGTACCCAACTCTACTCCTATATATAGTGTGCACAAAGAGTTGGAAGCCTCCTTCATTAATGATTTTATAAGTAAAGTAAGTTTAAATGCCTGGTACGGAAAATGGAATAAGGAAGGTACAAAGTTTACACAGGATGTCATTATGGCTTGCGTTACACTCGACCATGGGAAAAAAATCCCAAGGCTGATGTATATAAAAAATCTTTTAAATGAATGTGCCACAAATATTGATCTTAACAATCCCTCCCAAATACCTGAGTATGACAAAAAAAAATTGAAGATTAGTTTAATGGAATCACTGAATTGGTCAAGGGACGTTGATGCAAACTTGAAACCAATGACCAAGGCATACTTTGATAGGACCTCTGGGATGGGGATACAATACTATTTTTTACAGGTCAAAAACACAAAGCATGGATTTTATCTTACTAGACTAAGAATGGAATTCGCCCATTTTTTTATAGCTTTTCCAACGTTGGGCAAGTGGAACCACAATCTTCCATAGTGCCCATGTGATAGAAAATCAGACACGACATTGTTGCATTTTATCTTATTTTGCGATTTTTGTAGAGATATTAAGAAGAGCCTCTTATGACCATTGTTTTTAAAGGAGAGACTGTTCACATATAAAACTGCCTATGAGTATATTTGTGGCCTAACAAACATTAGACTTTGCAATGCAGTGGTGGTCTACATTCAGAAGGCAATCAAAATGAGACACAATAATTCTCATCTTGAGGCCCTTGTTATGAAGAAAATGGGTCACACGTCGATAAATGATGTCCGTGGCTGTAGATTATGTTCCTAAATTACTGTGTGTGTACATGGCACTTTATGTATTATGCCTTTCCAGATACATTGCTGATATTTTAAACTTAATGCAGTTGATTTTTATATTATGTGAAGAATAGTGAAGTCACTAGAGTTATTGCTGTGCCTTGAATTGTATATCCTGCACATTGCCATTTATGTACATGGTCTTCCGGGTTTTGCTGTTGGGATTTTCCATCTTTCTGTCATTTTTAAATGCATTTTATTGTATATCTTGTGATGTGAGGATGTTTATAATTATTAGGATGCTTTTATGGTTGTGTTTTTAACCGAATAAAGCTTGTTTGATTGACTTGACACCACTGGTGACTTCTCAGCTGATCTTGATGTCATCACTAATAAGATCACATCCAATGCCACCAATGCCATCATCAAGGACATCACTATTGCATACATACATGACAAAACTTAATTTATTTAGACTAGCTTCACTATAAATATATCAAAATGTTTTTAAAGGCATACCTTTGCAGCTAATATGGTCTTGTATCTCCCTGCATCAGAATTCGTTTTTTTTATTCACTCTAACACCTACAATAATGACTTACATTCTGTTGACTTTCCTTCACAGCTATCGAAGTAGACTTTTTGCCTAGGGCATAATTTCTAATAGCTAGATACACTGATTCCAGGACTTTCCTCGTCGCTTTCATCATGAAGCAGACTTAGACTTAAGCCAAACTCGTTTTCTATTACTTTAAGAAATCCCTTGGTCATATTAGCTATAGACTTTTTTACATCCTAGTGGACCGTAAACAGAATGCATTTTTCATTTGGTTATGAAACACACTTCTTCAATCTTACAACCAACCCCAAGCTCCAACTTAGTGGTAAGCAATTATACAATAAGTAGTTCAAACATATAGGATATTTGTATGCAACCACACTATGTACATTTCCTTAAAATCCATCAAGAAAGTGCAACGCATTCGAATGGTGTCAGTGTAGTGTCGGTAATCCTCCTACATGAAATCAGATTTGCTCCCTTGATCAAAATCATTGAAGGTGTTTACACCCCACCCCTTTCAAAGTTTACCAGCCCCTCCTAAATATCCTGTTTTAGTTTCCAGTGTTAGACCAATTTGAAGTTTGTCACATATTAGCTGTAGATTCCTTCATAGTTGCAGCTAAAGACAAAGCGACTAAATGTAGCTTTGACTGAACATCTAATTTTCTAATCTACAAATGGCTTCAGTCTGAAAAATAGGCATATATTACATAAGTGACACATCTAAATTCGCTTAATCAGGGTAAAGAGGATGTCAGAATCTTTAGGTGCACTTAAAATGGTGGCATATTCAGCATAATAGCGTATTTTTCAACTCCTTAAATCTAGGGATAGGAGCCGAAAAGGACGAGTTTTGAGGACGGCCAGGCAAAATGCATAGATCACCCATGAACTTGTCACATCATGAATATTCCAAAACCTTTTGCATAGCTATCGAAACACTTTGTAACATCTTACTTTAAAGTTTAAGCAAACTCTAATCTAGATGCGATTTAGAGTTTGGCAGGTGGGCTCATCCACCAACAATAATCAGATGGCAGATGGGCTCATCCACCAACAATAATCAGATGGCAGATGGGCTCATCCACCAACAATAATCAGATGGTCAGTCCACCATAGCTACAGTAAATACCTAGGTACGTATACGCATACATACACTCGAAACAGGGCGGACAAGCATCTGCCCATTTTTGGCAGACTCCCTACACCCACCAAACTCTAAATAATGCTCTCTGTTTCCAGGGTGGAAATGTGTGGTAACAACTCACAATTTCACAGAAGTCTGAAGAAATTAATTTGTTCTTGGGGCGAAAAATATTTTCAATATAAAGAAATAGTTAGGTGCAAATTCACACTTTTTTTGACTGATTTTCCACAGATATTAAAACACTGCAAATTTTGGATCCGACCTATTGAAATAGAGGTTTCTTTCTTTTAAAACTGGGATGAGGGTTTTGGGTCCTTCTTTTAACAAGCATTTGCAACGCAATAGGTCTCGCAATTGCGAGAGTTTAAGTTTCTGGCATTGTAAATGACGCCTTTGATTTATCTGTTTTGATAATTAACACATAAATAAAAGGCATTGTCATTTACAATGCAATAGCTCAAAGTCTTGTAAATTTGAGACCTATTTAAATAAGCGGCCTCCATTGTCCTGGGCTGCTTGGAAAGTGAAAGCGTATATTGCACGCTGAATGTTGCAGGAAAGCATGCCGTGCCTGCAGTAGGAGAAACTCATTAAAGAAAATAGTGCTTACAGACTAAATAAGACATACCGTGTAACAACCGAAGTAAAAGCGGCAGTCTTCATGGGAGGTTACCAATTAAGACAAGGAGGAACTAAGTAGGGACCAACAAGCATATTAATGAATTTGAAGCCAGAATGTATAAAGGCAATGACACAAGCCAATGAAAAATATGGGCGAAGCTTTAAGTCTATACTCGAACACAGCATGCCTCACAGAGCAGCGCATGCTCTGCCCAGGCTCGAACTAAAAAACAGACAATTTGGGACCATGTGACTGCACTGCTTAAGGCTAGAACCTTCTGAGTTATCATTCATTTCAATCCACTGTGTGACACTTGTACAGTGTTTTTAACGCTTAGTTTCTTTATGAAAGTAATAAGTCTGGCATGTGTTCACTGTTGCCTGTGTACCTAGTGTTCACTGTGTCTCAGCGTGTGCACCACCTCTCATGAGCTTTCTTTCACAGACCCAGTTCTCAGGCGTACTGCTGTGTAGAGGGCACGTGTAGGCTTCACCTATCACATGCCTAGGTAGTCCCAATGATGTAAAGGAATACTGAAAAGACCAGACAGGGGTTATGTTACGTTATTACCATTTGTATAGCTCATAGACTGCCACACGTATGGCCTCTAGAGCTGTAAGCGCAGTACCATACGATTTTCAGGTTTCTTTCCATTGCTGACCAGTATGTAGGCCATCCTGTGACAATTTGTTTTTATATGACATTCTTACTCGTGATGTTGGGCAAAGGATTCAGATGAAAAGGGACCGACCGTGTTGCTTAGGTTTGATGGCCAGATCGCTGGGGCTCCACATTATGGTGTTAGACAAGGGTGAACATAGGGTTTTACCACTGTTTACGCATTCCCTTGGTCGGTAACATGCCGGTTGCCTGGTGGTCAGAAGTATCTCTACCATGGTGCAGTGCCTGAGCTGTGTCGAGATGTGTGTTGTTTTCTAAGGTGTTCTTTGGAGGTGACCATAAGGATGTCTCCTTAGAAGCTACAGTTCTTGCTGCTTCTCTGTTGCACATCTCGGATGTATGTGGGAAGACCAGTTGTGTTAGTGAGGTATCTCTTAGGCCTTGGTGCAGTAAGCAGCAGTATGGCTGTCACATATTCCGCACATCTGTGCTTTTTTGGTGTTTGTAAATATTGTGTTGGGGGTGTTTTCTGGTGTTAAAGTAGTGGGAATGTGTATTATATTCTGTTGTGTTTCTGTGTGCTGTTGCTGATTGCCAGTGACGGGGTAAGGATGTGCTGAGTGTGTATGTGTGTTGCTGTCGCTGTGTTCGGTTGCTTGTTTGTGTGCACCCTGTTCTTGGATGTGGGTGTAGTTTGGGTGACAGTGGTATGGATTAGATGTCATCCCTCTGCTGTGCTGGGTGTAGTACAGCTGTTTAGTTTGGTGTGTTCTGGTGCAGGTTTGTGCCTGAGAAATGAAAGAGTTGTTGAGACAACAAAGCATCTGACTACGAGGCTCATCTGTGCAGTGTTAGATGAAGGATCGCTGACTGATGCACTGGTCTACAAGATGTTTAATGTCGTGCCACCTGGTGCACAAAAGAAAAAAAACTGGAGCCCACCCGAAAAGGATAATCAGTTTCTCACAATTATCTATACAATTGGATGTTCTGAAACATTTAACAAGTCAAACATTGCAGCTAAGTCTACTTATCCTTTTAAAAAATGCAATTAAAAGCATGATTGCCAATACCCTCTGGAGTCAGCTCTCCCTAAAAGTATAAAAGTATCCACGGGGCAACCCTTTATCTGACATTGGGTGGGGGGCATACTGTGCTGTCATGCTCTGCTCCCCGCCAGAGTGAAATAAGTGTGCGCCCCAGAGAAAACAGAGCGGTACAAAAGGGGGTGGTGATGGACGGAGCATCTGAACCAATCAAACACTCACACCCAGTCAACAGATCTGGGTTTAATCCATCACCGTTTTTTAGCCCACTCTGCCACCCCAGTTCAGACATGGCCATATGCAAATCAGTCTGACCCTGTGCCTGATGGGAACAGTCCAGCCCGAACTGCCAAGCCATGCCTTCCCTGGACCGGAAACAAGCTTCCTAGGACCGTTTTCTGGCATTTCAGCCGTCTTCAGCCAGGCTTGCTTGAATCCAGTGGCAAAGTGAGCAAGGGACTCATGTCTGAGCATACCCTGCCAACTTATGGAGAACAAAGCGGTTCAAAACGGGATGGTGATGGACGGAGCATCTGAACCAATCAAACACTCACACCCAGTCAACAGATCTGGGTTTAATCCATCACCGTGCTTTAGCCCACTCTGCCACCCCTGTTCAGACATGGCCATATGAAAATCAGTCTGACCCTGTGCCTCATGGGAACAGTCCAGCCCGAACTGCCAAGCCATGCCTTCCCTGGACCGGAAACAAGCTTCCAAGGACCGGTTTCTGTCATTTCAGCCGTCTTCAGCAAGGCTTGCTTGAATCCAGTGGCAAAGTGAGCAAAGGACTCACGTCTGAGCATACCCTGCCAACTTATGGTGAACAAAGTGGTACAAAAGAGGGTGGTGATGGACGGAGCATCTGAACCAATCAAACCCTCACACCCAGTCAACAGATCTGGGTTTAATCCATCACCGTTCTTTAGCCCACTCTGCCACCCCAGTTCAGACATGGCCATATGCAAATCAGTCTGACCCTGTGCCTCATGGGAACAGTCCAGCCAAACTGCCAAGTCATGCCTTCCCTGGACCGGAAACAAGCTTCTTAGGACCGGTTTCTGGCATGTACTGGGGTGAATGTATGACATTGTTCTGCATTCTGTCCATCAACTGCTGTTTTTGCATTTGTCACCCCGAGTGGGATGGGTATGCTCAGACGTGAGTCCCATGCTCTCCACACCACTGGAGTCAAGCTATCCTGGCTGATGAAGGCTGATAGCCAGAAACCAGTCCTAGGATGCTTGATTCAGGTCCAGGAAAGACATGGCTTGGCAGTTCGGGCTGGACTGTTCCCATGAGGTCTATTGAAGAGTTTCACCAATGGCTCAACCAGCGCAATGCTTTTCTGAATTTTACCTGCGAATACTCGAAAAACGACTTGCCTTTTTAGGTCTCGGAACTGCGAACAGATTGCGAAGCAATCTGTCGTTCCGAGACTCTATTGTAATCATTCTGGCTTTCAAGGAGTCAAGGGAGACAGACAAGTGAGGTGCACGCGCAACCTTGGATCAGGTCGCGCGCGCTTCCCGTCTCCCATGGCTCCTTGGAAGCAGACTCACACACATGCACACGCACGCGCACACACACACACACACACACATACATACATACAGACCTCCGCGCATACACAAACTCACACAGACATACAGAATCCCCCCCCGCCGCGCATACACACACACACATAAAGACCCCCGCCCTAGAAGGAGCCCCTAAGTCCACTGCTCCCCCTCTGTACCCGGGTCGTCGTCATTCAGTTCCAACACCTCGATCATCTCCTCGTCACCATGAAAGCCTCCGACCTGTGCCCCTGGCACAGCTCCCTCGGCGTCCTCCATGGGTACAAGTGCCCAGCCTGACACACACGGGTCTCTTCCACTCCCACGGCCAGATCTTACGGTGCAGCCTACCAAGGGGGGCGTCAGGCAGCAGCCGCCAATTGAAGCGAGGCGTAAACACCAGTGGGCCAATCACTTGTCTCATTCATTCTGCCGTCCCGCCCTCCCTGTGAGCCTGGGATACTTGCATGGACAACGAAACTTGAGAAAGCCGGGAAATGTAGTATTTTGGATCCAGACGCTTATTGTGGCATTAATCCTACTAACTGTTTTAGTTGCGTGATTACACTCTATGTGAAGCAGAAAGAGGATAGAACAGAAGCAACTGTATACATAGCCTAATTCGCTACCGTTTTGGAACATTCGAAGGGCGTTTTATTTAGCAAAATGTACCTTACATGACACGACGGTAGATATTTTAATTTATGGAACGGGCAAAAGTAAAAATAAATAACTCATCTAATGCTTGTTTTAATTGCATTTAGGTGTGCGTCAACTCAAATACTGACCTCCCTGGGCTGATGGCCGATGTAATTTTTGTCTGTTAGCACGTGACCAACCTTTAGTCTTTTGGGGGCTAATGGGGTCCAGAGAATAAGAAAGTGTCCATGAGTACACGCAATGTACGTTGGAAGGATATAAATGCATTTCAGCAGTATTAGTAACTTGTGCTCTGCAAAACCAATTCCCTTTGCTTCTTTGAGCATCGAAATGTAGCTTCTTGCACTGACTAACCATAGAGGCCCGTTGGAGTGAAATTTAAAAAATGCCGGTAACATTTTCCAAGTGCCTGAAATGTGGAATTTAGCATTAAGGAATTTGTGTTTTTGCCTCCGGTGGGAACAGATAAAGGTCTTACTGAGAAACATTTTCTTCGTCAACCAATCTCTTCCTCGGATTCTTTGTGAGATTTTGTGCGTAGTGTATGAACAAATTAAGGTGAAATGCTGGCAAACCATAGTTTGCACTTAATACATATTTTCTCATAAATGTGCATGTTTTCAAAATTCTACAAAACCTGCAAAAATAAAAGATGCGATTTCGCAAACTGCAAGCGGAGAGCAGCAGTTTAAACAATTACTATTCGAGGAGCTAAAATTGAAAGTATGTTTGGGACCACAGGGGGTCGTGTTCTGAAGGAAGGGACAGGGGCTTCCTGCACAGCCAGTGCCCTGCCACCCATCTAGGATTTTCAAGGGGTGCACCTCAGCTAGATTGAGGGGGGCAGAACAGAAGTTATACGCGCATACGTTTAAGGTTTGACCTGGAGACAGCTTTAGCTGCCAAGCCAGCCTTGTCTGTGTGTTTTAAAAAATATATATTTTAAAAACATTAACAATACATATATACAAACATTCATGCACATTGGGTCAGCCCTCTTCATTCTCTTGTCATTTCATCTGACATTCAAGTGTTGCTTCCGTTCACCGCAGCACACAGCATAGGGCTTCAACCCATGTCATCTACTGCCTGTCTTGCACTGAGTGATGACATTTTTCTCCTGATCACATGTCCACGACACATTGAAAAGAAATGCACTATTGGGACAGGATTTGGGCGCATGGGATTTGAGGGCTTCTTTTTTTTGTATATGCTTGCAATTTTTGTTTGTTTTTTGCATCTCACTTGTCTTCCATAAATAAAGTAAATAAATACATAAATGCAGTCTATGCTTGTCGAGGCAGAACTATTTGTTTTGCCCATGCTTGTTGTTCCAGTGTTGTATTTGTTCTTATATATGTTTATGGTGGGGTAGAATGTTTTTTTTCTACGTGTGAATGAATTACCATTGTATTGTATGGTTTATCCTAATGATACATATATCAGTTCCTTTGCTGTAACGTCGTTGTGTGTTTTAAAGCAGGGGGCCTTGGGGGTGCACAAAGGGAAGAGTTAGAGGCTTGGTTGGCTGTCGGAGTGGACCAGGGCGTTTCTTCCTACTGCCACTTTGTTTATGATTCGTATAATGCACACCTCGGCAGCAGGTGCCTTGACCCGCTGAGCTGCTTGCTAAACTTTCCATCGCTCCCTGCGAACAATGGCGCTTTGTCCTGCTTCCAAATTCCTACAGTGCGCCCTAATGGGTTTCCACTGATAGATATAATATACGCCTGCACGTCCCCAGGAGCTCCGGGCCAGGTGCACGCCCACAGCGTGCGTGCAGGGTTTGCACGTTTGCCCCCTCGGACAGACTGCTGTCCAGGGTTCAAGCGCGTAGATGAAAGCACGCCCGTGTAATGCCAGCAATTTACCCCGGAGCAAAGCACAGGCCGCGTCTGAAAGTCACATAACTGGCATAATAAATAACGGGCAGCGGCTCTCAGGCCGGGGTGGGCCGCCGTTCTCGGGTTTGTTTTCATACTCTGCCCCTGCCAGGAATAACCAAAGGCCGTGGAGGGGGTCAGGGCAGGTGAGGCCTGCCCTGCGGTGTGTACCGCCTCAGCCAACTGGCGTCACGCGTGACGTCATTGGGCAAAATGGAATGCAGCTTCCAGGTCCTTCTAGATATCAATATATGAACCTAATAAGGTAAAATATTCACCCGGACAAACCTCACCTTGTGTCTCAACATGGGAGAGGGTGTGGCGTAACAGCTAGGGCGGACGACTTTGCAGCTGGTGAACCGGGTTCGAATCCGGCAGAGGCTCAAACATCCTGTGTGGCTGAGCAAGTCACTACATCTCCCCATGCCCAAAAAAGTGCTCTGATACCTTTTGAGTGAGCGCGGCGCCCGTTTTAGGGACACCTCGCTCAGTTTACATTGAATTTTTTTGAACTTTTAGGGTGAGCGCGGTGCCCCTTCAGGGACACGCACTCTTGTTTGTTTATTTTTTTTTAACTTTAACACTGAGCGTGGCGCTGCTTCAAGGTCACTGTGCGCGGCGCCCGCTTCAAGGACACCGCGATCAGTGTTAAAGTTTTAAAAAAAGAAACCAAGTGCGTTTTCCTTGAAGCGGCGCCACGCTCAGTTTTAAACGTAAAGAAACATTTGCAATGCAATAGGTCTCGCATTTTTATTTCCAGGTTTGTACGTCTAATTTCCACTGTATTTTGAGGTCTGGGTCTAAATATGCGTTGGTCTTTTGATCATATGGGGCCTAAGCTAATGATTTTACTTTGAGATGGATTTCCTTCCCATCTCTCTTGGGAGAGCTTTTAGATCTTGGTCTTCTGCTGCAGGTTAATAGCTGCTCTTAGTATGTTTGTGACTTCTACTCAAAGACATATATTTTTTTCACACTTGGCCATAGATTCTTACAGAGTGCATGGTACTGTATGGTCTGCCCCCAACCCCTGCCATCCGTTTTTTTTCACGCATTCCCTGCTGACCATTTACACCCCACCACCCCCTGCAGTCTGCTCCTCTTCCTATCAGCGAACCATTATAATGAACATATTTTTAAATCAATCCAGGTAATTCCTTGGAAGGTTAACTTAGCACCACCCCTTGGACGGGTTGAGTGGTGATGTACGCGTTGTGGGTTGAGTGGTGATGTAGGCGTTGCGGGTTGAGTGGTGATGTAGGCGTTGCGGGTTGAGTGGTGATGTAGGCGTTGCGGGTTGAGTGGTGATGTAGGCGTTGCGGGTTGAGTGGTGATGTAGGCGTTGCGGGTTGAGTAGTGATGTAGGCGTTGCGGGTTGAGTGGTGCTGTATCCGGTGGGGATTGAGTGGTGCTGTAGTCGTTGCGGGTTGAGTGGTGATGTAGGCGTTGCGGGTTGAGCGGTGCAGT
This sequence comes from Lissotriton helveticus, assembly GCF_964261635.1. Taxonomy (NCBI): domain Eukaryota; kingdom Metazoa; phylum Chordata; class Amphibia; order Caudata; family Salamandridae; genus Lissotriton; species Lissotriton helveticus. The sequence goes on from NC_136059.1 coordinate 1,328,254,549, forward strand.
AGGCGTTGCGGGTTGAGCGGTGCAGTACGCGGTGCGGATTGAGTGGTGATATAGGCCATACGGGTTTGAGTGGTGATGTAGGCGTTGCGGGTTGAGTGGTGCTGTAGGCGTTGCGGGTTGAGTGGTGATGTAGGCGTTGCGGGTTTAGTGGTGCTGTACGCGGTGGTGATTGAGTGGTGCTGTACATGGTGGGGATTGAGTGGTGCTCTACGCGTTGGGGATTGAGTGGTGCTGTACGCGGTGGGGATTGAGTGGTGATGTAGGCATTGAGCGGTGCTGTAGGCGTTGGGAGTTGAGCGGTGCTGTAGGCGTTTGGGGATTGAGTGGTGATGTAGGCATTGGGGGTTGAGTGGTGCTGTAGGAGGTGCATGTTTTCAGCAGGCACACTCTTCCAGCCGTCAGTGCACACTTTCACCAGGCACAAACACCACCAGACGTCAGTGCACACTTTCACCAGGCACACACACCACCAGCCATCAGTGCACACTTTCACCAGGCACACACACCACCAGCCGTCAGTGAACGCTTTTACCAGGCACACACACCACCAGCCGTCAGTGCACGCTTCCACCAGGCACACACACCACCAGCCAGCAGTGCACAGTTCCACCAGGAACACACCCCACCAGCCATCAGTGCACAATTTCTACAGGCACACACACCAACAGCCATCAGTGCACACATAATTTGTTAACGCATCCACAATTAACTATTGTAAGAATCGCAGTATGGCGCACTTTACTTTTAAACATATTCATCTAAAGCGCAGCATGCCACAATTGCTACAAAAATAAATACACATTTTTTTGACCTACAATTTATAGACTTTAGTTGCAGTTGGTATTGCAATATTTAGCAATGCCAATAGCTCAAACTTAATTAACCCGAGACCTATTGCATTGTAAATGCTTGTTTAGATGTGAAAATATATCCTCATGAGGGATTTCTATGCACAGAACTTTACAAGAAACCGATGGCAAGGAATGCATTGCTACACTTTCAAAGTTACCACCCTCAAGCGCTACGACAGAATTTGCCCTTCGGACCATTTCTGAGAATTCAACGCAATTGCTCTGATGTAGCGAAATATAAAGAGCATGCCAACTTATTGTCATCCCAACTTCATGACAGACAATATCCAAAAAAACAGTGAAAGCATCGATGAAAAGGCCCCTTAACAATCATCGTGATGCCCTACTATAACCCAAGGTTACACCTACAGATCGTTCCTCCACACAAAGAATCACATGCGTTAACAACTTCTGCAGCTACTCCAACGCCTTGAAAAAGAGCATCCTGAAAAATTGGAAAGTACTGAAAATTGATGGTCAGCTTTTACCTCCTCCACTGTTTGCATTTAAACGTAGTGGCAACATGAAGGACCAGTTGGTGCACACTCGCCCCAGAGAGAAAAAAATCCAATTTCAGAGACCCATGTTTATGGGGTTTTCCACCTATTAAAGGACATTTCCCTTTTGGAAATTGTTCTGTTTGCCCATTGACTAGCCATCAAACACAGATCGATATAGGTACATCTATTCCCTGGGAGCTCAATAAACATACCAACTGTAACCCCGACCGGGTTATTTACCTGATCACATGTCCTTGTGAGAAAAGATACGTGGGCATGACCTCACGCAAGATCAAGGTCAGGATCTCAGAACACAGGAGCACTATCAGGTGTAAAAGGAGTGCAACTCAACTCACCAATCATTACATAGATGCAGGACATTCTGATACTGATCTACATTGGGTTATTCTAGAGAAACCATTAATTCCTTCTCACGTCACAAATATCCAACAATTTCTCCTGCGAAAAGAACAGAAGTGGGTATATACATTAAAAAGTGACGTTTTTGGGCTTAACGATGACATACCATGGTTGGCACTCTGAACGGCTAATCACCGAAAGTATAGCTTCCCTTTACATGTGCATCTGAAGTGTAGATTTTGTTTATGATACAATACTACCCCCTAATGTTTTCTTCTGTATTTTTGATCTTTTTCGATATACACGGGTATGAATGATATCTCATACATTGCCAGACCAACAGACTAATGTCTTTTATGAGCCTTTTTTAGAGCTTTGCTCAACGGATTCAGTACAGACAATTTAGTCCATAGTCTACCGGAATACTAGTTGGATGCATATGCTTAGAAATCAATTCACTGTCCATATGCAGCCGGGTGTCATCAGCGCTGATCAATAAAGTTATTCCACACCAATGTAGTCCCCGTCATGAATATCTGTTATCGCGCTGAGCATGCGCGAACGAGACTACACTACTCTTTTTAGCATGCGCGAACGAGAGTATACTACTCATTTTACCCTTGCGCGATAACACTGCTTGCGATTCACAAACAGGCAGCTATCTAGACACCTCACGGTCTTGCGACCAAGACCGCCTACGTTGTGATTAAATTAGTCCCTGGCAACCGCCGTCGGTACCTCCGTACTTTACTCAATGTCCGCCCGGGGTACCGACGGACAGGTAAGCCTTCTTCCCTGTACATTTGTGCCACATCCCTCTTTTACTTAAGATTGTGCTGAGGTCTTTTCTTCAAAGACCAATACGCGTCTTTGCATTAACAAACCCAGCTATACATGTGCTTGAACTGATAGTTTTGTTCATAAGGGACTCATAGTCGGGCTGCTCTTTGTGTGTTTCAATACAGCACAAATGGTGTCTCTTTATGCTCAAACACAGCCCTGTTAAAGAGAGCCATTGGTTTCTTCTTCTTTTTTGAGGGCTCGGCTAATTGTTGGGTCTGTGGCCCCGTGATTCAAACAGATACGGCTATTGGGTACGAACATGTTACAACACATGCATATGCCGGCTACGTTTTGCTTCATTTTAATGTTAATACACAGTAGTTTTTACATAGGAGTGATGTTGTTCTGAGAGTTGCAGCAGTATCTTTGTTTTAGCTAGAATTAACAAGTACAACGTGATAAGAAGCGATGCCATGACTATTTATATCGTGAACATTCCGTTTTTTATTACAGAGCGGGCCCCCTTCCCTGAGTAATCACCAGGTTGAGGTGAGGGTGATACCCAATCACTATGGGTAAGTGTATGTCCTACATGCGTACTATATAGACTACCGGGAAACCAGTCAAGGTTTCCAGACGTATACTAACTACAGGCTTTAGTCATGGTGTAATTGTGAGTGGTGGTGAATATTATGTTAACATATAAATATTGTCTTTGCAGGTAACCGATAGTTTCCTCTACTACTACTGGACATTACCGGTGGAGTATAAGAATTGTTATTTTTGACAATTTTCACTGTATTATACTTTTCACTATTTTTGTTATTGGCAGCAGCTCTATAAATTCTTGCTTCTTTGGTCCTGAGGAATGCCCCGATACGTCTAGATCTTTGGGAGGGCAGAAACATGTCGACCTATATTATTGTTTAACATTTGATCATTTTGAATGTTAATAGACTGCTTTTTAAGTATGACAAGGGATCTCTAAGAATAAAATGTGAATTGAGTTCCCTTAGTTATTTTTAACACACTCTTTTTCGTATAATTTAGCGCTGCACATTTTTTGACCCTCTTCACATAGCATGAATTTGTGCCTATGGGCTTTTTGGTAGACTTTGTTGAGTCAACAGCCATCCTCTAGTCCCTCAACGTGCTTAGGAATACTCAGTCAATTACCTAGACTTGATGTCTAAGCGAGAGGAGGCCAGTCCCAAATGATGAAATCTCGCATTTTGTGAATGATGGGTACTGACAAGAGACTTTCTCCTCTCTAACTGAGGTGGCTGCTACCTGTACCTGTTGACATACTTTCATTCTATTTCACCACTCACGTTTACTCTATTTGCTCAGACCCAAGGTGATTTGTGTGACTTGTATTTCTGATAGGGGATATACACCTTGCAGGTCTTTAAATAACTCCCTGAGACCTCCCTTAATGTTTTGTTTTTTGTGATTGAGCGGCTACGGCCGTAGGTCTATCTAACATTTTTCCTGGAACTAAACAGGATTAGTGTACTGTGTTTGTCTTGTTGTTTCGCTTCTGCATTGCTCTGCGACTCTCTCACACATCCTCCTTGCTTTAGATTACAATTCACATGTTTTTTGGTTTTTTTTAGCGCTGCACATTTGTTGACCCTCTTCACATAGCATGAATTTGTGCCTATGGGCTTTTTGGTAGACTTTGTTGAGTCAACAGCCATCCTCTAGTCCCTCAACGTGCTTAGGAATACTCAGTCAATTACCTAGACTGGATGTCTAAGCGAGAGGAGGCCAGTCCCAAATGATGAAATATCACATTTTGTGAATGATGGGTACTGACAAGAGACTTTCTCCTCTCTAACTGAGGTGGCTGCTACCTGTACCTGTTGACATACTTTCATTCTATTTCACCACTCACGTTTACTCTATTTGCTCAGACCCAAGGAGCTTTGTGTGACTTGTATTTCTGATAGGGGATATACACCTTGCAGGTCTTTAAATAACTCCCTGAGACCTCCCTTAATGTTTTGTTTTTTAGTGATTGAGCGGCTACGGCCGTAGGTCTATCTAACATTTTTCCTGGAACTAAACAGGATTAGTGTACTGTGTTTGTCTTGTTGTTTTGCTTCTGCATTCTGCTCTGCGACTCTCTCACACATCCTCCTTGCTTTAGATTACAATTCACATGTCACTTTCTTAGTGAGGTGTATTTTTTATATCCTCATAATGGCAGGCAGACTTGGTTTAGCCTTTGATGAATCTGTGGCATTAGACATACTAGCTACACCGAGCATTATTGACAGTCTTCCAAATCCCACTTTGACCAACAATGGAGATGACTGGAATAAGGTCTTACTTTTGAAACGGTCTCATTCACGCACCCAGGTACATGGGGCAATATTGACTGAATACTTTCGGGCTAATTGTGCATCTACTGGTCTCATTGTGACTAATGCCCCCAGGTTATTCCTGGAAGACAAGATGTTTCTGAAAGATTGGTCCCTAGTGGCATGGCGATGCACTAGGGATTGGCTAATCCTAATAATAACAACTGCCAAGAGGATAGCCGATAATATTTTGATCAAAATTCAAACATTAGAAGCGCAAATTAAATCAGTATTGGTCACCACGACCTACAATAAACAAGCAAAAGAATCAGATAAAACGAATCAAGAATTCAAGGAGAACATTTTGGCAACCAAAATCAATAAATTTAAAAAAGATCTAGCTGAATTTGCCATGGAAAAAGTCTATCCATATACAAGCGATTCGTATGTTCCTCCTGTCTATAATCAACAAGGCAGAGCACCAGGATCCAATTACTCTACTTCAGGCAGTGATGGCACTTCAACTGATTCTGACTCCTCTACTAACAATCAGACAAGAGGTAATAACCAGAGATTTCGAGGTCCTAGAAGAGGAAGATACTTTCAGACTCCTCCTCCACCCCAATGGTGGCCACCAGGACCATTTAATTTTGCAAAACCACCGTTTCCAGGTCCTATGTACCCATACCAACCAATGAATAATTATGCACAACAGCCTTTTTTAGGACAGGGCCCAAGACGGTCCAGAGGCAAGAGACGACCCACACAGACCTCTGTACATTGGAGCCCTCCTCCATCATCACGAACCAGGAGCAACCTACAGGATCAAGCACAATCAGGTCCAAGCAATGCCCGAGTCTAGTTGTCAACCTCAGTCAACGTATATTGACTCCAGATGAAGAATCAGTCCTAGAGAAAGGACTTGGTTACGTACCGACTTATAAAGGTGATCCTTTCCAGACCCGACAAGAGTTGGCTGGTTTCTTTAGGAAAATCAGACTTCGTGCCTTTTTTAAGGATAAAATGGCTTCTGAGGATGAGGATGAGGATAGACGAGATATGAATACAGGATTGCGTTCAAAATCTACATTCATCCCGCCAACTAGCTTGACGCCGCCCCAAGTTCTGACTTTTGAGAGAGCGGTTTTGGAAGATGCAGAATCCATCTTTCAAACAAATACCAAACAATTTAACAACCTCACAAAATGTGAACGACTGGCTTTGGCCACATTAGCAAATGATGACTCGATCACGGTGAAACCCGCCGATAAAGGCGGAGCCACTGTCATCATGGACACGGATGCCTATACCACGGAATGCAGACGCCAATTGGACAATAAGAGATTATACCGTTGTCTCAAAATGGATCCCACACAAAGATTGTATGCGACAATAAAGAAATTGGTTAAGAAGGCGGTTGAAGAAAGTTGGATTACTCAACAAGAAGCCTCTTTTTTAATCACCTTACATCCTGTGGTTCCTTAGTTTTATGTACTGCCAAAGATACATAAGGGTATTTTGCCTCCACCTGGCAGACCTATCATTTCAGGCCTTGGTTCTTTACTAGAACCTCTCTCTACATTTGTAGATTTCTTTCTAAAACCTCTTGTGAAAGTGATGCCGACCTACATTCAAGATACCAAAGATCTACTCCGAATCTTGCAAGATATGCCATTCGACGAAGACCAAGACTATCTCGTCTCGTTCGACGTCGAGTCACTCTATACATGCATACCGCAAGACGAAACCTTAGCAGTCATAGAGACTTTGTTAAAGGACACGGATATAGGAGACATGACTCCACTCCATTTCATCATGACGTGCGCCACTTTGGCCATGAAAGAGAATTTCTTCAGCTTTGAGAAAGACTTGTTCCTTCAAGTGTCCGGGACCTCTATGGGCAGCGTTTTTGCCCCTTCGTTAGCGAACCTATATGTTCATCATTTTGAGCAAACGGAAGTGCTGCTGCAGACCAATCCATATTTGAGTCACATCGTGACCTGGAAACGATATATAGACGATATCTTCGTCATTTGGAGAGGACCTCCTTCTTCTATTGAAGAGTTTCACCAATGGCTCAACCAGCGCAATGCTTTTCTGAATTTTACCTGCGAATACTTGAAAAACGACTTGCCTTTTTTAGATGTGAAAATATATCCTCATGAGGGATTTCTATGCACAGAACTTTACAAGAAACAGATGGCAGGGAATGCATTGCTACAATTTCAAAGTTACCACCCTCAAGCGCTACAACAGAATTTGCCCTTCGGACAATTTCTGAGAATTCGACGCAATTGCTCTGATGTCGCTATAAAGAGCATGCCAACTTATTGTCATCCCAACTTCATGACAGACAATATCCCCAAAAAAAAGTGAAAGCATTGATGAAAAGGGCCCTTAACAATCATCGTGATGCCCTACTAGAACCCAAGGTTACACCTACAGATCGTTCCTCCACACAAAGAATCACATGCGTTAACACCTTCTGCAGCTACTCCAACGCCTTGAAAAAGAGCATCCTGAAAAATTGGAAAGTACTGAAAATTGATGGTCAGCTTTTACCTCCTCCACTGTTTGCATTTAAACGTAGTGGCAACATGAAGGACCAGTTGGTGCACACTCGCCCCAGAGAGAAAAAATCCAATTTCAGAGACCCATGTTTATGGGGTTTTCCACCTATTAAAGGACATTTCCCTTGTGGAAATTGTTCTGTTTGCCCATTGACTAGCCATCAAACACAGATCAATATAGGTACATATATTCCCTGGGAGCTCAATAAACCTACCAACTGTAACTCCGACCGGGTTATTTACCTGATCACATGTCCTTGTGAGAAAAGATACGTGGGCATGACCTCACGCAAGATCAAGGTCAGGATCTCAGAACACAGGAGCACTATCAGGTGTAAAAGGAGTGCAACTAAACTCACCAATCATTACATAGATGCAGGACATTCTGATACTGATCTACATTGGGTTATTCTAGAGAAACCATTCATTCCTTCTCACGTCACAAATATCCAACAATTTCTCCTGCGAAAAGAACAGAAGTGGGTATATACATTAAAAAGTGACGTTTTTGGGCTTAACGATGACATACCATGGTTGGCACTCTGAACGGCTAATCACCGAAAGTATAGCTTCCCTTTACATGTGCATCTGAAGTGCAGATTTTGTTTATGATACAATACTACCCCCTAATGTTTTCTTCTGTATTTTTGATATTTTTAGATATACACTGGTATGATGAATATCTCATACATTGCCATACCAACAGACTAATGTCTTTTATGAGCCTTTATGAGAGCTTTGCTCAACGAATTCAGTACAGACAATTTAGTCCATAGTCTCCCGGAATACTAGTTGGATGCATATGCTTAGAAATCAATTCACTGTCCATATGCAGCCGGGTGTCATCAGCGCTGATCAATAAAGTTATTCCACACCAATGTAGTCCCCGTCATGAATATCTGACATCGCGCTGAGCATGCGCGAACGAGACTACACTACTCTTTTTAGCATGCGCGAACGAGAGTACACTACTTGTTTTACCCTTGCGCGATAACACTGCTTGCGATTCACAAACAGGAAGCTATCTAGACACCTCACGGTCTTGCGACCAAGACCGCCTACATTGTGAATAAATTAGTCCCTGGCAACCGCCGTCGGTACCTCCGGTCTTTACTCAATGTCCGCCCGGGGTGCCGACGGACAGGTAAGCCTTCTTCCCTGTACATTTGTGTCACATCCCTCTTTTACTTAAGATTGTGCTGAGGTCTTTTCTTCAAAGACCAATACGTGTCTTTGCACTAACAAACCCAACTATACATGTGCTTGAACTAATAGTTTTGTTCATAAGGGACTCATAGTCTTTGTGTGTTTCAATACAGCACGAATGGTGTCTCTTTATGCTCAAACACAGCCCTGTTAAAGAGAGCCATTGGTTTCTTCTTCTTTTTTGAGGGCTCGGCTAATTGTTGGGTCTGTGGCCCCGTGATTCAAACAGATACGGCTATTGGGTACGAACATGTTACAACACATGCATATGCCGGCTATGTTTTGCTTCGTTTTAATGTTAATACACAGTAGTTTTTACGTAGGAGTGATGTTGTTCTGAGAGTTGCAGCAGTATCTTTGTTTTACCTAGAATTAACAAGTACAACGTGATAAGAAGCGATGCCATGACTATTTATATCATGGACATTCCGTATTTTATTACAGAGCGGGGCCCCCTTCCCTGAGTAATCACCAGGTTGAGGTGAGGGTGATACCCAATCACTATGGGTAAGTGTATGTCCTACATGCGTACTATATAGACTACCGGGAAACCAGTCAAGGTTTCCAGACGTATACTAACTACAGGCTTTAGTCATGGTGTAATTGTGAGTGGTGGTGAATATTATGTTAACATATAAATATTGTCTTTGCAGGTAACCGATAGCTTCCTTGTGAAACGGCGACACGGACACCCCTACCCAGAGAACGCCCTCACTCACCTGTATCACCTTCCTTTCCGCCGGGACTGTATCCCCGCGAATGCTTCCCCATGTCAGTAACAGGAGTAGGCGCTACAACCGTGACCAACGGAACCCCGCCTTCCTCTCTCTTGCAGGAGCCAACCAGAGACCTGCGACCGGAGGAAGCACAACCCTCTAACCCCAGAAGTCCCGCCCCCGTGGCAGCGTCGGAACAGGGAAGAGCCGAGACCTGGAACAAGAACGCAGTTGGAGTATCGTGGCAGGACACTCGAACTGGAGCCGTGGAGGGAGAAGAGGCGACCGAAGAATACGTGTGGACGGAAGACTGGTGGAGAACCGAGGAGGTGGCTGAAGAGCAGCCGTGACTCACCGGAGAGTCACGGCGGACCGTGTGAGTACCCGTAATCCCCCTCAGAGCTCGCTAGGTGCTCATTGTAGAACCCATGTAAATATCTCCCTCTTAGGCACGAACGTAGTCATAATTGCACTGTATAAGAACTGTAAAGCACCCTCACTGTGTGTATATCCTCCCCCTCACGCCCGTACCTGACACGCTCTCGTTCCCTGCCTCCTTTCTCGAACCTCCCCTCCTCACGGTCATTCCTTTCTCTCCCTCACGACCCGGGTGACGGTGGTGGTATTCGCCCGGGAATCCCCGGCAGGACTAACAGGTCTCTTGTGTCTCTTATTTGACCTCCGAGGTTCCTCCCCGAAGTTGGACCCGCCAGAAGACCCTGAAGAAAGGAACTGGACCCAAGCCCGAAGCAGAACCCGGACCCTCTTGAAAAGACTTTGTTCTCCCGACCCCCCTTTGCTTTCTGCCTTGTATCTAAATAAACACCGGCATAGCCCACTATATCCGGCCTCCTTGCCTGCTTTTCCAGCCTGCGATACGCCCACTATCACATCTGGTGTCAGAAGTGGGATCTGCTGGAAGCATGGAGGCCGTTGTGAGAAAGATGGCAGAATCACAGGAACAGTTCGGTCAGCTGATGGAGCAATATTTGAAGACCGCCGAAGACGACAGGGGACAGCTTCACGACGTCCTTAAAGGCCAGGGGGTGGTCCATGAACAAGCGATGGGTAAACTGACCGACGCCCTGGGACAACAAAGGCCCATGACCTCACTCCCTTTCGTAGTCCTACAGAAGTACGTCCCGGGAGAAGACGCGGACTACTTTTTCACCAACTTCGAGAGGTTGGCCCAGGCCGCCAACTGGTCGGTGGACCGATGGGGCCAATACCTCGGGCCTCTTCTAACCGGCGACCTGCAGGCCGCCTATCAACAGGCCAATGTGCAGGGGAATACACCGTATGCGGACATACAAAAATGCATACTAGAACGTCTTGTTATAGACGACGACACCTATAGGGTAAAATTGCGACAAGCGAGAGAGAGACCCCAAGAGAATCCAAGGGCCCTCTCTTTTTGTATTAAGGATCTCGCAAATAGATGGCTCAAACCTGAGGCCTCCACAAAAGAAGACATCCTCGAGAAAATATATCTCGAACAGTACTTGAATTCCCTACACCCGGCGACCCAACGCTGGGTAAGGCAACACTCCCACCTCACACTGGACACGGCCATCGAAATTGCCTGTGCCTTTAGTAGAGCCCAAGAGCACCAGCGGGTAAGGAGGAACAACAAAACAGACCCCACAACGCAACGGCTCCTCGTCCCCCACGAACCCCGTTGGCCCGAAGAGCAAACCCTCCTCCTCTTTTGCCAGCACCGGTCCTGTTCCGGCCCCCCAACCCCGGACCCCAATGTTATTCGTGTGGGGGTTTCGGACACATCGCCCGCGTATGTCCCTAGAAGGAAGAACCGATGGAGATCGACCTCATGAGGAACTATGTGAGCACCACTCCAGGGACCTCACCTCCCCCCTTTCACTGCCCTGTGTCTATTGATGGACAACATGTCTTGGCCCTTGCTGATACCGGGTGCCGTCAGAGTGTGCTCCGACCTCAAGACCTAGACCGTCCGCTTGGTAACCCTACGGGTATCGTTGCCATTCAATGTGTCCATGGAGACACCAAACGATACCCCACTACCCAGGTGCGAGTCCAACATCAGAAGGATCCCGGAACAAGCCTCACCGTGGGTCTTGTGCCGGCTCTTCCGGAACAAGCCATATTGGGGAGTGACTACCCCGGGCTGCCTTCGCTCCTCCAGGACACAACCGACTCTTTGACCCAGTGGTGGAAGGAAGCCCCTTATTCGAAGGGTGAGGCATTCCCGGATACCGAACCGAAACCACCCAAGCCCAAAAGCCAGAAGAGAAGAGAAAAAAAAGACTATTCAACAGCATATCCCGCTCTCACGGAAGACCACCCCTGGCAGACAGACCGGGAATTTAGGGCAGCCCAACAAGAGGATCCCCTCCTGCAAGAAGCATGGGGAAGGGCCTTAGAGAATGAGGACCCCTTACAAGTAGGTCCCTACTTCTTTAAAAAGAATGGGTTACTATACCGAAAAGGGGGGGCACAACAGAACCCACAGCTACTAGTCCCCGCTCCTTTCCAAGATAAGGTCCTCTTCTTGGCCCACAGTCACCTATTAGGGGGCCATTTCGGTGATGATAAGACTAGTCAGACGGTCCTCGAGAAGTTTTACTGGCCAGGAGTGTACCAGAGAATTAAAACCTACTGCAGCGAATGCACAGTCTGTCAAAAAAATAGCCGTTATCGACCCCCTAGGGTACCCTTGCAACCCCTCCCCATCATTGACGTCCCGTTTAGTAGAATAGGTATGGACATCATAGGACCCCTCTTGCCCTCACGAAGCGGGTGTCGCTATGCGCTGGTCATAGTCGATTATGCCACTCGCTTCCCCGAAGCTATACCTTTACGCCAGCCCACAGCCCAAAACATCACCAAAGCCCTTATTTCTATATTTTCCCGGGTGGGGTTTCCCCGGGAGATCCTGACCGATCAGGGCACGCCTTTTGTGTCTGCACTCATGAAAAACGTTTGTTCCCAATTGGGGATCAAACAAATCAGAACCTCCGCCTATCACCCTCAAACCGACAGCTTGGTAGAGCGGTATAATGCCACAATCAAGCAAACACTAAAAAAACTTTTGGGTTTAGAAGCCAAGCGTTGGGAAGACATGCTACCACTGGCCCTTTTCGCCATTCGGTGTAAGATACAGAGTAGCCTGGGCTATTCCCCATACGAATTGTTGTATGGTCGTCCCCCTCGTACCTTGCTCGACATGGCTCAGGAAACCTGGGAAGCGGAACCGGATCGTACCCGTCCTCTCCCCGAATACCTAGCAAGCCTGAAGACCCACCTGTCGGTGATCCGGGACATAGTCCGGCAGAACCTAGAGAGCGCCCAATCCTCCCAGAAGAAGCAGTATGACAAGGGCTCCAAAAACCGCGTCTTCGCTGTAGGCGATTTGGTCCTCCTCATGATGCCCTCCTCAGACCAGAAGCTCCTGGGTCAGTGGCAAGGCCCCTACACTATCCGACAGCAGGTGACACCAGTTACCTACGAGGTGGAGCTGGACCCCACTCGGGGTACGTCCCAGATTTATCACGTGAACATCCTAAATAAATGGGAAGGGCCCCGTCCGCTGTTATCAGGGACCGGCCTGCCACCTCCTTTCCCTTTTGACCCCTGTCTTGATCCTGAACTGAACACAGTACAAACAAATGAACTCCGTGAAGCCCTAGCACCTGTGAAAGAGGTCTTCTCCTCCACTCCGGGCAGAACATCCATCACTGAGCATGTGATACAAACCGAACCAGGGAAAGTTGTCCGTTTATGACCCTATAGGGTCCCTGAGGCTCGCAGGATAGTCATAAGACAGGAAATAGAGGAAATGCAAAGAATGGGGATCATAGAGCCCTCAGTCAGCGATTGGAACTCCCCTATCGTCCTTGTCCCGAAGCCTGACGGGTCTGTCCGGTTCTGCATTGACTTCCGAGAAGTCAATAAGGTATCCCGCTTTGACACCTATCCCTTGCCCCGGGTCGATGAGATGATCGAGAGGATTGGAAAAGCGAAATACATATCCACCCTTGATCTCTGTAAGGGGTATTGGCAGATACCCCTCAGAGAAGAGGAAAAAAAGAAAACCGCCTTTTCCACTCCAGAGGGGTTGTACCAATTTATAGTCATGCCCTTTGGGCTTCATGGAGCCCCAGCCACCTTTCAGCATGCCATGAACCACATCCTACGGCCCCACTCCCAGTACGCCGGAGCCTATTTAGACGACATCATCATTTTCAGTGATAGCTGGACACAACACTTGGTCCATCTATACAACGTTGTCTCTACCCTTGGGTCCTTTGGCTTTGCTATCAACCCCGCCAAAACCACCTTGGCGGCAAAAACAGTTAAATACCTGGGCTATCTCCTAGGGGACGGCCTGATAAGACTCCAAGAAAGTAAGACAGAGGCCATCCAATCCCTGCCCTTCCCTCAAACTAAGATAGACCTTCGAGCCTTTCAAGGGCTTCTGGGATATTATCGGAGGTTCGTACCCAATTTTTCACAGAGAGCCGCACCCCTCACAGACATACTAAAGAAATCAGCCAAAGCCGATGAGATACTAAAAAGCCCCACCCCCGTATTATGGCAGGCTTTCACGGACCTAAAACAAGCCCTGACCTCCAGTCCGGTCCCGGTGAGCCCTGATTACTCCCTTCCCTTCATTTTGCAGACTGATGCTTCCGACCAAGGGTTAGGGGCAGTGTTGTCGCAGAAAGATGTTCTAGGGAACGAAAAGCCTGTTCTCTATTTGAGCCGCAAACTATTCCCTAGAGAAAAGAACTATGCTGTGGTGGAAAAAGAAGCCTTGGCCATAAAGTGGGCTGTTGAAAGCCTACGATACTACCTGGAAGGCAGAGACTTTGTCCTCTATACCGATCACGCCCCCTTGGAGTGGATGGCATGGAACAAAGGGCAGAACGACCGTGTCCTCCGCTGGTTCCTATCCCTGCAGCCCTTCCACTTCAAGACATTGCACCGAAAAGGCTCAGACCAAGGCAATGCCGATTACCTTTCCCGCTACCCCCTTACTCCGACCCCTCCAACCCGTACAAGAAGGACACCTGGGAAAGGGGATGTGAAACGGCGACACGGACCCCCCTACCCAGAGAACGCCCTCACTCACCTGTATCACCTCCCTTCGGCCGGGACTGTATCCACGCGAACGCTTCCCCATGTCAGTAACAGGAGTAGGCGCTACAACCGTGACCAACGGAACCCCGCCCTCCTCTCTCTTGCAGGAGCCAACCATAAACCTGCGACCGGAGGAAGCACAACCCTCTAACCCCGGAAGTCCCGCCCCCGTGGCAGCGTCGGAACAGGGAAAAGCTGAGACCTGGAACAAGAACGCAGTTGGAGTATCGTGGCAGGACACTCAAACTGGAGCCGTGGAGGGAGAAGAGGCGACCGAAGAAGACGTGTGGACGGAAGACTGGTGGAGACCCGAGGAGGTGGCTGAAGAGCGGCCGTGACTCACCGGAGAGTCACGGCGGACCGTGTGAGTACCCGTAATCCCCCTCAGAGCTCGCTAGGTGCTCATTGTAGAACCCATGTAAATATCTCCCTCTTAGGCACGAACGTAGTCATAATTGCACTGTATAAGAACTGTAAAGCACCCTCACTGTGTGTATATCCTCCCCCTCACGCCCGTACCTGACACGCTCTCGTTCCCTGCCTCCTTTCTCGAACCTCCCCTCCTCACGGTCATTACTTTCTCTCCCTCACGACCCGGGTGACGGTGGTGGTATTCCCCCGGGAATACCCGGCAGGACTAACAGGTCTCTTGTATCTCTTATTTGCCCTCCGAGGTTCCTCCCCGAAGTCGGACCCGCCAGAAGACCCTGAAGAAAGGAACTGGACCCAAGCCCGAAGCAGAACCCGGACCCTCTTGAAAAGACTTTGTTCTCCTGACCCCCCTTTGCTTTCTGCCTTGTATCTAAATAAACACCGGCATAGCCCACTATATCCGGCCTCCTTGCCTGCTTTTCCAGCCTGCGATACGCCCACCATCACATTCCTCTACTACTACTGGACATTACCGGTGGAGTATAAGAATTGTTATTTTTGACAATTTTCACTGTATTATACTTTTCACTATATTTGTTATTGGCAGAAGCTCTATAAATTCTTGCTTCTTTGGTCCTGAGGAATGCCCCGATACGTCTAGATCTTTGGGAGGGCAGAAACATGTCGACCTATATTATTGTTTAACATTTGATCATTTTGAATGTTAATATACTGCTTTTTAAGTATGACAAGGGATCTCTAAGAATAAAATGTGAATTGAGTTCCCTTCGTTATTTTTAACACACTCTTTTTCGTATAATTTAGCGCTGCACATTTTTTGACCCTCTTCACATAGCATGAATTTGTGCCTATGGGCTTTTTGGTAGACTTTGTTGAGTCAACAGCCATCCTCTAGTCCCTCAACGTGCTTAGGAATACTCAGTCAATTACCTAGACTGGATGTCTAAGCGAGAGGAGGCCAGTCCCAAATGATGAAATCTCACATTTTGTGAATGGTGGGTACTGACAAGAGACTTTCTCCTCTCTAACTGAGGTGGCTGCTACCTGTACCTGTTGACATACTTTCATTCTATTTCACCACTCACGTTTACTCTATTTGCTCAGACCCAAGGTGCTTTGTGTGACTTGTATTTCTGATAGGGGATATACACCTTGCAGGTCTTTAAATAACTCCCTGAGACCTCCCTTAATGTTTTGTTTTCAATGGTTAGAGCGGCAGACCCTGATGCAGAGGTCTACCCTGGGACCAGGGTTCAATTCCCCGCCTCGGCAGGTCTTGAGCTCAAAAATTCCACGGACCTGATAATTCTCGCCTCGGTGCCTATTCCAATCAAGGAGTCCCACTCTGCAACTCTGGGCAATAGCTTGCTTAATCTCCACAATGGCCCCCACAACGCTAAGGATGCCTGGCCTCCACCTTGGGGGTGCCCAGGAGTGGACACCTCACGGGGAAAGCCAGGATGGGTTCCACAGCGGTATTTGAACAAGCGCCTTGAGACCCTTGCGGGTGAGTAGTGCGCTATACAAGTATCAAGAGCAGCAAGAAAAGTGCCAGAGATAAGGACACCAGATGTTCAAAAAACTAAAATCGGGACATTCCACCACCATAAAAGTAAGACAAAAATCCTAGCTCTCTTTGACACAGACTACAATAACACAAAGGCTAGACACTGTTACACTCGTCTGACCTTTATACTAACAGCAATACATGTTGCACAATACTAGCTGGGCATTTTTGTGTTAATCGCTCAGTGCAGTAAACCCCAATGTTCTGATATATGTTAAATTCCCACATTCCGGCACAAAACATCATGACGACAAGGGAAGTCGGGAGTTGGGTGTGAGCCTGGCAGGGGGAACTGCAGAAATATTGGTGCCCGTGACCTGAGATGCTCCCCGCAGGCGCCTCCCAGTGCGTGCTGCCGTCATCAAGTTTGGTTTGAGGGTCACAAAAGTGCGTTTACCAACAGTGTGTAAAATGACATGTGCCACAAAGGCAGGGCGCGCTTTGGCATGCTGTGTGGCATGTTGAGTAGCCCTTCTTTGTAAAGAGATACCAGTCCCTGGGGGGGCTTTGTCACAAGCAAAGACGCAACAAGCAATACGTGCAGCCGCGAGAGGCAGTTGTGCCCACGCATGCAAGCAAAAAGAAAGCATGAGGCTGCGACTGGGAATTGTGTGCGCATGTGCGAGCAAAAAGAACATTTAAAAAACACGCAAGTGACGAGAGGAGAGCCAGATGGCTCCTCTGCTCGTGCCTGTGCGCGTAACCGCACGCTCTATGCCACTGAAAAAGTTGCGGTTGGACTTTTAAAAGCCTACTCACAAAATGTCTCGCCAGTGCAGCGCATGCGCTAGCACAGGCGAGACCTAAAAAACGGAGTAGTCATTTTGGTGAACTACCTGGGGCATTTAAGTAGTCCCAATGACTTGAAAGTTGAAACATACAGGTACCTTTTACTGCATCGAAATACTATGATGGAACACCCCGATCTAAAGCTTCCTCTTTAAAATAGGGCGAGGTTGGGGATGGTGTCTGTTCCCTAGATGGAAGACATGAAGAATGGAGAAAAATACCAATGAACAGTGTGGGGAGGAGAGGAGACATGGGTAACACCAGAGCTCCCAACTTTGGAATAAGGAAACCATTCTTGATTTGTGATTCTGGACATGTCACTTAGGGGCTAATTAAGAGTCTGGCAGTCCATGCACCGCTAGATTTGTGGAGGAGCGGCGGCAACAGTCTTCTAACCCCCCCCTAATACAACTAGGGCAGTCAGGTCTCTCTGGGACCACTGCAAAAACCAGGGATCAGAGATCCTTAGCTGTGGCGCGGTGGCCTTGAACCCTCAATATGCTTGGTGGGACCGCCACGGTCCCACAAAGCATATTCCAGGTTTCTTCCCCACCCCAGTGGTTTTCATGGTAGTTCCACCATGATAAAAACCCTGGAGGAAAGGAAACAAAGGAGGCCCTACAGGACCCCTTGTTGCTTCTGGGCCGTGGGGTGCATGCAGGGGGCACATGTTGTGCCCCCCCCCCCTGTGTGCATGCACTCCAGTACCTGCAAGGCATGGACTGCAACAGTCCATGCAGTGAAAGGAACTATTCTTGATGTTCCCATTGCAGTGTCCATTTTGTAGGCACCGCCGTGGGACTGCCAAAGAACCGCCCGCCAAACCAGGAGAAAATTCCTAATCTGTCAGGCGGTTAAAGCATGGGTTTGGCGGTGCGTGTGGTCCCGCTCGCGCACCGCCAAACTCGTAAACGGGCCCTTAATCTCTCTGTGCTTTAAAGATTATGTAATAATTTCTTGTGCTCTAGTATGTGTCACCTAAAATTGCAAAAAAATCATTAAAAAATGGCTGAAAAACTGCCTTGGCTCCTGATTTGTGAGGAAGCATCTTTTGGCCAACTAATGGAATCCTTGTGAGTGCATAATGTCTCATCATCTAGGCTGAATGGTGAGTGTATAATCCACCATGATCACATGAGAGTGAAACCTACTGCTGTTACTGGCAATAAAGTGCATAACGCTGCATACATTATCTTCCGCCAGGCCCGGTTCTAGAGGGTGGGCCAGGCCCACCCAAGGAATACCCAGGCCCACCCAAGGACATCCAGAAATGAAAAGCAAGCATTTTCCGCCTTAATGTTTTACAGGAATGCGCAGCCCTGTGGGTTCTCCCTTACTTTTTTGTTTTTGTTTAGGAATAACACTATTGATATAGGGTACTTTCAGGCCTAGAGAGAGGTGTGAAGTCACCGGAGTATAGTAGCTGCTATGATGCACAAATGACCAGCACTCCTATCCTGAAAACTGAATTATGATTCTGGGCATAGTGACTCGTATTTTTTAAATGCAATGCTTTGCATAGCAAAAAGCTGTCAGAGTTTTTTTTAAAACATGAAAATCTGCAAAGTGGCCCTGTGTGTAGGCAGAAACAGTTTTCCTACAGCACATGACCCGGAGCATTCCGCAGGCTTAAAGTTATGCATCTTAAAGTTAGGACAAACCTCGTCCCTCCCGTTCCCCAAAACACATCCGAGAAAGCGAAGTATACAGCAGCTTGGGTGCCGATTATTCTGTTACAAACGTCAAAAGCAATCAGCAGCCAATACTTAAAATATCAGATCGATTAAATACGTTGTTGTGTTTTTGGCCAGTACCCATTCATCGTCATGGCCCACCCAAGCATCTTCCAATGAAATCCTAGAGCCGGGCCTGTCTTCCACAGCAGTCAGAGGTAGCAGCAATCCGGATGGCTCCCCTGTGTGTCATAGCGTGTGGGTATTTTAACAGTAATGAACCTACACGCAGGGCCGATCCGAAGTGTACCATTAACCCTACGCCCCGTGTTTTCGTTCTTTTGGCATGTAGAGTAGTCGAACGCTCGTAACTGCGATAATGAGGCGCGGCATTGATCAATTACCAGCCACAGTACAATAATAAATGGACTGGTATGATATCTCGTTTATCAGGGCCATAACCGCTCATTAAATCTGCCGTTCATCATGTCACAATCACCGCAATGGCTCCCAGACCCAGGTGTATGCAGTGCTGCAAATGCTCCTACCCGCAGTGTAATGGTTCTGTTGTGCCTTTCTTTACAGCACAATAAAAAATGTCTCTGGTCTACCAAGCACTTTGAAATATGAAAGGTTTACATTACTTTTATTGATCGATTTAGCTGTTTGTAAGATTTATTTTTTAATGTGTTTTCTTCAAAGTTCAAGTCAGAGGAAGCCGCATTCAGTTGCGAGGGACAAAAGGCTTTATAAGGAGGGTTGGGGAGAAATTTCCATTACGTCGGCGTAAATTCGCATAACTGTGGTAATTTCGAAGATGCATGAAATTCCCAAAATTACACTATTACACCCCTTCTTGGAATTATGTGTCGGTCGCGGGCGCATGTGGTAGGTGATAATGGGGTAAATCCTTAGTTCACCGACCTGGGTTAGCATGTAGTTTCAAAACGGAGTGGTCGGTTACAAAATAATGTTCATTGCATTTGTTTCCTCAGTTAAAAAGGTACACATCAGTCATATCAGAATGGGACTGAATTTAATTCAGCTATAAGCAGTAGTATACAGACACAGTTATTTAGTATTTAATTCATACAATTGCATAACGGTGAATTTAGTCATTGTTCCAAATAGTGCTCAGTGGGTGACAAAAGGAGGGAATCCAGATTCAGTAGGGTAGGGGGTGGTTGGAATAGATGGAGGGACAAAGAAAAGGAATTGTGTCCTGTAGACAATTCTAAATTAATCACGAAACATTTCCTGTCTATAACTAGATCACATTGTTCCCTGTACAATCAATACACGAAAACCATTTATGGCAAATCCTAGCGTAACGTGTATGTTGGAGAATAAAGATGTCGACGTTTCGACCCCGATATATGTAAGGGCGGGTGGTTCCTCAGTTTAGGGTCTTCATCAGGACAGTGAAGATAGTGTTGGAGAGCACATTGATTCAGGCGTGTCAGGTAGTCCCACCTCGGTTGAAGACTTGCGCCGTAGTTGATGTTTAAGTTCTTTGGAGTTGTCAGCCTTGGATGGATGATTGAAGTCCCAGGTCGAATGGGAAATGGCGTAAAATTTAAAAGTGTCTTGATTTTATATTGGTTGGTGAGGAATCAGTCAAACACCAACTCAAAGGATTATTCTTCCAAAAATTATTCTCACATCATCTGTGCTGTACTGCAAAGACTCCAAAGCAGATCCAGTCGCGGGCGCAAGCACACAGAAACATCACGAAGAAAATAGATAGATCATGGAGGGCACAAGTCCTAAAAAAAATAAGTGGTGGGGGACGCTGTCACCTGAAGTGACGTCATGAAAGGTGGCTTGCACCATCGGGCCCATTGCCTCCCCTCCCTCACCCCTTAGATGCGATTGCATCTGAGAAGACAGCGCGTGTGCAGCGTTCTGCATATGACCTCCGATTTCGCCCCAGAGAGTCCAAAGAGTGAAGTCCAGCTGTTTGGCAGGGGGGACACCCGGTAAAATAAGTGAGGGGACGCCATCCACCCGCGTGGTACCCTGACTCGAGCCATAGATGTCATGTTTACTGCACTTATGTTTTGAGCCTTTTTTAACAGGAAATGAGTCCCAGTATCTAATAGAGACACAAGGACGTATTATGAACTACAATATTGCACCAAATGCTGGTTTTGCATTTCACCAAACTAAGCAAAATTAAACATCATTCTTCTGCATTGTCGCATGATTACATAAAAGCAAATTTGGCAAATTGCGCACACCCTTAAACAGGGCTTTAAGTGGGGGTGGGGTGGGGTCTCTCAAAGGGGCGTGGCTTGTATAGTTAAGGGCGTGGCTTAAAAAACACTCAAGCTAAAAATCTGTGCTTAGCATAGTGGGCCGCCTGACTGGTATTTTGCTGCTTCTGTCATTGCATCCTGAATCGGTGGCTGTTAGTTGCATAAGATTTAAAAAAGACACATATTTGCTTCGTTGTATATAATATTGAAAATGCTTCGGCTATAAAATGATGAGACTGTCAAAGAGCTATAACCAGTGTCTTTGAAGTTACCTCAAAGGCAGTGAAGGGTGGTACTGCTGCAGAGTTAAGATTTTTTTTCCCATCAAGGATTAGGGCAAAAACGGAGAGCCCAATAGGGACCTGACTCAGCACCTGTTTTTTAGAACTGCTGGTGCTGAGCACCGGTAGGACCCGGCCCACTTAAATCCCAGCTCTTAATTATAATGGCCAGTAAAAAGACTTTGGGTTGATTAAGATGTTGGTGGGGCATCCACGGTCCTGCCATGTGGTGGTCCTGACTACTCCGTCGCGGTGACATCGGACCGTCAGCCATATTTGGATCTGTACGTGATAGACAAAAGACCACTGCTGTCTTCTGTGCTAGCTGAATGTATTCCAACGTCGACTTGACGGTGGGATCATGCAGGCTAGATTTTGATGTTCCAGTAGGGTTAGTGGTGTCAGCGGGGCGGTGCGGCTATAGAGTAAGAATTTCGGATGCAGATAGGTAAATGATACATTTTCTATGGTAAACAACCTTTACAACGCAACTTTTACCACGCAGTGCCTTTACAACGCAACTTTTACAACGCAAACTATTACAACGCATTGCGCTGGGGGGCGCTCTAGGATAGGGAATAGGTTTAATGTACTATCCAACACCTTCCCTACTATCCACGGGGACTGGAGTTGGAATAGTAAATTGAAAATTCACTATCCAGCGCCTAAAAGCACTATGCTTTGTAATGGTATGCGTTGTAAAAACCGCGTTGTAAAAGCATGCGATGTAAAAGCATGCGTTGTAATGTCATACATTCATGTATAGGTGCATGCAGGGCTTTAAGTGGACTGGGTCTCACCGAGTCTGAGCACCAGCAGTTTTTTTAAGGGGGCCTCGAAACGGGTCTCTATCGGGCTGTTTTGCATGCACTCCGAACACACCTGCCATTCTGTAAAAAAAAGAAAGGGTGTGTCAGGACAGGGGGGACCAGGAAGGTCCTGATCATGATGGAATCTCTGCAGGAACCCCATTTTTAGGTGAGTATTCACCCCTTTTCTTTCCTTTCCACTGACCCTAGCTTGAAGGGATTCCCATGGGAATTTCTTCTGAAACAAGCCACATCCTAATCTGGATGGTGGGAATCCTGGCTGGAATTCTGCCGTCATCAGCAGCAGCGCCTGGAAGCATCAGCAGTGTGAACAATTTGCTGGCGGAGTATGCAGAATCGCTAACGGACTTCCACTCCATTGCCAGTCTAAATCGGGCTGGCAGGCCAGGCAGTCTGACGGGAAGTCGAGGCCGGTCTACCAACATCTAAATCAGGCCCTTTGACTGTCATTCTGTTCCCAATGCTATTCAGGCCCGGTTCTAGAGGGTAGGCAAGGTGAGCCAGGCCCACCCAAGGAAGATCCTGGCCCACCCAAGGCCATCCGGAGAAATGGAAAAGCAGGTGAACATATCTGGGCCAGCTTACCTGCTGGCGCACAACCCGAAAGGCTGCTACAGCTCGAGTGCGAGTCTCTGCAAACCACAGAGTCAGCTGGTCCTTTCTCATGGGCAGGATGACAATGGCATGGCGGGGGTGGCACAGCATGGTGCATCTCCTCCTATCCCAGGCCTCAGGAGAGGACTTTGAGTCCTTGGGGAGCTGCTGATGGTTTCGAGCAGCACAATTAACAAGTGTTAGGCGGGGGGGCATTGACTCACAGCAGGCCACACCAATCCGATAGTAAAGCTGGGGGGAAGGGGGTGGCTTTCTTGGTTTAAAAACTGTGTAGTGATCAGGCGCGCAACACCCATTGGGCTCACGGGGCTTCAGCACCCCCCCCGCCCCCCGTCGTGTGAGTCAGCCCGGGCAGAGACAGCATCGGGGGCTGGCGACAATCTAATTGCAGCCGCACCCGAGTACTTAACAGATCTTTAAAAGACCATCTACTTGTAAATGAGGCTTTTGTTGTGTTTTCACACCATTTTACAGCGACTCTGTCTATGGTTCGAAGAATTAGCCCCCCCCCGAAATATTTTTCAGCCCCCCCCCCCGAAATTTGGCTCTAGTTGCCCGCCTAGTAGTGAAAGCATACCAGATGCAGATTGGAAGTTTCATTCTGTGCACAACGAAGAGAGATGGAACTTCAAAAATATAACAATAAGGACTCAAATAACGTTAACTATGACTAGAAATGGGTAAAAGGGGAAAATTCGATTTTGACAAAGTTGCAAAAGTGACAAAGATGCAGTGAAAAAACAAGGCATCCTCTATGTTGGGCCAAAATGAGAGGTGCAGAGATAAAGAGAGAGACATAGGCAACAGAACATAAGAGACGGAGTGGGGAGTAAAGACAATAAGAGGGGGAGAGGAGAGATACTAGAGGAGAGGGAAATAATTATAGATAAGCACATTGAGGAAGGGAGACAGGGAGAGAGGGAAACAGCCTCATATACACTTCTTAGTTCTGCCATTCGAGCAGTCCACAGCTTGATTTAGAGGTTGGTGATACCTAGAGGCAGTGCCATATATTGAGTAAACCCCAAGAAAGGCATAGTATAGTCAAAGGAATGCCACCCGTGAATTTCATCCTGTTTCTAAAATTCCACCGGAAATGGGTGGATTTTCCCTTACTTCTCAACAATAAAACATACTTGTGGTCTGATATCGACTAAAAGTAGAGCAAGCACTCCATTTTCCTGAATAACATTTGGGAGCTGCAGACCGGAAAGCACTCACAGGGACAGTAATCCATCTATTGTCCTCAGAGAATGGTCTTCTGGAAATGTCAAGGGTGGATAAATCAGGTAGTTACTGACAGCAGCAAATCAGTAAATGGGAAACAATGAAATATAACATTAGGCGTAGGACACAAACAAGTTCAAGGGCTAGAGGGGCGTTAGGGTGACAGACACGAGAAGACACAATTGAAGAAAGGGAGAATTTTTAGGGCAGGAATAAGAAATTAAGGAAAACTCAAAGAGGCAGTAGACATTGAGAGAGTGGGGAATAAGGACATGGGAGGTAGAAAAAGAACGAAGGATAGAGTGTATGTGGGAGACAGAGGTGTGAGAAAAAGGGGGAGTTTGTAGACTAAGGAAGAGGTAGGGAAATAGTGAAGGGGCGATGGAAATTGGGAAAATCAGGGCTACAACGGAGAGAGAGAGAGAGAAAGAGAGAGTCAGAGAAATAAAGAGATGGAAAACAAGAGATTCCGAATAATGGGAGGGAGAATGATATAGGAGGGGATTAAAATAGATAGAGGGTTTTGTAGAATGAGAGAGAGGGAGGGAGCCAGAATGAAAAGTCTGTATGACATATGGACAAACATACAGAAACATAGAACATCCAATAGATGGGGTGGGTGAGAACATGAGAGTGCTGGTGAAATTAGAGATTAAAAGAAGGAGAAGAGAGGGATAACAACTAGAAGGAGGAGTAAAGGGCCGTTCATATGTGTGGGGGAGTGAAAGAGAGAGCAAGGGCACAGGCAATATATAGAAAAAGAAACAAACGCCTATTGTTGAAGTGATTTCCTCCAGCATGTCAAGCAGAGTCAGATCGCGTCTCTTCCCACAGTATAAATGTCACCAAGTACCGAGCTGTGTTACACCCCCTTAGACATCACACTCATAGAGACTTCTGTGTGGCAATCAAAAAGGTCCATGAAAGACTTGGATGTGTGCAGCCGCTGAAGCTTGTAGATTAGCAGTGAGTTTTTTGACTTATTAAGGGAGGGAAAAGAAGCAGAAGACCTCAGGATGACCAGGAAAGTCAGTGATCTGATGGGAAACAATATCTTCTGCTATGTAAAATTGAGAAGAAGATACAGCAACAAGAGGATGACCTGTGCCCCAGGGGCCTAAGGTGGACCAGAGCTCCAATGATTAGTGTCCCTGAGAAGGATTCTCTGGGCACTTGAGCGGCGCCAGGAGCCACAAGTAAATGACGCTGACCAGGAGCCTTAGCACCCCCATGGTGAGAAGAAGAGATGGGGAGTGAGCAGGATTTCGGGCAACTTGGGGTGAGCATAAACCTCAGGACCCTGAGAGTAAGCTCGAGGCACATGGAGCTGAATTGAGCAATGCCCCTGAGGTATGCGTTCACTCCTAATGCCCACTGCAAGGATTGAGGGTGAGCAGGAGCTTCAGCTGTCTAGCAGTGACAGTACACCTCATGGCCTTAGGGTGAGCAAAACATCAAGGAAGCTATTCGGATATATAAGGTTTGCTTAATCTCATGGTAAACTTCAGGGAAATGAGGCTTATCTTTATTTCAAGTATGATAACATCCGTGCATTGCCGCCATTTCCTCCCGGCCTTGTTCACGATGTTGGGCCACACATAAAGCTTTGTTTTAAATACATACATTTCTTGATTAAAAACATGGTCCTAGAAAGAGGACAATGTTCATCACAGTTCAGATAGTTCAACACAGGGTAAAACCATGGTGGCCATTTTGTAATGTATAGTGGTATAATACTTTTCAATGTGTTAAAAGTACATAAAACTTTTTTTTAAACGGACAGTTCCTTACACATGAGAATATTTTTGTTTTCTCTTTACAACACCACATCATACCACTACTACACTTATTTTATGGAAAGTTCCATTACTCAATATATATAATATAGGTGCAAAGTGATATGTGGCAGCAGGAATGTTTCTGCACATGACCAGGAGCAGGCTGCAGTCCACCTGCATGCTGCTTCTCTCCCTTTCAACAAAGGCCGAAACCCAGTAGGGAAAGCAAAGAAGGTACCTTGTTGGTTGGCTGTTATGGTGTTAATGTCAAAGGTCGACAATTGTAACTTTTTAGTAAGTGATTTCCAACAGTCCAGGTCTTCTGTCAGTTTCTCATCTTGTCTATTTCATTCAAATCTCCTCTAGTACACACTATTCTCCAACATCTTTTTTTCCCAGCTAGACACCCTAGTGTCACGTGGGCTTAGCTACTGTTTTCGCTTTATTTTATTCTTGGATCTGCTTTCATCCATGCCTGACAAACATGTTTGTGGGTTATTTTGCAACTCCATCTGAAATTCTTTGTGGTAACACCAACTCCCAGTGAACAATATCCTTGTAGTAATGGGAATTCCAATGTCAAGTAAAAATTTAAAGCACCTCCCTATTGACACTTGGGGTCAGTTCTGTGATTTTATGAGACCTATCTTGTACAGTACTTACTGACTCCGGAATCTGGGAATCACGGTTCGAACCCCGGCATCGGCGGCAGATTAGCCCAGCACCATGTGACTCTGGGCAATAACTTGCTTAATCTTCCCGACGGCCCCCAGCGCCTAGAGACCCTTACGGGTGATTGTGCGCTTTACAAATGGGTATTATTATTATTATTATTATTATTATTATTATCATTATCCCAGTGCTTATCAACAAAGTCAATACCGCTGTGAATTTCCCATTACATCCTAGTTTTCAGTGGGGGGTTCTGGCTATTCGCCAATAGTGCTAGAAACATCTGTGTGATGATCCTTCGTCTGTGATCCTTTTGTAGTAACAGATCTAGCATATGTGACCTACATGGCCTCTCAGTGATTGTTCCCCGCACATGACACCACATAGCATATCTACCATGTTTTTCAAAGAAGCCTTTCATATATTCACAACCATTTCAGCAACATTGGCTTTCTTCGGCTCCAAAGTTATGTCAGTAAATGAGGCCACGGTTGAGACTTGCATCAGGTTTGAGAGTTTACACAGTTTCAAGTGAACAGTTTCCATCTGGTAGAAATTAGGGCTTTCTCCTAACAAATAATCATTTGCCAGAAGGTAGCAAGTGGCAATTGAAAAGGAGGATTTCAAAGGTACTCATTACATAAACTGTTCCATGACAAGACTCATTTTTTGCTCCTTATTAGTAAAAGTTTGGTATTCCACTAGAATCCACTAGCAGACCTTTGACAAAATGTTCACAGCACAGATGATTAGCAGTGCATTTTTGTATCTTGGTAGAGCTTGTCTGCACTGCTTTTTCCACCTCATTGGTACTTCACGTAGCAGTGGGAAATTGGGAGCAACAGGGCAAGGAAACATTAAGGGGTCGATTCCGATCCTGGAAAAAAAACGTCCGTACGATTCGTATCCGGAGCCCTCTCCGTGCGAATCGTAAACATGCCGTACGACCCAACGAGTACGATCCGGACCGGGGTATGAGGCTGCGATTTGTACGGTCCACGTCAGGTAAGGGCGAATCGTATGGAAAAGCACACAATCACATACACACCGTATGGTCCGTACACCCCATGATCGCGGGGAACGGTGCGTACCCCTGCGATCATGGGGTGTACGCACCGTACCCCTGCGATCGCAGGGTGTACGCACAGTACACCCAGCAAACATGAGGTACGGTCCGTACACCCCATGATCGCAGGGGTACGGTCCGTACACCCCATGATCGCAGGGGTACATACCGTACCCCTGCGATCATGGGGTGTACGCACCGTACCCGGGGGGCCGTTCCGTACCTGTTTCGTGGCAAACTCTGCTTTTACGGCTGTTTTCAGCTCCCATAGAAAAAGAGTCGTACGGTGCGTACCCGACAGAAATCGTACTTGCCGGGTCGGAAAAACCAGCAGCGAACCGTACAGATGTCGCGTACAGCGGGTTCCGAGGGAGAATCGTACAGGGATTTCATTCGTACAGTCTCTGTACGATTCGTACGGAGTCCATCTCCTGGTACGAATCGTACTTCATCGTACATACGGGGGACATTGCAGGGTACGATTCGTACGGGAAAAACACTCCGAACGGCTATTCGGAGCGGTTTTTCCCGAATCGGAATCGACCCCTAAATGTTGTGGGCCTGGAGAATACTTTTTGAAAATACACCTAGCAGTCTCATACTACAGGATGGCGGGACAAAATACAGATTCTAGCCAGCATTATGGAGGAAGATACTACAGCTCTTGCAAGGCATGGTGGGCAATGTAGGAAAAGCTGAGATGTAACCAACACTGTGTGCAGTCAGTTTTCTGTCATTCACTGACTTCCATTCTGCCCAAAACACAGACTCCTTATTTAGAGTGCATACATGGCTATACACTTTCGATGAGACATCGCCCAATTTTTAGCAGATGGTCCACATCTGATAACTCTTCTTTCAGTCCATCAGTTGCACTCATTTAATCTTATTGTTTAACCATCTTTACAGATTGTCTTAATTTTGTGCGACTCCCTCATGAAGTGTTTTGTCTCGGAACACTGTTCAATAATTAAACATAGATGGGGGTAGAGGTACTGCTCCCAATTTCGAGGCGTGCACAATTTTCTTTGGACCAGAGACGGTCCTATTCCTAAATCATCATTTCTCAGTGAAAAAATCCATTCGGAGAACTTATTCCTTGTGACATATCCAATGTAACATTTATTAATGATATTTTCTCATTCAACTCGTTTTTTAGATATCAGCAATTTTCAATCTTATAACGCATTTCACATTTAACCCAATGCATTTCGGGTACAAATCACCAATAGCGACCTGGTTAGGATCTCGTACCTAACCAGGTACGAGATCCTAACCAGGTCGCTATTGGTGAGAAGGAGAGGCGGTTTGAAATATAGCATTTCTAGACCCCTGACGAAGGGTCCATTTGTACCCGAAATGCATTGGGTTAAATGTGAAATGCGTTATAAGATTGAAAATTGCTGATATCTAAAAAACGAGTTGAATGAGAAAATATCATTAATAAATGTTACATTGGATATGTCACAAGGAATAAGTTCTCCGAATGGATTTTTTCACTGAGAAATGATGATTTAGGAATAGGACCGTCTCTGGTCCAAAGAAAATTGTGCACACCTCGAAATTGGGAGCAGTACCTCTACCCACATCTGATAACCCCATACATTCTGGAACCAGGAATATATGGTCATCTGGTGTCTTACATTTTATTGAGGGTCTCATTAACAAACAAATGTTTACTTAATATTGTGTTTAACTTAGTTGATGCCTTATAATTTTCTGCAGGGGGTATATTGGCTCTGGGCCATGAGGACATTTATAAACCAGGTCAAGGATTAAAAAAAATGACCCTGGGCTTGACTGTAAACCAGTGAATATCTCTCCTGAAATGGAAGACATAGTTCCAGAATACACTATTTGTGTTATTTATGTTCAAGAATCAGTAAGGGATCATTGTGCAGCACATCATGGATTTTCGGTAAATTATGAAGGTCATTAAATAGTTACTAAAACAGGGTTTGGCTACATCTGTGGCGCTGTTTGTTGAAACAAAGTTTAGGTTCAAGGAGAAAGTACTGCAGGGGTGGCTGGCGTGTGTTGGCGATATGGACAGGGCCCACCATTAATGGGAGTAGAGGAAAAGGAGACTAGAGGTGGTAACACTTGAGTTGCTCAGCAAAAGGCTGGCTGTTCCACATATAGGCTCCAGATCATTGCCAGGAATCTGGTGCAACTGCACATGCAAAGCGAGTGATGAACGCACCCTTAATACACAAGCCAGGGCAGGCAAGTCAGGTGCAGTGCGTGGTCTATTTTTCAGTTCTTTTCCTTTTGTCTGCTCTGGGTAGCTGCTCCTGTGCCCCGTTGGGCTTATTCAGCAGACCACTTGAGAGCATAGAGAACTGGAGGCAGGGCGGGCCAGCCAAGTCAAGGTAGGAGAGGTGGCATTCATAGGCTATGCATGGGTGTTGTGTCTCCCCTCCTTATGCTTTTTACACTGGTTGGATCTGTGAGAGGATTGGTAGGAGTTACTGCTGCTCCGTACTTCCGGAATTGCTTTAGTGCATGTGTGGCAGAATGCTTTTAATACTTCAACTGGCTGAAGCTTGTGTGGTGCTGATGAGTGTTTTGGGTCTTTCATTGTGGCAGCTCTTGGTGTGGGGTTCGCGGGACACCTTTCAACAAGGTGGTTGCACCATAATCGGACTGGGCACGAATCAGAGACGTTTTGAGGCATGGGCAAAGGGGGCTCTGGCCCAGGGCCCCAGACTTTCAGGGAACCCCCTAGTAGACCCAGCTCTGATCTGCATAGAGCCTTGCCCTGGTGACCGTGCATAATTCCTAAACAGATTTTTTTAAATACCGCTTATTTTAAATGTGGGTGATATGGGAGAGTCTATTACAGGCACGTTGCGGAGAAATGTGTTTATATTTCATACAAGAGCCATAAAAGAAACACTTTCTTTTAGATCACAACTGGACCTCATCTATGAGAAGTAGGAGGGCATCACAGGGATTATTTGAAGTAATGTTAGTGAGCTGCTGCTGTTATACAATATTTAAAATACTTCACTATCCCTGAATATTTTTTTATTTTATTTTTATTTTGCAGAGTTTTATATAGCGCGAACTAGACCCGAACCGAATCAGGTATCAGAGCGCTTTACATAGCACCAGTTAAGTTACATGAGGATGGACACACATTCATTTTAGGCACGGGGAGATTAAGTGATTTGCCCAGAATCACAGGAGGTTTTGGCGTCCTTACTGAGACTCGAACCCAGGTCCCCAGGTCCCCAGGTCCGAGGTCGAGCGCCCTAGCCGTTAGGTAAACACATTTAGAATTGTGAAGAGTGTGTCTGTGCAGTGTCAGTGACTTGCCCAAAGAGGGCATGAAACATCTGACATTGGATCATAAATTCAAAGCTATTCCA
This sequence comes from Lissotriton helveticus, assembly GCF_964261635.1. NCBI lineage: Eukaryota > Metazoa > Chordata > Amphibia > Caudata > Salamandridae > Lissotriton > Lissotriton helveticus. The sequence goes on from NC_136059.1 coordinate 1,328,285,482, forward strand.
AACAGGGGCGCCCAAAATACATTTGGCCCTGTGCCCCCAAAACCCTTAAGATGTACCTTGGCATGATAGTGCCCCATTAAGCCCTTCATAATTCCATTGCAACTGATTGCTGCACATAGCGCAAATCCAGGACTGATGCTGCACTGTGACACGCAGTGGTTAACAGAACAGTTTTGCCCTGGTCTTGTGCTCGTGTATGGCGCTGATGTGTTTGATTGAGCATGTGAGTGAGTGAGAGTGTGCACCAGCCTCTTCAGAGTGCACGTAGTGGTGTTTGGCGGGGGAAGAGAGACTCTAGGGAAGCAGCACTAGTAACAGCAGACGAGCCAACAAACTTTACTTGCAGTGGTAAACAGAACTGTTTCACCCCAGGTTTTGCACTCGTTTATAGTTCTGATGTGTATGATTGAACATGTGTGTGAGTGAATGTGTGCACCAGATTCTTTGGAGTGCATGTAGTGTTATTTGGAGGGGGAAGAGGGACTCCAGAGAAGCGGCCCTCCTAATAGCAGGTGAAACAACAAATTAACAGGGAGAGCTGAGCCAAAGGTGTGACTTGGATGTAAGAGCCCCTGAACGATCCAAGCCAGGAAAATGTTTCCCAAGTAAATCATGATGCTGACCTGATGTGAAAATATATTAGAGTGTCTCCAAAATTAAGAAAATATATATATATTTTTGAATAAGCAGAAGCATGGTAAAATGTAGTATAAAGGAGCTTCTCACTACACTGGATGAAGATAAGCTTTCCACTCGGACACTTCTAGACCTCTCAGTAGCATATGGCACTGGGACCATGCACTTTAACTGAACAAACTGAATTTGTGGAGCAGGGCGTCTGAACTGCCCTGGAGTGGATGTGGTCTATCCATCTCAATCCCAGCAAACTAGTTTTCATTTGGTCAATGGAAGAATCTTAAATTAGGATTTTGTCCAAGTGAGGATTTTGTCCTAAATTAGGATTTTGTCTTAAATTAGGAATTTGTCTTAAATTAGGATTTTGTCTTCAGTTAGGATTTTGCCCTAAATTAAGCCTTTCCAGGAGAAGAAAGTGGCGGCCTACTTGAATAATCCTGCCCCTCTCAAAGTAATTAATGGGGGCGAAACAAAATTTTTCACATCTGAAATTAAAGCCAAAGAGTATTTAGAGCGTCTCTAGTTTTGGTTTGTAAGCTAGTCCCTCTAAAGTTTGTGCCATGGTAGGATGTATTTAGAAACTCACACTAAGGTACAAGGGCATGAGTAATAACTAAGGTATAAGGGCATTAGTGATAATACATAGGAGACGTTCTTGGGGTATTTTCTTCTTTTTTTTTTTTTCTTCTCTTCTTTGCCTCCGCCGTATATTCTTTGAGCTTTTGGCCCAAGAAATAAAGTGAGCTGCCGATTTAAGTGAAAAGGGTAACACAAGGGTGTTCGTTTATGGCTCTAGCACCGGTCCTGGGAAGCACACCCATCAAACAGACTCGTATGGAGTCTAAATTCCTTATTATGGGTGCGGGGGAGGGGTTGGGAGGGGGGGTGGATAGTTGGAAGGGGGGAGAAAGCAAGGGAAAAAATTGCAACTTCATATGTATACTGAATTGTAAAATAATAAACAGAATGCTTTTTAACAACGACAAAGAGATAATTTTGGAAATCAACTGTAAGATGCTATGGGGAGGATGAAAATATGGTCTTGGAATGTGGCGGGGCTCAATGATCGAGCAAAGAGAGCTAGTATATTTGAACTAATCAAACAAGGGTCTTTTGACATTCTCTGCTTTCAAGAAACCCATATTACATGGGAAGATAGGGACTTACTAAGAATGCCTGGGTATAACTTGTTAGTGACCACCTCACAAACTTCAAAAACTTGTGGTGTAGCTATTTTTGCCAGAGGATTTATAGGGCAAGTCAAGCGAAAGCTAGCAGACTCCTCGGGTAGATGGGTCATTATTGAGCTAGAGCCCGGAATTACAATTTGCTCAGTCTATGCCCCCAACCATGACGACCCACGCATATTTGAAGATCTAGAGCTAGAACTAGCTTCCTGGCCCAAAGTCCTGATATTATGTGGCGATTTGAATATATCTATTAATCATGTGGGAATGCCATACAACCAGTTTATGACCACTTATACTGGAAGAAAACCTAAAGTGTATAGAGCGATTTCCCAACTTATGGGGAGCCTGGATTTAGTAGATATGTGGGCTCTTAAGCAACATTCTGATTCGGGCTACACATATTTTTCATTTCCACATAATAAATATGTACGAATCGACTATATGTGGGTGGTCAGTGATCATGCTGCTGCTGCAGAAATCGATAAAAGTCCTAAAACACTCTCGGACCACAATATGCTCACTCTCACTATTAATTTCACTAATCTCCACAGGCCCCGTTTTAATTGGACATTCGACAGGAAACTCCTCGCAAATAGAGAATATATTGATCACATAAAGATTTGGACACAGGTGTATTTAGACTGTAATCGATATAGCGCGTCAAGGGTTATAGTGTGGGACTGCTTCAAGGCCGCTCTTAGAGGAGAGACTATGAGTTTCGTAGCCAAACAAAGTAAAGAGGCAAACCTGGCTAATCAGCAGCAGATGCAAGATCTTGCCAAAGCCGAGCATGAACAGACAACTGCTATAATAAAAGGGGAGGAGGGAGGAGCTTCATTACGCAAACTGCTAATTCTTAAAACTACGATCAACGGCAGACGGCTGGAATGCCAGAAACCGGTCCTCGGAAGCTTGTTTCCGGTCCAGAGAAAAAAATGGCTTGGCAGTTCGGGCTGGACTGTTCCCATGAGGCACAGAGTCAGACTGATTTGCATATAGCCATGTCTGAGCTGGGGTGGCAGAGTGGGCTAAAGAACGGTGATGGAGTAAACCCAGATCTTTTGACTGGGTGTGAGTGTTTGATTGATTCAGATGCTCCGTCCATCACCATCCCCTTTTGTACCGCTTTTGGCCGCCATAAGTGTGGCAGGGTATGCTCAGACGTGAGTCCCTTGCTCACTTTGCCACTGGATTCAAGCAAGCCCGTCTGAAGACGGCTGGAATGCCAGAAACCGGTCCTCGGAAGCTTGTTTCCGGTCCAGGGAACACATGGCTTGGCAGCTCGGGCTGGACTGTTCCCATGAGGCACAGGGTCAGACTGATTTGCATATAGCCATGTCTGAACTAGGGTGGCAGAGTGGGCTAAAGAACGGTGATGGATTAAACCCAGATCTTTTGACTGGGTGTGAGTGTTTGATTGATTCTGATGCTCCGTCCATCACCACCCCCTTTTGTACTGCTTTTGGCCGCCATAAGTGTGGCAGGGTATGCTCAGACGTGAGTCCCTTGCTCACTTTGCCACTGGATTCAAGCAAGCCGGGCTGAAGACGGCTAGAATGCCAAAAAACGGTCCTCAGAAGCTTGTTTCCGGTCCAGGGAAGACATGGCTTGGCAGTTCGGGCTGGACTGTTCCCATGAGGCACAGGGTCAGACTGATTTGCATATAGCCATGTCTGAACTGGGGTGGCAGAGTGGGCTAAAGAACGGTGATGGATTAAACCCAGTTCTTTTGACTGGGTGTGAGTGTTTGATTGATTCAGATGCTCCGTCCATCACCACCCCCTTTTGTACCGCTTTTGGCCGCCATAAGTGTGGCAGGGTATGCTCAGACGTGAGTCCCTTGCTCACTTTGCCACTGGATTCAAGCAAGCCGGGCTGAAGACGGCTGGAATGCTAGAAACCGGTCCTCGGAAGCTTGTTTCCGGTCCAGGGAAGACATGGCTTGGCAGTTCGGGCTGGACTGTTCCGATGAGGCACAGGGTCAGACTGATTTGCATATAGCCATGTCTGAACTGGGGTGGCAGAGTGGGCTAAAGAACGGCGATGGATTAAACCCAGATCTTTTGACTGGGTGTGAGTGTTTGATTGATTCAGATGCGTCCATCACCACCCCCTTTTGTACCGCTTTTGGCTGCCATAAGTGTGGCAGGGTATGCTCAGACGTGAGTCCCTTGCTTACTTTGCCACTGGATTCAAGCAAGCCGGCCTGAAGACGGCTGGAATGCCAGAAACCGGTCCTCGGAAGCTTGTTTCCGGTCCAGGGAAGACATGGCTTGGCAGTTCGGGCTGGACTGTTCCCATGAGGCACAGGGTCAGACTTATTTGCATATAGCCATGTCTGAACTGGGGTGGCAGAGTGGGCTAAAGAACGGTGATGGATTAAACCCAGATCTTTTGACTGGGTGTGAGTGTTTGATTGATTCAGATGCTCCGTCCATCACCACCCCCTTTTGTACCGCTTTTGGCCGCCATAAGTGTGGCAGGGTATGCTCAGACGTGAGTCCCTTGCTCACTTTGCCACTGGATTCAAGCAAGCTGGGCTGAAGACTGCTGGAATGCCAGAAACCGGTCCTCGGAAGCTTGTTTCCGGTCCAGGGAAGACATGGCTTGGCAGTTCGGGCTGGACTGTACCCATGAGGCACAGGGTCAGACTGATTTGCATATAGCCATGTCTGAACTGGGGTGGCAGAGATGGCTAAAGAACGGTGATGGATTAAACCCAGATCTTTTGACTGGTTGTGAGTGTTTGATTGATTCAGATGCTCCGTCCATCACCAGCCCCTTTTGTACCGCTTTTGGCCGCCATAAGTGTGGCAGGGTATGCTCAGACGTGAGTCCCTTGCTCACTTTGCCACTGGATTCAAGCAAGCCGGGCTGAAGACGGCTGGAATGCCAGAAACCCGTCCTCGGAAGCTTGTTTCCGGTCCAGGGAAGACATGGCTTGGCAGTTCGGGCTGGACTGTTCCCATGAGGCACAGGGTCAGACTGATTTGCATATAGCCATGTCTGAACTGGGGTGGCAGTGTGGGCTAAAGAACGTTGATGGATTAAACCCAGATCTTTTGACTGGGTGTGAGTGTTTGATTGATTCAGATGCTCCGTCCATCACCACCCCCTTTTGTACTGCTTTTAGCCGCCATAAGTGTGGCAGGGTATGCTCAGATGTGAGTCCCTTGCTCACTTTGCCACTGGATTCAAGCAAGCCGGGCTGAAGAAGGCTGGAATGCTAGAAACTGGTCCTCGGAAGCTTGTTTCCGGTCCAGGGAAGACATGGCTTGGCAGTTCGGGCTGGACTGTTCCCATGAGGCACAGGGTCAGACTGATTTGCATATAGCCATGTCTGAACTGGGGTGGCAGAGTGGGCTAAAGAATGGTGATGGAATAAACCGAGATCTTTTGACTGGGTGAGAGTGTTTGATTGATTCAGATGCTCCGTCCATCACCACTCCCTTTTGTACTGCTTTTAGCCGCCATAAGTGTGGCAGGGTATGCTCAGACGTGAGTCCCTTGCTCACGGATTCAAGCAAGCCAGGCTGAAGACGGCTGGAATGCCAGAAACCGGTCCTCAGAAGCTTGTTTCTGGTCCAAGGAAGACATGGCTTGGCAGTTCGGGCTGGACTGTTCCCATGAGGCACAGGGTCAGACTGATTTGCATATAGCCATCTCTGAACTGGGGTGGCAGAGTGGGCTAAAGAACGGTGATGGATTAAACCCAGATATTTTGACTGGGTGTGAGTGTTTGATTGATTCAGATGCTCCGTCCATCACCACCCCCTTTTGTACCGCTTTTGGCCGCCATAAGTGTGGCAGGGTATGCTCAGATGTGGGTCCCTTGCTCACTTTGCCACTGGATTCAAGCAAGCCGGGCTGAAGACGGCTGGAATGCCAGAAACCGGTCCTCGGAAGCTTGTTTCCGGTCCAGGGAAGACATGGCTTGGCAGTTCGGGCTGGACTGTTCCCATGAGGCACAGGGTCAGACTGATTTGCATATAGCCATGTCTGAACTGGGGTGGCAGAGTGGGCTAAAGAACGGTGATGGATTAAACCCAGATCTTTTGACTGGGTGTGAGTGTTTGATTGATTCAGATGCTCCGTCCATCACCACCCCCTTTTGTACCGCTTTTGGCCGTCATAAGTGTGGCAGGGTATGCTCAGACGTGAGTCCCTTGCTCACTTTGCCACTGGATTCAAGCAAGCCGGGCTGAAGACGGCTGGAATGCCAGAAACCGGTCCTCGGAAGCTTGTTTCCGGTCCAGGGAAGACATGGCTTGGCATTCCGGGCTGGACTGTTCCCATGAGGCACAGGGTCAGACTGATTTGCATATAGCCATGTCTGAACTGGGGTGGCAGAGTGGGCTAAAGAACGGTGATGGATTAAACCCAGATCTTTTGACTGGGTGTGAGTGTTTGATTGATTCAGATGCTCCGTCCATCACCACCCCCTTTTGTACCGCTTTTGGCCACCATAAGTGTGGCAGGGTATGCTCAGACATGAGTCCCTTGCTCACTTTGCCACTGGATTCAAGCAAGCCGGGCTGAAGACGGCTGGAATGCCAGAAACCGGTCCTCGGAAGCTTGTTTCCGGTCCAGGGAAGACATGGCTTGGCAGTTCGGGCTGGACTGTTCCCATGAGGCACATGGTCAGACTGATTTGCATATAGCCATGTCTGAACTGGGGTGGCAGAGTGGGCTAAAGAACGGTGATGGATTAAACCCAGATCTTTTGACTGGGTGTGAGTGTTTGATTGATTCAGATGCGTCCATCACCACCCCCTTTTGTACCGCTTTTGGCTGCCATAAGTGTGGCAGGGTATGCTCAGACGTGAGTCCCTTGCTCACTTTGCCACTGGATTCAAGCAAGCCGGGCTGAAGACGGCTGGAATGCCAGAAACCGGTCCTCGGAAGCTTGTTTCCGGTCCAGGGAAGACATGGCTTGGCAGTTCGGGCTGGACTGTTCCCATGAGGCACATGGTCAGACTGATTTGCATATAGCCATGTCTGAACTGGGGTGGCAGAGTGGGCTAAAGAACGGTGATGGATTAAACCCAGATCTTTTGACTGGGTGTGAGTGTTTGATTGATTCAGATGCTCCGTCCATCACCACCCCCTTTTGTACCTCTTTTGGCCGACATAAGTGTGGCAGGGTATGCTCAGATGTGAGTCCCTTGCTCACTTTGCCACTGGATTCAAGCAAGCCGGGCTGAAGACGGCTGGAATGCCAGAAACCGGTCCTCGGAAGCTTGTTTCCGGTCCAGGGAAGACATGGCTTGGCAGTTCGGGCTGGACTGTTCCCATGAGGCACATGGTCAGACTGATTTGCATATAGCCATGTCTGAACTGGGGTGGCAGAGTGGGCTAAAGAACGGTGATGGATTAAACCCAGATCTTTTGACTGGGTGTGAGTGTTTGATTGATTCAGATGCTCCGTCCATCACCACCCCCTTTTGTACCGCTTTTGGCCACCATAAGTGTGGCAGGGTATGCTCAGACGTGAGTCCCTTGCTCACTTTGCCACTGGATTCAAGCAAGCCGGGCTGAAGACGGCTGGAATGCCAGAAACCGGTCCTCGGAAGCTTGTTTCCGGTCCAGGGAAGACATGGCTTGGCAGTTCGGGCTGGACTGTTCCCATGAGGCACATGGTCAGACTGATTTGCATATAGCCATGTCTGAACTGGGGTGGCAAAGTGGGCTAAAGAACGGTGATGGATTAAACCCAGATCTTTTGACTGGGTGTGAGTGTTTGATTGATTCAGATGCGTCCATCACCACCCCCTTTTGTACCGCTTTTGGCTGCCATAAGTGTGGCAGGGTATGCTCAGACGTGAGTCCCTTGCTCACTTTGCCACTGGATTCAAGCAAGCCGGGCTGAAGACGGCTGGAATGCCAGAAACCGGTCCTCGGAAGCTTGTTTCCGGTCCAGGGAAGACATGGCTTGGCAGTTCGGGCTGGACTGTTCCCATGAGGCACATGGTCAGACTGATTTGCATATAGCCATGTCTGAACTGGGGTGGCAGAGTGGGCTAAAGAACGGTGATGGATTAAACCCAGATCTTTTGACTGGGTGTGAGTGTTTGATTGATTCAGATGCTCCGTCCATCACCACCCCCTTTTGTACCTCTTTTGGCCGACATAAGTGTGGCAGGGTATGCTCAGATGTGAGTCCCTTGCTCACTTTGCCACTGGATTCAAGCAAGCCGGGCTGAAGACGGCTGGAATGCCAGAAACCGGTCCTCGGAAGCTTGTTTCCGGTCCAGGGAAGACATGGCTTGGCAGTTCGGGCTGGACTGTTCCCATGAGGCACATGGTCAGACTGATTTGCATATAGCCATGTCTGAACTGGGGTGGCAGAGTGGGCTAAAGAACGGTGATGGATTAAACCCAGATCTTTTGACTGGGTGTGAGTGTTTGATTGATGCAGATGCTCCATCCATCACCACCCCCTTTTGTACCGCAACGGCATGAGATACTGGAAGTATTTAAGGGATATTACGAAAACCTCTATCGTAATGAAGAGATCCATGAACTATTTGAAATTAAGGAATCTTTACGGCTTTGGCTAATGGAATGCGGCCCAGATAATATTCTAGATGCAGTCACCAGGGATGACTTAGAAAAGGATATTACGCAAATAGAGCTACAAGTGGCTCTAGCAGAACTTGCTTTAGGCAAGGCAGCTGGTCCGGACAGGATCCCCCTAGACCTTTATTTTGGGAGAGATCATTATACCATACATGTTAGATCTTTGTATAGGCATTCAGTGCAATGGTAATACGCCTGTATCTTGGAAGGAGACAAACATAGTGATATTTCCCAAGAAAGGCAAGCCCCCTGAACTTCCCACTTCGTATCGCCCTATATCCTTGATAAACTCAGACTCCAAAGTATATGCAAAGGTCTTGGCTAATCGGCTCAGGAGGGTGGTGGAACATCTGGTCTCCCCGTGGAAGCATGGTTTTATTCCCCGAAAGGGAACTACGGATCATACCCGTAGGGCTATTTCACCATCCGATATCATGCCTGCGACGGGGGGGGCCAGATGTCTATGATCCTCCTTGACGCCGAAAAGGCCTTTGATCGAGTTTCTTGGAAATATCTGTGGGCAATATTGGAGTTTTACAACTTTGGGGCCGGCTTTGTCAGATTGATAAAAGCAATGTATCAAGATCCAATTGCCAAAGTTCAGACGATGGGCTTAGAATCTAGATTATTTAATATTCTAAGGGGTACAAGGCAGGGGTGTCCCTGTTCCCCGATACTCTTCGCCCTCTATATTAACCCGCTGATTTTGAAGTTATTGGCAAGTACCGTAATAAGACCCATTAAAACAGGCATCCATGAAACTAAGATACTTGCCTATGCCGATGACGTGGCGGTTGTAACAACGAACCCCACTGAGGCAATTGGAGAGATCGAGAATATAACTCAGTCTTTCGGGGTTATGTCTGGATATTCTCTGAACCGTGGAAAAACTGTGGTTATTTGTACAAATAATACTCTATTCAATGATCTCAGAAAGGCAGCCAACGCCGTTTATCTGGGCGTTTCTATATCCCCGCAGATTGAAAACATTAACAAACTTAACTACGAACCCCTCTTGGAAAATATAAAAAAGGACCTTTTGAGGGTCAATAATTTATATCTTTCAATCATTGGTAGGATCAACTTTGTCAAAATGAATATCTTTCCAAAGATATTATATTTTTTCCGTGCAATCCCTATAATTGTTGAGGATAAGATGTTAATGGCCATGGATTCACAAATCTCTAAATTTATTTGGGGGTATGGCAAAATTAGGAGATCCAGAAAAGGGGGTGGTGATGAACAAAGTGCCTGAATTAAGCAGACCACTACAAGTGTGGAAGGGTATGCTCAGACATGAGTCCCTTGCTCACTGCACCATCAGGATTCAAGCAAGCAGGGCCGAAGACGGCTTTAATGCCAGAAACCTGTCCCCGGAAGCTTGTTTCCTTTCCAGTGAAGAATTGGCTTGGTAGTTTGGTCTGCCCTGTTCCCATGATGCACTGGGCCAGGGGCAGACTAATTTGCATATAGCCAGGTTCTGAACTGGGATGGTGCAGTGAGCTAAAAAACGGTGATGGATCAAGCCCTGATCTGTTGACTGGGTAGGACTGTTCTGATTAACTCAGATGCTCTGTCCATCACCACCCCCTTTTTGAAAAATTAGGAGATCCGCAAAATTTCTCTCCCTACCACAGGAAAGAGGGGGTCTGGGTCTGGGGCTGTCAAATATAACCCTTTATCTTTGGGCTAGTCTCCTCCAAGGAATGTTTCCCCTATTGAATACAAACCCAATACGTAATATTATAGCTGGGGTTAGGATTCCCTCAATATACGAGCTAGCAGTAGGAGAGAAAGCAAAGGGCCTTCTGTTGAGACAGATAGAACCATCCTACTACAAGAAGGTCAAGTTCAAAATGATCAACAGCGCTTGGAAGGTATGGAAGAAAGTATCTAAACATTTGGATATCTCGAAGATCAACAAATACACACCATTATGGCATTCCTTTCTGCTTTCCAGGCAAGTCAATGACGATATTGCTAAGAGGTGGGAAAACCTCGGATTGGTATCAGTGGGGGATTTTATAGATGCTGAGCCTGCCATCAGGTTCTCCAGCCTCCAAACAAAATTTAACATACCGTCATCTGACCTTTTTAAATATATTCAAATAAACACCATACTATCAACAAAACTTCCAAACATCTCAATGTCGAATATTCCTATTTTTGAGCTCATAACGGGGAAAAAACAATCTTTAGGATAGGCACACTTTATGAATTAATGCAGGAACAACAACATGATGATTTGGAGAGAACTGAATCACTCTGGTCATCAAAACTGAACAATCCGAATGTCGACATTGATAAGGTCCTTTTGCTCTCTACTAGGTTATTCTTAACATCAACCCTTAAGGCCCAACTCTATAAGACTATATATAGCTTATACTTTACACCGGCAAAACTGCATACATGGGGGAAAAGAATAGACGACAATTGCCCCAGGTGCGGTATAGGCCCGGCCTATCTAATACACAGGTTTGTGGAATGTAGTAAATGAACTAACCTTAAATTAAAAATTTCAGAATACTGGGAAGAGGTGTTCAGGCACAGAGTTTCTATGTCCCCAACTCTTTTCCTGTTAGGATACGACAATACCCTTGGGCATAGCAAAGAAGAAGAAATATGCTTATTCCTGGGTATGGCTGTATATAGGTTAATTTTGGCTACCCGATGGAATGATCCCGATTCTCCTAACTTTCAAGTTTGGATAACTCGGTTTCTGGGGATATGTAATCAAGAAATGGCAATCTATACAGCTAAGGGTAAAAAGGCTAGACAGCGTGGGTTGCAAATCTGGCACCCTATTACCACCTGGAAAGATAGGTTTTAGCTGTATTTAAGGTGTAAAGTTTATTTATTATTTATTTAAACAATAGTAAATAAATATGTTTATGTGATATATCCCTGTGGCAAGAATCTATAGTTCTTATATGCATCAGTATTTTTCTACTGTATTATGTATCTCTTAATGGATTTAAGTATATTATTGAAATATTTTTGTAACCCTTTTTTATATTCTTGTATGCATTGGAGTTGCCAAATAAAAAAAATAAATAAAAAAAAGGATTTTGCCCTAAATTAGGATTTTGTCTTTAATTAGGATTTTGTCCTAAATTAGGATTTTGTCTTAAATTAGGATTTTGTCCTAAATTAGGATTTTGTCTTAAATTAGGATTTTGTCTTAAATTAGGATTTTGTCTTAAGTTAAACTTAAGACAAACTTATGTTAAACTTAAGTCCTAACGTAAGACAAAATCCTAATTTAGGACAGAATCCTAATTTAAGACAAAATCCTAACTTAAGACAAAATTCTAATTTAAGACTACTAAATGCCTTCTGTGAATACCAAAAGTAGTATGTTTAGGATTTTGTCGTAAATTAGTTCTGTGAATCAGGCCTTTTGATCCCACACAGGTGGGTCAGGTGCTTCAGATTCCATTGAGGACAACCTCAATGAAGATACCAGCCTTTTAGTTAGGTGTGGCCGAAATATGAGACCTAGAGACCATACCCCGACTCTAGAAAAAGAAAGAGCAGAGATGGGCCTAGCTCCTATCAATGGTGGCAGAATCTTACTAAATAGGGACAGAGAGCAATCTTATAATCCCAAAATCCCCAAAGGGATTGTCCCCAAATTTGAGGAAAGTGATGACATCACCAAATGTTCACAGCTTTTGAGAGGGCTTGTGAAATGAGAAACATGAAGAAGTCACACTGGGATGGATCTCCTTTGGGAACTATTCACTGGTAACTGCAGGGACAGACTCCTGACCCTTACTGGACCAGATGATGGGTCTAATGACCTCATGAAGAACACTCTGATTGAGTGTTATGGGCTCACATCTGAGGAATATGGGATTAGATTTAGGGGGGCTCACAAAACCCAGAGCCAGTCCTGGGTTGACTTCATAGATTATTCAGTTAAGACACTAGACGGATGGTTAACTGGAAATACTGTGCATGATTTCAATGAACTTTACAATCTTTTTTATTAAAGAACATAATTTAAGTAATTGCACTAATAAAAAGTTGCATCAACATCTGGTTGACCGTGGTCTAATTTCTCCCCAAGATTTGGCAAAGAATGCAGACCACTGGGTCAAAACTAGGGTGACCAAAACAACCACTGGGGTGACTGGGGTGACAAAAAAGGCAGTTACAAAACCTCCCCATTGGGAAAGACGGTGAGACCCCAAAGACAAAAACCAAGAGTCTGCTAAAGAGCCCCAAAAACCTGCTCACAGGGGTGTGTCACAAAACTCTTCCCAGACCAGTGGTAGGAACGAACAGAAAAACGTTAATCTCCAAAAGGCCTGGTGTTTCAACTGTAAGAAGTTGGGACACCTGACTGGAGATGCTACTTGTGCTAACAAGAAACCCACTAGTCCTGCTCCAGTTAGTACTAGTATAGCCAATCTCCAGATGAGATCAACAGTGTGCCCAGGGCAAATCAGGGTTCACACTGAAGCAGTTTTAGTCACATTAGAGGAAGTTGAATTTGCCACTTTAGCTGTATGGCCACCTAACTTGAAAACATATTTGCATTACCCATGGATTAATGGGACTATAATAGAGGCTCTGAGGGATACAGGTGTCAGTGTCCCCATGGTGAGAGACACACTGGTTTCCCTGGGCAATATCTGATTGGAAAGACATATCCACTCACCAACACTGACCGTGTTACTACAGACCATGCAATGGCTCTGGTAACATTAGACTGGGGTTACTGGCCTGAACCAGGTATTGGTCTCTCCAAGACTTCTAGCTGCCTATCTGCTTGGAACCGACCTGAAGACCTCAGCATGGGCTGAGGTAGAATTGAAACCCCATGCAGCATTGCTGGAAATCCCTGAGATTGTGTGTGTCAAACTAGAGCACATTGCCGATCACAGGGTGAAAAAGAAGAGTTGGATCCTGGAAGAATGGTCCAACCTTCCAAGAGAAAAGGCAAGAAGACTGGGTAACCAGCTTCTGGATAGCAATAGATTCAGGACCCCTCTCCCCAGGGAGTGGACTTGTCAGCCCCAGAGGAAACTGCACCGATGGAACTTGACCCTTACCAGGTTGAGCTCTTAGGCCAGGGGGGGACCCACTAGGGAACAGCTGTGTCTTGGACAGCAGACCTGTCCAACTCTTGAAGGCCAGAGACAGCAAGCTACTGTGCAGGAAAATAGAGATATAAGTGGGACCCACAGAGCCTATTGGGGGGAGGAACTCCTGTATACCGAGGTCAGAGACCCCAACCCAGATATAGAGAGGTTTTACTCACATTGGCCCATGACATCCTCCTAGCTGGGTATCTGGCCAGACCAAAACTTGGGAACGGCTTGACAGAAATTTCTACTGGCTGAAGGAAGTGGCCCTTAAGGGGCCACCCGGTTTACTGAGAATCACCAATTATTCGTTCACAAGTAATGAAGAGTCGGTCAGACAGTAGAGAATACAAACATGCGTTTATTAGCAATACTCTGCAGAGGAGTCCAATCTGACCTGCACCCTAAGATGTGAGCAGAGGGACTGAACCCCCAGCAGCCTGCAACACATAACCATTCCTCCAGGAGCCCCCAACCACGGCCACAGTGGAAAGTTACCGGCTTAGGCTGCAGCCGCTAATCCGCCTGTTCTGCCTCATTTTCAGAGAGTATGGGTACATGTGCCATGGAAGAGAGTAGAAGTTTTGGCCCTTAAACAGTCTTTACCTGATCCCTGTAAGAATCCAGCTGGTTATTACAAAGAATTGCCCCAGACAGTTGACGCATGCATCATGAATTTAGCCGACATAGATATTCTGTTGGGTAACGTAGTACCTCAACCTCTATGGGCAAAGATTCGTCATGAGGATCATGCGATTGAACTAGGTGACTCATGGCTCAATATTGCTGCTGCGGACGCTAGACAAGTTGGTGGTTCTAAGCCTGAGCCTCTAGTGGCAGATCTACCTGGCAGAATTATAAATCTTATGAAAATGATGATGCCAGCGTTACGAGTAAATTGGGACAAGTTAGCAGCATGTAAGCAGAAGAAGGACGAAAGTGTATCTGATTTCTTCACTAGGTTTGAAGAGACATTTATAGATCATAGTGGTCAAGATATGAGTACGGAAGGTGGACAAAGATTGTTCGTAGATAAGTTTGTCTTTAACTTACTTCCTGAACTGTGTAATAAGTTGAAAGATTCTGAGAGTTCTTGGGCTGTTTCCTCGTCGGCCCAGATATTGGCGACTGCACAGTACTACGAGAATAGGGATAAGGACGAGAAAGAAAGAGTAGAGAAAAAGACAAAAGATTTAAAAACAAAGGTTCTTTTGCAGCAGGCATATCCGCCTCGCTCAAATCAGCAAGAGTTACAGCAACGCCCACAGTTTCAGCAACCTCCATTGTTTCAGAGACCGCAACAGAAGGCTGGGTATTTTCCTCCAAGACCACCTTTGGGCCTGAATCAGTGTGCGTATTGTAGGGAGAAAGGTCATTATAAAAATGAGTGTCCTGTTTTACGACAGCGCGCAAGTGGTATACCGGCCCGAGAGGCCGTGGTGGTTTCCAGCAAGTGTCTAGGGGTAGAGGACGTGGTGCGTTTCCTCAGAACGACCGTTTCTTTCCCCCACAAAATTCTATGAGTCAGTCGACTCAGTACTATTCTGATGACTATTATGTTGAGAGTGAGAATGCTGACAATAATGATTGCTAGGACAGACATGGACAAAGAGAGGGAGTAGTGTCGGTTCCAGTAGATCAGAGTGGGCCTTATGTTGCAGTAGTTACATCAGGTGTGGTAGCGCCTTTTCTTATGGATACCGGTGCAGCGAAGAGTTCTATCATGCACTCTAAACTCCCTGGCGCACCTTTGTCTGGCTTAACGAACGTTTCGGTAGGATTCTCTGGCGCCCCAGTTCGTAATCCAGTTTCTAGTCCCTTGTCTCTTTCTATAGGGCCTTGTGAGTTGGAAGCACCTCTCATTTTAACAACAGGTTGTGGTGAGAATTTGTTGGGTTTGGATTTGTTGAAAAGGTTGAATGCAACATTACATTGTTCTCCTTCGGGAGTACAGCTTACATTGGGTAAGAAAGTGATCTCTAGGATGTATTTGTCTAAAGATCGGCTTCCACCGAATTGCGTTCTCTCCCTGATACTCTTTGGGCTACTGGTCCTAATGATGTTGGTATTTTGGAAATCCCACCTTATGTTGTAACGCTTAAAGCAAATGTTAAATTGCCACGCATTCCCCAATATAGGATTTCTAGCGATGGTGAGAGAGCGCTTTTAGTAATCATTTATGATTCGATTGAGAAAGGTGTGATTGAAGAAACGAGAGGTAATGTCTGTAACAGTCCCGATTTGCCTGTCCTGAAGCGCACTGACTCTTCTCAGCCACCTGTCTATAGGTTTGTGATCGACCTTCGAGAGGTTAATAAGATTGTCGTGCCACAGTTTCCTCTCGTTCCGGACATTACTGCTTTGCTGACTATGATTCCTGCTTCAGCTGCCTGGTTTTCGGTTATAGATCTGAAGAATGCTTTCTTCAGCATTCCAATTGCCAAGGAGAGTAGAGATATTTTTGGCTTCTCTTTAGGAGGCCGAAGCTTCCGGTTTAAGCGCGCTCCTCAAGGCTATTGCGAAAGTCCTTCCATTGATAGCCAGGCTTTGAAAACTCAGCTTGATACTCTTGTATTGCCTGCTGGTACTGCTCTTATTCAGTATGTTGACGATTTATTAGTGACTGCTGATGATGAGGAAACTTGTAAAGAAGCTACTATTTCTCTGTTACGACATTTGTCTGACCTGCATCATAAAGTGTCACCTTCAAAGTTGCAGTATTGTCGCCAAGAGGTGACCTACTTAGGTCATCTCTTGTCGAAGGAGGGAAGAAGGTTGACCCCAGAACGAATTCAAGCGATTGCTCAAATGACTGTCCCACGTACGCAGAGAGAGGTACGTGCTTTTCTGGGTATCACGTCGTATTGTAGACAGTGGATTCCGAACTTTTCTTTGTTGGCAAAACCTCGGTTGGCATTGACTTGTAAGGATATACCGAACCCTCTTCCTTGGTCTGACGATGGTCAGAAAAGTTTTTCTGAGTTGCGTGATGCGTTGTGTTCTGCTCCAGTGTTGGGTACTCCTAACTACAGTAAGCATTTTACACTCTACGTCCACGAGAGAGAGGGTTGTGCATTGTCAGTTGTGACTCAACAATTCGGTGATAAGCAGCGTCCATGTGCGTATTTCTCGTCGACTTTAGATCCGGTAGCTAGAGCGTTGCCAAGTTGCTTACGAGCTACAGCGGCAGCGGCTGTTTCTATCCGACAGTCTGCTGGATTGGTGATGGATAACACGTTGGTCGTGATGGTTCCACATGCAGTGGACCCTTTATTAAATAGAACCAAGACTCAGCACCTTACTAGTGCGAGGTTGTCGGGCTATGAGTTGACACTTTTGGCTAGTCATGTGCACATCAAGCGGTGTAATATATTGAATCCAGCGACATTGTTGCCGATTTCTGTGGACACAGATGGTCAGGAGCAGCATGATTGTTTTCTTAGGCCGGAGGAGGAAACGAAGGGGAGAGTCGATTTAAAAGATACTCCTCTTTCGGATCCTGATGGTACGCTATGGGTTGATGGGTCATGCTACAAGCTTCCAAATGGTGATACGACCGCGGCATATGCCCTGACTACATTATGTACGATTGTTGAAACTGCGCGAGTGAGCTATAATTCGGCGCAAGCAGCAGAATTGATTGCATTAACGAGAGCGTGTATTTTATCTGAGGGAAAGAGAGTGAATGTGTATACCGATAGTCAGTACGCGTTTGGTGTAGCACACAGTTTTGGATGCTTGTGGAAAGAAAGAGGATTTCTCACATCGCATGGGACTAAGATCCAACATGGGCAGTTGGTGAATGAGCTTCTTGAATCACTTACCTTACCGAAGCAAGTTGCGATTGTGAAGTGTAGTGCTCACAGGAAGGTTACGGATGATGTTGGTCGTGGTAATGCCTTTGCGGATGAAGTTGCGAAAGAAACAGCGAGAAATGTGATGAGTCGAATGTACGTTGCAGGCCCTGCGAGATGGATTGGTGCAGCTGGAATGTGTGAAGATACGATTGAGAGTGTGAAATCAATCCAGGCTGAAGCTACTGAAAATTAAAAGAGCGTGTGGAGAGAAACTACGGGTAGATTGGATTCAACTGGTTGTTGGGTTGAGTTATCAGAACACCAAAGATGGATGTTGCCGGATGCATATGTGCTTGCGGTGGTTACGATGGCACATGGGTTGTCTCACATTAGTGCGAAAGGAATTTGTAAGTTGTTGGCTCCAGTGTGGGAGAATGGTGGGATTCCCAAATGTGCGGAGAATGTGGTCAAGAATTGTATGGTGTGTTTGATGTATAATCCAGGTAAGGGAACTCCAACTCCAGCTGGTCACTTTGCGCCTCCGACTTATCTGTTCGAGGTTCTGCAATTGGACTTTATCCACATGAAAAGATG
This sequence comes from Lissotriton helveticus, assembly GCF_964261635.1. Classification (NCBI taxonomy): domain Eukaryota; kingdom Metazoa; phylum Chordata; class Amphibia; order Caudata; family Salamandridae; genus Lissotriton; species Lissotriton helveticus. The sequence continues at coordinate 1,328,303,371 of NC_136059.1, forward strand.
CAACAATTTGAAATATGTCCTTGTAGTTGTTTGTGCCTTTTCTAGATGGGTAGAGGCATACCCCCTAAAAGATAATACTGCCTCGTCCACAGCTAAAGTCTTGCTCAAAGAATATTTCCCTAGGTTTGGGTTGCCAAGGATGGTGTGCAGTGATAACGGAAGTGAGTTAGTGGGGAAGATCATGAAGAGAGTGTGTGAGGGTTTGGGCATAAAACAGAAATTTCATGCTGTAAATCAACCCCAATCAGCTGGATTAGTGGAATGTTACAATGGCACTCTGAAGCTAAAGATAGCCAAAATTCAGGCGAGTTCTGGTCTCCAATGGCCCGATGCTTTGCCGTTGGCACTTTTGTGAACTAGAACTACAGTGCATTCCCGAATCGGACTTAGTCCGTATGAAATTGTTTTTGGTCGACCGGCGAATGTGTGGGGAGTGCCGAGACCAACAAAATTTAGTGATATTGACTATCCTGTGTTGGTGGACTATTTGTATGACCTAACGGCTAAATTGCGTGTCTTGCATCAACAGGTTCATGATAACCTGCCACCAGCCTCTGTGGACCCAGGTCACACCATCAATCCTGGTGACTGGGTCCTCGTGAAAAATTTTCAGCGGATCAAGAACGACCAGCCCCGCTGGACAGACCCTCACCAGGTGTTGCTGTCTACAAGAACATCTCTTAAAGTTTTTGGGAAGAAAAAGTGGATCCACGGCGTACACTGTAAGAGGGTACCTTTACCTCTGCCGTACGACCAGTGGATCCTTGAAGGTATTGCAGACACCGAGACTGAAAGGTTGCCGAAGTTCACACCGTTCAGCGACGCTGAGTTTGTATGGAGAGGGACTGAGAAAGAAGATGATGATGTCTTACAAGCAGCTGTGCCTTCATCTTTGAGATTGGACACCACCGAGCCTGAACTGTTATTTCAAAACCAGACAGAGCCTGGCAAAAACCGTTATAATTTACGACCTAGAAATAATGGACAAATAAAGAACAAATAATTCCTTTTTGGTTTTTAGAACTGCACTCCCTCAGCCAAGAAACTGTTTTGATCTTGTTTCCTTTTTCCAACCGCCACCCGGGATCAGCTGTAGGGTCGCGGTGTAAAGACTTGGGATTGCAGCCGTGTAGACACAAGGTCGACGGTTCTGGTTGGTCTTAGGGCGTTCCCTGGACTGACAGAAGCACTCCTTAGCAGAAGAAAACCAACCGCCGCAAACAGCCCAGTTAGAGGATGGAGTTTTTTGAGACCGAGAGAGCTGCTGAGAAAATGAACTTTAAGATGAAACTATGTAGAGTAATGTATAGCAAATATTTTCTGATTACATGTATTCTGATGTTCTTTAGCATGACGTTAATTTTGGTGGGTTGGATTGTTTTTTCAACTCAATTGACTTCTGCACCCCTTTCCCAACCTACGACCTTTCCTACTACTACTTCTTTGCATTCTTTTCATATCTTACCCGAACACGAGCAAATTAGGTCAGAATTTGTACATAACACATTCGTACAGTTACTGCATCAACATCAGTTGGTAGTGAACATTACTAATTGTTGGGTGTGTGGTCTTATACCACATACTACAGATAGAGTTGTTCCCTATCTGATCTTACCGTTTAGTCAGAATGGGTCATTATGGGCTTTTCAGACTATGTTCATTTATGCCCTGGAAGTCTATCCTCTACATTCCATGAGAGATAACTTGAGTAATCAAGCCTTGGTGAAGGGAGTTATGAATATGAGCAGAGATATCAATACGTACAGGACTATTCCCAAGGAAGAGTTATCGGCTTATGTTGGATGGAACCCGACCGGATACAGTGTTAGTCTGAGTGAAAAGCAGAAATGAAAGAGGTCACCTCCGATTTGGATCGTACCCCACAGAGGTCATTTTTGTTTGCAAGGTAATGGGAAAAATCCGAAAGCTCAGCTGGGGAAGAGTGTTTGTACTCAGACGTATGTTTTTACGTCTCAATATTCCCCGCCGTTTTTGGCAGCTAAGGGCACGTATTTTGTTTGTTACAACAGAGCATATACATGGTTGCCCCCTGATTTTTCAGGAACGTGTTATGTTGGATACTTGTTGCCTCCTACGTATACTGCTGCTGCAGATTACCACAAGACAAGAGTTGTTAGAGGTGTCTTCAGTCGGGAAGATACTGCTGGACAGGAAGTGGGAGACTTCTTTAAGGGTTTCTTACCGTTTTGGGGACCTAAGGCCAACAGTAGAGGCTTACGGCAATTGACGAGAGTGGTTGAATGCACCATAAACGAAACTGCCGGTGCCCTTAGTAATCTGACCGCTGAGCTTCAAGCGGATCGCCTTATGACGTTACAGAATCGTATGGTTTTAGACGTCATACTCGCAGATCGAGGTGGAGTATGTAAAGTGATCCAATCGAGTTGCTGCGTTTTTATCCCAGATAATGCTCCGACGGTATACGAGGCCATCTCCAGGTTACATAAGATCTCAGAGCCCATACATGTGGACGAGGGAGATTGGTTGTTAACTGGATGGTTTTGGGGACTGTTATCCGTTTGGGGATGGAAGATTCTGATGATCATTGGTGCGGCTCTAGCGGTTCTTTTCTCATGTTTTCTTTGTGTACAGTGCGGTCCTGCCATATGTAGCCTTTGTGCTACTACGTGTGTCAGGAGACCGCCTGTCTCGAGAGATCCATAGAGAAACAAGATAATGCTTCAACAGCACCTTGGTGATCTAATGAGAATGGACATCGACTCAGATATAGACTGAGTGATTGCCTATGTAAGGGCAAAAGGAGGGTCTGAGGTTCCGTGAATTCTGAACCCGTGTTTTAAATGTCATGGTTCCGTTACGATTTTGGTAACAATGAACCGTAACTAATGAGTTCGGCAAGTACGAGTGTTTTCGCCATGTTACACGCAAGGATTCACAGTGTATTTGAAGATTCTGTTCTGAACCATGGTTTCCATTTTGTGCAAGGCAGCTATTTTGTGGTTGCCCTCACATAGGCCGATGACTACGGCTGAATGAGTCCTTAAGACCCGTGCCCTTTAGCTGGGGTTTGCGCTGACTTTTACATGACCCGAAGTGAACTGACCTCGTTGCCTGAAGCCGACCTTGCTGAGCCAGTTCTTGCCCGCTAGCTGATCAAGACTAAGATCAGAACGCAGGACATCGTAAAGTTTTACTACACACAAATATGCCTTATCCTACTCCTACCTGTTTCTGTTTATTTCTTTATGGCCTATTTATGATATGGGTTATGGCCTCTTTTATTATGGGTTCGTTCGGCCTGTCTCAAGAAGAATGTTGGGTTTGTCCGATGATTCATCATGGGCTGGGCAATTGAAAAGTGGGTTTTACCGTCATGCGATACCTTTGGTGTGAATACATGTGATTGGACAGTTCGTAAATGTTAGGTATTTGTCTGGCATGTGATTTTTGGCATAAAAAGGGATGACTGCTTTGTAAAATTGAGCAGTCTCCTGAGAACTCATACCGTGATGATTTCTAGGACTTCTATTACTGGCTGCAGTCAATAAAATTGATCTTTGACGTCACCAAGAAGAGTCCTGTGTCTCTGTATTCTAAGACAGGTGAACCCGAAGACTTTGGGCGTGCCCCTGGCGCCGCCGGGTCCTAAATAACCTGGTTCTTCAAGTGTCCTGGTCAGTGCACCAATCTCTGTTCCCTATTCTTATCACTGGTACCTTAGGCAGGGTACCTACAACCTAGTGTCAAGTCCTTCCCTAATTCCATGACTGTCCCTCTGATGCACTGACTTTTCGTCAAGGGTGTAGATGGTACCTGGTGACTCGAGGCACTGTCTCATCAACAAAAAGGGGTAGAAACTAAGGGTCAGGTGGGAATTGAGACTCAGATTCTAGTGAATTGGAAATGGGGGTATACAGCGAGGCCCTTATTCTGGTGGGACCGCCTCAAGCAGGGCTTCGTCACTTTGTTCGTCCATCTGCACCCAGCTCAATCGGGTGTCAGAGAAGGGAGTGAAGCGGGGCATCCACTCTCCCTCCTGGTCAGCAATACCACTGATGACCCACTGGTCATAAGGAAGTGGGAGAGGGACCTTTTTGACGTGCGTTCCGTGCCCCCAGTATTTCCGTCCCTTGAGCTTGACTGCAGTGCGGGTGGTGAGGAGGACAAGCAGTGGCCTCTTCCACCTAGGCTCCAGGCAGTCCTTCCTTTGGAAATTCTTCACCAAGACATAATCGCTGGGCTGTAGCTGATGTCCGGGCCCCTCTGGTACTGGTCGCAGCGAGTCTTGAATCTGTTGATGGATAGAACGAAGATCTTTGGACAATTGATACAGATAATCTATAAGCAAGGGGTACTCAACCTCGGAAAAGCACCCGGTCTTGGAACACTCCAAACATTAGTGGGGCGTCCGAAGACCACCTCATACAGGGACAACCCTGTTCTAGTATGCGCTGTCGCCCTGGTAGATAACAAAGCCAAAGAAAGAGCATCTGGCTACCGCAAACCTGTACTTTCTTGTATCTTTGCTAACTTCAGGTTGAGGATCTTGTTATATTTTTCCACAAGACCCACTGACTGGGGGTGGTTAGCTGCATGGAACTTCTGTTTAATGTGTAGACACTCACATAATAATTGAATGACCTTTGAACTGAAGTGACTTCCGTAGTCACTCAAAAGCAATCCGAAGCGTAGGAAGAACTCCTTTAGGAGTGCCTTCGCCGTCGCCACAGCTGTGTTCTCTTTAGATGGGTAAGCTTCAATTCATTTACTGAATGCACAAATCACAGCCAGCACATCCTTCAAATTGTTCACTTGTTACATTTAGATTAAATCCATCTGGAGGACCTCGAAAGGGAAGGAAGGCGGTGCAAAGTTACCTGAGGGGGTAGGAGTACCTTTCCCAGGATTATGTCTCATATAAATAATGCAGTGTTACACTAAATGCGTGGCTACCTTAGAGATATTGTTGTTCTGCCATACTGGGTCCAGTAGCTTACATATTCCTTTGGCACTAATGTGTGCTGGGCCGTGGGCCATGGTAACAACAGGCAGCTCATACAAATTAGGCAACAACCACCTCTGCTTTCCCGACAGGTCAGTCCAGCACCCATCCTCATCCAAACTCACTGTACTCTCCTCCCATATTGCCAATTTGTCCAGGGTCGCTTCGCCCTGAATTTCCCTGACATTTTTTAATGTGTCCTTGAACATTCCATTGTTAGGGACCCACCTAGCCGGACCTGCCACAAACATCTTTTTAATCTTCGATCTAACTGTTTGATCTGTGAACGCATTTCCCCTCCCAACATCGTCTGTTATTGCTTTGTGGGCTCTACATTTTATTATTGCCAACTTATCAGGAAGTGTCAATGCGGACAACAATCTATGTATCAATGGGCCGTTCTGTATTCGCAGTCCATGCAGGGTCAAGAACCCTCTCTCCGCCCAGGTGCGCCCAATATTATGAGCCACCCCAAAGGCGTACTGGCTGTCGGTAAAGACATTGACAGGCAGTCCCTCACTCAACTTACAAGCCCAAAGAAGGGCAACCAACTCTGCAGCTTGGGCCGATTGATATGGGATGCTGGATGTCTCAACTACAGTGTGTAACGTGATCACATACGCTGCAGTGATAGTGCCATCTGGTAATTTGAAACAAGAGCCATCGACATATAGTTCCCCTTGGGGGTCAGGCAAGGGAACATCAGTCAGGTCTACCCGTCCTTTCGTTTCTTCCTCAGTCCAAAATAAACAATCATGGACATCATTGTCCTTTTCTTCCGAAGGGAGGGGAAGTAAGTTGGCTGGGTTCAGAGTAGCACATTGTTTGATGGTAATGTGCTGAGCAAACAAGGTCAACTCATATCCAGTCAGACGTGCACTAGTAAGGAGCTGTGTCTTTGTCTTATTCCAAAGCGTATCCACAGCATGGGATACCTTTACTGTGAGGTCAGTATCAAGGACGAGCCCTGCCGATTGTCTAATAGAAACTGCCATGGCCATGGCAGCTCTTAGGCAGCTCAGGAGAGCTCTGGCAACGTTATCAAGAATAGCAAAGAAGTAAGCGCAGGGTCTCTGCTTACCACCGAAACCCTGTGTTAGAACAAAGAGTGTACAACCATCTGCCTCGTGTACGTAGAGCACAAAAGGTTTCTGGTAATCAAGAATACCAAGCACAGGAGCAGAGCAAAGTGCAATCTTTAATTGCTCAAAAGCTTGCTTGCTGGCATGCAGATGTTCACGACAGGGGTTCATGCAATTCTCTGGTGATCAGGTAAAGGAAGATTTTTTTTTAGTTATGAATAATTGGGGATGCAGTGACAACAATAGGAGGTTATACCAATAAAGGGACGCACCTCGTGTTGGGTCTTAGGAACAGGCATATCAGTGATAGCAGCTATGCGTTCCAGTGTTAGTCTGCAACCCTCCTTGGACAGTAGGTGACCTAAATAGGTGACCTTCTGTCGACAACATTGAAATTTGGAAAGGGACACCTTGTGTCCATGGTGCGCGAAATGCAACAGTAATTGAACTGTGGCATCTTTACAACCATCCTCAGTATCAGAAGCCACAAGAAGGCCGTCAACGTACTGCAATAGCACATTACCATTGGGAAGTTCCAAAGAATCCAATTGTGTCTTTAAAGCTCGACTATAGATACTAGGGCTTTCAGTTTAGCCTTCTGGAGCACTATAGAATCTAAAGCTCCAGCCGGCTATTGCATATTCAAACAGATATTTGGTATCTGTATGGATTGATATGCTGAAGAAAGCATGTTTCAAATCAATCACAGAGAAGAATTTTGCTGAGGGGGAAATTATTGTGAAAATCATGGTAATGTCTGGAAATACAGGATACTGGGGAATCACTATCTTGTTAACCTCTCTAAGGTCTATTACAAAGCGATAAGCATCAGGATGAGCAATCGGAGAATCCAGGGGTTCCTACTTAAGAATTGGAAGAATAGGGATAATACACACGTTTGTCACTGTCTCCTCAACCACAAAAGACTCAATCAGATCCTGTAGTATTTGCAATAAGGCATTTTCTCCTGCCTGTGATATCTTGTACTGGGGGATACGTGGCAATTTGGCGTTGTCCTTTATCTGGATGGAGACTGGTGGGATCTGGAGCAACCCCACATCCGTGTCTCCTGCGGCCCACAATGTCAGGTTTGGCTTCGCAGGATTCAGCTGCAGTAGAATAAAGGACCATCTCCTGACATCACCAAGTACCCTGACATGGGGTTCCCCCCCAGGGTCTTCGAGTTATCAAGCGAGGGACACCAGGTAGGGGAGGGGTCAGCAGGGACAAAGGCTCTGAAAACACATAAACACAACAATAAGATACTTGTACACAAACTACTCTCATCAATTCTCGCTAGATCACAGATATCAATAATACCTGAGCGTCCTCTGCATTAGTTTATAACAGAACACCATATGACACCCTGTAACACCATCTGATGAGGAAAATAGAATAAAGCATCAGTGTATTGTCAATCATCACAGAACTCTCAACACAAATGCTTTTATCCAGACCCCTACCCTGCTTGTAAATCCTATGATCCATGCAGGACCTAAGAACCAACAGGAACGGTGGAAATGTGAAGGCAGCAAGACAAGGTTGAAAGTCACCCTGACTGAAGGCTACTCCACAGTACCATACAGAAGCCTTCCCTGGAAATAAGCGTTGGTTACCCCCCTACCTAGGATAATAATATCTGTAAATATCAAAGAAACCAAGAGCGCTGTTATTCTCACAGCCAAAGTAAAGAAGTTTGATTCCAAAGGAAATTCCACTAGTAACGGTAACCTGCGGTTGCGACCACCGCCAAGCTCCGCACATAAGGCACTGATAGTAAGGATCCCAAAATACAGACGGTGTTACGCTGCAGCCACACGCAGTAACCCGCTGTAAAGTCCTCAGAACACCTTCCCAATCGCTAGAATCAGACGGCGTTACGCTGCCTACCAAGCACGCAGTAACCCGCCCGAATGTCTAACTCTGAACCATTAATGTATCCTCACATACGGCGTTACGCGGCAGAAGGCTCGCAGTAACCCGCTGTGCCACAAAGAAGGATCCGCCAGCGGCAAGGGCCAGCTAACGGAACAACGCAACAGGGGAGAGGCAGTGCATCCGCAGGCACCGTTCCGTTTTACTCACGGACTCCGCCGAAGATCAGTTCTCAGCCTCGTCAGCTCCAAACACTCCCCGGTATCAGGACAATCCTCGTCAACCCGGCGAGGAACCAAACAGGAAGAATTACGCGCAACCACTCGCGCACCAAGACAGGTTTTATCACTTCCTGTCAGTACCTCGGCATCATGGGAAATGTAGTTCCGTGCCGCCCAATGCCGTACAGGGGCTGAATCCTGACACACAATGTGCGTGGCACATTCTTCAACTCAGGGGGGCATCTTGTGCATTACACGCGAGAGGGTGCAGGGAGGCCGTTTGTCCTATTCAAGATTGAATTTAACCAATCCTGACCACATATTCCTAAGTAAGGAAACTCCGCCGAAAAAATAAGCATATCAGCAAATACAGCTGCAGCGGCAGATTTTCTAAATTGAATCACGTTCTTACTCCTCAGTTTATTGATTGAAACTTGAAACTGACCATAGAAATCGGTGGCCCCTCTGTAAGACGTGCAGTGGAAATATGTTTGGATTTTAAGGAAAAAACTCCCTCTGATGCGAACAGCAGGATTAAGCTGGCACATTCGAAACCAAGGGTTCATGATGCTTAAAAAAATGTTGGTGTTTTGATGAACAAGTTTATCTCACTTAAAACCTGTAGTTGAGAAATTGTCCTAATGAAGGTGTAAGAATCTGTATATACACCGAAACGCTGCGTCGACAACTTTTTTCTTACAACGCCACCTGTATTATTAACATTCTTTTTTTTATTTTTGGTTAAAAACTTTTATTGAGCAACAAAATCAAGTTTACAGAGATGGGCCTACAACCGCACGGGCTGGCCGCTAAGAACAAGGCACAATGTGATAAAAACAATGATAGCCACTCCGGTGGGCAGGCACAAACCGGATACAGGGTGTCGCCCACACTATAGAACAGGAGCGGACAATTTTCTTTTTTTTATACATACAAAAATAACAAACATCAAAAAGGCGAATGCATAATAAACTGAGTCAGCCCAGGAGGGGGAGGGGAACCCCACTAATCAGGAATCCGAAGTCACAATCAGTAGGATAAGGCAAGGCAGGGGGGGACAGCGGGGAGGTAAATCAAATCAAAGGAGAGTATAAGAAAGTTCAGGAACGTCGGCCTAGGGAGACAGGGTAACATCAGGGGTTTCAGCCAATGGAGGAGCACAAATATCACCGCGATAAGCATTCCACTGACTCCAGATCTTCGCCCATGCCCTAGGTCTGCCCCTGGCTGTGTAAACAGTCTTCTCGCGGAACATAGACCAGTCCATGTTGTCTTCCCACACAGAGACACTAGGGGGCCTATGCGAGCCCCAGAGTTGCGCTATGTCTCGCTTCGCAATCATATATCCCAGGGTCGCCCATCTGGTCTGGGCCACCGAATAGTCGGTAGGCTCCCACACATTCAACAGGCATCTCCGGGCCTCTGGCACTAGGGCAATTCCAGTCACATCAGTCATCACCGCAAGCACCTCCGTCCAGTAGGCAGCCACCCTCGGACACTCCCAAATAATATGAAGAAACGTAGCACTCATCCCACACCCACGCTTGCATCGGCCATCCGGGGAAAACCCCATCACAACCAAACGAGGACCAGTAACGTACACCCGGTGGAGGATCTTAAGCTGAACCAGACGGAGGCGGGCAGGAATGGCGACCTCTTTCGGAGAAGACAGCGCCGACTGCCAATCCTCGTCATCCAATTCCAGCCCGTCGCCGACCCAAGCCTCTCTGAGTCGAACAAGCAAGTCGGCGCGATTGTGAATCAGCTTCTTATAAATCAAGGAGATAGTGCTATCGGGGAGATGGCCATCCAGGATACGATCTTCGAGGGGGGAGGATTCGGGGATAGCGGCACCAGAAGTCAGAACAGAAGCGAGGGCATGACGGACCTGCAAATATCTAAAAAATTCCCTATCACTCAGTTCATATTCATCCCGAAGGGCCTCGAAGGACTTCACTGCTCCATTCATACATACATCACCCACTCTACAAATACCAATCATGTCCCAGCGGTCAAACCCCTTCGTCGTCCAGAGACATCCCAGACGCTCAGATGCATAGAGCGGAGTAGCAAGCGTCACTCGTTCATCCCACCCCAGGCTTACATTCGCAGTGCACCATACACTAACCGCGATCCTGGTAGGCCCCGTAAGATGGCGGCCAGCCGACCTAGAATAAAGCGTTCTATTAAAGTCCCCACCCGGCAGTTGAAGTCTATCCATTTCAAAGGCCGGGTCCCGACCTGGGGAATACATTGAGTGGTTAATGGCAGATAGTTGGGTAGCCCAGTAATATCTCCTGATATCAGGAAGTGCTATGCCCCCGTCATACCAAGGGATGGTGAGCTTCGCAAGGGCGACACGTGGACGCCCGTCCCAAATCAGTTGTCTCTGCAGACTCTCAACCTCTCGGAAATAGGTAGCGGGGATATCATCATAGGAATTCTGGAGTGCGTAAAGGAATCGCGGTAGGGACATCATTTTGAAAAGGGCGGCCCTGCCCAGCGGCGACAAGGGCAATTTACGCCAGCGGGCCACGTCCAGCCTCAGTCTAAGAAGTGGGGGAAGGAGATTACATTCAAACCGGAGCGACGAATCCAGTGTAATAAAAATCCCCAGATATTTGAACCCGGACTGAACAACCTGGATAGGAATTCTATGCGGCAATGGGGGCAGATCACCCGAAATAACATAAACACAGGATTTAGCCCAGTTAATAACCAATCCAGAATTTTTGCCAAACGAGGTGAGAACATCAAATAAGACATTCAAAGATTTACGCGGGGAAGTAAGGTAAAGAAGAATGTCGTCCGCGTAAAGCGAAACACGGTCCTCAAAATCCGGGGACCAACGTATACCCTTGAGAGAAGGCTCCCAGCGAATCCACGCAGCCAGCGGTTCTAATGCGAGAGCAAACAGTAGTGGCGACAAGGGGCAGCCCTGTCTGGTCCCCCTACCAAGGGAAAAGGGAACAGAAACTCGACCGTTAACCACAACCTGCGCCAGGGGGTCGGTGTACAGCAGCTTCACCCATCCAATAAACCCCGGGCCAAAACCAAACTTCTCAAGAGCCGCCCAAAGGTAGGGCCACTCTATCGTATCAAAGGCCATCGAGGCGTCCAACGAAGCCAAAATGGCCGGCTCCGTCAGAAGCCCCGCCCTCGCGATGGCTCCGTGAAGGCGACGCAGATTCAGAGCTGTGTTACGGTGCGGGATAAATCCGGATTGATCCAGATGAATCAAGTCACTAATGACCGTTAGGAGGCGAGTAGCCAAGATCTTGGCAAGAACCTTGGGCTCAACATTTAACAGGGAGATGGGTCTATACGACGAACAAAGATCCCGGGGCTTACCATCTTTAGGAATTACAACAATCGTAGCCAGGCGTTGGTCATAAGGGAGAGTGCCCCGCGCCCGGGACTCCGAAAACATTGTCCGAAGATAGGGCGCAATCTTATCAGGACACAGTTTATATAACTCGATTGGCAAACCGTTCGGGCCCAAAGCCTTGCCCGAACGGAGAGAGCGAATTGCAGTCACTATTTCGTCCGTAGAGAGCGGGGCCTCCATAGAGACCCGCTCCAAGTCAGAGAGGCAGGGCAAAGCTATGTCGCGCAACAAGAGGCGAGAGTCGTCTGCATCCCGTTCCGACACTGGGGAGTAAACCGCACGAAAATAATCAGCAAAACAGTCCACTATTTCAACTGGGTCAGTCACAGTCACACCATTCAAAGTCTGAATCACAGGCACTACTCGATTCGCCCTCTCCTTCTTATCCAACCAGGCAAGCAATTTACCCGCTTTGTCCCCAACATCATACAGACGACCCTGCTGCTCACGAAACATCATTTTAGCCGCATCTGTGACCAGAGACCTATAGGCAAATTGCTTCAGACCCAGGGCATGGAGTTTGTCATGAGTAACATTCGATTCCAGGTCAGCCTCCAGCTCAAGGATTTCCATTTCAAGTTCCACCACCTCCCGATTCCTCGCCTTTTTAGTTTCAGCAATGAGAGACAGGGCCTGCCCACGGATCACTGTCTTAAAAGCCTCCCAAAGGAACACCGCAGAGGAGACAGATCCCTCGTTATCTAGGAAGTAGTTGTCCAGGGACTTAATCAATAGACCACGGGTCTCAGGGGAAGTCAGGTACCAAGGGTTGATAGGGGCCACCCGGCCCGCTGCCTCCACCCCCACATCAAAACAAAGCCAGAGCGGAGAATGGTCCGAGATGCCCCGGGGAAGGTGTCTAATCTCCCGGACAGCCGCTGACTGTGCAGCTGGCATGAGGAAGTAATCCAGTCTAGACAAACTCCCATGGGCCCCAGAATGAAAGGTGTATTGAAGCTGAGTGGGGTGCATAAGTCTCCAACAGTCCACCAAACCAAAAGTACCCAAAAAGCCACCCAGCCACAATTGGGCCGAAGGAGTGTCCCTAGGGGGGTAACGATCATTCAGGCCGGAGAGAACAGAGTTAAAATCGCCAGCCATGAAAAGAGCACCATCAGGGAGTCCCAACAGCACTCGGCCCAAATCGGAGAAGGTAGAGGTCTGTAAGCCGGGGGGCACATAGACTGTGAACAGAGAAAGGGTTTTCCCCTCATATCGTCCCACGAGGACGGCATAACGCCCTCGATCATCGAGGATTACATCATCTATCGCAAGGGGAAGGGAAGTCCGGACAAGGATGCCCACCCCCCTGGAACCCGTAGTAAACCCTGAATGCGCAACAAGACGATAGCCCCACCTATTCATTGCATGACAAGTATTACCCACTAGATGAGTCTCCTGCAGAAAGACAATATCGGGAGACAAACGTCGCAGGCATCGCAACACCACCCCCCGCTTTATACGATCCCCTAGACCATTGACATTCCATGAAATAAACTTCAACCCGCTACCCCCCATCCCACAAAGTGATGCAGGAACCATCCCCCAATGAGCATGACACTGAAAATTCCATTATCAAGATAGAATCGCCTTGAAAAAACAAAACACGAAACTCAAACACCCCACCAATCCACCCCCCAACATCCAAGAAAACACCCCCCACCCTGCACCCCTGCAGTAAGCAAAAAAGCCACCCCAACATGCAGTGTGCCTGTCGCCCAGAAACCCCCGTTCTACAAAAAGACCCCGGAGGAGGAAAAGGCCCTGTCCCACCCGCCACCCCGACAGAGATAAAGAGAGAAGAGAAGACACAGAAAATAGAGGCGCTCAAGTATAGAACCCAGGAAGAAGCACATTACATGGAAACAGGGGCTCAGACAGTAAGTTCAGCTCTCTACGCCACCCTCGGCACCACCCGGGTGCTCGGTGGGCTCAGTCAAATTAGGCGGGCCCGGCAAAGAGTCCAGCCAGTCATTTACCGAATCAGGCCGATCAAAGAAAAGGGTCCGTTCATTGTACTCAACTCGCAGCCTGGTAGGAAAAAGCATGGCATATCGCAGTCCCAAGTCCCGAAGACGCTTCTTGACTCCACGGAAACCCATTCGCTGTCTCTGCACAAGCTGTGAGAAATCAGGATAAAAGTTCACCGTGGCATTTTCGAAGGCCACCGGGCCCTTAACTCGCGAGGCCTGCAGGATAGCGTCTCGGTCCCTATAGTGAAAAAGTTTTGCAACAATGGGCCTTGGAGGGGCGCCCGGCTTGCCCTGGCCACCCGGAACGCGATGGGCACGCTCCACCGCAAAGAATTTGCTCAATCCAGATGGAGAAAGGTAGTTTTGTATCAAGTCCTCAACCAGGAGATCAACAGAATGTGGGTCAGGATTTTCCGGAACACCAACCACACGCACGTTGCAACGCCGTGCTCTGTTTTCAAAATCCTCCAAGCGCTGAGTCATGAAATCATTCGCTTTTCTGAGGTTGCCAATCTCCGTCTGTATTTCCGAGACGTCGGCCGTGAGGCTAGATGACTTGAGGTCCAACGATTTCACCTTCTCATTGGTTTTAGATAAGTCGGCCCTGATCAAGTTCACGTCAATAGCCACAGTATCGATTTTGTGGGCCAGAGCTTCATACTGTTGGCCGATTGTTTCTCTCATGCCAGAGATGGCGCCCATGATGTCCTGCAGGGACGGCTCCGCCGAAGCCTCCAAAGAGTGCCCCACTGCACTTGGGCCAGGCAAGGCGGCTCCCGGGGACCCCTTCGATTGTGTGTACCGGTCCATGATATTAGACTGGACCTGGCCCCCGCGAAGGGGCGTCTTGGTCTTTCACCTCTCTTGGTCCCCTCTGCCAGTCATAGTGGAGACCGCGTCCCCGAGGGACCCACGCGACCTGGTAAAAATGGCCGCAGGAAGATAGTGTGCCGGAACCAAAAGTCAGCCGCGAGGGCACATCGAGGTGTGAACCGGCCTGGAGGACACAAAGCAGGCAAAAGGTGCAACTGCGACCTCGCGCCGCTGATCACAACACCGGCCAGACACCTCCGCTGGAAGATGTAGTCCGAGTCAAATCGAAACCGAAAGTTAAGAGGGGGACCCACAAGTCGAATCCCCCTGCCGCTGTTGTTCAACTCAGACACGGCAACAGAGCCTCACCAAGTCCCAGGCACACCACCAGGGCGGGCCCCGAAAGTTCGAGTCGACGTAGCTTCGGTGCCCCTGGTCCAATTCGAAATCCAAAAGCAGTACAAAGATCAGCCCAGGTTCCTCTACAAGAGTCCTTGTAATTAATCAGGATACGTTCAGGATATCATGCCGGGAGTGGCGGGGGTCCGGAGAGCGCTGTGCTCACGCGGCCATCACGGATGCCCGCCAAGCTCCTCCTCCTTATTAACATTCTTTTATTTATTGTGATGTATTTTAACATTTGTTTTTAACCATGTTTTTTAACTTTATTATAAAGTCAATATTGATTGCTCATGTATTGTGTTTTGAATAAAAGGAACAAATGTACTTTGACATAAAGAACAAATATTTTGTTTATTTCAATGTATAATATAATTTTTCTCACAGTGGTATATCATTTCAGTATGGCAGTGGTATTATGTTTGTTGTAGACATTACGATTGGTTTTATTTTTTCCTATTAACTGTGGATGGTTTTTGGGACAGTTTATTTTTCTGACTTATCTACCCACAGTCCCGTGATTGGATTAGTTAGGGGACCTCTCTAAACTTTTTCCCATCTTGTGCAAACCACCTTTGGCCCAACAGTCATGTATACACTGTCTGGAGAACAAAATATTGTCGCATGCAATCTATTTAACAAATCCACCCCCAACAAATTCTCCCCGCCAGTTGACGTTAATAAAAATGGCGAATCAACCGTAAAGGGGCCAATAGTCAAAGCAAGAGGTTTAGGAAATGGAGCAAATAACCGGCATGCTAGAAAAACCTACTAACACATTAGTTTGTCAAAATAGAGCTGCCCCTGGGACCAGCTATTTATAGCACCCGTGTCAATCAAAAATGTCTTAGCTGTGCCTTGCAGATCCGCAGTGACATAGGGTCAGCGTTGATCTACATGTACCGGAACTGGGCCCTCGCCCTGTACCTGGCTGTCCTAGCTGTGGGACATCCCCGTCACCTCGTCCATGTCATAGTCATCATGATAGTACTGCCGTCCTCGGGGGTCAACAAAATAGTTCCCACTCTGTCGAGTGTATGATATATTCTTTGACTGCATCTCCCCTCGGCCTCCTTCTCCTGTTCAACATCCTCTAAAACCCTGACCTCTTGGGGCCTCACCTTTCTGCAATAACTCCAGACACTCATTCTGCCAGTGTCCTTCCTGCCTACAATACACACATTGGTTGAGCCCAATAGGCGCAGTCGAAACACCACCCTTGTTAGACCGGGGTAGCCGCTGGGCCGAGCCCGAACCTCTGCCTCTTCCATTTCCCCTCGCTACTTGCTGCATCAACACGCTCCTTTTCAATTCTTGACTTCTTCTACATTTTCTCTTTCTCCTCATTCTCCCAATGCTCATAGTACTGTGCCATACTCAATATTACCGATGGGGAGGAGGTGCTTCATGTACTTTCTGAGGCCTGATACCTGGTTGTAAACTCAGGGAGTAAGTTATTACCAAACCTGCTGACAAAGAACTGGATACCACCCTCCATCAACAGTTTCTGAACCCCTTAAAACCTAGTAAAGAAATCAGACACACTCTCATCTTTCTTCTGACGACATGCAGTCAGCTTGTCCCAATCCACTTGTCTCAGCGGGATAAGGGAATGCATATAAGTAATAATGCGACCCGGCAATGCTTATAACTCAGCCTTTGGCTTCTTGCCGGGCATGCGTTCCTTGTCCCATGCCTTAATCTGATCCTATCTTCCACCCAATTCCACTACAAGATCCTGTGTATTCACTTGCCTCCAAATGTCTACCGGTACCAACAGGCCAAAGAACAACTCAATATCAGCTAACATCATAACCGTGGAGGAGGCCGCTTCTGTCAACTCTTTGTGGTACGCAGTCGGATTTTTGCGAGGGTCCGGCAACTGAGCCTTAAGGGATATTACCTCACTCCTCTTCCAAGGAGTATAAATCCACTGTTCCTGAAACCGAGCATCGACTCATAGCATAATCACACTATTCTTCGAATTGCGCAGTTCCGATATTTCAGGATGGTAAATGGGATGGAATTCCCTCATGGGACACTGTGTCACTATCGTCAGGACCTTTTGGAGCAATCTGCCCCGATAACCCACCAAGGTCATTACATTACTAAAAACCTTTTTGGGGGCCATACATGTAGCATATATCCTGTCCGTATGTCATAGATGATCTGCGGTGCAACACCCTGAAAACACTGTTCCCACAGTCCTATCAGCTGTGGAAAGGGCTAAATTTGTGTTACCTATTTTAAAGAAGGAAGGCTTTACTCATGTAAGGCCTGCTGTAATTTTCCTTCACCTTCTAGGTAGCACTTATGTTATATTTAGTGTTGCTAGTTTCCTGGTAGCTGCGATAAGAACGAAATCTCGTTTAACAAGATCCTGAATTTATTAACATTTGCACTGTTCACACTCCTTGAATTGAAATGAAATTTTTAATATTAACTGTACCTCTTAATTCCTGCAGCTAACTTGTTTTATTTATGTGCTACCTTGCATCTGGAATGTATGTACATTGAATTTTATACCTTTTATGATTTTAACAATCGAATAAAGTGTACTTGACTGACTGACTATCAGCGTGGCCGATATATGCTTAAGGGCATGCAGCTGTATGAAGGGTTCATAATCTTTCATCAC
Source organism: Lissotriton helveticus (assembly GCF_964261635.1). NCBI lineage: Eukaryota > Metazoa > Chordata > Amphibia > Caudata > Salamandridae > Lissotriton > Lissotriton helveticus. The sequence continues at coordinate 1,328,320,744 of NC_136059.1, forward strand.
ACTCCACACATCTTCCACACTACAGATCGCGTTCCGAGCCCACTGAGCTGCTTGAGTCGCCACCATTTGCTTTTCCTCATCACCCACAGCAGAGCGCATCAACACTTCTCCATGCGGTCTCGCGCTGCTGCCCAATTCCCTTCATGCATCCCACACACAGGCATCTCGTCATTTTTCAGTGTTTGGGGTGTCACACTTAAGGGGGAAAGAGCAGATGAAGAGACAGGTATCATAGTGAACAGAGACTGCATGGTAGGAGTACAATGGTGTGTGGCAGTCGATACAGAACCAGTAGACAGGACAGGAGAGCTAACGGCACCCGCCCCCGTGACTTGAATAAGTAGAGAAGAAGCAAGCGGGCCGGAGCTGAGGCAGTAGGGCTAGAAACAGAAACACCAGTGAGGGTGGCACTAGGGGCCAAAGACTTGTACGTCGGAACTGTTGGGTATTTCCGTTCAATGGCATAAGGAGGTAGGGGCGAGAATCTAATAACTCCTCAACAAAAACATTTTCTTCCTCTCCAGTGACATAACATTTCTCATTCTGCAATGGAAACTTCCTATCTGCACATTCTATGCCTTTCTCTATCTTTTCTCTGTCATAGGTCACTGCTTTCTGTGTTATTGTTTGCATCTGTCTCTTCCGGGCCTCCTTCTCTGCTCTCATATGTCGTTATTTTGCTTCCTTCTGCCATACTCTTAAAGAATCAAACATCGACTGCTTGCTCTTTTTTTGCGAACAATTTG